>NC_092715.1:81647335-82897335 GCF_047496885.1 Scyliorhinus torazame | reverse complement strand
AGAGATATGCAGGTTATGTTTTGGGGTTGTGGGGTGGATGGGGGAGTGGACATGGATAGGCTGCTCATTCAAAGGGCCGGTGCAGACTCGACGGGCCGAATGGCCCTCTTCTGCACTGTATGAATGTTAATAAATTAAACTTTCCATTTTCTTTGTGACAAACTGAATTTTTTGTTTTATTATCCATGTTATAGTGATAATACCATGGGCACTTACTTGATAAAAAGCATATATCCTTCAATTACATTTTGCCTCCCTGATGAATTCTCAGTAATATATATAATAATATAATATAATAATCGCTTATTGTCACAAGTAGGCTTCAATGAAGTTACTGTGAAAAGCCCCCAGTCGTACATTCCGGCACCTGTTCGGGGAGGCCGATATTTCCTTTTTTTTCCCCCACTATTCCCTTTCTTTGCCTTTCCCATTTCAGGAAAGTAATCTCACCAGTTACTTTTTCCTGTAGCCAGTCTTTAAATTCCAACTACTTGTAAATGGAAAAAGTTCTATTAATACCATGTACTTTTTCAAAGATGTGTTAGCTTGTCTTTTTTTATCAACCTATAGCATCCCCTGAGATCTTATTCAATGCTACGTGCCTCGGCAATTAAGAGAACAGTGAATACAGTGTACCTCAGCTCACACATTTAGGCTAATGGTGCGCAAAAGAGGAACTTTTGAATATCTTTATCCATTTTTCTCTTGCCTTCCCACTCTGAAGGACAAAGAGTATTGAGCCATCAAATGACACATGAAGAAACATCCTTTGGGGAATTGAAATAAATCAATTTCTGTAACAATTTATTCATTAGAAACAAGCCTGCAGACATATGTCATCAAGGTTATGGAAAATCTATACAAAATATACTAACTTATCCCTCAGAAGCCTACTTTACAATCCTTTGCCTCTGAACAAAGGAAAGAATACTTTGCACTTGAAAGATACAGCTGCAGGTGCACATAACCAAGAAAGAACACCCAGTTCTCCAGGCCAGATTTTGGCAACTGAGGTGGATGGTTCGAGTTTGGAAATTTCCCACCTCAGTAAAAATTACCCTGATATACACAATCCTGCTAGCCCCCAGCAAATCAGTATGAGGGGCCATGGGGAGTGGCTGGGGTGCATGTTTTGGCATTGACTTGACAGGGGTGTATGGAAGGGGCATTGGGGCATGGATAAGACCTTTTGAACTTTTAAACGGTTCCGGAGTCCAGACTATGGTTCATGTGGGGGGTGGGGGCATTAACCACAAGACATGAGGAAGCTGGTTCAACTTCACGAAAAGTGTGAGGAGCTAGGAGATGCCTATCCCGACAATGGAGCCAGCCGAGTTAGGAGTGCAGGGTGCGGAGTGAAAATTGGAGGTGTTGAAACAAGGGCAGGAATTGTGGGATTGGGTCCCACGCACCATTTTTAAATGTCTCAAAATTCATTCTGACTCCTCAAATATCTGGACAATAGAGTCTTGGGGACAGAGGCTGATTTTACCTGTGCCAACTCTTCGAAAGAGCTATTCAACTAGCTCCACTTCCCTACACATTACCCATAGCCCAGCAAATGTTTCCTTAACAAGTATATGCCCATTCCCTTTTGAAAGTTAATATTGGATCTGCTTCCCCATTCTTTCAGATACAGCATTTTGTATTGTAAAAAGTCACTGCATAAATAAAATTATCATCTGTCGTCTGGTTCAATTAATTATCGCATAAATATTCAAGCACTGTGGATGAAGTGACCTCCTGTGCTCCATAATTCTATGTCCTCTGGTCACCCACTTGCCCGTGAAAACAGATTTGATCATGTTACTCTATAAAAGCATTCATAATTTTGCACATCTTTAAAAGAAAAATTGGAAAATTATCAAATTATTGACAAAGCTTGCCAATGAGAAAATTTGTGAGTAATCTTTCTGGTAAATTATTGGAGTAAAATTTCCACGGTTCCCTGATTTTCCATTGTAAATTTGGTGGAAGATTGTTGGAAGCCACAGATAAATGTTTATGTCACTTGTCCCAATCTTCCGTTGATAGCTCGCTGAAGTTATGGTGGATGGATGGGAGAATCCTGATCAAATTATTTACAAATGGCAGCACGGTGGCACAGTGGGTTAGCCCTGCTGCCTCATGGCGCGAGGTCCCAGATTCGATCCCGGCTCTGGGTCACTGTCCGTGTGGAGTTTGCACATTCTCCCCGTGTTTGCGTGGGTTTTGCCCCCACAACCCAAAGATGTGCAGGAAGGTGGATTGGCCACACTAAATTGCCCCTTAATTGGAAAAAATGAATTGGCTACACTAAATTGAAAATAACAAAAAAATATTCACAAATTATACCTAAAGTTGGGAACAGACTTGCTATATTGAAAATGCAGTTTGGGGTCATTCACATAACCTGTTACCAAATTGCTTTCCTCAAAAATACCAAAAAAAGCAAAAGAAGGCACTATTCAGAGCCAAGAAAGAAACCTCATGCAATTCAAAAATACAAGTCTCTTCTGAATTGCTTCAGTATATTTATCAACTTAACCAACCTGTTTGTGGAATACTTTGAAAAATAGTTAAAGTGAGTCAAAATATTAAAGCTGTTGCCAAAATGAATAATTGCGTCAGTAATTTATGCAAAATACTTTAAAAAGATGTATTAGCATTCTGTGACTTGTTCAAGGGAAAATATTTGTGTTTACTGATATCTCATTCAAGAAATTTCCGTGACAGAAGTTGACTTTCCCTTCCAGGACAATACAATAAGGCCTGAAGTGAGATTTTAACTTCAAGGACTTGATGGGCTCGTTTTATTGTTGTACAAAAATACTTAACGGTATATTAAACAAAACGTGGCTTAAGACCCGTCAGCAAGCTTTAAAAAACATAAATTATGTGATAGGGATGAAATAACCACTGCAATCTTAGCAACTGTGTAATACAACTCTTGTTTTTGTATTAGGCTCCAATTCTGATGGTTAACGCAAAATCAGTACAAGCTTGTATGTTCTTCAGATTAACAATAAAACTTTGAAACATCCACATTTTGTGAAATGTGTTTTGTATTGATTTATCGATCATGGGATATAATTGTTGGTAAGGGTTGTTATTCTAACACTTGCAGTGGGTGAAAGCAATAACCACTGATAAAACTGGTCAGTGGTGATAGTAAACTACTGGCAACTGGTTAGTGGTGATAGTAAACTGCTCGCACGATTCAACTAATTGGGAACAAAGTCCCATAGCGTAGCTTTTAGCCACATGTTTCCCAACACTCACAGAGCCGAGAAACACATGGCTGTACAACACAACTCGCTTTGTATAAGGGGCCTCAGCGGGAAGTGCGCAATCGCGGCTGCACACAGCCCCATTTTTGTAGGGAGAGATCCGCACAACATTTTTAAATGGCATCCCCATCTCCAAAATGCCTAAGCCTGAACGCACAATGGGAGGATCCCCAGCCTCCTTTCCTACCAATCTTTGTGTCATCGGCAAATTTGGCAACCAAGTCATATAAATCGTAAACAGTTGTGGTCCCAGCATTGATCCCAAAGGCACTCCACTCGCTCCACCTTGCTAACCTGATAAAGACCCAATCATGCCTACTTCCTGCTTCCTGTTAGTCAGCCAATCTTCTATCCATGCCAATATGTTACCCGCTAAATTATGAGCTTTCGTTTTCTACAGTAACCTTTGATGTGGCACTTCATAGATATCTAAGTACAGGACATCCACAGCACATGTTACTTCCTCAAATAACTCCAATAAGTTGCTGAGACATGGGGCTGCATTCTCCGGTCGCTGACGGCAAAATCTTGTTCGATGAACAGCCGGAGAATCCGAGTTCCCCACCAAATCGGGGATGGTGCCGCTTTTGCGATGCACGCCACGTATCGACGGCCTTACGACATTGCCCGATACCCCGCCCCGACCGGCTGAGTTCCCGACGGCATGGGGCACACGTAGTCTCATCCGTCGGGGGAGGACCGATCCGCGGGCAGGGAGGGACATTATTCGGAGCTGGGGGCACTGTGTGGAGGTGGTACAGGGCCCACGAGCCGGCTGAAGGGGGGACTATTTTGAGGGCCGGGTCCGCGAGCGGCCGCTGCCATGTTGCACGTTGCGGCCACTACAGGCCGCTGCCGTGCGCATGCGCGGTCACGGACCCGGCAATTCTCCGGGTCGTATCGGCAGCTAGAGGCGGATACTCTACGCTGCCACCCTGCTAGCCCCCAGGAAATTGGTGGCCACTTTACGCCAGTTTTTCTGGCATAAAACACCACCGTTCCCATGCCGGCGTGGACTTATAGCTCTAGAATTGGAGAATCCAGCCCATAATTTCAGGTTCACAAAATTATGTTGACTCTACCTAATTCTCATTGAATTTATTCAAATTCCTGCTTTAACTTCCTTAATAATACCTTTAACATTTTGCTTAAGCTAACTGGCATGTAGGTTGCTGCTTCCTGTCTCCCTTTTGAGTAATGGAGTTACATTTGTTATTTTCCAATCTAATGGAACCTTCCTCCAATCCAGGAAATTTTGGAAAATTAAAACCAATGCATCAACTGTCTCACTCATCTTTTAAGACCTGAAGATGAAGTCCATAGGGATTTGGGAACTTGACAGCCCACAGCTCTAACCATTTACTCAGTACCACTTCTCTGGTGATTGTAATTTTCCTGAGTTTGTTCCTCTCTTCCATTTCCTGATTTATAGCTGTTTCTGGGATATTACTTGTATCCTCTATATTGAAGATTAATGCAAAATTGAATTGAACAGCCAATCTTCTTATGTTATGTATCAAAATCATGGTATCACCTCTCTTTGCGCCCCAGTTGAATAAGAGGTAATCAAAAACCAACGGCATTTCTTATGAAAAGGTAAAATTAATGCAGATTGTCAGAATTCTCTCAAGTCAAGAAGATATGAAACTACTTGTGATCAAACTTCAAATTGGATCTCCAGGCATTAAGTGTGCTGAAAATATTTTAATGACATCCACACACATGCCATAATTAAATATTTGAGACATGATATTCATTATCATAACACGTTATCAAGGACAGTGAGTTATCATTGCCTGCAGCAAAAAAAAGTAATGACAAGAATCCTTAGCACGTCTTTAGAGTTGTCTCAAAAGCACTTTACAACAAATGGGTCAGTGTTGAAGTGCAGTTACTGTTATGGAGCAATGTATTAACAAACTTGTTTAAAGGCAGGCACCCATCCAATTCTTAATGAAGGGATGTTTTGTCAGGAAAATTATCACCCTGGTGGCTGCAAGCTTTATAATTTGTACATGTTCATTTGGAAAGATCATTGCTCATGACAGTCTTTTTCCACTGACAGATATTCCTGAAAGCTAGAGTTATCTTGGATTCATTTCTCAAACCTTTACAACCCAATAATCAAGAATATGTTTTGTATAATCCTCATCATAAGGTCATATCTCGCTGGGTCAATACATAATTTCATAGAATTTACAGTGCAGAAGGAGGCCATTCGGCCCATCGAGTCTGCACCGGCTCTTGGAAAGAGCACCCTACCCAAGGTCAACACCTCCACACTATCCCCATAACCCAGTGACCCCACCCAGCACTAAGGGCAATTTTGGACACGAAGGACAATTTATCATGGCCAATCCACCTAATCTGCACATCTTTGGACTGTGGGAGGAAACCGGAGCACACGGAGGAAACCCACGCACACACAGAGAGGATGTGTAGACTCCGCACAGACAGTGACCCAAGCCGGAATCGAACCTGGGACCCTGGAGCTGTGAAGCAATTGTGCTATCCACAATGCTACCATGCTGCTGTTGTTAAAATGTTTATTATTTCAGGATAAGAATCTGAAAGTAAATTGTGGATATTTTGATAACTTACTGTATGTTAATTTGTGGGGTTGGTTTTACGCCAACAATGACTAAACATGAAATCGAAGTAACATCCCAACTTGAGCACCAATATTCAAATCGACTGAAGTTCAGAAAATCGCACCTGTAGTTCTACAAAATAGCCATTTCAAATATGATTAAAACAATAAGCAATTCCAAGAGTGAAGTGAAAGCAATTTGGCGAACAAGGCAGCACGGTAGCATTGTGGTTAGCACAATTGCTTCACAGCTCCAGGGTCCCAGGTTCGATTCCCGGCTTGGGTCACTGTGCGGAGTCTGCACGTTCTCCCTGTGTGTGCGTGGGTATCCTCCGGGTGCTCCGGTTTCCTCCCACAGTCAAAGATGTGCGGGTTAGGTGGATTGGCCATGATAAATTGTCCTTAGTGTCCAAAATTGCCCTTAGTGTTGGGTGGGGTTACTGGGCAATGGGGATAGGGTGGAGGTGTGGGCTTGGGTAGGATGCTCTTTCCAAGAGCCGGTGCAGACTCGATGGGCCAAATGACCTCCTTCTGCACTGTAAATTCTATACTTCTATACTTTACTGTTAAATTGAGAATGGGTTTTAGTGTGTCATGTACATAAGATTGGCTATGGTTGCAAAGTAGGAAAACTGCAGTTGACTGGATGCAGCTAAATAAAGAATTACTGGGCATGATTTAACCAAATGGGAATGAAGCCCAAAGCGAGTGCGTTTAGCCACATGTTTCCAGGTGCTAACAGTGTCAGCACTCTGCTATTTACCCCACTCCCAGTTAGATAGGGGGCCTCAGTGCGGAACGTGCGGCCAAGGTCGTACCATAACCCTGTTTTCTGTGCTGAGGAGCTCCAAAATAGAGAGAACCTCCCCCAGGGACCCCCTAAATAGGGAGACCCTCACAGGGACCCCCTAACTAAATTGACCCCCAGAGGCCCTCTTAACCAAAGGGCCCCCCAAAGGGATCCTCGAACTAAAGGGACACCCCAAGGGACATCGCACAGGTACTGCCTAAGTAGGGTAACCTCCCCAGAGACCACTTAAGTAAAGGGTACCCCCTAATTAAAGGGACCCTCACAGAGACTCCCAAAATAGGGAGACTCCTACAGAGATCCCCAAAATAGGGAGACCCCCCCCCCCCCCCAGTGACACCCCCCCAAACTAAAGTGACCCCTCCACATTGACCCCTGAACTGAAGGGACCCTCCCTCACACACAGGCCCTCGCCCATAAACGGAATCCCTGTCTGGAAGCTAGAGAGCAGTTCAAACAGGGACAGTTAATAAAATCACAGTTGTAACACTCACCTGGAAGAACTACATGGCCATTCCTGGAAAGGGAACAGCTGTGACCAGTGTTTAAACCCCTCAGATCCTTTAGCAGCAAGCCATTCATTCATTTCTGGTAGTGGGCTGTGATTGACAGCTTTCACAAAAAGCTGTTAGTTCACCTTCTTCACTGTAACTGCTGCAACCACAATGTTTACAAATATCAACCACAGCAAAGAAAGATAAGTGCTGTCAATTTCCAGCTCAGCTTCAAAATTACTCATGCATGAAGGGCCATGATTGGAATCATAGAGTCACAGAATTTACAGTGCTGAAGGAGGCCATTCAGCCCATTGAGTCTGCACCGGCCCTTGAAAGGACACCCTACCCAAGCCCACACCTCCACCCTATCCCCGTAACCCAGTAACCCCACTTATATTTTTGGACACTAAGGGCAATTTAGCATGGACAATCCACCTAACCCGCACATCTTTGGACTGTGGAAGGAAACCAAAGCACCCGGAGGAAACCCACGCACACAGAGGGAGAACGTGCAGGCTCCGCACAGACAGTGACCCAAGCCGGGAATCGAACCTGGGACCCTGGAGCTGTGAAGCAACTGTGCTGACCACTGTGCTACCGTGCTGCCCCCTTCTTACCCCCTTGGTCCACTGTGGGGACCCCCATGTCAGGCACATGTTTGGTCATACGTAGTGATCCATACCCATGGGATTCCTGGCCCAGTGGACCGGAGAATCGTGAGGGCCCGGAAATTCGGATGCCAGGCCTGCTAAGTGGATTCAAATGGGTCATTAAGATAAGTTCCCATACAGGAGATTAGTAAACAAAATGAGAGCACATAGGGCTGGAGGAATTTATCAGAATGGATTGAGAATTGGTTATCAGACAGAAAACAGGGATTCTCCAATCCCCCGGCCATGATCTTGACGCCGGCGTGAAAAGCGGTGCGAGCCACTCCGGCATCAACGGGCCTCACCTGGCAGCTATCCACCCCCTCCTAGGGGGCTTGTACGCTGCCGGAGTGGTGTCCGCAGCTCCGGCACCCGAAGGCTGACGCGCCACGGCCGGCACGAGTTCGCGCATGCGTGTCACGGCCGGCGCGAGTCCGCGCATGTGCGTGGGTTCCCGTCTTCACGCCGGCCCCCGGGCAATATGGCGAAGCCCTACAGGGGCCCGGTGCGGAGGAACATAGGCCCCCATGGAACTAGCCCGCCCGCCGATCGGTAGGCCCCGATTGCGGGCCACAATATAGGACCCCCCCCCCCCCCCCCCTGGGTCGGATCCCCCCGCCCCGCCACCAGGATGGCCCCCGCAGACAGAACTCCGAGGTCCCGCAGGGTGGGACCATATGTAACCCATGCCGGCAGGACTCGGCTCAACTCGGTGGGCACTCATCCCGTCGAGGCACGGAGCATCGCGGGGGGCAGCTTTCAACGGGCACGGAGTTGGAGATCCCCGGCCATAGAGTAGGAATAGATCGGTGTTTCTTGTGGTGTTCTTTGTGTTGCTTATTTAGGATGGATTGCGTAGTGTTCCACAAAGACCACAGTATAGCTTTTACTAAACAAAGCTATGATTTTATTTGCACTACTAAACTGGGTTAGTAGTCTTCGTCCAGAAGAATACAGAATTGACTAAAAACATCTAACTACACTCATCTACTGCTAATCTCACTACTGGTATAAACTATAATCTAACCTTCTCACATTAACTGCTCTTATGACCTTCACTAGCTATCTCCTGCATACACTTCCTTCTCACATTAATTTATATCTTGGCACATTCTTGAACCCAGGAGTTTGAATCCTTCAGGGCAGAGGCATGAGTATCGTCCTGGTTCATTTATACATTGGTACTGACACATGTAGCTCGAGTAGGCGCTTTCATCAACATCTCTGCAAGTAACTTTGGATTTCATTCAAATCACTGTTTTATATAGTTGTATCTGCAGCTCCCTCTAGTGGCTACTTTAGACACTACATTAACCCTTGTAGTGCTGATAGTTATGATCATACCACATCCCCCCTTTGTAAAAGAAAATTATTATAACAGTGATTGTGATATTTTCTTTAACCCTGACCATACAGGCGTAATCCTGACTACTAACTATCACTGGCTAGTAAGTATCATTATCTTATTATCATACAATACAGTATTTTGTAATGACAGTTACATCACTTTGATGAGTACAGGTTCATTATACAATCACAAGTTCAGTTTCTCTGGAGGTCATCTCCTTGTAGAATGTCTCAGTGGAATGTTCAAGGTGATGGATTGTTCTGCCAAATCTTCTAGCTGTGTCTGCGCTAAGTACGGATCTGGAAAGGGAATGTCCTTGAATATGTCATCATGTGGTACAACTTTGTCACGTTGAGGTTGAACCTTGTGTACAGCAATACTTGCCTGTTTCTCCAGAACAGCGATCCCTGTTCTGTTTGTACTAAATGGGACCTAGGTGCTACCTGTTTCAGAACCTTCGCAACATTTCACCAGCCACCTTCTGGATTCTGAATTCTTACGAATTCACTTTCTCAAAGTTCAGCCAGAAGTTTGGTGTGTCTATTGTAAACCTCTTGTTGCTTCTTTTTTGTGGTGGTAATTCTTTCACGTATCTTCTTCTTATCAGTTTCTGGACTGATGATCTCTGGTAAAGAGGTTCTTAGTCTTCTCCCCATCAACATTTGAGCAGGTGAGAGACCCATCGATAACAGTGTTGCTCTGTATGCTAACAACGCTAATGACACATCTTGACCATCTTCGCTCACTTTGCGGAATAATTTTTTAATTATCCCTACTCCTTTCTCTGCTGTCCCGTTAGACTAAAGATAACATGGGCTAGACGTCACATGGTTGAAATCATATTGCTCTGCAAACTGTGTCCACTCCCAACTCGAGAAACACGGACCATTGTCAGAGACAACGTTGAGAGGTATCCCATGGCGTGCAAAAAAAAATGTTGTTGCCTTTATCACTGATGTGGCAGTGGAATCATTCAACAACATCACTTCTGGAAAGTTGGAGTAATAGACTATGACTACCAAGTAGTCATGACCCTGGAAATAGAATAAACCCATGCCCACTTTGTTGCATGGGCTGGTCACAATCCCCATCTGTTGCATGGTTTCATTGCTCTGTGCAGGTTGATGCATCTGACAAATTGGACATGCATCAACATACTGATCAATATCTCTGTTTATTCCCAGCCAACTGTGTGGCTCACCTACGAACCTTTTCAATGCCTTGATGACCCCATGAATCTGCTGCAAAAACCCTAAACGTAAACTGGCTGATATCATTATCCTGTCTCTCTTGAGCAGGACACCATCAATTGTAGCAAGATCATCTCTTATATCTCAAAAAGGTGATTTGCATTCAGAAGGTCATCCTTTTCTGAGGTATTGTTTCACCTTCTGGAGCATCAAGTCCTTTTCAGTTTCGGCTTTTATGGCAGTTTGCGATCAGATACTGGCAGTATCTCAGAAATTAAACAAGCTTGCGATTCCACTATATGGACCAACTCGGGTTCTGATGTTTCAGCATCAGTGGTTGCCTTGTTTTTTGATGTTTCAGCATCAGTAGTAGCTGTGGAGACATCGTTCCCATCGCCTAAGTCTTCCCTGGACTGTTCATCCAGGGGCAGCACGGTAGCATAGTGGTTAGCACAATTGCTTCACAGCTCCAGGGTCCTAGGTTCAATTCCGGCTTGGGTCGCTGTCTGTGCGGAGTCTGCACGTTCTCCCCGTGTATGCGTGGGTTTCCTCCGGGTGCTCTGGTTTCCTCCCACAGTCCAAAGATGTGCAGGTTAGGTGGATTGGCCGTGATAAATTGCCCTTAGTGTCCAAAATTGCCCTTACTGTTGGGCGGGGTTACAGGGTTATGGGGATAGGGTGGAGGTGTTGACCTTGGGTAGGGTGCTCTTTCCAAGAGCCGGTGGAGACTCGATGGGCCGAATGGCCTCCTTCTGCACTGTAAATTCTATGATAATCTGTGTCATCTGAAATACTGGTTGAGTGAACCCTTTCAACTAGCTGCAATATTTCACAAACATCAACACCAATCAATGACAATTTCTCACTCTCTACCACCTCAAAGTCGATGGGTATCTCAATTTACCCATTCTTCACGATGAGGCAGCATGACCCCTTTGTGGTTATCATGTTACCATTGTAATCTGTGACCTTACAGGCAGACTGCTTTCTTAGAGGCTTTACGGTTGCTTGCTTTAAAGATCGGTACGTGATAATATTTGCGTGCGCTTCTGTATCAATCTTAAATGGGATCAATTCTCCATTTATTTCTAGTGAGACCGTCCACTCCTTTATTATCTTTGAGAGTGCTTTTACTAGTCTTGCTTCTCAATCCAGTAAATCAATCCTCGTGATAGCTTTTATCATGAAGGTATCTGAAAGTGAATATGGTGAGAAATCCTCTCGATCCGCTACGATTTTGGATTTTTTCTCAGCTCGTTGTACACTTTGGATCCATGTGCAATCGCTATAAGAAGTTTAAATTTGGTTACTGGAACAGTTGCTGATAAATGACACTGTGCTAAAAGGTGGTTCAGTTTGCCACAATTGGAACAATGTTTGCCTCTCGTCGGACAATTTTTTTGACTGTGGCCATGTCCACAGCATGTACATGTCAACACGCTCTTGACATCAGTTTCAAAATGGCCACCATCTTTGCTGCGACACAGCATTAATGGCGTCGGCCATGTTTATCGATTTTGCTCTTTTTTTCCTTAGCCACAAATTCGGCTTATTCGCTCAATGCCTGCTCACTGGCCTTACACATATTTATAGCATCTTCAAACGACAGCACCGGCCTTCTTGATTTTTTTCTCGCGCACCAGTTCATCGTTTATTCTGAACACAACTTTATCTCGCAGCATAGACTCGGAGACTGAAGGAAAATTACCGGACTGCCCTCGCAGCTTAAGAGCTGTGATGTCTGAATCTACAAACTCTCCTCTGAACTGTAGCCTTTTGTTTAACATGTAGCGTTTATAGAATTGTTTCACGATTGGGAATCTCTGCAGCACCATGCTGTACATATTTCTATCCTCACCTGTATGGAATTCAAATGAATTGAATAGCTCCAATGCTTGCGATCCAGCCAAACTTAATAAGAGGGCTATTTGGTCTAATGCATTTTCAAGCGCGGAGGCAGAAATAAAGACCGCAAACTGTTGCTTAAAGTAAGCCCAGCTCTGGCACAGTTTACCATGTGTCTTGAAGTGGTCAGGCTTCTTGAGGCCTTCCATCTTCTGATCACTGTTTACCATAGATTTTTTTCTGAGTTGTAGCTTCTGGATTGCTTCTTCAATCACCAATTCTATTCTAACCTAATCTATTTGCTGTTTCTTCAAAGGAATAGACTCCTGGTACCATGTGGTTTTCTTTGTGTTGCTTATTTAGGATGGTTGGCATAATTGAATCTGCAGCACCCTATAGTGGCTACTCTCAACAGTACATTAACCCTTGTAATGCAGATAGTTATCATAATACCACATTTCTCAAGATGGCAGGCTATTACTAGTGAGAAACCACAAGGATCAGTGCCATAGAATAGGACACGACCAATGGGCAGTCAAGACACCCAGAGGTGACACTGCCACAAGGGGGCATTACACAACCCATAGATAAGGACAGGACACACATGCTCTGTCTCTTTCCACAGGCGACACTTAGAGAGTTGGACAGGGGCAGATCAGAAGCATCACACCCACCACGTGGCTTAGAGCAGACTGGTTAGTACGACTGAGTTCCTATAGCAAGATTAGCAGAAGAGTCGAACTCATAGAGAACTGTGCTAATGGATCAATAAATCACATTGAACTTACTTCAACGTCTGGAGTATCTTTTGGTCAAAGCTGCATCAAGTTGAAGCCCAAGTTATACCAGAGTACATAACACAACAGAGTCTGCACCGGCCCTTGGAAAGAGCACCCTACCAAGCCCACACCTCCACCCTATCCCCGTAACACTGCCCCACCTTTTTGGACACTAAGGGCAATTTAGCATGGCCAGTCCAGAACACACACATCTTTGGACTGTGGGAGGAAACCGGAGCACCCGGAAGAAACCCAATGCAGTCACGGGGAGAACGTGCAGACTCCGCACAGAAAGTGACCCAAAACGGGAATCGAACATGGGACCCTGGAGCTGTGAAGCAACTGTGCTAACCACTGTGCTACCGTGCTGCCCTTACTTCTTCGGCAATCACTGATTCAGTAGATTGATCAGAAGTCACAGTCGCATGATCTGGTAGTAGAGATGGTGTTTCCTAGGGGCGGCATGTGGCACGGTGGTTAGCACTGGGACTGCGGCACTGAGGACCCGGGTTCGAATCCCGTCCCTGGGTCACTGTCCGTCTGGAGTTTGCACATTCTCACCATGTCTGCATGGGTTCCATCCCCACAATCCTAAGATTTAGAGTACCCAAAAAAAATAATTGGATACTCTAAAATTTTTTTTTAATGGATGGTGTTTCCTCTTGAGGTAGTTCTGGTGCTGGCTCATCGATAAATGTAGATAACAACTGATCTGCGTGTTGTCATCTTCATTTTGTACTGTATAAGAGTTGGACTAGTTTGAGCCAATACCTTTGCAGGAAACCCCTTCTCACTAATTATCTAGCTGCATGCCAACACTTGTTCTCCTTGTTTAAACATGCGTCTTCTCAAATTACCTTCTTCTCCCAAGATCTGTGACTGCTGATTGCATTCTACTATCTCGATGTCTCCTGTGGTAAGAGTGGATCAAATGTAATTCTCAACTTCCTCTTCGGTAGTAGTAAAGCTGGGGAACCCTGTGTAGTCGCATGAGTGGTGTTGTGATATGTTGCCAAGAAACTGTTTAGGCAGCGATGTAATGAACCTTGAAACTTAAAGGCTTTCAGTGCATGCTGCAAGGATTGAACACACCTTTCAGCTAAACCATTCATGAATGGGTGGTACGGTGCTGATTAGATGTGTTGCATACCACTCATCTTTAAATAGTCCTCAAACTCCTGAGCCGTGAACTGTGGATCGTTGTCACTCACTATTTATTCTGGTTTCCCAAATCTGGCAAAAATCTCATTGAGCTTTTTGATGGTTTGTTCCGCAGTTGTTGACTTCATCAAGAACACCTCAGGCCATTGGAGTGTGATCCTACGATAACTATGAACCCTTGTATGGACCTGCAAAGTTAATGTGTAGACATTGCCAAGGCATTGTAGGTCACTCCCATGGATTCAATGGGAAAAACGGAGGTGCGTTCCTTACCCACGCACATGATTGGGACAATCCTGCTTTTTCCTCTATCTGGGCATTGATTCTTGACCACCAAATGTAGCTCTGTGTGAGGTCCTTTATGCAAACTACACCTGCATGTTCTTCATATAATTGTTCCAGTCCTATTTGTTGCAAATTTTGGAGAAATTATTACTCTCATTTCCACTATAGGCATCCGCCTTGTACTGTCAACATGAGTTTCCTGGAACTATACAGCTTTAATTCAGGATGCGTTCCCACTATCCTCCCCTTTGATGATACTGTTTACAGTACTTTTCCCATCAGAGGGTCATTTCTGGTATTTCATTGGGCCTGAGCTGCTGTCACTGGAACTTGTTCCATCTGCGCACAATAGAAGATATTTTCATCTGCATTGGCATGGCTCTCGCACTGATGATACTTGATCTTGTCGGATATAATACTAGAGACCATCATTGGAGTCTACTTGCTGCCAATGAAGGAATACCTTTATGTTGCTTAAAAAGAGCTGTTAAGAGGCTATGGTCCGTTAATAACCTGAAATGGTGACCATAGAGGTATTGGTGAAATTTTCTCACACAAAAAATAATTCTCAATGCCTCCTTCTCCAACAAAGCATAGTTTCATTCAGCACTTGCTAATGTACATGACGCAAAAGCTACTGGTCTTTTTCTCCTGAGGTAGTATGTGTGATGCCACCGCTCCAACTCCAACTTGTGTTACATTTGTTGGTTGTGGAGCCTCCATTATAGCTTTCATCTTCTTAGGTGCCTTGTGAAAACCCTATCGATCACATGGCCTAAATATTAGACTGATGTTTGAAAGATGTCACTCTTATCTTTCCTACTGGTCACATGCAGACCATGCAGCTGAAGGATTTCAATGTGGCTTCGTAAGCGTTCTTGTTCATTGGTACCTGCACTAATATATCATCAAGGTAATACTGTACCCCTTGAAAACCGCTAGGAATCTGGCCACTGGATCATTGAAATAAAGCAGGTGTTGACATTATTCCAAAAAGTTATTTCTTATAGCGGTAAAAGCCTTCATGTATAATAATGGTGAGCAGGTGTTGAGATTCAGCTCAACATTAATTTATTGTTAGGCCTGCAGTAGGTTGATCTTGCTAAACACCTGTCCTGCTGCTGGCAAACACATCCTGAATCAATGGTTATGAGATTTGATCCGCAATAAAATTGGATTGATAGTTGTTCGAAAATCTCCGCAGATACGTATAGCTCAGTCCTGCTTCATTACAGGCTCAGTAGAGGTTTCCAGTCACTCGTAGTGATGGGCTCTAAGATTCCTCTATGCACAAGTCTCATTAGATTCTATCTTTGGACATATGGTGCGGGGTGCTGCTCTAGCCTTGAGATTCGTGGACTATTTTGCTTGATTTTTAATGGCTTCCATCATAACTGCCACTCCAATTCAATGTTTATTTTGCAAACTGGCCATGCTAAATTGCCCCTTAATTGGAAAAAAATAATTGGGTACTCTAAATTTTTTTTTTTTTTAAATGATTTCACTGTATTTTCATCATGAGTTTTGTTTGATGATGTTCGTAAAGACTAATTGGGCTAAATTCTCCGCCTCATCCAATGGTTTTGAAGAAAACGGGATCGGCGCCCATTTCCGAAGCTTTAGCTATCCGCTGGCATCGGGATCAAGGGTCACACCCCATGCCAGTGGGAGAATGCAAATGGGTCTGAATGATCCATTTGCATCCACTTACCAGGCCGGGCACCATATTGCCTGGGCTCCCGTGATTCTCCGGTCCTCTGTGTGAGAATTACGACTGGTCTTCACAACCATGTACCTGGCATCGTGGATCTCACGATGGGCAAAGTGAACTACCCCCAAAGTCCATCCGAGGGCCACCCTCCCCCTACAATGCAGAAACTGTCCACCCGACCCGCACCAAAACCCTCCCCCAACACCAGAGACACCATAAATAAGGATACCCCCCCCCCCCACAGAGACCCCCTAAATAAAGCTCCCCCTTAATAAAAAGACCCGCTACAGGGACCCCTTAAAAATGGAGGCCTACCAGAGACCCTTAAATAAGTTGACCCCTCCAGCGACTCCCTAAATATGGAGATCCTCCCCACAGGCCCCCCAAAATAGAGAACCCTGTCAGGATGCCCCCTAGAAGTGACCCCCCGATAGGGGGGCTCCAGACAGGGGTCTATCCTCTGGGCAGCTTCTGGACAAGGGTCTATCTTCTGGGTGGCTTCTGCACAGAAGTATCTCTTTGGTGGGACTGCCAGACAGGGGTTTCTCTTCTGGGGGGGTGGGGGGGGTGCTCCTGAGAGGGGTCACTTTTCTGGGGGGTTTCCTGACCGGTGTCTCTTTTCTGGGATTCTCCATATTTAGGGGTTCCCTGTGAGGAGTATCAGTATTTATGGGTTCTCTGGAAGGTCTCTTTATTTAGGTGGTCACTGTGGGGGTCTCTTTATTCAGGAGTCTCATAGAATTTACAGTGCAGAAGGAAACCATTCGGGCCATCGAGTCTGCACCAGTCCTTGGAAAGAGCACCCCACTTAAGCCCACGCCTCCGCCCTATCTCCGTAACCCCATAACCCAGTAACCCCACCCAAACTTTTTGGACACTAAGGGTAATTTATCGTAGCCAATCCACTTAACCTGCACATCTTTGGACTGTGGGAGGAAACCGGAGTACCCGGAGGAAACCCATGCACACACGGGGAGAATGTGCAGACTCTGCACAGACAGTGATCTAAGCCAGGAATCGAACCTGGAACCCTGGAGCTGTGAAGCAACTGTGCTAACCATTGTGCTACCGTGATGCCTTTGTAGGGGTATCTTTGGGGGTTGGTCTGTGTGTGTGGGGCGGGGGGGGTTCATGGTCATCATTATACTTCTAATTCCAGATTTTTATTGAATTCAAATTTCACCATCCGCAGGACCCCACAGCATTACCCTGGGTCTCTGGATTACTAGTCCAATGTCAATAGCACTAACCCTCCATTTCCCCCACCATTAATATCCTGAGGGTTGTCACTGACCAGAAACTAAACCGGACCATCCATAAAAATACTGAAACTGTGGGTCAGAGGCTAGGATAGCTGTGCAAAGTCACTCACCCCTTGGCTCCCCAAAGCCCATCACCTGCAAAGCACAAATCTGGAGCATGATAGAATACTCCCACTTGCCTGGATAACTGCAGCTCCAACAACACTCAAGAAGCTCGTAAGAATTCTGGATAAAGCAGCCGGCTTAATTCACTCCCTCCACCACTGACACTGTTATAGTAGTGCGCAACAGCTTTAAGATGCATTGCAGCACATTTCTAAGCCTCTTTTTACAGCACCTTCTAAACTAGGGTCTCCACCACCCAGAAAAACAAGAGCAGCAGATGCATTGGAAAATCGCCACTTGCAAGTTTCTCTCTGACCATACTGACTTGAAATCATATCGCCATTCCTTCATCTTCACTGGGCCAAAATCGTGGGACTCCCTTCCTCACAGTGCTGCGGACCTATCTACACCACTTGGACTGTAGCAGTTCAAGATGGAGGCCACCACCTTCCAAATGGCAACTAGGATGGGCAACAAATTGTGGCCAGTACCACTCACATCCCATGAAAGAAATGTTTTAAAACTGCATTGTTACAAACAAGTTTTGTTTTTGTTTTTTAGTTCATGATACAACTAGATAATTTGGGGAAAACTATCTTGAAACACATTAATCATCCTTTATCTTATTTTTTTCCCAATTAAGGGGAATTCACCTATTCTGCAAGTCTTTTTGGGCTGTCGGGGTGAGACCCATGCAGACACAGGGGGATTTTCAAACTCCACACGGACAGTGACACGGGGCCAGGATCGAACCCAGATCCTCGGCGCTGTGAGGCGGCAATACTCACCACTGCACCACCATGCTGTCCTGTCCTTTATCTTCTCCATATTCTAGTCTGGATATTGGTAAACTAGATATTTTGAATCAAATCTTTTGATAAAGTTAAATTATCTTTCCTCCGGGTGCTCTGGTTTCCTGCCACAAGTCCCGAAAGACATGGTTTTTAGGTGAATTGGATATTTTGAATTCTCTCTCAGTGTACCCAAACAGGTGCCGGAGTGTGGTGACTAGGGGATTTTCACAGCAACTTCATTGCAGTGTTAAGCCTACTGGTGATACTAATAAATATTTTTATTATTACTGTCTGTGATATCCCTAACCATGTTATCCTTCACCCACATCAACATTACGCCCATAGCTACTGAACATGCATAAAACATCAACAAATAGCATCCGTTCAACATGGGGATATTTTTCTTAATGAAACCAATTAAAACAGTGAATCTTCTGTCTGAGGCTTTTAAAAGAATTAGAAATACTGATTTTTGCAGTGAAGAGCATCGTACAGATACAAAGGTTGTTTGAACAAGGTCAAAGTATTCTCATTGACAGTTTGCACTCGGCATGAGTGATGTATTGCCACATGTCAGACGAGTTTCTAATAACATTTATCTTACTGCCTGCAGTACCTTCTCTGAATCTAAATTTAATAAATGAGGTTGCTGCAATTTTTTTTCTGGTGGAGATAACCAAATAGTACAGTTTGCAATTCATTCATCTGACAGAAGCCTGGCATTCAACATTTATTGTATATGCCTCTTTGCAAGTAATTTGATTTCTCTTGGCCCCATATCTGAGCTTATCTTGTTTTTAACTGAAGTTCACACTGCTTTCTTATGTTATGTTAAACTAGTGCTCTAGGTAAATTGATGTCAGTTTTTTTACATTATCTTACTATATATATTTGATTGCTGTTTAAATTCAGCCTCTGGATTTAGTTGTCACGTTACTTGGTATTAAATTAAGATTATCTTAATTGATCTATAGTTGTGTTCTTTCTCAGTCACATAGTTAGTGTTAAGAGTTCAAACTTTGGTTTATAACCTAAAAACTTTTGTTGAGTTTTTACCTGTCCTGATTGATTAGCTAGAAAGGATTGTGCCTGCAGAAATAGCCTGCAACTGAAGATACCTTAATTGCTAATTCCAGAAAATGGACAACTTGAATTGGATGATTATCCCTCTTTACATGATAATACATGTTTGTCAACTGATTAGAATCTCGTTGACAACATAAAGAAATGGAGCTGGACCTTGTTAACCATTAAAATACTGACTGCTGCAGGGAAATTCCTGCTGCTCTGGGCTAACCAGATTTAAATGGTTTTCAGTGAAAATCTGAAGAAGTAACAATGTATAATATAACAGTAATAGATTCATAAGCTCTGCTCCATTGGCCTCCTAGCTAATTCATTTGGGTTCATAGAATCATAGAATTTACAGTGCTGAAGGAGGCCATCGGGCCCATCGAGTCTGCACCAACCCTTGGAAAGAGAACCCTATGCCTCCACTCTATCCCCGTAACCCCATTTAACCTTTTTGGACATTAAGGGCAATTTAGCATAACCAATCCACCTAACCCGCACATCTTTGGACTGTGGAAGGAAACCGGAGCACTCAGAGGAATCCCTCGCAGAAATGGGGAGAACATGCAGACAGTGACCCAAGCCGGGAATCGAACCTGGGACCCTGGAGCTGTGAAGCAACTGCACTAACCACTGTGCTACCATGCTGGGTTGAAAAAAATTGCTCAAAACATTTAGTGTTCTGTTTGACTTCCAGCATCTGCAATATTTTGCTGATGTGCAAAGTCTTCTGTGCTCTATTTGAACCAGAGCTGAACACCATGTCACATCTCTCTACAACAGCGCCTTTTCCCACTATGAATGGATGGTAAAACAAGACTGTTTTCCTCACGATAATATGGAGAAAATATCAGCATTACTAACTCAATGTTAGCAGTCTAACAACACAGTGGTGATAGGGAAAAATGATGAAAAACTAGGTCTGGTGTTATCAGCATAATATGGATTCTAACACTGCTTTGATGTCACTAATAAGAAGCATGTAACTGAAAAAATCAAAATGGATTGTCGGAGGGTAGTAGCAGCAGGAGGATATATGTAGTAGGGGACCCCTGAAAGGAGCATAGTTTGAAAGGGTCATGCGACATCTATTCATCCAGGATTGCTTTCCGACCTTGGAGACATTTGAGGAGGAGTTTGATTTGCCGGGTGGGAACGGGTTTCGGTACCTTCAAGTGCGGGACTTTGTACAGAGACAGGTCCCAAGCTTTCCTCGCCTCCCACTGAGGGGACTACAGGATAAAGTGCTGTCAAAAACAGGGGTTGGAGGTAGGAAGGTTTCGGACACATACAGGGAATTATTAGAGTGGGAAGGGGCCCCTATCAGAGAGATGAAGAGGAAGTGGGAAGAGGAGCTACAAGGGGAGCTGGAAACTGAACTGTGGGGAAAAAGCCTTGAAAGGGGTAAATGCATCCTCATCCTGTGCTAGACTTAGCTTGATTCAGTTCAAGGTAGTCCACAGGGCCCACATGATGGTAGCTCGGATGAGTAGGTTCTTCGAGGAGGTGGAGGACAGATGTGGGCGGTGTGGGGGTAGCCCGGCCAACCAAGTTCATATGTTTTGTGCATGTCCGAAACTGAGGGAATTCTAGCAGGGATTTGCAGATGTTACGTCGGAAGTCCTGGAAGGTAGGGTAACTCCAAATCCAGAATTAGCAATATTTGGAGTGTCGGAAGATCCGGGGGCAAAGTGGGGGAGGGAGGCCGATATCCTGGCTTTCTCCTCCCTGATGGCCCAGAGACGGATCTTGCTGAGATGGAGGGACTCGGAGCCCCCGACATCAGGAGTGTGGGTCAGCGATGTGGTAGAGTTTCTCAGTCTGGAGAAAATCAAGTTCGCTCTAATAGGATCAATACAGGGATTTGCCCGGAGTTGGCAGCTGTTCATCGATTTCTTTAACAAAAACTGAACGTCAGCAGTAAGGGGAGAAAGGGAAAAAGGGGGGAGGGAAGGAAAATAGGAGGCATGGTAATGTTAAATAAGGACAGGGAATTTAGTATAAAGGTAATTCTGGATAGGGCAGGAGAAGTGGGGTGCGTGGTTTATTGTTTGTTATTTTAGGGGGTATTTTGTGCGTCGAGACGCGCGGTTGTTTTAGAAATTTCAATATGTTAAATTGTGAAAATTACAAATGCTTCAACAAAATATTTTCTAAAAAAAGAAAGGGTCATGTGACTCAATCGGCCAGTCGGGCTGCAACACGCAGATCTGAGGGGCTAAGCGTGGGCTTTCCCATCAGAATGAATCTGTAGCTGTAGAAGCCAGTAGCAATAATAATTTGTATTCGTGTCACAAGTAGGCTTGCATTAACACTGCAATGAAGTTACTGTGAAAATCCCCTAGTCGCCACACTACAGCACCTGTTCGGGTACAATGAGGGAGAATTCAGAATGTCCAATTCACCTAACAAGCACGTCTTTCGGGACTTGTGGGAGGAAACCAGAGCACCCGGAGGAAACCCACGCAGACACGGGAAGAACGTGACCCAAGCAGGGAATCGAACCCAGGTCCCTGGCACCGTGAAGCATCAGTGCTAACCTCTGTGCTACTGTGCCACCCATATGCACATCATAGTATTCTGTATATATTTATAGTTATTCTAATTATAATGTAAATATGATAGGGATAAAGACTGGCAGGGAGATGTGGGAGGCTGTACATAATTGGGATAAAGACTTGGGGAAAGATGTAGAGTAAAGGGTTAACATCAGAAGTGCATGATGCTGATGTAAATGATGCTGTAACATCACATAACTGAGAAACAGAAGTCTGGAGGGTGGAGCAATTCCAACATCATGCAGTGTTCCCAATATATATTAGCAGCAGTAAATAACGGGATCATAGTTTTAACAAACTACAGACCTAAGACCATAAGACATAGGAGCAGAATTAGGCCACTCGGCCCATTGAGTCTGCTCCGCCATTCAATCATGGCTGATATTTTTCTCACCCCCATTCTCCTACCTGATCCCCTTATTAATCAAGAACTGTCTTAAAGACACTCAGTGATTTACAGTCTCAAATAATAATAATAATAATCATCATTGTCACAAGTAGGCTTACATTAACATTACAATGAAGTTACTGTAAAAAGCAAATAGCTTACTTTGGGAGTATACACAAGCCCCAAAGAACCCCTTCTAAACCCTGAACATATGATGACATGGAAGTGAAACCATTGCTGGAGATATGCTATTTCTGTTTGGCTAGGTGATTTTTAAATTTAGTCAGCTATTTGGCCCAACAGGGCTAAACAAGGTAGAATCACAGTACACTCTGTGCAGGTTAGACGAATCAAAGGTGGAGGCACGGTGGCTAGCACTGCTGCCTCATGCTGCCGAGGACCCGGATTCAATCCCGGTCCTGGTTCACTGCCCATGTGGAGTTTGCACATGCTCCCCGTGTCTGCATGGGCCTCGCCCCCACAAGGCAAAAAGATGTGCAGGGTAGGTGAATTAGCCACACTAAATTGCTCCTTAATTGGAAAAAAAGAATTGGGTACTTTAAATTTGTAAAAATATTTTTAAAAAGGAAGATTGAGAGATGATCACATTGAAACAGACAAGAGCTCGTGTGGACAATGAGGAAGTGGTTTCCCTTACTGGGGGAGGGTGGGGAGGGGGGGTGCCAGAATACCACAGCACAGTCTCAAGAAAAGGGATCAATTATTTAGGACTGAGATGAGAAGAATTTCCTTCAGTCAAAGGATTGGGAATCTTTGGAATTATCCACACTAGAGAGGTGGGGTTGTCTCAGCCATCTTTAAATGTTCTTCAGGCTGAGACCAAGAGATTTTTGGACTATCATGGAAACAATGGATATGGGTTGAGGGTGGAACAGAAGATCAGCCCTGGTCATGTTGGGTGAGGGAGCAGGTTCAAGAGGCCAATGGCCTACTCCTATTTCTTATGTTTTTACATAAGAACATATTCTCATACTCACACAAGGATATTACCAGTAAATTGGACAACAAGGGAACATCATGGTTAAAAACGTCAAAATACATGAAGATGTCCTTGATGTACGATCAATGACCACTAAAGCGAGGTTGTAGTCCAACTGAAGGCTAGATGTTTCCCCCAGCAGCTCAGGTACAGAATGAAGGCTGCTGGGGCGGCACGGGCTCTTATACCCTGCCTAGCAGGGCGGAGCTACCATACAGTTTGACCAATGGAAAACATACAACATCTACCAATGGTGTTCCAGCATTACCAGGTACCGTAATACCTCTACAGAGACTACCACATTCACCCCCTTTAAAAAAGGAGTCCGGTGGGGGTGGTGGCCTGACATCACAGCATGGTAACGTGGTAGAGATTATAGTAATGGAGGTACCGTAATACCTCCGTACACTATTTGGTAACTATTTACAATTCCATTTACTATTTACAATTTATAATTCATAATTAAGTATACACTTTAAAATGAAACAATCAGTCAATTGGGGGCCCTGGTCGTCCTCTGTGATCGTCAAAGCTTTGGTGGTGACTCCGGTGGAGGCTCGGGCATCTGTGACTCCGGGAGAGTGGCCTTGATCCCTGTGGCAGCTTCGACACCCCTAGACGGCGCTGGTGAGGAAAACGGTTGACCTGAGAAGCAGCGTCTGCGGGGTGCGTCGGTGGGTGAGGGAGGCCTAGACGGGGCCGACGGAAGGACCGACCCTCCTGTAAGGTGCACAGGTGGGAAGGAGGGTGGGACTGGTGGCTGGGGTGTGCGTGGGGCTCCAGAGGGCGCCAGTCTCGTAGGGAGACCGTATCTTGTCGGCCGTCGGGGTACGCCACGTTGGCGTACTGGGGGTTAGCGTGGAGAAGATGGACTCTCTCGACCAACGGGTCCAACTTGTGCGCCCGCACGTATTTTCGGAACAGGATGGGTCCGGGAGCTGCCAGCCAGGTCGGGAGCGAGGTCCCAGAGGAGGACTTCCTGGGGAAGACAAGGAGACGTTCGTGAGGTGTCTGGTTGGTTGTGGTACAAAGCAGTGACCGGATGGAGTGGAGGGCATCTGGGAGGACCTCCTGCCAGCGGGAGACTGGGAGATTCCTGGACCATAGGGCCAGTAGGGCGGTCTTCCAAACTGTTCCGTTCTCCCTATCTAACTGTCCGTTACCCCGGGGGTTGTAACTGGTCATCCTGCTAGAGGCGATGCCCTTGCTGAGCAGAAATTGACGCAGTTCGTCGCTCATAAAGGAGGACCCCCTATCACTATGTATGTAAAGCAGGGAACCCGAGCAGTGCAAAGATGCTATGGAGGGCCTTGATGACGGTGGTTGCGGTCATGTCGGGGCAGGGGATGGCGACTGTGAACCGGGACTATTCAATCACGTTCAGGAAGTACGTGTTGCGGTCGGTGGAGGGGAGGGGGCCTTTGAAATAAATGCTGAGGCGTTCAAAGGGACGGGAAGCCTTTATCAGGTGCGCTTTCTCTGGCCGGTAGAAGTGCGGTTTGCACTCTGCGCATATTTGGCGGTCCCTGATGGCTGTCCTGACCTCCTCGATGGAGTAGGGCAGGTTGCAGGTCTTGATAAAGTGGAAAAAGCGGGTGACCCCCGGGTGGCAGAGGTCCTCGTGGAGGGCTCGGAGGCGGTCCACTTGTGCGGTGGTATATGTGCCGCGGGACAGGGCATCAGGAGACTCATTGAGCTTCCCGGGACGATGCAAGATGTCGTAGTTGTAGGTGGAGAGTTCGATCATCCACCGCAAGATCTTATCGTTTTTTATCTTGCCCCGCTGTGCATTATCGAACATGAAAGCAACCGACCGTTGGTCAGTGAGGAGAGTGAATCTCCTGCCGGCCAGTAATGCCTCCAATGTCGCACAGCTTCTACTATGGCCTGGGCCTCCTTTTCGACTGAGGGGTGGTGGATTTCGGAAGCATGGAGGGTACGTGAGAAGAAGGCCACGGGTCTGCCCGCTTGGTTGAGGCAGACCCGTAGCCAGAGCTACGTCAGACGTGTCGCTCTTGGCCTGGAAGGGGAGGGATTCGTCGATGGCGTGCAATATCCGTTTTGATCCGGCTGAAGGCCTGGCGGGCCTCTGTCGACAGGGGAAAAGCTGTGGATTGGATCAGGGGACGGGCCTTGTCCGCATAGTTGGGGACCCACTGGGCGTAGTAGCTAAAAAACCCTAGGCAGCGTTTTAGGGCCGTGGAGCAGTGAGGGTGGGGGAACTCCATAAGGGGGCGCATGCGCTCAGGGTCGGGGCCTATAACTCCATTTCGCACTACGTAGCCGAGGATGGCTAGGCAGTCGGTGCTAAACACGCATTTGTCCTTGTTGTACGTAAGTTAAGGATCTTTGCGGTCTGGAGGAATTTTCGGAGGTTGGTGTCGTGGTCCTGCTGGTCGTGGCCACAGATGGTGACATTATCGAGATACGGAAATGTTGCCCGTAAACCGTACCGGTCAACCATTCGGTCCATCTCGCGTTGGAAGACCGAGACCCCGTTGGTGACACCGAAGGGAACCCTTAAGAAGTGATAGAGCCGCCCATTTGCCTCGAAGGCAGTGTATTTGCGGTCACTTGTGTGGATGGGGAGCTGGTGGTCGGCGGACCTAAGATCCACCGTGGAGAAGACCTTGTAATGCGCGATCCTGTTTACCAGGTCGGATATGCGGGGGAGAGGGTACGCGTCCAGCTGCGTAAACCTGTTGATGGTCTGACTGTAGCTGATGACCATCCTATGCTTCTCCCTGGTCTTTACCACCACTATTTGAGCTCTCCAGGAACTGTTGCTAGCTTCCCTCAGTAGCCTTTGGACCTCTGACCTAATAAAGATCCGGTCCTGGGCACTGTACCGTCTGCTCCTGGTGGCGATGGGTTTGCAATCCGGGGTGAGGTTCGCAAACAGGGAAGGCAGATCGACCTTGAGGGTCGCGAGGCCGCAGACAGTGAGGGGGCGTATAGGGCTGCCGAATTTGAAAGTTGGACTTTGGAGATTACACTGGAAGTCTAAACCTAGGAGTGTGGCCGTGCAGAGGTGGGGAAGGACATAGAGCCGGTAATTTGTAAACTCCCTTCCCTGGACTGTGAGGTTTGCTACACAAAACCCCTTTATCTCTACTGAATGGGAACCGGACGTCAGGGAGATATTTTGATTAACGGGGTGGACGAGGAGACAACAGTGCCTTACCGTGTCGGGGTGTATGAAGCTCTCCGTGCTCCCAGAGTCGATTAAGCAGGACGTCTCGTGCCTGTTGATTAGTACTGTTGTTGTGGCAGTTGAGAGTGTTCGAGGCCGGGACTGATCCAGAGTCACCGAGGCTAATCTCAGCAGTTGAGTGTTCTCTTTGGGTGGTGTGTGGTCAGCCAAGCAGGGGTTCTGTGAGTCAATCCAAGATGGCGGCACCCATTGGTCGCACATGGCTGGGGGTGCACAAAATGGCGGCGCCCATCCATCGAACGTGGCGTCCACGGGACAAGATGGCGGCACCCGAGGGCTGCACGTGGCCCTGGAGTAGGAAGATGGCGGCGCCCGCTGGCCGCACGTGGACCGTGGAGAGATTTGTGGTGGCGGTCCGCATTCGTCGCCGGAGACCACGGCAACTGCAAGGGCCTGGCATACCACCACGAAATGGCCCTTTTTACCGCATCCCTTGCAGGTGGATGCGCGGGCCTGGCAGCGCTGGCGGGGGTGCTTGGCCTGCCCGCAAAAGTAGTAGCGGGGCCCCCCGGAGTTGCCAGGCCACCTTGCAGCACAAGCTTGTGGGGGATGGGGGATGTCTCGGGGTCGGCTGCGGAGGGGTTCCACGCTGCCCAGGGGGCTGCCGCGCGGTCAGGAACTAAAGTGCAGGCGTTTCTGGAGGCCACGTCCAGGGAGCCGGCAAGGGCCCGTGCCTCCTTGAGGCCTCGGGTGTCTTTTTCAGCAATCACTGGCAGATCTGGGAGGACAGCATACCTGCCACAAAAGCGTCCCAGATCAGGAGTTATTTGTGGTTGCTCGCCGAAACTTGCGGGCAGCTGCAGTTTCTCCCCAACACCAGGAGTGCACGGTAGAATTCTTCCAGCGATTCCCCAGGGATTTGACGCCTCGTTGCCAGCAGATATCGGGCGTAGACCTGGTTTACTGGGCGGATATAATGTACTTTTAGCAGCTCTATTGCCGCATCGAAGTCTTCCGCATCCTCGATGAGGGTGTAAATTTCCGGGCTCACCCTCAAGTGCAGGATTTGCATTTTCTATTCTCCGGTGGGTGTGTTTTCCGCCGTTCCGAGATAACCTTTAAAGCACGCCAGCCAGTGCTTGAAGATTGCCGCTGAGTTCGCTGCATGGGGGCTGAGTTGCAGACACTCCGGCTTGATTCGGATCTCCATCCTTTTAAATCTAGCTTATTAAATTGATGCACGATTAATGACCACTAGAGCGAGGTTGGAGTCCAACTGAAGGCTTTAATAAGATAGTTGTTTCCCCCAGCAGCTCAGTTACAGAATGAAGGCTGCTGGGGCAGCACGGGCTCTGATACCCTGCCTAGCAGGGCGGAGCTACCATACAGTTTGACCAATGGGAAACATACAATATCTACCAATGGTGTTCCAGCATTACCTGGTACCGTAATACCTCTACAGAGACTACCACAGTCCTGAAGAACATAAAGGATCACAGAGGATGTAATTTGTGACTTTGACCGAGGCTGCCACAAAAGCATGCAAAGAGCAGAAGCCAGGTTAGACAGGTTGGAACAGGCGCTCAAACATATTGGCCCAGTTCTGTGTTGATACTGAGGTTAGCAGAGCTTATTGATATGGAGTAAAACCCACAGCAACCTCTAATATCTGCACATGAACCTTTAAACACAAAATCCAGAAGCTGCTATCAAAAATACCCTGTTCCTCGTTAGGCTGTACAGTTACACTTGCAGTTCTTGTCCATAGATTCAGCACTGGAATCAATGTAATGCCGTGAAGTTGTGATACTTACTCAATAGATACAATTCATTAAACACACCAGGAAAGAGAGGCTGGTGCAATCTTGGCTGGCGTGAGTGGATTCTAACCATGTGGTAAGTGATAATTAATGTCAAACGACCTGTCTGACTCTGAATATTTTATTTTAAACACAAACAATAAGTTATGACACCACTAATGTAATTAAAAACCCAAGATGCTTCATAGGAGCTTTCACACACAAATGAAAGCACACTGCCACCAGTAGTGGAGCAACTAAAATTCAAGATGCACAATAGGCCTGAATTGGAAGAGCACTGATGTCAGAGGCTTGTTGGGCTGCAGAGGAATACAAATGTAGGAAGGGGCGAGGCCAGGCAGGGATTTGAGTTTTTTTAAATCAAGACATTTCTTGACTGGAAGCCAATGTAGGTCATTGAGCACAGGGGTGATAGACCTGGGAAAGAACTTGCTGTGAGCGAAGCCACGGGCAGCAGAGTTTGGATGACCTCAAGTTTACAGAATGTGGGAGACCAGTCAGGAGTGCATTACAGTCCAGGGGTAACAAAGCTACAAAGCTAGGGCAGCAAGGTAGCATAGTGGTTAGCACAGTTGCTTCACTGCTCCAGGGTCCTTGGTTCGATTCCCGGCTTGGATCACTGTCTGTGCGGAGTCTGCACGTTCTCCCCGTGTGTGCATGGGTTTCCTCCGGGTGCTCCGGTTTCCTCCCAAAGTCCAAAGATGTGTGGGTTAGGTGGATTGGCTATGCTAAATTGCCCTCAGTGTCCAAAAAAAGGGTAAGTGGGGTTACTGGGTTTCAGGGATAGGGTGGAGGTGTGGGCTTGGGTCGGATGCTCTTTCCAAGGGCCGGTGCAGACTCGATGGGCCGAATGGCCTCCTTCAGCACTGTAAATTCTATGATTCTATGAATGAGGGTTTCAGCATCAGATGAGCTGAGGCAGGAGCGAAGGCAGGAGTTTTTCGGATGTGGAAAAGGCAGTCTTGGAGATGGCACAAATATGAGGTTGGAAGCTCATCCTGGGATCTAATGTGACACCTAGCATCCAAACAAATTGGCTTTATCTCAGATTGTTGCCAATTTAGTCGGAACAAGATCGAGGGAACAGAAGGTGGGCCTCATGACACAAGGGAGATGGAGAAGAAGCGAGAGAAAGGTGCAAGTTCAAAGCTGTAATGGAGAGACCATCCAATAAAACCTGGCCAGGTGGGCAGCTAGGAAGGGAGGGATGTAGCAGGGGCACCTGATTGGATTGTCTTAAACTGGTGACAAAGAATTGCATGAGCACCTCACATTTATTATTGGAGGTGAGGATCATAGAATCATAGAATTTATAGTGCAGAAGGAGGCCATTCGGCCCATCGAGTCTGCACCGGCTCTTGGATGGAGGGGATGAAGAGAGGGGTTCAAGAAGACAAAAATGTACTGTCTCATTCCTTCTGAGTGTAATTAATGTTGGAGATTTTTTTTAAAAATGTTTACATTATCTCTGTCTCTTTTATCTGTCTTGATCTGAATTCCATCTTCTGCTCCAAACTTTATTTTGCTTTCTGTACATGATTTAGACTCTGCAGGGAAGAGATTCCTTCACAGAACACCATATCTAGCATTGATATCGGTGAAGAATATGCATTGGCCACGCAGTTAATATTTCATATTCCTACCTTCCCCCAGGGAATCAATGCAATTTTACACAGAGCCACTCCAAGCAGCACGATGCTAACAAATAACTTCCTCAGCATAGATCAATGAGAATTCTTCATTCTGATTGGTGTAAGACTCTTACCATTTCTTAACATACTCACAGATGAACAAATCCCACCAGAGGACACCATCATAAATCAGATGGCCGATAATATCATGGTGGAGATATTTGTTTTGTGGCACTACTTCTAATGACGCAATATATTCCAGATCCTAACCACTCGTTGCATAAAATGTTTTCCTCATGTCGACTTTAGTCCCCGCCCATTCACCTTAAATCAGAGGGAGGCGATGTTGAGCCCGCAACAGCTGTGGGATTGGCGGCTCGCACGGAAAATCCCACAAGAATCGGGAATCAAAATTCTCGCCAGAGAGATCGCGCTTCCCGGTTTTCCCAGCTCCTCGCCAGCGCCATCACATGGTCCACGCCCACAAAGGATGTAAACCCTGCTTGATTAAATTTCTGTCATCGGACATCGTATTAACAGCCCCCAGCTGCATGATTCCCCTCCTTAAATATTCATATCTCGGTAATGTAACATCACATAAGTGAGTTTTACAAGGGGGGGGTGGTGAATCCCTGGGCAGTGCCCTGGCTCTGCCCTCTGGCACAGGGTTCGGACTGCTAGATTGGGACAGTGCCAACCTGGCAATGTCAACCTGTGCCAGAGGACAGTGCCAGGGATGAGCCCCATGGGCGGGAGGTGCATTAATGTGTGGTGGAGGGTGAGAGTGGAAGCTGATGATGAAGGAGGAGTATCGATTATATTTCCACTGTATTGGTGGGTTGTTAGAATGCCGAAGAGGGTTGTCGGGGGTGAGGGAGGGTCTAATACCAGCTACGATTGTCGGGAGAGGCCCCAAAAACTCTGTGACAGAGTCTGGGATCCATTAGACAGCAGTGTTGATTGGGGCACTCTTTAAAGATGGCGCCATGATCTCTCTGGAGCTGGTTGCTGGCTCTATGAGGTTCCGGCTCTATCAGGTCCCGCCTCACCAGAGTGACGGTGTAAACCACGCTCACTCATTTTGTTCTCCCATAGAGGCTCAATATTTGGAGTGAAAACTGATCTGTTCAACTGGAGAGTTAGACTTAATTTTTCAATCTGAGCCTGACACTTTGCCAGATTCTAGTAAGATTCTCCCCAGTGTCCACTGGCCTTTGAGTCTTTCTCCAATGGATCAGTTTCTTGTCGTAACTCTGTCTAGACCCCTCTGATGTGTTGGGTACTCTGCTACACAGACAAACCAACACGGTTGCGAATGGTACAACTCAGTTTTATTACTAACATTTATTTACAGTGGTAAGCTGGTTACTGAGGTTCGATCAGAACCCTAGAATCTGTGTAATACTATCCTAATACTATCTTGTAGTGGCACTCAGCACATGGTGGATGTCTGAGTGGCTTGCTATGACCTCTGTGCCCTGAGCTGTCTCCTGCTGGAATGCTCAGGAAGTGTTGTGTTCCCTGTTTTGTACTGTGTATGCTCTTGCCTGTGATTGGCTGTGGTGTTGTGTGTGTGTTGATTGTTCCGTTGATCTGTCCATCAGTATGTATGTATGTATGTTTGTGCAATATGTTTACCTGAATATCATGACACCCTCTACGATTTAAAACACATTTGTCAAATCTTCTCTCAACCTTTTCTTCTTTAAGAACAGCCACATCTAGTCCAATCTATCTACGGAACTGAAGTTCTTTATCCGTGGAACCATTCTCATAAATCTTTCTGCACCCTTCCTAATGTCTTCTGATTCTTCTGAAGCTGTGGTTCCCTAAATTGGACACAATACTCCAGTTGAGACTGAACCAGTGTTTTCAAAGGATGCACAATATATTTCTTGTTTGTGTACTCAACACCTCTATTTCTCAAGTACAGGATCCCAAATGCCTTATTACATATTTTTACAACTTGCCCCACCACCTTCAGTAATTCTTGGGCATAAACCCTTAGGCCCACCACCTCCCCATCCGAGAAGCTCCCCCATATCCGCTGGGCCCAGGTGGTCTCCCCTCTGTAGTGCCAAGTTGTGGAGAGCGCAGCAGACCAAAATAATGTGGGACATCCTCTGGGGGCTGCATTGAAGGGCAACCCCCATCAGGTAGAAGCACTGGAACCGCATCTTCAACTGTTCGATCGCCTGCACCACCAGCAGGCGCATTGAAGCATGAGACTTATTATAGTGAGTCTCCACCTCAGCTTATGGCCACTGCACTGGCGTAATCAACCACCTCCTTACTGCATACCCCTTGTCCCTGAAGAAACATCCCTCCAGACGCTGCACTCCCTCAAAGATGTCTGGGATCTGCAAGTGCCCCAATATGTAACTGTCATGGAATCTCCCTCAGAAACGGGCACACACCTGCATGATTCATATCGTATGGTCACAGATGACATGCATGTTGATAGAATAGAATCCCTTACAGTTCATAAATTGCACCTCATGATGACATGGAGACTGCAGGGCCTCATGGGAGTAGTGTATCAACCCCTGCACTTGAGGCATGCCTGCTAAATGGACGAAGCCCATAGCCCTGCCGCCTTGACTCCCATGGTCTCGGTTAAACTTGATATGCATGTGGGCCCTCGCATAAAGGGTATCTGTCACTTCCCTAATGCATTTGTGTACTGCCAACCGGATGATGCCACACAGATCACCGGTGCTGTCCTGCAATGAGCCGCTCGCGTAGATGTTCAGAATGGCAGTGGCTTTAACGGCCAAGGGCTGTGGGTGTCCCCCAATCCCATGTGGTGCCAGCTCTTGCAGGGCATGGCAAAGATGGTCCACAGTATCATGGGACAGGTGCAATCTTGTCAGCCACTGTGACTCCAACATCTGTAGGTAGGAAGGCCGATGTCGGAAGACCCTTGGCCGGTATAATCTCAAACAGGGCTTTTCCCTCTGTGGTGCTACTCTCTGTACAGCGAAGGACCCAGACTCCTCCTCCTCATTAGGGCGCTGGTCCTGGTCATGTTCAGCAGCACATCTCTGTCTCTGCTGCTACTCTATTGCTATGAGTAGAAACGTCAACTCGACAGGCACCATGATTCTCCACTGAAAAGAAAAGAACACTAAAGTGAGCAGTGTCTACTCCTCTGGGGTCTCCCTCACATGCATCCCCAGAGTGAGAACCTCTCCAATAAGCCTTTGCCCTCTCACACTGGCATATCCCCAAACTGTCCTTCCCAAGTCCACCTGGATTACGTGCCTGGACATGCGAGAGTCTCATTGGCACATTTCTCACAGCCATTCCCCAACTCCCCCCACTTCCATTCCTTGTGTTAGGTGACAGGATGATTGAGTGGATGAATGGGACCACCTTCTGCATCCTCACGAGGCACCTCGAAGAAGCCCCCCTGTCATGCTACGTAATGGGGTGAATGACGATAAACCTCATATGAAGTCTTACTTTGAGCGTCACATCAGTGTATCCTGCGTGATGTAAACTCTTGATCGAGCATTGGGGTTGAAATGCTTGAGACTCAAATCTGCTGAGTTGCATTGAAATTGCATTCCAATCAATTGAATGCCTCTTGTGACAGATGAGGCACAGCAGATTAAAGTAAAGCCTGCAATGAGTATGACAAGAACACATCTAGAAACATTCTCATTTTCCCATTTCGCAGCCCGACACATGTATTCCTGAGAAACAAGCTTCCCAGACAAGTGAAATTGATATTCAATTGAACTCAACCCCTTGGTACTCAAGAGTTGTATCTGCATGTGGGGTTCTACCCACAGTTCACTTGTGCTTCCCCAAGTGAGAGGGTCCTCAGTACCCATGAGGCAGGGATGCAAGCTAATCCTGAGACACCCACTCTGCCCTTGCAGTCTGGATTCTCATGGCACCCCACCCAGATACCTCACAGCCTCTCCCAATGCTGACTCTCTGTATTCACCACCTGCCACTGACTTTCCAGCTTCCACTAAGGACAGGCAATCCCTCAGCGGTGACTTGGCCACAAGCCCAGCAAGGAGGACACAGGAAGTGATGATTGCATGTCAGGCTCAAGACCCCCTTAAAGCAAGGGGCACCCCGGAGTGAATGGAAGGTAATGCCTACTAGCGACCCCTCCCTCGAGAAAAAGTGACTACCCCCCAGCCCCGAATTGAACTTATCTGTGTCCTCCATGTCCTCTCTGGTGCACCCTGAGCAGTAAAGAGCCTGGAGAATCATGGCTGCCTGAGCTCTCCACTCCGATATCCGCCTCAGAGATGATGCATCCTGGTTCATGCTTCATAGGTGTCCTGTGAATATTCCATGTGGGGTGAAAGTCTGGGGGGAGTGCTCGCTAATGGCATGCTAATGCATTAAAATGAGGTTTCCGGGCCCGTGCAGAACGATGCACACCACTCCGCTGGTGACAGGGCAGGACATTTCCAAAAGCCAATCACGCCAAAAAGAATTGCGTTTTTCGATTCTCTGTGGATTTTGAGCCCGTGCCGGACTTCTCACAGACAGAGAGAGATGGCTTAAAATTGCCCCACAAGTGTTGAAATGTTACCAAGTTTTGGAATTTCTCAATAGCTAAATAAGCTCAACCTGAATTATCTCACAATACAATACTCCTGCATGTTGAGAGTTTCAAACATGTTCAAAGGATGGTATTTATCCAGCGCTGTGAAGCTCTCTGTAAAGGGAGAAATGCACTGATTAGAAGCAGACACCTGCAGAGCAAAGGATTATCTGACTCACGCTCATGGGGAATCAAAGATGGGCATAGATAATGGAAAGCAACTATTTTGCTAACACTGAAACCTTCAAATGATTGTAAATGGAGCTCTACCACTGTCTAATTTACAGCCAATTATTTGAAAATATGGTGGGATTCTGAAAAAAAAAACCATGCTGTGCATTTGGTAGCAAAATATGTATTCAGCAATGATAATGAAAACTTACTCAAATTACTTAGATAACATATTTGGCTTTTTACTTCACTATTGGGAAGTTTACAAAGTACCAAATTGAATAGAAATGTTATTCCCCTTTCTGTGGAATACTCAGGAGTAAAAAACAAAATTTCACTTGCAAAATCAGATAGGCAAAGATTTTTCATTCTGAAAACAAGGAGTTAACAGGATCCATTTTGTTTTGAACCCGAGTCACCAGATTAATACAACCCCCGTGGAGGTTGAACAATACAAATCTCTTGAAAAGATATGCTATCCAGGTAGCCCAAGGCCAGCTGAGATTGACTGATAAATTTCTTTACCAACAACTGAGTAAATAGCCATAATTTGCTGTAAAGAGACATTGATTGATCCTAAAAGAGATTTTAGCTCTGCAGATGGGGGATTAAGTTGAGCTGGAAGGCTTGTGAAGAATTATTTTGATTTCAAGCCTCAAGCATGAGCAATCAGGAACATAACCCCATGCCTGGAAATAGCAGGAGAAAGAATAAGAGGCTAATTTTCGTTCTCTTTTCAGCTTAAATTATTCACGTGTTCCATTCAGGATAAATGCGCTCACTGCTTTGCTTCTAGACCTCTGCCAATCTCTCCTTTTGATGGTGCGAAAGAGCAAAAGACAGCATACACAGAGAGCGGCCCGCTTATTGGGAGGAATTATTGTCTGTCCAACTTCACCATGTTCGATGCAGATTGGACAAGGAGATTGTCACTCTGTAATGCTGGTTGCTCATGCAAGCAGCACTACTGTGCTATCCAGTTACAGTCCAATATTAAAATAAAGTTGTTCAGTTTAACAATTGTACAAGTTGAACAATTCAATAAAACGTAATACAGCTAATTACAGAGGATCAGTTTCCCTGCCCAGTTCTTTAGCCTGACATGCCTTCCCCTTTTTTGCTTTCAAAAAACCTCCCCACCCATCCTTCTTAGTCTTTTCTCTGACTCCCCTTTTGTTCAGCATTTTGTTCTTCTTAATGTGAAAGTAATCTGAGGCATCTCCATTAAGTGTATTTAAATATCACATGTTGTTGGATGGCAGGATGGCAGGCTCAACAAAATTATTTTTAGAAACTATAAATTAATTGCAAACTGGATACAAATATATTCTACTAGCCTCATCCAGATTCTCCACTTTATCTTTGAAGCGGCATGGTGGCACAGTGGTTAGCACTGCTGCCTCACAGCACCAGGTATCAAGATTCGATCTTGGCCTTGGGTGACTGTGCGGAGTTTGCACATTTTCCTCGTGTCTACATGGGTTTCCTCCGGGTGCTCTAGTTTCCTCCCATAGTCCAAAGATGTGCAGGTTAAATGGATTGGCCATGCTAAATTGCCCCTTAGTGTCGAAAAGGCGGGGTTACGGGGATAGGGTGGTGGTGTGCTCTTTCGGAGGGTCAGTGCAGACTCGATGGGCTGAAGGGCCTCCTTCTGCACAGTAAGGATTCTATGGTTGTATTAGTTCTATTGTTCTATGTGTTACTGCTTTCAGAATAATCATTCAAAATAATTGTACCTTCTTTCAAAAGGCAACAACTATTCCAAGAGGCCTTTATTTTTGGAGATAATTTCAGTGTCAGGAAATTGGCCTCGAGATTTCCTTGTCTTGCATTTATGGACTGAAGTGTAGGCTAACTTCTGAAATGGAAAGTTACTTCTTAAATGTGGGGTAAATGGCTTCTGGTCGGGCATTTTTGGAATGACCTGATGTCAGGGCCTATACATTGGCCTGGTCCTGTGCAAAGTGAACCATCCTGTCATATTTTTCATCGGAACGGCGCTGATCTGGGAGGACGGAGAGTCAAAGCAATTAATAAAACACCAGGAAAATGTTGCTGCCTGTGGGTGTTCACCACTGTTGAATTTATGGGAACTGATAACGTTCGTCCTGCAGTAGACCGAAAAGAAACATTACCTACTCATCAGAAGTCAATGGCAATATTACAATGTAAACGTACCTTTAGACTACAGAAAAATAAATGTTGAAAGATAAGTGCTGAGTCAGTTGCTGCCGGGCAATTATAATTTGTTCAATTCAATAATGAAGTCAGAAGCGAAAAACGACTATGTGCATGGTAGTTTATGGAAGCATAAACCCACATACAACCAAACCAATTAAAAACTCCCAATTCATTGCAATTCATACTCTGACCAGTAGAATTTAACTTCGCTCTGTCACCTGTGTGACATAAAAGGCCATTATCATGTCACATTGATTGGTTTATACACATGAAGAGGCTGTTGTAATAAATAAATGCTGATAGGCTCGATGAAGAGGGATGGGAGGAAGCTCCTGTGGAACCTAAACACTGACATGTATCCCTTGGGTCCAATGACCTGTTTATTTGTTGTGCATTCGTTGTCATTCTATAAAACAACCACAAAACAAAAGCAAAGTAAAAGTCAGAATTTATACAGTACTTTTGGCAACCTCAACAACAACATACACCCATGTAGCACCTTTGGCGTAATGAACTCCCCCTAAATCAACAAGTGGGAAGGTATTTAATTGGGGGAGGGGAATTTATACTGCTATAAGTCAGGAGCATAAATTGGGAACAGATTTTCTCAGGGAAATGCATAACAATAATGTGGGGGTTGTTTAAGGAGCACTTGCTGCGAGTACTGGATAGCTTTGTCCCACTGAGACAAGGAAGGAATGGTAAGGTGAAGGAGCCTTGGATGGCAAGAGAAGTGGAGCTTCTAGTCAAGAGGAAGAAGGAAGCTTACTTAAGGTTCAGGAAGCAAGGATCTGGCACGGCCCTAGAGGGTTACAAGGTAGCCAGGAAGGAACTCAAAAATGGACTTAGGAGAGCTACAAGGGGGCATGAAAATCTCCTGGCGGGAAGGATTAGGGAAAACCCCAAGGCATTCTACACTTATGTGAGAAATGAGAAGTTGATCAGAGTGAGAGTAGGGCCGATCAGGGATAGTGGAGGGAACTTGTGCCTAGAGTCTGAGGAGGTAGGGGAGGCTCTAAATGAATATTTTGCTTCAGTATTCAGTAAAGAGAGAGACCTTGTTGCTCGGGAGAACAGCGTGAACCAGGTTAACAGGCTCAAACAGGTTGATATTAAAAAGCAGGATGTTTTGGATATTTGCTGGATATTTTGAGAAGCATCAGGATAGGTAAGTCGACTGGGCCAGACGGGATATACCCAAGGTTACTATGGAAAGCAAGGGAGGAAATTGCTGTGCCGTTGGCGATGATCTTTGCGTCCTCACTCTCCATTGGAGTAGTACCGGATGATTGGAGGGAGGCGAATGTTGTTCTCCTGTTCAAGAAAGGGAATAGGGAAATCCCTGGGAATTGCAGACCAGTCAGTCTTATGTCTGTGGTGAGCAAAATACTGGAAAGGATTCTGAGAGATAGGATTTATGATTATTTAGAAAAACATAGTTTGATTAAAGATAGTCAGCATGGCTTTGTGAGGGACAGATCATGCCTCACAAGCTTCATTGAATTCTTTGAGGATGTGACGAGACACATTGATGAAGGTCGGGCAATTGATGTGGTGTATATGGATTTCAGTAAGGCATTTGATAAGGTTCCCCATGGCAGGCTTATTCAGAAAGCTGGGGGCATGGGATACAGGGAAATTCGGCTGTCTGGATACAGGATTGGCTGGCCGAAAGAAAACAGCGAGTGGTAGCGGATGGAACGTATTCCCCCTGGATGTTGGTGATCAATGGTGTTATGCAGGGATCTGTTCTGGGACCTCTTTATGGTTTTTATAAATGACTTGGATGAGGAAGTGGAAGGGTGGGTTAGTAAGTTTGCCGATGACACAAAGGTTGGTGGAGTTGTAGATACTGTTGAGGGCTGCTGCAGGTTACAACAAGACATTGACAGGATGCAGAGCTGGAGAGCTGGGCTGAGAAGTAGCAAATGGAGTTCAACCAAGATAAATGTAAAGTGATTCATTTTGGAAGGTCGAATTTGAATGCTGAGTATAGGGTTAAAGGCAGGATTCTTGTAAGTGTGGAGGAACAGAGGGATCTTTGGGTCCACGTACATGGATCCCTCAAAGTTTCCACCCAGGTTGATAGGGTTGTTAAGAAGGCGTATGGTGTGTTGGCTTTCATTAACAGGAGGATTGAGTTTAAGAGCCGCAAAGTTTTGCTGCAGCTTTATAAAACCCTAGTTAGACCACACTTGGAATATTGGGTCCAGTTCTGGTCGCCTCATTATAGGAAGGATGTGGATGCTTTGGAGAGGTTGCAGAGGAGAGTTACCAGGATGCTGCCTGGACTGGAGGGCATGTCTTATGAAGAGGGAGCTAGGGCTTTTTTCACTGGAACGAAGAAGGAAGAGAGATGACTTGATAGAGGTGTACAAGGTGATGACAGGCATGGAGAGTGGATAGCCAAAGACTTTTCCCTAGGGCAGAAATTGCTGTTACGAGGGGACATAACGTTAAGTATGATTGGAGGAAGGTATTGGGGGGATGTCAGAGGTAAGTTCTTTACACAGAGAGTGGTGTGTGTGTGGAATGCACTGCCAGCAGAGGTGGTGGAGTCAGAGTCATTAGGAACATTTAAGTGACTCTTGGACAGGCACATGGGCAGCAGTAAATTGAAGGGGTGTCGGTTAGGTTGATTTTAGATTAGGATAAATGGTCGGCACAACATCGTGGGCCAAAGGGCCTGTAACGTGCTGTACTGTTCTATGTTCTATGTTATTAACTAAAAAGAGATACAAAGCCACATAAGGAGATATTGGGAAAGGTGACCAAAAGCTTGGTCGAAACATTACATTTTTCAGACAAACATATAATTCGGAGCAGCAGCCGGACATTTGGCTTCTCGCACCTGCTCTGCCATTCAATAAGATCATGGCTGATCTGATTGTAGCCTCAACTCCACGTTCCCACCTGCCTCCGAGAAACTTTGACTCCTCTGTGAGTCAAGAATTTATCGACCTCCCCACTAACATTTTCAGCGAGCCTGCCTCCACCGCTCTCCGGGGAAGAGAGTTCAAAAGTCTCACGACACAAGGTTTTAAGGAATATCTTAAAGGAGTAGAGGTAGATGGTGGAGAGAGTGAGGGAGGTCAGCTGAACATAAATAGGGAAGGGGCAAGGACATGGAGAGATTTGAAAATGAGGATGAGAATTTTAAAATAGAGGTGCTGCTGGACTTGGAACCAAAGGGGCTGTGCTACCACGGTTTAGGAGGATGAAGAAGAAACTTTTCTTTTGGGAGGCAGAAGTTTGTGAAACTCACATTATTATAAAAAGATGGTGACTCGTTTCTGCTTTAAATTCCTTTGAGAGACTGTGGAAGAGTCATGAACTATCAAGAGGCTTATCTGGGGCAGTTTCCATGATAATAGAATCATCGAATCACAATAGTGCAGAAGGAGGTAATTTGGCCAATCTGAGTCGGCCCCTCCCTGTTCATTCTCTTGTGGTCCTTGGTGCTCCTCTTCTGGAGTCAAAATCTTAAAGATTTCAATTGACGTGGTCTCTCTGGACTCTTGGTGCTCCTCTTCTGGAGTCAAAATCTTCAAGATTTCAATTGACGTGGTCTCTCTGGACTCATGAGTAGCCCTCCTCTGATTGTTGAGTGCTTCTGTGCAGATGAGCTGAGATCTGTCAGTCTCGCTGTAATCCTGCACCTCTTGTATGGGAATTGTGATTTCTTTGTTACTTGTCTCACATACAGTGGGTAGACATTCAGTATCTTCTTGTTGGTTAAATGAGCTGGGTAGACTTTCATAGTCTTCTTCTGGTGGCTCAAATAAGCTGGGCAGACTTTCATAAGTCATTTTGCTGTTCACGTATGCTTGGTAGACTTTCGTAGTCTGCTGCTGGTTACGCAGATAAGGTGGATAGACCTTCATAGTCTTGTTCATGCATGGCGTTCGCTATGGAGTGTTTGCTTGCTTCCATTTTTGAGTCTGTCACTACGCTGTCTGTGGAGGCTTGCGTCGCTCTCTTTGTGGAGGCTTGCGTCGCTCTCTCTGTGGAGTCTTTCATCGCTCTCTCTGTTGAGTCGTTCATCGCTCTCTCTGTGGAGTCGTTCATCGCTCTCTCTGTGGAGTCGTTCATCGCTCTCTCTGTGGAGTCTGTCATCGCTCTCTCTGTAGAGTTGTGCAGTGTTCTCGCTGTAGAGTCGATCTGTGCTTTCTCAACGGAGTCGTTCTGTGCTCTCTGTGTGGCGTTGTCTTCTTCTTGGGTATTTGACTGGTTGCTGTCATCCAATTTATCGACGATCTGCCATGGCATCATGGTATTGGAGTCATCTACCATGAATAGAGTCATGTTGAGCTTTGCAACCGTGTTGCTGATGCTGTGAGCAGCATATCCGAATAACTCAGCCATGTCTGAGAAGTATTGTGTGTATTGTTCGATAGACAAACCATCTCTTTTTGTTTTGGAGTTGTTATCATTCTTTCATGTTCAATGAACAAATCATCTTCTTTGGTTTCGGATTTGTCATTGTGCTCTTCACTTTGGGTGGTGCAGACTGCTTGTTCCAGGGTGTTGTGAAAGTTATTTTCAACTGTGGTGTAAGTTCGGGCATTGTTCTGTCTTTTGAGGTAAGAAAATTGGGTTTTGCAGCTTTAAATTTCTTTTTGTTCATTTTTGTGCATTTCCCTTTTAAGTGGGCGTGGTCCAGGCCTTCTGACGTCAAAACGCTTGTGACATCATGTGTAGGAATCGATTGCGCATGCGCAATTCTAGTTTCCTTTACTGTGCACTCTTTTCGCAATTGCGCATGCACGGCTTCTCAAGTGTATTTTGCCGTTTTTCTTCTTTTTGAGAAGTGCGCATGTGCGTACTGGCCGGAACGCTCTCGCTCAAGTTGGCTGCCAATCAAAAAGTGCTGTTGCATCGAGTGAGATCCTGCCTCGTGGTGAGTGTTGGTGCCATTTTTACCGATTTTGTTTTCTAGATACTGATTCTGTGTTTGTATAGACTCACAGTATTGATTTTGTATTTGTTCAAAAGCAAGGCATTTTTGCATAGCAGTTTCTAGAGTTAGATACTTATCTTGTGAAAGTTCTTCCTTCAAATTTTTGTCATAGTCCATAAATTAATTGATCCATTATCATAGTGTCTCTGAAATCAGCATAATCACAGCTTTGTGGTATTAACTTGAGATTTGTAATAAAATCAGTGATGGGCCCTCCGTTTCTCTAGCATTTATGACAAAAGTTAAATCTTTCCAGCATCTCACCAGACTGACTCTTACAGTGTTCATCAAATTTTTTGAGTATTACTTTTAATTTGGTGTTGTCTTCACCTTCTAAGTAATTAGAGCAATTATAGATTTCTCTAGCTTCATGCCCTCCTATTGAGAGTAGTCGTGCTATTTTTGTTGCACCAGAGACCGTGCTTAAATCATTAGCTGCGATAAATATTTGGAATATCTGTTCAAAGCTTTTCCAGTTATAACTTAAATTACCGGTTGTTTCCAGCTGCCCTAGAGGTCCAATGAGTCCCATAGTTAGTCGTTGAGGATCCATTTGCTGCAAAGTCTTCCACAGTCGAATATCCGGTCTGAATTTTCTTCTCTTTTTGTCTAACCTAATCTAACTCGTTCTATTAAAGCCAACAGGCCTGGTACCATATTTTGTTACCTGTGTGGTAGGTAACATGTGCTACTCAATCCTTGGCTAATGATGAGGTATTCTGAATCTCGATGAAGAAGATTCAAACTCGTCCAGTAGTAACAAAAGGTTTATTGAGTAACTACAACGATAATTGCATGAGTTCTTTACTTTAACTTTGATACCAGTGATAAGGTTAACCAGATCTAACTACGGTAACTATACATAACTCCACTAGCCATCTGAACTAATCTGCTATTTCCCTGGTCACAGTGCACCCAAGAGAGACCGAGAGACCCTTTGTGGTTGCCTTTTATACCCCTGTTGGTCCGGCCCTCTAGTGATCATTTGGTGCTACTGATTACACATTTTCTTCTCTTTTTGTCTAACCTAATCTAACTAGTTCTATTAAAGCCAACAGGCCTGGTACCCTTGTGTACATGCACAGATAGAGATCACTACACTCCCCTCCAAAAGAGCACCCCAACGAGGCCCACTTCCCCGTCTTATCCCCGCAACTCCACCTAATCTTTGGACACTAAGAGGCAATTTAGCATGGCCAATCCTCCTAACCTGCATGTCTTTGGACTGTGGAAGGAAATTGGAGCACCAAGAGAAAATCCGTGCAGGGGAGAATGTGCAAACTCCACACAGTCACTCAAAGTCGGAATCAAACCCGGGTACCTGGTGCTGTGAAGCAGCAGTGCTAACAACTGTGCCATTATGATGTCCTAAGCCTATTCATTCTAGGGATATAAGTGTTGCTAGGAAGGTCAGCATTTATTGGCTGCCCTATTTGCAATTCAGAAAGTAGCAGTGAGTAGGATTCGAGGAGTTTCAGGACCTAAAATTATTTTGGACAAGTTTGACACCTTTGCTCGGCTATGGAAGCGCACCCCACTTGAAATACACTGAAATAATTTGTTTGGCATCCAAGGATTGCACAGGCCAGGGTGGTAAGAAAGTAAAGTTGCCATAGTCCCAGATAACCACAGGCTGCTTTCCCATTTGAGGGGGAAAGCTATCTGGTGGGGATTTACCCTGAGGGTCACCACATCTCAGGCAAGGAGTAAGTTTGAGAAGGCGGCCTTTATGTATAATCTCAGCTAATATAGGATTTGAACCTGTGCTGTTGGCCTCGCTCAGTGTCACAACCCAGCTTTACGGCCAACTGAGCTAAACCAGCAGAGGTTTAGCAAAAAGGGTGGAGGGGGTACCTGGAGGGCAGACCTTGGAGAGGGTCTCTGATTGGAAAAAGAGACATTCGCCCTTTCCATGGCTAAAGCCCAAGCAGGCTGGTCTGTCAGCTTTGACAAAGAGTCACCCAAACTCGAAACGTTAGCTCCATTCTCCCTCCACAAATGCTGTCAGACCTGCTGAGATTGTCCAGCATTTTCTGTTTTTGTTTCAGATTCCAGCACTCACAGTAATTTGTTTTTACTTCAGGCATACCTGTCGGGCTTTCAACCAGGATTGACCTCCTCCCTCCAACTGAAGAATTGTGGCTGAGTGGTTATTGGCCTTAATTGCCAACAGGGTGGATGGGCCAACCAAGGTTTTATCCACCACTCATTAAATCATGGCCAGGTTGGGGGCCTGTGGAAAGGCAGTGGGAAAGACACTAATGGAAATAACAGGCTCCTCCCACCTGCAAGCCCACTCACAGAGAACCATAAACGTCTGCCCTTGTCTCTCCGCAGCAATTCCTTCAATCTATGGGAATCTCTATTACTGGGACTCATAATGAAGGTACCCTGAAACCTTTCTGGATCTCAGCATATATTGCATTATGATCTGTGTTAAGGAGCTGAATATTAGTTGAATGGGAACCCTTTGTTTACACAGCGATCAGCTCTTTATATTGATTTGTTGCTTCACAAGATCTGGTATGAGTGGCAAACCAGCATTAATGCCTATGCCTAATCACGCTGAAAAAGTGGTGATAAGCTATCTTCTTGAACTACTGCAGTCTCTGTGATACAAGTGCTCCCAGAGCGCTGTTAAGTAGGAAATTCCATCACATTAACCTTGATGGTGCAGCTGTTGTCTTTGTCTTTTGTGATGATAAAAGTCATGGGTTTTGGAGGTGAAGTCAAAGAGATCATGATAAATTCCCACAGTGCATGCTGGTGGTATACCCTGCAATCACTTTGCACCGGCAGTGGAGGGAGTGCATGCTTAAAAGTAAGAGTTTAATGCTAATTGTGTGGCATACATGTCATTTGTCACCTATCGGTCCAAGCCTAAATGTTGTCCAGGTCTTCCTGCATGTGGACACTGACTGCTTCTGTGTCTGAGGGGTTGCGAATGGTATTGAACACTGCAATGGTCAGCGAACATTCCAACTTCTGACCTTATGTTGAAAAAATGGTCATTGATTAAATATCTGAAGATGGTTGGGCCTAGGACACTGACCGTAGAAATTTCTGCAACAATATCCTGGGGGTGAGATAATTGACATAAGACCATGAGACTTTGAAGCAGAAGTAGGCCATTCGGCCAATCGAGTCTGTTCTGCCATTCAATTAGATCATGACTGATCTGATGCGATAATCTTCAACTCCACTTTTCCACCTTAGCCCCATAACCCTTGATTCCCTTCCTGATTAAAAAAGCTGTCTATCTCCGCCTCAAATCTCTACAGCTCTCTGCAGTAAAGAATTCCATAGGTTCACCACTCTCTGAGAGAAGAGATTCCTCCTCATCTCTGTCTTAAATGGGCAACCTTCACTCTGAGATAATGCCTTCTAGTCCTAGACTCTCCCACAAGAGGCAAAAAACTCTCAGTATCTACCCTGTGAAGCTCTCTGTGAATCTGATATGTCTCAATAAAGTTGCCTCTCATTCTTCTAAACTTCAATGAGTACAGACCTAACCTATTCAACCTCTCCTCATAGGAAAATACCTCTATACCTCATGAACCTTCTCCAGACTGCCTCCAACGCCAGCATGTCTTTCCTTAGATAAGGAGAACAAATCTATTCACAGTATTGCAGGTATGATTTAACTAGTGCCTTGCATAGTTTTAGCAGAACTTCCCTATTTTTATACTCCAATTCCTTTAAACGAAGGCCAACATTCCATTTGCCTTCCCTATTACCTGCTGCACTTACTTGCTAGCTTTTTGTGATTTACGCACGACTCCTAAATCCCTCTGTGTTGCAGTTTTCTGCAATGTATCTCCATTAAATAATATTCAGATCCTTTATTTTTCCTACCAAAGTGCATAACTTCACATTTTCCTCCATTATATCCCACCTGCCAAGTGTTTGCCCACTCACTTAACCAGCCTATATCCTTTTGTAGCAACATCATGCCATCTGTACTACTTGCCTTTCCATCTATTTTTGTGTCATCTGAAAACTTGGCAATAGTGCATTCACTTCCCTCACCTAAGCTATTTATATAAATTGTGGCCCTAGCACTGATCCATGTGGCACTCCACAAGTTACAGGTTGCCATCTTGAAAATGGCCCTCTTATCTAAAATCTGTGACCACTATTAGCTAGCCTATCCTCTATCTATCCATATGATCTGTCATGTGAGAGTACCTTTAAGAAATGGTGGTTTATAAAATAGGTGTAATGCATGTACCTTTACGAAATGGGTGTTTATCAGTGATGCCAGAGTGTGGGTGGAGTTGGGCTGTGTGTCTGCTTTTACTTTCGCTTTGGGCTGTCTTCTACAGGGTGCGTTTAGTTTTGTTTTAGATTTAGAGAAGCTGCATTCACAGCAAGATGTATATGAATCTCTGCAAGCTACACATTCATTTGCTGATTTCAAAGTGGTAACTGCTCTCAGAGAGCAGTTAAACCTGGGGCGGGATTCTCCAACCCCTCGCCGGGTCGGAGAATCGCCGGGGGGCTGCGCGAATCGCGCCACGCCGCTCCGACGCTGGGACGCGATTCTCCGCTTGACGCCATTGGGGCCGGCGTGGTCGGCGCGGTGCCAGTCGCGGGCCGCTCTACACTGCCCCCCCACCACTCTCCGGCCCGGACGGGCCGAGCGGCTGTAATAAAAATTTTTTTAAAACCGAGCCCCGTAGGCGCCATTCTAACCTGCTCTAAGCTGGTGGGACCTCAGCGTTGAAGGGTCCGGGGGCGGCTTGTGGGGGGGGGAGGGGGGATCCGACCCCAGGGGGGGGGGGGTCTCCAATGTGTCCTGGCCCGCGATCGGGACACACCAATCGGCGGGCCGGCCTCTCTGTCTCCCGGCCTCCTTTCTTCCGTGCCGGCGCCTGTACCCCAGTGCCATTTTGGGTCGGGGCCGGCGCGGATAAGGGACACACCGCGCATGCGCGGAAATCGCGCTGGTGGGACAGCGCATGCGCGGGTTTGCGCCAGACCCACTTCACATGCGCGCATCCCCCAGCGCCCATTCCACGGCTGGATCAGCAGCTGGAGCGATGTGAACCGCTCCAGCGCCCTGCTGGTCCCCTGTAGGGGCCAGAATTGCTGATCCTGGGACCGTGTTGAATTTCTGCAAGCTAAAGGATGTTCATTTGGTGATTTCAAAGTGGTAACTGCTCTCAGTAGAGAAGTTAAACCTGATGTCTTTCTGTAAAAAGTGTTCTTTTTTGTCTAATGGATGTTGCAAGGAAAGATTAAGAGTTACTTCTGGAGTACTGTATTCTTTGAGGAATTTATTGGTGTTGATAGTTGTTAAGACGTTTACTGTGGGTTTATAAAGTGTTAACTGGTTTCATAAATAAACATTGTTTTAATTTACAAGTATTTTAACTCTCTGTTTCACTACTGCTGTAAGGTAGGCCCGTGTGCTCCCCATAACCACAATCTATTAAAAGTTGTGGGTCAGGTGAACTCCATGATGCACTTTGTGGTTCTCTAAACCCTGGCCCACAACAGATCTTATTAAGTAGCCTTTTATGCAGTGCCTTATCAGACACCATTTGGAAATCAAAGTATATTGCATCCACTGGTTCTCCTTTATGTATTTTGCTCATTACCACCTCAATGAATTGTAATAATTTTGTCAGGCATGATTTCCCCTTCATGAAGCCATGCTAACTCTCCTTAATTATATTAAGCATTTCTACCATCTCCTCCAGCAGCGAGTTCCAGGCACCCATTACTCTCTGTGTAAAAAAAACTTGCCTCGTCCATCTCCTCTAAACCTTGCCCTCGCACCTTAAACCTATGCCTCCTAGTAATTGACCCCTCTACCCTGGGAAAAAGTCTCTGTCTGTGCCCCTCATAATTTTGTAGAACTCTATCAGATCGCCCCTCAACCTCCGTCGTTACAGTGAGAACAAACCGAGTTTATTCAACCTCTCCTCATAGCTAATGCCCTCCATACCAGGCAACATCCTGGTAAATCTCTTCTGCACCCTCTCTAAAGCCTCCGTATCCTTTTGGTACTGTGGCGACCAGAATTGAACACTAGACTCCCAAGTGTGGCCTAACTAAGGTTCTATCCAGCTGCAACATGACTTGCCAATTTTTATACTCAATGCCCCGGCCAATGAAGGCAAGCATGCTGTATGCCTTCTTGACTACCTTCTCCACCTGTGTTGCCCCTTTCAGTGACCTGTGGACCTGTACACCTAGATCTCTCTGACTGTCAATACTCTTGAAGGTTCTACCATTCACTATATATTCCCTATCTGTATTAGACTTTCCAAAATGCATTGCCTCACACTTGTCTGGATTAAACTCCATCTGCTATCTCTCCGCTAAAGTCTCCAGACGATCTAAATCCTGTTGTATCCTCTGACAGTCCTCATCGCTATCCACAATTACACCAACCTTTGTGTCGTCCGCAAACTTAGATGGCGTGGCGGATGCAGAGAAAATAAAGCTTCTACTTACCATCGCGGGTCCAGAAGCAGCTGAAATCTTCCAGACCTTCAAATACTCAAAGGGGCAAAACAAGAGCGACTTCCAGGCAGTCCTGGACAAGTTCGAAGAATTCTGCGAGGAACATGCCGGAAGAAAAGGTAAAAGAGGCGCCAAAACTCACCGCGAGGTAGGCTTGCAGCACCGAACGGTAGTTTTGAATTGCAGCCATCTTGGAAACGGTACTGCACGTGCGCAGTTGCACGAAGAGCACACAGAACGGAAAGGTCCATGTGCGCATGCCGCACATGCGCAATTGCGAAAAAGGCCCAAGTAAAGGAACAGCGATCTGCGCATGCACAATCACTTCCTACGCACTATGTCACATGTGCCGTGACGTCAGAGGCCCCGGACCACGGCCACTTAAAGGGGAAATGTCCCAAAACACGAAAAAACATTTAAAGCCGTAAAACCAGATTCTTCCACCTGGAACGACAGCACAATGCCTGAAATTCGACCAGTAGCTGAAAGTAACCTCCGCAGAACCCTGCAACAAGCAGTAAGCACCGCCCAAAGAGATGATACAGTCCTTGAAGACTATGACTCAGACCTTGAATTCTTCTTTGGATATCGCGAGCCCAATGCCAGCACCGACACAAAACGTGATGATATGGTCCTAGAAGACTACGACTCAGGTGATGATTTCATCATTGAGATGGCGACCCCAGTACCAAATCCAAACCGCAATGAGATGTGTTCTACAGTGAAAAATCCGACACAGACGCGGAATCCTCAGCCCAGCATATATGACATCCCAACTCGTGAGTGCAGGATTATGCTGCGGCCTGACACCAAGAGACAGAGAGCGGTACAAGCCCACAGAGAGCGGCCTACTGCCACACAGAGAGTGGTCCATGCACCACAAAGGGTCCCAACCACCACACAAAAAGCAATGAAAGACTCCACAGCGAGCCAACTGCACGTCTCCACACAAGAAGTGACACAAGCCTCCTCAGCGAACTCGTGGACAGACTCCACGATAGAAGCAACGCAAGACTCCAGAGTGCAGTCCTTGCAAGAACAAGAAGTGATGACAGTTTCCACAGAGAGACCAATGCACGATTCCACACAAGGAACGCTGCAAGACTCCACAGAGGGAGTGACACAAGCCTCCACAGCGAGCTCATGGACAGCCTCCACGATAGAAGCAGTGCAAGACTTCAAAGCGCAGTCCTTGCATGAACAAGACCATGAGGGCCTAGCAACCTCCTCTGAGCAACCAGCAGCAGACAATGCAAGTCTGCCACGCTCAAGTGAACAACAGAAAGACTATGACAGTCTGCCACGCTCAAGTGTACAGCAAACAGACTATGACAGTCCACCCAGATTATTTGAGCCACCAGAAGAAGACTCTGAAGGTCTACCCAGCTCAAGTGAACGACAAGAAGACACTGAGGCTCTACCCATTGTATGTGAGACAAGTTATGACGGCATCCCACTTCCCATACCAGATGTGCAACGTGACAGGCCTCAGCTAGAATGTACAGAGGTACTCGACAATCACAGTGAGACTACTGGTGAGTCGGTGACACCACGTTACTTCAAAGCTCATTCGCTCGAGCCGCTCCACAAACAAATGCATTCCTGACTGTTTTGACTCCGGACGGGGAGGCTAGATTTAATTTTCAGAATTATTAATTGAATTTATATTCCACTAGCTGCAATCAAGGGATTTGAAGCCATGTCCCCAGAGCATTAGCCTGAGCCTCTGGATCACGAGTCCGCTGACATCACAGTCTCCCAACCAAGGGAGACCAAATCTGTAATGAGGTCTCTGAGCCTTTGTGTTCTTGGCAGATCCCAAACTGAGAATCAGTTATTGGTGGATAAGTGCCACTTGTTAGGACTGCCAGTAGCACCTTCCATTGCTTTGCTGATGAGGCAGTAATTGCTTAATCCAGGTTTGTCCTGCTTTGGCTTTGTGTGGACAGGACCAATCTTATCAGTTTTCCACAATGCAAGTGTTGTAGCTGTACTGGAACAATGAAAGTTAGAAACCCTGATGATTACATCCAGGACACCCTATCCACTGCTATCCAGCGAAAATTCTGTAGTGTCCAGTTAGTGCTTATTTTCTGCAGGGAAAGTGATGAGAATGTTGCCCCATGCAGTTCATAGCATCTGTCACTTCCTTTATTTGTCTATAAACTGCAGACTGACTGATCTCTCAGACATCCCTTGATAGCATCACAGCTATTAGAACTGCCTGTGCCAAAAAAGGGAGTTCTGCCCATTTCAAATGACCTCCAGATATTTTTAATATTAATTTATGAAATGCAGCACTTTATTGTAGGTTTAGTGTCTCTGGGTTAGAAGAGAATCCACATGCTTAAAAAAAAAGATATACACAGCATGCCCATCATTACACCACAAGCTATCCTGTTATCCAGGGGAGTGAGAATCAGATCAATTAACTCAAAATGGGGAAAGTGCTGAAGATTGTGCTAAGAGGATGCTGTCAATTCAGACAGGATGATGGCCATATGATCAATGGAATGCAGGGAGTCAGGGCTGAGTACTGTTGATTATGTGCCTTAGATTGATATCTGACACTTTTCGCTAAATTACCTTCAGAGGTTAGGGAGATGTTTCACAAGATTGTATCTTCCTGGAAATTTACCATTTCACCTATTCACCTCCTAGAGGAGATCAAACAAATTGAAGAGAGCCACCGACTGTGAAAATTGTGCATAGTCTGTTGAAGCTAAATAATGTTATGGACACCTGATGGAGGGTGCAAAATTACAAAACATTCATGCATCAGAACGGCAGAAGCTGAAGTGTCAAAGTTTGGTAGAAACCTTAAAAGATTTGAGGCAACACAACTTGAAGAAGAAATCACTGTTCTAAAGGTCTCAGCACCAACAGTTTTATTACGATGGGAACTTGCATCAATGCAACACTTTCAATGTAGCTCTATGTTTTAAGGCAGTTCACAGAAGTGAGAGTAGCAATAATCAATGATGGGAGAAGGGTAAGAATAGAGACTGGTTACAGAATCAAAGAGCCTTTGAGAGCTGGAGACTGGTAGTAAAGTTAAGGTTTGTTATTCATTGACAAGCTGTGGGTATCACTGGCATTGCCTATCTCTCTTTGCTCTTAACTGAGTGGCTTGCTGGACCATTTCAGAAGAAAATCAAGAGTTAACCACAGTGCCATGCATCTGGTGTCAGCAGATTTTCTCCTTTTAAATGGCAATAACAAATCAAATACTTAAAAAAAAACAGTAGCCACATAGCCACTATTACTGATACTTGGTTTTTTTCTCCATTTTTCTTTATTACCTGCACATTCCCCAGCTCCCTTAGTGGAATTTGAGTTCACATCTACTGGAGGATCAGTTCAGGCCCCTAGATCCGTAGCCCAGAACATAAACACCATGCTATCATTCCCTAGGTCTATCTTGGGTGTGAGTGCAAGGCACTAAAGACTCTAAAACTGCAAGGGTAGCAGAGGGGGTAGAGTGGGAAAACAAAGGAACCAGAATCAGAAGAGTAGAGGGCATAGAAATCTGCATGGCAATGTAGGGCAGGGGGAGGTTGCAGAGTTAGGAAGAGGCAAGGTTGTAGGGAGATTTATAGTCCAGGATGGAGATTTGTAATCAAGGACACAGATTCGTAATTCAATTTCATTTTGAATTTGGGGCTTTACCAATTCCCAAACTTTACTTGCCCCAAAATATTAAAGATAAATTGGTTTAAGAAATATCTATTAAAAATAGCTTTTTCTTAGCCAAGATCCCTTATACCAAGACACCTTAGTCTAATACAGTTTATAAAGGATGAAAAAGTCTGAGAATTGTAACAACGTTAAGTGTAAATAAAGTAAACAAAACCCTTCAAAAGAAAGATGGTAAAAAATCCACTTTGGATGTTCAATGGAAAATTGGGTGAATATAATTTCTCAAACAACTATAAACTTCTTGCAATCCATTTTAGCCAATAGATTCATTTAATAAATGCGTGCAATTACATAATGCATTTCCCAAATCATCAGTCACAAATTCCAGTATTCAATATAATAAAATATGAAGGTGACTTATTCTGCTGCAGTAAAAATATGGTAACATGGTAAAGCAAGAAATTTAATTCTAAACCTTTGCATTGTGCAGGATAGGAGACACTTTATAAATGCGTACTCCCACTGCAAAGCTGTGCCCAGCCGAAAAACATGTCAGGAGCATACTGGGGGCATAAACTCAGAAAATAATCCCTGGTATTTACCAAAATATATGAATTTACCCCTCAAAAGCTATACTATCTATACCAGAGAATAACTGCCTGCAAACACTGGCAAAATAACAGATATCATGACCACTATTACAGCGTTTTGAAAGTCAGGAAAATAAAATCTGTGTCTGATATAATGGTATAACATGGTGACCTTTTCTTTGCTCTTTCGTGAAGGTAATATATATACTTGAATTAATGCAGGTGAAAGTCAGAAAACCTGAACAGATTTGCAAAACGGTTAAACAGTACTTTCCTCGTTTTGGAAGACTTGCATAATTCATACTTTTTCCCATTTGCAGTTTACTGTTTTGCACCACAAATTTTATCAAAAAACCTTCCGAGCAATCGCAGGAGGCTTATACTTCAGTTGCTTCAGAAGTACATCTGGCATTTTCAATTCAAGATGATCAGGATGGTTGCTTGTTTTCAAATGAGTCTTCATGCAGCCAGTCGTTCATTTCAACTGCGGTTTAAACTCCATTTAACCCAGATTAAATGTCAATCTAAATGAGAGACCTGCAAAAGGCCATTTCCTGCTAAGAATCTGCTGTTTACCAATGCAAAAGGGTATGTTGTTTTTGGAACATGGTGGTTCTGAATAGAATGAATGAAACCCCACCTGTGCATACAGTGACTGTATTTTATTTTTGTGTGAGCAGCGGGCTTTCTAAGTTACTGACTGCATGAACCTCTATCAAAAGCAATGCCTGGCAGAAATAGTTTAATGACTGTAGCTCAGTCAAACCAAAATTAACGCTGGATTCACTCTGCCAGAATATCATTGGCTGTAGAGATGGAAACCTACCTCTATATTTTTGGGAAAGGAAGGAAGAATTGTGAAGAAAAGATGTCAAAATGAGGTTCGGATGTTCAGAGATAATGCTGGAAAGCATGTACGATTTTTGTCAACACGACATTAGCATTCTGAAGGGATTTATACCATAGTAATATGAAAGCAAAATACTGTGAATGCTGAAAATCAGAAATAAAAACAGAAAGTGTTGGAAAAAAATCAGCAAGTCTGGGGGCATCAGTCGAAAGTGAAACAGAGTTAATGGGTGGGATTTCCAGCCATTCTCGCCAACGGTTCTTCTGGTGCCACCAATGGTGACCCCATGGCGGAGATTGTGACGAGCAGGAAACCCCATTGACGCCGGTGGAAGATCCTGCCATTGGCCAAGGGCAAACTGTTTCTGCAACCTCAAAACATATTGCGGTGGTGGGGGGGGGGGGGGGGGGGGGGGTGGGGGTGGAAAATCACATCCAACATGACTCTTTCTTTGAAACACAAGGAAAAGTCAAGTTGGACTCAAAATGCCAACCCTGGCCAGGATTTTGCATCCGCGTTCGCCTGACACAGCTGTAGGCCACACCTCCATTGTTGTTTTGCACAGAGTGCTGCACAATGTGGCAAAGAAAACTGGTGAACTGCATGCCAGTTTTCTCATCTCAGCCAGCATTCTGTGCAAAAAAGAGAAAAATCTGCCCTCTGTTTCCCTCTCCACGGACCTGCAGAGTACTTCCAGCACTTTCTGTTTTTATATCATCATATCGATTTCTTCCCTGGGAAAGGAAATGCAACTTGAGATGTATACATTTGATGCACTATCAATTACGACGAGACGAGAGTAGAAGTAATCAAGGCTTTATTACACAGAAATATGTGGCCTCCTACAGCAGCTTACAAAATGGCTGCTGTTCGGAGAGCACACATATTTATACTCCGCCTACTGGGCAGAGCCAGCAGGCAGGGATCTACCCCCATACCTGTAGTACAGGGACCTTACCGTAATACCCATATATATAATATAATACAACAGTGGTGACTACCACAACATGCATGGCTACTATCTATGGATGCTTGGGAATGTGGCCAGTCAGAAATGCTAATCCTCAACTGGAATATATATCCGTGGCAACCTTCCCCTCTTTCTCAGTCAAGATTATATCTGTAACTATCACAATCTGCATTTACCCAAAGCCTTGAGTGGCGAAAAAAACATTCTCCCAGAGGAAGGCATGAAGGAAATTTTAATCTTCATTTTTTTCCCTTCAGAAATGCTGTTTTCATTTGTTAACTAACACAGAATCTGACAATTTAATTGGAGGTTATCATCTATCATGTTATTACAGTGAAGGTAAATGATTTATATGGAAGGAAAACAGTTCAAATCTTAATTTCCAGAAATTGATCTTTGGTTATCACTATTAGAGATTTGCATCCTGTAAATTCTATTTCGGAATTGTTTTGCAGGTACTTCCTGAATTTTAGATAAAATTATATTGAAAGGTTTTAGCAGGCATTCAACATATAGGTAAGTTTTATTTATCTTCATCTTCAGCAAACCCAGGATCAAACTTTCTTCATCAAGAGAGCATATTGGGAATTCCTGTGTGGGTATGTCCCCTTCCCTGATTTATAACTGTTAAAAATAGGCTCCCAGTATGTCTTTGGGTTAAACCAGTAGTTAGACTAAAAGGGCATTTAAAGAGTTGCGCCCAATTAAAAGTAAATGACTGCCTATGGGATCATAAGTTTCAAGATATCTTTAAAATGTTGGCCACCCAGCAACCTTATATTTGGGGGTGGAGGGGGTGTTTGGGGGTGGAGGGGGTAAGAAAAAGTAACAGCCAACAATGAGGTAAAAGAAAATCTAATGTTGAGACAGAATGTGATTGAGATCTAGGGCAGTATGGTAGCACAGTGGTTAGCAGTATTGCTTCGTAGCGCCAGGGTCCCAGGTTCAATTCCTGTCTTCAGTCACTGTCTGTGCAAAGTCTCCATGTTCTCACCGTGTCTGTGTGGATTTCCTCCGGGTGCTCCAGTTTCCTCCCACAAGTCCTGAAAGATGTGGGGCGTCATTCTCCGACCCCCCCAGAGGGTCGGAGAATGGCCGTTGGCCGCCGTGAATCCCGCCCCCGCCGGTTGCCGAAGTCTCCGAAGGGAGAAAAGTCGGCGGGCCGTTAATGGCGCCGATGACGTCGGAGAATGGCACGGGTCTGCGCAAGGCAGCCGATTTTCGGCCTGCCGATATTCTCCCTTCTTGATGGGCCGAAGTCCCGTCGACGTGATGACCGTTCACGTCGACGTAAATCAAACCTCCTTTTCATCGGCGTGACCCTGTGCTCCAGGTTCACGCCGACCAGTGTGGAGGTGAGTGACGGCCTGGGGGGTTGGCGATGGCGTGGCCGCAGTCTGAATGTGTGAGGAGAGGTGTGTCTCGGGTTGTGTGTGTGTGTGCGGCCGGGGGGGGGGGGGGGGGGGGGGGGGGGGTTAGAGTGGGCTGGGCCGGGGGAGTGCCGGGAGGGGGGTCCGTGCCGGGGAGGAGGTTGGGGGGGGTCCGTGCCGGGGAGTAGGTTGGGGGGGCTCCGTGCCGGGGAGGGGAATGGGGGGTCCGTGCCGGGGAGGAGGTTGGGGTCCGTGCCGGGGAGGAGGTTGGGGGGGGGGGTCCGTGCCAGAGAGGGGGATGGGGGGTCCGTGCCGGGGAGGAGGTTAGGGTCCATGCCGGGGAGGAGGTTGGGGGGGTCCGTGCCGGGGAGGACGTTGGGGGGGGTCCGTGCCGGGGAGGACATTGGGGGGGTCCGTGCCGGGGAGGAGGTTGGGGGGTCCATGCCGGGGAGGGGAATGGGGGGTCCGTGCCGGGGAGGAGGTTGGGGTCCGTGCCTGGGAGGAGGTTGGGGGGGTCCGTGCCGGGGAGGAGGTTGTGGGGTCCATGCCGGGGAGGAGGTTGGGGTCCGTGCCGGGGAGGAGGTTGGGGAGGTCCGTGCCGGGGAGGAGGTTGGGGGGGTCCGTGCCGGAGGGGAGGTTGAGGGGGGGGTCCGTGCCGGGGAGGGGGATGGGGGATCCGTGCCGGGGAGGGAGATGGGAAGTCCGTGCCGGGGAGGAGGTTGGGGTCCGTGCCGGGGAGGAGGTTGGGGGGGGGGTCCGTGCCGGGGAGGAGGTTGGGGGGGTCCGTGCCGGGGAGGAGGTTGGGGGGGTCCGTGCCGGGGAGGAGGTTGGGGGGGTCCGTGTGAGGGAGGAGGTTGGGGGGGGGTCCGTGCCGGGGAGGGGGATGGGGGGGTCTGTGCCGGGGAGGAGGTTGGGGTCCATGCCGGGGAGGAGGTTGGGGGGGTCCGTGCCGGGGAGGAGGTTGGGGGGTCCGTGCCGGGGAGGAGGTTGGGGGGGGTCCGTGCCGGAGAGGAGGTTGGGGTCCGTGCCGGGGAGGAGGTTGAGGGGGTCCATGCCGGGGCGGAGGTTGGGGGGGGGTCCGTGCCGGGGAGGGGGGGTGGGGAGTCCGTGCCGGGGAGGGAGATGGGGGGTCCGTGCCGGGGAGGGGGATGGGGGTCCGTGCCGGGGAGGAGGTTGGGGGGTCCGTGCCGGGGAGTGGGATGGGGAGTCCGTGCCGTGGAGGAGGTTGGGGTCCGTGCCGGGAGGAGGTTGGGGGGGGGTCTGTGCCGGGGAGGAGGTTGGGGTCCGTGCCGGGGAGGAGGTTGGGGGGGGGTCCGTGCCGGGGAGAGGGATGGGGGGTCCATGCCGGGGAGGAGGTTGGGGGGGTCCGTGCCGGGGAGGGGGATGGGGGGTCCGTGCCGAGGAGGGGGATGCGAGGGCAAGTGAGTTGGTCCACCTGGCCAGGTGCCAGCCTCCAACAGTTGGACCCATGCGGTCCATGCCACCTGGCTGGGGGAGGAGGGGATATGGGCAATGATGACATGTCGTCGTTCCCCTCCCCCCCACCAGGCCGTCTTGTTTTCCGATCGTCCAGCGATGTTGGCCGCCGTGGCGGCAGCCGCTAATGTCTATGTTGCCCTGGATGAGGGGGAGGAGGAGGAGGAGCGTCCCAGAGAGGCGGCGCAGGCTGCCGCAGAGGGACAGGCGGCAGCCGCCCAGGCTGGAGGGACACCTGACCGACAGGACGAGCAGGGGGAGGAGGACGTCGCGGCCCCACGGCAACGGAGGCACCCGAGGGCGCCCCGTGTGTACTGGCCCCGGCAGTCATACCAGGACCTCACGGACCGGGAATGCAGGAGGAGACTCCGGATGAGGCGGGAAACCGTGGCACACATCTGCCACCTGCTGGCACACCTGTCACCGCATGGCACTGGCGGGGGACACCCTCTCCCCGTGTCCGTCAAGGTTACGGTGGCCCTGAACGTTTATGCAACGGGGTCATTCCAGGCACCGAGTGGGGACCTGTCCGGCATATCGCAGACATCGGTGCATCCGGGCAGTGACAGATGCCCTATATGCCATGGCGCACCGCTGCATCCGCTTCCCTGTGGACCGGGCCAGCCAAGATGCCCGGGCCGTGGGCTTCTCTGCCGTGGCCGGGTTCCCCATGGTCCAGGGCGCGATTGATGGGATGCACGTCGCCGTGCGGCCACCTGCAGATAACAGGGCCGTGTTCAGCAATAGGAAGGGGACCTATTCGATGAACATACAGGTGGTCTGCGACCACCGCATGATGATCCTGCACGTCTGTGCCCGTTACCCATGCAGTGTACACGACTCATACGTGTTGTCGCGGTCATCCATCCCCGGCATGTACGAGGGACGCCATCCCCGGCTGAGGGGCTGGTTGCTGGGCGACAGGGGCTACCCATTGCGATCGTGGCTGATGACGCCTGTACGGAGGCCACGCAATGAGGCGGAGAACCGCTACAATGATGCCCATGTAGCGACAAGGGGAGTGATAGAGAGGTGCTTTGGCGTGCTGAAGATGCGTTTCAGGTGCCTGGACCTCTCTGGGGGTGCCCTCCAGTATCGGTCAGATAGGGTCGGCCGCATCATTGTGGTGTGCTGCGTCCTGAACAACATAGCCCAGCAGAGGGGCGATGTGCCGCAGGCAGAGGAGGGCGGAGTGGAGGAGCAGCAGGAAGAGGCGCAGTCCTCCCCAGATGAGGGGGATAGGGGTAATGGTCAGGGCAGACGGGGTAGACACAGGCGGGTAGCTGTCCACCATTACCGGCTGGCCCAGCGGGCACGGGACAGACGGATAGCCGCCCGCTTCACTGACTAGATGGGCGTGGGAATCGGGTAGTATGGCCACAGACCGCACACCATGGCAACAGCCGACCACCCACACCCCCCACCCATCCACCCACCCAGCACCCTCACCCCCCTCCCCAACCCCACCCACATGCACACCACCCCCCCCCCCCCCCCCCCATTGCCGATCCACCTGCGGAACAACGGGCCGGGCTCACACAGTTGCGGGTGGACGCGTGTCTATTGCAGGCCATGGAGGATGATGACAACCCACCCTGCAGTGAGCTCCTGGCTCCACATCGTTGGACTATGTCTGACCCATGGCCACAGTACCACCATCCACCCGGACCATCCCTGCATGCGGCTGTGTCACTGCAGCGCACGATCCCGTCCTCTGCCCGGGGGGATGTTGATGGCGGCCCAGGGGGAAGGGGCAGACTCACCTGGAGCTGAGGTAAGACCACCCCTCACACACACACTTGCGCTCAACGTACATGACACCCCCGCACGCTTTGGACAGAGCACAAAGGCAGCTTCTGTAGGTGTAACATTGACTTTAATAACCAAACGAGTTCATGCACGTGCCCTAGCCCCTAAAACTCATCTGTGCCCTGCACCCGTGCCAACTTACTCAGTGTCTAATTGTTTGGCCTTACGGGCCCTTTGACGACGTCTACGTGGTTCCCCAGACGGTACAGCAGAACTGGAGGTGGACTCCTGTGATTCCTGCCCTCTGACACTGGATCCCTTTGGCGTCCGTTTCCTGGGGCGTCCTGGTCTAGATGGCCAAGCTGCGGCCCGGGCGACTGGGATGGCGAGCTGCCAGCCTGTCCTGCCCGTTGCCCACCCGATGCACCTGGGACGGAAGGGGGGGAGTCCGAGGTGTCGCGGTGTTCCGGGACCTCCCCTACAGGGGGACCCGGGACGGACCACACCACCTCCTCCTCCCTCAGGGTGCCCGATGGCCCCCAGGCCTCTACATGGGTGGGGGATGCGAACGGACTGGCCATCCGACGCGCCCCCGACATCTGGCGCTGCCAGTCCTGGAGGCCCGTGCTGGTATCGACAGGGATCTGCAGGTTTGCAGCCATGGAGCCCAGGGGGTTGGCAAACCCTGTCTGTGACAGTGCGACGCCGGCTCGCACATGGCCACTGGCGCCGATGCCCTCAGCGATGGCCTGCAGAGACTGGGCCATGGCCTGCAGAGACTGGGCCATGGACTGCTGAGACTGGGCTATGGCCTGCTGAGACTGGGCTGTGGTGTTGAGCGCCTCTGCCATCTGGCGCTGGCACTGGCTCATGGCCTCCTGTGAGAGGGCAGCCATGTCCTGGGCCACAGACGCCGCCTGCACGGAAATCCCCAGGCCTCGCAAACCGTTCCCCATGTCTGACACCGTCGCACCCATTGCCTCCACCGCGGACGCCACCCGTCCGGTGTCGGCCTGGGTGGCACGCATGACCGGCACCACTACCAGCTCCTGGACGCGGGTGGACTCCTCCACCTGCGACTGCAGCCGCCGCAAGCCGCCCGTCACCCTCTTCGCTCGTCTCCGGGTCGGTGGTTGCATCGGATCTATGTGTGGGTGTGGTAACTCCAGGAACCCGGGATCCATCTGGGCGGCAGATGTTCGCTTGGGCTGGGCTGCCCTCCGACCGCCCGGCCCCTCTGCTGCTCCTACCTCCACCTGCTGTACCGGGACGGCTGTGTTGTGCGCTCCAGTGAGTGTACCAGACGCCTCATCACTAAAGTGCCCAACCGAGGTGAGTGTTTCTGCGATGGTGGAGGGTGTTGGTGACAGCAGTGGCGTTGTGTCGTGCTCTTCGTCCCACTCTGAGACCATGGCACTTTGGGGTGGGGGTTCGTCTCCACCCATCCACTCTGAGTCACTGTCCGGTATTTCGTCTTCCTGGGTCGTGCTGTCCCGGGTAGGGTTGTCCTGGGCAGTGCTGTCCCGGGTAGTGGTGTCCTGGGTAGTGGTGCCCTGGGTAGTGGTGTCCTGGGTAGTGGTGTCCTGGGTAGTGGTGTCCTGGGTAGTGGTGTCCTGGGTAGTGGTGTCCTGGCTCGGATGTGACGGGTGCCTGCGGCTGCCAACCTCGTCGCTGGGTGGTCGCTCCCGCACGTGACGGCGGTGTCGTCTCCCTGTTGCTCCAGGACTCTCCGTCTCCCGTGGTGTGCGAGGGGCATCCTGCGGGCGTCGCATGCTGGAGGGTCCGGGTCTCTCTGTCTCCCGTGGCCTCCGAGGGGCATCCTGCGGGCGTTGCATGCTGGAGGGTCCGGGTCTCCCTGTCTCCCGTGGCCTCCGAGGGGCATCCTGCGGGCGTCGCATGCTGGAGGGTCCGGGTCTCTCTGTCTCCCGTGGCCTCCGAGGGGCATCCTGCGGGCGGTCTGCATCTGCGGGGATGGGTGCCTGGACGTTTGGTCCTGCGTTACACAATGAAGCATGCATGGTTAGACACGCCAGGCAGTGATCAGGTGATATGGGGGAGGGGGATATAGGGGAGGGGGGATATGGGGACGGGCTGTCGGTGGCTCACTTGCTAGTACGCCCCCGACCCCTGCATCTGCAACCTCCCGGTCCTCAGGTCCGCCAGCCAGTTCCAGGGCCCTTTCCTTGTGTTCGGTCAGTGGCCTCTCATCAGCGGGGCCTCCTCCAGTCCTCACATGCTCCCTATTGTTGTGTGCGCGCTTCTCCTGTGGGGGGGGAGGGGGGGGTGGTGGCAGGGGTAAAAGGCAACACTGTTAGGCAGGTATATGAATGCACGCCATCGGTTGCGCGTGCATTGCAGAGCTTAAGGTTAGGGCTGGATTCACTTGGGGATATGGGGGATATGGGGGAGGGGGGATATGGGGAGGGGGGATATGGGGGAGGGGGGATATGGGGGAGGGGGGATATGGGGAAGGGGGGGATGTGGGGGAGGGGGATATGGGGAGGGGGATATGGGGGAGGGGGAATATGGGGAAATGGGGAGGGGGGATATGGGGGAGGGGGGAATATGGGGGAGGGGGGATATGGGGGAGGGGGGATATGGGGGAGAGGGGATATGGGGGAGGGGAGATATGGGGGAGGGGGGATATGGGGGAGGGGGGATATGGGGAATATGGGGGAGAGGGGATATGGGGAGGCTCACCCTGCCTGCTCTGACGAGGTCGTTCACCTTCTTGTGGCACTGGGTGCCTGTCCGTGGTGTCAGGGCCGCAGCGGTGACGGCCACTGCCACTTCCCTCCACAGACGCTGGCTGTGGCGTGGGGCAACTCTGCGGCCGTGCCCGGGATACAGGGCGTCCCTCCTCTGCTCCACTGCGTCCAGGAGCGCCTCAGTGTCGCGGGACTGGAACCTCGGGGCTGAGCGGCCGCCAGCCATCCAGTCGGGTGTTCCGGTCGGGTGTTCCGGTTGGGTGCGGGGGAGCAGCGCGCGGCCTTATGAGCCGTCACGCCGTGTGGTGCGTATGACGCTGCACGGCATGAACCACGTGCGCAAGCGCGGATCCCGTTACGCCGCTGCTAGCCCATTTCGGGCCGGAGCCTTTCGACCCATTTTTCCGACGTGATGCAAGTCGGATTTGCGCCGTTTTTTGCGCGATCGGCGGACTTTGCGCCGATAACGGAGAATTTTGCCCGCGTTGTTAGGTAATTTGGACATTCTGAATTCTCCCTCCAGCTTCAGGAACCTACCCATTCTTAGATGGTGAGTCTGCCCTCTGGCCACAAATAGGCCAATTTGGGGAAATCTCTGCTGGGTGACGCAGTGCAGTATGATGAATGCCATTTGAGTCTGATGTTGGGATCCTGATCCTAAATAATAATAATTATTGTCACAAGTAGGCTTACATTAACACTGCAATGAAGTTACTGTGAAAAGCTCCCACACACCGGCGTCTGTTCGGGTACACAGAGGGAAAATTCAGAATTTCCAATTCACCTAACAGCACGTCTTTCGGGACTTGTGGGAGGAAACCGGTGTGTCTTGACTGCCCATTGGTCGTGTCCTATCTTACTGACATATTGGTTGAATGTCTGTGTGTCATCATGTCTCTGGTGCTCCCCCTAGTGTTTATTTAGTCCTAGTGTATCTACATTAACCCCTTGTGTGTTTACTGCGATGCATATCACCATACTCGCGACAGTCCGGCGCCTGTTCGGGTACACTGAGGGAGAATTCAGAATGTCCAATTCACTTAATAAGCATGTCTTTTGGGACTTGTGGGAGGAAATCAGAGCACTCGAAGGAAACCCACGCAGACACGGGGAGAAAGTAAAGACTCTGCACAGACAATGACTCAAGCCGGGAATTGAACCCAGGTCCCTGGTGCTGTGAAGCAACAGTGCTAACCACTGCTACTGTGCAGCCCTACTTTGCTTTACTCATTTATATTTGCCCATTGTTAATTTTCCTTTTGAAACACAACAGTTAGACTTTAATTCACCCCCATATCTTCCAATGCAAATTGTTATTCACAGTGCTTATTAGTCCCCCATTTTAGCTTTACTCACCTCCACTTAAACATGCTTGCTTTCACCTACCCCCTTTTGAGGTTTTAAACTTTGCAGTCTAACTGTCTTCAGTTTAATTAGGCCTGTTACACCTACACACAAACACACACAAAGTTATACAAGGAAATTTTATTTCTTTGCACTACCAACTGTATCCTGTTGAGTCAACATACGTTTTTCACTGGTAGTGCAATGAACATGTTATCCCTCACAGACAAGGCCTTAGTCACTTGATTGGACAATTGACTGATTTTTGTGTAAATCATCAGTGGCTGGAAGGATTTGAGAAAGTTTTAATGCATTATTGACATTCAATCTCACAGAAAAGCTTTCCCTGTGATACATGTTGCTGCACGTGGTTTCTAGGAGATGGCAGAGCAACAGTCCTTTATGAAGAACTGAGGATATGTCTCCTCAGGCATTCCCATGAAGGGTTACTTGATAAGGACAGGTGTAGATGTAACTCTAGAGGTGGTATTACACCTACATTCTTTTCTCCAAACCAAGAGGGCCATTAGAGCACCCAAAGGAATTTGCATGTTTCCAACTTGGTTACAGAAAGTAATTTATCCACTGGAAGCATCTGTTAAATTGGTAGGCCAATAATGACAACAAAATAACACCAATCAGGACAATTAATACTTTAAAAATGGATCTGGGCCAGGGGAGGCAACAGGTTCAGAGTCAGCAGTGACAGTAAAAGACTTTAAATAAAAGCAAATGGGAGAGCAGATCGGAACCTGAAAGGGTTGAAGGACGTGGAGATGGATAAGAGGAGCAGTGAACGGAAGGATAGGAATGAAGTGTGCACTTTCATCACACTTTTCTTGCGCATTCTTCATTGATTAGCTCAAAGGGAAACAACGGATTTGAAAAAACAGGACTGAAGAGGTAGCAAGAATATAAATCAACAATGAAGATCTATGCAAGATCTGCCAAAAAGAAAGCATTAAATCTATATCGAGCCTATATTGTATTTAGGGTACCATCAATTAAAAGAGCAGGATGATGTGCGATTGAATGCGTTTTATTTGTTGTCAAAACATTACTGTGATCTTCAAAGAGACAAAAAGCCTTACATCACAGAATGTCCTCAGGTGAATATTTAACCTGCCTAACGATGAAAGTTATATGAGCTTTTCAGTTTAATCAACTGATGCTGGTAATGTTTCGTGCAATTTCCCACCTCAACAGAAAGATTTTCACCTTGTTCATTTCTCTTTCCTGTTGTCATACATATATAATGTCCACAGTCAAGACACCCAATTGATCACTTTAGTCACACAATAAAGAGATTTCTTTTCACACCACTGAGTTTAAAGCACTTTATATAGTTTTGCATTGGTAAGCAACTGCATTAACGGCTCAGTCACTAATAAAATGGGAACAGTTTTATGGAGAGACGGTGGTGCCGCCTGTCTAGATTAAAAATTAGAGGTGAACCTGCCTCCATTTGGTTGATAAGCATTGAACCAATCAGATAGACTGCAATCCTCTAGTGTCAGCAGCACTACTGCTGGGACAGCAGACTGACCACAGTGCATGGGGAGTCATGGAGCTGGGTGCAAAGGTAACTTGGGGGGTTCACTGGGGCCAGGTTGGTGAGGGGCAATGGGTTCAGGAGGATAAAGAGAGGGGGAAAACTCAGGGGGTGGGGGAGCAAGGGCGGGTGTTCTGTTAGGAACAGGAGAGACCCCTCCAGCTGGCCTCACTATGTGTCATGGTCTCCTCCCCATCTCCGGCAAAACACTAATGGCAATGGGAAGAGACCCTTACGTAACCACTTGGTTACTTCAAGGCTTCAACTGGCCTAAGAACAGGCAGATTGCTCAATGACTCACCCACCATTAGTAATGTCCCAGCCAAAGCAGGTAGGTGACAAGCGCAGTGCACTGCCATCTCATCCAATGTTAGACGCCCCTTCCCCCTGCCTGTGAGCCTGTTCCTGGGGGGTGTGGATGGTTAAATTATCCCATCCAATATGTTCTTCTACATACCATCGAAACTGAATGCATAATCACTGGATGCACACAAATCACAAATTAGAAACCAAATAGGAGATCTTCTTGGGGAGGTAGCGAGCATTGTTGAGGCACTAAATTAGTACTTTGCATTGGCTGCTGCTAATGGATTGGTGCAGAAGGAAGTAGTTTCATAGAATCCCCACAGTGCAGAAGGATGCCACTTGGGCCATTGAGTCTGCACCAATCATCCGAAAGAGTACCCCAACCTAGGCCCACTCCCCCGCCTAATCCCCGTACCCCCACCTAACATTGGGACACTGAGGGATAATTTAGCACAGCCAATCCACCTAACGTGAACACCTTTGGACTGTGTGAGGAAACCAGAGCACCCAGATGTAACCCACACATACACGGGGAGAGCATGCAGACTCCACACAGTCACCCAATGTCGGAATTGAATCCAGGTCTCTGGAGCTGTGAGGCAGCGCCGTAGTGATATTGGAGAGGATAAAGGTAAAGGTAAGGTCGTTAAACGTTTGACAAAGTAGAACAATCATCCAGTCCAAATGGAATACATTGTGAAGAACAGAGAGAAATAAGCGTTGAAATCATGAAGATTCTGACCACAATCATCCTTAGATTTGGAAGAGATGCTAGAGATCTCAAATAAAACCTGTTAGACTCCTGTTTAAAAAAGAGGGAATGTGATAACCTCAGCATCTACCAGTTTAATTGGAGTGGTGGGGAAACTTTTTGGAAATCATAGATTAGCTCAGAGACAAGCAAGGAGTGGGGAGTGGCACTGTTTTGAGGATGGAAAACCCAGAAGAATGGGTCTCCCTCAAGGCCTACTGAATTTGACAAGACCTGATCAAAATGCTCTCTTTGCATTTCTGGCTGCAGCCAGCTGCATTCCAAGGCTGCCTGACTGTCGGGAAGGTGGACATCAGGGGCGGGATTCTGCGGGAATTGGCGGGGCGGGCAACTCCGGTGTCGAGGAGTGGTGTGAACCACTCCGGAATCCTCTGCACCTTCAGGGGCTAGGCTGGCGCCGGGGTGGTTTGCTCCGCGCTGGCCAGTGGGGAAGGGGCTTGGCGCCAAGCCGACCGGCACCGAAGGGCCTCCGCCAGCTGGCGCGAATTGGCGCAGGCGCGGGAGCGCCAGCGTGTGCAGGCGTCATCCCAGCACATGCGCAGGGGGGTTCTTCTCCGGTTCAGCCATGGCCGGAGGACCACAGCGGCCGACACGGAAGAGAGTGCCCGCATGGCACAGGCCCGCCCGCAGATCGGGTCACCGTGGGGGCACCTCCCGGGGACAGATCCGCCCGCGCCCCCCCGAGGACCCCGGAGGCCGCCCGCGCAGCCAGGTCCCGCAGGTAAGTACCTGGTCTAATGTACACCGGCGGGACCGGCCAAAAACGGGGAGCCTCTCGGCCCATTGTGGGCCGGAGAATCGCCGGGGGGAGGGCCGCTGCCAGCGGCTGCCGACCAGCGTGGCGCGATTCCCGCCCCCGCCAAATTCCCGGCGCTGGGGAATTCATCAGGCAGCGGGGGCGGGATTCACACCGCCCCCTGGCGATTTTCCGACCCGGCGGGGGGGGGGGTCGGAGAATCCCGCCCTATGTTACAATCAGAGAGCAGAGAGGAGAGAGAGAGGGATTAGAGGTCTTGTGGTGTGATTTGGAGCATCAATGCTGGAGGAGAACTCAGCTTTGGGGGATGTCAGGAGGGTGAGGTATGGAGGATATCAGAAAGTTCAAGGCGAGCGGGCAGCACTGTAGCAGAGTGGTTAGCATGGCTGCCTCACGGCACTGAGGACCAGAGATCAATCCCAGCGGCAGGTCACTGTCCAGATCGAGTTTGTACATTCTCAGCCTGTCTGCATGGGTCTCACCCCCACAACCTAAAGATGTGCAGGGCAGGTGGATTGGCCATGCTAAATTGCCCCTTAATTGGAAAAAAATGAATTGGATACTTTAAATTTATTTTAAAAAAGAAAGGTCAAGGGGAGATCAAGGAAGGTGGAGATCCGAAGGTTTGGGGCCATGATTGGAAGGAACATGGGAGATCAGAGGCGAAATTCTCCGGAAACGGCGCGATGTCCGCCAACTGGCGCCCAAAACGGCGCAAATCAGACGGGCATCGCGCCGCCCCAAAGGTGCGGAATGCTCTGCATCTTTGGGGGCTGAGCCCCAACATTGAGGGGCTAGGCCAGCGCCGGAAGAATTTCCGCCCCGCCAGCTGGCGGAAAAGGCCTTTGTTGCCCCGCCAGCTGGTGCGGAAATGACATCGCCGGGCGGCGCATGCGCGGGAGCGTCAGCGACCGCTGACAGTTTCCCACACATGCGCAGTGGAAGGAGTCTCTTCCGCCTCCGCCATGGTGGAGACCGTGGCAGAGGCAGAAGGGAAAGAGTGCCCCCACGGCACAGGCCCGCCTGCGGATCGGTGGGCCCCGATCGCGGGCCAGGCCACCGTGGTGGCACCCCCCGGGGCCAGATTGCCCCGCGCCCCCGCCAGGACCCCGGAGCCTGCCCACGCCGCCTTGTCCCGCCGGTAAGGTAGGTGGTTCAATTTACGCTGGCGGGACAGGCATTTTAGCGGCGGGACTTCGGCCCATCCGGGCCGGAGAATCGAGCGGGGGGGCCCGCCAACCGGCACAGCGCGATTCCCGCCCCGGACGAATCTCCGGTGCCGGAGACTTCGGCAAACCGCAGGGGCGGGATTCACGCCAGCCCCCGGCGATTCTCCGACCCGGCGGGGGGTCGGAGAATTTCGCCCCAGAAGTGTCAGACAGAGATCAGAATGGCCAGTGTTGAAGGAGAGTGGAAGGATCGGGGTGTGTGTGAACAAGTCAGAGGGAGAGCAGAAAGGTTGGGTAGAAGAGATTAAGTCATTGAAGAAGATTGAAAGAGTCGGGGATTGGAGGTGTGGAGATCATGGGTCTTGTGGAGTAAATTGGAAGAGGAATTAGGGAATGTGGAAGAGTGGATTATATAACAAGAACAAAGAAAATTACAGCACAGGAACAGGCCCTTCGGCCCTCCCAGCCTGCGCCGATCCAGATCCTTTATCTAAACCTGTCTTCTATTTTCCAAGCATCTACTTCCCTCTGTTCCCCGCCCATTCACATATCTAGATGCATCTTAAATGATGCTATCGTGCCCGCCTCTACCACCTCCGCTGGCAAAGCGTTCCAGGCACCCACCACCCTCTGCGTAAAAAACTTTCCACGCACATCTCCCTTAAACTTTCCCCTTCTCACCTTGAAACCATGACCCCTTGTAATTGACACCCCCACTCTTGGAAAAAGCTTGTTGCTATCCACCCTGTCCATACCTCTCATAATTTTGTAGACCTCAATCAGGTACCCCCTCAACCTCCGTCTTTCCAACGAAAACAATCCTAATCTACTCAACCTTTCTTGATAGCTAGCACCTTCCATACCAGGCAACATCCTGGTGAACCTCCTCTGCACCCTCTCTAAAGCATCCACATCCTTCTGGTTATGTGGCGACCAGAACTGCACGCAGTATTCCAAATGTGGCCTAACCAAAGTCCTAGACAACTGTAACATGACCTGCCGATTCTTGTACTCAATACCCCGTCCGATAAAGGCAAGCATGCTGTATGCCTTCTTGACCACTCTATCGACCTGCGTTGCCACCTTCAGGGTACAATGGACCTGAACTCCCAGATCTCTCTGTACATCAATTTTCCCCAGGACTCTTCCATTGACTGTCTCGTCCGCTCTTGAATTGGATCTTCCAAAATGCATCACCTCGCATTTGCCTGGATTGAACTCCATCTGCCATTTCTCTGCCCAACTCTCCAATCTATCTATATTTTGCTGTATTCTCTGACAGTCCCCCTCGCTATCTGCAACTCCACCAATCTTAGTATCATCTGCAAACTTGCTAATCAGACCACCTATACCTTCGTCCAGATCATTTATGTATATCACAAACAACAGTGTTCCGAGCACGGATCCCTGTGGAACACCACTAGTCACCTTTCTCCCTTTTGAGACACTCCTTTCCACCACTACTCTCTGTCTCCTGTTGCCCAGCCAGTTCTTTATCCATCTAGCTAGTACACCCTGAATCCCATAGGACTTCACTTTTTCCATCAACCTGCCATGGGAAACTTTATCAAACACCTTACTGAAGACCATGTATATGACATCTACAGCCCTTCCCTCATCAATTAACTTTGTCACTTCCTCAAAGAATTCTATTAGGTTTGTAAGACATGACCTTCCCTGCACAAAACCATGCTGTCTATCACTGATAAGTCTATTTTCTTCCAAATGTGAATAGATCCTTTCCCTCAGTATCTTCTCCAACAGTTTGCCTACCACTGACGTCAAGCTCACAGGTCTATAATTCCCTGGATTATCCCTGCTACCCTTCTTAAACAAAGGGACAACATTAGCAATTCTCCAGTCCTCCGGGACCTCACCCGTGCTCAAGGATGCTGCAAAGATATCTGTTAAGGCCCCAGCTATTTCGTCCCTCGCTTCCCTCAGTAACCTGGGATAGATCCCATCCGGACCTGGGGACTTGTCCACCTTAATGCATTTTAGAATACCCAAAACCTCCCCCTTCCTTATGCTGACTTGACCTGGAGTATTTAAACATCCATCCCTAACCTCAACATCCGTCATGTCACTCTCCTTGGTGAACACCGATGCAAAGTACTCATTAAGAATCTCACCCATTTCCTCTGACTCCACACATAAATTCCCTCTCTTGTCTTTGAGTGGGCCAATCCTTTCTCTAGTTACCCTCTCTATATACGAATAAAAGGCTTTGGGATTTTCCTTAACCCTGTTCGCCAAAGATATTTCATGACCCCTTTTAGCCCTCTTTATTGCGCGTTTGAGATTTGTCCTACTTTCTCAATATTCCTCCAAAGTTTCACCAGTTTTATGTCGCCTAGATGTTATGTATGCTTCCTTTTTCATTTTAGCTAGTCTCACAATTCCACCTGTCATCCATGGTTCCCTAATCTTGCCATCTCTATCCCTCATTTTCACAGGGACATGTCTGTCCTGCACTCTAATCAACGTTTCCTTAAAAGACTCCCACATTTCAAATGTAGATTTACCCTTAAAGACCTGCTCCCAATCCACATTCCCTAGCTCCTGCCGAATTTTGTTATACTTGACATTTCCCCAATTTAGCATTCTTCCTTTAGGACCACTCTCATCTTTGTCCATGAGTATTCTAAAACTTACGGAATTGTGATCGCTATTCCCAAAGTAATCACCGACTGGAACTTGAACCACCTGGCCGGGATCATTCCCCAATACCAGATCCAGTATGGCCCCTTTCCAAGTTGGACTATTTACATACTGCTCTAAAAAGGTCTCCTGGATGCTCCTTACAAATTCTTCTCCATCTACGCCTCCAACACTACATGAGTCCCATTCAATGTTGGGGAAGTTAAAATCTCCCATCACGACCACCCTATTGCTCCTACATTTTTCTATAATCTGACTCCATATTTGTACCTCTACTTCACGCTCACTTTTGGGAGGCCTGTAGTAAAGTCCCAACAATGTTACTGCACCCTTCCTATTTCTTAGCTCTACCCATATTGCCTCAGTGCTCGAATCCTCTATCGTGCCCTCCTTAATCACAGCTGTGATATCATCTCTGACCAGTAATCCAACTTCTCCACCCCTTTTACCTCCCTCTCTATCCCTCCTGAAGCATCTATACCCTGGGATATTTAGTTGCCAGTCTTGCCCTTCCCACAACCAAGTCTCAATAACGTCATATTCCCAGGTACTAATCCAAGCCCTAAGTTCATCTGCCTTACCTGCTACACTTCTCACATTGAAACAAATGCACCTCACACCACCTGTCCCTTTGCGTTCATCATCTTTTCCCTGTCTACTCTTCCCCTTAGTCACATTGAGTGTATTATCTAGTACCTTACTGGCTTTCGTTGCTGCCTCTTTACTAACCTCTAACTTCCTAATCTGGTTGCCATCCCCCTGCCACATTTGTTTAAAACCTCCCCAACAGTGTTAGCAAAAGCACCCCCTAGGACATTGGTTCCAGACCTGCCCAGGTGTAGACCATCCAATTTGTAATGGTCCCACCGCCCCAGAACCGGTTCCAATGTCCCAAAAATCTGAACCCCTCCCTCCTGCACCATCTCTCAAGCCACGTGTTCATTCTGACTATTCTTGAATTTCTACTCTGACTGTTTCGTGGCACTGGTAGCAGTCCTGAGATTACTACCTTTGAGGTCCTACTTATCTCCAAACTCCCTAAATTCTGATTGTAGGACCTCATCCCGTTTTTTTACCTATATCGTTGGTGTCTATATGCATCACGACAACTGTCTGTTCACCCTCCCCCTTCAGTATGTCCTGCAGCCGATCTGAGACATCCCTGACCCGTGCACCAGGGAGGCAACATAGGAGCACTGCTCTTTTTGATGCATATTAATGGCCTTAGCTTGAGTAAACACGGCCGAATACAAAGTCCACAGATGACAAGAAATTTGAAAATGCAGTAAACAATGAAGAGGCTAGTAATCGACTTCAGGAGGAGTTAAACAAATTGGTAAGATGGGCTGACAAATGGCAGATTGATTTTAAGACAGAGAATTGCTGAGTGACACATTTTCATCAGAGGAGGAATGAGGAGTGGCAATGGAAAATACATTATATAATTCTAAAAGTGGTTCAGGACCAGAAGACCTGGGGATGTGTCAACACAAATCTTTGACGATGACAGTAACAGTTGAAAACACTATTGAAAAACGATATGAGATCTTGACCTTATTCCTAGAATACAAAAGCAAAGGTTATTATGATACGGCAGATGGTAAGGATCCAGCTGCCCAAATCCCAAAGGGAAACTTGAATCAGCTGCTGGAATTATTTTACAATTTGTGCTGTATGAGGATTTTTCTGACGTTAAGGTAAGTAACTCTCAGACCAATTATGATGATTTTATATGTTAAAAGTTAAACACTTAGAGCCACAGTTAACTGTTCTTTTCAAACATGTCTTAAAAGGTTTTGCCGTCAATAAATTCAGAGCTAAACATCCCCCCCCCCCTCCCCTCTGCCTTCGATGGATATTTTCTAGTCTATAAAATTCCAGTAATGCTGCCACACAATGCCCTTGTTGCTCTTAGAGTGCTATCTGAGGGTGGCAGAAAACTGCTGTTCACAGGTCTAGCTTCAACATGCGCCCATTTTTTGGAGATCTCACAGTCACCACCATACTAAGAATCTTCAATGTTTCCTGAAATCTTTCCTTTTCTTTTATCTTGCACTCTATTGTTTTGTACAATCCTTGAGACGTTGCTTTTCCCAGAATTGATCAATCCCGTTTTTTACTTTATCGTTACTATATTTTATAATAAGCTTACACTATTTTGTGCTGTCTACAATCTTCCAATTGTACATGTTCCTTTTGAAATACACGTCAGCTTTGAACCACTTCTTTTATTTGCCTTATGTAAATTCCTAGTCTCTTGGCTCCTTTATCATTAGCATTTCAAACCAATTGCCTTCACACCTCCTCTATTGATGCTTGACATTTGCAATCGGTCTCCGAATCAATTAAACCAATCATACCCCCACAAGCTTGTTTCCCAGTTTATGGCAATGATACTGCAAAACAAAAAGTAGTATTGAAACTAATTTTTCTCACAAAAGGTTATGCTGAACCTTTCTGGAACACTGGTCAGGAGTGAGCTGGAGTATTGTGTTCAATTTTGCTCACTACACTTTAGGAAGGATGCAGGGGCAGAGCTTTGCAAGAATGATTTTTTGCAGAGAAACTGGAGAAAAAAATATATGTGAATTATATTGCATCTTTCATGATCACAGCACATCCCAAAGCGCTTGACAATTAATTAAGTACCTTTGGAGCATAGTTACTGTTGATTTATAGGAATAGTACAAGAAGCTGAGATTGTTCTCTTGAGAGCAGAGAGGTTTAAGAAGAGGTTTAAAAATCATGAATTGTTTTAGTAGATTAAGTAAGGACAAATTTTTTCCAATGGCTGAAATGTTGGTAACCAGAGGGTATCGATTTAAATTGACTGACAGAAGAATCAGAAGAAACGTCACACTGTGAATTGTTCTGATCTGGAATGTACTGCCTGGAATTTTCAGAAGTGTATCAGATGAATCCACTCAGGAGGAAAATTGCAGTTCTGTAGAAAGAGGAAGAGCATGTCACTTGTTGATTAGTCCTTTCAACAGGCTGGCAATGGTACAATGGACCAAATAGCTTCCTTTTGGTCTGTATCATTCTATGATTCAATAATTCTAAGGAACTAGCAATCTCATATAGTCTAGGAGGCATGGTAACACAGTGGTTAGCACTGTTGCTTCACAGCGCCAGGGACTCGGGTTCGACTCCCGCTTGGGTCACTGTCTGTGCGGAGTCTGCATGTTCTCCCCATGTCTGTGTGAGTTTCCTCCGGGTGCTCCGGTTTCTTCCCACAATTCCCGAAAGACGTGCTTGTTAGGTGAATTGGACATTCTGAGTTCTCCCTCAGTGTACCCGAACAGGCGCTGGAGTGTGGCGACTAGGGTATTTTCACAGTAACCTCATTGAAGTGTTAATGTAAACCTACCTATGACATTAATAAAGATAATTATTATATTATCCTTAATATAGAAAGAAAATCCCAAGGCACTTCACAAAAGTTAGGTCAGTGAGTTGATATTGAGTCATTTGACTGCTCTATGTAGCCATATGACAACTAAATCTCATTAGAAGATACAAAGTATTTAAAAGAAGGAGGAATGTCAGGTTAAAGAGCAGATAACAACTATCCAGCCTATTCAATTGGGATCTGGTATTCATCTCCTGATGCAGCAGGATAAGAGAGCTTTTGTGAAAAATGACACTGATTGAATCCAGTCTAAGCACATATCACATATTCATATAGTTCAACGTGAGAAAAATAGTTATATAGTTCAACACTTCAACGTGAGAAAAATAGATTAAATGGCCATGTTGAACTACAAGGCACAAACCTTCTGCAATTGACCTTATTGGACACTTGAATCTAACTTTCACACAGTTGATCAAACCATCCTCATCCAAAGTCTCTCCACCATCTTCCAGCTGGGTGGGACCGCACTTTATTAATTCCTTCTTGTCTTTCTAATCATATCCAACAAATGAGTGCAGCTCCTATAACATTCAAGATGCTCAAAACCATCCAGGGCAAGACAGCTCATTTGATTGGCGCCACTTACTCCACCTTAAAAATTCACTCTCTTCACCACAGGCACACAGTGACAGCTGTGTGTCTCTTTACAAGATGCACTGCGGCAACTCACCAAGGCTCCTTTGACAGCACATGACCTCTTCACCTAGAGCAACAAGAACAGCAGATGCATGGGAACACCACCACCTGCAATAGTTTTTTTTTATTGTTGTGTAATCATAGACTCACTACAGTGAAGAAGGAGGCCATTCGGCCCATCGAGTCTGCACTGACCATTTGAAAGACCACCCTACCTAGACACTATCCCTGTAATCCCACCCAACCTTTGGACACTTAGGGGCAATTTATCATGGCCAATCTGCCTAACCTACACATCTTTAGATTGTGGGTGGAAACCGGAGCACCCAGAGAAAACCCATGAATACACGGGGAGACTCTGCAAACTCCACACAGGCAGTCACGCGAGGTCGGAATCAAACCTGTGTCCCTGGCGTTATGAGGCAGCAGTGCTAACCACTGTGCCACCATGTTCCAGTTGTTTTTCTTACATACTCTTAAAAAATGAATCAACTTGCAAGACCTCCTGAACATTTCATCTGTCACCTCTTAAATGAAGATACACTTGGTGTCCCTTCTGACACCTGATAAATCATCTCTTTTTATTTTGGAAATGATTTTTATTAAATGTTTAACATTTCATACAAAAGAACATAAAAGATGTGAACCATAACAAACATTTTTAACAAAATTCCAGAAACACACACTTTTTACAAAGAGTCTCACCCCTGCTCCCAAGTCTTCGCCGGTGCCGCCACCTTTCAGCCCAATAGGATACGTCTCCAATGAAGCCACCAATGAAGCAAAGACCAGGACATCCTCCCCTGCTCCCGTCCGTAGTTCCGGCACATCAGAGGCCCCTGAATTTGCCACCAGAAAGCAGGTTGCACCCCCATATTCAGGATTGCCGACATGGTGCCAAAAAAGGGCTCCCAAAACTCCACCAATTTGTGCATGTGATGTGCGGGTCCCTTGAACAACGCTTTGCACTTCTCTTCCATCCCATTAAAAATGCGGCTCATCCTCGCTGTAGTGAGGTGCGCTCAGAAAACTACCTTTAACTGAATGAGGCTCTGCCTCGCGCAAGACGATGTCGCCTTTATCCTCCTCAATGTCTCACACCATACCCTTTCCTCTAGTAATGGCCCCAACTCTTCTGTCTAATTCTCCTTCAACCCCTCAATTGAACCCAACGCCTCTATTCGTTGGTACCCTGGACTTAGTACCCTCCAGTGACCCTGCGTAGGATAAAATTCGCTCCAACAAAGTGGACGGCTGAACCACTGGGAATGCTATAGAAAACTGTTTAATACAGTTCCGTACCTGAAGGCACATAAATGTGTCCGCGTCCGAAAGCTCATATTTGTCCTTTAAGCTAGTGAACTGCCCCTCCAAAAATAGATCCCCCACCTTCTCCAGCCCTCTCTCCTTCCAAGCACCAAATATATTTCCTCCAAATATAACAAAATCCAATTCCATCTGTATCCAGAGGTCCCTCGGGTCCCCACACCATTCCAGCACATCCTCTGCGTTAGCCGCCCGATAGTAACATAACAAATTTGACAGCATGAGGCCCCCTGCCTCTCTCTCCCTCTGAAGCACCCCCCCCTTCGAATCCTCGGGACCTTGCCCGCCCATATAAAACCCATAATAAGACGGTCCTCTTCATGAAAAAACGATTTGAGCAGAAATACTGGGAGGCACTCGAATAGGAATAGAAGTCTAGGCAATATATTCATCATAGCCAACTGAACTCGGCCCGCTTGCGATAGCGGGGGACTGTCCCATCACTGCAGGTCTGCATTGGCCCTCCCCACCAAGCATGTAAAATTCAACATCTGTCGCCTTTCCCAATCTCCTGCCACCTGTACCCCTAAGCACCGGAAGCTGGTCCCCACAAATCAAAATGGCCTCCCGCTACCCCTAACACAAAATATTCACTTTTCCCTATATTCTGCTTAAAACAAGAGAAAACCCAAATTGCCGCAAAATCTCCATGATGTTCCCATTAGATGTCTCCGGATCCCTGACGTATAACAACAAATCGTCAGCATATAGCGACCCTGTGCTCCACCAACCCCCTCTAACTATCCCATTCCATTCCTTTGAAGCCCTCAATGCCATAGCCAATGGCTCAATTTCCATTACAACCAGCAAAGGAGACAGCTGATATCCGTGCCTCATGCCCCGCTGTAACTGTAAGGTCTAAGAGGTCATCTTATCCATTAAACACTAGCAAACGGTGCTGCCTATAGCAGCCACACCCAGGACACAAATCCCAGGTCCAACCCAAATTTCTCCAATACTGTAAAGAGGTATCCCCACTCCACCTGATCAAATGACTTCACTGTGTCCAGAGATACAATAATCTTCGGCACTGGACCGGTCGTAGGGGTAAGCGCCATATTAGGAAACCAGCGCACATTCTCTGACAGGCTCCGCCCTTTCGCGATCTTCCCCTATCTACTCCAGGAGGCACAATTCCAGTCTTAAAGTCAACACCTTGGCCAGCAATTTGACATCAACGTTCAACAGGGAGATTGGATCGTATGACCCACACTCCTTAGGGTCTTTGTCCCTTTTTCAAGAGCAGCGAGATGAAGGCCCCAATGTCCTCGGGAGAGCTTCCTGCTCCAGGGAGTCCCTAAATATGCCCAGTAACAATGGACCCAACTGATCTATGAACTTTTCATAGAACTCCACCAGGAACCCATCCGGCCACGGTGCCTTCCCTGATTCCATCTGCTTCAATGCTCCTGGATCTCCTCCAAACAAAGCAGGGCTTCCAGCTCCTCCCGCTGTTCCTCTCTCACCGTGGGAAATTCCAGACTCCCCAAAGACTCCGCCATCCTGCGTCCACTTTTCAGTGACCCTGACAGTTATAACTGCTCATAAAAAGCCTTAAACACCCTATTCACCTTCTCTTGATCGGAGACCAACTTACCCTCCCAGTCCTCAACCTGAACAATCTCCCTAACCGCCTCCCGCCACCTCAATTGATAAGCCAAAAGCCGACTTACCGTCTCCCATATTCGTATACTGCCCAGTTTGCTCGCCTCAACTGTTGCACCGCTTTGTCGGTTGACATCAAGTCGAACCGCAGTTGCAGTTCCTTCCTGCACATCAACAATTCAGGGGTCAGATTCCTGGCATATCTATGATGCACGTTTAAAATCTAATCCACCAATTTCTGTTGCTCCTCCCTAGCTTCCACATCCACCTGTGCCTTAATTGCTATAATAAATCATCTCTTAGTGCCTGTGAAGAACTAGTTAAAAAAACATATTTTTGTTGTCACTTTCAGAGCCCCAGGCAAATCAGTTGGAATCATTGATCCATTGCTACCATATCACATTTCTCAGCTAATACATCCTCAGATAGCCTGAAAGTCCCAAAGCACTCTTCTTCCCAAAAGAGTGAAAATGGCATGCAAGATCTTTGCAACTTCTCCCAGGTTTAAGGTCTTAATCTTGTTACCCACATTCTGTACGCTGGCTTCTTCCTTTTGTTCAGTGCCTTCTCTGACAGCACTTTGACTACAAATTAAGAACAATGCAAGTAATATTACTGTCATAACTTGTGCTGTTGCCATTTTTCATTAACAGTCCCAAAGCAATTTCTGCACCTCTTCCAGTTTGACTTATATATAATTTGCATAGATTGAATGTGTTGTCATGTCACAGGACTAATAAGTATCCATTTTTCACATAACACAGCAGCAAAATGTGCAGAATACCATTGTACATCCCTGATGGTATTACAGATGTATAATTACCATGCAAAAGGACGTTGGTCAGAAAGTTCCTCAGGGCTGCTCTTGTCTGTTGTAATAACTTCACCTGAAATGTGGTTAAATAAAAACCTCTTGTGTGCAGATAAGTGGGGTTTTCTCTGCACTTCTGGCAGAGTTATAGAGCGGAGAGGAAACAGATTTGCAGAAATCCCCGGGCAGTGTTTTTTATTTTAATTTAGAGTACCCAATTCATTTTTTCCAAATAAGGGGCAATTTAGCGTTTTCAATCCACCTAGCCTGCACATCTTTAAGTTGTGGGGCGAAACCCACGTAAACAGGGGGAGAATGTGCAAACTCCACACAGACAGTGACCCAGAGCCGGGATCGAACCTGGGACCTCGGTGCCTTGAGGCAGCAGTGCTAACCCACTGCGCCACCGTGCTGCCCTGTGTTTTTTTAACTAAACCACAAATTAAATCTTCAATATTGCTGAAAAGAGTCATGTTACCAAAGCTTTTGCTTTGTAATCAGTCAGGACAAATGCAAGAATACTACATTTCAAACAATCACAACCAGGATAAAAGGGTATTGATTGGTTAGTTGATTGATTGGCCGAGCAACTGTCAAAGGAAAGGACACAAGGAACCACAGGTTCCCTAAACTCCCATGTAATTCCGAAAAGAAGCAAGGCTCAAACATGTTTCTTTTGTTTACAGGGAACAAGTCCTGAGTGTGAAATGAAAATGAAAATCGCTTATTGTCACAAGTAGGCTTCAATGAAGTTACTGTGACAATCCCCTAGTCGCCACATTCCGGCGCCTGTTCGGGGAGGCTGGTACGGGAATTGAACCCGCGCTGCTGGCCTTGGTCTGTTTTACAAGCCAGCTATTTAGCCCATGGTGCTAAACCAGCCCCTCTGAATGTATGATGGTATGTTGCTTCGAGCAAGCATGAATGAGCCACATTATGAACTCAACTGATTATCTTCAATCGGTTGCAAGTGTAGCTGTTATCGCACTCAGGACTGTTCAGCAAATGCTGCCCAATCACGGAATCACATCTAACAGTAGACATTTTGTTTTGGGTTTTGCAAACCCAGGATGGTTGAGTATGGCCTGTATGCTGCATATTACAAACAGCTGAAGGAATATGTTGTTTGATTTCATCAGCCAGGTACTGGCAGTGTATCTGGCATCACACTGGCACTGAAATTTATACACGACATTGCTCGATTGGGAGGCAGAATTTCTTTTAAGACTGATTGCAGCATCCTGTTCAAGGAAAATACCACTCACGTAGACACTGCACTGTAGCAGCCTGATGTGCATTGCCTGTTGATCAAATCAAATCTTCCGAAAGAAATAGATCAGCAAGTAAATAGTATTCCATTGCTCAACTTCCAGTGCCACTGAGTGAAAGTAAAAAACAAAAGATTGGAGCTCCATTCAATGCTATGATGTGAAATTAGCCAGTTGAAACAGTGATGGCAAACAGCTATGAATATATCTGAAACAGGCAGCTTCTGGCATCTCGGACCAAAAGCAAACATTTTGCTACAGGCAAATGTCTTTGAAAAATGTAAAAATGTTTCAAAAATGCCATTATCAATATTTAGTATTTATTCCCATCATCTGGGTCCATTCCAATTCGGAAAATGCAGCTTTCCTTGCAATCCACAAATTATTTATTTTGTGTGTGTATCGGTGCTACAATTTAGTGAATAGTAGAACTTGACTCATTCTGCGGGATTCTCCAACCCTCTGCCGAGTTGGAGAATCCCTGGGGGGGGGGGGGGGGGGCGTGAATCCCACCACGCCGCTCCGACACCGGCTGCCGTATTCTCCTGCGCCGGTTTTCAGGCGGGAGTGGGGATCACGTCACGCCGGTCGGGCTGTTGGCAGCGGCCCCCTCGGCAATTTTCCCGATGGGCTGAGCGGCCGTCGGTTTCTGGCCAGTCCCGCCGGCGTGAAATGGACATGGTCCCACACGGCGAGATCTGCCAGGTAAGTTGGCTGGTGCGGTCCTCGGGGAGGGGGGGGGGGGGGGGGGGGCATGAGGGGGGTCCGACTCCAGGGAGGCCCCCACGGTGGCCTGGCCCGTAAGAGTAATCGGGGGCCCCCGATCTGCGGGCGGGCCTGTGCCGTGGGGGCACTCCTTCCTTCCGCGCCGGCCTTGTAAGGCTCCGCCATTGCCGGCGCGGAGAAGACACCCCCTGCGCATGCGCAAGAATATGCCAGCCGGTTTGCGCATGCCGGTGGTTCTGCACATGCACTAACCCGCGATGGCCCTCCGCCGCCGAGGATTCCGCAACATCCGGTTGGCCCAACGCCGGAGTGGTTCACACCATTATTTTATGCCGGTGTCGGGCCATCAGGGGATTCGGGAGAATCCTGCCTATTTCCCTACCTTTTGTATTGGTTTATCCAGCATAAGTATGTGTTCAAATGTGAATACACCCTGTGGCAGACCTTGATGCTAAAATAAATCTCATTCTCAGCAAAATATGTTACTCTCCTGACTTAGCAAATCAATACTTAAAATCGTGTAATGTGAGGTATGACATAAATTAGTGATCAAAGGGCAGAAAGTGAAGGCTAAAATAAAGTCTTCAATGGGAAGGTAATGGTGCCTAACAGCTCACTTAACATTTTGTTTAGTTTGAACTGTTGGTTTCTAATGTCAACCAAGCAAAACTGCATATGGTGCAAATCGAAACAAAACTAACACTGCATAGCCGCTCTACAATTCTCATTTGGTTTACACACAGATTTAAAACAATAAAACTATGGATGCCAAGTTCAAATAATGCGTAGTTCTGAGTTTTTCATTTGAGTTCACATGTAGAATTGCAAGGAACCTAAATTAGACTTTAATAGATTTTAATCCCATTTATTTATTAAGAAAAACCTGTACACCTTTTTACATTGATAAGTTACGCTGAATGTAATTTGTATTTAAAGTTCCACAGTCTCTTGTGCCAGTTATGCTGATATTGCATGAATTCTGACAAAGCAAACAACACAATCAATTGGAAACTCCAAACCCTGAATCTATATCATTGGTACAAAGAAGAGGCAGTAATGCTTTAGGTTTTTAAAGAATTCATTCAAGCAATGTGGGCTTTGCTGGTTGGGCCAGCATTTATTGCCCATCCTTAATTATTCTTCAGAAAGTGGTGATGAGCTGCCTTCTTGAATCATTGCAGTCTACGTAGTGTAGGTACATGCACAGTGCTGTTAGGGAGGGAGTTCCAGGATTGTCAACCAGCAACAGTGAAGTAATGGCGATATATTTTCAAGTCAGGATGGTGAGTGGCTTGGTGGGTGTGACATTATCATAAATATAAGGGGCGGGATTCTCCACTCCCGCGCCGAAGTGCCCACGCCGCCGTGAAAGCCATCGAGGTTCACGACGGCGCAAAACGGTGCCTATCCCGACTGATTCAGGGCCCGATAATGGGCTAGGATCGGGGCCGCATCATCTACACGCGCCACTCCTTGTCGGCGCGTAAAGGCGGCGCCGCATACATGACGTGGCCGGCACCGCATAACTGGCATCACCCGCGCATGCGTGGGTTGGCCGGCGCCAACCAGTGCATGCGTGGTTGCCGTCCTCTCCGTGTCCGCCCCGCAAGAAGATGGCGGACGGATCTTGTGTGGCCGCGGAAGGAAGGAGGTCCTCCTTCAGAGAGGATGGCCCGACGATCGGTAGGCACCGATCGCGGGCCATCCCACATTTGAGGTACCCCCCAGTGCAGGATCCCCCCTCCCCCCCCTCCTCCCGCAGGCCGACCCCCCCCCAACGTTCCCGCGCTGTTCCCGACGGCAGCGACCAGGTGTGGACGGCGCCGGGGGGAACCCGCCATTTTGGCCTGGCCGCTCGGCCAATCCGGGCCTGAGAATAGCGGGGGTGCCGGAGAATCGCCATTTTGGGTGTCTCCGGCGATTCTCCGGCCTGCGGCCCGCGGAACTCGACGGGGTCGTTCCCGCCGCTTGGGAGAATCGCGGGAGGGCATCGGACCGGCGTCCCGGGAAATTTTGGCGGCCCAGGCGATTCTCCCAACCGGCACGGAAGTGGAGAAGCTCACCCATGAACTGCAAGGGTTAATGAAATGTCGAAATCAACCGCTAGAGGGAACTAAATGTACAACTATATAAGGCATTGATGCTAAGCCTTGTGGATGAGAGGTTGAGGAGAAAGCTAGGGGACGGACTGAAGGAAAGATAGTGTGAGTGAGATATGTAAGTTAATGTAATACTGTAGAGATTAGTAGTAGATGAGTGTAGATATGTTAATTATCAACTGTGTATTCTATAGGAGTAAATGTCAAATCCAATTAAGTAGGGTTAATAAATTTATAGTTTTGTTCAATTTAAAAGCTATTTGTAGTCTTTGTGAAATCTACGCCAACCATCCTGAATTTAGCAACACAAAGAACACCACAGAGGGGAACGTCCAGGTGGTTGTGTCCCTATGTATTTGCTGCACTTGTTCTTCTTTCTTTTTAATTTAGAGTACCTAATTCTTTTTCCAATTAAGGGGCAATTTAGCATGGCCAACCCACCTATCTTACACATCTTTTGGTTGTCGTGGTGAGACCTATGCAGACACGGGAAGAATGTGCAACTCCACCTGGACAGTGAGACACGCCCCAATCGAACCTGGGTCCTCAGTGCTATGGAAGGTAACAGTGCTAACCACTGCACCATTGTGCCACCCTCGCCATTCTAGATTGTAATGGTTATTGTCATGATATTCAAACACACACATCATGATGGACACACCAACAGGCAAATCAGAGCACACAACACCACAACCAATCACAGACAAGAACACCAACCACATAAAAAGCACGAGCACGACACCTGGTGTTCAGTAGGTCTGGGGACAAAGACACAGAGAAGAGCTATAACAAAATCACAAGCAGGGAACCCCCACGTGCAGAGTGTCAAGACAAAACTGTACATAGTAAGTTTGAATAAAATAGCGTTGTACCATATACAACCGTGTTGGCTCATCTGTGTGTCAGAACACCCAACACCACATGGTACAGGAGTGGATCGATACCTGCCTACTAACCTGCCATTCTGGACATGGACCGCACCGACAAACCGCAGCCGTTGCAAGTCACGGGGAACCTAGGTACCAATTGGAAGCTCTTCAGGCAGCGATTTGACCTGTACATCCGTGCCACCGAAAAACAGAGTGCCTCGGATGAAACGAAGATTGCAATGCTCCTCTTCTACGCAGGTCAGCACGCCGTCGACGTCTTCAACTCACTGGTGTTCGAAGAAGGCGAAAACCAATCCAAATATGATACGGTCATCCTCAAACTGGACCAGCACTTTAAAGTTGAAGTAAATGAAAGTTTTGAAAGATACCTCTTTCAGCAACGCCTGCAAGGTAAGGAGGAGCTTTTTCAACCCTTCTTGACGCACCTCCGGATTCTAGCGCAGTCCTGCGGTTACGGCACCACCACAGAGTCCATGATCAGGGACCAGATTGTTTTTGGCGTTGCCTCTAGTGGCCTACGCCAGCAGCTTCTTAAAATAAAAAGCCTCACCTTAGCGTCTGCTGTGGAAGCCTGTGTCCTCCACGAAAATGCTACCTGCCGTTTTGCCCGATTTCAGGCGTCCGAGTTGGCACGGAGGGGGTCCCCAGCCGTCGAATCGGCAAGCCAGGCCGCCCACGACGTCGAACGCATCCAGGCCGTCGATTACTTCCCGACCCATGGCCCGGACGACAGCGGCCGCTTCCCGCGCTTTTCGCGGTCTCCCGCGCAGGTGCGCGCCAAAAATAACGGCCACAACGAGGGACGCACTGCGCAGGCGCGCCCACCGCAAGATCGCACTGCGCATGTGCAGTGGCGCAACGAACACCGTGACGTCATGACGTGCGGCAATTGTGGAGCTCTACATTTAAAAGGGCAATGTCCTGCAGAAAACCGACAGTGCCTCAGATGTGGCAAGATGGGCCACTATGCTGCCCACTGTCGTTCGGCTCAACCCATGGATCCGGCACATCCTCGACAATCTCGCAGACAAGTCAGGACCGTCCAGCCCACGCATCAAGACTTCCAGTTAAGTGATGCAGATGACCAGGATGCCTTCCGCGTTTCCGTCATCGATGTCAACAAGGTCAATGCCATCAATCCAGCCGATGAGTGGTGTGCCACCCTGACGGTCAACCCGAACTCGTCGCAAGCCCATTAGACTGGACTTATAACACCGTTCATATGTCTAACAAGTTGCACAATTTTACATGATAACCTGTTGTTGTTTATCGTTCCAGATGTCGTCTGACTGGACAACTGTTCAAGTTTTTTTTCTTCTCTCGTTCGCATTTATGTTATGTTATGGTACAACTTGGTTCATGTGACGCACCCGACATCGCCCCATGTACATAGTTCCGTCATATGCACATGCTGCACACGACACACACACACTCTTAGATGCACTCACGACACGATCATATTTATTACCACGTAGGCACATATCTTTGTAAAAAGGGGGGATGTCATGATATTCAAACACACACATCATGATGGACACACCAACAGGCAAATCAGAGCACACAACACCACAACCAATCACAGACAAGACCACCAACCACATAAAAAGCACGAGCACGACACCTGGTGTTCAGTAGGTCTGGGGACAAAGACACAGAGAAGAGCTATAACAAAATCACAAGCAGGGAACCCCCACGTGCAGAGTGTCAAGACAAAACTGTACATAGTAAGTTTGAATAAAATAGCGTTGTACCATATACAACCGTGTTGGCTCATCTGTGTGTCAGAACACCCAACACCACAGTTATAGGTTTGGAAAGTGCTGTTTAAGGAGCCTGGGTGAGTTACTGCAGTGCATCTTGCAGATGGTACATACGGTTGCTACTGTTCATCAGTGTTGAAGGGAGTGAATGTTTATGGAAAGAGAACCAAATAGTAATCAAAACATTAAAATATCATCCACATAAAACGTATAGATGCTCTTCATTTTGCGTTATGCGCACATTTCTGGGACAGGTAAAATTCAGTCCTATGCTAGTTGGAATTTTGCTCTGCATTTTCTTACTTTTCTATTTTTATTACAGTTTTACATAATTTTTATGCCTTTCAGAGTAAAATATTGATTGTTTATTTTTATTGTGCCTCAGGACATGGTCAATGCTGGCAATTTATTATCAGCTCCTAATTGGCCTAAGAAGGTGGCATTGGGCCCTCTTGAACTGTTACAGTATGTGTGGTGATGGTTTCACCGCGATGGTGTTCGGTAGGAAATTCTAGGATTCTGACACAGTAGCAATGAAAGAGCGACAACACCGAGTGATCTCTCCTCTATGATCTTGCTACTTTCTTTGGAATCTTTTGTTATCATCACCTAACAATTTTCCTGATTTTAGCACATAAATTATCATATTTACTGGAATTCAATTTCAAAACTTGCATTCGCAGGATTTGAACTTGTGCCCTCTAATACGCTAGTATACCATTATAACATCAGCGGAGGATCAGCAGAAACACTATTAATGTGTCTGGGTGGGAGTTCCATTGATCTTGCATCGCTGAACAAATCTGGTCTATATTCATATCTTTTGGTACAAGATACCAGACCAATGAGACAGAGTTCACAATCAGAATAAAACAGTTGCTTGAATTTCCATTGGAGGAATTTCCTACCTTATTAGACAAAACAAAGTTGAGGTGGAAAGACAGTAGAACAATCAAAAATTAGATATAACTAAGCTCAGCAAGTGGTTTCACTGGAGCAAATGTGGGGAAATAAGCCTTGTTTCATTTCAGATGTACCATGTTTCATTTTATCCCTTTAAAGGAGAGTCACACAAGCAGCAGGGTTAAAGGAGCAAAGTGAGAAATTGTTGCTTCAAGGCTGCAGATGATGGAAATGTTTGAGATTTAAATTTTCAAAAAATGGCAACAGAGACTGGAGGATGGAGGTGAAGTCCACCTGAGGCAGAAAAATCAGGTGAATAGAAATGACCAGAGGCAAACATTTGAGTGTCAGAAGTTGGAACGGACATGACAAGAATTAGAATTAAACTATTATAATAGAGGGAACAAATATTTCAGACAGATTTATATGGTTCAGGGACACTAGACATCAGGCCATAATGAATGAATTGCTGCCTACCGCCACTCTTAAGGCAGATGAATGATGTTTATATTTCCCAGTTAAGTTCCACCCCCCCACCCCCTCACACAACACTGCCATCAATTAGTTTTGTGCCTGCTGCTGCTGACTGTCTTCCTTAGAGCCTTGAAGTAGCTGACAAAGAAATTGCAACTGCACCTGAATTGTCTGCAAGGAAAAGTACTGATAGATCTTAACATTTTACTCACTGAACCATATTATAAAAATTAGGTGAGCTGGCTCTGTTGAATTAAGAAGTAAACAAGTATTTAGGCAGCAATCATTTAAAGTATCATAAAATGCTTTGTTATTGATTGCAATATTCACAGTTTCTTAGTAGACACAAAGCCTGAGTGATTTTATATATGTCTCCATTTATTAAATTAATAAAGTGCATCATCTGTAGCATATATTTGAATTTAGAAATAGGTTTTCTTTTAATGGAAACCTAATTTTAAAAAAAATTTCATGCATACACTTGGAGTCAACAGACACCTTAATCAAACACGGAACATTGAATACGACACACACAACAATCCAGGCCCACTGCTTGGGCTGCAATTCAATACATACACTATATGCACTTGCACAACTTAGAAATGGCAGACTTACACTGAATGCTTGCCAAGGAGCAGGATAGAGGATCTGCCAGGTTGCCAGTAGCTAGGGAGCTCAGTCCAAGAATTCAAGAGATGCAGTTCCCAGAAAATAAGTGATAGTATGTAGAGACACAAATGATTGGCAGCTTTCTGCAAGGTTATGCGGGATAAATAAATGGCTGGCTTTAAGTAACAGATGGCACAGCAAATGGGTAGGAAGGTAGGAAGAAGAGATTGCGGGCAGTGTTGCAATGACAAAGCACCTGACGGCTGCCAAAGTGAATGGATGAGTAAAGGGTTGCCCGGCTAGGTGCCCATTGTAAAAAGGCAGTGCAGTATGCCTGCAGGAGGTTGTGACCAGGACCAATGCCAGGTTAAATGATGGCTTCATAATAATACCAAATACCAGGTAAATGGTCCAAATCTGTGTGCAGCAAAATGTCACCAGTCTTTCTAGTACAAATATACTGCTGGCCCATGTCAAGCCTAAACAACCTTAAGATTTTAAAAATTGTTTAATGCACACATCACTACAGCTGGGTATACTTTCAAGCTGCACTCTCTTAGCATATGATATCTTAACACTATGAATGATTCAAATGCAATCTAGCTAGAGGATATATGATTGGCTAGTGACACACAGATTTGATCATAGATTGGACATGGGTGCTTGGTATTGTGCATACTTCTTTCATTTACAACCCCCTAGGTTACTGCTCTCCTTTAAGTTAGGATGTATAAAATAGAATAGGCCACAATGTATGGCAACTCCAAAGGTATAACCTCTTAACTCCCTCCAAAAAGACCACTGTGGGCAACCTTGCATTTAAGAGCATTAAGAGACGAGAGTATGTTATTCTCTAAGTCTTCATAAAGATTGTAGACTTCCAGTTAACACAAATACTTTATTCAGAGGGTTTGTTCTGTTTCCAGAGCTCAACTAGATGTAATACAGTCAAAAGGTATCACCAGTGAAACTAAGGTAAACTGCCTATGCTGAGTCTCTGTGTGCTGCTGCTCACTAGCCCTGTGCTTCTAAAAGAGACGGATCCTCCCTTGGGTCGGACCCTTTATACTCGTCTCTGATGCTGCCCCCTAGTGATGTTGTGGCTGTTACATCTGTACTGTAGTCCCTGGTGTATGTGCAGATGTACAGATCACTACAGAGAGGAGGGTACATTTAGACATCTCCACTAATGTCAAGGTTGAAATTATCCCAAAGTCCACTTCTCTTTCTCATTCAGTCACATGTGCAACCACCACAGGGTGGCAATAAGTATCAACTTGTCAACATTGCCCAAATTCAGAAAACTTATCATGTTAAAAATCTACTCCACTACAGAACCACACATTGCATGTTGCAATGCAAGCATTGTTTTACGGTATGCCTTAGGGGCAGCATTTGAATATTTATTTCTTTTCTGTCAATGTCAGCCTGGTGCAACAGCTTGCTAGTGGAATTGTATTCTCTGTGGTCGACTAATTGGCTGCCCTTTGTATTCTATTGGTTCTCCTAAATCTGGGTTGATTTCCTTTGGTGGCCTCCTAATTTATGGAGGTGTAGAATCTGAATGGACCACTGAATAAATTGAATTTTTAAATTTTTATTGACCCCTTACTCTAATCTAAACTACTCCCCCCCCCCCGCCACAAACCCCCTCCCCCCACCCCAACCCCCGGTCTGCTGACGATTAATTTCCCGCAAAGAAGTCGACGAATGGTTGCCACATTCGAGCGAACCCTAACAGTGACCCTCTCAAGGCGAACTTGATTTTCTCCAAACAGAGAAAGCTAGCCATGTTCGATAGCCGGGTCTCCGACTTCGGGGGCTTTGAGTCCCTCCAAGCTAATAATATCCGTCTACGGGCTACCAGGGAAGCAAAGGCCAGAACGTCTGCCTCTTTCTCCTCCTGGATTCCCGGGTCTTCTGACACCCCAAAAATCGCCACCTCTGGACTCAGCGCCACTCTTGTTTTTAACACTGTGGACATGACGTCTGCAAACCACTGCCAAAACCCCCTCAACTTTGGACATGTCCAAAACATGTGGACATGGTTCGCCGGTCCTCCCGCACATTTTGGGCACCTGTCCTCCACCCCAAACAATCTGCTCATCTGGGCCACTGTCATATGAGCCCGGTGAACAACCTTAAATTGCATCAGGCTGAGCCTGGCACATGTTGCGGACGTGTTGACTCTACTCAACGTGTCCGCCCATGGACCATCCTCTATCTCACGTCCCAGCTCCTCCTCCCACTTGCGCTTCAGCTCCTCGGTCTGCGACCCACCCTCTGGAAACTACCCTGTCCTGAATCCCCGGTAGGAGCGGGAAGGTTGACACCTATTTACGAAGAAAGTCCCACACCTGCAGATACCTGAATTTGTTTCCCATCGCCAACCCAAACTTTTTCTCCAATGCCCTCATACTCGGAAAGCTCCCCTCGAGGAACATATCCCCCATCCTCTCAATCCCTGCTCTCCACCATAACCGGAGCTCCCCGTCCATACTCACCGGGGCAAACCAATGATCATCACAGATTGGGGCCCAGACCGATGCTCCCACTGCTCCCACATGCCCCAAACTCTCAGGGCCGCCACCACCACTGGACTGGTGGAGTACAATGCCGGCGGGAACGGCAGAGGCAAAGTTACCAATGCCCCCAAACTGGTGCCCTTACATGAAGCCGCCTCCATACACACCCATGCCGTCCCCTCCCCCACCACCCACTTCCTGATCATGGCTATATTAGCCGCCCAGTAGTAGTTGCTAAAATTTGGCAGCACCTGCCCGCCCTCTCCCCGACTCCGCTCAAGCATTACCTTCCTTACTCACGGGGTCTTGCCCACCCAGACGAAGCCAGTGATCACTATGTTGACCCACTTAAAAAGGACCGCGGAATAAAAATGGGTAGTCACTGAAATACAAATAGGAATCTCGGGAGGACCGTCATCTTCACCGTTTGCACCCTCCCAGCCAGAGACAACGGAAACGCTTCCCATCTCCGAAAATCGTCCTTCATTTGGTCCACCAGCCGAGCCAGATTCAATTTATGCAGCCGGTCCCATTCCCGCGCCACTTGGATGCCTAGGTATTGAAAGCTTCCCTCTACTAACCTCAATGGCATCTCTCCCAGTCGCCTCTCTTGTCCCCTCGCCTGGACCACAAACATCTCACTCTTTCCCATATTGAGCTTACACCCCGAACACCGGCCAAATTCCCCTAGAGTCCTCATGATTTCTTCCATCCCCTCTATTGGGTCTGAAACGTACAGAAGCAGGTCATCTGCATAGAGTGAAACCCTGTGCTCTACCCTCCACCCCCCCCCCCCCCCACCCCCGCCCACCCCTCCCCCCACCCCCAGACAAGTCCTCTCCAGCCCTCTAGGCTCTCAGAGCAATTGCCAATGGCTCTATAGCCAGCGCAAACAACAGTGGGGAGAGGGGGCAGCCCTGTCTCGTTCCTCCAGTGCAGTCTAAAATAGTCCGATGTTGTCCTATTCGTCTGTGCACTTGCCACAGGAGCCTGAAACAGTAACCTGACTCAGTCAGTAAAGCCCCGCCTGAATCCCAACCATCCCACTATCTCCCACAGATAGTCCCATTCTACCCAATCAAAAGCCTTTTCTGCATCCATTGCGATCACTACCACCATCTCCCTACCTTCCGGGGGCATCATGATAACATTTAACAGCCTTCTTACATTGGCCACCAACTGCCTGCCCTTAATAAACCCCGTCTGGTCCTCCCCAATAACGTCTGGAACACAATCCTCGATCTTTTGGCCAGCAACTTGGCATCTACATTCAAAAGGGAGATCGGCCTGTAGGACCCATACAGCTCCGGGTTCTTGTCCCGCTTAAGAATCAGCGAAAGCATTGCCTGAGACATCGTCGGGGGAAACACCCCTCTTTCCCTTGCCTCATTGAACATCCTCAACAACAGCGGCCCCAATATCCCCGAGAACGTTTTATAAAACTCCACTGGGTACCCGTCCGGACCCGGGGCCTTACCCGCCTGCATGGCCTTCAAGCCATCCACTATCTCTTCCAGTCCGATCGGGGCCCCCAGCCCTTCTACCGCCTTTGGTAAATTCAGCCCCTCCAAGAAGTGCTTCATCCTCTCTGGCCCCTAGGGGGTTCCAACCTGTACAGCCTGCTGTAGAAATCCCTAAACGCCGTATTCACCCATACTGAATCACCAACCAGGTTCCCATCCCTGTCCTTTACTTTTCCTATCTAGCTAGCTGCCTCCCTCTTCCTAAGCAGCTGTGCATGCATTCTGATGGCCTTTTCTCCATGTTCAGAGATCGCCCCCCTCACCTTTCTCAGCTGCTCCACCATCCTCCCTGTGGTCAGCAAGCTAAATTCCGCCTGTAACCTCCGCCGTTCCCTTAAAATCCCTGCCTCTGGGGTCTCTGCATACATCCTATCAATCTGTAGTATCTCCTTTAACAGTCGGTCTGTCTCTGCCCTGTCCACCTTCTCCCTATGGGTCCGGATCGAGATCAGCTCCCCTCTGACCACCGCCTTCAGTGCTTCCCAGACCATCACTGCTGAAATTACTCCCGTGTCATTGACGTGCAGGTAGCTCTGAATACATTTCCTCAGCCACTCGCACACTCCTTCATCCGCCAAAAGTCCCACATCCAACCTCCAGTCCGGGCGCTGGTTACTGTCTTTAATAATCTGCAGGTCAACACAGTGAGGAGCATGGTCTGAGATTGTAATCGCCGAATACGCCGTGCCCACCACCCCAGTCAGCAAGGCCCTGCTCAAAATAAAGAAATCAATCCGGGAATACACTTTATGCACGTGTGAGTAGAAGGAGAACTCCTTCACCCTCTGCTGCCCAAATCTCCATGGATCCACCCACTCCATCAGCTCTATGAACCCTCTTAGTTCCTTTGCCATTGCTGGCACGCTGCCCGTTTTTGAGCTTGACCGGTCCAAGCCAGGGTCTATAACTGTGTTGAAGTCCCTTCCCATGACCAACCTGTGCGAGTCCAGGTCCGGTATCTTCCCCAGCATCCTCTTTATAAACTCCACATCATCCCAATTTGGCGCATACAAATTTACTAATACAACTTGCACCCCCTGTAGCTTCCCACTGACCATAACGTACCGACCTCCCACGTCCGAGACTATTCTACCCGCCTCAAACACCACCCACTTATTGATCAGGATCGCGAGCCCTCTAGTCTTTGAATCTAGTCCCGAGTGAAAGACCTGACTGACCCAGCCTTTCCTCAGTCTAACCTGGTCCGTTACTCGAAGGTGCGTCTCCTGCAACATTACCACATCTGAATCCCCTTAGATGCGCGAACACACGTGCCTTTTTGACCGGTCCGTTTAACTCTCGAACATTCCAGGTGATCAGCCTAGCTCATTGCCACCCCCTCCCCCCTGCCGATCAGCCATCCCCTTTATTAGGCCCGCCTCCAGCCCGTGCTCCTTACCTCCACCGGTCCAACCCCAGGCAGCCCCGCCCCCAACCTCCTCTCTGTCCCTCAGCCCAAGTCCCACCCTCATCAGCAGAACATTCCCCCCCCCCCCCCCCCCCACCGAGTAACAACACCCTGTAACCCAACCCCTTTACTAAACCAAACATATGCACACACCCCACCGCGCTTCCGAGAGCTAGCTCGCCCAGCTAACTTGGTGGCCCCCATCCCCGGCGCCGGATAGTCTCCCACCTATTGTTCTCCCCCCTTCCCCCCCGCTCATACAAACAAACTCCAACAAACTCCAACAATCCCCACACAATTGCCCAACAGAAAAACACCAAAAGCAAAACAAGCACACCTCCATCCCCCAACAGTGCAAATGAAAACCATAACTCACTCAGCTCTATCACTGGTTCCAAATCAATGCAAACGGCATCACAAACACCTTCCATGAAACACAAAATGAGAAACTTTTTACAAAAACAGAGAAACAAAAAGAAAAAACAAAAACATGAATGTTGCAGGCAAGTTTAAAAGTTCTCAATCCATCACCAGCCCTTTCTTTTTCGCAAAGTCCAATGCGTCCTCAGGCGACTCGAAGTAGAAGTGCTGATCCTCCAGCGTGACCCAGAGACGGGCTGGGTATAACAGTCCAAACTTCACCTTTTTCTTAAAAAGGATCGACCTGATCTGGTTGAAGCCTGCTCTCCTCCTGGCCACCTCTACACTCAGGTCCTGGTAAACCCGCAGGATGCTATTGCCCCATTTACAGCTCCGTATCTGCTTGGCCCACTGTAGAATGCGCTCCTTACCCAAGAACCTGTGGAATCTCACCACCATTGTCCTCGGGGGTCTCCCATTTGTGGCTTACTCACAAGCGCTCTGTGAGCCCTATCCACCTCCAAGGGTCGGGGGAATGCCCCATCCCCCAGCAGCTCCACAAACATGTCTGCGATGTATGCCCCAACATCCATTCCTTCGGCCCCCTCTGGGAGCCCGACGATTCTTAGGTTCTGCCGGCGGGACCTATCTCTAGGTCCTCCACCTTCTCCAGGAGCTTCTTCTGCTGGTCCCTCAGCATCCCCACCTCCAGCTCCGCCGCAGTCTGATGTTCCTCCTGCTCAGCCAGCGCCTTCTCCACCTTCTGGATCGCCCGATCTAAGCTCCAGCCGCTCAATCGACTCTTTTATCGGGTCGAAGCAGTCCCGTTTCTGCGTAGCAAAGCCTTCCTGAATGACTTGCATCAGCTGCTCCATAGACTGCTGGGTCGACAAGCCAGAGGTCCGAACCTCCGCCATGTTGTCGGCTACAGCCCAAGCCTTCTCTGTCCTATTGTTTCTGCCCTTCCGAACACTTCTAGTCCTTCTCTCCATGCACCGAAGTGGGAATTCAGTAAACAATTGTCACTAACATCCGTTTTACAATTCAAGCCTGGTAGAAAAATGGGGGAAAGGTCCAAAAGTCCGACCCGAGCGGGAGCCACCAAATGTGCGACTTACTCCTTCATAGCCGCCACCGGAAGTCCCAAGTTGAAAATTTTTAAGTGTTAAAGTCAAACATTATACAATAAAAAGAAAACTGCTATTTTAAGATGTTGAATTGTTTGCAGCAATCAAGCAAAGACAAATTAGAAGCAAGTATAAAGCTGCAAATGAGCAGAAAGACCTTGATGTCTGTTTACGTAAGGCAGAATTTTCCCATATTTTTTCAATGTCAGTTCCAGTGAGAACACTGGGGAGAATCTCTTTGGTGGCAACAGGGGGAAAACTCTCCGTGTGTTCAACCTCTTTAGCAATTCTGTTTTCCACGTGAATCATGCCACGCTCCTGGCCATTTGTCCCTGGTATGCTTGCTCCAGAAAAACTTAATTTTAGTAATTAGTTAGGCATTTGTTTTCGACGGCTCCCCAGCACTTGTTCCAAGTTTAGTTGAGTGGATGGCTGCCAGGAAGTCAGCACCACGTTTTATAGAGAGAGCCCTCTGCAAACTGCTCGCTGGGGTCGAGTGGAGGTGGGAAATCCTCTACCCACGATCGGCCAGACGTCCATCCAGGAAAGTGACCAGGGAGGCTGTGGCCGCGACTGTCGGCGTCAGCTCCCTTCAAAAGAGGACAGGGCTGCAGTGTTTGTTTTAAGAAGATGAATGACCTTCTTCGTGCAGCCAGGGCAAATCTGCCTCCTCATGTCTCCCTCAGCACCCCTTTATGCAGCCCTTACACCTCCATAGTGAGATGACTCCCACCCACCTCAAAGGGTCACAGCACTTGTCATGCACTGCTCCTCCCCTCACCCCTTAATCCCACCAGTAGCTCCGGTGCCCCTAAAATGCCCACTCCCACTTAACTCCCATGAATGACACACTTCATCCCCATGTGAACTCTGGCCTATACTGTTCCCATATGTCTCGTTGCAGGACAAACTGAACAACAGACGCAAGCGAGATCAGCCGGCCGGAGAAATGCTGGAGCTCAAGACCCTCACCCCATTTGAGGAACGGGCCCTTGAGCTTGCCAACGAGAAGCACGACCGCTCCTGTACAGAGAGTAAAGTTGGGGCCAAATACACATGTGAGAACCCTCATGTGACCTTTATATGATCAGTGTTCTCCTGTCCCACACTCATGCCATTGCAGGTCAATCAGCAGACCAGCCGGGATTGTCCTCGTGGCCCCTCGATACCACGGAGCCAAGCCAAGCAGCTCCGAGGCAGACATCTTGGAAACCAACACCTGTTACCCGTACCCTCCACCAGCGCAGATACACCTAAGTGGGATGAAGTAGTAGGCAAGCTTCTGGGTTACTCTCTGGCGAGCGCCTCACAGCTGATGATCCACAGCAGGTGGAGGCAGGGACATCCCAGGGATCTGGTACAAGGAGGGATGCCGGAGCACAGGACTCTGCTGAGCTCCTGGCCCATGATGTGCCCCTGGATACGGTCATCTCAGAGCTGCTGGAGCTGCAAAGGCAGAATCGCGAGCATCAGGAAGGGATGACAGCATCTTTGCTCAGAGTGCAAGGCCAACTGGAGAAGTCCCATCGCATTCTGTCCAAGGAGATGGTGCCATCAGTCTGACCCAACGAGGCCAATACTGCGATGGTGGCATCCATGTCAGGGGATATCCGCTCCGTGGTTCAGCTCTTGAGTTCCATGGCTGAGGGCAAGAGCTCCATGGTGCAGGGCTTCAGCAATATGGTGCAGGCACTAGTGGGAATCCACGAAGATGGTGGAGCTTCTGGATCTCACTTCAGTTGTCCCTCTATCCCATGGAGGAGCCCAGGGACCCCCGGGCACCAGAAGGGAAGAGAATCGGTAGGATAGCAGCTCAGGATCTTCCACTCAGCAGCCCCTGGGGTGTCCAGCCCATCTGACACTCCCATGCCTGTGCGCGACACATCTCCAGCCCCACACTCAGAGGAAGGCAGTACTGCAGTACTCATGCTGCTTGAAAGCAGGCTGGGACCCTCAAGGTCCCAACCTACCAGGGAACACCTGCCAAGGTCACCTCAGGCAACACAACAGGGTGTAGAGGTCATAGGCTACCTCAACCTCAGCTCTGAATCCTGGGGATACACCAAGCTAGATGTAGCAGGAGGGTGAGGGTGACCAAGAAATGCTAAGCATCTGGGGGAATGCTAAGCATCTAGGTTCTATGGTGAACCTAGGCACTATTAGAGAAAAATCGCCATTTTAACATCTAGCTAGCGTTAAAAATCACTTTGATTACTCATAAAGAGCTGCCATGCTGCCATGACATTGCGCCAAGCTCCACAAAACCCTGCGCAAACTCAGCACTTCCTCCCTGTGCAGTGTGAGAATGGCAGTGCAATGTCTCTCCCACCCCCCACCCACATTGACGATGCAGTGATGCCGTGTTGGGCCTGGCACAAGCCTCCAGTCCCACACCACCCAAGCCTCCCCATCCATGGAAGGTTCGCCCCCACCAGACCAACTCTCAGGCCTCTCATTTGTGCCAGTATTCTCTAGTTTATGATGATGCCATCAGCTGGAAACGTGTGAGAGTCTGTCCACGTCATCAAGATTTTGCGACTCACACTGAGATCCCTGACCTTGGAGGAAGCAGTAGCAGCTGAGATATGTTATTCTGCCTCTATGGACTGCTAGATCATCCCATTTAGTGGCAGGTTGCGTTCAGCTCTGCCAGGCAGGAGTCCGATATAGGTGAGATTGGATTGATGTGCATCACTGTCCTCACTGTAAGTCATCATCATTCTCCTACAGCGTCCGGTCAGTCACTTTAGTAGCCTGCCCGTAAATGGTGATGTCGATGATCTGCTGCAGGTCAGTCGTGAGAGGACGTGAGACCCCATGTTGGGAGAGGTCTTCACACCCTAGTCTTGGTCATCACCAAACCAGTCAATGAGGGCATCTCTAGCTCTGTGCCCCATGCGGGCCCTAGCCATTCACCCGAGGTCTTTCTTTCTCCTCCACCCTGGGTTGCCTGTCACTGCCCTCCTTGACATGCTTCTCATCCGAGGAGATATGGTGCTCCTCAATCTCCTCCTGATCAAGTTGCTCTGCCCACTGCAGTGCCAGGTTGTGCAGAGCACAGCAGACCACTATGATGCATGAGCCTCACTGTGGCAAAACCCAGTGGTTGTTTGTGGCCTCTGCCACCTCCAGTGTGGGTAACCTGTGTCTCCGGGAAATCATCCATCTAGTTGCTGTTCTCCCTTAAGAATGCCTTGGATCTGCAAGCGTCCCAAGGTGTAACTATCATGGATGCTCTCCGGGAAACGGGCGAACACCTGCATGATGGTCACAGATGAACTGGGCATTGAGGGAGTGTCATCGAGTCATCGAGGCCTACAGTACAGAAAATCCTCTTTGGCCGATTGCGTCTGCACTGGTCAAAAACAACCACCTATGTTTTCCAATCCCATTTTATGGTATTATTGTGGTTCAAAGTTGGCACTTCATGTCACCATAGGGAACACTGAACCACATGGCTGCAGTCCATAAACCTTCCACCTGGGACATGCCTGCTTTGCGGGCAAAATCCATGGCCTTGATGTCCTGGCTCACCTGGTAATGGTCCAATTGATGTACAGATGGGCCTCACAAATAGCGCATCTGTGACCTCCCTTATGCACTTGTGCGCTGCTGACTGGGAAATAATGCATAGGTCCCCCATGCAGCCCTGAAACGATCTGCTGGCATAGACGTTCCAGAGCGGCAGTCACCTTCAGGGCCATAGGCAATGGGTGACATCCCAGTCCATGTGGTGCTAACTCTTGCACCACCTGGCACAGGTGATCCACTGTCCCCCTGGGTCAGAAGCAGTCTTCTCTAGCATTGAACCTCTGACTTCGAGAGGTGGGATGTTCTGCATCAGAACACCCGTGCCGATAGTGTCTCCTCCGAAACTCCGCCATCTGTGGCCGTGCTCCTGGAAAATCAATGGGTCCTGCCTCCCCCTCCTCTGCAGGCCGCTGGTTCTGGCCCCACATAGTGGGATGTCGATGTCACTGCTGCTGGCCGATCAAAATCAAAAGAATTGCCAACTCGACTGGCTGCATGATTCGTTAGAATCAAAAACTGAAGGAAAGAGAACATCAAAGTGAGGAGCCCCGACAGTACATAGATAGAATGATACAGCGCAGTACAGGCCCTTCGGCCCACGATGTTGCACCGAAACAAAAGCCATCTAACCTACACTATGCCCTTATCATCCATATGTTTATCCAATAAACTTTTAAATGCCCTCAATGTTGGCGAGTTCACTACTGTTGCCGGTAGGGCATTCCACGGCCTCACCACTCTTTGTGTAAAGAACCTACCTCTGACCTCTTTCCTATATCTATTACCCCTCAGTTTAAAGCTATGTCCCCTCGTGCCAGCCATTTCCATCCGCGGGAGAAGGCTCTCACTGTCCACCCTATCTAACCCCCTGATCATTTTGTATACTGGACAGTGCCTGACCATCAGCCTTATCAGGATCTGGGACATCCGCCCATGCACACCCACCTATGTGTGTGTTCCAATGAGCCTCACTCCCTTCCTTGACTCACAATAACCAGTTGTCCCTCTCAACTCCACCTGAATTAAACGCTTCGACCCTTGAGAGCCTCAGCGGTCCATGTGCCTCTACTAAGGTGAGGAGTAAGGGCAGCTGAGTGCATTCAATGGACCTACATTCTAACCTCACGGAGGACCAAGATGCTCCCCCCCCCGCCCCCCCCCATCATTCCTTGAACAGGGGACTGATGGCAAATTCACTTTCAAGCCTTGCATCTTCATCACCTTGGGGATTGTGGTAGTATGTATTGGGGGTCATGTGGGACTGGAAGCCCTAATGTCATTGGCTAACAGATCCCGGGTCCTGGTTGGCCGTTGACCTCAAGCTCCGCCCTGAAGGCAGAGTATAAGAAGCCGGAGTCTTCCCCCGCAGGCCAGTTTACTGTCGAGCTGCTGGGGAACAGACACGCTTAATAAAGCCTCATCGACTTCACTCTATTCGTCTCATGGAGTCTTTGTGCGCTACAATTTATTAAGCGTGCCTAAAAAGGACTATGGAGCTCAGGATCATTCCAGAATGCCTGAGGATCAGCCCCCACGCAGTGAACGCGGCAGCAGCCTTCAAACACTGGCAGACTTGCTTCGAGGCCTACATCAGAACGACCACCGGCCGAGTCTCAGACGAACAAAAACTTCAGGTCCTGCACTCAAGGGTGAGCACGGAGATTTTCACCCTCATTGAAGACACCGACAATTTCCAGACGGCGTTCGCAGCACTCAGAAGTCTCTACGTTCGCCCAGTTAACCAAATCTACGCTTGCTACCAGCTCGCGACGAGACGGCAAGCTCCCGGAGAATCGATGGACGAATTCTACGCCGCGCTGCTGATTTTGGGACGAGCCTGCAGCTGCCCGTCGGTGAACGCAAACGAACACACGGACATGTTAATGCGCGACGCTTTTGTGGCTGGTATGCAATCCTCCCAAATCCGCCAAAGACTTCTAGAAAAAGAGTCGCTAGGGCTCTCAGAGGCACGGGCCCTAGCAGCCTCCCTAGACGTGGCCGCGCGTAATACCCGCGCCTATGGCCCCGACCGCGCGGCAGGCCATTGGGCCCCGTACGTACCCGTCGCGGCAAACCCCCTACCCCCCCCCGGACACTCCACAGGCTTGCGCGGTCCAAACGCCGAGTCGCACCGGGGGCGCCCGCTGTTATTTCTGCGGCCAGGCGAAACACCCCCGACAGCGCTGTCCGGCCCGCGCAGCCATCTGCAAAAGCTGCGGGAAAAAGGGCCATTATGCGGTTGTGTGCCGGTCCCGCGAGGTCGCCGCCGTCCCGGGAGCACAGGGAGCCCTGCAAGCAGTTTACGCGCCCCAACCCCCCCAGCACGCCATGTACGACCCGCAGGCGCAGCCGCTCTGGGTCCCGACCACCGCGGTCCCGGGAGAACTGGGAGCCCTGCACGCCGCCTACGCTCCCCAACCCCCCTCCCCGCAGCCCATGTATGACCAGCCGCCGGCGCTACCGCTTTGGGTCCCGGCCAACACTCTCCACGGAGAGGAGGGAGTTTTTCGCGTCCCTAACGCCACCCTAACCCTCGTCCCGCGCCCCACGCCTGACCCGCCGGCGCCTCCTACTTGGACCCCGACCACCGCTGTCCCCGGTGAGTGAGCTCCGCGCGGTCCTTGCACTCGCGGCCCCACGCCTGACCCGCCGGCGCCGCCGACTTGGGCCCCGACCACCGCTGTCCCCGGTGAGGGAGCTCCGCGCGGTCCTAGCGCTCGCGGTCCTAGCGCTCACGGTGAGGGAGCTCCGCGCGGTCCTAGCGTTCGCGGTCCTAGCGCTCCCCAGCCCCCCCAGCACACCATGTGCGACCCGCAGACGCCGCCATTTTGGGTCCCGACCACCACGAGGGGAGGAGGGGTGCCGATGTGCGACCCGCAGACGCCGCCATTTTGGGTCCCGACCATCACGAGGGGAGGAGGGGCGCCGCCATCTTGGACCGCCCCAGACCTGTACGACGCATGGGGGCGGCCATTTTGTCCACCCCCACTGCCATCTTGTGACCCCGCAGCCACGTGCGATGTATGGGGGCGGCCATTTTGTGCATCCCCGACGCCATCTTGGACGGCAACAACGGACCCCACTCCACTACTACAACCACGGCTCGCTTCGATTACGCTCGATCAGGCTCGGCCCCGGACACTCCAGACGACGACGACAACGGTCCTAATAAACGGCCACGAGACGCCATGCCTAGTCGACTCCGGGAGCACGGAAAGCTTTATACACCCCGACACGGTAAGACGCTGTTCCTTGACCACCTATCCCAGCGCACAAAAGATTTGCCTAGCTGCAGGATCCCACTCCGTACAGATCCAGGGATTCTGCATAGTTACCCTTACGGTGCAGGGGACGGAGTTCAAAAACTACAAACTTAACGTCCTTCCCCAACTCTGTGCCCCCACCTTGCTGGGATTAGATTTCCAATGTAATCTACAGAGCCTTACGTTCAAATTCAGCGGCCCCATACCCCCACTCACTATCTGCGGCCTCGCAACCCTCAAAGTGCAACCCCCATCCTTGTTTGCGAACCTCACCCCGGATTGCAAACCCGTCGCCACTAGGAGCAGACGGTACAGCGCCCAGGACCGGACCTTCATTCGGTCCGAAGTCCAGCGGCTACTAAAGGAGGGCATAATCCAGGCCAGCAATAGTCCCTGGAGAGCGCAGGTGGTAGTAGTGAAGACAGGGGAGAAACAAAGGATGGTCATTGACTACAGCCAGACCATCAACAGGTACACACAACTAGACGCGTACCCTCTCCCCCGCATATCCGACATAGTCAATCGGATTGCCCAATATAAAGTCTTCTCCACCGTGGACCTCAAGTCCACCTACCATCAGCTCCCCATCCGCCCAAATGACCGCAAGTACACAGCCTTCGAGGCAGACGGGCGATTATACCATTTCCTACAGGTCCCTTTTGGCATCACAAATGGGGTCTCGGTCTTCCAACGGGAGATGGACCGAATGGTTGATCAACATGGGTTGCGGGCCACGTTCCCGTATCTCGACAATGTAACCATCTGCGGCCACGATCAGCAGGACCACGACGCCAACCTCCAGAAATTCCTCCAGACCGCCAAAGCCTTGAACCTCACGTACAACGAGGACAAGTGCGTTTTTAGCACCAATCGGCTAGCCATTCTGGGCTACATAGTACGCAATGGGATAATAGTCCCCGACCCCGAACGTATGCGCGCACTCATGGAATTTCCCCTCCCGCACTGCCCAAAAGCCCTGAAACGCTGCTTGGGGTTCTTTTCGTACTACGCCCAGTGGGTCCCCCAGTACGCAGACAAGGCCCGCCCCCTAATACAGACCACGACCTTCCCTCTGTCGACAGAGGCTTGCCAGGCCTTCAGCCGCATCAAAGCGGATATCGCAAAGGCCATGATGCGCGCCATCGACGAGTCCCTCCCCTTCCAGATCGAGAGCGACGCCTCCGACGTAGCTCTAGCGGCCACCCTTAACCAAGCGGGCAGACCCGTGGCCTTTTTCTCCCGAACCCTCCACGCCTCAGAAATCTGCCACTCCTCAGTGGAAAAGGAAGCCCAAGCCATAGTGGAAGCTGTGCGACATTGGAGGCATTACCTGGCCGGCAGGAGATTCACTCTCCTCACTGACCAACGGTCGGTAGCTTTCATGTTCGATAATGCACAGCGGGGCAAAATTAAAAATGACAAGATCTTAAGGTGGAGGATCGAGCTCTCCACCTTCAACTATGAGATCTTGTACCGTCCCGGAAAGCTGAACGAGCCGTCCGATGCCCTATCCCGCGGCACATGTGCCAACGCACAAATTAACCGCCTCCAAACCCTCCACGAGGACCTCTGCCACCCGGAGGTCACTCGGTTTTACCACTTCATCAAGTCCCGCAATCTCCCATACTCTTTAGAGGAGGTCCGTACAGTCACAAGGGACTGCCACATCTGCGCGGAATGCAAGCCGCATTTTTTCAGGCCAGATGGAGCGCACCTGATTAAGGCTTCCCGCCCCTTTGAACGCCTCAGTCTCGATTTCAAAGGGCCCCTCCCCTCCACCGACCGCAACGCATATTTTCTTAATGTAGTGGACGAATACTCCCGCTTCCCTTTTGCCATGCCCTGCTCTGACATGACCGCGGCCACAGTCATTAAAGCCCTGAACAGCATCTTCACACTGTTCGGTTACCCCGCATACGTCCACAGCGACAGGGGGTCCTCTTTCATGAGTGACGAGCTGCGCCAGTTCCTGCTCAGCAAGGGCATAGCCTCAAGCAGGACGACCAGCTACAACCCCCGGGGGAACGGGCAAGTAGAAAGGGAGAACGGCACGGTCTGGAAGGCCATCCTACTGGCCCTACGGTCCAGGGATCTCCAAGTTTCACGGTGGCAGGAGGTCCTCCCGGACGCTCTCCATTCCATCCGGTCGTTATTATGTACGAGCACAAATCAAACGCCTCACGAGCGTCTCCTGGTCTTCCCTAGGAGGTCCTCCTCTGGAACGTCGCTGCCGACCTGGCTGGCGGCCCCAGGACCCATCCTGCTCCGAAAGCATGTGCGGGCACATAAGGCGGACCCGTTGGTCGAAAGGGTTCACCTCCTCCACGCAAACCCCCAGTACGCCTACGTGGAGTACCCCGACGGCTGACAGGACACGGTCTCCCTGCGGGATCTGGCGCCCGCCGGCAACACGCACCCCCCCCCGACACCATCAACCCAACCCCCCCCCTTCCTGCCACCGCCGCACCCCGCGACCGCCCCCTTCCCAGGAGGATCGGTCCCCCTCCCTTTTGCACCGACAGCTGAAACCGTACGGCTCCTGGAGGCGACAACACTGGTACAAGCACCACCACCACCGCCGGGGCCGAGGCGATCGACACGGACGACCAGACCGCCCGACCGACTTGTGACGTCGATGTAACACAAATATGGACTGTTCACAAGAACATTTTGCTTTTCTTCCTATACCCTCTGTAAATAGTTGCAACGGGACGAAATTGTCCAATACTGTATTGCCATGTGAATGTTTTATCCTCCCAGGACCAGCCCTGTAAACCCTTACCACCATACGAAGCATCACCCCGCCGGGTTCATTTTTGACAAGGGGTGAATGTGGTAGTATGTATTGGGGGTCATGTGGGACTGGAAGCCCTAATGTCATTGGCTGACAGATCCCGGGTCCTGGTTGGCCGTTGACCTCAAGCTCCGCCCTGAAGGCGGAGTATAAGAAGCCGGAGTCTTCCCCCGCAGGCCAGTTTACTATCGAGCTGCTGGGGAACAGACACGCTTAATAAAGCCTCATCGACTTCACTCTATTCGTCTCATGGAGTCTTTGTGCGCTACAGGGATTAGACATTCAAAGGGTTGATAATTGGCTGTCAATTAGTGGAAAATCCCTGTATTGCAATGCTGAGTAAAATAGCACAACTGATTGTCGGGGTTCAGTCTCACTGCATTCGTTTCCCTCCCACCGGTGTGCCAGCCTTCAGGCCTCATGAGGCTGTTAAACACCCCTTGTCAGAGTCCCTTCACTCTGCCCATTCAACCCTGCCCTTCAACTCTGCCCATCTAATGAGACCCAGGGACCTACCTGTGCCCCCTGTGTAGAGCCTGTGGATTCACCTCCTCCCATCTACCTTCCAGCTGCCACTCTGGAAAGGCAGTCTCTCAGCGGTTATATTGCCACAAGCCCAGCAAAGAGGACACGGGAAGCATTGTTTGCATGCTAGATTCCAGACCTCTTTAAACTTAGAGGCTCACAGTCATGAAGAGCCACGACGGCCTGCGAGGGACTCCACCCCCTGGATGAACCCTCTCCTGCCAGCTCCGAGTTGAACATATTTGTGTACCCTGCATCCTATCTGATGCCCCCTCTGCAACTGGTACACAGGAGGGAGATGGCGACCTGAGGGCTCACCTCCGATATCCCCTTTGGAAGTGAGGTCGCCAGGTTCCCCTTTTTGCACAGCTGCTGTAAATTGCGCTGGCATGACAGAGCACCGGTGACTGATGAATAGTCAGTGCGTGTGGAAGTCCCAGCGGGAGAGTTCGTCAATGATATGCTAATGCATTTAAACAAGATTCTTGACCTTCCCTGGCTGATTTCTCATTACACCACCTGGAACATTGGAATATGCGATCCCACCGGTGAGAATTGCATTTCCTAATTCTCGCCATATTTTCCGCCCGGGTCACTGTTCCCATTGACAGCTAACTCGGGCTCAGAATTCCAGGCAAAATTCCTTGAAGGTGACACAAATTGATAAGGTGATAAAAACACAAATGAATAACTTTGGTATATAGGTAGAGGCATGGAACATAAAAACAGAGAAATCATGCTGGACCTCTATAAATCAATGCTCAGGACTCAGTTCGGCTAGTGTGGGCATTTCTGGGCACCACACTTCAGGTAAGATGTAAAAGCCCAAGAAAGGATATCAAGAAGATTGACTGGGGTTTCACCAGGGAACCTCAGTTCTGAAAAGAATTTGGAAAAATCCTGTTGTCCTTGGAAAAGATTAAGAATAATTGGCAAAAAAATCTAAAAGGGATATGAGGTGATTCTTTTTTTGATTTGTTGGGATCTGGAATGCTGGATCGGAAAGGTGGCTGAAAATATTCCATAAATAATTTTAAAAGCGAGTTAGACAGATAGCCAGCAGAGACAGAAGACATATGGTGTATGTGCTGTGCCGGATAGTATTTATAATTTTATGAAATGTATTCCCAAAGTGGTTATGTGAATGATTTACCGATCGCTGATTGACAGGGCCGGGGGTGGGAGTTGGACCAATAAAATATTGGGGAGCTGGGTCGGGGTATCTCAATGATGCGGTTTTGTCACTGGGGATGTTTCCCAGCAGCAGGCAAGAGGTGAACAGGGGTGATAATAATAATAAATAATAATAATCTTTATTGATCAGCTGACTGCTCCACAGACGTGGGCAGCTAAAATACATAATTAAGAACCTGAATAGAGATCGATAAGTCGAGCCACCAGCTTTTTGCCAGCAGCAGGGTGGCCATCTTCAATTGAGCGGGGGTTTCACAGACAGCCAATTAGGAGGCTGCCTCTGGGAAATTTGCTGAGCTGGTCCAGGGTGAAAAATATGGCGAGATTTAGAAAACGCAATTCTCACTGGCGAAGTCGCATTTTCCTATTGTCCAGGCCCTTCGCCCGTGGTGTAATGAGAAATCCGCTAGGGAAGGTCAAGAACCTAGTTTAAATGCATTTGCATATCATTGGTGAACTCTCCCACTGGGACTTCCACCCGTACTGAGCTGAGGCAGCAAGGCAGCATAGTGGTTAGCACAGTTGCTTCACAACTCCAGAGTCCCAGATTAGGGGCAAAATTCTCCATTATCGGCGCAAAGTCCGCAGATCGGCGCAAAAAACGGCGCAAATCCGACTTGCGTCACGCCGCAAAAATCGGCGCGCAGTCTCCGGCCCGAAATGGGCTAGCAGCGACGTGACGGGATCCGCGCTTGCTCACGTGGTTCACGCCGTGCAGCGTCATACACGCCGCACGGCGTGACGGCTCATAAGGACGCGCTGCTCCCCCCCACCCGACCGGAACGCCCGACCGGAACACCCGACCGGATGGCTGGCGGCCGCTCAGCCCCGATGTTCCAGTCACGGGATGTGGAGGCGCTCCTGGACGCAGTGGAGCAGAGGAGGGAGGCCCTGTATCCCGGGCACGGCCGCAGAGTTGCCCCATGCCACAGCCGGCATCTGTGGAGGGAGGTGGCAGAGGCCGTCACCACTGCGGCCCTGACACCACGGACAGGCACCCAGTGCCACAAGAAGGTGAACGACCCTGTCAGAGCAGGCAGGGTGAGCCTCCCCCCCCCTGCCCGATATCCATATCCCCCATTCCCCATATCCCCCATATCCCCCCACCCCCATATCCCCCATGTCCCCGCTTCCCCATATCCCCCATACCCCCCTCCCCCATATCCCCCATATACCCCCTCCCCCATATCCCCCTGCCCCATATCCCCCATACCCCCCTCCTCCATATCCCCCATATCCCCCCTCCCCATATCCCCCCTCCCCCATATCCCCCCTCCCCCATATCCCCCCTCCCCATATCCCCCCTCCCCCATATCCCCCCTCCCCCATATCCCCCCTCCCATATCCCCATATCCCCATATCCCCCTCCCAATATCCCCCTCCCCATATCTTCCCTCCCCCATATCCCCCATATCCCCCCTCCCCATATCCCCCCTCCGCATATTCCCCCTCCCCCATATCCCCCCTCCCCCATATCCCCCATATCCCCCCTCCCCCATATCCCCCCTCCCCATATCCCCCCTCCCCCATATCCCCCCTCCCCCATATCCCCCCTCCCATATCCCCATATCCCCATATCCCCCTCCCAATATCCCCCTCCCCATATCTTCCCTCCCCCATATCCCCCATATCCCCCCTCCCCATATCCCCCCTCCGCATATTCCCCCTCCCCCATATCCCCCCTCCCCCATATCCCCCATATCCCCCCTCCCCATATCCCCCCTCCCCCATATCCCCCCTCCCCATATCCCCAATATCCCCCCTCCCTCATATCCCCCAAATCCCCCCTCCCCCATATCCCCCATAACCCCCTCCCCATATCCCGCATATCCCCCTCCCCCATATCCCCCATATCCCCCCTCCCCATATCCCCCCTCCCCCATATTCCCCATCCCCATATTCCCCATATCCCCCCTCCCCCATATCCCCCATATCCCCCTCCCCCATATCCCCCCTCCCCCATATCCCCCATCCTCCATATCCCCCCTCCCCCATATCCCCCCTCCCCCATATCCCCCCTCCCCCATATCCCCCATATCCCCCCTCCCCCATATCCCCCTCCCCATATCCCCCCTCCCCCATATCCCCCATATCCCCCCTCCCCTATGTCCCCCATATCCCCCCTCCCCCATATCCCCCTCCTCCATATCCCCCTCCCCATATCCCCCATATCCCCGTCCCCATATCCCCCATATCCCCCCTCCCCCTTATCCCCAAGTGAACCCCCTCCCCCATATCCCCTAACCTTAACCTCTGCAATGCACGCGCAACAGATGGCGTGCATTCATATACCTGTCTAACACTGTTGCCTTTTACCGCTGCCACCCGCCCCCCCCCGCCACAGGAGAAACGCGCACACAACACCAGGGAGCATGTGAGGACTGGAGGAGGCCCCGCTGATGAGAGGCCACTGGCCGAACACGAGGAAAGGGCCCTGGAACTGGCTGGCGGACCTGAGGACCGGGAGGTTGCTGATGAAGAGGTCGGGGGCGTACTAGCAAGTGAGCCACCGACAGCCCGTCCCCATATCCCCCCTCCCAATATCCCCCTCCCCCATATCACCTGATCACTGCCTGGCGTGTCTAACCATGCATGCTTCATTGTGTATCGCAGGAGCAAACGTCGAGGCACCCATCCCCGCAGATGCAGACCGCCCGCAGGATGCCCCTCGGAGGCCACGGGAGACGGAGAGACCGGACCCTCCGGCATGCGACGCCCGCAGGATGCCCCTCGCACACCACGAGAGACGGAGAGACCCGGACCCTCCGGCATGCGACGCCCACAGGATGCCCCTCGCACACCACAGGAGACGGAGAGACCTGGAGCAACAGGGAGACGACGCCCCCGTCACGTGCGGGTGCGACAACGCAGGCGTGTGCCACCCAGCGACGAGAGGGGCAGTCACAGGCCCCCGTCACAGCCGAGCCAGGACACCACTACCCAGGACACCCCTACCCAGGACACCCCTACCCGGGACACCCCTACCCGGGACAGCACTACCCAGGAAGATGAAATACCGGACAGTGACACAGAGTGGGTGGGTGGAGACGAACCCCCACCCCAAAGTGCCATGGACTCAGAGTGGGACGAAGAGCACGACACAACGCCACTGCTGTCACCAACACCCTCCACCATCGCAGAAACACTCACCTCTGTTGGGCACTTTAGTGATGAGGCGTCTGGTACACTCACTGGTGCGCACAACACAGCCGTCCCGGTACAGCAGGTGGAGGTAGGAGCAGCAGAGGGGCCGGGCGGTCGGAGGGCAGCCCAGCCCAAGCGAACATCTGCCGCCCAGATGGATCCCGGGTTCCTGGAGTTACCACACCCACCCATAGATCCGATGCAACCACCGACCCGGAGCCGAGCGAAGAGGGTGACGGCCGCCTTGCGGCGGCTGCAGTCGCAGGTGGAAGAGCCCACCCGCGTCCAGGAGCTGGAAGTGGTGCCGGTCATACGTGCCACCCAGGCCGACACCGCACGGGTGGCGTCCGCGGTGGAGGCAATGGGTGCGACGGTGTCAGACATGGGGAACGGTTTGCGAGCCTGGGGCTTTCCGTGCAGGCGGCGTCTGTGGCCCAGGACATGGCTGCCCTCTCACAGGAGGCCATGAGCCAGTGCCAGTGCCAGATGGCAGAGGCGCTCAACACCATGGCCCAGTCTCTGCAGGCCATGGCCCAGTCTCAGCAGGCCATCGCTGAGGGCATCGGCGCCATTGGCCATGTGCGAGCCGGCGTCGCACAGTCACAGACAGGGTTTGCCAATCCCCTGGGCTCCATGGCTGCAAACTTGCAGACCCCTGTCGATACCAGCACGGGCCTCCAGGACTGGCAGCGCCAGATGTCGGGGGGCGTCGGATGGCCAGTCCGTTCGCATCCCCCACCCATGTAGAAGCCTGGGGGCCATCGGGCACCCCGAGGGAGGAGGAGGTGGTGTGGTCCGTCCCGGGTCCCCCTGTAGGGGAGGTCCGGGAACACCGCGACACCTCGGACTCCCCCCCCTTCCGTCCCAGGTGCATCGGGTGGGCAACGGGCAGGACAGGCTGGCAGCTCGCCATCCCAGTCGCCCAGGCCGCAGCCTGGCCCATCTAGGCCAGGACGCCCCAGGAAACGGCCACCAAAGGGATCCCGTGTCAGAGGGCAGGAATCACAGGAGTCCACCTCCAGTTCTGCTGTACCGTCTGGGGAACCACGTAGACGTAGTCAAAGGGGCCGTAAGGCCAAACAATTAGACACTGAGTAAGTTGGCACGGGTGCAGGGCACAGATGAGTTTTAGGGGCTAGGGCACGTGCATGAACTCCTTTGGTTATTAAAGTCAATGTTACACCTACAGAAGCTGCCTTTGTGCTCTGTCCAAAGCGTGCGGGGGTGTCATGTACGTTGAGCGCAAGTGTGTGTGTGAGGGGTGGTCTTACCTCAGCCCCAGATGAGTCTGCCCCTTCCCCCTGGGCCGCCATCAACATCCCCCCGGGCAGAGGACGGGACCGTGTGCTGCAGTGTCACAGCCACATGCAGGGATGATCCAGGTGGATGGTGGTACTGTGGCCATGGGTCAGACATAGTCCAACGATGTGGAGCCAGGAGCTCATCGCAGGGCGGGTTGTCATCATCCTCCATGGCCTGCAATAGACACGCGTCCACCCGCAACTGTGTGAGCCCGGCCTGTTGTGCCGCAGTTGGATCGGCAATGGGGGGTATGGTGTGCATGCGGGTGGGGTGGGTGGGGTTGGGGAGGGGGGTGAGGGTGCCGGGTGGGTGGATGGGTGGGGGGTGTGGGTGGTCGGCTGTTGCCATGGTGTGCGGTCTATGGCCGTACTACCCGATTCCGACGCCCATCTAGTCAGTGAAGTGGGCGGCTATCAGCCTGTCCCGTGCCCGCTGGGCCAGCCGGTAACGGTGGACAGCCACCCGCCTGTCTGCCCTGACCATTGCCCCCATCCCCCTCATCTGGGGAGGACTGCGCCTCTTCCTGCTGCTCCTCCACTCCGCCCTCCTCTGCCTGCGGCACATCGCCCCTCTGCTGGGCTATGTTGTGCAGGACGCAGCACACCACAATGATGCGGCCAACCCTATCTGACCGATACTGGAGGGCGCCCCCAGAGAGGTCCAGGCACCTGAAACGCATCTTCAGCACGCCAAAGCACCTCTCTATCACTCCCCTTGTCGCTACATGGGCATCATTGTAGCGGTTCTCCGCCTCATTGCGTGGCCTCCGTATAGGCGTCATCAGCCACGATCGCAATGGGTAGCCCCTGTTGCCCAGCAACCAGCCCCTCAGCCGGGGATGGCGTCCCTCGTACATGCCGGTGATGGATGACCGCGACAACACGTATGAGTCGTGTACACTGCCTGGGTAACGGGCGCAGACGTGCAGGATCATCATGCGGTGGTCGCAGACCACCTGTACGTTCATCGAATAGGTCCCCTTCCTATAGGTGAACACGAGCCTGTTATCTGCAGGTGGCCGCACGGCGACGTGCATCCCATCAATCGCGCCCTGGACCATGGGGAGCCCGGCCACGGAAAAGAAACCCACGGCCCGGGCATCTTGGCTGGCCCGGTCCACAGAGATGCGGATGTAGCGGTGCGCCATGGCATATAGGGCATCTGTCACTGCCCGGATGCACCGATGCACCGATGTCTGCGATATGCCGGACAGGTCCCCACTCGGTGCCTGGAATGACCCCGTTGCATAAAAGTTCAGGGCCACCGTAACCTTGACGGACACGGGGTGAGGGTGTCCCCCGCCAGTGCCACGCGGTGACAGGTGTGCCAGCAGGTGGCAGATGTGTGCCACGGTTTCCCGCCTCATCCGTTGTCTCCTCCTGCATTCCCGGTCCGTGAGGTCCTGGTATGACTGCCGGGGCCGGTACACACGGGGCGCCCTCGGGTGCTTCCGTTGTCGTGGGGCCACGACGTCCTCCTCCCCCTCCTCGTCCTGTCGGTCAGGTGTCCCTCCAGCCTGGGCGGCTGCCGCATGCCCCTCTGCGGCAGCCTGCGCCGCCTCTCTGGCACGCTCCTCCTCCTCCTCCTCCTCATCCAGGGCAACATAGACATTAGCGGCTGCCACCACGGTGGGCAACATCGTTGGATGATCGGAAAACATGACGGCCTGGTGGGGGGGGGGGGCTGGAAACGACGACATGTCATCATTGCCCATATCCCCTCCTTCCCCCCAGCCAGGTGGCATGGACCGCATGGGTCCAATTGTTGGAGGCTGGCACCTGGCCAGGTGGACCAACTCACTTGCCCTCACATCCCCCTCCCCGGCACGGGCCCCCCATCCTCCTCCCCGGCACGGGCCCCCCATCCTCCTCCCCGGCACGGACCCCCCATCCTCCTCCCCGGCACGGGCCCCCCCCCCATCCCCCTCCCCGGCACGGGCCCCTCATCCTCCTCCCCGGCACGGGCACCCCATCCTCCTCCCTGGCACGGAACCCCCCCCCCATCCCCCTCCCCGGCATGGGCCCCCCATCCTCCTCCCCGGCACGGACCCCATCCCCCTCCCCGGCACGGACCCCCATCCTCCTCCCCGGCACGGACCCCATCCTCCTCCCCGGCACGGACCCCCCATCCCCCTCCCCGGCACGGGCCCCCCATCCTCCTCCCCGGCACGGACCCCCCCCCCCCCCCATCCCCCTCCCCGGCACGGACTCCCCATCCTCCTCCCCGGCACGGACCCCCCATCCCCCTCCCCGGCACGGGCCCCCCATCCTCCTCCCCGGCACGGACCCCCCCCCCCCCATCCTCCTCCCCGGCACGGACTCCCCATCCTCCTCCCCGGCACTGACCCCCCTCCCGGCCCTCCCCCGGAGCCCAGCCCAATCTAACCACCCCCCCCCCCGCCACACACACACACACGCACACACAACCCTAGACACACCTCTCCCCACACATTCAGACTGCGGCCACGCCATCGCCTGCCCAGCGGCCAACCCCCCAGGCCGTCACTCACCTCCACGCTGGTCGGCGTGAACCTGGAGCACAGGTTGACGCCGATTAAAAGGAGGTTTGATTTACGTCGACGTGACCCGTCATCACGTCGACGGGACTTCGGCCCATCCGGAAGGGAGAATATCGGCAGGCCCAAAATCGGCTGCCTTGCGCACACCCGCGCCATTCTCCGACATCTGCGGCGCCATTAACGCCCCGCCGACTTTTCTCCCTTCGGAGACTTCGGCAACCGGCGGGGGCGGGATTCGCGGCGGCCAACGGCCATTCTCCGACCCGCTGGGGGGTCGGAGAATGACGCCCTAGATTCCCAGCTTGGGTCACTGTCCGTGCGGAGTCTGCATGTTCTCCTCGTGACTGTGTGGGTTTCCTCCGGGTGCGCCGGTTTCTTCACACAATCCAAAGATGTGCAGGATAGATGGATTGGCTATACTGAATTGCCCCTGGTGTCCAAAAAAGGTTAGGTGGGGTTTCAGGGATAGAGTGGAGGTGTGGGGATAGGGTCGTGTGGGCTTAGGTAGGGTGCCCTTTCCAAGGGCCGGTGCAGACTCGATGGGCCAAATGGTCTCCTTCTGCACTGTAAATTCTATGGATCTATGGATCCCATTGCCACCAAATGTGGGCTTTCCTCATTTGTTCCTCATGTCAGCGTCTTGGAGCCCGCAGTAAAATCGGACCCAATATTTTAATGGACGTTCTTTTAAAGATTGTTTTAATTTTCCAGTTTGAAATGAAGTAGATTATCTGATGATTTATTTCCTTATTGTATGTTGGATCTTGCTGTGTGAAATCGACAGTTATATTTCACTACATTACAGCACTTCATTGACTATAAAGCCCATTAGGACACGGACACCCTAAATTTGCAAAAAGTGTATACATAAATGCAAATTGGTCTACTATATTCCTTCATTGAAATGACATTTTTTTCAAAGAGTGAGTGAGGTTGTGCAAGTAAAAGCATCCAATATGTTCTTGCAGCGCATTACGAGGAGCAGATAGAGTTGAAATGGTACAAGTAAATTTACTGATTTACTGCACAGATGATAAAGCTGAGAATATTCCCTTATCATTGAACCTGACAAGGCGATGAAAGGGCGATGAAAGTAAGAGGAATGATACACCGATGAGAATGTTCAATGTATGTTTTACTATCAAGCAATAGTCATTTCTTAAAGAATGCCAGCACCGCAAGCCACACTATACAAAGATGCACTCAAGCACGCACTCTGAAAACTACACAATTTCAAGCACAGGAGGAATTATAATCAGTCTGGCAAATATAATAACATGCACACACCAGGGAGAGCTGCTCAGCTGTAAATGCTAAATGCCACAAGCATAGAAAAAAATGGATATTTCACAAATATATGTCTTTCAAACAAAACCTTCAAATGCCGAAAGAAGATGATGCTTGACTTAGAAAGTGATTAGAATCAAGAGGAAGTATGTCTAAATGAAATGTATTTTTTTTCTCATAGTAGGAAATGGGAACAGTGGACATTAATGCTAATTGGATTGAAGACATAGTTGGCAATAATAAAATCAACTTCAAGCTGGACACAGGTACACAGAGCGATGGAACAAATTGAAGTAGTGTACACCAAAATCAGGTTAAGGATACGTAGGCAACCTGATTGTTCTGGTATCATTCACCAAACACAGAATGAGGTCAGACAGACAAGGGATCCATCGACAAAACAAAATACCGAGGATTCTGGAAATCTGAAAAAAAGAAAATACTCAGCAGACTCTCGGTGGAGAGTTAACAAGCTTGATTGCACTCTAAGGGCGGATGCCGTACACCCCAGTGTAAATGCAAAACTGTCTACAGCTGGCTGGTTCACCCGGCTTTAATATTTGGCCCATGTGCCTTTAATTGTTATGAAGCTGAAGTTCCCTCTCAGAGAGCTGCTGACAATTGGAGACTGGCAGGCCCGCGACACCAGCAAAGCTGCCAGGAGCAGAGGGCACTGCTGTCGTGATATGCAGACATGCAGATAATGATATACAGACAGGCAGCTAATGAACACAGAGAACAGGACATGACCAATGAGCAGGCAGGACACTCAGGGGTGGTATCTCACTATAAAAGACACGAGGCATTCACACTCCGCCTCTTTCCACTGATGAACATTTACAGAGTGAGTCAGGGTGTATGTACAGTATCACACCTCCAGCACGTGGCTAAGAGCTAGTCTGGTTCAATCAGACTGAGTAACCACACTTAGGTTAGCAGAGAGTCGAACTCATAGAGAACTGTGCTAACTGTGCTGCTGGTTCAATAAATCAGATTGAACTAACTTCAAGGTCTGGAGTATCTTTTGGTTAAAGCTGCATCCAGTTGCAGCCTGTGTTATCCCAGAGTACATAAAACGACAACTGCTAGTATTGCAGCTTGGACAAGGAGGGCGTGTTCAGCAACGCACCTGGACATTCAGCAAGTCTGGGATTTCAGTGCGAAAATTTTGGCAGGCCGTGGCAAGGGGGCGGGGAGGCATTTTGTAGAAGGCAGAGGGGGAGGGTGGAAGTGGGGAGGGAAAACGTTGAGAGGATGAGGAGGCACTTACCTGCCCCTCCATTCTTATTGGGCTGTACTTTGGGCGTAGGCCTTTCCTGACACCCGTCTATTCTGAGTGGTGGTGAAATGAGGCCCTTAGCTGGGGCATTAATTGGTCACTTAATTAAGCCACAAGTGCGAAAACCACCTGACACCTCCCCCACTGCTCATAAAATCATAGTAGGTCAGGGCCGGCAGGCCAGCAGCAGACACACTGCCAATGGCATGATCCCCTATTTTATGAGTGCACCCATCTGCTTGCCCACACACTGGTGCATACTTTTGCCCATCACTGGTGCAAACTTAAAATGTAATAAAGCCAATGATGTAGTGATCAATAAAAAAAAGCTTGAATCAGATTTCTGTTTTGTTATTTTCTTGACGTAGCATAAGCTGCTTCCTTGATGTGCATTCTGACAAAGAAAGGATCAGACTTGGAGATAGCTTTAACACGTTTATTAAACTGTTAACAAATCTCCCACTTGGATTCGACGCTACTGTTAATCCTGCTATCGCTACTCAGATTGACGAACCAGTCTGCTACAATCCATGTGGTGGGTGTGATGTTCAATCAACCCTGTGTCTGTACTCACTGAGTGTCTCCACTGGAAAGAGACTGAGCATGTGTGATGTGTCCTTTTATATGGATTGGTGTAATGCCCTCCTCTGGTAGTGTCACTTCTGTGTGTATCGTGACTGCCCATTGGTCGTGTCCTATCTTACTGACCTATTGGTTGACTGCCTGTGTGTCATGTCTCTGGTGTTCCCTCTAGTGTCTAGCTAGGTGTAGCGTACGTACATTAACCCTTTGTGTACTTACAGTGATGTATATCACCACAATTTCCATTAATGCCAATGATATTTCCCATTTGCCAACAATTGTCATCCTGTGGGTCGTTTCAATACTTGATGCAAGGTCAAGACTTCAGCAAGTAGTTTTTGATGAGGCAAGCAATAAGTTAATGATATTTAATATCCCGTTTGGACCATGCAGATTCACTCACTTGTCTGCTGAAATTTTATCAGTGCACAAAGTGTCCCAGCAATAAGTCCATGAAGTCCCAAGCAGAACAATAAAAACAAGCACTTGAATTCCTAAAGCACTTTTAGGAGTCCAGAGAGTGCCCACGTTTGCAGTGTGCCCACCAGCACAACTTTCTGGGAAGCTACCATGCTCACCGTCCAATTCTGATGCTAACCACCCCACTTATTGCGGCAGGAGGGGGCGTTTCAACAGTGGCAAAATACAGGCATCGCAAAGTGGAGACTTAATTGGCTGCCCATCTCCATGGAGTGGATAACTGATCAGGTTCCCAATCCACCGGTGGGAAAGTTCCCCAGAAGTGTAAATGTGCAGGGAACCATCCCGATGTGACTCCAGCGCTTTTCCTGGCCCATCACTCCTATCCACACCATCTCCAACCTCAGTTGGTTCGTTTAGAAGAACGCAAGCCGATCATGTTGAAATATTTTAAGGTGCTGTGGGGTCTCAATGGACAGATACAGGGAGGATGTTTCTTCTTGGGGGGGGAGACTAGAACTCGGGGACACAGTTTAAGAATAAGAGACCTCCTTTTCAACATGGAGATGTAGAGAAATATTTTTGTCTCGGAGGGTCATTGGTCTGTGGAATTCTCTTCCCTGGAAATGTAGTAGCGGCCGGGTCATTGAATTTATTCAAGGTTGAGTTAAGATAGATTTTGCTAGAAAAGGGTTGAAGGGGGAAAGTGAAGCTGGGACCACAACCAGTTCAGCCACAATCTTATAGAATGGTAGAGAAGGCTCGAAAGGCAAAATGGCCTATCCCTGCCCCAGGTCCTATGTTCCTATGATTTTATCATGCAGGTCAGCTGCAGTTGTCTTTAAAGATCGGTAACTGCTTCTTTGCTGTCCCAATGCTTGTAAAGATAGTTGCTTCTCATCAGCTAGCACATCCTCCCAGTTTCAGGCAGGACACCGATGTGGGCCATGCAGATAAGCCTGGGAGTTAATGATATCTTGCTGTTGGGGTTGGATCAGGAAGCAGCACAAGGATTGTGCTGAAAATGCGAATTTGCTTCCCGATGTTGGAAAGCAACGCCTTGACTCTGATGGAATAATTTGTCCAGGTTGCCACGTGCTTGTTATGCCAAGCCCTGAGACCACATTGCATTGTGTGACTCAGGGTGTCACCTGTGCCAGATTCGGCAGGTGGCTAGCAACCAAAGCAAAACCTTTCTTCCAAGCTGCAAATGTCAGTGCGACTGTAGTGAGTTCCTCGCAATGATTTTCTGGAGCTGCACCGACCAGTAGAATGCTTGTCCAAGTAGCTGGGGCGAAATTCTCCTACCCGCCCCGCCACATTTCTGCCCCGACCGGCTGGCGGGAGTCTCCGTAACACCGGCCGGTCAATGGGGTTTCCCATTGTGGGGCAGCCCCACGCCGTCGGAAAACCCCCGGGCGCCGGCAAAACGGAGACTCCCGCCGGCGGAGAATGACGCCCCTGAAGTCCAGTTTCTATTATAGAAATGAGTTTCAAATGTTTATTTGTTTCAAGAGTGTTTTGGAGAAGTATTATGTCCTTAGTTTTGGAGAGCTACCTGTATTCCTTAATGTTTTTGGAAAGTGAAGTAACAGGTCTGATTTCAAGTAACATTATATCACTTTTATAGAGCAATATTTTCTGCGCCAAACTTCCAGCCCAGTACTTTGCACTGTAGAGTAAAGGAACTGCAGGAATGTGAAGCGGAAGGGAGTGTGTTTTACTCAGTCAGCTGAAAGACCTCCCAGGACAAGAAAAGATGTTAACAACTTCTCAGACACATGTAATATAGTAGGCAGAAGTACAGTTCAAAATAAACAGGAGCACATAGACAGCTGTAGATAAGGCATCTCACCAGGTGCATCACAGAACACTTGGTATCGAGATGAAGGCATTGTGGATGAGGATGGGATGGCAAGTTCTGGATGTGGAAAGAAGGGCCTGACATCCACTTCCGACTAAGTATTTCCAATCTCATACAGTCAGCTTTTAAAGGGAGAGTGTGAGCTGAGTTTGAAGAACATGCAAAGGCTCTGTGGGCAATATTGTATAATAATACAATATGAAGAGCTGGGGAAGATTCCACTATTTATTTCAGCAAAATATCCATACTGTTGGCACAGTCATTGGCCTCAGCCCACCATTCACTGTATGCATACCTGGCCTAAACAAGCAAATACACTATTCGGTGCTCAAAACATTGATTGGCTTGGAAGTCACCAAATATTAACAAAACAAAGATTTAGGGAACTCATCTACATCCCTGCATCTATCAATGGGCACCTAATAGTCTTCGCCGAACTGAGAAAGGAAAACCTTGTGGATCCATCTGGGGCATTTGCCCATTGTTGCCGAGGGTTGCAAAGAAAGTGCACCTACCTGCTCATCTCATGATAATTCTCTGGAACAATAAGCGGAAAGGCCAGGCTTGGTCTGTTAATGAAATGGAATAGATGAAAAGAAGTTTGTTGTGGAGTTTCCCCAAGTGTCAGAATTAGGGGCAATGCTCTGATTTGTAATTAATGACCTGGACTCAGATATACAGGGCAAAATTTCAAAGTTTACAGGGGAAATCAAATTCAGAAATGTAGCAAACAGAGGAAGATGGTAACAAGGGCTGGAATTCTCCATTTGGAAGATTATTTCTCCCGCCGGAGATGAATCGACACTGAATTGCGCTTGCGCTGGAAGCACAAATCTAGAAGCGGTTCACTTTCCTTGCCATGCAAATTTATGGATGACGGAGATTGTGAGGGACTCCCTTGTGAATCCCACTATTGGCTATTGGGCTGCCATTTTGAGCAGTCGGCCCGATGCCGAGGTCTGGCAGGTAGGCTCCCCCCCCCCGTAATGCAATTGCATCCCCCACTGGGAGATTTTCAGGGTCACCCCCCTCACTGTACAAGGGTGATCAAATCCCCACTGACCGTCCACCAGAGACCCCCACCAGAGGCCTCCCCATTGCAGAGACCCCACCAGAAACACCCAGTAAGAGAAACCCCACCAAAACACCCAATTACTGAGACCCCCACCAGAAACACCCACAAGAGAGATCTCTACCAGAAAACCCCATTTCAGAGACCTCCTCAGACACCCCCAAAAGAGAGACCCCCCACCAGAGACCCCCGAATAACAGAGAATGCCCTAAAGATGCCCCCATAGGAGAGACCCGTCCCTGGAAGTCTCCATTCCAGAGATCTCCACCTGGAAACCTCCCATTACAGAGACCCCTGCTTGGAAGCTAGAGATCACTGCTTTAAACCGCACATGCGCGATTGGTCCCCGGAGAACCACGGGAAGGTGTCGGACCCAATTGCGGGTCTGAAGCCCCATTCTCCTCCCTCGCGCCGAGCGCGATTGCGGCGCGGAGGCTCGGAAAATCCCGACTTCCGTTTCCGGAAGTAGCTGGTGGAGAACGAGCCCTAGATTTCAGAATGATATCAACAAACTGATGAAATGGGCAGACACATGAAAAGTGGAAAGCGATACATGTTGTTAGGGAGAATGAGGAGAGAGAATATGAACTAAATGTTATTGTGATGAATATCACACTGACCATAGAATCGGGATAAAATAAAAAATCTTTTCGCAGAATCAAAACTCATGCCCAGGAGTTGATTTTGGTGCACAGCGTGTGTGTCACAAGTAAAGTAAAACTAATATAATACAAGTGTCTTTCAGAATCCCTAATACCCATTGGGTAAATTTGATAAGTAGAATTAGGAATAAGACTTAAATTGTTCAAAATACCCCAAACAACAAATGTAACAAAGAGGATAAACTTTACTCCAAGATCTTGAATTGATAAGCATAAAAATCTTTGTAACATCATTAGTAAAAGCATAAGCAAGAGATAACATGTTGCTCCAACCCATTAGATTGCCATATTTCAAGATGTATTGGCACCAGCACCATAAACACAAAGCTAACATATCCTGTAAATTACCTCTTTTACAAAATGGTGTCAAGTCCATACCTGTGAATAGCCATCTTTAAGATGGTCCACTATAGGCTATTTACCATCAGGCTATTATAAAAAATATAAACCTACAAATATGAATAACCATCTCTAAGATAGCCAATACGGGCTATTTACCATCAGGCTATTCTCGAGAAAGGGAAGAAAAATGTATAAAAAAAGACTGATTTGACAGAGCAAGCACTCACTCTTCTTACCTGAAAGAGGATGCAGTCACTGTTCTATTCCCCACCTGTTTTGCAAACAAATCTCTTGAGACTTTTGTGAGTATGTCTTTCTTACTCTTTTAAAAGTTTTGAACATCCATGTTTTAATAACAAACGGTTAACAGGCTTACTTTTGTAGACGCTGTAACTCTGTTTTATATTTTCAAATGTTTGTAATAGAACCCCACTAAAGATATAGAGCTGGATTCTTCGATTTTGAGGCTATGGCCGGAGGAAGTGTCTGGTTTTACGCCAAAAAAATCGGCGAGGCCCCAGCACCGATCCTGCGATCGGTGAGGGGCTAGCAGCCGTGCCACGTAAAACACACGGCCATCCCAATATAAACGCCTGGAGAATTGCCAGGTCTGTCGCTGCACATGCGCACGGCAACAACCTGTAGTTGTTGGGGCATGCAACATGGCTCCGGCCACGCACGGACCCGACCTACCAGATAGTGCCCCCCTGGACGCCCCCCCACCAGTCCCCCCAGCCCTCATTGAAGCCCCCCAGGCCAGCAGTACAGCTCCCCTTTGACTGTGGCGGTGCTGGATACAGTCCGCAGCCGCCACGCCGGGTTAACGGAAACTGAGGGCACACGTATCCCACGCTGTCGGGAACTCGGCCCATCGGGGGGCGAACCACCGGGGGAGGCCCTTCAGCTAACATCCTGAGGCCGTCCCAACGGCGTGCGGTGTACTCCTCGATGACGCCATTTGAGGGTGTTGAGCATCGGAAAACAGGGACCGCCTCCCAATATGGTCGTGGAGAGGGATTCTCCCCCTGGATCACTGATTGCCCTTTATGATTGTCACCATGTGTGACTTTCCCAGTTTGTTTTAAAAAAATATTTTGAGAGGTACTAATTCAAGTGCTGCAATGCAATCGTTCAAGTGTCTCACAGCTTGTGTGGTCGATGCTAGGAGTAGGCGGATGCTTTCTTCGACCAGTCTCCATCTTTACTAACAGCCATGGGAGGTGGAGGCTTTGCTTAACCAACCGAATTTTAGGGCGGCCAGTTTCATAAAGTTTCGTTCCAGGGGCTCAGAGGTAGCAGCAGTGATCAACAACCATTGTGTTTTTAAGTGTAAATAGCATGTGGAAGCGACCTGAAGGGATCTAAAGAAAGGTGAAAGAAATCAGGGGTTTAGAGTGTGGAGCGAAAGGAAGAGTCAAGACCTGCCCAGGTCATTGTAGTGTGTAGTAAACCATTCCAGGGAACATGAAGGGAACATGAGGTGCGTGTGGGCCCCTGCGGGATAAGAATGGGTGGGATCCCCGGGTAGGGCGGGGATTACTGCCATTACTCCTCTACCCAAGCTTGATTTGACATGATAATTCTGGGGCCCTCAGGTAGGGTGGGGATTAGTGCCGTTCCGCCCGACCTGGGTGACCGAAATGAGCGGAAAGAATTTCTAGTCATGTGAGATCCAACAAGTGTGCCTTCAACGGCCGTTGGTCAGTAGACCGCGTCTTTGTTTCTGTGAGAAGATTAACTATGACTGTATAAAGAAATCGGGTATCAAGCCGACATTAATTAAAACCATGTACTGAAAAGGAAGATAAGGTAGAAAGAAGAAGACGGCCAAGCTCCATCAGAAATTAGGACACCTTAATTCTTAGCTGGTGTCCGTTTCTCATCGTCTGGACACATTAGATATTTGCGTGCATTAGTTCTGTTAAATCATTGCACAAGAGGGGCTCAGTGCTTTCTTCTCCTGGTTGCCAGACTCGAGTCTGTAGATTTTGAGCGTTTCGATTCGTCATGTCTTACCAACTTGCAGGAATTGGCGCGGTGCCAAAGAGGAGTTGCGGGGTAGTGACGTGATGGAGGATGGTCGGGAACTGGTGAACTGGAAGTGGAAGCAGTGTTGCTGGGGGTGGGCAGAGGATCAGTCAGTAGGTGGGGACAGTCATGGAAGGGATCAAAGAGATTCAAGACGTCGTTCCGGGGGCTAGGGTAGCTGATGGCGGAGAGATCACGCCAGTTGTCAGGGATGTCAGTCAATTCTGGGAGGCTCTCATCAGAGTCAAGTGTGAGGTTGGAACCTGTGAGTATGGACTGAGTCGAGATATAGGTGTCGTCATGAGGGGGGGTGGGTAGGAGTGGGCTTCAGCCTGAATAGTCAGTGGGCAGAGCGTCAACCTCTCCCATTGCCAATGTTAAGTGGTGGGCATGGCTATGTTGTGATCCATAGACTTTGAGTTGGTTGATGTGGAACCAACCAGTCTTACCGTTAGGGTACGCGTTTTTGTACACGGAGGGGCTTACTTTGTCTGCAATGGAGTAGGGGCCTGCGAATTTAGGGGATAGGAAGGAACTGGGGTTGTACAACGAGATCATAACTTGCTGGCCGACTGTGTACTCTACGGGCTGAACCTTTTTGTCGAAGTTGGCTTTACTCTGCTTCTTTCTAGCGCTTAGTTGGACAGCAGCAGCCAGCTGTGCTGCATTAATGTTCTCTGTGACCTGTTGAACTGCTTTTTCATGGGTGAGAGCAGTTACTGCGGGATTTGCCAAATCGAGCCCTAATAAATATTCAATACCTTTCATGGGTCTCCCTGTCATAAGGGTGTCCCTGTGGAACTGGAAACTGTGTTCCTGGTAAACATGAAAGCGAAGGGTAGTACTGTGTCCCAAGTGGTTTTGTTCTGCTGTACCGTTTTCCTAATAGTCGTTTTTAAAGTGCGATTCATGCGCTCCAATATACCGCTGGATTGGGGGTGGTATGCTGTGTGGAATTTCTGTTTGATGCCGAAAATAGTCATAACATTTTGCATTACCCTGCCGGTGAAGTGGGAACCTTGATCTGACTCAATGATGCGTGGAAGACCCCAGCGCGTAAATATCTGTTGGGTCAAAGTTTTAGCGGTGGCCTTTGCTGTGTTCGAACATGTGGGGAATGCTTCGACCCATTTTATAAATGTATTGATAATAACCAGTACATGCTTGAAACCATTTCTGCAGGGAGGAGGGGACTAATATAATCGATTTGCAGATTTGTCCAGGGGCCTTCTACAGGTCAAGTGTGTCTTAATTGTCCCTTTGCATAATGTTCTGGATTGTTCTGAGCGCAAATGAGGCAATTCTCAACATAATGTGTGGCATCGCTTTTCAATTCAGGCCACCAACACAAAGGTCTTAAATGGGCAATGGTGGTGTCGATTCCCTGATGTCCGTGTCCGTCATGGAATTGGTAGATTAACTGGTTTCTGTCTTGGGTGGGGTCCACATAAATTCTGTCCTTTAAAACTACTCCATCCTGTATTGTGAGTGTGTCCTTCCATTTATCAAAGGGGGCTGGGTAGGTGCCGTTCAGTACTTGTTTAAGGAAGTCGTCAGCTTTCTGGTCTTGGGATAAATCTTCAATATTGGTTTGGGAAACCTGGATTGAATGCATCTGGTCGCCTTCGGGTGGTTGCCAGAAGTGACCATTGCGTGATCCTGCTTTAGCGAAGGCGTTGGCCTTGCAATTGCCGGGTGGGGAGGTGCGGTGATCGCTCTTAACTTTAATGATGCCGTATGTGCGGCCGGTGGCTTCTTTGAGAATGTGTTTCAGTAAAGGGGCAGAGGGTAGGGGTTTTCCGTCGGGGGATACAAAGCCTCAAGATTCCCATAAGGGGAGGAATTCTGTGAAACTGTTGCAGACATATAAGCTGTCTGAGAGTATGTCCGCAGGCGTTGGAAAAGTGTCCGGGTGATTAACTACATAAGCTATGGCGAGTTCTGCTGCTTGCGAACCTAAGTGGTTGGGCAATTTTAAAGAGACCTCTTCTAGTGGGCGTCCCTGTGAATCCTCCATATAAACCCCGCATCCAGTGATTCTTACACCATCCTCAACAGTGGAGGAGCCATCTACATAGATTTTTACTGTGTCCCCTGTGTCTTGGGAACTTTGTGTCTCACAGCTTACACGTGGTTGTAGTGACTTGGGAACCAAGGGTCCTGTGTGGGGGTTGGCTGATATTATCTGGCATTCATGTGGGGACCCTGCGTATTGCAAATTGCCAAAAATGTGTGGGTCTTGGTGCGTTTCACAGAGATATTCCTGCCTTGTAGTAAGAGTGTCCAGCGAGCTGCTCTGATCTGGCTAACTGAACCATCTTTTAGTCTGCGTCTAACAAAAGTTGAGTGGGGGTGTGCTCGGTCAAGATTGTGACTGGGTTGAGGCCTGTAATATAGGCAAAATACTGAACTGCCCAAAAGACTGCAAGCAAGTATCACTCACAAGCAGAAAATCCTTGTTCTACGGGGTCTAAAACTCTAGAAGCATAGGCTATCGGTCCTAATCGGTCATGGCGTTCCTATAGGAGCACTGCTGATAGGGTTCGGTCGGTGGATGCTACTTCTATGGCATAGGGTGAGTCAGGGTCAGGGACTTGTAAAGCGGGAGCTGTGCCTAGGGAGCGTTTTAAATCATCTATGGTGTCTGTGTGGTGTGGAAGTCAATTCCATGGGGTGTTCTTTTTCAGAAGCTCTGAGAGTGGGGCAAAACCATCTATGTAATTCCTACAGTATCCCACTAAACCTAGGAATGAACGTAGTGCACTTACATTACGGGGCATGGGCAATTTCACAATGGAGTCAATTCGCTTCTGTTCAATCTCGCGTTTACCATGGGTGACAATGGTCCCTAAGTAGAGTACCCTTTCCCTCAGTATCTGTGCTTTTTTGGGGTTTACCTTACATCCGATGGACTGGAGCAGGGTTAGTAATTCGGCTAACAGAGCCACATGGTCTTATTCGGTATCGGTTTGCAGGAGCAGGTCGTCTACATACTGAATGAGGCATTTGGGGCGGGAGAATTTAGAGAGACCAGCAGCTAGCTGTCTGTGGAAAATGAAAGGGGAGTTATGGAATCCTTGGGGAAGACACGTCCATGTGTACTGTTGGCCTTGAAAAGTGAACGCGAATTTATATTGACAAGCTCGATCTAGGGGAATGGACCAAAAACTATTGGTAACATCCAACACGGTGAAATACTTTGCTTGCACTCCCTGCTTAAGCATGGTCGCAGGACTCGTGGCAACGGTGGGGCTATTAAAGGAGTAACTTTATTTAATTCGCGGTAGTCAATTGTGAGTCGCCATGAACCGTCTGGTTTCTTTACAGGCCAAATTGGAGCATTATTAGTGGAAGCTACAGGTCAAATCACCCCTTGTTTTAACAGACTGTTAATGACTTTTAAAATTTCGCTCTCAGCCTGCTGTGGAAATCCATACTGTTTCTGCGGTTTGGGGTCGGGACCTGAAATCATAACTGTGCCAGGAATCTGCCCACAATCGTGCTTGTGCTGGGAAGAAGCACATTTGTGTGTGGCTAGTATCTGTTTAATGGTGGTGCCTGTGCTAATTGTCGAAGGGTTAAACCAATAGTCACCTACTGAGCAAATCCAGTTTTCGTAATCTCCTACTGAGAGCGTCGCGGGGGCTCGGGCTGTTTTGACATCTGCCAGACACACTTGATTACGTGGTCAAAGGAGAGGTTGTGAGAGTTCATGAAATCTATGCCTTAGGATAAGTTCTGCGGTTGGGGGTAGGGTGACTAAAACAATAGGGTGTTTAGTGGTTACATTTCCTATCTGGAGGGGTATGGGGGCTGTGATGTATCCCTCTTGCATGTGGCCTGTGAATCCACTGAGTGTGATGGTGTCTGTGGTTGGCCACGGTGTTTTTTGGAGCAGGTTTGAGTTTAGTGTGGTTCAGGACCCTCCTGTGTCCCAGAGAAAATCAACTGCATGTCCCCGGACTGTGCCTGTGACTACCGGTCACCCAACATTATCCCAGCGCGTGTCACAGACCCATTTTGGAGACTCTGGACACCATCAATCCAAGGAGCTATAAGCGAGGTTGTCTGAGTGGGCATTTACAGTATGCGTGAGGTGAACTTTGCCTTCCAGCTGTCGTGGCTGGCGATCGTGGTCTGGTCTATTGTTTCTGGGTGGGGGGTTGGGCTTTTGGGGTCGTTGATTGTGTGGGGGGTTCTGTCTGCAATCGCAGGTGAAATGTCCTACTTGTCCACAAGTGTAACATGAACCTCGTGGTGCGTGAATTGGGCCTTGTGCTCTGGGGTGCTGTTCTCGGAGGTAGTGTTCCTCTCTTCTGCCCTCATTTGTCCATGCGGGTTCCTGGCTAGTTCTGACTGGGTACATTGTGGCTTCTACACCGTCCTGATCCATCTGATCCTGAAGGGACTGTTCCCATGCCCTAGATAGGCGTTTGAGTACCCAAATCTCATTGTGTGTGGTATCTGCCGGGTCATAATTTGCGCAAGCCTTTTTACCTGCCTCAGTGGCATGCGAAAGTAAAGTACGGGACCATTTAGTGGTTTCTTCCTCATCTAAGTGAGTGCAGTTTAAGTTTCCATATACTGCCTTGAAATGTATCCAGAGGCGACCGGTTCCCCTTTCTTTTGCCTGCATTTGTTTAGATCCTCTACCGGATCCCCTTTGTTGTATCCAATACCGTCTAATATCTAATAATGAGACTCATTATGATCAATTTTACTTCCTCCCTCTCATCTAATCCATACATAAACTTTTGTTGGCGCACCTCCTCAAAGAAGCGATGTGGATCTGCGGTGGGCTGAAATGGAGTAATTTTAGTGCAGGCGTTCCTTTACTGGGTTACCGAAAGTGGGGTGGTGTAGGTGATATCTGAACCTGCCTGATCTCTTATCCTTCTTTCTGTGGTGACCGGATTCATGTGTGTCGGGGCAGCTGTGGGGTTTGGTGCGACCTGTGCAGCTGGTGCTGCCGGTGCCTTTCTTTTTGGGATGCATGGCAGTTGTTTTTGACTCTCCGTTCTCTTTACATACATGTACGTGCTTTCATTTAACTCTTCCCAATCTGCCATCTCTTCTTCATCTGTCTCGTCTGTCCCGAAGGTACACATAATACCATTCTGAACGGAAAGTAACGACTGGAGCTTATCTATCTTTCGCTGGCATTTAACGTGGTCAATGGCGCTCTGCCTTTGTTCTTTAGTGGACTGGTGGAGCGCTCTTAAAGCTGCCTGTAAATCGGCGCATTATTTTGTTAACTGAGTGACCTGGTGTTCAGTCTCCTCTCTTACCAAGACTGCACACTGTGTGTCTTGATAGGCCTTGTCGTACTCGGTTTGGAAGCTGCTAAGGTGTACTATGCAAGACTGGTGGGGCGTTTAACATCGGCGATTTCCCTGTCTTTAGCGGCTAACTTCCCCGGAGTTCCTCAATCATTTTCTTGCTTTCCTTACTGTTTCCCTCATTCTGGTCTTCCTTCTCTACTAACTGACTGCGGAGCGTCTCAACGACCTACTCGGTGCCTCGCAACTGTGCCGAGCAGCACACTATTGCCATTGGCTTTCTGAACTTCACTGCGTTTTTCTTATAGACTTCACATAAATTCTCCCGCCAAGTTTGTCCTATCTTTCCTGGACCTGACTCAGTATTTGCACAAAAATGCGACCAAAGGGGCCATCCTTTCCCCTTTAAATACTTTCTCAATACATCCTCCCATATGGGGCACTGCTCTGATTTGTCGACTATTGCGACTTCGGGTTGCTGCTGTGAATTCATCATTTTCTCTGACATTTGCGCTGCCAACTCTTCTCTACTTGTAATTTGCAACAGGGGGAATAAGGAGTCGATCGAACAACAAGTACGGCTTACGGCTATATTCCGGTTCACAATCCCTCTAGATTTGCATGCAAGTCTGACGAGTTTACCTTACCCTTCCCTGTTAGTTACGCATGCAGTTAGTGCACACTTCCGAAAAGCGGTTATTTGTTCGATATGAAACTTACTCTTGTGGTTTGTTTTTCTTTTCTCCAATTCAATTCAAAGTTGTGGATTCTCTCTCAGAGTAACAAAGTCACTTCTAATCGAGGTCCCAGCAGAGTCGCCAATAAATGTTGACTTCTTTATTTCTATGTGAACCACAAGCTGTTTCTTATATTGACCGAATGACCACACAACCAGTATATTAGTCCAAAAGGCAGTTTATTAACAAATACACTTGCTTCTCTATTCAATGATTCACGTGGCTACGCACTAAACTAGACCTAATAACTAAGATGACCTTTACTTAACTTCAGGGTGACCGGCTCTGGGTGGGAGATAAGGCCTTTATCTGTGTCCACGTGGGTCGATTGGCAGTCTTCAGGTTCGTCTTGGCTGGGCTCGTCCTTCAGGTAGCGATCGCGGGTCCTTGAACTTGGCTGGTTGATATTCTGCAATTGGTCGCACACAGGCCGGTCCAAAAGAGGCCGATCCCTAGTGCGCAGGGCTTCTTATCCTTTTTCTCTTCTCGTCCTTTTGGACGGTCCTAACTCCAGCTCCAATGGATTGATAGGTTTCGATCACCCTCATTGATCCTGGCCAAATACCTTGGTGGCTGGGCGGGTCTTAGCTGTCATTGTTCCAGGCACGTAGGCCTTTCCAAATGAGGGGAAGTGGTGCCGGTTAGTCTGTTCCTGTTGTAGTTCCTTGATTCAAACTCTATTGTCCTGGGGGAAATGGTGATTGACTTTTAATGGGTGCAAGTTTCGGTCAGGTCTGGCTTCTTTGCACAATACACAGAGGTTGTGTACTTGTCTGTTTCCATGTTGACCACAATTCCCATGGTCATTTGCAGGTGGCCATTTTAGATGGCTACACTGCTGGCTCACCTCCTTGGAGGAACTATCATCACATTTCTACCCCTCCCCCAACACCTCAATTGGCAACCTGCCTGCCGATTTTGGAAATGTGTAGGTAGCTCACCAATCAAATTAGATTGAGGCTCAATGTTGGAAGTTGTTGGAGTCTCTAGTTCATCCCGGTTGCCATTACTCCACCTACCGAATGTCTGCCTGAAATGAAAATTGGCCCTATAGTCTTAAGAAAAGTGATTAATTTTGATCCATTTTAGATCAACAACAAAAACAGCTTATATTCATATAGCTCCATTAACAGAATGAAACAGCACAAGGCACTTTACTGGAGCATTATAAAACAATGTAGGACACCAATCCACAAATGAGCTATTCAATTAGATGATGAACAGCTTGGTCAAATAGGTTTTAAGGAGTGTTTTTTAGGAGGAAAGTGAGGTAAAGGGGCAGAGAGCTGTCGGCAGGGTATTGCTGAGATTGAGGCTTACGCAACAGGAAGCACAGCCATGGAACAATGATTTGGAATGCACAAGAGGCCAGCAATGGAGGAAATCGCGTCCAGCACCGGGGCGGAGTATCCATTTCCGCGCATGGAATCAGGACCAACGCCGGTTCCTCAATTTTCCAGCCCCCGAAGAGCGGCGTACTCGGAGACCGCCGCGTATCCCCTACCTGCTATTCTTCATCACTCACTGGCTGAAATCCTGATGGTGTAGATCTATCTTGGTCCTGCCATTCGGGATACTCGTGTGGCGGCTGCGGACACAGTCCGCGGCTGCAACGGTCGGGGGTGGGCCGATCGGAGGGCAGGGCGGCCTCATATGGGACTGGAAACACTCCTCAGTTTGAACCACAGTGGACACTGCCTCCCAAAGAAACTGAAGATCACTATCCACTAACACAGCATTTAAAAGGGGATAAACTGTTTTTTTCCTGGAGGGACCTAGGACAGACCCATAGTACAGTAGAAAACTGAGTCCGAATGAGAAAAATTAAAATGCTGCTGCAAGGCTGGTTTTATTCTTCCAACACAGCTCTTGAACATATTGTTTTTGTAGTTTATACTCAAGTGGTTCTTACCAGATGGGAGGTCCCATTTATATTCCCCTCTACAGCCAACATACGTGATTATTTTCAGAGATGACCTTGGTTTACCAGCACAAAGAATTCAAACTTATTTTGGAAAAGATAGATACCTGACTATCCTGGATAGTTCTGTCGATTTTATTCAGTTTAAGTATGAGTACCTCAGCATCATATGATGATTTCTTGTTTCAAACTGATATGTGAAGAGTGAAAAATGTTGGGTGGCACGGCGGTGAAGTGGTTAGCACTGCTGCCTCATGGTGCCAAGGACCCGGGTTCAATCCTGGCCTGGGTCACTGTCGTGGGGAGTTTGCGCATTCTCCCATTGTCTGTGTGGGTCTCACCCCCCACAACACAAAGATGTGCAGGGTAGGTGGATTGGCCACACTAAAATTGCCCCTTGATTGGAAACATAAATTGGTACTCTGAATTTATTGTGAAAATGTCATCAAATGACTTAGGAAATGGTTCAAAGGACAAAATATGTCTAATCCTGGAAATTGAGAAAAAGCAGGGACAGTTGGGAAGACATACTGGAATACAGATCCATCAACATCTGTAAAGAAGTCTAAACTAACATATTTAATTGAAATGTATTGGGCTGGACTCACTGTTTTGGAGGCTATGTGCCGAGGCCGGCGTGGGAACTGTGGCATTTTACAACGGTAAAATCGGCGCTGAACCCTCGCCGACTTTGCAACCGGTGAGGGGCTCGCAGCTGCGCCAAAATAACTCCTGACTCCCACGATATAAATGGGTGTAGAATGGCTGGATCTGTGGTCGCATGTGCACATGGCGACGACGTGCAGAGGTCGCGCCGCAAAACATGGCGCTGGCCATGCGCAGATCCAACCTGCCAAATAGTGCGCCTACGCCTGGCCACCCCAACTAGTTGCCCCAGCCCACGCGAAAGCCCCCCCCCGCCCAGTAGCACGGCTCCCGCTCAACTGTGCCGGCCCTGTACACAGTCCACAGCTTCCACATCAGGGGTGGGATTCTCCGCAATCGGCGCGATGTCCGCCGACCGGCGCCAAAAACGGCGCAAATCAGTCCGGCATCGCGCTGCCCCAAAGGTGCCGAATCCTCCACATCTTGAGGGGCCGAGCCCTAACCTTGAGGGGCTAGGCCCACGCCGGACTGATTTCCGCCCCGCCAGCTGGCGGGAAAGGCCTTTGGTGCCCCGCCAGCTGGCGCGAAACTGACTTTGCTGTGCGGCGCATGTGCGGCCGCTCACAGCATCCCCGCGCATGCACAGTGGAGGGGGTCTCTTCCGCCTCCGCCATAGTGGAGACCATGGTGAAGGCGGAAGGAAAAGAGTGCCCCCATGGCACAGGCCCGCCCGTGGATCGGTGGGCCCCGATCGCGGGCCAGGCCACCGTGGGGGCACCCTCCGGGGCCAGATCGCCCCGTGCCCCCCCCAGGACACCGGAGCCCGCCCGCGCCGCCTTGTCCCGCCGGTAAGAGAGGTGGTTTGAATCTCGCCGGCGGGACAGGCATTCCAGCAGCGGGACTTCGGCCCATCGCGGGCCGGAGAATCGCCGGGGGGGGGGCCCGCCAACCGGCGCGGCACGATTCCTACCCCCGCCGAATATCCGGTGCCGGAGAATTCGGCAACCGGCGGGGGCGGGATTCACGCCCGCCACCGGCGATTCTCCGACCCGGCGGGGGGTCGGAGAATCCCACCCCAGGTTACCGATCGTTGAGACCACACGTATTCCGCGCGGTCGGGAACTCGGCCCTTTGGACGCTGAGCATCAGGGTGACCTTTGGGTGACATGCCAATGCCATTCCAATGGCATGCGGCGCACAACATGATGATGCCATTTCAGAGGGGGTGAGGATACAAAAGCGGCGTCAAACTTGATTTGAACATCGGAAGGGATTCTCCACCCAATCGGTGATTACGATATCGGCGTCAGGGAACGGTGAATTCCGCCCTTTATATTTCTAACCAATGAGTTGTCGGCACGTTCTTGCATTTTATTTCTAATGTAATTCAGTTATATTTGTCATGTTATAAAACTCTTACAAGCTCTCATGTTTATTTCTGATACTTGAACTGTAATCGATGGAAAAGTGACAAAGTGGAGGATTGCTGCTGAACCGACATTGGCTGTAACGATTCTCCATGCAGTGTTCAGAAAGAATCCTTTTGCAAATTGGAAACATCACAATGCTCAGGCATCTAAATTTGAAAGCTGTGAGTGGGGAAATTCTGTCATACTATCTATACTCATAGCAAGGTGAATATAGGCATCTTTAGTAAATGTCATTACTTCCGGTGAGGGGGATGTGCTGAATAGTCGTACATCAGGTCTCCTCTGAAAGAAGAGATAATAGGCACCTTTAGCCAAATTTAAACCACAAAATCGGGCTAAACGATCCCCTCACCCTAAACAACATGAAATACTGCAAGAATGCCAGGAAACATCAACTCAAGAGGCCGCAGGCACACCAGAAACTGTGGCAAGGGACAGGAGTGACGAGCTAGGAGATCAGCAAACCCATGAGGTGAAGGGTCCCTGGCCACCCCCCCGAGAGAGGGTGACTGGTGACCTGAAAAGTGAGCCCCCCCCCCCCCCACCCCCCCCCCCCCCCCCGCCCCCCTCGCTTCCCCCACCCCCACCAGGTGATGGATGGAAGACGTTCCTCACCAGGGAACTGAAGGAGATGAAGGATGAGATTGAGGCCGAAATAAAGCTGGCAGTCAAGGTGGCAATGGCAGAGTCGCTGGCGATCATGCAGGTGGCCCTCGACAGTATGGAAAAGAGATTGGAGGCCCGGGGAAGTACAATAAAGGAGCTAGAGAAAGCTTTGACAAACCAGAGTGACCAAATTGTCGCCCTGGAGGCCAAAATTAAGATGTTGGTCGTGGCGGCAGAACATCAGAATAGTGGGCCTGACAAAGGGTGGGTAAACTAGTAGGGAGAGCCCCCTGAGATCGACAGGTCCCATAAGTCGCTTCGACTAAAGCCCAAGGCAGGAGAGCAGCCGAGAGCGGTCATTGCCAAGCTGCACAAATACCAGGACCGGGAAAGGATCCTTCGCTGGGCCAGACAGACTTGCTGTTGGGAGGAACACAAAATCAGAATCTACCAGGATATTGGGCGGGCTTGGCAAAGCTCAGGGCAGAACTTAATAATGCAAAATTGGCCCTGTACAAAAACAAAATTAAATTCAGAATGCTGTACCCAGCCAGGGTCTGGGTAACATACCAGGACAAGGTACACTACTTTACTGCCCCTGCAGAAGTGGACGGGTTCATTCAAAAGATCAGTTTAGGCAGACAGCAAGGGAGACAGCGATAAAGGCGACACAAAGGAGGAAGGAAAGAATCAATGGACAATGTGGGGGCAGGAGAAGGTGAGAAGGAGATAGAAGGGACACCAGCAGAGCTGGCATTGTAGGGTGTCAGATCGACCCCAGGAGAGGGGCCACAACACTAGTGAGAAAACTAGTGCCAGGAGGTATGAGAGAGAGGGGGCCGCGATGCATCCCCCACCAGGGAGAAAGCATCTGGCAGGGGTGGGGGCACAGCACCAAGGGGGGAGGAAAGCAGAGGGATAAACACAAGAAGGGTTACGGGAGGGGGGAGACAGGGTGTTAGGGGAGCAGCATGAAGGGGGGAACAAAACGACTGGGAGGAGAAGGACTCTAGACTGGATTCAGCAGGTCACTCTCAGAAACATGGATCAAGATGTCACCGCAAGTAGCCACTTCCCTGAACAAAGGGAAACCCCAGAGTGCAGGGGCCCACCCATGTGGCTGTGTACAAGACCCACTGACAGACAAGTCAAATTCCAGAATTTGGAAAATGGCAGGCAGGGCTAGGGAACTGGGAACATTTTTGGAACAGATGGGGGCTGTGGATCCATGGTGATTCATGCACCCAGATGAGACGCAATTCTCTTTTTTCACACAAGTATAGAAGATGTATACCCACATCAGCTTCTTTGCAGTAAGAGCGGAGTACTCCGTGATTGTAATCTCCTACCCTGCTTCACACTGCCTGGATGTGAAGTTGGAGACAGGCCGTGCCAAATGGGCCCCATGAAGGTAGGACATGACCTTTTTGGCTGTCATGGTCTTCTACCAGAAGGTCTTCTGCCATAGACGAGTATATTATGAACAACCGGAACGTGGAGGTCTCACACTCCACGTTCTGGGAAGCACTGAAGGCTATGATTAGAGGAGCATGCAGAGCAGGGAAGAGAGGGCGGCTAGGCAGAAACTGATCAACTCCATTCTGGAGATCGACTGAAGACACTCCGAGGCCCCAAGTATAGAGTTTCTGGTGGACAGGAAAAAGCTACAATGGACTTTAGCCTGTTATCCACCAGGCAAACAGTGCAACCAACTCCACTAGACAAGGGGGATCTTCTACGAACACGGAGACAAGGCTAACCTCCTGCTGCCTCATCAGCTGAGAAAGCAGACAACCACGAGGGAAATAGGGTAGCTAAGATAGCAGAAGTGGACTGGTAGCCGAACGAAAGAAGTGTTCGAGGTCTTCAACCGGGGGTTATACACCTCCAAGGCCCTTGACGGGCACCCTGCAATGAAATAGTCTCTCGTTGAACTGGACATTTCAGTTGTTGGAGACAATAGGTAGAGGGAGATGGGAGCAATGCTAGGACTTGGGAGAAGTCATGGATAGCACCAACTCCATGCAGGCGGGGAAGGCGCTGGGACCCAACGTGTCCCCGGCGGACTTATACAAAAGATTTGTGAGGGCACTAGCCCACACTTGCAGAATATGTCGTAAGACTCACTACCGAAGGGCACCCTGCCTCCAAAGCTAACACACGCCACCATATCGCTGACCCAATGGAATGCGGATCATTTCACTGCTCAATGTAGATGCAAAAATGCTCACAGCTGGAGAACTGCGTACCAGAGGTGGTCGCAGAGGACCAGACGGGCTTTGCTAAGGATAGATAGCTGACAGTGAACATCAGACGACTGTTGAACATGATAAAGACCCCTATCCGGGGAGAGAAAACTAGAGGTGATTGTCTCCCTGGATGCAGAGAAGGCCTTTGGCAGAATCGAGTAGAAGTACCTCATAGAGATACGACAGCAGTTTGGGCTGTGGACAGGATTCACATTATGGGTGAAATTCCTGTACAACACCCAAAGGCTAGCGTACGGACAAACACCACCAGTTCTGAATATTTGCAGCTGCGCAGAGACACAAGATAGGGATGCCATGTGAACCCGAGAGGGGAAGGGACAGAGCTGGAAGGACTACCATTCAAACTAACCCAAAGCAAATTCCGCTACCTGGGGATCCAGATTGCCCATGACTGGACATGGATCCACAAGTGGAACCTGATCAGTCCGGCGGAGGAAGTAAAAAAGGAGCTACAGGGATGAGATACACTCCCACTCTCCCTGGCGAGGAGGGTACAGACGATCAAGATGAACGCACTGCCCAGGTTCCTCTTCAGGTGGGCAGCACGTTTAGCATAGTTGCTCAAGGCGGCAATGACCTGGGTTCAACTCCCAGCTTGGGTCACTGTCTGTGCAGAGTCTTGTATGTTCACCCCGTGTCTGCGTGTTTTTCCTCCGGGTGCTCCGGTTTCCTCCCATAAGTCCCGAAAGATGTGCTTGTTAGTTGAATTCTCCCTCCATGTACCGGAACAGGTGCCGGAGTGTGGCAACTAAGGGATTTTCACAGTAAACCTATTTGTGACACTGATAAAAGATTATAGATTATAAACTCTCTGGAAGGCCTTAGCAGTGCATCATTGTATTGGGCCTTTAGGTCTCAAAGGGTCTGGTGGCAGGGGTGGGCCCCTCTTGCTGTGCTTGTGGTAATATCTCTATTGAGGAATTTCCCTTATGGTAAAGTAAGAGGGTTACACAAGTGGAGCGACAGTGAGGTCCCTGGGTGGAGTCCTGGGAAATACCAGGCTGTATGGACAGAGTAGGGGCTCTAAAAAGGGGTGGTTACTCGCTACATGAGGGCAGAAGACCCTCACAGAGGGGTAGAGGATGAATATAGTCTTGTGAACCCTGACCTTCAAGTGCAAAGTGCAGCCAGAGGGCATGGGCTATCTGGAAATACAAAGGTATGGAAACCAGGCTATCAGGGATTAAATTATAAATGGCTGATTGTTCAAATTGGGAGGCTCATTTTAATCAGCAGTCCATGAAGACTAGGAGAATGAGGGTGCCAGCTAAGGATGAAACTAACTGAAAATTACAATTAACTTGAATCAGTTGTGCCTCGGCTGCCATAAGGGTTGCCAGTTTCCTGATCCTTCCTTGACAAGCCAATTATGCCAATTTAGTCAGTATTGCATTGCATGAGTGTGCCACTGATTGGTGCCCAGGGATTAACCCGTGGAAGTTGAGCCCCCAAGCATTGAACTCCAAGGCTTACACTCACTTCTCCACAACAGAGAGGTGACACCGATGTTGCCCCCAGTGCAAAGCGATGGGGTAACAGCGCTCATCAATCACCCCATTCAGGACATGATGGCTGGCAGAGTCACATTCCCCCTTGTGGTTAGAATGCACTCAATTGGTGTCAGTCCTCCCCCTTTTGGGGCGGGGGTGTGGTTAGTCTTGCAGCCCGCTGAGGCTTTCAAGCATCAAGGCGTTCTGTCAGGCGGATTAGCCAGGAGCAATGTGGGGAATTGCCAATGTGGGAGAGAGGAGGAAGTGAGGCTCATTGGAAAGGTGCTCACATCAAGGGATGTGCACGAGTGGGTGTCCCAAATTGTGAGAGGGCTGTGAGTTAGGGCAATGTCAGGATTCTTCATCGCTCACATTTATGTTCTCTTCCTTTCAGTTTTGGGATTGAGAAAATCATGGAGCCAGTCAACCTGGAAGTGCTATTGATTGCTGCAGAGCAACAGCAGTGACATCAACGGGTGGCTGCATGTGGTCAGGACCAGTGCCCTGCAGAGGAAGGGGAGGCAGGGCTCGCTGATCTAATGGATGCAGAGCTAGAGAAGAATGAGCTTCAGAGGAGACACTAATGGTGTGCTGCACTCTGCAAAACCTGGCACTACAACGGGGTGAGCAGCTGGATGAGGCAGACATGGAGAACCGACACATCTCCTCGGATGAGGAGGAGATGGAGGAGGGTGGCGAGGGCAACCCACAGGGAAGACCTCAGGCATTGGCCATGGTCAAAATGGGGCACAGGGCTCGGGACATCCTCATTGCCTCTCAGTTTGGGGATAACCAGGGCTCGGGCAACAAGACTTCTCCAATGTGGTCTGACAGCGTTTCACTTATGTCCTGCCTGTGGCTCTTTGTGATGGTCAGACCTTTCATGGGCAGAGCATAAAAGTGATATGACTGGACGCTGCAGAACAATGATGATGACCTACAGTGAGGCCAGAACAATGCTGCTCTGACTCTCTGCAACTGTCTCACTCCTGCCTGAAAGATACCCAAGTGCAACCTGCCACTGAACAGGGTAATCTGGGGGGGCTGAGAGGCTGAATGACACATCTCAGCTGCTACTTCCTCCTCCAAGGTCAAGAGTGCCGGTGTGTTTCTCCACCTGCTGACAAAGTGGGCAGACTCTCACATGCTTTCACCATCCTCAGTACTAATAAATACCGGCAAGCATAAGAGGCCTGAGCATTGCTCTGAGAGAGGGGGGAAAAAGGGGGGGCATGAGCCTACCCAGTGTGGAAGTTGGTAGGGTGTGTGTGTGGGGGGGGGGGGGGGGGGGGGGTGGTAGGGGGCGATGCTACGATGCTGGCAACATTACTGCAGCATCAGTATGCGAGGTGGTAGAACCATTGCGCTGCCATCCTCTCAGAGCAGGAGGTTGTGCTGACTTTGTGTGAGGATTGGCAGATGCCACAATAGCATGAGAGCAGGGAGGTACTTTATGGGTGAACAACATGACTTTTAAGACAAGCTTGTTCTTACACAGATGGCTTATCTCAACGAGTGCCTACGTTCACCCATGCCCACTTTGTTTTCCCTTCCTCATCCTCCCACCCGATCTAGGTTTATCCCCAGGATCCACAGTTGGGGATGAGGTGGTCTGCTGATCTCGACGCCTTGAGATGATCTTGGCAGCATCTTCTGGACGGCCGGGGCCTTGAGACTCCAGGTCTGCTTTTGGGCTGCACGGGTGTTGTAGTTCTATCCTTCTTGGTGTGTGGGGCTGGAGGTGTGTCACTCACAGCAAGGTGGCGGATGGGGCGGGTTTCAGATGGGCTGGGCAACCCTAGGGTCTCCGGACTGGAAAGCCCCAGGCTACGCACCTATCCATCCTCTTCCCTTAGAGTGCTCAGGGCCCCCTGAGCTTCTCCATTTGTTAGGGGGGCAGCTTGAGTGAAAGCCAGAAGCCCACAGTTCTCTGGCACTAAAGCTTGCCTGTGCCAGGCAAATGATGCCCTGCGCCACAGAGCTGTTGCTCTATTAATAATAATCATGAACCACAAGCCTTCCCTTATATCGATCAAATGACAACACAACAATTTAGTTAGTCCAAAAGATGGTTTATTTACATACACAAGAGTTACATCGACATGCAAACACAATATCTACTACGAGTTAAACTACACCTATCAGCTACAATAACCTACACTTAACTTCAGGGCGACTGGCACTGTGCAAATGGATAAGGCCTTTATCTGGATTTCACTTGGCTGGTTCGAAGAAAGCGGCTCTGTCTCTGCTGGGCTCATCCATCAGGTAGCGATCGTTGGTTTTGAACTTAGCTGGCTGTTCCTGCTACGATTGGGTTGGCACAGGCCGGATCCAAAAGAGACAGAACACATGGCTGTGCTCTCTTTAATCCCTCTGGGATTTCGCGTTCTTTGGGGCGGTCCTTAACCTTGGACTCAATAGTTTGACAGGGCTCTGATCACTGTCTTCGATTTCAGCCAATAAAGGGGCGGGTGCCTTGGTAGCTGGGCGGGTCCCTAGCGGTCATTGACCTTGGCAGTTGGGCTTTCTGAGTAAGGGGAGTGGCGCCGATCAGTCTGTGGCTGTATCGGTTTCTTGATTGGAGCTCTATTGTCCTGGGAAAATGGGCCATTAAAATGCAAACGAGCGGGGTTTTCAATCAGGCCTGGTTACCTGTGTTTCAGATACACATAGGCTCTGTATCTGTCTGAGTCCTGGGTTGGCCATAATTCCCATGGTCCTTTGCAGGTGACCATCTTAGATGGCTACAGAGCTTATGCCCTCAGCCATGGAGTGGACAACTCCCTCCATGGAGTACATGTCCTGCACCAAGGTCTCCACTGCAGAAATCACCCTTTAAGTATTGGCCTTGCTACTTCGGAGTGACGGAGCATCTCTTCGGACAGAAGACGATGGGTCTCGTCCAGTCGGCATTGCAGTCTCAGGAGGTATGCTGTCATTCCTGCCTGATACTCACAACTGTGCCTTGGTAGCATCAGCAGCTGTGGGCTGACCAAACCCAGGAGTACATCATCGTACTGGGACTCAGCATAGTCCTCGGCACCGGCATCCCTTCGAGTGCCAAATTCCTGGGATGTCCTTTCATCTGCCTGCTTTGGATCAACTGTGAGGTAGCTCAGCAGTGAATGCCACATTGGAACACTGCTGAGGAGTTGTTTGAATGGTGTGTCCCATTGGTTGCAGTGATTAAGTTGTAGCTGGGCGAGCGAATCAGAGGCAAGCCACCAAGGGCATGGGATGAAACTCGTGAAAAAAGCATTTTTCTTACAGAGGCTGAATACATGGCTACGTTTCTCGCTCCCATCACTGGCAGGATGCACTCCGATTTTCTCGCTGAGTCCAAATCAGAAAATCCCACCCTTTGTTGGATAGGTTGAAAACAAAGAGAGAAACAGTCGTAAATAGTGACCTCAAATGATTTCTGTTATATGGGCTGGATTTGTCTGTCATTCACTGTATTGTGGTCGAGCAATAAGGATAGAATTAATAGAACAGTTTGTCCTCAAGTATTGTGGTAATAACATATGAAAGCTAAAATATTTAAAAGAACCTGAAAATTACATATTCCACACCAGTGTTAATGTCAGTCCACTTTTTAAATCACTTAACAGTATATTGTGATTTTTTTTTTCTCTCTGTTTGAATTACAAAAATTATCCTCATTTTAAATTCACATTGCCAAGACATTACGGATTTATTTGCATTAAACATCTGGGGGTTACCATTGACCCAAAACTGAACTGGACTAGTCATACAAATACCATGGCAACAAGAGCAAATCAGTGACTAGGAATCCTGTGGCAAGAGGCTCACCTCCTAAATCCCCAAAACTGTCCCATCACCTACAAGGCACAGTCAGGAAAATGATAGAATGCTCCCCACTTGCTTGGATGAGTGCAGCTCCAACAATACTCAAGAAGTTGGACATCATCTAAGACAGAGAGGAGGTTCTGAGTGGTCTAGCAGGCTTAAAGGTAGACAAATCTGAAGGACAAGATGAAGTGTATCCCAGGCCTCTGAGTGAGGCAAGGGAGAAGATAGCAGGGGCCTCTGGCAAAAATTTTCAATTCCTCACTGGCAACAGGAGAGGTGCCAGAGGATTGGAGGATAGCCAATGTGATACCATTATTCAAGAAGGGAGGAAGGGATAAAGCAGGCCAGTCAGTCTAACCTCAGTGGTGGGGAAATTATTGGAAGCAATTCTGAGAGACGGAATTAATCTGCATTTGGCGAGGCAGGGGTTAATCAAGAACAGTCAGCATGGTTTTGTTAAGGGGAGGTCATGTCTGACCGACTTGATTGAACTTTTCGAAGAGGTGATGAGATGTGTAGGTGAGGGAAATGCATTTGGCATAGTCTACTTGGACTTCAGAAAGGCTTTTGATAAGGTCCCACATGGGAGATTGATAGCAAAGGTAAGAATTTTGGCAAATTGGACCCAGAATTGGCTGAGTGGCAGGAAGCAGAGGCTGATGGTTGAGGAGTGTATTTCTGACTGGATGCTTGTGTCCAGTGGGATCCCGCAGGGATCAGTGTTGGGGCCCTTGCTATTTGTGGTTTATATAAATGATTTAGATATGAATGTAGGAGGGTTGATCAGTAACTTTGCGAATGATACGAAAATTGGTGGGGTGGAAATAGGGAGGAGGATAGTCTTCGATACAGAAGGATATAGACGGGGTGATCATTGGCAAATAGAATTCAATCCAGATAAATGTGAGGTGATGCATTTGGGCAGGACAAACTAGGTGACGGGAATACATGATAAACGGCAGGACCCGGGACGTATCGAGGATCAGAGGGATATACACCGGTCCCTTAAGGTAGCAAAGCAGGTGCATATAGTAGTTAAGAAAGCCTATGGTATCCTTGCCTTTATTAGCCGAAGCATAGAGTTTAAGAGAAGGGAGATTATTCTGGACTGCATAACGTTGGTTAGGCCACAGCTGGTGTATTGTGTGCAGTTCTGGAATCCACATTATAGGAGGGATGTGACACCACTGGAAAGGGTTCAGAGGAGATTTACCTGGATGTTGCCTTGGTTGGAGAGTCTTAGTTATGAAGAGAGATTGGATAGACTTGGTTTGTTTTCCTTGGAGCTGAGACGGGACATGATTGACATGTATAAAATTATGAGGGGCATAGATGGAGCAGACAAGAACAAACGTTTCCTCTTGGTGGATGGGTCAATGACCAGGGGGCATAGATTTAAGGTAAGGGGCAGGAGGTTTAGAGGGAATGTGAGGTATAGTTTTTTTACCCAGAGTGTGGTGGGTGTTTGGAATTCACTGCCTGAAAGGGTTGTGGAGGCAGAGACCCTCATAACATTTAAGGAGTATTTAGATGTGCACCTGCGATCCCAGGACATACAAGGCTATGGGTCAAATACCATCTGCAAGATGCACTGCAGCAACTCATCAAGCCTCCTTGGACAGCACCTTCCAAACCCACAAACACTACCATCTAGAAGGTCAAGGGCAGCAGACACCTGGGAGCCCCACCACCTTGTTTCCTTCCCAGACACACATCGCCCTGCCTTGGAAATATATTGCTGTTCCTTCACTGTCCCTGGGTCTAAATCGTGGAACTCCTTCCCTAACAGCATGTTAATGTACCTACACCACATGAACTGCAGCAATTCAAAAAGGCAGCACACCATCACATTCTCTAGGGCAATTCGGGATGGGTAATAAATGCTGGCTTAGCCAGCAACGCCGACATCCCAATAATGAATGTTTTAAAAAAATGTAATTTAAAGCATCCAATTCATTATTTTTCCATTAAGGGGCAATTTAGAATAGCCAATTCACCTACCCTGCACATCTTTGGGTTGTGAGGATGAGAGCCATGCAGACACGGATTAATCTGAAAATTGCTAAAAAATTGTTATGGTGCTTGAAGATCTTGCACCTGTGTGAAATTTTCAGGAGCCGTGGAGATTCAATATAGTAAAACTGTTTTTAAACCACTTCAATTCATTGAAGCTGTTTCTTGGTTTTATGCAAAGCTAGACCAATTCCACAGAGCTTTTTGAGTTGTCAGCTTATTTGGCTCTTTTTATTGAAATTTGTTAGCAGCTTTTCTTTGAAGCTGTCAGCCTGTTTATCTTCTCCATTGTCCCATTGTGCTGTATTTGCTTCTTGCAGCTCACTTCATACAACATTCCAACTTTCTTCAGCTGTAATGATGAGTGTAATCATGCATGGTGGGTTTCGTGACGAAGGGGCATGTTATCAGGCAGGAAGGTAGCAGATGGGAACCTAACACCTTCCCACCTCCACCCCATTTAAGGTAATGGCAGGAATAAGCACTTGAGAGCCTCTTCCCACTGTAACTGTTATTAACCCAGTAGCAGGTAAGCTCCCCATGAGGGGAGCAGAGCATCAAACCTGCGTGGGATTGCTCACGGTCTTCCAGGGGGGCTCCCTTTTTCGAAGACATTCATTGCCTGATCAAGGAAGCCAGCGTTAAGCAGGGGTGAGGGGCTGAAAGCCAGATCCATACACTTGCAGCTGAGTCCAATTCCCCGTCATCCCCCACATCCCCACGTCATGAACCCCTTCTCACCATCACTGTGGTCTCGGATCCAATTATTACGCTGGGCCTCGTGTAGGTGTCGGTCAGACAGCAGCCACCACCTCCACAGAAACACTGCCATCCAATACAGCTACTTTCCTCTTATTGGCTGGCAGCTCTTGCCATTAAGGGATTTCAGACCCCAGGGTCCTTGGTACTGGGGGAAGGCCTGCCTTGGACCCGCAAAATTCCTGAATGGAACAAAATGCAGTAGGCTTCCAAAAAGAGATGACACTATGCTCTGGCCAGCTTTCCAGCTTGCAACCGAGACCGCCATCACCTCGACAAGATTCCAGGTGCAAGCTCTAATTGGCATTAATAAAACTTTGGTGTAAACACTGAGAATTTAGGAAAAGACTCTTTAATTGCTTTTTTATGAGCAAGAACATCATGAACATGTGTTAAACTTGTTTACATGCGAGACCAGTTTAAAGAGTTTGGATGAAAGTTTGCAGCCACTTCAATAGACCTTAATCCAGAAGTTGAACCTGCCTTCAACACACAATGTTGATATACCCGAGGTAGGCTCGCAAATTCAAATTATTTATGTTATTAATAGAAAGTGATACATTTTCACAACATCAACAGCAGAAATAATCTTGCGCTTTCATAGCCGATATTCTTTATTTTTAAAATAAATTTAGAGTACCCAATTATTCTTTTACCAATTAAGGGGCAATTTAATGTGGCCAATCCACGTAACCTGCACATCTTTGAGTTGTGGGGGCAAAACCCACGCAGGCCTGGGGAGAATGTGCAAACTCCACACGGACAGTGACCCAGAGCCGGGATTCGAACCCGGGTTCTCAGCGCCACTGTCTCAGTGCTATCCACTGCGCCATATGCCGCCCACCATAACAGATATTCTGCTCCATGATATCAATGACTATGTAAAAGTGTTGAACTAACATGAAGTTCCTAATTTAGCCACAAGCATAGCTGAATGTGATTCTTATATAAATCAATTAGCAAATTTCCAGGCCCCATCAGAGGTTAACAGGAGGCCCCAGATTATTAATAGGTTTTGGATTTACTCTGGTGCAGAATAGCGTCTATTTGGGCCAATATCATTAGAACTTACAAACACACAAGTTTAGTTAGTGTTTAGAAAGCCCCTCTCTGCCACAAACATGTAATTGCATCTCTTCCATACCGCAGCACCTCAAGGGTAGTGTCCAGAGGCTATAAGACTCATCGGTCTCATCGACTCTGGACACTACCCTTGAGGTGTTGCGGTATGGAAGAGATGCAATTACATGTTTGTGGGCGAAGCTTCAGAAAAACACATGAAAGCAGCTACAGTGACACTTATCCCAGGGATTACAGAAGAAGTAAGGTCAAAGGGGAATTGTCAAAATGTCCACAAAATTCTCGAGTTTGAATTGGAATGCAACTGACCTATTATCTGAATTCAAATGGTTAGATAGCATAGAGAGCTACAGTTTCTTGATTCGTGTGTGACCAAACCATACACACAAGTCATAAACATTTGCCTAACAATTGGGAATGAATATCTACACAGGCTGAACATGTGAGACTTAATAGAGAATTAAAGGACCTCCAAAACATACGGGCCGGGATTCTCCGAAATATCGGCCAAATGTTGACGCCGACGTAAACACTGGAGTGGTGTACACCGGCGACAACGGGCCTTCTGGCCCAGTGATTCAGCGGTCCTCAGGGGGCCAGCACTGCTCCAGCCCTGAAAGGCAGCCCTGCATGGCGGGCGCGGGTCCGCGCATGCGTGCGACGGCCGTCTCCACGCAGGTGCATGCGCATGGTGGCTGTCTCCGCGCTGGCGCCGAGCAACCTGGCGGAGACCGACAGCGGGCCCCCGCTGAAGGAGGTAGGCCCCCTCCAGATTGTGGCGACCGCCGATCGGTAGCCTCCGATCGCGGGCCTGGATGCCGTGGAGGCCCCCCGGAGTCAGATCACCCTGCCCCCCTTCCAGGACGGCCACCACGGCCGCGGATCCGAGCTCCCGCCAGGTGGTACCAGGTTGGAACCACGCCGGCGGGACTCGCCAACTCGACGAGAATTCGGCTGGTCGACTGCGGGGAATCGCCGCAGGGGCCTCTTTCAGCAGCCCCCGCCCTCTGCCACGTCGATTGGTGCCGATTCTCCGATCACCGGAGAATCATGTCCCGATGTCGGAGCAGCGTGGCGGGAATTTCCCGTGTCACCGGCGATTCTCCGACCCGCCACAGGCTCGGAGAATCCCAGCCATGGACTACATTGGAACGCTAGTTCAGAATTAGGTTAAACTTCCAAAATCATCAACTCAAGTTCATGTAATTTCAACAATAACCTACAGAATCCATAGACCACTTCATCAGCAGATGCAGAGAAAGGGTATATGTATTGTTGCTTTTCAAATGTGGAATTAACATACAGAATTGTTAATTTGGTGGTTGCATCCACTGCCATGGAAGCGTTTCTGAAAGAACTACTGGACAAGCCTAAAATGTAAAGCATCAAAGATGCTTGAGGGAGTCAATTAGCTCAGCTGGTTCTTGATGCAAAGTGATGCCAAAATCATGAGTTCAATTCCCATAACGACTCAGGTTATTCATGAAGATCCTATCTTCTCAACCTTTTCCCTTATCTGAGCTGTGGTGACCCTCAGGTTAAATCACCACCAGTCAGCTCTCAAAGTGGAGAGCACACACGGTCCTCTGGGACTGTGGCAACATTTACATTTCTTCATTATTGGCCAAGACTGACCCATGCACAAGTGCTAACTTACTTCCTCAGTGAATTCTAAATTATGTGCATCCACAGATGGGGAAAGCCATGGTGAAACCTACTAGAACATAGAACATGCAGTGCAGAAGGAGGCCATTCAGCCCATCGACACACTTAAGACCTCACTTCCACTCTATCCCCGTAACCCAATAACCCATCCTAACCTTTTTGGTCACTAAGGGCAATTTAGCATGGCCAATCCACCTAAACTGCACGTCTTTGGACTGTGGGAGGAAACCGGAGCACCCGGAGGAAACCCACGCAGACACGGGGAGAACGTGCAGACTCCGCACAGCCAATGATCCAGCGGGGAATCAAACCTGGGACTCTGGCGCTGTGAAGCCACAGTGCTATCCACTTGTGCTACCGTGCTGCCCTGTAAAACTTGCAGCATTCGACAATGAATTAAATTCAATGTGCAGGATCCATAACCTGGATTGCAAGTATAAGCAATCCTCCACTGTGCCAATGATGCTCCACATCATGGAAAGTAAAGGCAGAGTGATACAAGTCACTTGCCATGTCATGACCTCACACTAATAAAAATAAATGGAATCAGTCAGACTTCACAAGACAGATCTATCTCAGAAACGATTCCTTTAATGCCAGTTCATGACTCGAACATCAAGAATCCAGAATGTTTTGACACAATTAGCAGTGTCAAGGGAGCTGCAATATTACACTTGCAGGAAAATGCAAGTCCATCAATTGATCCACCACGTAAGTGTAGCATCCACCTCCAAGACAAGTTGAAGGTTGAGTTAGATAAAATGGAGAAAGATGGAACCATTCGAAGAATATAAGAGCACTGCAAATATCATAGCAGAATCACATGTGTCCTGAAGGATGGGATTGAGAATATGCCTCACTCCACAATGTTTAAACATAGCTTTGAAACATTGGGCAAAATTCTCCGTTATCGGCGCAAAGTCCGCCGACCGGCGGCAAAAACGGCGCAAATCCCACCTGCATCACGCCGCCAAAAATGTCGCAAAGTCTCCGGCCCGGAATGGGCTTGCAGTGGCGTGACGCTATCCGCGCTGGCTCACGTGGTTCACGCCGTGCGGCGTGTATGAGACCCTTCGGCGCTGGTTGGCGTGGTGCCAAGCCCCTTTCCCGCCGGCCGGCGGGGCGCAAATCACTCTGGGGCGGGCCTAGCCCCTGAAGGCGTGGAGGATTCCGCACCTTTGGGGCAGCCCGACACCGGTTCACGCCACTCCGTCCCGCCGGGACCCCCCGCCCCGCCGGGTGGAGGAGAATCCCGCACATTCTTTGCGAATCCCACATCATCCCAATTGGGGTCGTATACCCTTAACAGCACCACTAACCTCCCCTCCAGTGCCCCCGTCACAATCACATATCTACCCCCCTGATCTGCCACCACCTTCTCCACCTGGAAGCGTACTCTTTTGCTGACCATTACCACTACCGCTCGAGCCCTTCCGGCTCATTATGGACGCGCTGCTCCCCACACCCGACCAGAACACCCAACCGGATTGCCGCCCGCCGCTCAGCCCCGAGGTTCCAGTCTCGTGACATTGAGGTGCTCCTGGACGCAGTGGAGCAGAGGAGGGAGGCCCTGTATCCCGGGCACGGCCGCAGAGTTGCTCCACGCCACAGCCGGCGTCTGTGGAGGGAGATGGCAGAGGCCGTCACCGCTGTGGCCCTGACACCACGGACAGGCACCCAGTGCCACAAGAAGGTGAGCGACCTCGTCAGAGCAGCCAGGGTGAGCCTCCCCCCCTGCCCGATATCCATATCCCCCATATCCCCCATATCCCCCCTCCCCATATCCCCCATATCCCCCCTCCCCCATATCCCCCCTCCCCCATATCCCCCATATCCCCCCCATATCCCCACTCCCCCATATCCCCCTATCCCCATATCCCCCATACCCCCTCCCCCATATCCCCCATACCCCACCTCCCGCATATCCCCCCTCCCCATATCCCCCATATCCCCCTCCCCCATATCCCCCCTCCCCCATATTCCCCATATCCCCCCTCCCCCATATCCCCCATATCCACCCTCCCCCATAACCCCCATCTCCTGCCCTCCCCCATATCCGCCTTCCCCCATTTCCCCAAGTGAATCCAGCCCTAACCTTAACACGCGCAACCAATGGCGTGCATTCATATACCTGTCTAACACCTTTTACCCCTGCCACCGCCCCCCCCCCCCCCCCGACAGGAGAAACGCGCACACAACACCAGGGAGCATGTGAGGACTGGAGGAGGCCCCGCTGATGAGAGGCCACTGACCGAACATGAGGGAAGAGCCCTGGAACTGGCTGGCTGACCTAAGGACCGGGAGGTTGCTGATGCAGAGGTCGGGGGCCCACCAGCAAGTGAGCCACCGACAGCCCGTCCCCATATCCCCCCTCCCCCATATCCCCCCTCCCCCATATCCCCCTCCTCCATATCCCCTCTCCCCTATATCCCCCTCCCCCATATCACCTGATCACTGCCTGCGTGTCTAACGGTGCATGCTTCATTGTGTATCGCAGGAGCAAACGTCGAGGCACCCATCCCCGCAGATGCAGACCGCCCGCATGATGCCCCTTAGAGACCATGGGGGACGGAGAGACCCGGACCCTCTGGCATGCGACGCCCGCAGGATGCCCCTCGGAGACCACGGGGAACGGAGAGACCCGGACCCTCTGGCATGCGAAGCCCGCAGGATGCCCCTCGGAGACCACGGGGGACGGAGAGACCCGGATCCTCTGGCATGCGACGCCCTCAGGATGCCCCTCGGAGACCACTGGAGATGGAGAGACCCAGACCCTCTGGCATGCGACGCCCGCACGATGTCCCTCGGAGACCACTGGAGATGGAGAGACCTGGAGCAACAGGGAGACGACGTCCCCGTCTTGTGCGGGTGCCACGACGCAGGCGTGTGCCACACAGCGATGAGAGGGGCAGCCACAGGCCCCCGTCACAGCCGAGCCACGAAACCACTACCCAGGACACCACTACCCAGGACACCACTACCCAGGACACCTCTACCCAGGACACCACTACCCAGGAAACTGAAATACAGGACAGTGACACAGATTGGATGGGCGGAGACGATCTGCCGCCCCAAAGTGCCATGGACTCAGAGTGGGACGATGCGCACGACACAATGTCTCTGCTGTCACCAACACCCTCCACCATCGCAGAGACGCTTACCTCGGTTGGGCACTTTAGTGATGAGGCGTCTGGTACACTCACTGGTGCGCACAACACAGCCGTCCCGGTACAGCAGGTGGAGGTAGGAGCAGCAGAGGGGCCGGGCGGTCAGAGTGCAGCCCAGCCCAAGCGAACATCTGCCGCCCAGATGAATCCCGGGTTCCTGGAGTTACAACACCCACCCATAGGTCCGATGCAACCACTGAACCAGAGACGAGCGAAGAGGGTGACGGCCGGCTTGCGGCGGCTGCAGTCGCAGGTGGAGGAGTCCACCCGCGTCCAGGAGCTGGGAGTGGTGCCGGTCATGCGTGCCACCCAAGCCGACACCGCACGGGTGGCGTCCATGGTGGAGGGAATGGGTGCGACGGTGTCAGACATGGGGAACGGTTTGCGAGGCCTGGGGCTTTCCGTGCAGGCGGCGTCTGTGGCCCAGGACATGGCTGCCCTCTCACAGGAGGCCATGAGCCAGCGCCAGCGGCAGATGGCAGAGGTGCTCAACGCCATGGCCCAGTCTCAGCAGGCCATGGCCCAGTCTCTGCAGTCCATGGCCCAGTCTCTGCAGGCCATCGCTGAGGGCATCGGCGCCATTGCCCATGTGCGAGCCGGCGTCGCACAGTCACAGAAGGGTTTGCCAATCCCCTGAGCTCCACGGCTGCAAACCTGCAGACTCCTGTCGATACCAGCACGGGCCTCCAGGACTGGCAGCGCCAGATGTCGGGGGGTCGTCGGATGGCCAGTCCGTTCGCACCCCCACCCATGGAGAGGCCTGGGGGCCATCGGGCACCCCGAGGGAAGAGGAGGTGCTGTGGTCCGTCCCGGGTCCCCCTGTAGGGGAGGTCCCGGAACACCGCGACACCTCGGACTCCCCCCCTTCCGTCCCAGGTGCATCGGGTGGGCAATGGGCAGGACAGGCTGGCAGCTCGCCATCCCAGTCGCCCGGGCCGTAGCCTGGCCCATCTAGGCCAGGAAGCCCCAGGAAACGGCCGCCAAAGGGATCCAGTGTCAGAGGGCAGGAATCACAGGAGTCCACCTCCAGTTCTGCTGTACGTCTGGGGAACCACGTAGACGTAGTCATAGGGTCCGTAAGGCCAAACAATTAGACACTGAGTAAGTTGGCACAGGTGCAGGGCACAGATGAGTTTTAGGGGCTAGGGCACGTGCATGAACTCCTTTCGTTATTAAAGTCAATGTTACACCTACAGAAGCTGCCTTTGTGCTTTGTCCAAAGCGTGCGGGGGTGTCATGTATGTTGAGCGCAAGTGTGTGCGTGAGGGGTGGTCTTACCTCAGCCCCAGGTGAGTCTTCCCCCTTCCCCCTGGGCCGCCATCAACATCCCCCCGGGCAGAGGACGGGACCGTGCGCTGCAGTGTCACAGCCGCATGCAGGGATGGTCCGGGTGGATGGTGATACTGTGGCCATGGGTCAGACATAGTCCAACGATGTGGAGCCAGGAGCTCATCGCAGGGCGGGTTGTCATCATCCTCCATGGCCTGCAATAGACACGCGTCCACCGGCAACTGTGTGAGCCCGGCTGTTGTGCCGCAGGTGGATCGGCAATGGGGAGGTGGTGTGCATGCGGGTGGGGTGGGTGGGGTTGGGGAGGGGGGTGAGGGTGCTGGGTGGGTGGATGGAGGGGGTGGTCGGCTGTTGCCATGGTGTGTGGTCTGTGGCCATACTACCCGATTCCCACGCCCATCTAGTCAGTGAAGCAGGCGGCTATCAGCCTGTCCCGTGCCCGCTGGCCCAGCGGGTAACGGTGGACAGCCACCCGCCCGTGTCTAGCCCGTCTGCCCTGACCATTTCCCCCATCCCCCTCATCTGGGGAGGACTGCGTCTCTTCCTGCTGCTCCTCCACTCCGCCCTCCTCTGCCTGCGGCACATCGCCTCTCTGCTGGGCTACATTGTGCAGGACGCAGCACACCACAATGATGCGGCCGACCCTATCTGACCGATACTGGAGGGCACCCCCAAAGAGGTCCAGGCACCTGAAACGCATCTTCAGCACGCCAAAGCACCTCTCTATCACTCCCCTTGTCGCTACATGGGCATCATTGTAGCGGTTCTCCGCCTCATTGCGTGGCCTCCGTATAGGCGTCATCAGCCACGATCGCAATGGGTAGCCCCTGTCGCCCAGCAACCAGCCCCTCAGCCGTGGATGGCGTCCCTCGTACATGCCGGTGATGTATGACCGCGACAACACATATGAGTCGTGTACACTGCCCGGGTAACGGGCGCAGACGTGCAGGATCATCATGCGGTGGTCGCAGACCACCTGTATGTTCATCGAATAGGTCCCCTTCCTATTGGTGAGCACGGCCCTGTTATCTGCAGGTGGCCGCACGGCGACGTGCATCCCATCAATCGCGCCCTGGACCATGGGGAACCCGGCCACGGCAGAGAAGCCCACGGCCCGGGCATCTTGGCTGGCCCGGTCCACAGGGAGGCGGATGTAGCGGTGCGCCATGGCATATAGGGCGTCTGTCACTGCCCGGATGCACCGGTGCACCGATGTCTGCGATATGCCGGACAGGTCCCCACTCGGTGCCTGGAATGACCCCGTTGCATAAAGGTTCAGGGCCACCGTAACCTTGACGGACACGGGAAGAGGGTGTCCCCCGCCAGTGCCACGCGGTGACAGGTGCGCCAGCAGGTGGCAGATGTGTGCCACGGTTTCCTGGCTCATCCGGAGTCTCCTCCTGCAGTCTCGGTCCGTGAGGTCCTGGTATGACTGCCGGGGCCGGTACACACGGGGTGCCCTCGGGTGCCTCCGTTGCCGTGGGGCCGCGACGTCCTCCTCCCCTCCTCGTCCTGTCGGTCAGGTGTCCCTCCAGCCTGGTCGGCTGCCGCCTGCCCCTCTGCGGCAGCCTGCACCGCCTCTCTGGCACGCTCCTCCTCCTCCTCCTCCTCATCCAGGGCAACATGGACATTAGCGGCTGCCGCCACGGCGGCCAACATCGCTGGCTGATCGGAAAACATTACGGCCTGGGGTGGGGGGGGGGGGGAACGATGGCATGTCATCATTGCCCATACCCCCTCCTCCCCCCAGCCAGGTGGTATGGACCGCATGGGTCCGACTGTTGAAGGCTGGCACCTGGCCAGGTGGACCAACTCACTTGCCCCCCCCCCCACGTCCCTCCCCGGCACGGACCCCATCCTCATCCCCGGCACTGACCCCATCCCCCTCCCCGGCACGGACCCCATCCCCCTCCCCGGCACGGACCCCATCCTCCTTCCCGGCACGGACCCCATCCCCCTCCCCGGCACGGACCCCATCCCCCTCCCCGGAACGGACCCCATCCCCTCCCCGGCACGGACCCCATCCTCCTCCCCGGCACGGACCCCATCCCCCTCCCCGGCACGGACCCCATCCTCCTCCCCGGCACGGACCCCATCCCCCTCCCCGGCACGGACACCATCCTCCTCCCCGGCACGGACCCCATCCCCCTCCCCGGCACGGACACCATCCTCCTCCCCGGCATGGACCCCATCCCCCTCCCCGGCACGGACCCCGTCCCCCTCCCCGGCACGGACACCATCCTCCTCCCCGGCACGGACCCCATCCCCCTCCCCGGCACGGACCCCATCCCCCTCCCCGGCACGGACCCCATCCCCTCCCCGGCACGGACCCCATCCTCCTCCCCGGCACGGACCCCATCCCCCTCCCCGGCACGGACCCCATCCTCCTCCCCGGCACGGACCCCATCCCCCTCCCCGGCACGGACACCATCCTCCTCCCCGGCACGGACCCCATCCCCCTCCCCGGCACGGACACCATCCTCCTCCCCGGCACGGACCCCATCCCCCTCCCCGGCACGGACACCATCCTCCTCCCCGGCATGGACCCCATCCCCATCCCCGGCACGGACCCCATCCCCCTCCCCGGCACGGACCCCATCCTCCTCCCCGGCACGGACCCCATCCCCATCCCCGGCACGGACCCCATCCCCCTCCTCGGCACGGACCCCATCCCCATCCCCGGCACGGACCCCATCCCCCTCCTCGGCACGGACCCCATCCTCCAACCGGCACGGACCCCATCCTCCTCCCCGGCACTCACCCCCCCTCCCGGCACTCCCCCAGAGCCCAGCCCACTCTAACCACCCCCCCCGCCGCACACACACACACACAAAACCCTACACACACCTCTCCCCCACACATTCAGACTGCGGCCATGCCATCGCCTCTCCAGCGGCCAACCCCCCAGGCCGTCACCCACCTCCACGCTGGTCGGCGTGAACCTTGAGCACTGGTTGACGCCGATTGAAAGGTGGTTTGATTTACGCCGACGTGACCCGTCATCACGTTGGCGGGACTTCGGCCCATCCGGACGGGAGAATATCAGCAGCCCCAAAATCCATTGCCTTGCGCCCACCCGTGCCATTCTCTGAGGTGTGCGACGCCATTGACGCCCCGCCTACTTTTCTCCCTTCGGAGACTTCGGCGGGTAGCAGGGGCGGAATTCACGGCGGCCAATGGCCATTCTCCGACCCGCTCGGGGGTCGGAGAATCTCGCCCATTGTCCTTACAAAATAATCCATATGAGATTCAAGATTTACAGGTGCAAAATTCTTCTTAAGCTTGATGCTAAGCATGGTTACTGATCAATATTCTTCAAGCGGAAGTTCCAAGAGCTTACTGTAATTTGTATCGCATTCAGATGATATTGTTTTCAATAATTTCCTTTTGCGTTATCAGTTAACCAAGATCTCTCTTTCAACCTCACAGGGACAGCATTACATGCACACTGCCAGGATGCACCTGTATCACAGATGATATAACTGCTGTGGGAAGAACATGAACATAATCTGCACTTATTGATACAAGCAACATGTATTGAAGGAATGATATTGTGTGAGTGCATGTTTTTGAAAAATATTTTGGGGGAATATGGTGTTATTATGTAAAGAAGATTGTGCATCTCTGTGCGTGTAATCGATTTAATTAAGCTGGGGAAAGTTGAATGGAGACTGCTTCTCTGGGAGAATTGAGAGGTGAAATTGAGTGTTAAATGCAATGAACCTTTGGTCAAGTGGATTTATAAGTAAATGATACAGATTGAACAAGAACGTTCACAAGAGAGACACTCCATTGGCCGAGTATGAACAATGACATTGAAGTTGTCAACAAGAAGTGTGAGGTATGTCAAGAGCATATGCCAATTCAGCACAAAGTACTCATGATTCTGTCTGAAGTTCCTACCCATCCTTCATCCAAAATTGCAGCTGAACTCTTTCATGTCCATGATGCTGATTTCATTGCCAGCGTCGATTACTTTACCAAGTACCCCATTATTTGACAATTGCACACTATGTCAAGAACAATTGTTGCACACACTCTAAGTGCTATTTTCAGTTTATTTGGTGTGTCTTGAGAGATTGTTACAGGCAGTGGTTGGTAATCTATTGTTAAACCATTTCAGGATATGTATGAGAAGTGGAATATAGATCACACAGCTTCTTCTCCTCAATACCCTAGATCTAATAGCCTAGCTGAATGAATGATATGCACAGTGAAATCCCTAAATATCAAATGTAGACTTACCCAGCAATATCTATTGCAATGTTAAATTGGAGAGCAACGCCATTAAGTATAACTATTCCATCGCTGGCATAGCTCACATTTGGCAGACCAGTGTGTACCAATTTACCCGTTATTACCCATTCTACTCTTTCAGTAACTGGAGAAAAACTTTTCAAACTACAAGAGAAGATGACCAACATGCATGATAAAATTACAGGTACTGAATTGCCAAGTTTACACCTCCAGGATTCTACAAAAGGCACATTGCAACCTGATGAGGTGACAAGAATTTGTTCAGAATCAAGGTCCTATGATGTCATTAGCCACAAAGGCACAATTTTGAGGCATGATCAAGAACACGTCAGATCCATGCCACCTCCTTGACCACCGTACAGTCCTCTTGTATCTAGGACAGGATCCCAGATGTAATCAGGAACAACATCCAATAATGAAAATCCTATAGATCACTAAGAAATTAAAGAAAGCTCCAGGCAAGGTTACAATCACAAGATCTGGGCATTCCAGCAGATTACCTTTACACGATGGAAACTCATAGACATATCAGTTCTATGCACTCATGTAATGTCAACAAAACATGGACATGTGTTGTAAAATATTTCGTAGGAAGGGGAATGCTATATTGAAAAAGAAATGGGGATGTTACAATGTGCCTCTTCCCCCTTGGATCTTACATATTTCAATCAAGTCACTTTTACTCTTCTTAAACTCCCGTGGATGGCCTGTCCACACCTTTGTAATGAATATAGAAATTGATATGTTTAATATTTCATATTAGTGACAATAATGCTATTAAAAACCCTGATTTAATATACATACAGGCAACATACAGGGAAAAAAGCAAGATGGCGCCAGAGCGAGGCGACTCTCTGCAAGCTCTCCCTAACTGATCCTCTTTTTATTTATCTTATAATCATTCTAATCTTTTACATTGTGCACCTTGTGTTGCCCTATTATGTATTTTCTTTTATTTCCTTTTTTTTTCATGTACTTAATGATCTGTTGAGCTGCTCGCAGAAAAATATTTTTCACAGTACCTCGGTACACGTGACAATAAACAAATCCAATCCAATCCAATCCATGTCTACTAAAGCTGTAATTAAAGAGTCTTAAAAGGTGTGATGATGATTTATTCCAACCATTTACTTGCTAACAGCTAATGGAATTGTATTTTCATTGCTGGGGATTCCTTGGCGTGTAGATAGCTTATGAGGGAGTGGTGTTTAGTTCCAGCTAAGCAGGTCATGGAACTTGGTGGGTTACAGATGATGTAAATAATGGGAGGAGCCAGGTATATCTGCTGTTTTATCGTCTGCGAGAATATTTTAAGTTCATAGCAGTTTGCCATAGGATTAGAGTCTGACAAGATAGACGTGTACTGGATCAGTTCTTGAAAGGAACTCTCTAAAAATATTGTGTTGCGTCATTAGAATTAGTGGCAGATGTAGATAGCAAATTCAGATTCTTCCTTTAATTTAAGAATTTGTTTAACTATAATTGTAAAGCTATTTCTTTAATGTTAATGCAGTTAATTCTGTGTTTAGATTAAAGTTTGCTTTAACATACAAGATACCTAGTGGTCAGAGTCATCGCTCCTGGGGTGAAATATCCTTTCCTTGCAATTAACAAACAAAAAAATTGTTTGAGGTTCTCATCCGGTATCCTAACAAATGTTGGGGCCTGGTCCAGTTTCCTAACACTTTCCTCATAAATCAACCCACACTTTCCATGTATTAATCTGGTACGCCTTCTCTGATCTGCTTCCAACGCATTGATATCCTTCCTTAAATAAGGGGCAGGATTCTCTGCTGCCGGGATTCTCCGTTGCTCCGGCAGCCAGGGGATTTCTCGACTGCGTGGGGCTATCCACAATGGGAAACCCCATTGGCCAGCTGGCGAGATGTAGAATCCCATGGGCGCTCCGCACCAGTAACCTGGTGCAGCCGGACGGAGAATCCCGACAATGATGATCAATATGTTACACGGTACTCCAGATAGGGACTTAACATTCTGTGGGAAAAGGATAGACTGGATTGTTCTCCAGAGAGCCGGCAAGGAGGCAGAGTGACCTCCCTTTGTGCTGGAATGAATCTGCGGTTGGAAGTTAATGCCCTCCCCCAAGGTGAGATTCAAGCGGCTAGAGGATGCAGGGTGAGAAGCATACCATATTCCAAACTCTGCCCTGATTAACTGGCATCTCTTGGGTCAGAATGTCCCAGAGTCCTTGATCCCAGGAAAGGACGCTGCTAGCCACAGGATGTGGGTCTTGTCGTGTTAGGTATACTGGTCTAACACTGGCTGCAACAGGATGCAGCTTACATCAGAAAGATAGTCCAGACCTTGAAGTTAGTTCAATCAGGTTTATTGAACTAATAGCACAGTTAACACACTTCTCTGTGAGTTTGACTCTCTGCTAACTTCAGTGTGGTTACTCTGTCTGACTGAACCAGACTAGCTCTTAGCCACGTGGTGGAGGTGTGAGATTGTAACAACACCGTTAACTAACTCTCTAGATGTTTATCAGTGGAAAGAGGCGGAGTGTGAGTGCCTCAATCCTGAGTGTCATGCCTGCTTATTGGTCATGTCCTGTTCTCTTTGTCCATTAGCTGCTTGTCTGTATATCATTATGTGTGTGTGCCTGCATATCATGACAGATCTGATTGCTAGTGAACAATTTAGTAAAATTTAAATAGAAGGAAATGATAATATTTGGGCCAGGCAAGACTCTAGTTATAACAACAACTGCAAGAATTGCAGAAGAACAAATTGAATGAAAAGGAAATACGTCATTACCTCATTGTGCATATCAAAAGGCACATTCCAGAAGGAGATGCATAATGCCCACAAACTTACAATTCCTAAAGATATTTTACTTCATCTTCCACAAACTATATCTAAAATTCCTGCTCTTAAATCTGTACAATACATACAATGCAATAGTATGGTGGTTTAATAATGTATTTCAGAGGTGTTCTGTGAAGTGGCTCAAATGCTTTGTTATACAAAGGCTGCCTGTTAACCTATTGAAGCCTCATTACCGCATCAAGTCACATCTGTGACACTATTATCTCCTCAAGTAATTGCCAATAACCTTTTCAGATTTGAAGTGACCATAAACTGCAAAGTTCAAGCTTCAACGCATTTTCATTTCATTCTCACCCTCTATCCACATCACTAAATTGCATTAATTTATTTGTGAACATATTAACCTGCTTGGAAGATGTAAAAAAAACTAATGCATAAAATTAAGGTGATGATAACAAGGTAATGTTCATACATTTTTGAAACACATTTTAACATACTACACAATATATGTACATAGTTTCCAACAGGTCACATGTTTTAAACTCATATTTTGTAAAAAAAAAAGAACAACAGCATCATTTTGCAAGGGCATTATGATCAACATTAGCTCCTATTAGTCATTTCTTGGGCCATTGATAAGAATCTATAGGTTGTTAATCTCCACAATTGCTTATTAAAACAATGCCATTATCAAATCTGCTAGATATATTGGGCAAGAAATTGGCTCACCCCCAAAAACAGACCTGAGAATTGAGGCACACGATTAACCAACACTCGTTCATTGCAATGCAAGTAGCACGTTAAGTGTTGCCTGCAGTTTTACATGATTGCTGTATGCAGCTAGAGCTCCTCCCACTGTCCATTGGCACATGCATCAGTACATGATGTCGATAGTGGTGAATGCTGCTTAAAGGCAGTTTTCTAAAGGGCAGGTGCACTGTGGCGACAAGAAGTTCTGGGTGGCCATTTGAAAACTGAATATGTGCTGTGATATTTTAAGAATGGCTGCACATTCGAGAGATTGTATACAAGGTTCCACTCCTGGTGAAAAGAAGAGACATAGTGGGGTATGAATGCTCAGAAAGCAGTAGTACCAGGTTGCATGGTGACTGCTGACCACGCAACTTCCCTTTCTGTCTTCTGTACTAAATGATACTGTTAAAAGTTTTCTCTCTTCAAATTCTGTCTCCCTCTCATTCAAATTTGCTGCAAATGAAATTCTCAGAAAGAACCCTTGACCCCTCCATCTTTGTAAACTCCCACTCCATTCTCAACATTCCTTTCCTCCTGTGAGTGAATAACAGGTAAGCTCTTTCTTTTTTTTTATCTAGAGGGGATGGCAGGGAAGGTAGTGCAATGTTCCTCCTGCAGAATATTTGAGGTGAGGGACGCCGATAGTGTCCCTGCTGATTTCATCTGTGGGAAATGCACCCATCTCCAGCTCCTCAGAAATCGCGTTAGGGAACTGGAGCTGGAGCTGGATGAACTTCGGATCATTCAGGAGGAAGAGGTGGTCATAGATAGAAGCTTCAGGGATGTAGTTACTCCGAAGAATAAAGATAGATGGGTGATGGTGAGAGGGGCTGGAAGGAAGCAGTCAGTACAGGGATCCCCTGTGGCCATTCCCCTTAGTAACAAGTATACCACTTTGGATACTGTTGTGGGGGTGACTTACCAGGGGTAAGCCATGGGCTGCAGGTCTCTGGCACAGAGTCTGTCCCTGTTGCTCAGAAGGGAAGGGGGGAGAGGAGTAGAGCATTAGTCATTGGAGACTCCATAGTTAGGGGGATAGATAGGAGATTCTGTGGGAACGAGAGAGACTCGCGGTTGGTGTGTTGCCTCCCAGGTGCCAGGGTGCGTGATGTCTCGGATCGTGTTTTCGGGATCCTTAAGGGGGAGGGGGAGCAGCCCCAAGTCATGGTCCACATAGGTACCAACGACATAGGTAGGAAAAGGGATAGGGATGCAAGGCAGGAATTCAGGGAGCTAGGGTGGAAACTTAGATCTAGGACAAACAGTTATTATCTCTGGGTTGTTACCCATGCCACATGATAGCGAGACGAGGAATAGGGAAAGAGAGGAGTTGAACGCGTGGCTACAGGGATGGTACAGGAGGGAGGGTTTCAGATTTCTGGATAATTGGGGCTCATTCTGGGGTCGGTGGGATCTCTACAAACGGGATGATCTACACCTGGACCAGAGGGGTACCATATACTGGGGGGGAAATTTGCTAATGCTCTTCGGGAGGGTTTAAACTAGTTCAGCAGGGGCTTGGGAACCTGAATTGTAGCTCCAGTGTACAGGAGGTTGACAGTAGTGAGGTCATGAGTAAGGTTTTAAAGTTGCAGGAGTGTACCGGCAGGCAGGAAGGTGGTTTAAAGTGTGTCTTCTTCAATGCCAGGAGCATCCGGAATAAGGTGGGTGAACTTGCGGCATGGGTTGGTACCTGGGACTTTGATGTTGTGGCCATTTCGGAGACATGGATAGAGCAGGGACAGGAATGGTTGTTGCAGGTACCGGGGTTTAGATATTTCAGTAAGCTCAGTGAAGGTGGTAAAAGAGGGGGAGGGGTGGCATTGTTAGTCAAGGACAGTATTAAGGTAGCAGAAAGGACGTTTGATGAGGACTCGTCGATTGAGGTAGTTTGGGCTGAGGTTAGAAACAGGAAAGGAGAGGTCACCCTGTTAGGGGTTTTCTATAGGCCTCCAAAAAGCTCCAGAGATGTAGAGGAAAGGGTTGCAAAGATGATTCTGGATAGGAGCGAATGCATCAGGGTAGTTGTTATGGGGGACTTTAACTTTTCAAATATTGACTGGAAACGCTATAGTTCGAGTACTTTAGACGGGTCCGTTTTTGTCCAATGTGTGCAGGAGGGTTTCCTGACACAGTATGTAGATAGGCCAACGAGAGGCGAGGCTGTATTGGATTTGGTACTGGGTAATGAACCAGGACAGGTGTTAGATTTTGAGATAGGTGAGCACTTTGGTGATAGTGACCACAATTCGATTACGTTTACTTTAGTGATAGAAAGGGATAAGTATATACCGCAGGGCAAGAGTTATACCTGGGGGAAAGGCAATTATGATGCGATGAGGCAAGACTTAGGATATATCAGATGGAGAGGAAAACTGCAGGGGATGGGCACAATGGAAATGTGGAGCTTGTTCAAGGAACAGCTACTGCGTGTCCTTGATAAGTATGTACCTGTCAGGCAGGGAGGAAGTGGTCGAGCAAGGGAACCATGGTTTACTAAGGCAGTCGAAACACTTGTCAAGAGGAAGAAGGAGGCTTATGTAAAGATGAGACATGAAGGTACAGTAAGGACGCTCGAGAGTTACAAGTGAGCTAGGAAGGACCTAAAGAGAGAGCTAAGAAGAGCCAGGAGGGGACATGAGAAGTCTTTGGCAGGTAGGATCAAGGATAACCCTAAAGCTTTCTATAGATATGTCAGGAATAAAAGAATGACTAGGGTAAGAGTAGGGCCAATCAAGGATGTAGTGGGAAGTTGTGTTTGGAGTCCGAGGAGATAGGAGAGGTGCTAAATGAATATTTTTCGTCAGTATTCACACAGGAAAAAGACAATGTTGTCGAGGAGAATACTGAGGTTCAGGCTACGAGAATAGAAGGGCTTGAGGTTCATAAAGAGGAGGTGTTAACAATTCTGGAAAGGGTGAAAATAGATAAGTCCCCTGGGCCGGATGAAAGTTATCCTAGGATTCTCTGGGAAGCTAGGGAGGAGATTGCTGAGCCTTTGATCTTTAAGTCATCTTTGTCAACAGGAATAGTGCAAGAAGACTGGAGGATAGCAAATGTTGTCCCCTTGTCCAAGAAGGGGAGTAGAGACAACCCCAGTAACTATAGACCAGTGAGCCTTACTTCTGTTGTGGGCAAAATCTTGGAAAGGTTTAAAAGAGATAGGATGTATAATCATCTGGAAAGGAATAATTTGATTAGACATCGTCAACACGGTTTCGTGAAGGGTAGGTCGTGCCTCACAAACCTTATTGAGTTCTTTGAGAAGGTGACCAAACAGGTGGATGAGGGTAAAGCAGTTGATGTGGTGTTTATGGATTTCAGTTTGATAAGGTTCCCCACGGTAGGCTACTGCAGAAAATAGGGAAGCATGGGATTCAGGGAGATTTAGCAGTTTGGATCAGAAATTGGCTAGCTGGAAGAAGACAAAGGGTGGTGGTTGATGGGGAGTGTTCAGACTGGAGTCCAGTTACTAGTGGTGTACCACAAGGATCTGTTTTGGGGCCACTGCTGTTTGGCATTTTTATAAATGACCTGGAGGAGGACGTAGAAGGATGGGTGAGTAAATTTGCAGATGACACGAAAGTCGGTGGAGTTGTGGACAGTGCAGAAGGATGTTACAAGTTACAGAGGGACATAGATAAGCTGCAGCGCTGGGCTGAGAGGTGGCAAATGGAGTTTAATGCAGAAAAGTGTGAGGTGATTTATTTTGGAAGGAATAACAGGAAGACAGAGTACTGGGCTGATGGTAAGATTCTTGGCAGTGTGGTTGAGCAGAGAGATCTCGGTGTCCATGTACATAGATCCCTATGTACATGTTGCAGCTGTACAAAACTCTGGTGCGGCCGCATTTGGAGTATTGCGTGCAATTCTGGTCGCCGCATTATAGGAAGGATGTGGAAGCATTGGAAAGGGTGCAGAGGAGATTTACCAGAATGTTGCCTAGTATGGAGGGAAGATCTTATGAGGAAAGGCTGAGGGACTTGAGGCTGTTTTCGTTAGAGAGAAGACGGTTAAGAGGTGACTTAATTGAGGCATACAAGATGATCAGAGGATTGGATATGGTGGACTGTGAGAGCCTTTTTCCTCGGATGGTGATGTCTAGCATGAGGGGACACAGCTTTAAATTGAGGGGAGATAGATATAAGACAGATGTCAGAGGTAGGTACTTTACTCAGAGAGTAGAAAGGGTGTGGAATGCCCTGCCTGCAACAGTAGTGGACTCGCCAATGATCATTGGATAAACATATGGACGATAAGGGAATAGTGTAGATGGGCTTTAGAGTGGTTTCACAGGTTGGCGCGACATTGAGGGCCGAAGGGCCTGTACTACGCTGTAATGTTCTATGTTCTATGTCCTTAAAATCCTTGAACATATGGTCACCTCTCAGGTCTGTGCCCATCTTTCCCAGAACGTCATGTTTATATCCCTCTAAACAGATTTGAACTCCACAGTACTGAAACAGCTCTTACCAAATTTACAAATGACACCCAACAGGACAATAAGAGAAGTAAAACTTCACTCCTCCAGGTTTGAGATGTCTGCAGCCTTTGACACGGTTGACCATACCGTCTCCCTCCAACTCTTCGCCACTGTCATCCAGCTGGATGAGTCTGCACTCTACTGGTTCCACTCTTTTACCCTTTACTTTTTTTTAGTCCATGTTAGGGTACAGTTACTGCACTGTTAACTTTACATTTCTGTGACATTTGCCAACAGATTTATTCCTTTAACCCCTTTTCAATATTTGGGGGTCTACAGTAAGCAGTCAGAAATGTAATACTTCCTTTCCTGTTCCTTAACTATTTGAACCTCTAGTGTATCCTGTGCAGAACTGTAACATTATAATTGATCAGTACCTCCACCACTCCTCCTGCTTGCTTTATTCCTCGTTCCTCCTGAATACATTGCAGGCCAGAATGTTTAGTTCCTTTTACTGTCCATGTTTAAGCCAACATTCCATTGTAGTTCTCCCAGTGAGCCAGAGAAGACACAGCCAGGGTGAGACACAGCTAAGAGTGAGTTTGGGAATTTGAATCTAGGTGGGAATTGAATCAAATCAGTAAGGCAGATCCTTTTAAATTTCAGGAGTTTAAATTAATTTAAATTAAGCTAGAATTGTGCAGTGTAGGTTAACAAGGGCTGCCCCACCCACTCACATAACTGGTTGGCAGTTAAGTGTCAGTCACTTAAACCTACCTTGATCTAAAAGCAGGTGGGGGAGGGGAGTCAATTCAGGACAATTTAAAAAGAGCAACTTGTAAACTCACTCCCAGTGAGTTCTCTCAGTGAGCCAGAGAAGACAGAGCCAGAGTGAGACACAGCTAAGAGTGAGTTTGGGAATTTGAATCTAAGTGGGAATTCGAAGCTTGGGGGAGGAGGAGGTGCTTTTTATCCCTGGTAAGTGACTGGTAAGTAGTGTTTCTGTTTTCTTTTTCTTTTCATTGGTATATATTTTATTTTTTTCTTCGTTGTTTGTTTATTTATTGGGGAAATTGTAATTGTTGAAGTTAACCGAAGGTTTAAGACATGGCAGGAGATCTCAGACCCGCGTCATGCTCCTCGTGTGCGATGTGGGAGCTCAGGGACACGTCCACTGTCCCTGGCTCCTTCATGTGCAAGAAGTGTGTCCAGTTGCAGCTCCTGTTAGACCACTTGACGGCTCTGGAGCTGCAGGTGGACTCACTTTGGAGCATCTGCGATGCTGAGGACGTCATGGATAGCATGTTTAGCGAGTTGGTCACACCGCAGGTGAAAGGTACTGAGGGAGATAGAAAATGGGTGACCAAAAGATAGAGCAAGAGTAGGAAGGCAGTGCAGGTGTCCTCTGCGGTCATCTCCCTGCAAAACAGATATACCACTTTGGATACTGTTGAGGGAGATGGCTCACCAGGGGAAGGCAGCAGCAGCCAGGTTCATGGCATCGTGGCTGGCTCTGCTGCGCAGCTGGGCAGGAAGAGGAATGGCAGGGCTATAGTGATAGGTGACTCAATTGTAAGGGGAATAGACAGGTGGTTCTGCAGACGCAATCGAGACTCCAGGATGGTATGTTGCCTCCCTGGTGCAAGGGTCTCGGAGCGGCTGCAGGCCATTCTGGGGGAGGAAGGTGAACAGCCAGCTGTCGTGGTGCACATAGGCACCAACGATATAGGTAAAAAATGGGATGAGGTCCTACAAGCTGAATTCAGGGAGTTAGGAGTTAAACTAAAAAGTAGGACCTCAAAGGTAGTAATCTCAGGATTGCTACCAGTGCCACGAGCTAGTCAGAGTAGGAATGTCAGGATAGATAGGATGAATGCGTGGCTCGAGAGATGGTGCAAGAGGGAGGGATTCAAATTTGTGGGGCATTGGAACCGGTTCTGGGGGAGGTGGGACCAGTACAAACTGGATGGTCTGCACCTGGGCAGGACTGGAACCAATGTCCTAGGGGTGGGGTGTTTGCTAGAGCTGTTGGGAAAAGTTTAAACTAATGTGGCAGGGGATGGGAACCGATGCATGAAGTTGGAAGGTAGTAAAACAGGGACAGAAACAAATGGCAGTAAGGGGGAAAGTGTAAGGCAGAGAAGCCACAGTCAAAAATCAAAAAGGGCGACAGTACAAGGTACAGTAACTGAGGGGAGCTCAGTGAATAGGACCAGGAATACTAAAAGGTATAAAACGGGAAGTGAAAACATTAATGGTAAGCGACACGGCAGGTTGTTTCATGAAGATATGGGTTCAACGACAAGGAAAATTAGGAGAAAGGTTAAGAGGAAATATAACTTAGGAGAGGTTACTGATCGAGGTCTTAAGATTCAGAACAGAGGTAAAAAAAGCCAACATAAGTGTACTTTACCTGAATGCTCGTAGTATTCGGAATAAGGTAAATGAGTTGATGGCGCAAATCATCGTGAATGACTATGATTTAGTGGCCATTATTGAAACATGGTTAAAGGATGGTCACGACTGGGAGATAAATATCCGAGGGTATCAAACTATTCGGAAGGACAGAGTGGATGGTAAGGGAGGTGGTGTAGCTCTGTTATTTAAGGATGACATCGGGCAATAGTAAGGGATGACATCGGTGCTATGGAGGATAAGGTTGAATCCATTTGGGTGGAACTCAGGAATAGTAAGGCGAAAAAGTCACTGATAGGAGTAATCTATAGGCCACCAAATAGTAACATTATGGTGGGGCAGGCAAGAAACAAAGAAATAACTGATGCATGTAGAAATGGTACAGAAGTTATCATGGGGGATTTTAATCTACATGTCGATTGGTTTAACCAGGTCGGTCAAGGCAGCCTTGAGGAGGAGTTTATAGAATGTATCCGCGATAGTTTCCAAGAACAGTATGTAATGGAACCTACGAGGGAACAAGATCTCGTAGATCCTAGATCTCGTCCTATGTAATGAGACAGGATTGATTCAGGATCTCATAGTTAGGGATCCTCTCGGAAGGAGTATTCACAATATGATGGAATTTAAAATACAGATGGAGGGTGAGAAGGTAAAATCAAGCACTAGTGTCTTGTGCTTAAACAAAGGAGATTACAATGGGATGAGAGAAGAACTAGCTAAGGTAGAATGCGAGCAAAGACTTTGTGGTGAAACTGTTGCGGAACAGTGGAGAACATTCCAAGCGATTTTTCACAGTGCTCAGCAAAGGTTTAGACCAACAAAAAGGAAGGACGGTAGAAAGAGGGAAAATCAACCGTGGATATCTAAGGAAATAAGGGAGAGTATCAAATTGAAGGAAAAAGCATACAAAGTAGCAAAGATTAGTGGGAGACAAGAGGACTGGGAAATCTTTATGGGGCAACAGAAAGCTACTAAAAAAGCAATAAAGAGGAGTAAGATAGATTATGAGAGTAAACTTGCTCAGAATATAAAAACAGATAGTAAAAGTTTGTACAAATATATAAAACAAAAAAGAGTGGCTAAGGTAAATATTGGTCCTTTAGAGGATGAGAAGGGAGATTTAACAATGGGAGATGAGGAAATAGCTGAGGAACTGAACAAGTTTTTTGGGTCGGTCTTCACAGTGGAAGACACAAATAACATGCCAGTGACTGATGGAAATGAGGCTATGACAGGTGAGGACCTTGAGAGGATTGTTATCACCAAGGAGGTAGTGATGGGCAAGCTAATGGGGCTAAAGGTAGACAAGTCTCCTGGCCCTGATGGAATGCATCCCAGAGTGCTAAAAGAGATGGCTAGGGAAATTGCAAATGCACGAGTGATAATTTACCAAAATTCACTAGACTCTGGGGTGGTCCCGGTGGATTGGAAATTAGCAAACGTGACACCACTGTTTAAAAAAAGGAGGTAGGCAGAAAGCGGGTAATTTTAGGCCAGTGAGCTTAACTTCGGTAGTAGGGAAGATGCTGGAATCTATCATCAAGGAAGAAATAGCGAGGCATCTGGATGGAAATTGTCCCATTGGGCAGACGCAGCATGGGTTCATAAAGGGCAGGTCGTGCCTAACTAATTTAGTGGAATTCTTTGAGGACATTACCAGTGCGGTAGATAACGGGGAGCCAATGGATGTGGTATATCTGGATTTCCAGGAAGCCTTTGACAAGTTGCCACACAAAAGGTTGCTGCATAAGATAAAGATGCATGGCATTAAGGGTAAAGTAGTAGCATGGATAGAGGATTGATTAATTAATAGAAAGCAAAGAGTGGGGATTAATGGGTGTTTCTCTGGTTGGCAATCAGTAGCTAGTGGTGTCCCTCAGGGATCAGTGTTGGGCCCACAACTGTTCACAATTTACATAGATGATTTGGAGTTGGGGACCAAGGACAATGTGTCCAAGTTTGCAGACGACACTAAGATAAGTGGTGAAGCAAAAAGTGCAGAGGATACTGGAAGTCTGCAGAGGGATTTGGATAGGCTAAGTGAATGGGCTAGGGTCTGGCAGATGGAATACAATGTTGACAAATGTGAGGTTATCCATTTTGGTAGGAATAACAGCAAAAGGGATTATTATTTAAATGATAAAATATTAAAACATGTGGCTGTGCAAAGAGACCTGGGTGTGCTAGTGCATGAGTCGCAAAACGTTGGTTTACAGGTGCAACAGGTGATTAAGAAGGCAAATTGAATTTTGTCCTTCATTGTTAGAGGGATGGAGTTTAAGACTAGGGAGGTTATGCTGCAACTGTATAAGGTGTTAGTAAGGCCACACCTGGAGTATTGTCTTCAGTTTTGGTCTCCTTCCCCGAGAAAGGGCGTACTGACGCTGGAGTGTGTGCAGAGGAGATTCACTATGTTAATCCCAGAGCTGAAGGGGTTGGATTACGAGGAGAGGTTGATTAGACTGGGACTTTACTCATTGGAATTGAGAAGGATGAGGGGGGATCTTATAGAAACATATAAAATTATGAAGGGAATAGATAGGATAGATGCGGGCAGGTTGTTTCCACTGGCGGGTAAAAGCAGAACTAGGGGCCATAGCCTCAAAATGAGGGGAAGTAGATTTAGGACTGAGTTTAGGAGGAACTTCTTCACCCAAAGGGTTGTGAATCTATGGAATTCCTTGCCCAGTGAAGCAGTCGAGGCTCCTTCATTAAATGTTTTTAAGATAGAGATAGATAGTTTTTTGAAGAGTAAAGGGATTAAGGGTTATGGTGTTCGGGCCGGAAAGTGGAGCTGAGTCCAGAAAAGATCAGCCATGATCTCATTGAATGGTGGAGCATGCTGGATGGGCCAGATGGCCTACTCCTGCTTCTAGTTCTTATGTTCTTATGTAGCCACTATATCATTGCTCCAATGTCATCATCTGCTTGCAGCACATCAACCTTATTTGTTACAGTGCTTGCATTAACACACATGCCCTTTGGTATAATGCCACTCATCTTTGTTTTTGATCTCCATATGATTCCTGCTTCTCCTACCCTGTTCTTTGTTCTGCTGTTGTTTGTCCTCTTCAGTTTTCTCAGCACTACTTCTCTTCTCTTTACTGTGCATCCTGAGGCCTTTCCCCTGAGGTTGTGAGTGGTTTCACTGTTACGGGACTTGCATGTCCATATCACTGATGATAGCTAGATTGGGAAGTATTAGAGGATAAATTGTGTAAGCACCGGCAGGACTTTTCAGATGGTGGGGCACCTTGCCCACCAATGTCAGCACCTCAGCAGCCATTTTAGGCTACAGGGAGCTTTTCACAGTAACTTCATTTGAAGCCTACTTTTGACAATAAGCGATTTTCATTTCATTAATCAGCTGAAGGCAGGACTTCCATCTCTCAGTGGGGAGGAATTCCTGCCTCAGCAAGCTGCCAAACAATCTGTGTGACTTATCTGCCAAGCATACAAATTTCTTGACCTATTCCCATTGACCTCAAAATTGTGACCAGGCAGGAAATGGTCCTAAAGTAGCCAGATATTGGCTTGGTTGGGATGAGGGTGAGTTGGCTGTTCTATGCCTTGTATACCCTCCATAAAACCTCAGACATGTCAGGATCAGGCAGGTAGACAGCAGGAAAGTCACCAAAGCATTATTATGCACCCCCCCCCCCACCCCCAACAACCCACCTACGAACCCACCGGCAGGAGGGGTCATAAACCTTTGTGCATAGAATTGGTTTAGATGCCAGGAGGTAAGTCTATTTGTGGACAGTGCTTCCAAAATATGTTTCTGATGCATTTAGTGAGTGCAGATTTATTGTGAAGTGTTAAATATCAGCTAGATAAATCAAGTATCAATCACGTTGATCAAGTAAAAGTTTCAGGTCCTTTTAGAGGCCTCAATAACACATCAGCTCTCACTTCTCAACTGATCTGTTTTTTTACTGAGGCACTCTGAGGGCAAAACAGATATAGCATCCTGGGAAGCCCCTGCCCACATGTCCTGTTGTCATTGGGATCGAGGCAGAAGATCAACCGATGGCTTTCCCCACTGGAATTTAAAACGTAATTTACAAAAGGCAACAACCTCGGAGCAACTGTTGCATCCCAGGTTCCTGGTTCACTTCTCCCTGGCTTACTGCCAACTGGTCCGAGGAATTTGAGGGCCGAATTTGTCTTTTAAAAATATTTTAAAAGGATGTGGGAAGAAAGCAGGTAAAGATATGTGTAAACTCAGCCCTACACAAATTGAATTTCTTGTGCCCACGCTAACACTTTTGCATTTCTTTCACTCCTCCACCATGTACCTCTGTCTCCCTAATTAATGATGAGGTCTTGGTGAGAAACATGCCTGCGCACATGGACACAACTCAGATTTAAAAATCGCAAGACTGGTGATACCAAAATGAATTCAAAGCTTAAAATGTGGATATTCATGGATGTCCAGTCAACTACCAATGCTCAGCTGAAAATGCTCCTTCTGGCTATTAATTGAAGAAATTCATCACAATGTTTTTACAAAATAACATTTGAGTCAACACATATTGAAGTGGCCGATTGGTAATGGCTGAATGGATTAGAGGCTCGAGGGGTTTATTAATTCCTGATTGAAACGCAAATTGACAATAAAATAAACATTGAAAAAATAAAATTCGCATAATGCAAAGAAGATGGAGAAGTAACAGTCCTTTAAACATTAATTATTTTTGTGTTCAGACATTGCTCAAAGGACAAAGTCATTTTTCAGAGTCCCCTTGCTAGTTATTGAATAAATCTGGTCTAATCAGAGAACAGTGCACTGCATCACATGCCAACTTTGCCTGATCAACCCTGCATGAATATTGCAAGTATATTTTCTCGCACATCTGAATGATTTCCTTTTTTGTTAAGGTCATTGTTTTCACATTCTAAAGCCACTTGCAAAAAAAAAACCCTGTTGTCCCAAAAGTATTTGTTTCATGGAATTTGCATTTCTTTTCAGATCGTTCAAATCTGATTTGGGGCGATTTCTAAAAAATATGGTTCACTTGTCAATGTTAACATTCTATCCAAATAACACAAATAATTAAGTTCTAATTTTAGCACTGATTAAAAGTCAAATGAATTTATCTACACTCACTGCCAGACCACATGTTATGGAAGTCCTTAAGCGGCTCTGCAACTTTGTGAAAGTGCTATTGGGTCATTTTGTTAATTAGAGTATAGGAATGCATTGAATAATTGATTCTTTTTCTGAAATTAGTACCCCGTCAGCCATTTTATCTGAGATTTAGGGCATAAATCTGTGAAACATATGAGGATATGAGGGTTGATTTTAGCCTTGCTGGGACACCTGGAGATGGGGGAAGGGTTAAGTTGCTGGGAGAGATGCAGGGTGCTGGGTCCCCATCCAAACTTAACAAACCTAGTTTCACTGCCAGAGGGCTGCTGCTCAAAGCGGGCAGAAGTCTACTTTGCAGGGAAAGGTTGCAGACAGTTGATGGCATTGGCACTACAATAGCATTTTAACATGACATTGCGTGAGAACCTCACAGCAACTTGACAGAACAACTGGGCAGCAGGGTCAGATGATTCAAACGTGAGCATTGACACTCTATTTTTCTGTGAAATCCTTATACGCCAGAAAGAGAAGTAATTCTCTCTCAGGCACCTTGGAAGGAGTCCTTGGGCTTCCACAGCCTCAGTATTGCTTCCAGTGTCAACATCTTCATTCAAATTCCTTCCATTGACTTCATGCTGAGGACCGTTCCCTTGCATTGCTGGAGTCCTCGGCCCGACCCAATTTCCACATCTGTCTGATGGCCTCAATGTGATTCCTGCTGGTTCTCGGTGGATGGAAATGCTTCGGAATGAAATGAAACCCAGGAGGCAAAATGGCTCAGGCCTCACCCTGAAAACTTCCTAAGGATTTTCCCTCATCCCACCAATTCAATACTAATCCTGTACTTCCTGTGACATCAGAGTGAAGCAAAGTCTGAGGAATTTACCTTGTTAAGAATGATTTACATCTTTGCTGATAAAGTATATCTGATAAATGTCTGGCAATATTGACACTAAAGGTGTTTGTGTGACCTTTTTTGATCATTGTTATTTATGCCCAGTAATAACTCAGCCCTTTCTTTAAGGTGCTCAAATGCAAAAGTTCTAAAGTTACAAAGCCTTTATATCATAGCCTCATAAATGCTCCACGACGAGTAATTTAGCTCCAATCTGCAGCACTATAAAGGGATGTTGGAAATTGGCTCTGAGAAGTCTTAAAGGGGTCATTTAATGATTATGGGCACGATCTAATGGAAGTGTTTCTTCGTGTCATTTGTGGCGGGTTTTGCTGGGAGTCTCCTGGCGGCTCTGGCAGTGAATTCCACACTACTAACTAATAATAATAATAATCACTTATTGTCACAATTAGGCTTCAATGAAGGTACTGTGAAAAGCCCCTAGTCGCCACATTCCGGCACCTGTTCAGGGCAGCCGTTACGGGAATTGAACCCACGCTGCTGACCTTGTTCTGCATTACAAACCACTGTTTAGCCCACTGTACTAAACCAGCCCCTAACCACATTTAGGGCATGATTTAATGGCTACATAGCGCTTAAGCAAGAGCACGACGAGGCTGTTACATCTCGGGAGAGACCAAAAATGAGAACCGCGCCAGGCGCCGATCGGTATGCGATCTAACTGGCCCGCTCCCATTAGAGCAATCAGGATCCCGCCATAGCGTGGCGAGAAATCATTAATTACCCCTGAAGCCCAATCTCCATACAATTAATCCCCCATCTAATGGCCTTCTGTAACCTAACAGCCTCCCCAGCAATTGGTCATGCGGGCACCGATTAGTATTCCTTTTTAAAAACGTAAAGCTGGTGGTACGGCTGCTGTGGGGATCCGAGGAGGTGAGGAGCCATCTTCGATCCCAGGAAATGAGTCTGGCGGCACTAGGCGTCCTGCCCCGGTGCTCAGTGGGAGGGAGAGGGGGGAAGGGGGGAGCCCCTGGGGAGTCGGTCTTGGTCGGGGTGTTCCGCCATCAATGGAGTGGGGGGTGTGCGGCGCCGTGGTGGTGTGGGGGTGTGTGGGCAGGGCGTGTCGGATGGCAGGGGATGTGGGATTGGAGGGGGGAGAGGGAAGAGTGGGGGGGAGCAATAGGGGAATGGAGGGTCCCAGGGTGGAAGATAGCGCTCGTTGTCAGTCTCACACCCTCTCCAATTGCTTACACATATTACAGGGATGGATGATACCTTGGACCCTCCGGAAGCTGCCCTGAGTACTGCTGCTGGCAGGTCAGGCTGCCAGACACCGGAGAAGGCAGCGGCAGCAACGTCAACAGAATCTCGAGGCGCGGACCATTTGCAGGGCCCTGCCCCACATTCTGAGGACCCGACCACCCATCAGCCAGGGAGGGGACCAGAGGTGAAGGCCAGCAACAGCCCACAGTGTACAGGCATCGCTGGTCTTTTTAACAGATGATGAATGATGTTTTCCACAGGAGGCTCCGCCGCAACAAGGAGACAGTACCCCACCTGTGCCATGTCCTCGCGGACTTAGAAACACGTGGAGAAGGAGGATGCCCGCTCCCGGCGGCCATCAAGGTCACTGCAACCCTGAACATCTACGCCTCAGGATCATTCCAGGACTCCAGCAGGAACTTGTGCGGCATCACACAAGCTGCAGCCCACAAGTGAAACGGTGAAGTCACGGATGCCCTGTTTGCCCGGCAGTGAACTATATAAACTTTGACCTGGACCAAGCCCAACAGGATGCCCAGGCAGCAGGAGTGTCTGCCATTGCCAGGGTGCCCCAGGTCCAGGGGGCAGTGGATGGCACGCATGTTGTGTTGTGTTCACCGGGCCATCAGGGAGTGCCCTACATCAACAGGAAGGGGTTCCATTCCCTGAACGTCCAGCTTGTGTGCGACCATCACATGAAGATCATGCACATGTGTGCACGCTTCCCAGGGAGTGTGCATGATAGTTACATCCTGTAGCGCACAATGACTTACGAGAGAGACGAGAAGTGATGAAGTCGATTCAGGCTTTATTAAGCGAGACTTGTCCCCAGCAGCTCAGCAACAGAATGAAGCGGCGGGGAGAAGCTCGGGTTCTTATACTCCGCCTTCAGGGCGGAGCCAGGAGTCGGCAGTCAACCAGGACCTGGGATCTGTCAGCCAATAGCATCACGGCTTCACAGTCCCACATGACCCCTGATACATACCACCACATTCACCCCTTGTTAAAAAGGAACCCGGCGGGGTGGTGGTTCGCATGGTGGTAGGGGTATACAAGGCTGGCCCTGGAAGGAACATTTCGGACATGTTACTACAGTTTTAGCCCTACACTGGTCCATGTACAAGTTTGTGAAAACTATTTACAATATTAGCAAAAAAAATTTTTTTTTGTTACAACAACATTCTTGGTGTCACGCGGATTCCACGAGTTGAGCGGGCGGTCTGGTCTTCCTCGTCAATCACCTCGGCCCCGGTGGTGGTGCAGGTGCTTGTTCAGGCGTTGTCGTCTCCGGGAGCGTTTCGGTGTTTGTTCCTGTTTTATTCCTGGGCGGGCACGGGAGGAGAACCGATCCCCCCGGGAAGGGGGCGGTCGCGGGGTGCGCCGGTGGCAGGGAGGGGAAGATCGGTGTCGGGGGGGGGGGGTGTGTGTTGCCGGCGGGCGCCAGGTCCCGCAGGGAGACCGTGTCCTGTCGGCCGTCAGGGTACGCCACGTAGGCGTACTGCGGGTCCGCGTGGGGAAGGTGAACCCTCTCGACCAACGGGTCCGATTTGTGCGCCCGCACATGTTTCCGGAGCAAGATGGGTCCTGGGGCCGCCAGCCAGGTCGGCAGCGACGTTCCGGAGGAGGACTTCCTGGGGAAGACAAGGAGGCGCTCATGGGGCGTTTGGTTAGTGGTGGTACACAGCAGCGACCGGATGGAGTGGAGAGCATCCGGGAGGACCTCCTGCCACCGGGAAACTGGGAGATCCCTGGACCGTAGGGCCAGTAGGACGGTCTTCCAGACCGTGCCGTTCTCCCTCTCTACTTGCCCGTTCCCCCGGGGGTTGTAGCTGGTTGTCCTGCTCGAGGCTATGCCCTTGCTGAGCAGGAACTGGCGCAGCTCGTCACTCATGAAGGAGGACCCCCTGTCACTATGGATATACGCGGGGCAACCGAACAGTGTGAATATGGTGCCAAGGGCTTTAATGACTGTGGCCGCTGTCATGGCGGGGCAGGGGATGACGAAGGGGAAACGAGAGTACTCGTCCACCACGTTCAGGAAGTATGCGTTGCGGTCAGTGGAGGGGAGGGGCCATTTGAAATCCAAACTGAGGCGTTCAAAGGGGCGGGAAGCCTTGATCAGGTGCGCTCTATCCGGCCTGAAAAAGTGCGGTTTGCACTCTGCGCAGATGTGGCAGTTCCTGGTGACTTTACGGACCTCCTCCACAGAGTAGGGGAGGTTGCGGGACTTTACGAAATGGTAGAATCGAGTGACCCCCGGGTGGCAGAGGTCCTCGTGGAGGGCTTGGAGGCGGTCTATTTGTGCGTTGGCACATGTGCCGCGGGATCGGGCATCGGACGGCTCGTTTAGCTTTCCGGGACAGTACAAGATCTCATAGATGAAGGTGGAGAGCTCGATCCTCCACCTTAAGATCTTGTCATTTTTAATTTTGCCCCGCTGTGCATTATCGAACATGAAGGTTACCGACCGTTGGTCGGTGAGGAGAGTGAATCTCCTGCCGGCCAGGTAATGCCTCCAATGTCGCACAGCTTCCGCTATGGCTTGGGCTTCCTTTTCCACTGAGGAGTGGCGGATTTCTGAGGCGTGGAGGGTCCGGGAGAAAAAGGCCACGGGTCTGCCCGCTTGATTAAGGGTGGCCGCCAGAGCTACGTCGGATGCGTCGCTCTCGACCTGGAAGGGGAGGGGCTCGTCGATGGCGCGCATCGTGGCCTTTGCGATATCCGCTTTGATGCGGCTGAAGGCCTGGCGAGCCTCTGTCGACAGGGGGAAGGTAGTGGACTGTATTAGCGGGCGGGCCTTGTCTGCATACTGGGGGAACCACTGGGCGTAATATGAAAAGAAACCCAGGCAACGTTTCAGGGCTTTGGAGCAGTGGGGGAGGGGTAATTCCATAAGGGGGCGCATGCGTTCGGGGTCGGGGCCTATTATCCCATTGCGCACTACGTATCCCAGGATGGCCAACCGGTTTGTGCTAAAAACGCACTTTTCCTCGTTATATGTGAGGTTCAGGGCGGTAGCGGTCTGGAGGAACTTTTGGAGGTTGGCGTCGTGGTCCTGCTGATCGTGGCCGCAGATGGTTACATTGTCGAGATACGGGAACGTGGCCTGCAACCCGTGCTCGTCAACCATTCGGTCCATCTCCCGTTGGAAGACCGAGACCCCATTTGTGACACCAAATGGGACCCTTAGGAAGTGGCATAGATGCCCGTCTGCCTCGAAGGCTGTGTACTTGCGGTCACCTGGGCGGATGGGGAGCTGGTGGTAGGCGGACTTGAGGTCTACGGTGGAGAAGACCTTATACTGGGCAATCCGATTGACCATGTCAGATATGCGGGGGAGAGGGTACGCATCTAGCTGCGTGTACCTGTTGATGGTCTGACTATAGTCTACAACCATCCTTTGCTTCTACCCGGTCTTTACTACTACCACCTGGGCTCTCCAGGGACTATTGCTGGCCTGGATTATGCCTTCCTTCAGCAACCGCTGGACTTCAGACCGAATAAATATCCGGTCCTGGGCGCTATACCGTCTGCTCCTAGTGGCGACGGGTTTGCAATCCGGGGTGAGGTTTGCAAACAAGGACGGCGGTTCAACCTTGAGAGTTGCGAGGCCACAGATAGTGAGTGGGGGTATTGGGCCGCCGAATTGGAATGTTAGGCTCTGCAGGTTACACTGGAAATCTAATCCCAGTAATGTGGGCGCTCAGAGTTGGGGAAGGACGTAGAGCCTGTAGTTCTTAAACTCCCTCCCTTGCACCGTTAGGTTCGCGATGCAGAACCCTTTGATCTCTACGGAGTGGGAGCCTGCAGCTAGGGAAATCTTTTGCGTGCTTGGATGGATGGTCAGAAAACAGCGTCTTACCGTGTCTGGGTGAATAAAACTTTCAGTGCTCCCGGAGTCAGGCATGGCGTCTCGTATCCGTTGACCAGCACCGTTGTTGTCGTCGTCTGGAGCGTCCGGGGCCGCGATTGATCCAGTGTCACCGAAGCCAGTCGTGGTAGTAGTGTCGCGGCGTCTTCTTCGGACCCCGTGGAGCCGTCGATGCTGGGGTCCTTTGTTGTCAACCAAGATGGTGGCGTCCATGAATCGCACGCGGCCGGGGGTGGACAAAATGGCCGCCCCCATGGATCGCACGTAGTCGGGGGTGGACAAAATGGCCGCCCCCATGAATCGCACGTGGCTGGGGGGTCACAAGATGGCGGCGCCCATCCTCCCCTCGTGGTGCCCGGGACCCATAATGGCGGCACCCGCGGGTCACACATGGGGTGCTGGGGGGGTTGGGGAGCATTTGGGATGTGCTGGTCTCGTTCTTCTCCGGGGATTGCGGCGACCCCCCAGGACCAGCACACTGCCGCGTAATGGCCCTTCTTGCCGCAGCTTTTACAAATAGCTGCGCGGGCCGGGCAGCGCTGCCCGGGGTGTTTCGCTTGTCCGCAGAAATAGCAGCGGGCCCCCCCGGGATGGTCTGATGCTTTAACCGCGCAAACTTGCGAGGGGGGGGGGTTGTCGCGACGGGGGTCCACGGAGCCCAAGGGGCTGCCGCGCGGTCGGGGCCATAGGTGCGGGCGTTTTGCGAGGCCACATCTAGGGAAGCTGCAAGGGCCCGTGCCTCTGAGAGTCCTAGCGACTCTCTTTCTAAAAGTCTTTGGCGGATTTGGGGAGAGTTCATACCTGCCACAAATGCATCGCGAATTAGCATGTCCGTGTGTTCGATCGCGTTCACCGGCGGGCAGCTGCAGCCCCGTCCCAAAATTAGCAGCGCGGCATAGAATTCTTCTCGCGATTCTCCGGGACTTTGCCGTCTCGTCGCGAGTTGGTGGCGCGCGTAGACCTGGTTAACGGGCCGAACGTAGATGCCCTTCAGCAATGCGAGCGCCGTCGGGAAATCCTCTGCGTCTTCTATGAGAGGGTAAATTTCCGGGCTTACCCTCGAATGCAGGACCTGCATTTTCTGGTCTTCTGTGATCCGGCTGGGGGTCGTTCGGAGGTAGCCTTCAAAACATGCTTGCCAGTGTTTAAATACTGCTGCCGAGTTCGCTGCATGGGGGCTGATCCGCAGGCATTCCGGGGCGATCCAGAGCTCCATAGTCTTTTAAGCTCGCTTAATAAATTGTAGCGCACAATGACTTACGAGAGAGACGAGAAGAGATGAAGTCGATTCAGGCTTTATTAAGCAAGACTTGTCCCTAGCAGCTCAGCAACAGAATGAAGTGGCGGGGAGAACCTCGGGTTCTTATACTCCGCCTTCAGGGCGGAGCCAGGAGTCGGCAGCCAACCAGGACCCGGGATCTGTAAGCCAATAGCATCACGGCTTCACAGTCCCACATGACCCCTAATACATACCACCACACATCCTGGGGCAGTCGGACTTCCGCAGCCACTTCGAGGACCACCCCAGGCTAGTGGGTTGGCTCTTGGGGGATAAGGGGTATCCACTGAGGACCTGGCTAATAACGTCAATACGGAGGCCGGTGACTGATGCGGATCCAACAAGGCTCATGTAGCTACCTGGGCTGTCATTGAGCGGTGTGTCGGACTCCTCAAAATGCGTTTCCGATGTCTCGACTGCTGTAGTGGTGCCCTGTAGTACTCTCCCCGGAAGATCACCCGCTTTGTGATGGTCTGCTGTGCCCTCCACAACCTGGCATAGCAGGGGGGAGACATGCTGCAGGTGGAAGAGGAGTAACATGTGACCACCTCCAAGGAGGAAGAGGAGGACGAGAAGGGCCAGACCACGGGGTGCTGGAGGATGAGCCCGGGGAGAACCTGCATGACCTGCTGGAGGCTGGAAGACAGGTGGCAGCGGCAAGGCTCCAGCAATCCCGGAGGGTTAACGGGAGGCCCTCATCCTCACCTGCATCACATAGGACATGGCCTCATCCATCATTCCCCCCTCATCCCCCTTCCCCCTCCCCCTTCCTCCCCCATTCCCACACGCCTCCTCATCCCTCAGCCTTCCTCCTCCCTCTTCCTCCTTCCATCCGTCGCCCTGGTGCTGGTGCGCTGGTGCTCCTCAATCTAAGCCATAATCTGACTCCTACCTGTCTGCTGAATGCGCGTTCATGCCCATCGCTGGCACATGACACAAGCAACACCTTGGAAGGTGGAAGAAATATCATCTAGGACCTCCATGCCCGGGAGCTAGGCAAGGGATTGGTGCTCATCCCGCATTGGAAGAAAGTTCCAGAGGAATCATATTTCTCAAGTTTAACTTTTGTTAATGCTACACATTTGTGTGCCTAACTGTCCCAATTCCCTGATGGTGCTGCTTTACGTTCCCCAACCATCCCAACCTCTCCCCACTCCATCCCCCCTTATATTGCACCCTCCCCCGCTTACCGCCAACCTTTCTGCGCCGCCCGTGCTCCCTCAGTGATCCTCGACATGCTTATCCTTAGGTGTGTCCTCAGGGGGCACATCAGAGGTGGAGGCAGCCTGCTGCCTACCGTGTCCTATGGCCTTTGATGCCCCTTGCAGGCACCCTCTTGGGCTCTAGGGCTGCTGGACCCCAGCCCACTTGCCTACCACGTCCCATGGCCTTTGATGCCCCTGGCGGGCACCCTCTGGGGACTCTTGGGCTGATGGACCCCATCGTGCCACCCTGTTTCAGGTGCTGACTCTAAGACATGCTTTTGTCAGAGGGGTGGGTCATCCAGCGCCCCCTCTTCCCGGTCATGCCCACAGGGTTCACCTCGGGATGGAGGGGCAGCTGGATCGAGTCTCGACTGCCCCTGCGTCATCTGGCTCTGCCAGCCGGGGGGCTCCCCAATATCAGCAGCATGGTGTCAACACCCTCTACGATGCTCCTCAGTGACTGGGCATGCTCTGCAGTGCCTCGGCTATGTCCGCCAGAGACTGGGACATGCTCCGCAGCACCTCATCAAGTCCACCTGGGACTGCGACATGCACCCCAGCGACTGGGATATGCTGTCGAGGCACTCAGCCATAGCCGTTACTGACTGAGCAACACCTTGGACATAGCCACTCATACTGCCAACGTCATGCACCGGGTTTTTCGCTGCGGTTGCCAGTCTAACATGTTGGCCTCGGTGCCACACATTGTCGCCGCCATCACCTGCGTCCATAACCTCTGGGACTCCTCTAATCGGCTCTGGACCTGCTGGAATGTCGCTGAAATTCCCCTCTGAATCTCACCGCCGCACCCTCGCGTCTGCATCAGCTCTGGATAAATCTGGTCCAGAGGCTCAGCATCTGACTGGGACCCAGCTGGGTCCTGGGATCCAGCAGACCCCTGACTGCTGTCTCTCCTGGGCTTTCCTGCCTCCACCTGATGTGCATCAGAAACTGTGGTGCTCACCAGATAGTGCCCCAGAAGCCAGGTCACTACTGTTCGTCCACCAAGGTGTGTATTTCTGTACTGGTAGAGGGCGGGGATGACAGCTGTGCCACGTGTCCTCGGAGCTCCCCTCTAGTCCATCCGGGAGTGGGGGGAAATCCACGCCAGATTGGCCGCGCTGTCGGATGAGAATCCTGCGGGAGAATGGACATGTGGTCAGTGGGGAGGGCTGGGTCATTTTGCATGGTATTAACAACTCACGTGTGACAGGCCATCTGGGTGGGTGCCGGTGGAACCTTACCTCTGCGCCGTTCGCTAACCTTGACAATGGTGACAGATCTGTCCTAGGCCACCCCCGCGACTTCCAGGGCCTGTTCCTCTTAGGGGGTGAGGACTCTGATGTCCGGCAACCCACTGCCCGTCTGGACACTCTCCCATGTGTTGTGGGCCAACTTCTCTAACGGGTCACAAAGGGACCGCCCTGAGCTGCACACACCATTCATCGCGGGAGAGGAATGGTGAGTATGGAGGGGGAGGCAGGGGAGTATGGGGCGGATGGGGAGAATGGGGGGTGGTGGGATGGACGGTGGGAGGAAAGGAAGTATGGGGGGGTTGTAGGAAGGATTGCAGGGGTTGGCGTGAGTGGCACTGCTGGACATTGGTGGGCCGGGGCATAGAACAGTGCTCGGTGAGGGTGGTGCCAGGGGGCCGTTGCCAGCCCACCCACGTGGCCCGTTGGAGGCCGTTGACCTTCTTATAGCGCTGGGTGTCGGTTCTCTTGGTGATGCTCCCCGAGCTGACAGCTGTTGCCACTTCCTCACAGGCAACACTGGCTGCCTTGTGGCTGACCCTCGAGACCCTTGGGGGAACAGGGCATCCCGTCTAATTTTGACTGCATCCAAAAGTCTGGCCCGGTCAGCATCCCTGAATCGTGGCGCTGGTCTCCTCAGTGGCATGGCTGCGAGCTGTGTGGGATTAACTGTGCAGGAATGGCTTAAGTGATTCTCTCCCTTGTTAGTGGGTCCTGGTGAGTGCAGTCCCAGTGAATCAGCAGGTGTGACAGTCATTTGCTGGGAGAAGCCCTTAGGTCTCGGTAGGTGGTCCAATTAACATTTCATCGCAGTGACCAGTGATGGCCGAGCATCGGGAAGCTCGTGGCAGTTCCCACTCACTACCAAGCATTCTTCCACTGGCCGGCCAGCTCCTTGACTACAATGGCAATACGATAGCTGCCAGTGGCTCCTGTCAACTAGGGGTATCCAACAAGGCGATCAAGGTAACACTGCGGTTTGAAATCGTCGGGCCTGACAGAGCGTCCCTGCTCGGTGCTCGAGCCTGCAAGCTCCTGAACCTGGTTCAGCGAGTCCACACCATGTCATCATCACTGGCGATGGCCTCGCCTGATGGAAACTTGCAAGCCGACATAGATGACATTATCACGCAGTACCACAGCGTATTCGATGGAATGGGCACACTCCCGGACCGATATAAAATCCTGCTCAAGCCGAACACCATCCCTGTAATTCATGCACCATGCCGGGTGCCGGCACCCCTCAAGGATCGTCTGCAGAAGCAATTACAGGACCTCCAAGACCAGGGCATCATATCGAAGGTCACAGAGCCAACAGACTGGGTCAGCTCCATGATCTGCGTAAAGAAGCCGTCAGGGGAGCTTCGCATTTGCATTGACCCGAAGGATCTAAACTGCAACATCATGCGGGAGCATTACCCGATACCAAAACGTGAAGAGTTGACCAGTGAGATGGCTCATGCCAGATTCTTTACTCAGCTGGACGCCTCCAAGGGATTTTGACAATACAGCTGGAAGTGTCCAGTCACAAGCTGTGCACGTTCAACACCTCGTTCGGTCGCTACAGCTACAACCGGATGCCTTTTGGGATCACAGCTGCCTCCGAAGTATTTCACCGCATCATGGAGCAGATGATGGAGGGCATTGAGGGGGTGCGAGTATACGTTGACGACATAATTATGTGGTCCACAGCGCCCCAGGAACACATCGCTCGCCTCAAGAAGGTACTCCAGAGAATTCAAGAACATGGTCTCCAGCTCAACATGGCCAAGTGCTGATTTGGTCAATCGGATATTAAGTTCCTGGGTGACCACATCTCGCAGCAAGGTGTGCAGCCAGATGCCGACAAGGTCTCGGCGATCAACGCCATGAAGACCCCGGAGGACAAGAAGGCAGTCCTCCGCTTCCTCGGGATGGTCAACTTCCTCGGGAAATTCATTCTCAATGTGGCATCCCACACCACGGCCCTCCGCCATCTCGTCAAGAAGTCGACGGAATTCCAGTGGCTGCCCACGCATGAAGAGGGATGGCGTGAGCTGAAAGCAAAGCTCACCACAGCCCCGGTTCTAGCGTTCGTCGACCCAACCAAGGGAACCAAGATGTCGACTGATGCAAGCCAGGACGGCATTGAGGCGGTGCTCCTTCAGCGAGATGACTCCTCGTCCTGGGCTCCAGTGGCGTATGCCTCTAGGGCCATGACGCCCACTGAGCAACGGTACACTCAGATTGAGAAAGAGTATCTGGGCCTCCTGACAGGGATAGTCAAGTTTCACGACTACGTTTACGGCCTGCCAAAATTCACGGTAGAAATGGACCACAGGCCTCTAGTCCATATAATCCAGAAGAATTTAAATGACATGACACCTTGGTTACAGCAAATTCTTCTTAAGCTACGCCGCTACGACTTCGAACTTGTCTACACGCCAGGCAAAGAGCTGATCATTGCAGATGCCCTATCCAGGTCCATTACCACACCGTGTGAACAAAGTGACTTCATCTGCCAGATAGAAGCGCAAGTTGTGTGCCACCAACCTTCCGGCCTCTGACGAACGGATGGTCCAAATTCATGAGGAGACAGCCAAGGATCCTCTGCTGCAGTGTGTGATGCAGCACCTTACCAATGACTGGCAGAAGGGACAATGTCCCCAGTTCTATAACGTAAAAGACGACCTGACGGTGGTGGAGGGAATCCTTCTGTAACTCGACAGGATCGTAATTCCTCAGAGCATGCGGGCTATGGTGCTGGGCCAACTCCACGAGGGTCACCTTGGGGTCCAGAAGTGCCGGCGCAGAGCTCAGGAGGCGGTCTATTGGCTGGGCATCAGCCAGGACATTGCCGACACAGTCCTCAACTGCCCTACCTGTCAGAAATTTCAACCAGTTCAACCGCCTACCTAGAATCATAGAATCATAGAAGTTTACAGCATGGAAACAGGCCCTTCGGCCCAACCAGTCCATGCCGCCCAAACCTGTCAGAAGTTTCAACCAGCTCAACCCAAGGAAACACTGCAACAGCACGAGATCGTGACCTCTCCGTGGTCCAAAGTAGGTGTAGACCTTTTCCACGCCAAGGGGCGTGACTACATACTCCTGGTTGACTACTTCTCCAGTTATCCAGAAGTGGTGAAACTGTCTGACCTCACGTCGAAGGCGGTAATCAAAGCCTGCAAAGAAACATTCGCCAGGCACGGGATTCCGCCCACGGTAATGAGCGACAACGGTCCTTGCTTTCACAGCCAGGAATGATCTGATTTTACACAGTGCTACAACTTCCATCACGTAACCTCCAGTCCCCACTACCCGCAGTCAAACGGGAAGGCCGAGAAAATGGTCCATATTGTAAAGCGGTTGCTGTGCAAAGCTGCAGACTCAGGCTCCGACTTCAACCTGGCGATGTTGGCATACATGGCAACCCACTGGGTTGTCTCCAGCGCAGATGCTCATGAATCGCACTCTGAGGACAACAGTTCCAGCCATCCATGTTCCAGACCTTGACCACCTCACGGTCTAACAGAAAATGCAGCAGTCACGGGCCCAACAGAAGGCCACATACGATGCTCATGCCATGGATCTACCCGAGCTGGCCCCAACTGATCATGTTCACGTCCAGTCGCCTGAGGGCGGCTGGTCAGCCACAGCTGTTGTGATCAAACAAGTGGCCCCAAGATCATTCCTTGTCCGCATGGCTGATGGCTCCCTGCTATGACGCAACAGATGGGCACTGCAAAGAGTTCCACGCCCGCTACCTGACTGAAGTACCCCGCCGCCTACGAAGATTCCTCCGGACGTGGCCGCCACGAGGCCACCGATCTACCAGCAATCGTGCTGGCCCATGCGACCACCATGATGGCAGCAATCCCGCCTATCCACGTGCAGGCGGCTCCTGATCCACCTCTGCGGCGATCAACAAGAATTTGTCGCCCACCACAAAGACTGAATCTGTAGACTGAACTTTTGTACATTTTGTGACTTTAACCTCTGTAAATATTGTTTTGTTTGTCATGTATCTGCACGATCGACACCTTCCTATGTATGTACGTTCATTTAGACACATTTTGTATATATTCAGGCATATATATATACGCACGCACACCTTAGTATTTATTTATCTAAAAAAAAAGGGGGGTAGATGTCATAATATCCACTCATGTATATAATGAGATGCAGACAGGCAGTGATTGACACACAGGATGACCAATAAGCACATAACACAGTGCAGCCAATCACCAGACAGGACACTACCACTATAAAGCCAGTAGGCACTAGATTTCCCGCTCTCTCGGGACCCAGCCACTGATACAGTCAGAGTCCACGAGCTAGCAAGTGCAAACACCATGCGGTAGCTAGTAAGTCTGGTCAGGCTACTACAAGGTCTCCAGTCAGTTCAGTAGAGTGTCGACCCACAGCTGAATATGTACATCAGTTCTATCATTGAATAAAACAGTGTTGGATCTTTTCCAGCGTTAGACGTCTGTTTCTAGCTTATCTGCATCGAGTGCAGTCCACATCGAACCTACCTGCCTAACACATCACCCAGAATACTGAAGGAGGCAAGAGAGGAAATTGCTGAGGCCTTTACAGAAATCTTCGGATCCTCACTGTCTTCAGGTGATGTCCCGGAGGACTGGAGAATAGCCAATGTTGTTCCTTTGTTTAAGAAGGGTAGCAAGGATAATCTAGGGAACTACAGAACGGTGAGCCTTACGTCAGTGTTCGGGAAATTACTGGATTCTTCGAGACAGGATCTATTCCCATTTGGAAGCAAGTGGTTGTATTAGCGAGAGGCAGCATGGTTTTGTGAAGGGAAGGTCGTGTCTCACTAACGTGATAAAGTTTTACGAGGAGGTCACAAAAATGATTGATGCAGGTAGGGCAGTGGATGTTATCTATATGGACTTAGGTAAGGCCTTTGACAAGGTCCCTCATGGCAGTCTGGTACAAAAGGTGAAGTCACACGGGATCAGAGGTGAGCTGGCAAGATGGATACAGAACTGGCTAGGTCATAGAAGGCAGAGAGTAGCAATGGAAGGATGCTTTTCCGATTGGAGGGCTGTGACTCGTGGTGTTCCGCAGGGATCAGTGCTGGGGCCGCTGCTGTTCATAGTATATATAAATGATTTGGAGGAAAATGTAACAGGTCTGATTAGTAAGTTTGCGGACGATACAAAGGTTGGTGGAATTGCAGATAGCGATGAGGACTGTCAGAGGATACAGCAGGATTTAGATTGTTTGGAGATTTGGGCGGAGAGATGGCAGATGGAGTTTAATCCGGACAAATGTGAGGTAATGCATTTTGGAAGGTCTAATCCAGGTTGGAAATATACAGTGAATGGTAGAACCCTCAAGAGTATTGACAGTCAGAAAGATCTTGGTGTACAGGTCTACAGGTCACTGAAAGGGGCAACACAGGTGGAGAAGATAGTCAAGAAGACATACGGTGTGCTTGCCTTCATTGGCCGGGGCATTGAGTATGAAAATTGGCAAGTCATGTTGCAGCAGTATAGAACCTTAGTTAGGCCACACTTGGAGTGTCGCGTCCAATTCTGGTCGCCACACTACCAGAAGAATGTGGAGGCTTTAGAAAAGGTGCAGAAGAGATTTACCAGGATGTTGTCTGGTATGGAGGGCATTAGCTATGAGGAGTGATTGAATAAACTTGGTTTGTTCTCACTGGAACGAAGGAGGTTGAAGGGTGACCTGATAGAGGTCTACAAAATTATGAGGGCATAGACAGAGTGGATAGTCAGAGACTTTTTCCCAGGGTAGAGGGGTCAATTACTAGGGGGCATAGGTCTAAGGTGCGAGGGGCAAGGTTTAGAGGAGATGTACGAGGTAAGTTTTTTACAGAGGGTCGTGGGTGCCTGGAACTCGCTGCCGGAGGAGGTGGTGGAAGCAGGGACGATAATGGCTTTTAAGGGACATCTTGACAAATACATGAATAGGATGGGAATAGAGGGATACGTACCCCAGAAGTGTAGAAGATTTTAGTTTAGGCGGGCAGCATGGTCGGCGCAGGCTTGGAGGGGCGAAGGGCCTGTTCCTGTGCTGTAGTTTTCTTTGTTCTTTGTACATAGTTTTTGCTGAAGTGCAACAATAGCAATTTAGTGCCTCAAGCCTATGTTATGCTACAGATTTTACAGTGAAGCAAAACAGAAATCGTTGTGTATGATATGTAACTTGTCTATAATGTAGATCTCCTGCAAATAGTTAATCTGCATTGTTGATTGATTGATGGATATTTATTGTCACATGTACCGAAGTACAGTGAAAAGTATTTTTCTGCAGCCAAGGGAAGGAAGGATTTATCTCGGCAGTGAAGGAATGGCAAAATATTTCCAAGACAGGATGGTGTTTTGATCTTCTCATTGATAATCTCAATAGTCAGGCTTAGCGTCATTTATTTATTGTAAGGTGGACCTAACTAAGTTTTGTCCATGCCCGATTAAGCCTGTGACAAGATAATAATAATAATCTTTATTGTCACAAGTAGGCTTACATTAACACTGCAATGAAGTTACTGTGAAAAGCGCCGAGTCACCACATTCCGTTGCCTGGTCGGCTACACAGAAAGAGAATTCAGAATGTTCAAAATACCTCACAGCATGTCCTTCGGGACTTGTGGGAGGAAACCGGACCCGGAGGAAACCCACACAGACACAGGGAGAACGTGCAGACTCCGCACAGACAGTGACCCAAGCTGAGAATCGAACCTGGGACCCTGGAGCTGTGAAGCAACAGTGCTCTAACTGTGCTATTGTGCCGCCCAGAAGAAGGCTCTTGGGTGGGTTTTCTGCCCAGCCACCAGCTGAGGACCTTAAGTGGGAAATTAATTCCCACTTAAGAGCCTGGGTCTGCATTCATCCAGCGGTGGGCTGTATCCTGGGAAGGATTTATCTAGGCAGTGAAGGAATGGCAAAATATTTCCAAGACAGGATGGTGAGTAGCTTGAAGAGGAGATTCCGTAAGGTGGTGTTCCAATGTTGCTGCTGCCCTTGTCCTTCTAGATAGTAGAAGTTGAAGGTTTTGGAGGTGCTGTCTAAAAAGGCTCGGTGAGCTCCTGCAGTGCATCGTGTAGATGGTACACACGGCTGCTACTGTGCAATCTGTGGTGCAGGGAGTAAATGTTTGTGGACGGAGTGCCAATCAAGTGGGATGCTTTGCCCTGGCTGGTGTCAAGCTTCTTGAGTGTTGTTGGAGCTGCACTCATCCCGGTAAGAGGAGAGAATTCCTTCAGATTCCAGACATGTGCCTTGTAGATGGTGGAAAAGCTTTGGGGAATCAAGAGATGAGTTACTCATTGCAGGACTCTGAGATTTGACCTGCTCTTGTAGCCATAATATTTATTCGGCTAGTCCAGGTGAGTTTCTAGTCAATGTTAACCCCAGGATGTTGATGTCATGTATTCAGCGATGGTAATGCCATTGAATGTCAAGGGCAATGGTTATATTCTCTCTTGTTGGAGATGGTCATTGCTCAACACTTGTGTGGAACAAATGTTACTTGCCATTTGTCAACCCAAGCCTGGAAACTGCTGCATTTGAACATGGACTGCTTCAGTATGTGTGGAGTCACAAATGGTGCGCAGCATTGTGCAGTCCATAGAATCTGGAAATTCCTACAGTGAAGAAGGAGGTTATTCGGCCCATCAGATCTGTACTGACCTTCTGAAAGAGCATCCAACCAAGGCCCACTCTCCCACCCTATCCCTGTAACCCCAGTTAACCTGCACATCTTTGGACACTAAGGGGCAATTTAGCATGGCCAATCCAAATGACCTGCACATCTTTGGACTGTGGAGGGAAACCGGAGCACCCAGAGGAAATCCACACAGACACGGGGAGAAGGTGCAAACTCCACACAGTCACCGAAGGCCAGAATTGAGCCTGGGTCCCTGGTGCTGTGAGGCAGCAATGCTAACCACTGTGCCACCATTCCGACCATGATGTCTGTGAACATCCCCACTTCTGACCTTATGATGGAAGGAAGGTCATTGATGAAGAAGCTGAAGGTGGTTGGGCCTGTATTAATACTCTGAGGAACTCTTACAGTGATGTCATGAAGCTCAGATGACTGACCTCAGCAACGATGGACGTTGGGGCAGCACGACAGCACAGTGGTTAGCACTGCTGCCTCGCACCATGGACCCCGGTTCGATTCCGACCTTGGGTGATTATCTGTGTGGCGTTTGTACATTCTGCCCGTGTCTCCTTCTGAACTGTAGGCATTCTATAATTCTATGATTATATGATCTTCCTTTGTGCCAGGGCATGACTCCAACCAGTGGGGAGTTTTTCCCCTCATTGCCACTGACTCTAGTTTTGCTAGGGCTCCTTGATGCCATACTTGATCAAGTACTGCATTGATATCAAGAGCAGTCGCTATTACCTCACCTCTGGAGATCAGCTCTTTTGTTCATTTGTGACCAAAGTCCACAATGAGGGCAGAATCCGATGGAACCCAAATTGAGCATCAGTGAGCAGGTTATTGCTAAGCAAGTGCAACTTGAAAGCATTGTTGATGCCATACCTACCATCACAGCCTCCAAAGTCAGATCGGCCTTCCGGAGAGTGAACTCTCAGAAAGCAACGGGTCCCTGGTCGTGCACTCAGATCTTGAGCGGACCAACTGGTGGGTGCATTCGCGGACATCTTCAACCTCTCCCTACACCGTTCCGAAGTTCCCACCTGCTTGAAAAAGACCAGCATCATACCGGTGCCAAAGAAGAACCAAGCAATGTACCTTAATGCCTACCATCTGGTGGGCTTGGCGTCTATCATTATGAAGTGCTTTGAGAGGTTGGCCATAAGACAAATCAACTCCATACTCCCTGAATGTCTTGATCCACTGCAATTTGGATATGACCACAACCGGTCCACAGCAGTCGCTATCTCCGTGGCCCTGCACTCATCCCTGGAGCATCTTGACAACAATGACTCCTATGTCAGACTCCTATCCATTGACTACAGCTCCACCTTCAACACCATAATCCCAGGAAAGCTCTTTTCAAGCCTCCAAAATCTAGGACTTGGCTCCTCCCTCTTCAACTGGTTCCTCAACTTCCTGAGCCATAGAACGCAATCAGTAAGGATAAACAACAACATCTCCTCAATACCGGGGTGCCACAAGGCCTGACAATAAATCCAAAGCCCAATGATCCCTTCCACCACTTTACTTATGTTTGAGAGTCGACTGATAGGACAATGATAGGGTTCAATTTGTCCTGTTTTTTGCTTGCAGGACACACCTAGATAATTTTCCAAATTGCTGGGTAAGGGCCAGTGTCGTAGCTGGACTGGAACAGTTTGGCTATGAGTGCAGTAGGTTTTGGAGCACAAGTCTTCAGTCCAATTGTTAAAATATTGTCAGGGTCCATAGCCTTTGCAGGACCCAGCGCCTTCAGCCATTTCTTGATATCATGTGGGGTGAATCGAATTGGCTGAAGTCTGACATCTGTGATGTTGGGGTCGTCCAAGATGGATCATCCATTCAGCTGAAGATTGTGACAAATGCCTCAGTCTTATCTTTTGCACAGATGGGCCTCATTGCCCCATCATTCAGGGTGGGGACATTTGTTGAGCCTCCTCCTCCAGTGAGTTCTTTAATTTACCACCACCATTTATAGCTGGATGTGGCAGGACTGCAGAGCTTAGATCTGATTGTTGGATGTGGAATTGCTTAGCTCTTACTTGCTATTTATGCTGTTTTGCATACACATAGTCATGTGTTGATTCTTTACCAGGTTGACGCTTCATCTTTAGGTACGCCTAGTGTTTTCTCTGGCTTGGTGGTAAAGATAGAGTGGTGAATAAGCTGGGCCATAAGGTTACAGATTGTGGTTGAGTACAATTTTGCTGCTACTGATGTCCCACAACGCCTCATGGATGCCCAATCTTGAGTTGCCAGACCTGTTCAAAGTATTCTTTTAGCTCAATTGTAGTGTCACAACATAATGAAGGGCATCCTCAATGCGAAGACGAGACGTTGGCTCCATTAGGACTGTGTAGTTGTCACTCCTACTGATACTATCATAAACAGACGTATCTATGGCAGGCAGGTTGATGAGGATGGGGTCAAGTATGTTATTCCTCTTCTTGGTCCCCTCACATTTGCTGCCAACACAGTCCAGCAGCTCTGTTCCTTAGGACCCTGCCAGCTCGGTCAGTAATGGTGCTACTGAGCCACTCATGGTGCTGGACATTGAAGCCCCCCCTCCTGGAGTACATTCTGCGCCCTTGCCACCTTCAGTGCTTCCTCCAAATGGTGTTCAACATGGAAGAGTACTGATTGATTAACTTAGGCCATGTGTGGCGGGGCAAGGGGGGTGGGGGGTGGGGGGGGGGGGAGTGGGTGGAGGTGGAGGACAGTCTGTGGTAGTCAGCAGGAATTTTCCTTGCCCACGTTTGACCTGATACCATGTGAATTCATGGGGTCAGGAGTTGATGTTGAGGACTCCCAGGGTAACTCTCTTGCATCTGTATACCAATGTATCGCTACCTTTGCTGAGCCTGCCCTGCCAAAGGGACAGGGCATATACAGGAATGGTGATATCTGGGATATTGTCTGTAAGGTTTGGTTCTTTAAGCATGACTATTCTGTCAGGATATTGTTTGACGAGTCTGAGAGACTGCTCTCCCAACTTTGGCACAAGCCTCCAGTAAGGAAGACAGTGCAGGATCAGCTGGGCTGGTTTGCCGTAGTATTTTCCGGTGCCTAGGTCGATGCCAGGTGGAGCATTTGGTTACATTCCCTTCATGATGGTTTTGATACAACTAAGCAGCTGCTTGGCCATTTCAAGGGGAATTAAAGAGTCTACTGGAGTCACATGTAGGCCAGATGCAGCATGCATGGCAGATTTCCTTCTCTTAAGGGCAATTGTGAACCAGATGGGTTTTACAACAATCAACAATGGTTTCATTGTCATCATTAATTGATTCCAGATTTTTTAAATTGAATTCAAATTCAATAAGTCCTGATTGCTTATGGATGAGTGATAGAAGCGTGGTATTGAGCAGTGTGCGAGGTTTTTACTGCAGGGTTGTTAAGAACCCTGCTGATATTACCTGGTAGAGTGTCTCAAAACCCCAAAGGTTAACTTGGAACTCTGGTTCTTCATGGTGTATTTTTTGTTTTGAATAATGTGAGGAACCATGTACAACACAGTGAAGAACCTGCCCTGATGTTGTGTAAACAATTAATGAAGAACATTTATTAAAGTAAAAGAAAGAAAAAGCACATAACAAAAGGTTAATGTACACTATGACACTTAAGTATATGAATAACTAAACACACCATTTTATCTGGTAACTTCTTGTTCCCAAAGCATATGCTCCTACCCTGAGTTCATTGAGACACCCGCTTCCCAAGCAACATCACATTTTTGTAACTCTATAGGTCAAATCCAGGTAATAGTTACCGCACAAGACAACTCAGGTAATTCATTCTGGAAAGATATCTAATCCTGGTTCAGCCAAGGCACAAAACTGCGCCCGTTAGAGGAGAATATCTACAATCTTCTGTGACTCTAAATGTTATCTAGAATAGGCCTCTGTGGCTCGAATCACAGATGGGACTCAACTGTCTGGCTGTTGGATGTAGAACTAGCTTGCTTCTACAGTGAGGGCTGCGAACAGTTATACTGTTCAATCTCTTTGATGTTCTCTTCTATAGATTCTGCTGTCTACTTCGCTCAAATTCCTTGCCAATTGAAATTATCATTTGTATAGCCCCCCCCAATCTCTGGTAAACAATGTTGTTGATTTGGCCATTCACACTTCAATGGGTGGCATGGTGGCACAGTGGTTATCACTGCTACCTCACAGCGCCAGGGGCCCAGGTTCTATTCTGGACTTGGGAATTTGCATGTTCTTCCTGTGTGGAGTTTGCATGTTCTCCCTGTGTCTGTGGGTTTCCTCCTGGTGCTCTGGCTTCCTCTCCCAGTCAAAAGATGTGCAGGTTAGGTGGATTGGCTATATTAAATTGTCTCTTGGTATCCAAAGATGTGCAGCTTAGGTGTATTGGCTATGTTCAATGTGTGGGTTATGGGGATAGGCTGCGGAAGTGGTCCCAGGTTGAATGCTCTTTCGGAGGGCCAGTGCAGATTTGATGGGACAAATGGCCTCCTTCTGCACTGTAGGGGTTCTATGGATATGTTACTAGACTCCTGCTAATCTTGTTATTGGGAAAATCGCATCTCATTATTCTTCGAGATGCCTGCTAGTCTTGTTACTTGTCTGCTATTTTATTTTCATCTCAAGTTCACTGTCAATCTCATTAACTCTCTACATTCCTAGAAGTTAGGTTATGGCATTTGAGGATGCATTCAGACCTTGACCAACCAATTGTGTAAGGTAATCCAACTTTTTGACACACTGTATCAAGCTCCTCAGGGCCAGACACCCAGCATTGATTACAATAGTAAATTTGCGCATTACCTTCCACATGCTTGTCTGGGGAACCTCCTCGGCCACCTATGGAATGGTGAGCAGTTTCCTCACTTCCATCCCTTTCACAAAGCTCACCAGTCCTCCACCTGAGACATTGGCAGCCCTCTCTCTGATCTGTGGCTCCATTGTTCTTGTTCTTCCCCAGAACTTGCTGTAAACTGTGCTGTGCGTGGTGCAGCCAGGCTTTTAAGAAGTGCGCACATGCTTTAGTTGCTGCTGGACTCATACAGATATGGATGAGTGAACATCTACTCAGCAGCACATTTACTGTTGGGATTAGTGTTGGAGATGGGCAGGCACCATTGTGCCGTGGTCATCTTGCATCAGGGTCCCCTTGCCTGATAATGGGTCTTAGCAAATGTTCCCCCCCCCCCCCCCAGTATTTAAAAGAACACTTAAGAAAAAAACTAACTCTCTTTCTATTCACTGCAATATTTGAATGTTTCAATTTATTTTACATTAAATGTTCAAGTATCTTTTAAAGTATTTTGAAAATATCTTTGCAGTTGAGCAAAGGACATTGAGGGGAGATATTATAGAGCTGTACAAGATTATAACAGGTTTAGGTAAGATTAGAAAAGAAAAGCTGTTGTCATGAGAATGTCACTTTAAGAAATGTTTGTCTGCTCATGTTATTGCAGTGATGTCAGAGTGTGGGTGCAGCTGAGAGCTCTGGCTCTGCTTTTTAGTTTCACTTTGAGAAAAGCTTGGGTGCGTCTGTGTTTTCTTTGGTTTTGTTTCAGTGTTGGAGCTGAGGCCAGACAAAGCAGGTGTACTGTTGTTCTCTCTGCCATGAAAAGACATTCTCTTGATCATTTGGTGAATTTCAGAATTATAAATGTTCTCAGTAGTGAATTTAAACCTGATGTGCTTCTGTTAAAAGGTGTTTCTTTTGACTTCTGGATATTGTCTGGGAATTTATTAAGGATTGCTTAGTGTTGTATTCTTAGGGGGTTATATTTGAATTAATGGTTGCTAAGATGTTCACTGTATGTTTCAAAAAGGTTAACTTGAGTTCATAGAATAAACGTTGTTTTGCTTTAAAAAATACTTTTCCATTTCTTCTGTACCACACTTGTAGAGTGGGCCGTGTGCTCCACATACCACAATCTATTAAAAGTTATGTGTCAGGTGAATTCCATGATAAACTTTGGGGTTCTGTAAATCCTGGCCCATAACAAATTGGGGCTTGAGGGGGATCAAAGTCTATCTATTGGATTGGCTAAGTGAACTTAAAGACAGTGAGGGGTGAGCATATTGTGGGTGCTTTTCAGGTGTGGTATTCCAGTGTAAGTGGGGAGTGTGTTGTGGACAATGGCTCTTTCAGAGGTTCTGAGGTTTCTGGGGTGGAGACGGTCACACGCAGTACCCTACAGACCGAGACTAAAAGCAGACTGTTAGATTTGGTAAAAACATTGCAGCTAACATTACCTGACAAAATGCGAAAAGGTGAGGTAATTATGGCGGTGGCTAAGCATTTAAAGTTGCCTGAGATACAGTTTGACTCATTGGAAATGTCAAAAATCCAGTAACAATTTAAACAAATGGAACATGAGAAAGAATTAAAGCAGCTTCAATACGAAAGAGAGAGAGAGGAAAAAGAAAAGGAGAGAGGAGAAAGGAGAAAAGAAAGAATAGCCCGAACAGAACAAAAAGAAAGAGAAAGGGAGATACAGATCATGGAAAAAGATAAAGAGAGAATGTTTGAACTACAGAAAATGGCCATGAAACATGACAGTCAGTTAAAATTGGCAGACATAAAGGGAAACGTACAGTTGGATGATAGTGATGAGGATAGTGAGAAAGAGCGTCATAGTCGAAGGTTTGGTGGGGATCTATTTAAATATGTCCAAGCATTGCCAAAGTTTGATGAGAAGGGGGTTGAAGCCTTTTTCATTTCATTTGAGAAGGTAGCTAAACAAATGAAATGGCCACAGGACATGTGGGTATTACTGATTCAAACAAAGCTGGTAGGTAGGGCTCAATCATAGAATTTACAGTGCAGAAGGAGGCCATTCGGCCCATCGAGTCTGCACTGGCTCTTGGAAAGAGCACCCTACCCAAGGTCAACACCACCACCCTATCCCCATAACCCAGTAGCCCCACCCAACACTAAGGGCAATTTTGGACACTAAGGGCAATTTATCATGGCCAATCCACCTAACCTGCACATCTTTGGACTGTGGGAGGAAACCGGAGTACCCGGAGGAAACCCACGCACACACGGGGAGGATGTGCAGACTCCACACAGACAGTGACCCAAGCTGGAATCGAACCTGGGACCCTGGAGCTTTGAAGCAATTGTGCTATCCACAAGGCTACCGTGCTGTCCCTGTGAAGTGTTAGCATGAGGAGGTATCTGGGACGTATGAGGAGGTGAAAAAATCCATCTTAGGTGCATATGAACTAGTGCCTGAAGCCTACAGACAAAGGTTGAGAAATTTAAGGAAAGAATTTGGTCAAACATACATGGAGTTTGAAAGGATCAAACAGAGTAATTTTGATAGGTGGATAAGACCTTTGAAAATAGACCAAACGTATGAAGCTCTCAGAGAAATTAAGCTTTTGGAGGATTTAAAAATTCAATTCCTGATGTAGTGAGAACTTATGTGGAAGAGCAGAGGGTTAAAACTGTGAGATTAGCAGCAGATATGGCAGATGATTCTGGATTAGTTCATAAATCAAAGCTTGATTTCCGACATCAGTTTCAGCCTGTGAGGGATAGAAACTGGGGACATGAGAAATATTCAAGTGGCAGAGGCAAAGGTGATCTGATGGGAGATAATAAGGAGAGTGTACCTCAGATTAAAAAAGAAATCCAGGAGGATGGAAAAGGCATGAAAAGTTTCAAATGTTTTCACTGTAATAAACTAGGCCATGTAAAGTCACAGTGTTGGTGGTTGAAGAAAAGCACTGGGAAGGCTGATGTGGTAAAACAGGATAAGACAGTGGGGTTTGTGAAAGTGGTAAAGGAAAGCCCAAGTGAAGCGAAGGAGGTGCAAAAGATTGTACAGCCTGATCAAGAGGTGATTGATAAGAAGGTGCCAGATCTCTTAAAAGAATTTACTTGAGTGGGTAAAGTTTACTTATGTGTATCATCAGCTAATGTGAACAGTGTTATGGGCCAGGGTTTAGAGAACCCCAAAGTGTATCATGGAGTTCACCTGACACACAACTTTTACTAGATTGTGGTATGGGGAGCACATGGCCCACTCTACAGGTGTGGTACAGCAGAAATCAAAAAGTATTATTTTAAAGCAAAACTATATTTATTCTATGAACTCAAGTTAACCTTTTTAAACCATACAGTGAACATCTTAGCAACCATTAATTCAAATACAACCCCAAAGAATACAACACTAAGTAATCCTTAATAAATTCCCAAACAACATCCAGAAGACAAAAGAAACACCTTTTAACAGAAGCACATCAGGTTTAAATTCACTACTGAGAACATTTATAATTCTGAATTCACCAAATGATTAAGAGATAGTCTTTTAATGGCAGCAAGAACAACAGTATGCCTGTTTTATCTGACTTCAGCTCCAACACTGAAATGAAACCAAAAAAAAAACACAGACACAACCAAGCTTTTCTCAAAGTGAAACTAAAAAGCAGAGCCAGAGCTCAGCTCCACCCACACTCTGACATCACTGCAGTAACATGAGCAGACAAACATTTCTCAAAGTGACATCCTCATGACACCTTCCCCAAAGAAAAAAAAATAAACTATCAACTTCAAGATGGTTTCATTTTTCACCTTTTCACTATCCTTTAAGAAATGCACACAGTAAATATACTTTTTCGTTTCAAAAAACAACACACGCAAACAGGTATAATAATGCAGTCCATTTTGTTTTTTTGTTCTTCTTCCTCCAACTGAACCTGCTTCTGTTCATCACATTCGTGACAAAGCATCGGCTATCTCGTCTTCTCGTCCTGCCACATGTACTATTTTAAAATGAAATGGCTGTCACCAAAAACTCCAGCGAAACATCCTTGCATTGTTATTCTGGAATCGCTCCAAAAACACCAACGGATTATGATCAGTATATATAATGGTGTCAGAGAGTGGTGGGTCTGTGGAATTCATTGCCACAGAGGGCGGTGGAGGCCGGGACGTTGAGTGTCTTTAAGACAGAAGTTGATAAATTCTTGATTTCTCAAGGAATTAAGGGCTATGGAGAGAGAGCGGGTAAATGGAGTTGAAATCAGCCATGATTGAATGGTGGAGTGGACTTGATGGGCCGAATGGCCTTACTTCCACTCCTATGTCTTATGGTCTTATGGTCTTATTAGTGCAGGGGAATGGGTCTGACTGGATTGCTCTACAGAGTCAGTATAGCCTCAATGGATCAAATATCCTTCATTTGTGCAGCAATGACTCTATGGCAGTGCCTGAATTTCAATATCTATTGGGATTTATTTGAATATACATAGTGCAGGGTTGGCCTATACATTCACTGATAAGTTTAACATTTGACATTTAGACCAGCTTTAAATAACTGCTCCTTAAATTCTGAATTTGATAAATAATGTTTGAAATACATTATGGGGGTTGAAGTCATCTTTATGGAAGTGTTTTATTGATGGCATTTCCATTTTAATTTCTGAAGCAGTGTACCAGCAAGTACTGACAGAATTGCAATTGGTGCTTTTTATGTAGGCAACATAATGGGGTATCAAATGGTATCTGCTATTAGTTAGGTTTGCCCCTGCACCCTGAAGATTAAAGACTTTTTGCCCCATTAAGTTGCTGATAATGTCAATGAGGGAAACAGGGCATCTGTGACCTTAGTGAACAGGGCAAGGAACAGCCCAGAACTTCATCTGTCCAAATGGCTGTCCACTGGAGGTACCCCCCAGGGTGCACTGGGGGATCCCTCAGAGGTCCCCATGCATTGAATACACCTGAATTAACTCTAAATTAACGGCCGGAACTTTCCAGCCCCTCCGCAACAGGTTTTCCCACAATGGAGGTGACTCAGCATTGGCCGCTGGCAGGATCTTCCAGTACTGCTGAAGTCAATGGCAATTTGCATGGCTCCTCCATCCCATCGCAGTAATATCTGAGCAAATTAAGATTTAAGGTTTATCAAATAAACAGTGGAACAACTGAGAGGGAGGCTGGGTCAAAGGGAATGAGTTCCATGGCAAATCAGGTACAGGAAGAGAAATAAGGGGTGTAATTCTTCCAAGAGGTTTCTAAATGTGGTCTGCAGTGGGAAATGCGGTGCGATTCCTGTCAGGTGGGTTGTCGCAATCCCAATCATAATCCATCCACACTTTGAAATTCCTTTGGAGAGGGATGTTTTCCACCGGCATTGAAAGGGGCAGGGCCCAAACACGCCGACAAGCCTGGCTTCATAGAGGTTGGGTCGCACAGTTCGAAGTGACAGTCAAGGCTGTCCCCCCCACCACCACAATCGCTGGCTTCTGGGTTTCAGTGCACCCCACCACCATCACCAACATTGGAGCTTCAGTTCTCCCCCCCCCCCCCACCCCCAACCTCCACCACCACCATTGCCATCATTGGGATTTCAGCGACCACCCCCTCCTCTTCCGTGCCAACATCAACCTCCCCCCCTTCCCAATGAGTCTCCCTCCAGGCCCTGTCCTCTTCTGGCCCTGCCCCTTGGCACTGCCTCCTGGCACTATCCGTGAAATCCCAACGGGCGCCATCGATCGGCGGGCGTGTGCGATCTGGGGGGGGGGGCCTACTTCTTCAGCGCCGTCCCGCTGTGCAGGTCCACCATGTCGCCCGGGGCCGGCGCCGCAGGCGGCTGCCACTCGCATGCTCGGACCTACGGCCAGAAGTGCAGGGCCCCGTATCGGCAGCCGGAGCTGCATGGAGCACTCCGGGGCCCCGCAAGCCCCCATAAAAATGTAGAATCACCCCTAGAAAAAAGTCCAAAGTGATTCGCGCCCGTATTCTTGCAGGCGTGAGGACATAGCCCCATTATTGGAGAATCCCGCCCCAGTAGTGATTCTTGTTAGCTTCACATCGCCGAGTTTGAATACTTAAATGCTACTTTTTAAAAAATATATATTTTTATTGAAGCATTTACTAAATTTTTATAACAGTAACAAACAAAACAATAATAACATAAACATCAACATGGTAAACTAGACATTTCCCACCCAACCCCTTCTGTACATCCCTTAACCATATTGCACCTACCTGCCACCCCCCCCCCCTTCAGAATGCTGCTTCTGCCGACATTTTAATTTTCCTGAGAAAGTCGACGAACGGCTGCCACCTCCCAGAGAACCCCAGCATTGACCCCCTCAAGGCAAACTTTATTTTCTCCAGCTTGAGAAACCCAGCCGTATCACTGACCCAAGTTTCCACACTCGGGGGTTTCGAGGCCCTCCACATTAAAAGGAGCCGTCTCTGGGCTACCAGGGAGGCAAAGGCCAAAACGTCGGCCTCGTTCACTCCCTGAACTCTCGGGTCTTCTGACACTCCAAAGATCGCCATCTCTGGACACGGCACCACCCGCGTACCTAGCACCTTGGACATTGCCTTGGCAAACCCCTGCCAGAATCCTCCAAGCTTCGGGCATGCCCAAAAAATGTGGACATGGTTTGCTGGGCTCCCCGCACACCTCGCACATCTATCTTCTACCCCGAGAAACTTGCTCATCCTCGCCGCCATCATGTGTGCCCGGTGTAGCACCTGAAACTGTATTAGACTGAGCCTGGCACATGATGAGGAGGAATTAACCCTGCTTAGGGCGTCCACCCACAGACCTGCCTCTAACTCCCCACCTTACTCCTCCTCCCACTTGCCCTTCAGTTCCTCCACCGGGGTCTCCTCCACCTCCAACAATTCCTAACAGATATCCGACACTTTCCCCTCCCCCACCCAGGTACCGGACACTACTCTGTCCTGTATCTCCCGTGGCGGCATCAGCGGGAAAGCCAACAGCTGTTTCCTCAGAAAGTCCCGGACTTGTAAATATCTGAAACCGTTCCCCGGCGGCAGGTTGAACTTGTCCTCCAGCGCCTTCAGGCTGGGAAAACTCCTGTCTATGAATAGATCTCCCATCCGTCGAATTCCTGCTCTCTGCCAACTTCGGAACCCGCCATCTATCCTGTCCAGCGCGAACCTGTGGTTGTTGCAAATCGGGGTCCAGACGGACGCACCCTCCACCTTCTTATACCTCCTCCATTGCCCCCAGATCCTCAGTGCCGCCACCACCACCGGGCTAGTGGAGTACCAGGCCGGCGAAAACGGCAGAGGTGCCGTTAACAGTGCTCCCAAACTGGTGCCTTTGCATGACGCCGCCTCCATCCGCTCCCATGCCGACCCCTCCCCTCTTACCCACTTCCTAATCATCGCTATGTTCGCCGCACAGTAGTAGTTGCAGAAGTTCGGCAGCGCCAACCCACCCTCCCCCCGATTGCGCTCCAACAACATTTTCTTCACCCGCGGGGTTTTATTCGCCCATACGAAGCCCAAAATAATCTTGTTTACCCGCTTGAAAAAGGCCTTAGGGATGAAGATGGGGAGGCACTGGAAGACAAACAGAAATCTGGGGAGCACCATCATTTTCACGATCTGAACCCTCCCCGCCAATGATAACGGGAGCATATCCTATCTTTTAAAGTCCCCCTCCATTTGCTCCACCAGCCGGGTTAGGTTGAGCCTGTGTAATGCCTCACATTTCCGAGCCATTTGTATTCCCAGGGAGCGAAAGCTCCTCTCTACCATCCTGAGTGGCAGCTCTTTCAGTCTCCTCTCCTGCCCCCTTGCCTGGATCACGAACAATTCACTTTTTCCCCATGTTCAATTTGTACCCCGAGAACCTGCCAAATTCCCCCAAGATCTGCATAACCTCCCCCATCCCCTCCACCGGATCCAAGATGTACAAGAGCAGATCGTCCGCATACAGCGAAACCCGGTGCTCCACCCCCCACCGAACAAGCCCCTGCCACTTCCTTGATGCTCTCAGCGCTATGGCCAATGGCTCTATAGCCAGAGCGAACAGCAACGGGGAGAGGGGGCACCACTGCCTCGTCCCTCGGTGTAGCTTAAAGTACCCCAACCTCAACCGTTTTGTGCACACACTCGCTACCGGCGCCTGGTAGAGCAATCGCACCCAGTCGATGAAGCCCTCACCAATAAACCCAGAGACAAACATAAACCTTCCCAGCGCCTCCCACAGATATTCCCACTCCACCCAATCAAAAGCCTTCTCCGTGTCCATCGCTACCACCACCTCCGTCTCCTCTCCTTCTGAGGGCATCATAATTACATTCAAAAGCCTCCGAAAATTAGCATTGAGCTGTCTACCCTTAACAAATCCGGTTTGGTCCTCCCCTATCACCCCGGGACACAGTCTTCTCTCCTAGTGGCCAAAATCTTAGCCAGCAGCTTGGCATCTACGTTCAAAAGCGAGATCGGCCTATATGACCCACACTGCTCCGGGTCCTTTTCTCGTTTAAGGATGAGCGAAATCGAGGCCTGCGACATCGTTGGGGGGAGGATTCCCCTCTCTTTAGCCTCATTAACGGTCCTCATCAGCAGTGGGCACAACACCTCTGAGAACTTCTTATAGAATTCTACCGGGTAACCGTCCGGCCCCGGAGCCTTGCCCGACTGCATGCCCTCCAGTCCTTTAACAATTTCCTCTGCTTCAATCGTGGCCCCAGCGCCTCAACCTGGTCCTCCTCCACCTTCGGAAACCTCAACTGATCCAGGAACTGCCTCATCCCTTCTACACTAGGCGGGGGTTCCGACTCATATAATTTGATCGAAAATTCTTTGAAAACATTGTTCACCCCACCTGGGTCCAAGACCATGTTGCCCTCCCTATTCCTTACTCCCCCAATCTTCCTGGCCGCTTCTCTCTTCCTAAGCTGGTGCGCCAACATCCTGCTCGCCTTTTCCCCATATTTGTACACCGCCCCCCCTTGTCCTCCTCAACTGCTCCACCGCCCTCTCCGTGGTCAACAACTCATATTCTGCATGTAGTTTCCGACGCACCCTCAGGAGCCCCGCGTCTGGGGCCACCGCATATCTCCTATCCACTTGAAGTATCTCCTCCACTAATCTCTCCCTCTCTGCTCGTTCCACCTTTTCTCTATGGGACCGAATCAAAATTAGTTCCCCTCTTACAACTGCTTTCAGAGCCTCCCAAACCACCACTGCTGACACTTCACCCGTGTCGTTTGTATCCAGGTAATTCTGAATGGACTTATTCACCCGCCCGCAGACCGCTTCGTCCACTAACAACCCCACATCCAGCCTCCACAGCGGGCGCTGCCCTCTCTCCTCACTCAACCACAAATCCACCAATGCGTGGCATGATCAGAGACTGCAATCGCAGAATATTCCGTCCCCGGCACATTCGGAATTAGCGCCCTGCTTAGAACAAAAAAATCAATGCGGGAGTAAACGTTATGGACATGAAAAAAAAACGAAAACTCCTTCGCCCTCGGTCATTTGAATCTCCACCGGTCTACCACCCCCCCCCCACCACCCCCACCCCCCCCCCCCCCCCCCCCCCCCCACCACCCCATCTGCTCCATAAAACCCCTCAACTCCTTCACCGCGGCAGGCCTCCTTCCAGTCCTGGATTTTGACCGGTCCAGATCGGGATCAATGACCATGTTAAAGTCTCCCCACATGATCAAGCCATGAGACTCTAGGTCTGGGATCTTGCCTAACAGCCTCCCCGAACAGGCGCCGGAATGTGGCGACTAGGGGCTTTTCACAGTAACTACATTTGAAGCCTACTTGTGACAATAAGCGATTTTCATTTTTATAACACCCGTCTCATAAATCACACATCGTCCCAGTTCGGAGCGTATTCGTTTACAAGCACCACCCGTACACCCTCCAGCTTCCCACTCACCATAATATATCGTAAATGCTACTTTTAATATACTGATCTGGTTTACGTCCAGCATGAACCAGATCATGTCAGCTGGAGCGTGGAGAAGAGCATTGGAAACTGATTGGCACCCGACACATATCCCATTTTGGGCCTCTCACAGAATTCTCCCAACATTGCGGGATTTCCACCAGGTGCAATGCTGCCGTAGAATCGCCTCCTAGGAGAGGGAAAGAAATATTGGACTAACAGGAAAAAAAGAGGCAGAAGGGAAAAGTAAGAAGAAAAATGTTTTAAATTTGACACTGTTATGTCATTTGACACTTTCTAGTCATAAATAATGGCCATTAACCTCATTGTTACGACTTCAAATTCTGGTGCAATGTCAGCTGAAGGAGACTAATGTGGACGACTCTACATTATCACCTATAAACTAACCAAGCTTGAAAAGCATTTTACTTATGTCTGTAGTAAGTTTGAAATATTCCATTGACAAATGTAAACCCAATTTGCATTTATATATTTGTTTCTGAATTTTCTACTTGTGAACAATAATTTGGTGAAAGAAAAGCAATCTTGGTTAAATATCCTGTGTTTCTGTAACATTTACTTACCAGTCTTGCCCGTCTGGCAGTTGTTCTATTTTCAGATTCCAATGCCAATAAAGTGTCAAGATTTTAACAAGCTCTCTAGAGAGCAGTTGCCAAATTTTTCAAAGCCTGCTTTGTCATGTAGTTTTTACAAAATATTTCAGCAGTGACAAAACATAACATTTAGCATTTTACTTTTTTGCACTTAACATGAGAACGTTTGAAATTTGGAACAGGAAAAGGCCAATCAACCAACAGCTCTCTCTGCCTTCCAACTTTTTCTTCAGGAACCACATTGACCATTTTGGATATTGTTTTCTTGCACAAACCCAGCTGTTTTGTTTACTAAACAAGGGATTGATTCTATTCTCTTTCTGGTGCTGCTGCCGGGTTGCTATTTGCTGCACTAGGGAATTCCATAAGTCGATAGGGCAGCACGGTAGCATTGTGGATAGCACAATTGCTTCACAGCTCCAGGGTCCCAGGTTCGATTCCGGCTTGGGTCACTGTCTGTGCGGAGTCTGCACATCCTCCCCGTATGTGCGTGGGTTTCCTCCGGGTGCTCCGGTTTCCTCCCACAGTCCAAAAATGTGTAGGTTAGGTGGATTGGCCATGATAAATTGCCCTTAGTGTCCAAAATTGCCCTTAGTGTTGGGTGGGGTTACTGGGTTATGGGGATGGGGTGGAGGTGTTGGCCTTGGGTGGGGTGCTCTTTCCAAGAGCCGGTGCAGACTCGATGGGCCGAATGGCCTCCTTCTGCACTGTAAATTCTATGATAATCTATGATATTAATTGGAAAAATCAAAGTTGGCAATTGCCCTTCAAACTTATTTGCATCTCCAAAAAGGACATGCCAAATGTCCTTGGGTTTATTTATGCCTGTAGAAGTGAGCCATAACGTACAATAGTAATGAAGTAATTTTAAGTTTGGATAAGACGTAGGTTGACTCAATTGGCATCACAGTTTAAGTGTGTGTAGCTTTAGAGGCCACATTATACAAAACATATTGAAGCCATTGTGTGTAGATTTACCATGATGAGGCCAGGGATGGGAAATTCTGAAGAAGGATTATTGATCTGAAAGGTTAACTATTTTTCTCACTCCATAGATTCTGCCTGGATTGCTGAATATTTGCAGCATTTTCTGTTTTCAGTTCAGATTTCCAGTCTCCATAGTATTTTATTTTTTGTATGGGAAGTTTTGGTTAAGAATAAGTGCTTTTAAATACTGATACTTTTTCTACCACCAAAATAAAGCTTTAATTTATGTTCTTTAGGTGGCACGGTAGCACAGTGGTTAGCACTGCTGCTTCACAGCGCCAGGGTCCCAGGTTCGATTTCCGGCTTGGGTCACTGTCTGTGTGGAGTCTGCACGTTCTCCCTGTTGGTCTGTGTGGGTTTCCTCCGGGTGCTCCGGTTTCCTCCCACAATTCCCGAAAGACGTGCTGAATTCTCTCTCAGTGTGCCCGAACAGGCGTTGGAATGTGGCAACTCGGGGCTTTTCACAGTTACTTCATTGCCGTGTTAATGTAAGCCTACTTGTGACAATAAAGATTATTATTATTATTTTGCTGGCAACTCCAGTATTTATTGCCGATACCTAATTGCCCTTGTGACGGTGATGATGAGCCACTTTCTTGAACCTCTGCAATCTATTTGCTGTATGTGCACCCATTGTGTTGTTAGAAAGGGAGTTCCAGGATTTTAATCCTGTATCAGTGAAGGAATGATGATATAATCCTGAATTAGTATGATGCATGATTTGGAGGGGAGCTTGCAGGTGGTGATGTCCCCTTGCATCTGCTGCCATTGTCCTTCTGGGTGATAGAGCTTGTGGGTTGGAATGTGCTGTTGAAGGATGCTTGGTGAGTTGCTGCTGTGCATCTTGTAGTTGGTAGGTATTTGCCACTGTGTGTCAGTGGTGGAGGGAGTGTATATTTAAATGGGTGAATGGGATGCCCACCAAATGGGCATCTTGTCCTCGATGTTGTTGAGCTTCTTAAGTATTATTGGAGCTGAACTCATCCATGCAAGTGGAGAGTGTTCCATCACACTCCTGTCTTGTGCCTTAACAAGCTTTAGGGCGTCGGGAAGTGAGTTACTGTTCACGGCATTTCCAGCCCCTGACCTGCTCTTGTAGCAACAGTATTCATGATGCTGATTCCATTCAGTTTCTGATCTCTGGTAATCCAGGATGTTGATAGTGAGGGACTCAGTGATAGTAATGTCATTGAATGTCAAAGAGTGATCGTTAGATTCACTCTTGCAGTAGATGGTCATTACAAAAATCTATCAATCTCAGGTGTAAAATTAACAACGGTAACATAAACTGTGATTTGCAATAAAGCGCAAAACGTTATCCACCCTTTTAGTGAAGAAGTGTTCCTAATTTCACTTCTCAAAGATTTGGCTCTAATTTTTAGAAATGGCCTCAAGTCTTAGATCTGAGGAAATAATTTTTCCCCACCTAACTTATCGTTTCCCTATTGATCAAATCACCCCTTAACTTTCTAAATAGAAGGGAATTCAACTGTTTAATCTCTCATTGCAGCTCAATCCTTGGAGCCCAGGTAGTACGCTAGTAAATCTAGAATGTTCCAGGTATGGTCTAACCAGGGTTTGGGCAGATGATACATGGCCTTGTGTTCCTTTCTTCCATACATAGAGGCAGGTGTTCCATTATCTTTTCTAATTATTTTCTATACCTTTCCACAGTATTTTAATGATCTGTGTCTCTCAACCTCTACTGTTTCTGTTTCTGTCTTTTTATCATATTGAAAGTACCCAGTTCTATCTGTTTTAGTTCCAGATGTGAATTACCTCACATTTGCCTCTTCTACACATCAGCATCCCTGCTGCTCTCAAGCTTAGAAACACTGATCTTATGCAGCCAGGGACAAATTGTTATCTGGAGCACATAATGTGTCCTGGTATTCCCATCTGGCACAGTATGCGCATTGAGCACATTGATGAGAAATTGATCAGCTACCCAGTGTGAAGCAATTGTATCCCACCAGGCTTTTAATATTCGTTTGTCATATTGATGACCAATGTAGGAGCAATGCGAGGTTTTATAAGATGGTTATGCTTTAATTGGCTTTCAATTTAAGGCGAAACAGGATGGAAAAGGGGGATGGAATTATCCTGGATATTACCAGGTTAGCTGATGGTTACCATAGAGCCTGGCCACCGAGTGCAAGACTTTCTCATGTCCAGTGGCCATATTTCACACTTGATCATAGTGAGACAGCTGATCTTGCTTTGTGTAGACTACAGTCTCCGAGGCAACCTGACCAAAAAGCTCTACACAGACAGGGAGAGAGTTCCAAATAGAAAGGCACAGAGTCACTGTTATGATCCATAGAGGGAAAATGCTGTTTTTCTCAGTTAGATTCCAGACAGATTTCGGGAGCAAAGACATTTTCTGATTGCAGAGGCAGCATCCATGAAAATCAATGGAGTCTGGTCGATTTGCATCGTGTGCCAGGGGAGGAAACATCGGAGTACGATATGCTGCTGGATCAAAAACAGAAAATACTGGACAGTCTCAGCAAGTCTGGCAGCATCTGGATAACTCTTTGCCAAAGCTGGGGCGAACTGGGAATAGGGTCAGATTTATACTGTGGTAGGGGGGACATGGAGCAGTGGGGTTGGATAGGGGGCCAGTGACAGGTGGAGATTGACAAAGCTGTCGTGGACAGAAAGAGAATAGGAATGTAAATGGAGACGATTAAGGCTAAGAAGGGCGCTGATAGTGGCACATAAAGAGATTAGAATGTGTTACTGGCAGAAAAAAGGTGAGCAGTGTGTCAAAGGGCAACAAGGCACAGGGAACAGATGGCCCAAGTTGTGGTGGGGTGGGGGGGGGAAATGAGAGAAAAACAGATGAATGGAAGAAATTAAACCATAAATTAATCGAAATAAAAATGGGGTGAAGGTGGAGGAGAGAGTTCACAGTCTGAGGTTGTTAAACTCAATGTTAAGTCCGGAAGGCTGTAATGTGCCTAATCAGAAGATGAGGTGCTGTTCCTCCTGTTTGCGCTAGGCTTCACTGGAACATTGCAGCAGCTCAAATAGGGATGTGAGAGCAGGACGGTGAGTTGAAATGGCAAGCAACAGGAAGGCCTGGGTCCTGCTTGCGGACGGACCGGAGGTGTTCTCCAAAGCATTCACTCAGCCTGCGTTTAGTCTCTCCAATGTAGAGTAGACTGCATTTGGAGCAGCAAATGCAATAGACCAGATTGAAGGAGGTGCACGTGAAGCACTGCCTCATTTGAAAAGAGTGTTTAGGCCCTGGGATGGTAAGCTGGGAGGAGGTAAAGGGGCAGGTGTTACACCTTCTGCGATTGCACAGGAAGGTGCCGTAGAACGAGGGTGATATGTTGGGGGTGATGGAGGAGTGAACCAGAGTATCCTGGAGGGAACGGTCCTGGCGAAATGCTGACAGAGGGAGTGAGGGGAAGATGTGTTTGGTGGTGGAATCATGCTGGAGTTGGCGGAACTGGCAGAGGATGATTCTTTGAATGAGGAGGCTGGTGGGGTGAAAAGTGAGGACAAGGGAACACTCTCCTGGTTCTGGGAGGGAGGGGAGGGGATGAGGGCAGAGGTGCGTGAGATGGGTCGGACACAGTTTGAGAGCCCTGTCGACCACAATGGGTGGTCGACCACAGTGGGTGGGAAACCACGATTAAGGAAGAATGAAGACATGTCAACAGCACCATTTTGGAAAGTGGCATCATCAGAACAGATGCAACGGAGGTGAAGGAACGGGAGAATGCGACAGAGGTGAAGGAACTGGAGAATGGAATGGAGTTCTTACAGGATGTGGGGTGTGAAAGCCTGTAGTCAAGGTAGCTGTGGGAGTTGGTGGGTTTGTAATGGATACTAGTGGACAGTCTATCCCCAGAAATTGAAATGGAAAGGTCAAGGAAGGGAAGGGAAATGTTGGAGATGGACCATGTGAAGTTTGGAAATTGGAAGGAAAATTAATACATTTTTCCAGGTCCAAACGGGAACATAAAGTGGAACCAAAACAGTCACTGATGTACCGATAAAAGAGTTGTGGAATGGGGCCTGGTAGAACTGGAACAAGAAATGTTCCACGTACCCCATAAAGAGACAGGCAAAACAGGGACCCAAGAGGTTACCCATAGCCACATCTTTGGTTTGGTGGAAATGAGACATGTTCAAGGAGAAATTGTTGAGTGTGAGGACACGTTGAGCCAGACAGAGGGGAGTGATGGTGGATGGGGATTGTTCAGGCCTCTGTTCGAGGAAGAAGTGGAGAGCCCTCCGACCATACTGGTGTGGAATGGAGGCCTATAGGGATTGGACATCCATGGTAAAGAGTAGGCAGTTAGGGCTGGGGAACTGGATGTCATTGGTATGGTTTCGGGCATCGGAGGAATCATGAATGTAGGTTGGAAGGGAGGAGAGATTATGGAGCCAAGATAGGAAGAAATTAGTTTGGTGGGGTCGGAACAAGCTGACATGATGGCCCTACTGGGACAGTACTGTTTGTAGATTTTGGGGAGGAGTTAGAAGCGGGCTGACTGGGGTTGGGATATTATGAGTTTGGAAAGGAACAACTCCAGGGGAGATGAGGTCAGTGACAGTCCTGGAAACAATGGCTTGATGCTCGGTGGTGGGGACATGGTCTGGGGGAGGTGAGAGACAGTGTCTGAGAGTTGGGTTTTATTATCAACCTGCTGCTGGAAGTAGGTTCCTGAATCCTCAGGAATCCTGGGGGAAAGGACCCTTGATGGTCATTGAACATTTGACTTAGTGAGGTGGGGAGAAGTGAGCATATAAGAAGTTGGGAGTAACTTTGGACTGTTCTCCTGTGTGGAGCATGCAGTCATGTATACATGAAGTGTGGGGTAATTGGTTTTGTTAAAAAATTGATGTGATATATTTTCTGTAGTTTAGAGTATTGGTTGAATGTTAAATAATTGTTAATCAATGTTGCTTTTAGTTTGTTAATTACAGTAAAAACCTTAAAATTTGAAATCTTGTCATCACACTCATTTAAGTCTGTCATTGGGAATTTAAGTATCTTTTTAAACGTCATCAGTCTCCTCAGGGATCGCAACAAACATAAAAATCCTGGTTAACAGGAACGCCACACCCTGCAAATGGTGGAAAGAGAAGTAGAAACACTGCAGGACATTTTCAGGAGAAGAATGAGGGCGATTTTCCAGCTGTTCTGTTCCTGGCACAAACCCCGCTGCGTCACAATAATACTGGGAGAGCCCTGAAATGTGATTAGCGTCACGCGCCAAACAGTTTGCGATGTTCCCAGGCCCTCCCAGCAGACGTAATCGGTTTCACACCCAGCGAGGGTGTGAACCTGATTACGATGCATTTAAATTGGTTTCCTTGGATTGCCACTTTGCCGTGGGGGAGAGGCTCGAAAATGACACTGATCCAGATGCAATGCAATCAGGAGTCTTGAACTCCTAGCAGGGTCACTCATGATGTTAAGGTCAGAGGGGAGGAGCCAGACAAAGCGCAATCCAAAACAAGTCCTGAGTGATGGATCAGGTGGAAGATACTCGCATGGTATCAACGGCTGTGATGACAGATGATGGCTATAGCAGTAGGGCGCTACCCAGTCGTCAAGGTTCCCTTGCCAGTGGAGCTGGACCAACCCTCTGTCAAGGACCATGTGCCTACTGATGTACAACGGCATACCCACATTAAAATAAGTGCTGCACCAGGCACCTACCAAGGGGGAACCAACACCCCTCTCCCACACAGACAAGCCCTGCGATGATTGGCGAGAGGTGACAGGGACGAGGACCCGGAGATCTGGAGGTTCCTAACTTCGGTCTAACACGTAGGTGGCAGAGTTTGATTCAGTCATCTCCCTCTTTGAATAGGAACAAGAGAACGTTTCGACAGCTTTCTTCATGACTGAGCACCTCTTTTCAGGGTGCACTCTGCTCATCCCACATGGGGAAAGGGCTAGAAAAGGTACCCTAAAAATAATCTGTTCCATCCCCAAACTGGCTAGAAAACCGCATCCAGTGGGCTCATGTACCTGTGGTCAGAGATATGCAGATTAGGTGGATTGGTTATGCTAAATTGCCCTTAGTGTCCAAAATAAAAGGTTAGGTGGGGTTCTGGGGATAGGGTGGAAGTATGTGCTTCGGTAGGATGCTCTTTTCAAAAGGCCGGTGCAGACACGATGGGCCGATTGGCCTCCTTCTGCACTGTAAAATCTATGATTCTATGATTGTAAGAAGTTGGGAATTGTAACTCCAATGGGGTTCTCCTGATCACCAAATGTGAGGAACACCAGTTTGTCATCACTAACACACTGTTCTGCCAAAAAGCCAAGCTCAAGACTTCCTGGAGACATCCACGGTCTCAGCCCTGGCACATGATCGACTTTGGCATTGTTCGATCCCGAGACCAAAAGGCTACGCTCTTCATCAAAGCGATGACCAATGCAAATGACTGCGGGACAGACCATCGGCTCAACCGACCCTCTATGTCTATCAAACTGCAGCAGAAGCAGTGGAAGATGAAGAAACAGCTCAGAATAAATATTAATGTTGAGCCATTTCAGGAAGCAAGCGTTCGAGTGAAATTTTGATAATGTCTTCTCCAAACTCTCCAAAATGTCTATTCTAAAGGAGTGGAGGAATACAGGAAAGAGCTGATGACAGCCTTAATCGCAAGAAACCATCGGCTACAAAACCAGGAAACACCAAGACTGGTTCGCCGAGAATGGCCACACCATCCAAGACCTCATTGGCAAGAAGAAGAAAGCTCTCCATGTCCTGGCAACACAACATCACCAACAAGGCACCGAAGAGATTTCATCTATCAGCCAAGACGGTGGTACGAAGAAGAACTAAGGATATCAAGAACCAATGGTGGGCTGAAAAAGCTAAGGAGCTGCAACTTCTCACTGACAAGCATGACATCTGGGGCTTCTTCAGTGCTACCAGGATAATAATAGACCCAACAGCCTAGGCCTCAAACAAGTGTGAGGCAAGGACAGAATCCCTTGAGAGAAAGAGAAACCATTGGCCTTCGATGGATGGAACACTTCAAAGAACTCCTCAACCTTGATACAATCATGGTGAGGACATGTTTGAGGAAATCCCCCAACACCCCATCAAAGAATATCTTGGACTCCCACCAAGCGTGGACGAAGTCGAAGCCGCCATTAAACACTTGGAGAATCGAAGAGCCGTAGGAGTGAACGGGATCCCAGTGGAGATTTTCATACTTGGAAGAAAAGGGATTACCTGTCATCTCCGTCAGCTGTTGCTGAAAATCTGGGACCAAGAAGAAATGCCTGCCGACCTCAGGGATGTCATTATCGCCACCATCTTCAAGAAAGAAGACAAAGCGGTCTGTGAGAACGACCAAGGGATCTCCCTACTCTCTCCATCGTCAGGAAGATCATTGTCTGAATGCACACTAGCCACCTTCTCCCAGTCTCTGAAGAAACCCTTCCAGAAAGATAGTGTGGCTTTCGACCAAACTATGGAACAACCAACATGGTTTTCACAGCATGGCTATTTCAAGAGAAATCCCAGGAGCAACATCAACCATTCTACATGGTCCACATTGACGAAGGCTTTGGTCAGTCGAGAAGTACTGTGGAAGACCCTGTCAAAGGCTGGCTACCCGGAGAAATTGATTGATTGTCACATGTACCGAAGTGCAGTGAAAAATATTTTTCTGCAGCCAAGGGAACGTACACAGTACGTACACAGTAGACAAAAAGAAGAATCAACAAAGTACGTCGCCAAATACATCATCAACTTCCTCCGATTCCTCCATGACAAGATGTCAGCGACAGTCCTCAGCGACGGAAATAAGACAGAACCTTTTGGATGTGTCACCGACTCACCCTTTCCCCCATCTTCATCGCCACCATCCTTCACCTTGTCAAGAACAAGCTTCCCATTGGAGTGAACATCGTCAACAGGACGGATGGAAAACTTTTCTACTTCAACCGGTTGAAATCCAAGCAGTAAATGACACTGACATGGAACTTCAGAATGCGGATGACATCGCCATCTCCACTCTCTCAGAAGAGAATCTCCAAACCATGCTTGACACATTCACAGAAGCATACCAAAGAATCGATCTCTGCCTCAAATTCAATAAGACTCAAGTCCTTTACCAACCCTCCCCAGGGCAAGATCCAGGGCTGGATTCTCCATCGGCAAGATCCTCTGCTTTGCCGGCAGCGCACACACACCCGCGAATATCCTGACTGCGTGGGGGTGCCCACAATGGGAAACCCCATTGGCCGGCTGCCGGGAGAGAGGATCCCGCTGCCAGTGGGGGCATGCTGCACCGGAAAACAGGACAGAGAATCCGGCCCCAGGCCTCTCCCTCCAACAAGATCAACGGAGAAATTCTCCCAAATATGGAACATTTTACCTACCTTGGGTGCCACCCCCCAGCTAAGGCTGACATCAATATGGAGATCCAACATCGTATCCAATCCATGGGCATCTCCTTTTAATGCCTAAGGATAAGACTCTTTGATGACCACGATATCCATCCTGACACCAAGATCCACGTGTACAAGGCAGTCATCCTCCCAACTCTTCTCAGAAACTTGGATTCCGTATAGATGCCACCTGAAGGCCCTGGAGAGATACCATCAATGCTGTCTGAGACAGATTCTCCGCATCAGCAGGGGGGACAGATAGAACATAGAACAGTACAGCACAGAACAGGCCCTTCAGCCCTCGATGTTGTGCCGGGCACTGTCCGAAACCAAGATCAAGCTATCCCACTCCCTGTCATTCTGGTGTGCTCCATGTGCCTATCCAATAACAGCTTGAAAATTCCTAAAGTGTCCGACTCCACTGTCACAGCAAGCAGTCCATTCCACACCCTTCATGAATCTGTGTTGACTATCCCGGATTAAGCTGCATCTTTCCAAATGGTCATAAATCCTATCCTTCAGGACCTTTTCCATTATCTTCCCGACCACCGATGTAAGACTAACTGGCCTCTAAATACCAGGGTCATTCCTATTCCCTTTCTTGAACAGAACAACATTCGCCACTCTCCAGTCCTCTGGCACTATCCCCGTGGACAGCGAGGACCCAAAGATCAAAGCCAAAGGCTCTGCAATCTCATCCCTTGCCTCCCAAAGAATCCTTGGGTATATCCCATCTGGCCCAGGGGAGTTTTCAACCCTCAGGTTTTTCAAAATTGCTACTACATCCTTCCTCAGAACAACTACTTCCTCCAGCCTACCCACTTGAATCACACACTCATCCTCAAAAACATGCCCCCTCTCCTTTGTGAACACTGAAGAAAAGTATTCATTCAACGCCTCTCCTATTTCTTCTGATTCCATGCACAAGTTCCCACTACTGTCCTTGACTGGCCCTACACTCACCCTGGTCATTCTTTTATTTCTCACATAAGAGTAAAAAGCCTTGGGGTTTTCCTTGATCTGACCCGCCAAGGATTTCTCATGCCCCCTTCTAACTCTCTGAAGCCCTTTTTTCAGCTCATTCCTTGCTACCTTGTAACCCTCAAGCGACCCTACTGAACCTTGTTTTCTCATCCTTACATACTCTTCCTTTTTCCTCTTGACAAGACATTCAACCTCTTTTGTGAACCATGGTTCCCTCACATGGCCATTTCCTCCCTGTCTGACAGGGACATGCCTCCCAAGGACACGCAGTATTTGTTCCTTGAACAAGCTCCACTTTTCATTTGTCCCTTTCCCTGACAATTTCTGTTCCCATTTTATGCTCCCTAATTCTTGCCTAATCGCATCACAATTACCCCTCCTCCAATTATAAACCTTGCCCTGCCGTATGGCCCTATCCCTCTCCATTGCAATAGTGAAAGACACCGAATTGTGGTCACTATCTCCAAAGTGCTCTCCCACAAAAAAATCTAACACTTGGCCCGGTTCATTACCCAATACCAAATCCAATGTGGCCCCCCCTCGCGTCGGCCTATCCACATATTGTGTCAGGAAACACTCCTGCACACACTGTACAAAGACTGCCCCATCCGACCTGTTCGACCTAGAGAGGTTCCAATCAATATTTGGAAAGTTAAAGTCACCCATGACAACTACCCTGAGACCTCCACACCTATCCATAATCTGTTTTGCAATTTCTTCCTCCACATCTCTATTACTATTTGGGGGCCTAGAGAAAACTCCTAACAATGTGACCGCTCCTTTCCTATTTCTAACTTCGGCCCATATTACCTCAGTAGGCAGACCCCTTCAAACTGCATTTCTGCAGCCGTTAAACTATCCTTGATTAACAATGCTACTCCTCCACCTCTTTTACCACCTTCCCTACTCTTACTGAAACATCTATACCCCGGAACTTCCAACAACCATTCCTGTCCCTGTTCTAACCATGTCTCCATAATGGCCACAATATCGTAGTCCCAAGTACCAATCCACGCTCCAAGTTCACCTACCTTATTCTGGATGCTCCTTGCATTGAAGTAGACACACTTCAACCAACCTTTCTGTCTGCCGGTACACTCCTGCAACCTTGATACCCTCCTCAGTACCTCACTACTCTCGACACTGGTTTCTGGAACACAGCTAGTTTTCCCAGCCCCCTGACAAATTAGTTTCAACCCCACCCCGAAGAGCCGTAGCATATTTCCCTCCCAGGATATTGGTGCCCCTCTGGTTCAGGTCCCACCTTCCCCAGAATGTGCTCCAATTATCCACGTACCTGAAACCCTCCCTCTTATACCATCCCTACAGCCACATGTTTATCTGCACTCTCTCCCTGTTCCTCACCTCACTAGCACTTGGCACTGGCAACAAACCAGAGATGACAACATGGTTTGTCCTGGCTCTCAGCTTCCACCCTAGCTCCCTAAATTCCTGTTTTAAATCCCCGTCCCTTCTCTTACCTATTAGTTTGAGGTTTTACTGTAAATTCATTCAGGTCTCGGTAACTTCAGAAATCTAGCACTCACAGCCTTTCTGGAGAATGAGAGATCGGGGCGGGATTCTCCAACCCCCTGCCGGGTCGCAGAATCCCCTGGAGGTGGCGCGAATCGCGCCCCCCCGCTCCGACGCCGGCTGCCGTATTCTCTGGCGCGGTTTTTGGGCGGGGGCAGAGTTTACGCCGTGCCGGTTGGGGGCCGTTGGCAGCGGCCCCCCCGGCAATTCTCCTGGCCCCGATGGGCCGAGCAGCCATCATTTTGTGGCCAGTCCCGCCGGCGTGAAATGGATATGGTCCATCATGGCAGGACCTGGCTTGTAGGCCGGCTAGGTGAGTCCTCGGGGGTGCTAAAGGGGATCCGGCCCCAGGGGTGCCCCCACGGTGGCCTGGCCTGCGATCGGTGTCCACTGATCTGCGGGCAGGCTTGTGCTGCGAGGGCACTCTTTCCTTCCGCGCCTGCCTCTGTAGGGCACCGCCATGGCCGGTGCAGAGAAGAACCCCCCTGCGCATGCGCAAGAAACACACCAGTAGGTCTGCACATGCGCGGAACCACGCCGGCGGTTCCGCACGTGCGCCAATTTGCCGGTTGGCGCGGTGCCAATCCCTCCGACGTTGGCCTAGAAGATTCCGCACCTTCCGGTCATCCCGACGCAGGAGTGGTTCGCTCCACTCTTGGCGCCGGCATCGGACCATCCGGCCAGTTGCGGGAGAATCCCGTCCCAGGTTCTTGTCTTTGTCTAGAGCCTGTAATCATTCCCCTGTATATTCATTCATTTTATGTTGTCTTCAGCTTCAGGAATACAGCACTTATAGCCTTTCTGAAGAGGGAGGGAAAGCAGATCCTTATCTTTTTGTGTCTAGAACTCAAGTGCTCCCTCAGGTCTCTGGGAACCATCCCACTGGGATAGGATCCAATCACCACCTGTTACCAGGCAGAGTACATCCTTTTGGTCAATTCATTGGCCATCAGCCAATCAATCAAATTGAGTCCCATCTCTCTCTCTGTGCCAACAAGTCTCGGGTCTCCTGTTCAAACTAGCAGAGCCTAGCAGAGTGTTCTCTCCTGTAACCTCTGAATTCCTCATTCTCTCTGCTGCTTGACTTAAATATACAAGTCCATTAATCCCCCATGGATCAAAAATGATAACAGCAAAATTAAAGAAAGGGGAAATAAGGGAATAAACAAGGAGAGCACTTGCAGCGGTCAAAGATGCGGCTCTAGGCTCGGGCTCAGCAACCATGCAAGGACCCCCAGAGCTCATGACCAGTAACATGGAGTTTATTAGGTAGACAATCATACTCATTAGCAAGTAATCGCTGAAAAAGAAGAAGAATATGCAAAGTCGGCTTTTATATTCACCAAATTCTCCAGGAATATGATATGTTTGTACCTGTCGGTGTGAAGTAGTGCCGATGGGAATCACTACTGGTCTCCACAAAGAGGGAGCCGAACATTTAATGGTGGAAGGGATGTTGCCACTCTGTGGTCAAGGATTGGGGGTGTTCCCCTTATCTGTAGGGGGATTGGGGGGATTGTGATATCTGTGGAGGTGGGAGAAGGGGAAAGGGGGCCTATCACTTAACTTTGAGATTGGGGCACCCTTTTTTAAGGGCGCCATGATCTCTGAAGAGCCGGTGTCTTTGGGCCCCGTCTTCCTCAATGCCGGTGCACAACACGTGCCCCTCCAAAGAAATGACTACCTGGGGGTAGATTGCGGTCGGGATGACGTTGACCCATATGGTGGGAATCGCATAGCGTTTCCTACCGGAGGTGCCACTTCTTTTGTGATAACTGCGCCCAGTGGCTCATTTACCAGCTAGTTTCTTTAAGTGGGTTCTGCTCTGGAATTTTATAACAAATAAAATAACTTTGTTCTTAATGCCTCTAATTGTCCACATGGGTTACATTCAATAGTATATTGGAGAATAATTTTTAATTTGTGGAGGATTAGCAAACTTGTTTGAATTCTATCTTATTCACTATGCAGGCGTGCTTTGAATGGTGCCCTCCATGAAAGATCAGCATTAGATATTGCATAGAGCTCGATGAAATCGCTTTTCATTTTCCCAAGCTCCTTGGATGATAATATCATCAAGATTTGTTGACTGTCATATATCACGGAGTATTTCACTAGATGAGTATCTCAACCAGAAAGGAGTTTGCAAGCCTTTGAATTGTAAGTGTTTTATTTTTATTGTTCTTCATAAATAGTTCTGGCTTTCATTTCCTCAGGGGCTGTATGTCTATTTCAGTATGTTCTTAAAGGTCATCTTAAATTGTAATTTGATTTATTTTAACAAAAGTCTTTTAATATGATAAATTGGAGGATACAGGTACTTGAATTCAAGAAGGTTCTGCTTCACATATAACCTGAATTATTTTAGTTCCAGTCTGATTCCAAGCTCCATAATTCAGTACTTATTGTTTGGTTTATTGATCTGGTTACTCCAGATTGTTACTTTGAACGTTTTGCCAAACCACCCCTCAGCGGTCTCTTGAAAATGCCAAAATTCTGTTTCAAAGATGATTATGTGAAAAAGACGGTTGTCTACCTCATATGAATTGGTTACAATCCTTGTGGAGACAGATAGTTTTTTTTAAATCTGAACTTCCAATTGACAGCTGAAAGGATGATACATGATTTCACGGTTTAAGACTTTTACTGTAATAGACGAAAAACACTTTTGACTCGACGCGATTTTTAAACTTGAACTTTATGAACAGAAAAAGGATGGCATGGTAGCACAGTGTTTAGCACTGTTGCTTCACAGCATCAGGGACCTGGGTTCGATTCCCGGCTTGGATCACTGTCTGTGCAGAGTCTGCACGTTCTCCCTGTGTCTGTGTGGGTTTCCTCAACACAAGTCCCGAAAATCGTGAGAACACAGTGCTTTTCATCTTGGAAGTAAATGGAAAGTTTAAAGCATAGCTGTTCACACTCCAACATTCTCAACATTCCTGGCACTTTGGAAGCAAGCAGTCTAACTACGGTAAACACAAATGCTTCTGCAATTGTTCCCATGTATGATCACCTTAAGCTTTTTCCAGCAAATCAACCTGAGCCCCCTTTAATCTTTAACAGCCACATTATTTAGGCCAATTTGGTATGCGTCAGAGTGAATTACATGATCCACATCATTCTTTTCCCCAAATTAAAGACCCAGTCCCAAAACATAATCATATTCTAAACATTACATTGTGACAAATTATTGTGCAGTTCTGACAATTCTAAATGTGCATAATGTCTTATTTGCATTCCCATTTGTAAATGAGACAATGCAACCCAGCAATAACTGTTGTGCCAGTACATGAACAACAACATTTCAAATTAATTCTGGAATTCAAAAATGGGTTTTCTTAAAATGGGGAATTAACTGTAAAACATGTCATTGGTGAATAACTTCACAGAAAATAGATCTTTATATCATGTTCTGCATTCTTGGAACTGCCAGTATAAGATTTAAATTAGAAACAGGTCACTGATGTAATTAATTGGACCAATGTGTTCCTTAGGCCACATCAAGAAATGAAAATTCATAGTTTTTAAGAACAATTTATTGCTTTCGATGTGGGGCAAGTATATAAAAAAAACGAAACAGCTGTTGATTCCAACATAATCCAAATACTTCTCTAAAATGGGAAACTGTAATGCACCTGTACAAAAGTTAGGCTTGAAGCTATTAAAAGTAATTTCAATTACTGGGCTGGTTTAGCACAGTGGGCTAAACAGCTGGCTTGTTACGCAAAACAAGGCCAGCAGCGCGGGTTCAATTCCCATACCAGCCTCGCCAAACAGGTGTCTGAATGTGGCGACTAGGGGCTTTTCACAGTAACTTAATTGAAGCCTACTTGTGACAATAAGTGATTATTATTAATTATACTTCCCATATAGTGCTCATTGCAAGCATGGCCTAAATCAGTGCCAAGGTTTCTGGGTTACATCCGGTGGAATATCGCTCATCATGACATCTCCAGTTTGTGACTTGGCGACTTGATTGGAATTCAAGGTGGCATGGAAAACTGCTGTTGAAACTGAGCACAAACATGAATGATGCGTGTGGTCACAAGTAAGCTACCCATGCAGGAGGTGCCAGGTTTGTAATAGGGAGAAAAACTGGCAATGTGAGTGCCGTCAATGGCACCTTGATTCACAGGGAAGCTTGTATTTCAGGCAAAGTCAAGTCTTTCCCTGATACTGATTTGCTTGGTCAAATGTGGTGTGTGTCCTTTGTTCATTCCTGGGATGTGGGCATCACTGGCAAGGCCAGCATTTGTTGCCCACCCCAAAGTGCTCTTCAACTGAGTGGCTTGTTTGACTTTTTCAGAGGGCAGTTCAGAGTCAACCACATTGCTGTGGGTCTGGAGTCACATGCAGGCCAGACCAAGTAAGGACATTCGTGAACTAGAGGTTTTTTTTACATTGATTGAGTATATATCTGTGGTCACCATTAATAGGATCAGATTTCAATCCAGATTGATTCATTTAATTTAATTTAAATTCCATCTTCTGCCAAGATATTTGAACCTGTGTCACCAGATTAGCCTGGGCTTCTGGATTACTAATCCAGTGACATTGCCACTATGCCATTGTCTTCCCATATGTGTCCCTGCTGCTGCAGAGAGCCTTGTTGAACTCCCTAACATAGTGGTACACAGCAAGCTGGGCGATGTCACTCATTTCACCTGTTGAAACTTGGACAAGCCCAAAGTGCAAGAATTAAGGTCCATGGTGACATTGACGACCAGAAGCAGAGATGTCCATGCCCTGGTTTGTGGCATAGTTCAATGACCATCCCATTAATGCGTCACTCATGAAAGAATCCCTTAGGAATTAATTTTATGCCTGTAAAATGGCTCTGTATAATCAAATTTCCATGTTAGTCGAACATGTATATCAAATGAACCAACCGGAACATACTGCTGCTAAGGAATACTTAAATGAGTTAAAATGCTTGCTAAATTGTAAAAGAGGCATATTTTCTGGAGTAAGGAAGGCTTTTTTACAATTGAGAAGAAACAACTAACCATTGAAACAGAAATTCAACCATAGGACAATCCAAGATCTGGCATGTTAGTGGACTAAGGGACAAGTGAGTGGTCTCACTCTTTATGTGGTGGAGACACTCCAGTGAGCACAGGGCATCAGTGCAGGGCCACTTGCTGTTTGCACTTGTGTTGAATTTTGGCTGAATGAACTACCTCTGATTCATTGCTTGATCAGAACAAAGATTACCTGGATCTATGTCCTGGTTTGCCCATTCGTTACTTTTTGAATTACTTGCCTTGTGCACAAACAGAGGAGATGGGGACTTACTGGTGTTATGATTCACTCAACTTTGTGCCAGAATTATCCTCCAGGGACAGAGTTCTGGTGAGGTCAGTCTTCTGTCTACTCCTCCAAATTCAATCTTGTAATATTTCTGTGTCATGGCTTATCAGAAATATAGTGGAGTATAATCACGTGGAACGTGAGGGCGTTAGGAGGTTGGTCAAGAGGTCAAGGGTGCTTGCGCATCTTAAAAGTTTGAAAGCTGATGTAGCAATGCTGCAGGAGACTCACTTGAGGGTGAAGGACCAGGTGAAACTTTAAAAGGGCTGGGTTAGTCAGGTGTTTCACTCTGGATTTAATGGATGGGCTCGAGGGGTAGCGGTAATGGTCAGCAAAAGAGTACGCTTCCAGATGGAGAAGGTGGTGGCAGATCAGTGGGGTAGATATGTGATTGTGACTGGGGTGCTGGAGGGGAGATTAGTGGCGCTGTTAAGTGTATACAGTTCCAATTGGGATAATGTGGGATTCGCAAAGAAGGTGTTTGGGGCCATCCCCGACTTGGACACACACGAACGGATAGTGGGGGGGGACTGGAACTTGGTGCAGGATCCAAGGTTGGACAGGTTACGACCCCGCTCGCTGGTCCCATCAGGGGGGGGCAAAGGCGTTGACTGGACTAATGGTGGAAATGGGAGGGGTGGACACTTGGAGGGTTCTGCACCCGAGGGAGCGGGAGTACTCGTTTTTCTCAGCAGTCCATAAGGTATACTGACGGATCGACTTTTCCATGGTGGGGAAAGCTTTGCTGGCTGGGGTTAAAGGGTCGGAATACTCGGCAATTGTAGTGTCAGATCATGCTCCGCATTGGGTTGATGTGGTACTGGAGAAGGGGATAGGGCAGAGGCCGGGGTGGAAATTAGATGTGGGACTTTTGGGGGACCAAGGGTTCTGTGACAAAATTGAAAAGGTAATTGAGGAATATGTAGGTTTCAACTGTACGGGTGAGGTGTCGAAGGCAGTTGTTTGGTCGGTTCTAAAGGCGGTGGTGAGGGGTGAGATGATTTTGTTTAAGGCCAGGGTGGACAAAGAGGAGAGATTATAGTGGAAGAGGGTAATAGATGAGATGTTGGAGGTAGAAAGGAGTTATGTAGAAGATGGGGACCCAGCAAAGCTGGAAAAGAGGAAGGAACTACAGGCGAGCTTTGACCGACTGTCCATCAGGAAGGCGGTGCGCCAACTGAGATGAGTAAGGGGTGCAGTTTATGAACATGGAGATGAGACATGTTAGCAGGTCAGCTCCGGAAGGAGGCAGTGGTAAGGGAAATTATCCAGGTGAGGGATAGAGCAGGGAAATTGGTGGTGACTCCGGATCTGATTAACAAGGTTTTTGAGGAATTTTATGAGAGGTTGTACAGGTCAGAGCCACCTGGGGGAGACCTGGAGAGGCAGGAATTTCTAGATGGGTTGGAGTACCTGAGGTTAGGAGAGGGGGACATGGCTGCATTAGAAAGAGCAATTGCGGAGCAGGAGATAAAGGATGCGATTCGGAGGATGCAGTCGGGGAAGGTGGCAGGGCCGGGTGGGTTTCCAGGGGAATATTATTAAAAAATCAAGGGTAAGCTGGCACCCCTGATGGTGGGAATGTTTGAAGAGGCGATAGGGAAGGGGGTGTTGCCACAAACTTTGGGGCAGGCATCGATTTCCCTGTTGCCAAAAAAAGATAAGGATCCGACGGAGTGTGGGTCGTATTGGCCCATATCACTTCTGAATGTGGCCGCAAAAGTATTGGCAAAGGTACTGGCGGGTAGGCTGGAGGAATGCCTCCCGAAGGTGATAGGTGAAGATCAGACGGGGTTCGTGAGAGGGAGGAAGCTCTTTTCAAACATTAGAAGAGTATTGAACGTCGTTATGGCACCGGCAGAGGGGAAGGAAACAGAGGTGGTTGTGGCATTGGATGCTGAGAAGGCGTTTGACCCGGTAGAATGGGGGTACTTGATGGCAGTTCTGGAGCGGTTTGGGGTTGGACCAAGATTTGTGAACTGGGTAAAGCTACTATATAAGGAGCCGAAGGCAAGTGTCCACACAAACAACATCAGCTCGAGAAACTTTTCTCTCCACCGTGGGACTAGGCAGGGATGTCCTCTGTTCCCCCTGCTGTTTGCACTCGCGATTGAGCCATTGGCCATTGCATTAAGAAGTTCGGGGGTATGGAAAGGAACAGGACGGCGGGGGGATAGAGCATGTCCTTATATGCTATCGGCATATAATCACAGATTTTTGCTGTGAAAATCGAGCTGTGTCGGAATCGAGTGTGTCGATGGGAATATTGGAGCTGCTTCGAGTGCTTGGGTCTTTCTCGGGGTACAAACTAAATCTAGAAAAGAGTGAGTATTTTGTGGTGTCTCGGTCGGGGATGGGGGCAGGGGTGGGGGTGCTGCCATTCCGTAGGGCAGGGACTCACTTTAGGTACGTAGGGGTGCAGGTTGCCCGGGAGTGGGGGGGGGGGGGGGGGGGGGCTCAGCAGGTACAACACTTCTAGTTTGGTGGGAAGAGTGAAAGCTGATCTGGCAAGGTGGGATGGTCTCCCTCTGTCACTGGCAGGTCGGGTACAGGTGGTTAAAATGAACGTGTTGCTGCGATTTCTGTTTATTTTTCAATGCCTGCCGATTTTCCTGCCAAAGGCTTTTTTCAGAGAGATTGAGGGAAGGATCACTTTGTTCATTTGGGGAGGGAAGGTGGCCAGAGTGAGAAAGGTGCTGCTCCAGAGGGGAAGGCAGGCAGGGGGTTTGGGTCATCCGAACCTGATGTATTACTACTGGGCGGCGAATGTGGAGAAGGTACAGAGCTGGGTCAGAGGGATTGATTCTCAGTGGGTCAGAATGGAGGAGAGTTTGTGCAGGGGGTCGGGATTGAAAGCACTAGCAACAGCGCCGCTCCCGATAGCCCCAGGGAAATACTCAGGGAGTCCGGTAATAATAGCTTCATTGAGAATTTGGAGGCAGTTTCGCCAACACTTCAGGTTGGGGCAGGGTCAACGGAAATGCCAATTCGGGGGAACCACAGATTTGAGCCAGGGAGGTGGGATGGAAATTTTCGGAAATGGGAGGAGAAGGGGATTAAGAACTAAAAGATTTGTTTCTTAGGGGTTGGTTTGCAGGATTGAAGGAGCTGGAAGCGAAGTATGGGCTGGACCAGTGGGAAATGTTTAGATACATGCAGGTTCGAGATTTTGCCAGAAAGGAGATACAGAGCTTCCCGGTGGAGCTGGCCTCCACATGGCTGGAGGAGGTGCTAACGACAGAGGGACTGGAGAAGGGGGTAGTGTCAGCGGTTTACGGAGCTATTTTGGAAGAGGAGAAGGCACCACTGGAAGGGATCAAAGCAAAGTGGGAGGTAGAGTTGGGAGAGGATATGGAGGAGGGGTTCTGGTGTGAGGTGCTCCGGAGAATGAATGCCTCCACCTCGTGCGTGAGGTTGGGGCTGATACAGCTGAAGGTGGTATACAGAGCACACCTCACGAGGGCGAGGATGAGCCGATTCTTTGAAGGAGTAGAAGATGTGTGTGAACGTTGCGGGGAGGGGGGGCACTAATCTCATTCAAATGTTTTGGTCCTGTCCAAAGCTAGAGGATTACTGGAAGGAGGTTTTTCGGGTAATTTCTAAAATGGTGCGCGTGAAACTGGACCCGGGCCCCCGGGAGGCCATATTCGGGGTGTCGGACCAGCCAGGGTTGGAAACGGGTGCGGAGGCAGATGTTGTAACCTTCGCCTCGTTGATCGCCCGAAGGCAGATCCTGGTAGGTTGGAGAGCAACCTCTCCACCTTGTGCCCTGGCGTGGCAGGGGGACTTGTTGGAATTCTTGACTCTTGCGAAGGTTAAGTTTGAACTGAGGGTAAGGATGAAGCGGTTCTACAATTCATGGGCATTATTCATTATGCACTTTCAAGAACTGGATAACATCGAACATTAGTTGGGGCGTGTGGGTGGGAGGGTTGGGGGGAGGGGGGCTGTGTGTGTTAATGGCAACTATGGGTGATCCTTAATTCCTTTTTGTCATTTGTTTATGTGAACACGCGGGCTAATGTTTGGGGTTTGGTGGGAGGATGAGATCGTTGGTATTGATGTGGGGATTGACAAATTTGTTACTGATTATTGTTTATTGTTGATGGGTGTAAATTTGGGAGAAAATGTGAAAAAGGAGAATAAAAATATTTTTTTTAAAAAAGAAATATAGTGGAGTTTTGCTGGGATTTCCACCATACAGGGGATATCCAATCTGCAGTGAGGACATTCCTGCAACACTGGTCAATTCAGAGATAGACTGTAAAGAGTTAGAGGTGGCCTGCAAATTGAACCAACGCAGATAGCTTCAGCCAACACCAGTGTCTTTTTCGGTAAGTTTTTGCTATAAAAATGGAAGGACGGGAGGCTGCTACAAGGCCCTGCTGCTCTTCGATGGAGACCTCAGGCCATTATTACCTTTTTTGTGGTCCTGCTGCTACCTTCCATTTGGTGACCTTAGGAAGTGGCAATAAATGGGATAGACAAAGGGGCCTCGGGCAGTGGAGAATCCAAAGAGGCAATCTTGTATCCTTCAAAGAATTTGGACATGGATGAATGACAAAGGATTTAGGGATCATGGCTGCTCTTAGGGTAGCAACTATTCACATGAAAGATTTGCATGCAGTGGTCACTGACTACTTTCATGTTCAGAAAACCTCCTATTGCGAGAAGGACAAGGCATGATGAGCTGATGGTAAAAGAGATGAAGTGTGCAATGAATTATTCCCCATGCCACTCCAGCTGTTTGAGAGGCATTTATCTCACATGCGACTGGAGTCAGATGTAGAAAATACAAGACACAGGTTGGCGCTTCTCTTCCCTGTTGGGTATTTACAGCAATCTGACAGCTTTCTGTAGAAAAACAACAAATTATTAGTTGTATGAAATTCATCATAAAGTGATATGAACTCACAATCTCTAGTTTTATAGACACGAGGGGCGGGATTCTCCGGGAATTGGCGGGGCGGGCAGAAACGGCGCAGTGGAGTGGCGGGAACCACTCCGGCATCAGGCCACCCCAAAGGTGCGGAGGATGGCAAGGACGGTGCTGGAGTGGTTTGCGCCCCGCCGGCCGGCGTGGAAGGCGCGATCACACATGAACCCCGGAGGCCGCCCGCGCCGCCAGGTCCCGCCGGTAAGAGACCAACTCCAATTTACGCCGGCGGGACTGGCTACAGGCGGGCGGGACATCGCCCCATCGCGGGCCGGAGAATTCGGGCAACCCTGGGGCCCATTGAGTCCCGTCGGACCCCGCCATTCTCCGAGGCAGGCGGCGCAACTCACACCACGCCGGTTTTTGCAGGGTGGGAGAACTCGGAGGCCGGCGGGGCAGGATTCATGCCGACCCCCGGCGATTCTCTGACCTGGCGGGCGGCCCTGGGGCCCTCTGTTACTGAGCCCATGCGATCAAATTAGACATTGTTCACCTATCTGTTGCAGTGTTTTATAGCAAATTAGGTCATCCCACACTAGTCTCTTAAATGGTTGACCATATCTGAAAGTCTGAACCAATGAGCCTGCATATCTAGCCCAGACCATTCTTAGTGATGTTGTGATCCAATGGTGGTATGTGCCGTGTGAATCAAATCCCAAAAAGGAAAACTTGACAAGCAATTACAACTATTGGCGGCATGGCAGCATTGTGGTCAGCACTGTTGCTTCACAGCGCCAGGGTCCCAGGTTCGATTCCCAGCTTGGGTCACTGTCTGTGCGGAGTCTGCTCGTTCTCCTCGTGTCTGCGTGGGTTTCCTCTGGGTGCTCCAGTTTCCTCCCACAAGTTCCAAAAGATGTGGGGTGGGATTCTCTGGTATCCGGCGGGCGGGCCGTACCGGCGCCAAAGAGTGTGTGAACCACTACGGTGTCAGGCCGCCCGGAAGGTGCTAGGCTGGCGCTGAAGTGATTGGCGCCATGCCAATCGGCGCCAAAGGGCCTCCGCTGGCCGGCACGAGTTGGCGCATGCGCAGGAGCACCAGTGTGTTCCCAGAATCGCTGCCGTGATTCATGCGCCTGCGCAGGGGGTTTCTTCTCCGCGCCGGCCATGGCGGAGCTTTTCAGCGGCCGGCCCAGCGGGAAAGAGTGCCTCCACGGCACAGGCCCGCCCGCAGATCAGTGGGCCCCGATTGCGGGCTAGGCCACTGTGGGGGCCCCCCTGGGGCCAGATCCCCCTGCGCACCCCCCTCCCTCCCCCCCCCCCCCCCGAGGACTCCGCAGGCCGCCGGCAGAGCCAGGTCCCGCCGGTACAAACCTTGTGTAATTTATGCCAGAGGGACTGGCTGAAAACGGGCGGACACTCAGCCCATCGCGGAGCGGAGAATCGCCGGAGGGTCCGCTGCCAACGGCCCCCAACTGCCGTGATTCCCGCCCCCGCCAAAAACTCGGTGCCGGAGAATTCGGCAGCCGGCATCGGGGCAGCGGGGCGGGATTCACGCCGCCCCCCGGCAATTCTCTGGCCCGTCGGGGGGCCGGAGAATCCCGCCCATGCTGTTAGGCAATTTGGACATTCTGAATTCTCCCTCAGTGTACCCGAACAGGCGCCGGAGTGTGGCGATTTTCACAGTAACATCATTACAGTGTTAATGTAAGCCTACTTGTGACAATACAGATTTTTCTTATTATTATTAATTTCTATTTGTATTTTACCATGAGAAAATGTGTGCACTGAACTCAGGAGCCACAAATTTCAGTAAAACGTTTGGATATTTTAAATATTAAATTGTAACATTTATAAACAAAAGAAAAATGAAACTTAAACACACAAGATTACATTTACACAGTTAAAAAGTCTTACAGAACATTTCATTTCTTAGTTAGACTCCCAAATAAATACCCCTTTAAGCAACAGTCCTTAAATATATTGAATCTGAAAAATTCCATTAATATTACCACAAGCTACAGCCTTTTGAGGTGGTATTTCACAGGGCTTCTTTCTCTCTCTCTCCCACTTGGCTACAGAAATTCAAGACTTTAAACCAAAACCTTGCTACTTAGAACAACCAGACACTTCTCTGGAATGGCTGACGGCTGCTCATGTCACTTCTTCACAGTTTTGCCCCAGCGCCAGGAGGTCTTACATGGCCACACCTAACACAGCTTCCAACCTCTCTTTAAAGATGATTTTCTCTTTCACATTTTCCCATAGCCCATATCATATAATCATAGAATTTACAGTGCTGAAGGGGGCCATTTGGCCCATCAGGTCTGCACCAGCCCTTGGAAAGAGCATCCTACTTAAACCCACACCTCCACCCTATCCCCGTGACCCCACGCAGCCTTTTGACACTAAGGGCAATTTAGCATGGCCAATCCACCTAACCTGCACATCTTTGGACTGTGGGAGGAAACCGGGGCACCCGGAGAAAACCCACGCAAACACGGGGAGAACGTGCAGACTCCGCACAGACAGTCACCTGAGGCCGGAATTGAACCCAGGTCCCTGAAGCTGTAAGGCAGCAGTGCTAATCACTGTGCCAACATGCTGTCCACATGCTTCTTTGAAATGCATCTTTCCCAGGATATAAAACTCTTTAATATTCTCCTTATGGCTACCATGTACAGGTAAAATAAAATTTAATAACTGCCTTATTTATGATCTTGTCTCAGTTGTAATTCCTTCTTACTTCCCTTTGAAATGTAACAACTGGACAGCAAGCCTTCTTTCAGTTCTAATGCAAATGACTACCAATATCTTATTTACCTGCGGAACACCCAATTCAGCCTCATCTACTTCAAATGCCTGCCTTTCACACCTGGACCCTTTGATGCCCTCAACTTTGTAGACACTCAGTTCCCATATTAATTAAATTAATCATACAGACACAACCCTGCTTCACAGAATATCACATAGACCCCAAAAATATTTTAAAATAATGTTTTCTTCACAGTAAATGATGATTTCCTGATACAATGGTCCTCTGTAAAGCGCAGGAATCTTACATTCTTATCATGCAATTGATGTTTATGATACCCATGGGTCAGGTAGGTTCACCTTCAAATGCCAGGACATTTCTCTTGCCACATATTTGTGCTTCATTGTTGTTGCTGCTCCTTCCAGACTTGCACACTGTTCCAACAAAATTAGAAATGTCCTTTCTGTATTTTAGTTCTATCTCTCTTCCTTTTTCCTCACACTGCCTGTGCACTCCACTGTTCCATCAACTTTTTTCACCTGTAACATACACAGAGCAGGGATAAGAACGGCTGCGTAGTTCAGCATGAGGTAACTTTAATAATGTTACGACAAGCGATTAATGAGCTTAATCCAACTTAAATATCGGAAAATGTGTTAATTTACATGGAAGGCAGAAACCCCATGGAGCAATTTTCTGAGAAATGCTGTAAATGCTAAGTCATATGGAAAATAATTCTCAACATTATGCTCAATTTGCTTAGACATTTGCACATCGAGGAATTTCCCTGGTGCATTGTGACCATCAGTGGAGAAAACAACAGTATCACTAACCCTTATTATATTATATGGCAAGTGGTTCATGAGGGTCACAGGAGGAGTCAGGTTGTGTTTGGAAATTCATTTTAAGTTAGTACAATGTAAAATAGACAATTGGTTTTGATCTTGTTCGGTCACATCAGGTGAGTTGGTAAAAACGACCCCAAGTTGTCATTTACCTCATTGTCTTTTAAGTGATCTTGCTATGCACACATTGGTTGCCAAGTTTCCTTACATTATGTTGACAGCTACATCTCAAAGGTACTGCATTGAATTTATTCTATGCCTATTATAACTGAATAAACCTGCATGAAATAAACGGATCCCTTTCGATGTGAGTGTAATCCCTCTATTTTACGGTGGACTTTGGTTAAGGTTGCCTCGATGCTGTGAATGGGAAGTCAAAGAGAAATTTTGCTGACCATGGTTGCAGAGCTGCGTACCAGGAAATGTTCCTCGACTTTGCAGAAGAAGATAAATTGATTGACTGATTGATTTCATAGACTTTCATAGAATTTACAGTGCAGAAGGAGGCCATTCGGCCCATCGAGTCTGCACCGGATCTTGGAAAGAGCACCCTACCCAAGGTCAACACCGCCACCCTATCCCCATAACCCAGCAACCCCACCCAACACTAAGGGCAATTTTGGACACTAAGGGCAATTTATCATGGCCAATCCACCTAACCTGCACATCTTTGGACTGTGGGAGGAAACCGGAGCACCCGGAGGAAACCCACGCAGACACGGGGAGGATGTGCAGACTCCGCACAGACAGTGACCCAAGCTGGAATCGAACCTGGGACCCTGGAGCTGTGAAGCAATTGTGCTATCCACAAGGCTACCGTGCTGCCCCATTGATTGATTTGATTTATTGTCACGTGTACCGAGGTACCGTGAAAAGTATTGTTCTGCGTACAGTCCAGACAGATCGTGCCAAACATGAAAAGACATAGGACATACATAAATACACAATGTAAATACATAGGTACAGGCATCGGGTGAGCATACAGAGTGTAGTACTAATCAGTAGAGAAGATGTGTGAAGAAATCAGTTCAGTCCACAAGAGGGTCATTCAGGAGTCTAGTAACAGTGGCGAAGAAGCTGTTTTTGAACCCGTGAATGCGTGTTCTCAGGCTTTTGTATCTCCTGCCCAATGGAAGAAGTTGGAAGAGAGAATAACCTTGGTGGGAGGGGTCTTTGATTGCTACCCACCTTTCTCAAGTCAGCGGGACGTATAGACAGAGTTAATGGATGGGAGGCAGGTTTGTGTGATGGACTGGGCTGTGTTCACGACTCTCTGTAGTTTCTTATGGTCTTGGCTGAGTAATGGCCATACCAAGCTATGATGCAGCCAGATAGGATGCTTTCTATGGTGCATCTTTAAAAATTGGTAAGAGTCAATGTGGACATGCCGAATTTCCTTAGTTTCCTGAGGAAGTATAGGCACCTTTTTGCTTTCTTGGTCATAACGTCGACATGGGAGGACCAGGACAGATTGTTGGTAATGTGCACACCTAGGAATTTGAAGCTGTAAACCATCTCCATCTCGGCATCATTGATGCAGACATGGGTGTGTACGATACTTTGCTTCCTGAAGTCAATGTCCAGCTCTTTAGTTTTGCTGATGTTGAGGGAGAGAGCCTTATGTTGCACCACTCCTCTAGGTTTTCTCTCTCTCCCTTTTGTATTCTGACTCATCGTTGTTCAAGATCTGACCCCTTACGGTTGTGTCATCAGTAAATTTGCAGATGGAATTGGAGCGAAATTTTGCCACACTGTTATGTTGTACATGGAGTATAGTAGTGGGCTAAGGAGGCAGCCTTGCAAGGCCCCAGTGTTGAGACTATCATGGAGGATGTGTTGTTGTTTATCCTTACTGATTGTGGTCTATGGGTCAGGAAGCCGAGGATCCAGCTGCAGAAGCAGGAGCCAAGTCCTAGGTTTTGGAGTTTTGATATGAGCTTGGCTAGGATTATGGTGTTGAAGGCAGAGCTGTAGTCAATGAATAGGAGCCTGATGTAGGAGTCCTTGTTGTCAAGATGCTCCAGTGATGAGTGTAGGGCCGGGGAGATAGCGTCTGCTGTGGACCGGTTCTGGCAGTATGCGAATTGCAGTGAATCAAGGCATTCTGGGAGTATGGAATTGATTTGTTTCATGACCAACCTCTCGAAGCATATCAACAATATGCTAATGATCTATACCATTGCATTCAGGCTGAAAGACCTGGACAGCTGAAATACAATTTAGGCATGCTGCAATTTAATCGTGCCCCAGGCAAGAGGAGGCTGGAAATTTCATTGCTACTATTTTAATTTACTTCTTGCTTTATGTCTCCACCATTCTCTCTAACCATGCAGCTATAATCCCTGTGATTTATATGCTTTACTGTTTGTAACAAGTGTCTTATAACGCATTGATCAAAGGTCTTCTAAAAATCCCGATATACAACTACTCCAACACCTTTCTCAATTTTCTATATGATTTCTTCAGACCATTTAGTTGATTTGCTCTAGTGCAGTCTGCCTTTTATGAATTCAAGTCCGACATTCCTTATTCTCCCCTGTCTTTCAATGGAGGCCGATTTCCAGATGACATCTTTCATTGTACCACAATGAATTCAGCAGATGATTGTCGGAAAATCCTCGTTCATACAAAAAGTGTTTCGACCAAACTTCCAACCAAGTTACAGCAGCGGCGAGTGACTTGCTGAAAGGAAATCCACCCCCATGTATGTACCAATATTACTCTGTGTGATAAGACTCTCAAAGGTCAATCACAACTGAGGTAAGACTAACAAGCCTATAATTGTCCCTTTCTTAAACAAGGATGTATCAGTCCCATTAATAGTTTCCCTCGGATCACTTGAATTAGATTTTATAGTGAGGGATCAAGCCACTGTCCCTCCCACCTCTCCATAAACTTGGGCATCATGACCTCAGGTCAGGAAGCTGACATAATGACGCCTGTCTGCAATAATATGGAATGTGAGTGGGGCGTGAAAGCGAAACTGATGCACAATCAATGACCACTAAAGCGAGGTTGTAGTCCAATTGAAGGCTTTAATGAGCTAGATGTTTCCCCCAGCAGCTCAGGTACAGAATGAGGGATGCTGGGGCGGCACCGGTTCTTATACTCCGTCTATCAGGGCGGTGCTATTATACACTCTAGCCAATAGCAAGCATACAGGTTCTACCAATGGTACTTTAGCCTCTCAGGTACCATAATGCCTATAATACCACATTCACCCCCTGTTAAAAAAAAGTCCGGCGGGGGTGGTGGCCAGAAACTACAAAACATAACAACATGGTATAATTAGTTATGGAGGTACCGTAATACCTCCGTACAGTGTTTAGTGACTATTTACATGTCTGGTAGCTATGTACATTTGGTGTTTTATATTTACAGATTACAGTTAAAATGAAGCAATCAGTCGATCGGGGGCCCTGGTCATCCTCTGTGATCGTCGGAGCCTCGGTGGTGACTCCGGTGGAGGCTCGGGCGTCTGTGACTCCGGGAGTGTGGCTTCGATCTCCATGGCAGCTTTGTCACCCCTAGACGGCGCTGATGGGGAAAACGGCTGACCTGGGAAGGAAGCGCCTGTCGATGGGGGGCCTAGACAGGGGCGGCGGAAGGACCGATCCTCCTGTAAGGTGCTGCGGTGGAGGGGAGGGTGGGACTGGTGGCTGGAATGTTCATGGAGTTCCGGCGGGTGTCAGGTCCCGTAGGTAGACCGTATCTTGTTGGCCGCCGGGGTATGCCATGTAGGCTTACTGGGAGTTAGCATGGAGCAGTTGGACCCTCTCAACCAACGGGTCCGACTTGTGCGCCCGCACGTGTTTTCGGAGCAGGATGGTTCCGGGTGCTGCCAACCTGGCCGGGAGCAAGGTCCCAGAGGAGGACTTCCTAGGGAAGACAAGGAGATGTTCGTGAGGTGCCTGATTGGTGGTTGTACAAAGTAGTGACCGGATGGAGTGGAGGGCATCCGGGAGGACTTCTTGCCAGCGGGAGACTGGGAGGTTCCTGGACCGTAGGACCAGTAGGACGGTCTTCCAGACCGTTCCGTTCTCCCTCTCTACTGGTCCGTTACCCCGGGGGTTATAACTGGCCGTCCTGCTCGAGGCAATGCCCTTGCTGAGCAGGAATTGACGCAGTTCGTCGCTCATAAAGGAGGACCCCCTATCGCTGTTTATGTAAGCGGGGAACCCGAACAGTGTAAAGGTGCTATGGAGGGCCTTGATGACGGTGGAGGCGGTCATATAGGGGCAGGGGATGGCGAATGGAACCGGGAGTACTCGTCAATCACGTTCAGGAAGTACGTGTTGCAGTCGGTGGAGGGGAGGGGGCCTTTGAAGTCCTTGCTGAGGCGTTCAAAGGGACGGGAAGCCTTTATCAGGTGCACTCTCTCTGGCCGGTAGAAGTGCGGTTTGCACTCTGTGCAGATTTGACAGTCCATGGTGGCAGTCCTGACCTCCTCGATGGAGTAGGGCAGGTTGCGGGTCTTGACGAAATGGAAAAAGCGAGTGACCCCCGGGTGGCAGAGGTTCTCGTGGAGGCTCGGAGGCGGTCCACTTGTGCAGTGGCACATGTGCCGAGGGACAGGGCGTCAGGAGGCTCATTTAGCTTCCTGGGACGATACAAGATCTCGTAGTTGTAGGTGGAGAGTTCAATCCTCCACCACATAATCTTGTCGTTTTTTATCTTGCCCCGCTGTGCATTATCGAACATGAAAGCCACCGACCGTTGGTCCATAAGGAGAGTGAATCTCCTGCCGGCCAGGTAATGCCGCCAATGTTGCACAGCTTCTACTATGGCCTGGGCCTCCTTTTCGACTGAGGAGTGGGGGATTTCGGAAGCATGGAGGATACGGGAGAAGAAAGCCACGGGACTGCCCGTTTGGTTGAGGGTTGCCGCCAGGGCTACGTCGGATGCATCGCTCTCGACCTGGAAGGGGAGGGATTCATCAATAGTGTGCATCGTGGCCTTTGCAATGTCTGCTTTGATGCGGCTGAAGGCCTGGCGGGCCTCTATCGACAGGGGAAAAACTGTGGATTGGATCAGGGGATGGGCCTTGTCCGCATAGTTGGGGACCCACTGGGCGTAGTAGCTAAAAAACCTCAGGCAGCGTTTTAGGGCCGTGGAGCAGTGAGGGAGGGAGAACTCCATAAGGGGGCGCATGCGTTCAGGGTCGGGGCCTATAACTCCATTTCGCACTATGTAGCCGAGAATGGCTAGACGGTCGGTGCTAAACACGCATTTATCCTTATTGTATGTTAGGTTCAGGATTTTAGTGGTCTGGAGAAATTTTCGGATGTTGGTGTCATGGTCCTGCTGGTCGTGGCTGCAGATGATGACATTATCGAGATACGGGAATGTTGCCAGTAAACCGTACCGGTCAACCATTCGGTCCATCTCGCGCTGGAAGGCCGAGACCCCGTTAGTGACACCAAAGGGAACCTTTAAGAAGTGATAGAGCCGCCCGCCTGCCTCGAAGGCAGTGTATTTGCGGTCACTAGTACGGATGGGGAGCTGGTGGTAGGCGGACTTGAGATCCACCGCGGAGAAGACCTTATAATGCGCAATCCTGTTTACCAGGTCGGATATGCGGGGGAGGGGGTTGGCGTCCAGCTACGTAAACCTGTTGATGGTCTGACTGTAGTCGATGACCATCCTATGCTTCTCCCCGGTCTTTACCACCACTACTTGAGCTCTCCAGGGGCTGTTACTGGCTTCAATGACCCCTTCCCTCAGTAGCCTTTGGACCTCTGACCTAATAAAGATCCGGTCCTGGGCACTGTAGCGTCTGCTCCTGGTGGCGACGGGTTTGCAATCCGGGTTGAGGTTCGCAAACAGGGAAGGTGGGTCGACCTTAAGGGTCGCGAGGCTGCAGACAGTAAGGGGGTTATAGGGCCGCCAAATTGGAAGGTCAGACTTTGAAGGTTACACTGGAAGTCTAAACCCAGGAGTGTAGCCGCGCAGAGGTGGGGAAGGACGTAGAGACGGAAATTTTTGAACTCCCTTCCCTGGACTGTGAGGTTTGCAACACAAAACCCCTTTATCTCCACTGAGTGGGAACCGGAGGCCAGTGAGATTTTTTGATTGACAGGATGGATGAGGAGGGAACAGCGCCTTACCGTATTGGGGTGTATGAAGCTCTCCGTGCTCCCAGAGTCAATTAGGCAGGACGTCTTGTGCCCGTTGATGAAAACGGTCATCGTAGCGGTTGAGAGTGTTCGAGGTCAAGACTTATCCAGAGTCACCGAGGTCAATCGCAGTAGTTGGGAATTCTGTTCAGGCAGTGTGTGGTCGGCCGAGCTGGTGTCCTGGGAGTTCATCCAAGATGGCGTCTCCCATAGGTCGCACATGGCCGGGGGTGCACAAAATGGCGACACCCATCCCTCAAGCGTGGTGTCCGTGGAACAAGATGGCGGCTCCCGGGGTCCGCACATGGCCCTGGGGTATGGGGGTGGCGGTGACCGCTGGCCACATGGGGCCCGTGGAGAAGTTTGTGGTGGCGGTCCGGATTCGCCGCTGGAGACCGCGGCCACCGCTCGGGCCTGACATACCCCATGAAATGGCCCTTTTTGCCGCATCCCTTACATTTGGATGCGCGGGCCGGGCAGCACTGGCTGGGGTGCTTGGCCTGCCCGCAAAAGTAGCAGCGGGGCCCCTCGGGGTTGCCAGGCCACCTTGCAGCGCAGGCCTGCGGGGGAACGGGGGAAGTCTCGGGGTCGGCCGCTGCGGGGTTCCACGCTGCCCAGGGACTGCCGTGCGGTCGGGAACGTAGGCGCGGCCGTTCCTGGAGGCCACGTCCAGGGAGCCTGCAAGGGCCCGTGTCTCCCTGAGACCCAGGGTGTCCTTCTCTAACAGGCGCTGGTGGATTTATGATGAAAGCATACCGGCCACGAAAGCGTCCCGGACTAAGAGTTCCGTGTGTTCGCTTGCCGAAACTTGCGGGCAGCCGCAGCTTCTTCCCAGCACCAGGAGGGCGTGGTAGAATTCCTCCAACGATTCCCCAGGGGTTTGCCGTCTTGTTGCAAGCAGGTGCCGGGCGTAGACCTGGTTTACCGGGCGAATATAGTGTCCTTTTAGCAGCTCTATTGCTGCATCGAAGACTTCCGCTTCCTCGATGAGGGTGTAAATCTCCGGGCTCACCCTCGAGTGCAGGGCATGCAGTTTCTGCTCTCCCGTGGGTGCATTTTCAGCCGTCTCGAGATACCCTTTAAAACACGCCAGCCAGTGCTTAATGATTGCCGCTGAGTTTGCCACATGGGGGCTAAGTTGCAGACACTCAGACTTGATTTGGACCTCCATTCTTTCTTCTTAAAAATCTAGCTTATTAAATTGATGCACGATCAATGACCACTAAAGCGAGGTTGTAGTCCAACTGAAGGCTTTAATAAGCTCGATGTTTCCCCCAGCAGCTCAGGTACAGAATGAGGGCTGCTGGGGCAGCACGGGTTCTTATACCCCGCCTATCAGGGCGGAGCTATTATACACTCTAGCCAATAGCAAGCATACAGGTTCTACCAATGGTACTTTAGCCTCTCAGGTACCGTAATACCTATAATACCACAGAAACCCCAATCTCCTTTCTAAAACAAGCACTTGTTATTTTTTTTAAAATATAAATTCAGAGTACCCAATTATTTTTTTTCCAATTAAGGGCAATTTAGTGTGGCCAATCCACCTACCCTGCACATCTTTGGGTTATAGGGGTGAAGCCCACGCAGACACGGGGAGAATGTGCAAACTCCACACGGACAGTGACCCAGGGCTGGGATTCGAACTCCTCGGGTCTTCAGTGCCGGAGGCAGCAATGTTAACCACTGTGCCACGTGCCGCCCGAAGCACTTGTTAGTTAATTAAGCTCTTTAAGTGACAATTGAATTAACTTTGAGGTGATGCCTTGCACAATTTTTCAGGTTGTGCCTGGGCCAAACCAGGGGAACGAATCTCTGCAGATTTGCATGGGTGGCATCAGGCACTCTATAAGGGCTGGAGAAGGATACACTCTGAGAAGGTGGAGACAGCAGCTGAACAAGCTGCTCAAGCTGAGGGGCTTCTGACTTTTCAACCTTGGGCCAACTTTCCTCGTTTGCAAAGGAGGCTCCAGTAGGGAGTTATAGTTCAATGGGCCTGGAGTCACAGAAGATCTTTAAAATGGAAGAATCAAATTAGGAAATCAAAGGTCACTGGCCCACCAGGGGAATTGTGCATTCCGGTGAAGGCTCCCCAATTGAGGAGAAGAACAGGAGAAGGAAGAAGAGGAGGGCATCTAGCCAGGGACAGCAGCACGTGACTGACTTGATGTACAAGACACCTGGTGATAGTGAAGGAACAGAAGGCTGCAGAGACCACCATTACCAAGGTCATCCATGAAGAAGATGTTACCCTGCAGTCAGGATTTACGGGCAATGCTCAAACTATTTGCAACTATCAGAGTGCCAGTGTCATCAATGGCTGCATCTCTCTTAGAAGACAGTGACATCTGCGTTTCCGATGTTAGCAGGGGAGATAAATCCAGACTGTGCTCATGATCAGTTGATGTCTGTGGCTCTCAGGTTCACAGCAGCCTTGAATTTGTATTCTACGGCTAATTGCAGGAAGTAACTAGAGGTCTGTGCAGCATTTCGTAACTAGAGGTCTATGCAGCACATCATAGCAAGGTGATCACTGATACACTTTTAAGGAGGGAAAAGAATATCATGAATAACACCGCAGATGGGGTTAGTCAGGCCATCGTGGTATTCCCCAAAGTGCAGAGAATCATTAACTGCACATATGTGGCCATCAAAGCACCGATGGGACAGCCAAGTACATTCATGAACCATGATAAAACCCGTGCCAACAATATCACCGTGAGTTGAGATTCTGGTGCCAGGGCTGAGCTGGTGGCACGCTGCAGTATGCGTCAGCTCAGGTCACCATGATTGTTGCAGTCTGCTGCACACTTCATGCCTTGCACTCCAAAGGGGCAAGGGCCTGACAGAAGAGGATATAGTTGACCATCACACATTCTCAGATGATGAATCAAATAAGGAATCGAAAAAGGATCAAGTGGATCCAGACTGGCCTGTGAAGGTCAAAAGGGATTGGATGCCAGGGAGACTCGAAGTCTCGAACACTGAGGCACTTCTGAGGATGTGGAGGCCTTTTAACATCAACATCAGTGTTGCCAAATACTCTGCTCTGCGATCCATTCTAAGCCAATAGCACCAAGACCAGTATTGCATATTTAATGGTTGAAGGTGTCCCTGAGGATTTGTGCTGCTGCAGTTATCACCAAGCAGCCATAAGCTCGCAACCCTTTATACCAGCATCTAAAAGCATGATCCACTGCAACACAAACATTTACGTTCCTGGTCACAAGCATCTGATCAAGTTCTTCAAATCTCTCACACAGAAAACCAATGCAAACAAACAGCAGTGATAACCAATGTGTGCCAATTGTGATTTTTTTTTTAACCTATGCTGCAACATTTTGATTTGATTTATTATTGTCGCATGTATTAGTATACAGTGAAAAGTATTGTTTCTTGCATGCTGTACAAACAATGCATACCGTACATAGGGAAGGAAGGAGAGACTGCGGAATATAATGTTACAGTTATAGCAAGGTGTGGAGAAATGATCAACTTAATACGAGGTAGGTCCATTCAAAAGTCTGATGGCAGTAGGGAAGAAGCTGTTCTTGAGTCGGTTGGTAACACAGTGATCTAATTTCACTGCCAGCTGCACTGGAGGCAGGCTGCAGACCCGGATGCTTCATTGACAGGTGCCCTCTGGCCTCCTAAGGCTGTGAGAGCGCTGGCATTATGAGGGACTCCTGCACAGTGACACGAGCCTGAGAGATTGGTGTCAGGCAGATTCGAAGATGCTGCTGTAACTATCAGGAACACGCTGGGAGAAGCCCCCAGTTGCTGCTCATCTGCCATTGTGAGGTCCACCTATACCTCCCTGCTTGCTTGAGAGAAAGAAGGACTTGGTAGAGATGCCAGGCCCTTGTCCTCTTCACGCATTGGCTTGAGCCTGCTTGAGCTGAGTAAGACTGCAATGGCTTGAGGGACTGTGCCCAGCATCCCCAGGCTGTTCTACTAGCTCTGGCTCTCCACGAGAGTTATATATCTCTCGAGGGAGGAAGCTACGCATGCAGATAAGAGGTAGATCACAGCACTATTGGCCAAGATGGACTCTTCCACTGTTCCTGCCAGGGAATGCATACCCTCTGGAATCTCCGTCAACTCTTCATGCACATTCCATTGTACAACCAGTACTGGCCAGTTTACTTGTAACTGCCAGGCTCGGCATTCTTCGACCAGTCCTTCACCTCTCCCAGCAATTGTAGGCATTATGGAGTGTTTTCTCTGCGATGATGTTGGAAGAATTGATTTTCTTATCTGGAGAGATCATGCCTTCAGAGTGGTGTCCACAATGTATGGTGCCTCACTCCTCCACATGTTTGTGTTCCTCACATACTACTCTTCCTTTCCAATGTAGCCACGGAAATTGGCCAACTCCCGATTTAAAATGGCGAACGGCAAAGGCTGATGGGAAAGTCAGCTAACATAGACAGAAACCAGCAGCTGCAGGTTTGCTGTGTATTTACCTCTGCAAAGGCCAGACAACATCGATACCAGCGGCCATCAGCATAACAAAGTAGCAGCCATCTGCATACTGATAAGCAATCCCCGGGAACAATCAGTAACATTTTGGACACACAAAGCAAAGCCAGACTCCTTGGCGCCAGCAGGAGCCAACACAAAGGAGGTGAATGAGCACCTCAAGACCGCCCATCGATCAGGGAACTGCTCCAGTATTGGAGAAAATCGAACCAAGTGATTGGGACAAAGTTCAATCGCTTGGGACCAGGTACAGGGTCCGCCCCGAAAGGCGGGAAGCCCCTGGGGACTATAAGAGTTGAGCCCCAAGTTCAAATCGCTCTCTCTTCTTCCTGCCCGGGTCACCCAGTAACACGAACCAACATTGACCGTTACCGGTGCAGTGATCGTCGACTGACATAAGTCTTAATTCAACGCTCGCTATGAGATAGGCGCTCCTAGCTACCAATCGGTACCAACTTCGAATCCCACAGACTCAGAAACTGAACGAAAGGCCATTTGTTCCCCTGACCTGGTGGGCCAGTCCGAAGTTAAGTATAGGCCTGTTAGTTGTAGAAGTAGCTTAGACGTAGAATTTGTGCATGAGTAGCGATTACTGTGTATAATAAATGTGCTTTGATTTAAATCTTACTAATTGGGTTATTGATCATCACTCGGACTTGAACCTCGTGGCGGTATCATAAAGATACCTGGCGACTCGAGAGCAAAGGTAATAAAACAGAGCAATTGAACCAAGGAGAAAATCAGCAACCTTATTATTTTAAATAAAAAAATAAAAAAATTTAGAGTACCCAATAATTTTTTCTAATTAAGGGGCAATTTAGCGTGGCCAATCCATCTAACCTGCACATCTTTGGGTTGTGGGGGTGAAACCCACGCAGACACGGGGAATCAGCAACATTATTTGGCGACATCTGACGGGACCCGATCTAGAAGTGGAAAACCACTCCGGGAGAACCCAGAATTTGAATTAGAGATCCAATTGGAAACAGAAAACCACAAGTGTTCAAGCAGTTCTGATCAATACTCAGAATTCGGAAGTGTGTGTATGCATGCGTAACTAACAGGGCGATCAGGTAAAACTGATAGATTTTTTTGTTGCGACAAAACTGTCGGACGTTTGTATTTCGGAAAGTAGCGAAAGCCGTACCCGTATTTACAGCACCGCCTTAATACCCCTGTCCCAAATTTGAAGAGCAGCATTCGGATTAAGACCCCTGTCCCAAATTTGAAGAGCAGCATTCAGATAGGAAAGATGGCAATGCAGCGCCTCATGAACCCAGAGGAATTTGCGGTCGCAGTGACCAGCAGCAGTAGAGTGGGACAATGTCCCATTTGGGAGGAAGAGATCAGGAAATATCTCAAAGGGAAAGGATGGCCCCTTTGGAATGAATTCTGTGACAACAAGGAATCAGGCCCCGGGAGTATAGGACAAACTTGGTGGGAGAACCTGAGTGAGATCCACAAAAAGAGCTTAGGGAAAGCTGGCAAGCCGATGGCAATCGTGTCCTGCTTGGCACAATTGCGAGGCACAGAAGACGTCGTTAGGATGCTCCGGAAATAAGTAGAGGGCATACATCGAATGAGTAAGGTCGATGTAAGCGAGGTAGAAAAATAGAACTTAGAATTGAGAAGGAAATTGGCAGCAAAAGATGGAGAGGTGGAGGATGCCAAAAGGGCACACCAGTCTTGTCTGGCCCACTTAAGCAGCTTCCAGTCTCAATAGGAAAAGGCCTATCAGGACACGCAACGTGCAGTCCTGGTACGTGAAGAAACAGAAAAGCAGGTCGAAGCATTGCAGAGACAGTGCAGCGATCTAAAGGCAGCATTAAGAGCACTCCATGCTGCCACCACAGAACAAAAACAAAGCACATTAGATCACGCAAAGTGCCGGAAGCAGATTGCAGAGCTGCAATCACTGCTTTCAGTTCAGAAAGGCTTCCAGGAGACCTTTGGAGCGAAATTAGATCAGTAAGATGGCCCTGATTGGGAAGAATTGAATGAAACAGCACAGAGATATGTTCAGGGAACATGTGCACAGGGAAAGCCACAAAAGAGGAAAGCGCCCCAACCTCCCACACAGCAGATAGTTCAGGCTCCAATGAACCCTGTAACCACCCACCGCACAGCCACATCGGACGATGCGGAATTTCTATACTCCACCCCCTTAACAGTGACCCAATTACGGGACGCGTGCGATAAGATCACACCGTTCATCCCCACCTCTGACCCCCACCATTTCTTTGCCACAGTCAAGCATCAGGCGACCATGTACGGCCTGGATGAGCGAGAACATGTCAAGCTCACAGTTTTAAGTTTAGAACCTTCAGTAGCAGCAGCCCTTCCCGACCCACAGAATGTAGGAGGCACCCTTGCAGAAATGCATACCGCGATCCTGGATGCGATCGGGTATAACCGGGGTGACTCCGTAGATGGCCTCAACAAATGCAGGCAAAAGAAATCCGAGCACCCCACAGCGTTTGCTGGACGCCTGTGGATCCACTTTGCAGCAGTTTTTGGAGACTTAGACCGTGCCCATTTGTCCCCAGACAACATGGCCAAATGGACCCGCACCCTTATTTCCCATGCCACAGAAACAGGACAGAAAGCTTGTGCGAGTTATGATCCCTCAGAGGAGGCCCATAACGAGAAGTGGGTAGTGAAAAGATTGTCCCGCACCTGGGAGCACTCTGTACAAAGCAAACCCGCACTCAAAATTCCCAAAGAAAAGCAGGCCGCCGCAGATATACAGGCAGTTACAACACACCAGAACCCCGCATGGGTGAATGAAGGAAAGAACAGCCCCCCACCCAAGTCACAGGAGTGTTACAACTGTGGACAGTTGGGACACTTTGCAAGAGAGTGCAATGCCCCTAGAAAGCCACAGAGACGGGCACTCTGAGTAAGAAAAAGACAGAGCCCATTCATAGTGTTAGCGCCCGTTCGGATCAGATGGACCTGACCTGAACGGACTGACGGTGTTCGGGCTCCCCCAGTTGGGTCTGCGTCACCCTTTGGAATAGGTCCGGACGACCTATCCGGGGACAGCCCATCGAATTTCTCTGGGACACAGGAGGGTCCCGCACCACAATAAATTCCTCCACCATGTTCCAAAAAGACACGTGGCCCACTACAGCCACCATCACCCTCAGCGGCTTTACAGGCCACACACAACAGGGACACATCACAGCCCCTGTACCCATTCAAATCGGTAACATCACCACCAAGCACCCCGTAGTTTTAGTTGACCTGCCCCACACAGCAGAACACATTCTGGGAATCGATTTCATGAATTCCCATAATCTTTCATTTGATCCAGTCAACCAGTATGTCTGGAAGATGGCAAAATCCACAAGAGCTCCCGCAACGCTCAACATAGGAGAGTACGCGAACAAAATTAGCGCCGTAGGCGAATTTTGGTTCAACCCGACCACGCTTAGTACGGACAAGCAGGTTAGGGCAGTTCTGCAAAAGAACAGGGCAGCATTTGCGACCCACAAGCTCGACTGTGGACGGATGACTGGCTCAGTACAAATAACTGGACCTGACCCTAGCCCCCAAAAACAGTATGGATTTCCCCAAGAGGCAGAGGGAGAAATCTCCAAAGTAATAGAAGACTTATTAGAGCAGGGCGTACTTAGATCAGTCGCCTCCACTAATAATGCCCCGATTTCGCCAGTGAGAAAGTCCGATGGATCATGGCGACTGACCATCGATTACCGGGAACTCAGCAAAGTCACCCCCGCAGCAGCCCCCACAGTAGCCACAAGTCCCGAGACCATGCTCAAGCAGGGACTCGATTCCCGATTCTTTACGGTTTTGGATGTCAGTAATGGATTCTGGTCCATTCCATTGGCAAAGGTGTGCCAGTACAAATTTGCCTTCACCTTTAAAGCACAGCAGTACACGTGGACATGCCTGCCACAAGGCTACCACAACTCCCCCTCCATTTTTCACCGACAGCTGGCAAATGGTTTAGCCAAATTCTCTCGCCCCGAATGTCTCGTTCAGTACGTAGACGACCTACTACTGCAGACAGACACCAAGAGCACATTGAGCTTCTATCCGAACTCCTGGAACTCTTACACTCAATCGGTTGTAAATTCAACCTCAAAAAGGCCCAGATTTTGGAAGATAAGGTGATAAATTTGGGAACAATTATCACACATGGTAAACGCGAGATCGAGCATAAAAGGATTGACTCGATTGCTAAATTGCCCCTTCCCCAGAACGTTTCAGCCCTCCGGTCATTTTTAGGACTGGTTGGCTACTGCCGAAACCACATTGACGGTTTCGCCAGCAAGGCAGCACCCCTATCAGACCTCCTAAAGAAAGGAGCCTCCTGGGAATGGCTTCCGCAGCATACGGATGCTGTGGACTCTTTAAAACAGGCACTCATAGCAGCCCCCGCACTACAAGTTCCAGACCCACTTTCCCCTTACGCTATATAGGTAGCAACCACAGACCGCACCCTTTTGGCCATGCTCCTCCAGGAACGGCACGACCAGTTAAGGCCCGTAGCTTACGCCTCCAGAATTCTAGATGCTGTGGAGCAGGGATTTTCAGCCTGTGAGAGGCACCTGCTCGCAGTATTCTGGGCAGTCCAGTATTTTTCGTATATTACCGGACTGAACCCCATCACAATTCTCACCGAACACACCCCCATCCAACTTTTACTGGACGGACGACTCAAGGACGGTACAGTAAGCCAGATTAGAGCAGCTCGATGGACCCTTCTCTTGCAGGGACGGGACATCACTGTGAAACGGACAAAGATGCACACCTTTTTAGCCGACAACTTACAGTAGCCCGGAACCCCCCATGAATGTGAAATTATCTCTCCACACCACGACACAGGTCCCTTTATTGCTAAAACACCCCCCAGAAAGATAAGTAGTTCAACCCAGAGCCCCCAGCACACAGACACGTGTGAGCCCATAAGGATATATGTGGATGGATCTTCCACAGTATTGGATGGGAAGCGCATAACAGGTTGCGGTATCTATGTCGAGGATGCGCAGGGACGCGCCCTTGAGGAAATATCGTTAAAACCTCCAGGCCACTTAGGCGCGCAGGCAGTAGAGCTCGCGGACGTCGTGTATATAGTGGAACACCCAGATTCCTTCCCCAGCCCAGCAGACATATACCCGGACAGCCTCTATGTCTGCAACAGCCTTACGGAATTCCTGCCCCTGTGGAAAGCAAAAGGATTTGTCTCCGCAGATGGGAAACCCCTCCCCTCAGCCCCATTGCTCCGTCACATTTTAGAGAGAGCCCAGAACAGGACTTTTGGGATAGTCAAGGTTCGTAGTCACCATCGTTCCCCCCCCCCCCGGAAATGTAAAAGCCGACGCACTGGCTAATGCAGGTTCCAGACACGGATATTTTTGGACACCCCCCGAAAGCGCACCAGTGAATGCAGTTCAGGTCTCACAGACTAGGATCGAGGATCTAGTGGAGGCCCAGAAGCAGGACAGCAATCTCAGGGAGATTGTAAAAGGAAAATATCCAGCACCCTATGTGAGGTTCAAAAATGCACTGACCACACATGACGGTGTGGTGTTAAAAGATACCCTTTTGCAGTTGCCAATTAGGGCTAGTTTTTATTTTTGTTATTTAATATTTATTTATTTGTTGTTGTTTTCTTTTGTTCTTGTTTAAATAAAAAAGGTCATTATTATCTGTATTGTTATAATGTTGTGTAAAGGATGCACAATGTACTGTGTTGGTTGACCAAAAATTTTCAATAAAATATTATTAAAAAAAAAAAGATACCCTTTTGTGGTTCCTGAACAGGACAGGAATCAACTGATTTGTTTGTTCCATGACGGTCATGGACATCAGGGAATTGATCCCACTACAGCCAAATTTAAAGGATGATGTAAATCACTACATCGAGAATTGTCTTATTTGTGCCCAGAATAATCCGGACAGATATGCCAAAAAGACACAACTCAGCCACACCCGACCCGTTAATGGCCCCTGAACTAACCTTCAGATCGATTTTATAGGACTATTGCCCCCTTGCAGGAATGGCTATAAATATGTACTCGTGGTGATTGACACATTTACGAAATGGGTGGAAGCATTCCCAGCCCGTACAAACACTGCAAAAACCACAGCCAAGATTTTGACCCACCACATCTTTACAAGATGGGGACTCCCCCACAGCATTGAATCAGACCAAGGTTCCCATTTTACGGGACGTGTCATGCAGAACGTCCTCATGATATTTGGCATCACCCAAAAATTCCACATAGCATACCACCCACAGTCGAGTGGTATCGTGGAGCGCATGAATCGGACCCTAAAATCCACCCTCAGATAAATGGTCCAGTAAAACAACACCACTTGGGACTCAGTCCTCCCTTTCGCGCTGATGTTTTTGCGTAACACAATTTCAACTTCCACAGGTAACATCCCACACACTCTCATGACCGGACGCCCCATGAAAGGCACAGAATTTTTGTTAGGTTTAGACTTGACCAACCCCGAGGTGACGGCCCTCACACACGAGAAAGCAGTAGAGCAATTAGTTGAAAATGTTAAAACGGCTCAGCTAGCAGCCGCAGTAAAATTGGGCACAAGGAAGAAACAGAGCAAGGCTTGTTTCGACAAGACAGTGCATGCGACTGAGTACAGTATAGGACAGCAAGTCATGCTCTCCGTATATAACCCCAGCACATTTCTGTCACCAAAATACTCGGTCCGTACTCCATTGCAGACAAAGTAAGCCCTTCCATATATAAAATAAAGTATCCCAACGGTAAGACTGCGTGGTTCCATATCAACCAGCTGAAGGCATGTGGAACACAGTCGAATCACGCAAACCACGTCATGCTCGACGCAGCACACCACACCCCGCCCATCGCCAATGTAACCCTACCATCCCCCAACACGTCCAGCCCAGCCACGGATTCGACCTCAGCTCCACCCCCTAAATATACACTCCACCCCGGAACGCCCACTGGCTGCAGCAGCAGAGACAGCGACTGTGACTCGGACGACAGCCACAGCACGCCTCCCTACCATCCCCATGCAACAGGACCCACACCCAGTGATTCCGATTACGATCCGAGTGATCCCTTCATGATCACTTTCCTAAACAAACCCCACCACCGACCACCGAACTACACTGACGACCCCGATTCCGTCCCCACACAACTAGACACCAACTATTGGCACCGAGATAACTCGTTCCGACTCGTCCGCAACGACGAGAGCGACCCCAAATCACACCATGCAGCCCTATCAACCTTAATACATTCAAGAGTTTGGCACCCGGGAGAAGATGACGACCTTGAGTCTGACTCCCAGAACGAGAACCCCTTTGCGACCCTGTTCACAACTGATAACTGAGGTGTCCAGATGATGTTTTAAAGGAACCGCTTGGGAGAAGTGGTGTCCTTTCTGATGGAACCTGCAGCATGGTTTATGTTGTTTGTAAGTTTGTTAAATGTTGTTTGTCAGATCAAAAAAAAAATTCACGGCCCCACGCCTTTTCGGCTGAAACCTCTGAGGACTTGCCCACAGAGACTTACTATTGGCCAGACGCTAGTTCAGCGGAACTAGTTTGCCTGCAGAGACTTGTTAAGGTCCCAGACGCCAGTTCAGTGGAACTAGTCTGTAGACAGATACCACACGCCCATTCGTAACTGCCCTTCTGGTTCGAAGGAAAGAACCACTACGGCAGCCCCACCACGATGACTACATATCTTGCCCGTCTTGTCAGTTGCTCAGGCAGTGGAGAAACGGCTTGGGACCCGCCCTGCCTGGGAACCCCCCTCTGGTCAGCTACTCTCGGGTAGGGGAGACACGGCATTGGTAGCCGTCCTACTTGGGGTCTCCATCCAACTCTTACCCGTCGCGGCCCATACGCACCGCATTTTGGAAATTTTAGTTCAGAAATGTTGTTTCAGGTAACACTTAGGTTGCCAACCACATGCTATTTACATCCTGAAACATTTAGATTGTAAATTGCGCAGTCTGCGAGACGGCTCACACTGGTTCATTATTTGGAAGTGTGTCTTGTCCTAAAATTCGGTTTTTGGAAAGAAAATGAGGGAGTCACTTGTAGTGACCAATTATAAAGGGAGTAATCGGCACTAAGTGTCAGACAGACTATCGTACGAGATGTTAAACCAAGATAGTTACAGACATTATGCTTGTTTCCACAGAACTCCAGATGCTCCGGGACCGGAGAAGCGAAGAAAAGAAAAGAGAAGAACCATGAGGACTCCCTTCACATGAGTCATCATCATAATAATGGACATTTGGTTGCGAGTGAACGCGAACCCCATGACCTCAAGCCCCCCAGCCGTTAATGTTTCACTTCCCCACAGTACCCAGAGCCCAGTCACCAGCGACACCACACCATCTTGGTGTGCCAGGTTTATAACCTGGTACTCTCTGTCATATGTAATAGAAACCTTACTGGTATTGGCGATACTGTGCTGCATCGTGCAGACTATGAGTCTAAGAAAATGGAGAAGGAGAGCCTACCGCGCTCGAACCCCGGTATATAGGACCAGATCCCCTATTTTTGGATACGGCCAGACCCCCGACCCCCGCGATCTATAATAAAGAGCATTCATTTGTGGTTTTATTGTAAATAGAGAAATGTAAAGAAACTGTTCATGAGCAATTGTACGATCCAATGCTTGACTGCCAAGCCAGGAAAAATGTGTATAAACTGCTATGATTTTGTTTGTATGGTTGAGGAAGTTAGAGTAATGAAATGTTCAAGTGAGTGTAGTGTATTAAAAATAGTTAGAGGTTCCCATTTTATTGTTTTGTAATGCATGTCCCTGTTTGACATAGCGCCCCTTAGAATTGCCAGCAAAAATTTTTTTGCATAGTTATGTCAGTGGAGAGGCCATGAAAGAAGTGCTCCCCAGGTCAGGGAATGGAAAGCAACGTAGTTATGTGATCCTTCACGCTTCGTGTTAGGATCACAAGGAGGGTGTGTAGCCACCTAAATTGGCCAACTCCCGATTTAAAATGGCGAACGGCAAAGGCTGATGGGAAAGTCAGCCAACATACACAGAAACCAGCAGCTGCAGGTTTGCTGTGTATTTACCTCTGCAAAGGCCAGACAACATCGATGCCAGCGGCCAACAGCATAACAAAGTAGCAGCCATCTGCATACTGATGAGCAATCCCCGGGAACAATAAGTAACATTTTGGACACACAAAGCAAAGCCAGACTCCTTATCGCCAGCAGGAGCCAACACAAAGGAGGTGAACGAGCACCTCAAGACCGCCCATCGATCAGGGAACCGCTCCAGTATTGGAGAAAATCGAACCAAGCGATTGGGACAAAGTCCAATCACTTGGGACCAGGTACAGGGTCTGCCCCGAAAGGCGGGAAGCCCCTGGGGACTATAAGAGTTGAGCCCCAAGTTCAAATCGCTCTCTCTTCTTCCTGCCCGGGTCACCCAGCAACACGAACCAACATTGACCGTGACCGGTGCAGGATCGTCGACTGATGTAAGTCTTAATTCAAAGCTCGCTACGAGACAGGTGCTCCTGGCTACCAATCCGTACCAACTTCGAATCCCATAGACTCAGAACCCGAACGAAAGGCCATTTGTTCCCCTGACCTGGTGGGCCAGTCCGAAGTTAAGTATAGGCCTGTTAGTTGTAGAAGTAGCTTAGACTTAGAATTTGTGCATGAGGAGCGATTACTGTGTATAATAAATGTGCTTTGATTTAAATCTTACTAATCGATGTATTGGGTTATTGATCATTACTCGGACTTGAACCTCGTGGCGGTATCATAAAGATACCTGGCGACTCGAGAGCAAAGGTAATAAAACAGAGCAATTGAACCAAGGAGAAAATTAGCATCACCAATCCCCCAATGCCAGGCAGGGAGCTGAGACTCTTAAGAAATATAGGATGGTTACAACGCAAAGAAGACCATTTAGTCTGTCATGTCTATGCTGGCTCGATGAAGGGGCAATTCACTTTGAGCCACACCCCCATCATCTCCCACAAAGATAATAAACCAATTCCCTCTTGAATGCCTGAATTGAACCTGCTTCCAACATATTCTCAGGCAGTGCATTCCAGATCCTAACCACCCAAAGTGTAAAAAAGCTTTTCCCACTGTCGCCATTGTCTCTTTTGCCAATTACTTTAAATCATTGCCTTCTGGTTCTCAATATTTCTACCAATGGAAGGTTTCTCCTGATTTACTCTATCTTTGAGTGTGTATTCTGGCCCCGTGCCGCTCATTCGTCCATTTCCATGGCACTAAGTTCCAGCACATACACCCCTGAAGGTGTGTGCCCACATCGAGAGTTAGGTTTGTCACATGCTTGTAGAATGGAAAAGGTTGTTCAGCCTCTTGTAGCACCGCCGCCAGGCGCTTCAGACAACCCCATGCCTAACGTTCTCCTCTGCCACCTCCATCCATGCTTGCTCCATCTGGTAGAGAGGTCTTGATGCCTCTTTAAGGCTGAGCCACCTCAGTTCAGTCACAGCTCAATGGAGAATATGCAGAGAGTCAACTTCAAACTATGGGGCTGCCAGAATTTCAGTCCATCCATTACTCCTGACAGCTGATACTATGGGATTGTGTCAGTCGATCTGGTGGCGGGTGAGGGTTTGACCTAGAGGATCAGTTTTATCTTTCTTATCCGGGCTTGGACAGTGTTTGGTAACAGTGATGGCAGCTGCCACAGGAGTTACCAGACCAACGCCTGGTGCTCCGGTCAAGATCTTCAGGTTCCCCCTCACATTTCCCAGCAATGTTTTCTTTCCTCAGAGCTGATGGACAGCAGATATCAGTGTGCCAGCAGCACTGACGACTGACCTTTTAAAGCTAGCGCTGGAACCTGCTTCTTGTTCACTGCCTGACCCCACCACTGCAGGATGTTTTGCCCGAGGCCACCAATTTGCTTGCTGTCCCATCGGTTGTCTGCTAAATTGCAACAAGAACACGGAGCTGAACAGGAAAGGACACACCATGTGCTTCTGTTGCCATGACCCCCACCGTGATCTGTTAAATCCAGTCCTTTATGTCTGGTGGTGATTCAGTTCAGCTGATATCACTGTAGCGCACAATGACTTACGAGAGAGACGAGTAGAGATGAAGTCGATGAGGCTTTATTAAGCAAGACTTGTCCTCAGCAGTTCAGCAACAGAATGGAGCGGCGGGGAGAAGCTCGGGTTCTTATACTCCGCCTTCAGGGGGGAGCCAGGAGTCAACAGCCAACCAGGACCCGGGATCTGTCAGCCAATAGCATCACGGCTTCACAGTCCCACATGACACCTAATACATACTACCACATTCACCCCTTGTTAAAAAATGAACCCGGCGGGGTGGTGGTTCGCATGGTGGTAGGGGCTTACAAGGCTGGTCCTGGGAGGAAAATTTCGGGCATGTCATTACAGTTTTAGCCCTACACTGGGCTATGTACAAGGTTTGTGAAACTATTTACAATATTAGTAAGAGAAAAAATTGTTGTTACAGTCCAACAACATTCTTGGTGTGTCACGTCGATGCCACGAGTCGAGCGGGCGGTCTGGTCTTCCTCGTCGATTGCCTCAGCCCCGGTGGTGGTGCAGGTGCTTGTTCCGGCGTTGTCGTCTCCGGGAGCGTTTCAGTGTTTGTTCCTGTTTCACTCCTGGGCGGACACGGGAGGAGGACCGATCCTCCCGGGAAGGGGGCGGTCGCGGGGTGCGCCGGTGGCAGGGAGGGGATGATCAGTGTCGGGGGTGTGTGTGTTGCCGGCGGGCGCCAGGTCTCGCAGGGAGACCGTGTCCTGTCGGCCGTCGGGGTACGCCACGTAGGCGTACTGCGGGTTCGCGTGGAGGAGGTGAACCCTCTCGACCAACGGGTCCGACTTGTGCGCCCGCACATGTTTCCGGAGCAAGATGGGTCCTGGGGCCGCCAGCCAGGTCGGCAGCGACGTTCCAGAGGAGGACTTCCTGGGGAAGACAAGGAGGCGCTCATCAGGCGTTTGGTTAGTGGTGGTACACAGCAGCGACCGGATGGAGTGGAGAGCGTCTGGGAGGACCTCCTGCCACCGGGAAACTGGGAGATCCCTGGAACGTAGGGCCAGTAGGACGGTCTTCCAGACCGTGCCGTTCTCCCTCTCTACTTGCCCGTTCCCCCGGGGGTTGTAGCTGGTCGTCCTGCTCGAGGCTATGCCCTTGCTCAGCAGGAACTGGTGCAGCTCGTCACTCATGAAGGAGGACCCCCTGTCGCTATGGATATATGCGGGGCAACCGAATAGTGTGAATATGGTGCCAAGGGCTTTAATGACTGTGGCCGCTGTCATGTCGGGGCAGGGGATGGCGAAAGGGAAACGGGAGGACTCGTCCACCACGTTCAGGAAGTATGTGTTGCGGTCGGTGGAGGGGAGGGGCCCTTTGAAATCCAGACTGAGGCGTTCAAAGGGGCGGGAAGCCTTGATCAGGTGCGCTCTATCCGGCCTGGAAAAGTGCGGTTTGCACTCCGCGCAGATGTGGCAGTTCCTGGTGACTGTACGGACCTCCTCCACAGAGTAGGGGAGGTTGCGGGACTTTATAAAGTGGTAGAACCGAGTGACCCCCGGGTGGCAGAGGTCCTCGTGGAGGGCTTGGAGACGGTCTATTTGTGCGTTGGCACATGTGCCGCGGGATAGGGCATCGGACGGCTCGTTCAGCTTTCCGGGACGGTGCAAGATCTCGTAGTTGAAGGTGGAGAGCTCGATCCTCCACCTTAAGATCTTGTCATTTTTAATTTTGCCCCGCTGTGCATTATCGAACATGAAGGCTACCGACCGTTGGTCGGTGAGGAGAGTGAATCTCCTGCCGGCCAGGTAATGCCTCCAATGTCGCACAGCTTCCACTATGGCTTGGGCTTCCTTTTCCACTGAGGTGTGGCGGATTTCTGAGGCGTGGAGGGTTCGGGAGGAAATGGCCACGGGTCTGCCCGCTTGGTTAAGGGTGGCCGCCAGAGCTACGTCGGAGGCGTCGCTCTCGACCTGGAAGGGGAGGGACTCGTCGATGGCGCACATCGTGGCCTTTGCGATATCCGCTTTGATGCGGCTGAAGGCCTGGCGAGCCTCTGTCGACAGAGGGAAGGTAGTGGTCTGTATTAGCGGGCGGGCCTTGTCTGCATACTGGGGGACCCACTGGGCGTAATCTGAAAAGAACCCCAGGCAACGTTTCAGGGCTTTGGAGCAGTGGGTGAGGGGAAATTTCATGAGGGGGCGCATGCGTTCGGGGTCGGGGCCTATTATCCCATTGCGCACTACGTATCCCAGGATGGCCAACGGTTTGTGCTAAAAACGCACTTTTCCTCGTTGTATGTGAGGTTCAGGGCGTTAGCGGTCTGGAGGAATTTTTGGAGGTTGGCGTCGTGGTCCTGCTGATCGTGGCCGCAGATGGTTACGTTGTCGAGATACGGGAACGTGGCCTGCAACCCGTGCTGGTCCACCATTCGGTCCATCTCTCGTTGGAAGACCGAGACCCCGTTCGTGACACCAAATGGGAACCTTAGGAAGTGGTATAGATGCCCGTCTGCCTCGAAGGCTGTGTACTTGCGGTCACCTGGGCGGATGGGGAGCTGGTGGTAGGCGGACTTGAGGTCCACGGTGGAGAAAACCTTATACTGGGCAATCCGATTTACCACGTCGGATATGCGGGGGAGAGGGCACACATCTAGCTGTGTGTACCTGTTGATGGTCTGGCTATAGTCTATGGCCATCCTTTGCTTTTCCCCGGTCTTTACTACTACCACCTGGGCTCTCCAGGGACTATTGCTGGCCTGGATTATGCCTTCCTTCAGCAACCGCTGGACTTCAGACCGAATAAATATCCGGTCCTGGGCGCTGTACCGTCTGCTCCTAGTGGCGACGGGTTTGCAATCCGGGGTGAGGTTTGCAAACAAGGACGGCGGTTCAACCTTGAGAGTTGCGAGGCTGCAGATAGTGAGTGGGGGTATTGGGCCGCCGAATTGAAATGTTAGGCTCTGCAGGTTACACTGGAAATCTAATCCCAGTAATGTGGGCACGCAGAGTTGGGGAAGGACGTAGAGCCTGTAGTTTTTAAACTCCCTCCCTTGCACCGTTAGGTTCGCGATGCAGAACCCTTTGATCTCTACAGAGTGGGATCCTGCAGCTAGGGAAATCTTATGCGTACTTGGATGGATGGTCAGAAAACAGCGTCTTACCGTGTCGGGGTGAATGAAACTTTCGGTGCTCTCGGAGTCGATCATGCATGATGTCTCGTGTCCGTTGATCAGCACCGTTGTTGTCGTCGTCTGGAGCGTCCGGGGCCATGATTGATCCAGCGTCAACGAAGCCAGTCGTGGTCGTAGTGTCTCGGCGTCTTCTTCGGACCCCGTGGAGCCATTGATGCTGGGGTCCTTAGTTGTCATCCAAGATGGCGGCGTCCATGAATCGCACGCGGCCGGGGGTGGACAAAATGGCCGCCCCCATGGATCGCACGTGGTCGGGGGTGGACAAAATGGCCACCCCCATGAATCGCACGTGGCTGGGGAGTCACAAGATGGCGGCGCCCATCCTCTCCTCGTGGTGCCCGGGACCCAAAATGGTGGCGCCCGCGGGTCGCACATGGGGCGCTGGTGGGGTTGGGGAGGGTTTGGGATGCGCTGGGCTCGTTCTTCTCCGGGGATTGCGGCGACCCCCCGGGACCGGCACACAGCCGCGTAATGGTCCTTCTTGCCGCAGCTTTTGCAAATAGCTGCGCGGGCCGGGCAGCGCTGTCGGGGGTGTTTCGCTTGCCCGCAGAAATAGCAGCGGGCCCCCCCGGGATGATCTGGCGCTTTAACCGCGCAAGCCTGTGAGGGAGGGTGGTTTGTCACGACGGGGGTCCACGGAGCCCAAGGGGCTGCCGCGCAGTCTGGGCCGTAGGCGCGGGCGTTTTGCGAGGCCACATCTAGGGAAGCTGCGATGGCCCGTGCCTCTGAGAGTCCTAGCGACTCTCTTTCTAAAAGTCTTTGGCGGATTTGGGGAGAGTTCATACCCACAAACGCATCGCGAATTAGCATGTCCGTGTGTTCAATCGCGTTCACCGGCGGGCAGCTGCAGCCCCGTCCCAAAATTAGCAGCGCGGCGTAGAATTCCTCTAATGATTCTCCGGGACTTTGCTGTCTCATTGCGAGTTGGTAGCGTGCGTAGACCTGGTTCACGGGGTGAACGTAGATGCTCTTCAGTGCTGCGAGCGCCGTCGGGAAATCCTCTGCGTCTTCTATGAGAGGGTAAATTTCCGGGCTTACCCTCAAATGCAGGACCTGCATTTTCTGGTCTTCTGTGATCCGGCCGGGGGCCGTTCGGAGGTAGCCTTCAAAACAAGCTTGCCAGTGTTTAAAAACTGCTGCCGAGTTCGCTGCATGGGGGCTGATCCGCAGGCATTCCGGGGCGATCCGGAGCTCCATAGTCCTTTAAGCTCGCTTAATAAATTGTAGCGCACAATGACTTACGAGAGAGACGAGTAGAGATAAAGTCGATGAGGCTTTATTAAGCGAGACTTGTCCCCAGCAGTTCAGCAACAGAATGGAGCGGCGGGGAGAAGCTCGGGTTCTTATACTCCGCCTTCAGGGTGGAGCCAGGAGTCAACAGTCAACCAGGACCCGGGACCTGTCAGCCAATAGCATCACGGCTTCACAGTCCCACATGACCCCGAAGACATACTACCATAATCACTGACTCCAATAACAATGGATTTGTATGTCAGTAGATCCAATTCACCTGTCAAATCAAATGACCTCACAGAATGAATAAAGCAACCGAAACCCATCAGTTATTCCAGCACCATGCCCTTCTTCAATACCATGGATGGCAGATTCCTCTCTGCATTACCTAAAATCCTATGGTGTAAATGACAGAGAGGTGGAGAGGACAATGACTACTTACTTGCCTCCTTCCAATGCTGCCAGAGAGATTCCACCCCCTGGCTCGAAGGGAGGTTGGACAGAATACCCTGACCACCCCTTTACATGTAAATGACAGCAAGAAGATGACCTGCCTGAATTCCTTCTTCCTGGCCCTACTGCAATATGGGACGGTACGAATCTCCGTGGCCTCGTGAATCCTAAAAGGCCATAGTCTGCAGTTATTTTGACCATTTGTGAACAAAGGTGGCGGCATAAGAGCAGATTCTAATTGATTGCCTAAGGTGTATATGCACCTGTCTGGCATGCCTTTTCTAATCCTCCTCCTCCTCAATCTGCAAATGTAAAGAGATGCCCAGAGGAATAGATATTTGCAGCACCAAATGAAATATCCCTGAGGATCAGCAGGACTAGCAGATGGAATGCAGTTTTAACAAGCTGACAGCATCAGTGGAAACAGCCAAACAAGCCAACAAGATTGTTGAACAGAAATGAAATAATTTTGCTGGAAACAGTACACAACAGGTACTGGCAGTAAGTCCAAAGATAACAGGCTACTTATAAGAGCAAAGACGCAACATGATGGCAGGATCCTCCCTTGCAATGATGTTTAATTTACCCAGCACATAACAGGCAGATAATTTTGACTTTATGCAATAGTGAAAATGTGTGGCATGTGGTGGCACGCTGGCAACCATTTTTATATCTTCCAGTTCTTATTTCAAACAAAGCCAATGGAAATATAAATTAAGAGAGATGTAAAATGGGCTGCTGACTCATTATCTTCCATTTTACACCATCGCACAAAGTCATAATTATCACCAACATGTGAAGCAATGGAGGCACCTGCAGAGCACATAATGAGCCACACTGTGCATTGGGCACACAGCAGGCTTCAGTGCTCCATGATCTGGAGTGCAGATGTTTTACTTGCAGCAGCATTACAGGCCCATTGTTCACATTTTCTACTCCATCACTGATACATCCTTCCTTAAGACATTTTTTTTTTAAAAAACTGTTCCGTTTGAATCTCTGCGTGAGATTTTAATCATCCAATAAATGTAAGGACTTTCTTTTGTTGAAAACCAAAAACAAGTCCAGTTTTCAAAAGAGTAACACAAGAGAATCAAGATTGATAAACCTGGAACCGTGGTGAAGTTGCAAAGGGTTATTTGTTACCCTATTATGCTTTCTTTTATATGCTGTACACTAGGAATTTTTGCAGTGCTGTTGAAATGCAAAAATGGATAAATCTTCGTGACAGTATAAACTTGCAAATGTAACCCTTTCTAAACCCAAACCAAGCAACGATAAATCCTATTGTCCCCACAGTAAATAAATCTTAACTGTTCCTGTGTAGTTATGAGAAACTTCAGTATTTTCAGAGCCCTGAGGCAGAGAATAATCCAATAATTTATGCAGCATCTTGTCACTAAAGACCTTTGAGTGTAACACATTTTATTTTGAGCTGCAATAGCAATAACATGGGGAGGCACATGAGCTATTTTACATCACCATTATCTTGCAATTAAGGATTGGGCCGAATTGTGACTTTGGTCGTGTTGGTTAAGAGAGGAATACTAGCCAGGGTACTGTCTACATTAATGTCAACCTGATCAACCAAAACAGGATCTGTGTTTAGAGGTTTTTATCTAAAATACAGCTATGTAGCACTGAGGGGCTGTTGCATTGTCATAACTGCCATACTACAGTTGAAACATCAGTGCAAGATCCTATTGGCCTGCCCACTAATCAAGGTGGAATGTAAGGGACTAATTATCGAATTGACTGTGGAACCTCTCCTGTCTCAGGAGTATGAATTAGGAAATTAATTAGCATGTTAATTTAATTGTGAATGTCCATTCTGTGAGCGTGTCATTGAAAAATTGGCCCTTCTGGATGCTACCCTTCAAACAAGAGATGTCCAGTTTCTGAGATTTTCCATCAATACCACCACATAGAAATTTCAAGTCTGATTAAGAGCTCCAACTTGCTACCCACAATATTCCAACCAGAAGCAAAAATGCTGCCAACTACACCAAGCTTACAGAGAGCCAAGGTTGCAAAGAGTATGCAACTAATATTAGATGTGCCATTTGACTCTACACAAAGATTTTATCAAATGTAAAATCTGCTCATTGTTCAGTCTTCAGACCTTCCCTTTGCACATCGAAGAAGCCTGTGCCTCCCATCTATATCCATTGACTATTTGTTTTGGCGAGCTTGGTAATAGTGGATTGGTGTTTTGTGCCACACGGTGGTCGGACTTGGATTCACACCTGCAATCTTTCATACAACAAATCCCTGATCTTTATCTGAGACGGGGGAAAAATTTGGGTTTGTGAATTTTGAATTTGCCTGTTCTAGTTCTGTAATCACAGTTTATGTCAAACATCCATATTATTTGTGTTTTTCAGCATTTTAGAGCTCCTAATTGTATTTAATTCTCAATCTTCTTTTCTCTGTTGAGATCAAACCAAAGGTCAGTTTCTCCTCATAATTTAGCATTTTGAATTCTGATATCCTTGCTGCTCTTTTCGGAGTGTAATATATCAATGTCCTGTTGAAGGTAAAAGAGCCATTTGCAGAGGAAGCCTCATCAATGAGTTAGAGAGCCTTAAAAAGACATCTCTCAGTATGTAATTAAATGCCCTCGAGATGTATCCTAGCATACAATTAGCCTTGTCTTCTGAAAAAATATTTTTATTCAGAAAGGTTTTTCAAATATAACGGCATCGCTACCATATTTAAACAACAATTACAAAATGTTTACGCCCTCACCACCCCCACCATCCAAAACCAGACCGAGAAAAAGCAACCCTCCACAACACCATCCTCGCCTGGTGCTGAAGAAGGAGACCCAAAAGCTCATAAGCTTAGAACAAGACGAGAATATGTGCATATGATGCGCGGGACCCCGGGAATACCGCTCGCGCCTATCATCTACTTCCGAGAAGAACCCACTCATCCATGCCCTGATCAAATTTACACTATGAACCACTTTAAACTGAATCAGGCTGAGCCTTGTGCACAAGGAGTTTAATAATAATATAATCATATCACAAGTAGGCTTCAATGAAGTTACTGTGAAAAGCCCCTAGTCGCCACATTCCAGCACCTGTTCACAGAGGCTGGAATGGGAATTGAACCCACACTGCTGATCCTGTTCTGCATTACAAGCCTGCTGTCTTAGCCCACTGTGCTAAACCAGCCCCTGGAGTTGATTCTATGTAGAGCCTTACTCAACACCCCCTCCTCAGACACCTGGCCCAGCTCCCCCTCCCACTTCCTCTTAACCTCCTCCAGTGGAACCTGCTCCATCAACACGAGCCGACTATAAATATTTGACATCTTCCCTTCCCCTACATCCACCACCAAAAGAACCGTATTCATCAACAAATGTGGAGGCAACAAGGGGAATGAAAAAATGTCCTTGCATACAAAGGCGCGTACCTGATAATACCAAAACATGTTGGGCGGGATTCTCTGTTGGCTGTCATCGAAATCACGAAAGGCGATTGGGCGGAGAATTGGTTCCAATGCTAAAATAGCAGCAGGTGCCGATTTAATGCCAAATCGCAATTCCCGTCACCTCGACTGCGGCGTCAATGCGCTGCTCCGCTTCTGATGGCCCGAGATTTACGGTAGCGCATTTCACTTGTGCTTTTGATCAGGGCTGCTGAGTGAGAGAGAGGGGGTAAAGAAAGTGTCCAACATCACCATTGTTTGCTGACAGTTGAGCCGCTGGTCAGGGGACTTCTGCCAGGGCTGGAGGGAATAGCGGGGAGTGGCCAGAAGATTGACTGTGAGGTCCGGGTGGACAGGCATGGAACACCATCCCCAAGACATCGAATCCTGAAACATTTCGAACAGCAACGGGGCCGACTGTCCTGCAAACGTCTTATAAAATTCGAGCGGGAATCTGTCCGGTCCCGGTGCCTTACCCGACTGCATTAGACCCGTGCATTTCATCACCCTCTCTAATGTCAGCAGGGACTCCAGCTCCTCCCTTCTCTCCTGCTCCACCATCGGAATAGACAAACCATCCAAGAGCTCCAAGATTGACAACCCGTCAAGCGAGGGGGCTCCAACGTATGAAGGTTATAGACTTATAACGATAAAAAATCTCAAAATCCTCATTAATCTTGGCTGAGGAGGAAACCAACTTACCATCCAAGTCCTTACCTGCACTATTTCCCGAGAAGCCGCCTGTTGCCTCAGCTGGTGTGATAACAGGCGACTGGTCTTCCCCCAATGCTCATAAAAAGCCCCCCTTGAATGGGGGGGCACAGCCCTGTCCATCGAAAGCAACCCAAACTCCAACTGGAATTTCTTTCTACTTGCCAGTAGTTCCGGTGTCTGATTAACCGAGTACTGGCGATCCACCTCGAGGATGGCATCCACCAACCTCTGCCTCTCTACTCTTTCATTCTTCTCCTGATTATCTATTTATTTATTTTTATTTGTTCATGGGACGTGGGGGTTGCAGGCTGTACCAGCATTTATTGCCCATCCCTAATTGCCCTTGAGGGGTTGTTAAGAATCAACCACACTGCTGTAGGTCTGGAGTCATGCGTAGGCCAGACCAGGTAAAGATGCAGATTTCCTTCCTTAAAGGGCATTAGTGAACTAGATGGGTTTTTAAGACAATCAAAATGGTTTCATGGTCATTATTAGACTTTTAATTCCAGATACTTTATTGAGTTTAAATTCCATCACCTGCCATGGTGGGTTTTGATGATTGTCCTGGGCCTCTGGATTATTAGTCCAGCAGCAATACCATTATGGCACCGCCTACCTTGTAAGAAATATTATCTCCTCTAATAACAGTCTTCAAAGCCTCCCATAACAAAGAACAAAGAACAACTCAGCACAGGAACAGGCCCTTCGGCACACCAAGCATGTACCGGTCATAATACCAACCTTTACCAAAACCCTCAGCACTTCCTTGTGCCGTATCCCTCTATACCCACCCTATCCATGTGTTTGTCAAGATGCCTTTTCAATGCCGTTAATGATTCTGCTTCCACAACCTCCCCTGGCAATGCGTTCCAGGCACTCACCACTCTCTGCATAAAAAACCTGCCTTGCACACCTTGTCTAAACTTTGCCCCACGGACCTTAAACCTATGCCCCGCTGGTGACTGACCCTCACCCTGGGAAAGAGTGCCTGCCCATCCACTCTATCCATGCCCCTCATAATCTTGTAGACCTCTATTAGGTCACCCGTCAACCTCCATCTTTCTAATGACTCTATTCAGCCTCTCCACATAGCTAACACTCTCCAGACCAGGCAACATCCTGGTAAACCTCCTCTGCACTCTCCCCAAAGCCTCCACATCCTTCTGGTAGTGTGTCGACCAGAATTGCGCACAATATTCCAAGTGCTGCCTTACCAAGGTTCAATACAACTGTTGCATGACTTGCCAGTTTTTATACTCAATGCCCCATCCAATGAAGGCAAGCACTCTTGACTACCATGTCCACTCGTGTTGCCACCTTCAAAGATTTGTGGACCTGATGGCCCAGATCTCTCTGACTTTCTATATTCCTAAGAGTTTTACTATTTACGGTATATTTCCCCTCTATGTTAGATTTACCAAAATGCATTATCTCACATATGTCCGGATTAAACTCCATTTGCCATTTCTCTGCCCAATTCTCTAAGCTCTCTATGTCCTGCTGTATCTTCTGACAATCCTCAAAACTATCAGCCACTCCACCAATCTTGGTGTCGTCCGCGAACTTATAATCAAATCAGCTACATTTTCCTCCAAATCGTTTATGTACACCACAAACAACAGAGGCCCAAGCACAGATCCCTGTGGAACACCACTAGTCACAACCTTCCATTCAGAAAAACATCCTTCTACTGCTACCCTTTGCCCTCTGTGACCAAGTCAGTTCTGCATCCATCTTACCACCTCACCTCTGATCCCGTGTGACTTCACCTTTTGCACCAGTCTGCCATGAAGCACCTTGTCAAAGGCTTTACTGAAGTCCATGTAAACAACATCCACCACCCTCCCCTCACCAATTATCTTTCTTACCTCCTCATTAAACTCGATCAAGTTAGTGAGGCATGACCTCCCCTTCACAAAACCATGCTATCTATTGCTAATGAGTCCATTTGTTTCCAAATGGGTATAAATCCTGGGCGAAATTCTCCCCCAACGGCGCGATGTCCGCCGACTGGCGCCAAAGACAGCGACAATCAGACGGGCATCGCGCCGCCCCAAAGGTGCGGAATGCTCCGCATCTTTGGCGGCCTAGCCCCAACATTGAGGGGCTAGGCCGATGCCGGAGGGATTTCCGCCCCGCCAGCTGGCGGAAATGGCGTTTGTTGCCCCGCCAGCTGTCGCGGAAATGCGTCGCATGCGCGGGAGCGTCAGCGGCTGCTGTCAGTTTCCCAGCGCATGCGCGGGAGCGTCAGCGGCCACTGTCAGTTTCCCGCGCATGCGCAGTGGGGAGGGTCTCTTCCGCCTCCGCCATGGTGGAGGCCGTGGCGGAGGCGGAAGGGAAAGAGTGCCCCCACGGCACGGGCCCGCCCACGGATCGGTGGGCCCCGATCGCGGGCCAGGCCACCGTGGGGGCACCCCTCGGGGTCAGATCGCCCCGCGGCCCCCCCCAGGACCCCGGAGCCTGCCCACGCCGCCTGGTCCCGCCGGTAAATACCAGCTTTGATTTACGCCGGCGGGACAGGCAATTTCTGGGCGGGACATCGGCCCATCCGGGCCGGAGAATCCAGCGGGGGGTCCCGCCAACCGGCGCAGCCCGATTCCCGCCCTCGCCCAATCTCCGGGAGCGGAGACTTCGGCGGGGGCGGGGGCGGGATTCACGACGGCCATTCTCCGACCCGGCGGGGGGTCGGAGAATGACGCCCCCTGTCCCTGAGAATTCTCTCCAATAATTTACCTATTACCGATGTGAGGCTCAGCGGCCTATAGTTTCCAGGATTATCCCTGCTACCTTTCTTAAACAGTGGTACCACATTAGCTATTCTCCAGCCCTCTGAGATCTCACCTGTAGCCAATGAGGATACAAAGATGTCAGTCAAGGCCCCAGCAATTTCCTCCCTTGCTTCCCTCAGTATTCTGGGTAAATCCCATCTGGCCCAGGAGACCTATCTGCCTTAAAATATTTTAAAAGACCCAATACCTCCTCCTTTTCGATGTTAACATGATCCAGACTGTCCACATACCCTACTCAAGAATCATCTTCCGCAAAGTCCCTTTCTTTCGTGAATACTGATGCAAAGATGGAAAGTAAAATCTCCTCACTTCTGTTAAACCCCAGATACTCCTCAATGGTGGAAGAACCCTCTTACAGAATATCTTATCTGCCAACAGTGCCATTTCCAACATCCACGAGGGGCGCTGGGCAGGGTCCAACCCTCCCACCAAATCTACAAAATGCGGAGAATGATCAGAGATCACTATCACGGAATACCCCTCCCCCACCACTCCTGGCAGTAGGGACAAACCTACCAAAAGAAATCGATCCTAGAATATACTTGATGTACCTGGAAAGAGAAAGAAAAATCCTTCTCATCCAGGTGTCATAGTCCCCACGGATCTGCTCCCCTCATCTGCTCTATGAAGGCTAAAAGTACCTTTGCCAACCCCGAAGGCTTCATAGCCTTAGGCCTCGAATATCCAATCAAGCATGCAATACACTATTAAAGTACCCTCCCAAGATTAGTTGGTGCGAGTCCAAATCGGGAATCAATGACTTTGAAGAAAGCTGTTAATCCCAGTTTGGGCGTATATATTGACCAGCACCCCCGGGGCACCTGCACTCAACCCGCTCAACTTAATATATCTCCCATTCTTATCCATTAAAATCTTAGCCACTGAAAATGGGTCTCCTACAACAGCACCACATCAGCCCTTAAACTCCTGAGGTGTGCAAACACTCTAAATCTCTTTACCAGTCTGCTCAGCCCCCTCAAGTTCCATGTAACCAGGCGGATGGGGGGGGGGGGTTGTCTACCCACTCCCGTACCAGGGTCGGCCTTTCCCACCCTATGTGACATTCCAGCAACCTCGCAAGGAGAGCCAACATCAGGCTCCGTAAGATGGCCACCAAATCCCCCAGCATGACCGAACAAAGAACAGTACTCAGCCACCAACAGAAAGCTAACCCACCCCCACCAAAATCACCCACAACCAGCCTAGCCAGAATTGACCAGGCAGCCAAAAATCCCCTTCCCTCCACCCACCCCCCCCCCCCACCAAACCCCACCCAACATGAAAACAAAACCTCTTTCCTCTTACTTAAAAATCACAGAAGAAAACATGAACAACAATCCTTACCCATCCCTCCAACCTATAACCTACAAAATTCCCCAATAATAAAAAACTCCACAACCACCCAATAAACACCCCATCAACTACCAGAATTCACCCATCCACCTCCATACAAACATCACTTTAGTAAGACACAGGGAGTCCACAGCGAGTAAAAGTAAAAGACATTTATTTAAACGACATGAGCCCCAGTTAAGCCTCACCAGGTATTCTCTCTCTCTCTGTCGGTCAGTTCACACTGGCTGACCTTTTATTAAATTACAGGTAAGCTACCCCACCCTAGAGGGGGAACCTCCTTGAGGAACATAGGGAAAACAATCATCCCCACACCGTATGTCCTGTCCCGTGCTGGTTATGGCAATAACCCAAACAATACCAAAAAGAAAACATTTATCTCAACCCCAGTCCGTGTCTCTCCAGAAACGCTTCAGTCTCCTCTGGAGTCTCAAAGTAATAGTCTCTAATTTTGTAAGTCACACAGAGGCATGTAGGGTAAACCACACCAACCGGACCTTACTGCAATGCACCGCAGTCTTGGCCTTATTAAATGCAGCACATTTCCTGACTAGTTCTGCCCCAACATCTTGATAAATTCTCACCACATGGCCCTACCGTCTATAATCACGATGATCTTTTGCCCACCGTAAATCTCTTTCTTTGTCCAGAAAGCTGTGGAAGCGCACGATGATTGCACGCGGTTTCTGTCTCGCCAACCTGTAAGCACGATCCAGCTCAGGAGTAGTCACCATTTCCCCCTCCACCACCATCTTCCAAAACAATTGTGAAATTAATTTTGTCAAGATCGGGCCCTCTAGACCGATCGGTAACCCAACCACCCTCAAGTTCTGACTACGAGACCAATTTTCCAAGTCGTCCACCTTTGCACCTAATATTTTATTATTGGCCGTCACCTGTACTATTTCCCCTTCCAGGGCTGTCATCTGATCACACTGCCTAGTCAGAGCGACCCCCACCTATTTCAACTCCACACCCTGCACCTTCGCCATCTCGTCCATTTTAGCAGAAACCGCTCGAATCGAGGACATTGCCACCTCAAATACTTTTTCATGGTACGCTGAGACCTCCCGATGTAATTTCTGTAGCTCCACTATTAAGATCTCAACAGTTAGTGGAGCAGCCTCCATCATTTTCGTTCCAGTCAAGACTCTTGAAGATTCCAAATTCAACGCTCATTCTTTCTTTTTCTGCTGCCTGAGCTGGTATCTACTGGGCTTCCTCTTGATGGGGACACTTAACCTATTAATAAAAACACACTTTTGCCAAAATTTCCTCCAAAGATCGGATGAAAAGGACTTTAATAAAGTTCTCTGGCGGGAGCCAAATCGTGTGTGACTTTTCCCTTACATGTTGCCACCGGAAGTTCCATAATTAGCCTGGCTAACAACATCTCTGCATTCACTGAACAACTGTATGAAATGATCAATAATCAGACCCAATTTTTACATTAATAAAGCAAAGCACTGCGAATGCTGGAAATCTGAAATAGAAAAAGAAAGTTCTGGAAAAATTCAGCAAGTCTAACAGCATCTGTGGAAAGGAACACAGAGTTAACAGAGGGAATTTTCCAGTCGCGCACACCCCAAGACTGGAAATTCCTACCCAAACTCAATTAATAATAAATGGTCCGTCAGATATTCCATCCCGCCTGTGACAATTCCCGCAACGGTAGAACAGGAAAATTTATCCCAACATATGACCCTTCTACAGAGCTGTCAGCTCTGAACTCTGGGGCGTCATTCTCCGACCCCCCGCCGGGTCGCAGAATCGCCGGGGGCTGCCGTGAATCCCGCCCCCGCCGGTTGCCGAAGTCTCCGGCACCGGAGATTCGGCGGGGGCGGGAATCGCGCCGCGCCGGTTGGCAGGCCACTCCGCTCGATTCTCGAAGTCCCGCCGATAAATTGCCTGTCCCGCCGGCGTAAATTAAAGCACCTATTTACCGGCGGGACAAGGCGGCGTGGGCGGGCTCCGGGGTCCTGGGGGGGGGGGGGGGGCACGGGGCGATCTGACCCCGGGGGGTGCCCCCACTGTGGCCTGGCCCGCGATCGGGGCCCACCGATCCGCGGGCGGGCCTGTGCCGTGGGGGCACTCTTTCCCTTCCGCCTCCGCCACGGTCTCCACCATGGCGGAGGCGGAAGAGACTCCCTCCACTGCGCATGCGCGGGAAACTTTCAGCGGCCGCTGACGCTCCCGCGCATGCGCTGCCCCGACATGTCATTTCCGCGCCAGCTGGCGGGGCAACAAAGGCCGTTTCCGCCAGCTGGCGGGGCGGAAATTCCTCCGGCGTCGGCCTAGCCCCTCAATGTTGGGACTCGGCCCCCAAAGATGCGGAGCATTCCGCACCTTTGGGGCGGCGCGATGCCTGTCTGATTGGCGCCGTTTTGGGCGCCAGTCGGCGGACATCACGCCGTTTCGGGAGAATTTCGCCCCTGAACTTGAAATGTTGGCTGTGTTTTGTTTCTCCACAGATGCTGCCAGATCCTCTGAGCTTTTCCAGCATTTCCAATTTTTATGTTGCTTTTCCACCTTTCGTAAGAATCACCTGATTTGTATATTTCTTGTAACAAGGCGCGCTTACTTTTATATCCGCACTGAATGCTTTTGCTGTTTCTCAGCTCACTTGTTTAATTTAAGCAGGTTATTTTGGATGCTGCCCATCTCCCTTGCATTGTTTTTCTGATGACATAGCTTGGTGTCACCAACAGATTGAACAATGTTATTAGTTCGAGTGAATAGTCTGTGTAGCACTCCTAAGATATATCCTAGTTAATAAAGAAAGCACTTCCAGAGACTTTCTATTTGACCAACTCTAGTATTGTATTTGCATTGGACTTGATATGGACCCTTTTTGCAGTGACAGTCTTATTAAAAATGTAATATTACCAATTGGAAATTCTTTGTGAAGGGGTTTTATTTTGCTTTATTGCTGTATTTGCTTGGATTCCCTTATTAGAAATATCCCTTTCTTTATTTTCAGGCTTTTGTATGACTTTCTTGTCAGACAGTTCCAATATTCTCTGGATTGTTTCTTTAAATCAGGATCCGAGATCTTTAGAGATCAAATTTCCTTTTCATTTCTATTGCACAATATTGAAATATACATTTCATTGTCTTTGCCAGCTGGAAAAGAATTTAAGGGCGCGATTCTCCGGCCTTGGTACGCTCTCGCTCAAGCGAAACAAGGCCGGTCAATAGCAGGAGTGGCAAAAAACGAGAACCGTGGCAGGTGCCAAACAGTTTACGATGCAACCAGCCCGCTCCCATCGGCAAAATCGGGATCTTGCCGCATTTCCATACAATTAACGAGAGCCTCCTCGGCAAGTGGTCACACTGGAGCCGATTGGTATTCCTTTTGAAAAACGTGAACCTGCCGGATGGGCTGCTGCAGGGAGCCGAGGAGATGAGTAGCTACCTTTGCTCACAGGCAAAGACCCCGGAGGCGCTCGACGTGCCACCCCAGTGTTCGGTGGGGGGTGGGGACCCTCGGTTGGTGGTGGGGGATCCTCTGCAGGGAAGAGCCGCCATGGGAGGGTGGGAGCGCGGTGAGGGGCCACCAGGGGGCAACTGCGCGTGGCACTATCAGGCCAACCCCAGGATCGTGTGTACCCATTGCTGGAGTAACCCTTGTCCCTGCCTGTCTGCCTCACCGTCCACCCATAACCCCCACTGACTGCCAAGGCCTATGGCTATAAGGTTGAAGGCTATCGCTAAGATGGAATTGGCAATCCCGATTAATTGAGCACTTCACACAACTCAAGCGGATCCCCATGGGTGGACGGGCCAGGCAGCATGTGGGAGTCATTGTTTAGCATCCCAATCACAGCTTGACACTGTGAATGAACATTGCAGTGCGCAACATCACACACACAGAAATCAACATCCAAACACCCAGGGGATGGGTCACAGCTCCAGGCACATGCCCACAGCCGGAGGGTGGGTCAGTGCTACAGGGAGGGGGAAATGCCTGGAGACATGGGCCAAGTTTTCGGAGGTCAGCCCGCAATGCGGAAAAAGGTGACAGAGGCATCACACTAGTTGTGCACAAAAGTGTTTATTGTGTTTGACAATTCCCCACCCTCCCAATGGTGCTGTCCCCTCCCCACCCCCACACCCCTCACCCTGTACCTATCCCCCCACTACCTCCATCTCCCCTGTCCCCCAGTGCCTTCAGTGATATTCAACGTGCCTGACCCTTCTAGCTTTACCATTACGTCTGGGTGTGCCCCCAGGATGCACAACTGAGGTGGGGACAGCCAGTTGCTTACCTCGTCCCGTGGCTTTCGATGCCCCAGGTGGGTGTGCTTTGGCGGCTCTGAGGCAGGAGGACCCCGGCTCACTTGTCAGCAACACATGCCCAGCTGTGCCACCCTGTCCATTTGCTGGCTGTGAGACGTGGCCTCATCAGAGGGGTGGAACTCGGGGGAGCTGGTGGCCACCGTCGCCACTCCATGGATCAGTCCGGTTTGACACCCGGTGCCCCTTCTCCCGCTTGGTACCCATAGGGCCCTGGGGATCACCTTGGGACGGAGCGGCAGCTGGTTCGAGCCTCGGCTGCCTCTGCATCATATCTGGCTCTACAAGCCCTGGCGGCTCCCCATTTCTGCACCATCATGTTGAGGTCCTCAGCAATGCTCCTCAGTGATTGGGCCATGATCTGTAGCGCCTCAGCAATGCCCACCTGCATCTGGGAGAAGCTCCGCAGCACTTTGGCCATGCCCATGCCGTCACCAACTGCATGACGCCTTAGCCACCTTCACTCATGGTGCCGACATCGTGCACCAGGCTCTCCACTGCAGTCACCACCCTAGCCTCAGTGCCATGTATTGCCGGCAACATCTCCTGCGCCCGTAGCCCCTGGGACTCCTCCAAATAGTTATGGATCTTCTGGAGTGACGCTGACATCTCCCTCTGTATGTCCCGGCCGCTACCTAACATCTCCATCAGCTCTGGGTAAACCTCTTCCACAGGCTCAGCGTCAGGCTGGAATCCATCTGATGACCTCCGACTGCTGTCTCACCTGGGGGTTCCTGCCTCCACCTGGTGTACATCAGCAGCTGTGTGGTGCTCACCAGATTGTGCCCCAGAAAGCTGACCACTAACATGTCCCACCGAGGTGCGTGTATCTGCACTGGTGGAGGGTGGGGACGACAGCTGTGATGTGGCTAGTATGGCGGCAACCTCGGAGCTCTCCTCCAAGGTGGTCTCATGGGAGACTAGAGAGGGTGCCGCCCGGGATGGATCGGCGCCATCGGCTGGAGGACTTGCGGGAGAATGAACACATTTACCCTGCACAGCAGTAACCTAACATCATTGGTATTAGAAATAGCTTTTGAGGAGCTAAAAAGCCAGTCACACAAGGAAACACATTGAACATAGAGACCAGAGAAGGTAGCTGTGATTGGCTTCATAATATGAAAAGTGTTAGGGAAAGCACAATAGGAAGTCCAAGGTGCTAATTGGATTTTATCATAACCATGAAAAAGGCATTTCTTTTAAATGATCCACAAGCTAAGAATTCAGGCTTGTGTGTGTATGTGTGCATGCGTGTATGGAGCCCCATTTTTAATTTATGCATGGTTCAATTCGAAAATATCCCAGCAGACAAGCTTTAGCCTTCAACAAGATAAAGGTTAATTGATTACAAAATTACCGCTGAAAGTTACTGAAGTTAAAAGTCATAAAGTTATTGACTAAAATACAAATAGAAAGATTAAAAGCAGGTAAAGATGAAATGATACTTAATGGTGATATTTCAAATCAGTCCCTGTGCGATATCATTCCAGCTCCTTGCTTTGCGTTCCTTCTTTTCGAAGTAAAGGGGTTGAAACCTGAGGTTCGGTTTAGCAGTCAACTGGTTAGAGTGTTCCATTTTCAGAAGGGCTCAGCAGGTCCAGCAAGTTCTGAGAGTGAGAGAATATTTCTTGGGTGGGATTCTCCGACCCCGCGCTGGGTCCGACACCGGTCCGGCAATTCTCCGGCGATTCTCCGCGCTCGACGGGTCAAGTGCCTGCTGAGTTCGGCCGAGTCCCGCCGGTGTTGTTCGCGTGTGGTCCTACCCGACGGGACCTCAGCGTTCATGCTGCGTGAGCCGTCCTGGTGTGAGGGAGGGCGATCCAACTCTGGGGGGGCCTCCATGGTGGCCAGGCCCACGATCGAGCCTATCGATCGGCGGGTGGGCTTATCGCGGGGGGGGGGGGGGCCCTATGTTCCTCCGCGCCGGGCCCCTGTAGGGCTCCGCCATGTTGCCCGGGGGCTGTCGCAGAGAAGGGAATGCACGCGCATGCGCAAACTCGTGCCGGCCGTGGTGCGCATGCACAAACTGTCTCCGGCCGTGACGTGCATGTGCAAACTCGCGCCAGCCATGCTGGCGCCCATATCGGTAGCTGGAGCTGCGTGAAGCGCTCCAGTGCCGTGCTGGCCCCCTGTGTGGCACAGGACCACTGCTCCTGGGGGCCAGATGACGCCATCGTAAAATGATCCGTCGTTTACGGCAAGGCGTAAAATGCTCTGTCGTTTACTGCAAGGGGCAGGATTCAATACTTAGCCCCAGAATTGGAGAATCTCGCCCCTTGTTCCTCACTTGTTCTGCAGTTATGACACTTGAAAATCGCCTAGACTCTTTCAGCAGAAAAATAATTGACTTCTAAACACCTTCTCGTTTGACTCCCAAAGGCAGAGAGAACACACCTGCATTGATTGTTGAAGTTGCCCTAAGTGTTCCTGGCAGTTCCAGGTGAGAGCTGTGAGCTGCTATTGTCTCTTCCACAGCCACTCAGGATGGCTTCTTACAGCCTCCTTTATACAGTTCAAATTTCACAAAAATGGTTGCTATGTTAATTTTCAAGGAGTCATTGTTTCACCAGGCAAAGAGGTTAATTAGACTGTAGACATTCAAAGTCCCTCCTGTGCCCTGTTCTCTCAGAAGCCAATGGGTTTTCACACCTTTTCAGAGCATTATGGACATCACTGGAGGAAACCTTTGTATTTTAATAACTCTTTGTAGCCAGCTTTAGAGCTAACAGTCCGACAAGGTTCAAAATAACTCATGTCTTCTGTCCATATTACCTTTTTGAAAAATGCTTTTAACCTCAATGTAATGGTTTGAAAACAGTTGTCCTTAAGATACAAAATATATAATTACAAATTTGGGGCAAGAAAAGTCTGCGGGTAAATGTTTCCACTTCGTACCACCGGTAGGGGAGTTGGGATCGGGGTTTGCGTGCTGCACCAGTGGGAGGATGCAAAGAGGCCCATTTGCACCCACTTAATTGGTCAGGCACCATATTCTCTGGGCCCGCATGATTCTCTGGCCGTCTGGGCCAGGAATCGCGTGGGTGAGACCACTCCTGGTCCTGACAAACATGGCCCTGATGCGGTCGACCTCGCAGTCAGTAATCTGCCCCAGTGAGAGTTGATTCTGTGTCTTGCAGGAAGATAGTTTTCCTTCCTCTGGTGGCTTAATCAGAAGTGGACTCGTAAGATTAGCCCTTCGGATCAAGGAATCCTAAATCGACCACACCCCTTGACATTCACCATCAATGAATACCCAGCTGTCAACATTCTGGGGTTATCATTGACCAGAAACAGAACTAGCCATACAAATGCTACGGCTACTAGGGCAGGTCAAAGGCTAGGCCTCCTGTAGTAACTCACCTCCTGAATCCCCAAAGCCTATTCACCATCTACAAGGCCGAGGTCAGGAGTGGAATGGAACACTCTCCACTTGCCTGGGTGAATGCAGCTCCAACAACACTCAAGGAGCTTGAAACGACCCAGGACAAAGCAGCCCACTTCATTGCTCCCCTTCCATTCCATAAACATTCAATCCCTCCATCACCAACGAATAGTGGCAGCCATGTGTAACATCTACAAGATGCACTGAAGGAACTACCTAAGGCTCCTTCGGTAGTACCGACCAAACCCACAACCACTACTATCTAGAAGGACAAGTGCAGTGGATATCTGGGAGCATCATTACCTGGAGGTTTCCTTCCAAGTCACTCACCATCCTAACTTTGAAAGATATTATCATTCTTTCACTGTCGCTGTTCAAAATCCTGGAATTCCCTCCTGGAATACCCACATGCTGTGGGTATATCTAAACCACATGGACTGCGATGGTTCAAGAAGGTAGCTCATCACCACTTTCTGCAGGGCAACTAGTGATGGGCAACAAATGCCGGCCTAGCCAGTGATGCTACCATCCCATAAATGGATAAGAAAAACACCTTAAATTTTAATTTGATTTGATTTGATTTATTATTGTCACATGTGTTAGTATACAGTGAAAAGTATTGTTTCTTGCATGCTGTACAAACAATGCATACCGTACATAGGGAAGGAAGGAGAGACTGCAGAATATAATGTTACAGTTATAGCAAGGTGTAGAGAAAAGATCAACTTAATACGAGGTAGGTCCTTTCAAAAGTCTGGTGGCAACAGGGAAGAAGCTGTTTGTGAGTCGGTTGGTACGTGTCCTCAAACTTTGGTATCTTTTTCCTGATGGAAGAAGGTGGAAGGGAGTATGTCAGGGGTCCGTGGGGTCCTTAATTATGCTGGCTGCCTTTCTGAGGCAGCGGGAATTATAGACAGAGTCAATGGATGGGACGCTGGTTTGCGTGATGGACTGGGCTACATTCATAACCTTTTGTAGTTTCCTGCGGTCTTGGGCAGAGCAGGATCCATACCAAGCTGTGATACAACCAGAAAGAATGCTTTCTATGGTGCAAATGTAGACGTTGGTGAGGGTTGTAGCTGAAATGCCATATTTCCTGTCTTCTGAGAAAGTAGTCATTGGTGGGCTTTCTTAACTATCGTGTCGGCATGGGGGGACCAGGTGTTGCTAACTTTTGGTTGGTTAAATTGGCTCTGTTTTATAACCTTTGCTCTAGAGTCGCCAGGTATCTTTGTGATACCGCCACGAGGTTCAAGTTCAAGTAATGATCAATAACTCAACACACCAATTAGTAAGATTCAAATCAAAACACATTTAGTGTACACAGTCAATCGCTACTCATGCATAAATTCTACTTAATAAACTATCTCTATAACTAACAGGCCTACACCTGGCTTTGGACTGGCCCACCAGGTCAGGGGAACAAATGACCTTTCGTTCAGGTCCTGAGTCTACAGGATTCAAAAGCTGGTATGGACTGGTAGCTAGGAGCGCCTATCTCATAGCGAGCGTTGATTTGAGACTTACTTGCTTGGAGGCCGCGGGACAGTTCACTCTCAGGGGTTGCTGAGTGACCCTGTCAAGAAGGATGATTTGAACTTGGGGGCTTTGCTTTATAGTCCCCAGGGGCTTCCCGCCTTTTGGGGCAGACCCCGTACCTGGTTTCAAGTGATTGGGCTTCGTTCCAATCGCTTGGTTCGATTTCTCCAATACTGGAGCGGTTCCCTGATCGTTGGGCGGTCTTTAAGTGTCCATTAACCTCTTTTGTGTTGGCTCATGCTGGCGCCGAGGAGTCTGGCTTGGCTTTGTTTACCTTAAAATGTTTCAATTGTTCCCGGGGATCACTCATTAATATGTAGATGGCAGATGGCTGCTGCATTACTATGCAGGTGGCTGCTGGTTTCAGTGCTGTCTGGTTCCTTACAGTTTTTAATACACATGATTTCTGTATTTGCTAGTCTTTGCCTGTGTTGGCTGAATTTTCCTTCAGCCTTTGCGGTTCTCCATTTTAAGTCGGGAAGTGGCCAACTCAGGTGGCTACACAGGACAGGCTGTTAGTGATATGTACACCTAAAAACTTGAAGCTCTCGACCCTTTCTACTTCGTTCCCATTAATGTAGACAGGGGCATGTTCTCCACTACGCTTCCTGAAGTTGATGACAATCTCCTTCGTTTTGTTGACATTGAGGGAGAGATTATTGTCGTCGCACCAGTTCACCAGATTCTCTATGTCATTCCTGTACTGTCTCGTCATTGTTTGAAATCCGACCCACTACGTATGTACCTGTCAGGCAGGGAGGAAGTGGTCGAGCGAGGGAACCATGGTTTACTAAAGTAGTTGAATCACTTGTCAAGAGGAAGAAGGAGGCTTATGTAAAGATGAGACGTGAAGGTTCAGTTAGGGCGCTTGAGAGTTACAAGTTAGCCAGGAAGGACCTAAAGAGAGAGCTAAGCAGAGCCAGGAGGGGGCATGAGAAGTCATTGGCAGGTAGGATCAAGGAAAACCCTAAAGCTTTCTATAGATATGTCAGGAATAAAAGAATGACTAGGGTAAGAGTAAGGCCAGTCAAGGACAGTAGTGGGATGTTGTGCGTGGAGCCCGAGGATATAGGAGAGGCACTAAATGAATATTTATCGTCAGTGTTCACACAGGAAAAAGACAATGTTGTCGAGGTGAATACTGAGATACAGGCTACTAGACTAGACGGGATTGAGGTTCATAAGGAGGAGGTGTTAGCAATTCTGGAAAGTGTGAAAATAGTTAAGTCCCCTGGGCCAGATGGGATTTATCCTAGGATTCTCTGGGAAGCTAGGGAGGAGATTGCAGAACCTTTGACTTTGATCTTTATGTCATCTTTGTCTACAGGAATAGTGCCAGAAGACTGGAGGATAGCAAATGTTGTCCCCTTGTTCAAGAAGGGGAGTAGAGACAACCCCGGTAACTATAGACCAGTGAGCCTTACTTCTGTTGTGGGAACAATCTTGGAAAGGATTATAAGAGATAGGATTTATAATCATCTAGAAAGGAATAATTTGATTAGAGATAGTCAATATGGTTTTGTGAAGGGTAGGTCGTGCCTCACAAACGTCATTGAGTTCTTTGAGAAGGTGACCAAACGGGTGGACAAGGGTAAAGCAGTTGATGTTGTGTATATGGATTTCAGTAAAGCGTTTGATAAGGTAGGCTATTGCAGAAAGTATGGATGCGTGGGATTGAGGGTGATTTAGCGGTTTGGATCAGAAATTGGCTAGCTGCAAGAAGACAGAGGATGGTGATTGATGGGAAATGTTCAGCCTGGAGTTCAGTTACTAGTGGTGTACCACAAGGATCTGTTTTGGGACCACAGCTGTTTGTTATTTTTATAAATGGCCTGGAGGAGGGCGTAGAAGGATGGGTGAGTAAATTTGCGGATGACACTAAAGTTGGTGGAGTTGTGGACAGTGCGGAAGGATGTTATAAGTTACAGAGGGACATAGATAAGCTGCAGCGCCGGGCTGAGAGGTGGCAAATGGAGTTTAATGCAGAAAAGTGTGAGATGATTCATTTTGGAAGGAGTAACAGGAATACAGAGGGCTAATGGTAAGATTTTTGGTAGTGTGGATGAGCAGAGAGATCTCGGTGTCCATGTACATAGATCCCTGAAAAATGCCACCCAGGTTAATAGGGTTGTTAAGAAGGTGCACGGTGTGTTAGCTTTTATTGGTAGAGGGATTGAGTTTCGAGCCATAAGGTCATGTTGCAGCTGTACAAAACTCTGGTGCGGCCGCATTTGGAGTATTGCGTGCAGTTGTGGTCGCCGCATTATAGGAAGGATGTGGAAGCATTGGAAAGGGTGCAGAGGAGATTTACCAGGATGTTGCCTGGTATGGAGGGAAAATCTTATGAGGAAAGGCTGAGGGACTTGAGGCTGTTTTCGTTGGAGAGAAGAAGGTTAAGAGGTGACTTAATTGAGGCATACAAGATGATCAGAGGATTAGATAGGGTGGACAGTGAGAGCCTTTTTCCTCGGATGGTGATGGCCAGCACGATGGGACTTAGCTTTAAATTGAGGGGAGATAGATATAGGACAGATGTCAGAGGTAGGTCCTTTATCAGAGAGTAGTAGGGGCGTGGAATGCCCTGACTGCAACAGTAGTGGACTCGCCAACATTAAGGGTGTTTAAATGGTCATTGGATAAACATATGGATGATAATGGAATAGTGTAGATGGGCTTTAGTGGTTTCACAGGTCGGCACAACATCGAGGGTCGAAGGGCCTGTACTGCGCTGTAATGTTCTATTCTATTCTATTCTATACTACGGTGGCATCATCAGCAAATTTGAAAATTGAGTTGTAGGGAAATTTGGCCACACAGTCATAGGTGTATATGGAGTGTAGTAGGGAGGCTGAGGACACAGCCTTGTGGGGCACCGGTGCTGAGGATGATCGTAGAGGAGGTGTTGTTGCCTATCTTTACTGATTGTGGTCCGTGGGTTAGAAAGTTCAGGATCAGTCACATAGGGAGAAGCCGAGGCCAAGGCCCCGGAGTTTGGAGATGAGTTTTGCAGGAATAATGGTGTTGAAGGCTGAGCCGTAGTTGATAAATAGGAGTCTGACAGAGGTGTCTTTGTTATCTAGGTGTTCCAGGGTAGAGTGCAGGGCCATGGAGATGGCATCTGCTGTGGACATGTTGCAGTGGTAGGCGAACTGTAGTGGATCAAGGCAATCTGGGAGGCTGGAGTTGATTTGTGCCATGACTAACCTTTTGAAGCACTTCATGAAGATGGATGTCAGAGCCCCTGGACGATAGTCATTAAGGCACGCTGCTTGATTTTTGTTTGGTACAGGGATGATGCTTGCCTTCTTGAAGCAGAAAGGGACCTCAGATTGTTGTAACGAGAGGTTGAAGATGTCTGCGAATACCCCCGCCAGCTGAACCGCGCAAGACCTGAGTGCTCGTCCGGGCACCCCATCCGGGCCAGTGGCTTTCCGTGGGTTGACCTTTGAGAAGGCTGCTCTGATGTCTGCAGTGGTGATCTCAGATACAAGTTCATCCGCGGCTTCTGGGGTGGAGGGCTTGCTCACGCTGACCTCTTGCTCAAAGCGGGCATAGAATGCATTGAGCTCATCAGGGAGCGGTGTGTTGGAGCTGACGATTTTACATTCCTTCATCTTGGAGCCCGTTGTGTCTTGCAGACCTTGCTATAGACGGCGGGGATCTATGTGGCTAGCCTGGGATCGAGCTTGATCCGGGACTGTCTTTTTGCATCTTTGATGGATTTCTTTAGATCATATCTGGCTTTCTTGTAGAGGTCAGGGTCGCCTGACTTGAACGCCTCAGACCTAGATTTCAGCAAGCAGTGGGTATCCCTGTTCATCCAGGGTTTCCGGTTGGGAAACACGCGGATTTGCTTCTTTGGCACACAGTCTTCTACACACTTACTAATGAAGTCAATTACTGTAGTGGCATACTCGTTCAGGCTGGTCGCAGAGCTTTTAAATACTGACCAGTCCACTGACTCTAAGCAGTCCCGTAGGAGATCATCCGATTCCTCAGACCAACAATGCACGACTTTCTTTGACGGATTCTCCCGCTTCAGTTTTTGCTTGTAAGCCGGGAGCAGGAGCACAACCTTGTGGTCAGGTTTGCCAAAGTGTGGGCGGGCGATAGAGCGGTAGGCATATTTGATATTTGTGTAGCAGTGTTCCAGGATGTTTGGGCCTCTGGTGGAACAGGTGGTGTGTTGGTGGTAACATGGAAGTATGCTCTTGAGCTTGGCCTGATTGAAGTCCCCAGCTACAATGAACAAGGCCTCGGGATGTTTCGTTTCAAGGCTATTTGTGGTGGTGAATATTTCGTCCAGTGCGATTTTTCTGTTCGCATGGGGTGGGATGTAAACTGCCATCAGGATAACGAAGCTGAACTCCCGCGAAAGGTAGGACGGGCGGCATTTTAACGTCAGGTATTCTAGGTCTAGAAATTTAGTTTGAAAAGGATTGAAGCAAGAGGCCTTGAAATGCATGTCCACAGGTCTCTGAAGGTGACAAGACAGGTGAACAAGGCGGTCAAGAAAGCAAAGGGAATGCTTTCCCTTAATGGTGAGGTATTGAACACAAAAGCAAGAATGTAATGATGCAACTGTATCAAGCGCTGGTTAGGCCCTGGCTAGAATTCTGTGTACAGTTCTAGTCACAGTGCAGGAAAGTCATAATTGTTCTGGAGAGGTTGCAGAGGAGGTTTACAAGTAAGTTTCTCTGGCTTTTGACAGTGTCTTTTGTGACTGTCATAAGATTTATTTTTCTGCTTTATCTTGGTCTGTATATTTCCGGATAACCAGGAGCCTCTACAGTTCTCTTTTTCTTTGTGGGGACACATCCACATTGTGCCAATAGAATTTCACCTTTGAATACTTCCCACTGCTTTGACACAGTTTTTCCTTCTGATAGCTGCATCCAGTCCACTCTCACCAGCTCAAAGAACAAAGAACAAAGAACAAAGAACTTCAGCTTTGTAAAATTTGTCAATTTAGAATTTGTTCTATCTTTGTCCTTCTCCACAATTATGCTAAATCTCACTAGATTATGGTTACTATTGCCAAAATAGTTTGCCACTGCTACTCCAACCACTTGCCCAGTTTAAAAGCAAATTATTGCAGATGCTGGAATCTGAAACCAAAAGGGGCTGATTTAGCACAGTGGGCTAAACAGCTGGCTTGTAATGCAGAACCAGGCCAGCAGCGTGGGTTCAATTCCCGTACTGGCTTCCCCGAACAGGCGCCGGAATGTGGTGACTAGGGACTTTTCACAGTAACTTCATTCAAGCCTACTTGTGACAATAAGTGATTATTATTATTATTATAAAAGAGAACATGCTGGAAAATCTCAGCAGGTCTGGCAGTATCTGTAAGGAGAGAAAAGAGCTAATGTTTCGAGTCCAGATGACCCTTTGTCAAAGCCCACTTTCATTTCCGAACACTAAATCTAGAATTGTGCCCCCTCTGATTGGGTTTGCTACCTGCTGACTACAAAGTTCTCTTGACTGCAGTTCAAGAATTTTGTGCCTTCTGTGCCCGTCACACAATACATATCCCAATTGACACGAGAATAGTTGAAACCCCCATTGATTACGACTCTATTGTTTTTGCTCTCAGAAATCTGCCTACATGTTTGCCCTTCTAACTCCTTTCCACTATTTGAGGGTCTAGAGCAATACTCCTAGCAGTGTGGCTGACGCTTTTTTCTATTTCTGAGTTCAACCCATTTGGCCCCATTTGGTGCTTTATTTTGTAAATGCACCTCCTAACACTGTAATCAGGGGCAAAATTCTCCCGAAACGGCGCGATGTCAGCCGACTGGCGCCCAAAACGGCGCCAATCAGACGGGCATCGCGCCGCCCCAAAGGTGCGGAATGCTCCTCATCTTTGGGGGCCGAGCCCCAACATTGAGGGGCTAGGCCGACGCTGGAGGAATTTCCGCCCCGCCAGCTGGCGGAAACGACCTTTGTTGCCCCGCCTGCTGGCGCGGAAATGACATCCCTGGGCGGCGCATGCGCGGGAGCGTCAGCGGCCGCTGACAGTTTCCCGCGCATGCGCAGTGGAGGGAGTCTCTTCCGCCTCCGCCATGGTGGACCCCGATCGCGGGCCAGGCCACCGTGGGGGCACCCCCCGGGGTCAGATCGCCCCGCGCCCCCCCCCAGGACCCCGGTGCCCGCCCGCGCCGCCTTGTCCCGCCGGTAAATAGGTGCTTTAATTTACGCCGGCGGGACAGGCAATTTATCGGCGGGACTTCAGCCCATCCGGGCCGGAGAATCGAGCGGGGGGGGACCTCCAACCGGCGCGGCGCGATTCCCGCCCCCGCCCAATCTCCAGTACCGGAGACTTCGGCGGGGGCGAGATTCACGGCAGCCCCCGGCGATTCTCCGACCCGGCGGGGGGTCGGAGAATGACGCCCCAGTTCTTTAATGGATAATGCTACAGGAGGAAGATTTTTGTGGGACCAGCAGAAATATCCAATGTCATCAGTGTTTTCCTGTATTTTCTGAGTATCCATAGGTGATCCCTTTTAAGGACATACTCCCAATAGATATTCCCCACCTCTGGAGTCTCAGGAATGACATTAGGCTTCGACAAGCCCAAGCTAATTTGCATGCTGGGTAATAAGCTCAAAGCTTCAATTTTCAGATAGATGGATAGATAGATAAATAGATAAATAGATAGATAGATAGACAGATAGATAGATAGCTAGATAGATAGAAGAACAAAGAACAAAGAACAATAAAGCACAGGAACAAACCCTTTGGCCCTCCAAGCCTGCGCCGATCACGTGTCCTATCTAGACCAACCGCCTGTATCCTTCTATACCCCATCTGTTTATTTGCCGATCCAAATAAATCTTAAAGGTCGCTAATGTATCTGCCTCAACCACTTCACTTATAAAACATAGAACATAGAAAAATACAGCACAGAACAGGCCCTTCGGCCCATGATGTTCTGCCGAACTTTTGTCCTAGATTAAGAACAAATTAATCTACACCCCATCATTCTACCATAATCCATATACCTATCCAATAGCCGCTTGAAGGTCCCTAATGTTTCTGACTCAACTACTTCCACAGATAGTGCATTCCATGCCCCCGCTACTCTCTGAGTAAAGAACCTACCTCTGACATCCCCCCTATATCTTCTACCATTCACCTTAAATTTATGTCCCCTTGTAATAGTTTGTTCCACCCGGGGAAAAAGGTCTCTGACTGTCTACTCTATCTATTCCCCTGATCTTCTGTAACTCCATTATTTATAAAGGGAGATATGGAGAAAAATTAGGGAATTATAGATCAGTAAGCCTGACCTTGGCAGTGCATTCCAGGCCACCACCACCCTCTGTGTAAAAAACATGCCCTGCACATCTCCACTGAACCTTTCCCGCTTCACCTTGAACTTGTGCCCCCTTGTAATTAGATAGCTACCCTCCAGTTGGATTTAAAAATTAACACAAAAACATTTTATGTTTGTTAACAGTTGCAGCAGCTTTAGAAATTCCATTCAGTCATTGGATGCATTTTACAGGAGGTGATATGCAAAATGTAGATGTATATCAGGATGTGCTGCAACTTTTCCTATTGCACATGAAGTCACTGAACCCGAAAGTCTTAGAAAATGTACAAAGACCATAAGATTCTAATGTAATGAACCATCTGCACCAGATACTGGTTTGACATTGGTACCTCCTATGAAGCAGTGTGAGCCAGGAGCACTGCCAACCACACAACACTCCTGAACTGTGGAACGGCAGTATACTTTGCATGCACACTTAAATACATGTGACAGGTTCCCCGCACCACAGCTTGAGTATGAGTCAAATGTTTAATCACGGTGAAGAGCTGGCTGCTTTGTCATCTCTTTGGTCTGTTAAAATCCAAGCAGACCATCCAAGAACTTTTTAAATATTTAAGATTGCAAAATAAAAAGTTCATTTTTCATTGGTGATGGTTTCACTACCACAAGTGTAAAGTTCAAATCATGACTTCATGTCCAGTGGGCAAACCGAGCTGAGGGTGGTTTGGCTTGGTTGTGTTGCATATTTTGTATCGCAGCAAAGAAATCTAAAGGTTTGCAGTGACACAGCATGTGCAGTGTATATTTCCATATTAAATGGAAAATCACATTCAATGCCGTGAGGGGTTTTGATGGAGTTGATGGGGAGAATCTGTTCCACAGTTTGAAAGGTCAGTCACCAGAGGACACAGGGTTCGGGTTTTCTTTTTATTTCTTCATTCACGGGATATGGGCATTTGCTGGTAAAGCCATAATTATTGCCCTCCTTAATTCCTTTCGAAGGTGGTGGTGAGCCACCTTCTTGAAGCACTCCAGTCCATGTGCTGTAGGAACACCCGTTATGCTGTTACTGAGGCAGTTCCAGGATTTTGACCCAGCAACAGTGAAGGATTGGCAATATTGTTCCAAGTCAGAATGGTGAGTGGCTTGGTGGTATAAGTGGTGTCAGTGGTGGTATTCTCATGTGCCTGCTGCTTTTGTACTTCTAGGCCGTAGAGGCCGCAGGTTTGGAAGGTGATGTTGAAGGAGCTTTGGTAATTTTCTGCAGTGATTTTTGTTCAATGGAGTTCTTAATTCTCTGAGGAGTTTCAAATGGAATAATGTAGTCATCAGCAAACATTTCCACTTCTGGCCTTGTGAGGAGAAGTCATTTGTGAAGTAGCTGAAGTCGATTAGGCCGAGGACACTGCCTCCAACATCCATTTTCCATTGTGCTAGGTAAAACTTAGGCAGCATAGAGACTACTCTTTTACTCAAATTGACTTTAATCTTACTCAGTATCCTTTGTGCCATATTGGACCAAATGCAACCTTGACGTCAGGCAAGTCACCCTCACTTCACCTCTGGATATGAGCTGTTTTATTCACATTGGAACCAAAGTTTTAATGAGTCTGGCTTTGAGTGAGTCTGATGGAACCAAAACTAAGTACCAGTGGATAGGATATTGGTGAGAAAAAGTCACTTGATAACACTGGCGATAGCCCCTTCCACCAGTTTGCAAATGACTGAGAGTAGGCTGATGGAGCATTATTTTGTCAGATTGGATTGGCCCTGCTTTTTATGGAGCGAGCTTACTTGGGTAATTGCCCACTTTGTCAACATGGATGCCAGTATTGAAGGTGTACTGAAACAGCTTGGCTAGCGAGTTCAATTAGTTCCAGAACACAAGTCTGCAGCGCAATAGCTGGGATTTTTTCAGGGTTCACAACCATGGCTGTATCCAGTGCAATCAGTTATTTCTTCAGGTGCAGAGAACTGAATTGGCTGAAGACTGGATGCTCTTTCACCTTTTAGTTGTGTAAATGTCTACCACCATTTAAAGATTCAATATGGCGGGATTGCAGACCTTGGATATAATCCATGATCAGTGAGACTTTTTAGCTCTTTCTATGACATGCTGCTTCTATTGTTTAGTATGCCTATATTCCTATGTTATAACTTCACCAAGTTGGTATCTCATTTCCAGGTACACCTGATGCTGCTTCTGGTAAATGCCTCAACACTCCTCAGTCAACCAAAAGTGATGCCCTGGCCCTGATGGTAATGGCTTGTTGAAAATACTAGACCACAAGGTTACAGGTTGTGGTTGAAAAGAGTTCTGCTGCTGATGGCTCACAGTTCCTCCTGGAACATGGTTTTATGTTCTTTGATTTGTTTTGAAGCTACCACAATCAGCAAAATTGTAGTGCCACACAACACAATGGAGGGACTCCTCATTGGAAAATGTGACTTTATCTCCACTGTGAGATAGCTACCCCTATCAATATCTTCATGGACAGGTGCATTCAAGACAAGTGAATTGGTGAAGATAAGGTCTCAGAATGCCAGATATGACTTTCATGACTCAGCCAGCTCGGTCAGTAGTGGTGCTACTTAGCCAATCTTGGTGATAGACATTAAGTCCCCAGTCAAAGTACGTGTTATGTCCTTCATAGAATCGTAGAACGTACAGTGCAGAAGGAGGCCATTCGGCCCATCGAGTGTGCACCAGCCCTTACAAAGAGCACCCTACTGAAGCCCACGTATCTACCCTATCCCCATAACCCAATAACCTCCACTTAACATTTTATGGACACTAAGGACAAATTAACATGGCCAATCCACCTAACCCGCACATCTTTGGACTGTGGGAGGAAACCGGAGCACCCGGAGGAAACCCACGCAGACACGGGGTGAACGTGCAGACTCTGCTGAGACAGTGACCCAGCCGTAAATCAAACCTGGGACCCTGGAGCTGTGATGCAACTGTGCTGACCACTATGCTACTGTGCCCCTTGCTTCCATTAACCGTCCAAATGGCGTTCAATATGGAGGAGTGCTGATTCATCAGCTGAGGGAGGACAGTGGGTGATAATCAGCAGGAGGCTTCCTTATCTGTGATTTTCCAGATGTCATGGGGTCTGGAGTCAATGCTGAGGGCTCCCATGCCACTCGCTCCCAACTGTATACCACTATGCCGAAGGTTCAGCATATAACTAGGAATGGCGATGCAGGAATCTTAAACATTGGCTGAAAGGTATGATTCCCTGAGTACGACTGTATCATGCTGCGACTGATTAGTCTGAGGGACAGCTCTCCCGTGTTAGTAAGGATGTGGAGATGACGGCATTGGACTGGGTTGCGCACAGTAAGAGGTCTCACAACACCAGGTTAAAAACCAGCAGGCTTATTTGAAATCACAAGCTTTCGGAGCGCTCCTCCTTCATCAGGTAAAGTACATCATCAGGTTAATGTTAGCGAGGAGGACTTTGCAGGATTCACTGGGTTCTGCTTTCAGTATCGAGATCAATACCCGATGATCCACACAGTTTTATTATTATTATGGCTTGTAGAAACGGTTTTGATAAAAGTGAATAGTTTGCTAGATCATTACAGGGGGCAGTTAATCCACCTTTTGGGGTCTGTCGACACATTAGCCAACTGAGGTAAGGACAATGGATGACTATATTTAAAGGACACAAGTTCACCAAAAAAAAAGCAAGGGAGAAAAAAATAGGTTTTTCTTTACTCAGGGAGTCGTTGTAATCTTGAATGCATTACCAGCACAGATGGTGGAAGTACACTCATTTGTAATTTTTAAAAGGGAATTAGGTATATGAAAGGAAGACATTGCAGGAGTAGGGGGAGTAAACAAGGGTGTGGGTTTAATTGGCAGCTCCTTCATATAGCCAACCTGAACAAAATAGCTAAATGGCCTCCTAAACTGCAAAATGTAATCATTCTGTATCATTTGCTAAAACAGGAATCATAAACATTGTCACCGAGTTACAGAATTCAGGTTCAAAATTTCACAACATCGAAGTAAGCTATGACAGGAACAATTTTTGCATAATCCCCTTTTATTACCACAACAAAGGGCTTCAATCACATTTCCTTGCACAAAGCATAACATTGCCGTGTTATACACTCAAGATTTAAGATCCACTTTTGACTGATGAATTAAATGTCAAATTTAGATAAGTATTTTGCTGGAGCTGTGGCAGTTTAAACTGGCGTGCAGCTGGCATAATCAATTCTTTGTGTTGCTGTTACCGTTTGTTGAAGAAGTGATCTATTAATATTATTACAGTGAGCTTTTTCCAACTCTGCGTTAAAGGACAGTGTTTTTCCCTCCGGGCCCTAGACACGGCGGCATTCCCATCCCCATCTAATAAATATTCAATGAGCCCAGTGGTGGTAGCAACACTCTGGTCCTGAAACCAACTACCACACCATTTTGGGTTAACCGAAATGTCCGACTAAGCCCCCATCTGCAATAAACATAGGTTCATGCCGGTGACAATGGATGCCACCTTTAAAAGGTGGAGACAGGACAGGGGGACACTGACAGTTAGGGACTTTTACACCAACAACAGACTAACAACTCCCAACAAACTGACAAACTCCGATACCTATACATCAAAAGCTTCCTGCGAAGGGAAACAAGGATGTACCTGCGACCACCACAACAATCACTGCTAGAGGACCTGTTGGACGCGGACATCTTAGGGAAAGGGAACTGTGGTGACATATACGGGCGACTGCTAAGGGGGGCCAACACACAACTGGACGAGATGAGGGAAAAGTGGGATGAGGACTTGGGGTTTCAAATAGGGTGGGAACTATGGAGCATTTTCAGGGACTGAGTATTGAGCTGGCTTTTACGTGGGAATCCTCCCTCTTAGTTGTGACTCAGTTAAACACAAAGACCCGCGGAGACAGCAACTCTGTTTAAGACAGCTTTAATTTCCAATCTTGGTCAACATACAAGGGAGAGTGATTTGGATAAATGCCAAAACCACTCTGCTTTACATTGCTCCAGGTTCAACAGTTATACAATTTTCAAAAATCAATAGACCACCCAAACAGACTCAATCCAGTCCTTGTAACTGTCGATTGTACCTTGACCAATGAATTTTACTATAGGCAGCATGGTGACTGCGTGATCAGCTCATGATTTAGCCCCATCCTGTTCCCTGGCCATCTGTTGTTTTTCAAGACCCTTGCAACCGCTATCTCTTGCTCTCCTCACTCCCATTTCTCTTATCTCAGTTGGTTCCTGCCAGTAACATGGTCTTTCTGATCATGTCTGTCTTAGGAATGAGGTCAGGTTAGCTAGCTTAAATCCCATCATACATTAGGACACAATTATTAGCAAGAGTTTAAATACTTGTTATTGATATGTTCTAAGAATACATGTTTAATGGTTAAAAATGATTACTGGGTATACTTTCTATGCTTAATTTCAATCCTCATTAAACTAACTTATGTAGAGCTATTCTAGTGTTATCCGGCTATCTAGTTTTAAGGGGGTTCATCTCAGGACCCTCCTTTCAGGGGACCCTGGAGCTAACCACTGCACAGGGTAAACTCCACCTCCAGAAGTGCAAGACTGAGCCTAATGCAGTTAAAAGTGGTACTTGAGCCCACTTAACCAGTACCCGAATGAGTGGGTTCTTCCCGGAGCTGGAGGATAGATGTGAACGGTGCCAAGGCAGCCCAGCCAACCACGCCCACGTGTTCCGATCTTGCCCCAGACTTGCTGGGTTCTGGACAGCATTCTTCGAGGCAATGTACAAGGTGGTGGGGAAAAGGTTGGAGCCATGCCCGAGACTGGCAGTGTTCGGGGTATCAAAACAGCCAGATCTCTTCATGGGAAGGAGGGCGGACGCCCTTGCCTTTGTCTCCCTTATCGCCCACCAAAGAATCCTGCTCAGCTGGCAGTCAGCAGCATCACCCAAAGCTGCAGACTGGCTATCCGACCTGTCGGAATTTCTCCAAATTGAGAAAATTTAATTTGACATCCGAGGGTCGGAGGAAGACTTCCACACAATGTGGGAGCCATTCACTTGGTTGTTCTGAGACCTGTTTGTAGCCAACAACTAGAAAGCCAAAGAACAGGAGGGGTTAGCCAAAAGATAGGCGGAGGGTGGAGAGGATGGGAAAAGGGAGGGAAGGGGGGCAGGGAAACATGGAACTCAACCAAGCCCAACAAGAGAAACATGAGACACAAGGGGAGGGGGGTATGTGCAAAACCCTGAGCCAAAGGGGGAAGAAATAAAACAAGGAGAAAACCGGTGGGAACGAAACGCAGGGGACCACAACTGCCACTGCAAATACTGTCAGGAGGAAAATAAAGGAAACTGCGATGTATGTATGTAAATAGTCGAAGCCGATCTAAGTGTAAATAGCTTCAATTTTACTTTTTATTTTTCACTTTCTCTCTTTTTTCTTTTTCTCATTTTCATCTAATATTTGTTCATATTTATATCTGTTTTGCATACCAAAAACTCAATAAAAACATGTTTTAAAAAAGGACAGTGCTTCAAAATAAATGCATACACATAAAATTGTCAACAATTTCAAGGTTAATCATTGTTCAGAATTTTTGTTTGTGAGCCTTGGGTCATTGGTAGCACTCTCATCTATTAGTAAATTGAGAATTCAAGAGACCTAAGCACATAATCCATGCTGGCATTTCAGTGTACCAATAAGGGAATACAGCACTTCTAAAGTGTAAATGATGCAACATTAAACCTAAGGCCTCATCTCCCCTGCCCACTGACATAAATGTTTCTATGGCACTATTTGAAGAGGAGCTGGGAGTTCTTCCCCTGCCAGTGTTCTGGCCATTTTTGTTCTCCTTAACCAACATCATCAAAACAGATTTGGTCATGGTCGTCATATTGCCTTACATTCCAGGGGTGATTCAGTTCAAAAAGTATTCCACTGTCGGTAAAGTCCTTTAGGAAGTCCAGAGATCATGAAAGGCTTTGCATAAATGAAAGTCCTTTAATTAACAGCAGTTTGAGTAATACTCATGTCCAACAATAATGATTTCCTAAAGTTATTAGTATTCTAACTGAGAACCTATAATTCAATGGCAAAGACAGAATGTTATCTCTTTTATACTGGTTCCTGGAGGTTGTACTTCAAAACCATCCAGAATAGCATTTGCATCAGCCTCAGACTTAGTGAGGAATTTCCATTTGAATATTGGATTATATTTTTTAAAATGCTGTTCCACACCACTACAGGGAATTTTGGAGATATATGCAGTATTTATAAATGACATTATTATTGTATTATTGCACAAGATTCTATAAATTTATGCATTCTGGACTGCATCATTTTAGCAAAAGGGGCACCATGTTCTAGAGACATTGGTATGCAGCAGAAGAAATTTAAATTCATAAGATTTTTATGACTGAAATTCATATTAATAAATTCACATTCATTTATATTCATGTTATATATTTCATATAATATTAAAGGATTAACTTATTTGTTTTCTAGTTTTCCTTATTTCATTTATAATCATTTTTATTGCAGAATGCATAATTTATTTATTCTGTGATGTTTAGAAACATCAATATCCCTATTTATTTTTGTCTGATCAGCAACATTCATAATTAGATCATTTAGGCCATGCCTATGACTTGTCACGTCATAGAAAATTCAAGGTAAATTTCATTGATGTGATTTAAATATTTCTGGAATCACTTGATTTGGTGGAAATATGTTGCTATTGGCTGAAATTCAGCTCTTAATCATTTGAAGCCTTGTTATTATCGGACTTACCACAAGGAAAGCACGTATGCATCAAGTATAGACTAAATCGTTTTAACCCACTAAATCCGTAATACTGTTAGCTCCATACCAGTGCTATTAAATCCATTTTTTTCCACTCTTCCCCATAGGCTTATTTGACTTCAAATTAGATTTAAACCACGTCATTTGATTATGGTAGTTTGTCATCCACCATGACACTCACCCCCAACAAAATAGAGTTTAAAGCATATTTTAAAGGAGAAAGATTTCCTGTGCCAAGTATTCCTCTTCCTATTGTCAACTGCAATTGCTATGGGTAACACGTGCATAGTGTTCTGAAGCACTGTCCAATTGATATCAGTCAAATCTGTTTATTTTATAGCCGTTCCAATAATCTTTATTAATTTAGAAAGTGCATAGAAATTGAAAATGGCATATATATTTTAGGTTGGAGTCATTCCAAGTAGATAGGAGATAATGACGCATTCTTACTTATTTCACAGATAAAGCTGAGGGGTTATTTGTGCAGAGATTACTTCCGCTAGCCTTAATGTTTCCTTCAAGGAAGTAAAACTCTTTGGGGGTCAGATGAAGTCGGATCCCATGTTTTATGACGTGATCTAAGCCTGGCAAGAAACACACTCCAGCCAATCTATCATTCTGTGTGCTTTGTACACAGATGAGAAGCATTAGCAACATATTGTACATTTCATGAAGCACTTTTATTACGTGTAATAATTTGACAAGAAGAATTTTATTTTAGACGAGGCAATTTAACGCAGTGTTATTTTTGGACAAAAATGCCATTGTTTTTTTTCTGCAAAGCCTGATTGTTGAAATTTCCTGTGGTGACACATTTTGTAGATCTCTCCTTTAAGTGCTAACAACACAGGAACAACATGTGAATCCTCTCCCAATTGTACTGCTGTTCTCCAGTTTTTCCACTGAAGGAAAGAAACCCTTTGTGCCAGGTAGGTTTTCTTTCATAGACATTTTTATTGACACATTTTTTAATATAACATCTTTACATTCATATAAGTACAAAAGTTAATATATCAACCCATCCACCTCCCCCCTCACAAACCCCAAAGAAACAACAACCAATCCCCTATACATCTCCCCACCCCCACCCCACCCAGCATCTGACTGTGACCAACTCCCTAAAATAGGAAATAAGCGGCTGCCACCTCAGATAGAACCTTTCAGCCGACCTTCTCATTACATACTTGATTTTTTTCAAAGCACAAAAACTCAGTCAGGTCACTTAACTATGCCTGCGGCACTGGGAGGGTCTGAAGACTTCCAACTAAACAGAACTTACCTTCAGGTATTAAGGAAGCGAAGGGAAGAACATCCGCCTTCGCCCGGTCTGCAACTTTAGTTAATCAGAGATCCCAGAAATAGCCACCAAAGAGCATGGTTCCAAATCAACCCCAAGAATTCTCAGTGCTGAAGGAGGAGATCCAGAAGCTCACAAGCTTAGTGCAGGACCAGAACATGTGCGTAAGATGCGCCGGGCCCCTGGAGCACCGCTTGCACCTATCCTCTACATCCGAGAAAAACACACTCATTCGTCGCCCTAGTCAAACGTGCCATATGCACCACCTTGAATTGAATCAGGCTGAGCCTGGTGCACGAGGAGGTAGAGTTGACTCTATTTAGAGCCTCACTCCACACCCGTGCAATGTAGAATAAATGAAAGTCAGCAGCTGAAACAAACTGGAACTCTTGGGTACAGAAAGCAGCCTGAAATGTAACATGAATTTTGTTAACTGTATGAGGGTTAATTAGTTGAACATCACAGGAATTACGAATCGTAATTTCAATCCCAGTGTTTGATAAATTACACAGCACGTGTAGAATCTTGTACTTATATAATGAAAATGATATTCCATTTATATTATAAAACATCACCATAACCCTAGAGGCTCAAAGCAAGCCAATACAGTTAAACATGTTTTCCGATGAACAACCTTGTATTTAAATCTTACAACACCAGGTTAAAGTCCAACAGGTTTGTTTCGATGTCACTAACTTTCGGAGCGCTGCTCCTTCCTCAGGTGAATGAAGAGGTCTGTTCCAGAAACACATATATAGACAAATTCAAAGATGCCAAACAATGCTTGGAATGCGAGCATTAGCAGGTGATTAAATCTTTACAGATCCAGAGATGGGGTAACCCCAGGTTAAAGAGGTGTGAATTGTACCAAGCCAGGACAGTTGGTAGGATTTCGCAGGCCAGATGGTGGGGGATGAATGTAATGCGACATGAATCCCAGGTCCCGGTTGAGGCCGCACTCATGTGTGCGGAACTTGGCTATAAGTTTCTGCTCGGCGATTCTGCGTTGTCGCGGGTCCTGAAGGCCGCCTTGGAGAACGCTTACCCGGAGATCAGAGGCTGAATGCCCTTGACTGCTGAAGTGTTCCCCGACTGGAAGGGAACATTCCTGCCTGGTGATTGTTGCGCGATGTCCGTTCATTCGTTGTCGCAGCGTCTGCATGGTCTCGCCAATGTACCACGCTTCGGGACATCCTTTCCTGCAGCGTATCCCCTATGGACAAGCGCTCCGTATACACAGGATCTGCTCAGACGAGGAGGAGCGTAACAGACATCTACAGACGTTGAAAGATGCCCTCGTACAAACGGGATATGGCACTCGACTCATCGATCGACAGTTCCAACGCGCCACAGCGAAAAACCGGACCGACCTCCTCAGAAGACAAACATGGGACACAACCGACAGAATACCCTTCGTCGTCCAGTACTTCCCCGGAGCGGAGAAACTACGTCATCTTCTTCACAGCCTTCAACACGTCATTGATGACGATGAACATCTTGCCAAGGTCATCCCCACACCCCCACTACTTGCCTTCAAACAACCGCGCAACCTCAAACGAACCATTGTTTGCAGCAAACTACCCAGTCTTCAGAACAGTGACCACGACACCACACAACCCTGTCATGGCAATCCCTGCAAGACGTGCCAGATCATCGACATGGATACCACTATTACACGTGAGAACACCACCCACCAGGTACGCGGTACATACTCGTGCGACTCGGCCAACGTTGTCTACCTCATACGCTGCAGGAAAGGATGTCCCGAAGCGTGGTACATTGGCGAGACCATGCAGACGCTGCGACAACGAATGAACGGACATCGCGCAACAATCACCAGGCAGGAATGTTCCCTTCCAGTCGGGGAACACTTCAGCAGTCAAGGGCATTCAGCCTCTGATCTCCGGGTAAGCGTTCTCCAAGGCGGCCTTCAGGACCCGCGACAACGCAGAATCGCCGAGCAGAAACTTATAGCCAAGTTCCGCACACATGAGTGCGGCCTCAACCGGGACCTGGGATTCATGTCGCATTACATTCATCCCCCACCATCTGGCCTGCGAAATCTTACCAACTGTCCTGGCTTGGTACAATTCACACCTCTTTAACCTGGGGTTACCCCATCTCTGGATCTGTAAAGATTTAATCACCTGCTAATGCTCGCATTCCAAGCATTGTTTGGCATCTTTGAATTTGTCTATATGTGTGTTTCTGGAACAGACCTCTTCATTCACCTGAGGAAGGAGCAGCGCTCCGAAAGCTAGTGACATCGAAACAAACCTGTTGGACTTTAACCTGGTGTTGTAAGACTTCGTACTGTGCTCACCCCAGTCCAACGCCGGCATCTCCACATCATTGTATTTAAATGTTCACATAGAAGAATTGCATGCAATTATAAATTATATAATTTGATTGGACTGAGTTGACAGGGACTTGGAGCACACTGAAGTCCAGATCTAGGAATAGGGCTAGGTCATTCAGCCCATCGAGCCTGCTCTGATCATAACTGATCACCTACCTTAACGCCACTTTCCCATGCCATCTCCATATCTCTTGATGTCATTAGTCTCCAGAAATCAATTGACTTCCATCTTGAACACATTCAATAATTAAGCTTCCTCCGCCCTCTTGGGTAGAAATAGGAATATTAGTTATATCACCCTGACCTGCCCCACAAAAATACTATGGCAATGACAAGACCAGGTTAATAGGGTCACTCCTTAGTGCATTAATGTTTGACACTATGAGAGGGCATGACAGATGCCCCTGAATTGCCCCTCAGTGTCCAAAGATGTGCAGGCTAGGTGGGGTTATGGGATTACAGGGATAGGGCAGGAGAGTGGGCCTAGGTAGGGTAATCTTTTGGAGGGTTGGTGCAGCATCAATGGGCTGAATGGCCTCTTCTGCACTGTAGAGATTATATGGATTCTATATTCAAACCTCTCCTATCTCAAATTCCCCATCTCTGTTGCTGGAAAGGGGGTTCAGCCAGACCAAGGTTTTGACATGTTCTGGCTGGGTAGGACCTCCCTCACTTGACTTACAGTCTTCTTGCCAGAGGCAAGCAGGAGATAAAACTCTGGAGTGCTTGCTCAGGCAGCACGGTAGCACAGTGGGTAGCACTGTTGCTTCACAGCGCCAGGGTCCCAGGTTCAATTCCTGGCTTGAGTCACTGTCTGTGCAGTGCCTGCAAGTTCTCCCTGTGTCTGCTTCAGTTTCCACGGGTGCACCGGTTTCCTCCCACAAGTCCCGAAAGACGTGCTGTTGTGGATTCTCCCTGCATGTACCTGAACAGGCGCTGGAATGTGGTGACTAGGGGCTTTTCACAGTAACTTCATTGCAGTGATAATGTAAGCCTACTTGTGACATTAAAGATTTTTTTTAAAGCCTCTTCATTGAATTAGTGACTTCAGGGTAAATTACATTTTGAAAAGAGCTAAAAAATATATATACATATATATAGCTTCCCCTTCAAAAGAAAATGAATTGCAACAGCTTTCAATGGGAGAGAGGGGGTGGTAATATTGAGTCAGCCTGCATTCCCAAACACAAAAAGCCAAAACATTGCAAAAATTGAAGAAAGAAAACTCAACAATTAATTGCACATATTCAGTCTTGTGCAACCTCTGACCAGGTTAGAATGAGCTCAGGAGGGCGGCACGGTGGTGTAGTGGTTAGCACTGCTGCCTCATGGCGCCGAGGACCCAGGTTCGATTCTGGCCCCAGGCCGTGTGGAGTTTGCACATTCTCCCCGTGTCTGCGTGGGTCTCACACCCCCAACCCAGAAAGATGTACAAGTTAGGTGAATTAACCATATCTTCATGCTAAATTGTCCCTTAATTGGAAAAAAAATGAATTGGGTACTTTAAGTTTACTTTTTTTTTAATCAAGCAAAGTAACCGTCTGTCCTTCACAGCCCTCCGGATTATTTAACTGAATGATGAGCTGGGGGGTAGATTGGATCATCAAACGTAAAAGTCAACAACACCTCGGACCTTTCTGGGAGCGGCCTCACACAAAACGTGTCAGCTTGCTGCTTTGGACGAAAGGTTGTCAGCTTGGGGACAACAGCGCCACTTGTCGCCAACGCCGAAATAATCCGTCAACACTGAGCCAACGATTAACCAGCCATCGCCAGCCCAGGATTTGGCCGCACAGTCAAAACAGTTCCGCGGAAATCTTCACATTTTATTTCTAAAGGGTGTAACCCGAGGGAACAGCAACTTTTCAGTTTATTTTCTTGAAATCAAAGTGGTGTGAGAGGGAGAAGTTGCGGCACGAATGTCTATTTAATATGTTTCTCAATATCGCAAGCCTGAAGTGAAAATTGAATGAAAAGTGTGTTTGTCAGAGAAGTGGCAGTCTGCTCTCAAAGGGCGCACTGTGCTGAAATATGAAGTGAATTCCTCTGACTGGGCAGACTGACAGAACTTTCAACCTCACTTATTATTAGCCCTGACTGTTAACGTATGTATGTCGTACAAGGTTTTTTTGGTAGGAACATTGCATTAAACGGTCATGCTGTTAAACATAGCAGCCCAGTTACATCCCTAGGTAAATAATGTAAAAAAAATACCTGACAGCCCACACACTGTGACAGGGTATCTATCCTAAGTTAATCATCGCAGACACACAACCCCGCCCGTTGTCAAAGTGTGGAACTAATTCAGAATAAGCAGGGCGGGGGGAGTCACTGAAGAAACCACGTTTGAACTCATAAAATACCCCAGTGTTCGTTATAGCGTGCCTGTCTCTGGCTATCTCTTGCTGGAGCTTACCCATTACTTCCCCTCCCAAAGCAATGTGTTTTCACTTGCTTTTCGTTCGGTGGAGACAAGAGTTGCATTAAAACCAAACATCGCACCACCTTTCCCGCCAATGGTTTTTGGCACTTTGAAACTTTATCCCGTTAGTTTCTTGATTATTTCTGGGTCTGACAGGCGTAACTATTTTATGACGTCGTGGCTATTTCCTCCTGGTGGGAAAAGTGTCTTCCTCCTAAATGAACCCAAATCGCCACCAGCCAGAGCAACAAACGGACAGTCAGCAGTGACACAGAGGCCAGCAAGGTGAGCTCGTCCCAGTCTGCACCTCCACTCAGTTGGGAAGCGGAGACACACACCCAAACAAGGACGAAGCGACTCAGAAAGTTTAGCTGCCTCGCGGGAAAAAAAAACACAAGTGTTCTTTTAGAAACTTTTGACAGGATTGAAACTCCGCGATAGCCGTCACGTAAGTGTGATCAATGTGTTAAAAAGTGTAGCGTGAATTGGTTTGCAACAGAAGAGGTCTGAAGGTGTAAACAGGGTTGATATTCTGTTGAGGATAGTGCCAGGGTGGGGGAGAGGGCACACTGCCCGGCGCTTGACAGCCCGGCACTGGGATACTGAAATGCCAAACTTGCGGCTGATCCAGGTGACTGAGCGAACCCCACAACTCTCTCCCCCTTTCTCTTTAGATAATAATTCAGGAAAGCGAATGGAGACTTTTAAATAAAGTGTTTTGTTTTGTGCAGGAGTGGCTCGTCTCCTGCAAAGAAGCCCACTCCTGGCCCCGTCCCGTCTCGGGTTATAAAGTGATTCGAAATTGATGCTCAGCCCATGGTGTTTGTGTCTCTGCTGTTCACGCCAATTTCAGATTAACATTGGAAACCGGCGGAGCAAATTCTGGGCTATCAGCGTTAATGGTGTGATTGGCTGCAACAGCAGAATGTTTGCGCCATGTGCATTTCTTTATTGAATTCCTCGCCTTAAAGCAGCCCTCTCTCATGTTTGTGTTTTTTTTTCGAAATTAGCCAACTTTTTTGACTGACGTGCTGAACAGAGTCTGCACATTCGCCCGTGTCTGCGTAGGTTTCCTCCCGCAGTCCAAAGATGTGCAGGTTAGGTGGACTGGCTATGCTAAATTGCCCTTAGGTTAGGTGGGGTTACAGGGAAAGGGTGGAGATGTGGGCTTAAGGAGGGTGCCCTTTCCGAGAGCCCATGTAGACTCGATGGGCCGAATAGCCTCCTTCTGCACTCTAAATTCTATAATCTAGGATTGATTGTTTAATAATCCGCATTCCCGGCAAGAAGGAAGGATACTAGGTGCAAGTGCGCTGGTGTTGTACAGATGTGATGGGCTATGAGACTGCTGAAGTATTTTCATCTTTCACTTCAGATTGAGAGCCAAGAACAGCTCTCTCTGCGAGTTTGGAGTTGTTCCACTGGGGCTAAAACTGATTTTTTTCCCCTCCAGATCTCACTTATCTATTCAATCAAAACGTTTAAACGCCCTTTCCTATGGTTATAACAATTGCTCGATCTAGTACATCAGCGACTCTCGATCCTCTCCTGACCACACAGTAAAAAGCCTTGAAGACATAAGCATCTTAAAGCAAGCCGCCAACACCATCTGTGTTTGAAGGAAGGCTATTTCAGCCGGTCCACCTCCTCTCATTCGGTATCCTTCCAAACCTGAAATGACCAACTGCTCATTTGGTGAAGTTATTTGCAATGTACAATTTTAAGAGTAACCACTAAACAAATTAAAGCAAAATACTGCGGATGCTGGACAGACGGGGCAGGTCTGGCAGCATCTGCGGAGAGAGGGAACAGAGTTAACGTTTCTGATGTGACAGAACTAAGCAAATTATTGTGCATAAAGTCTGAGGGAATCCAGTAAATTAATAATGTTCTCCTTTGTTAGGATGAATGGGAGGTTTTGTGTGTGCGTGTATGAATGTGTGGTGTGATAATCCTTTCCATGGTAACTCTGCGCCATCTCCTGGTCATTGAAGCAATGTTTGTAAAACCGGCTGATCATCATTTGAGAATGTTTTTCCTCCTCCCAAAAGCTGCTCCATGTGTTGTCACACCGTCGTATTTCGATGCAGCCTCGAATTAGAAACGTGTCGGGGGTTGGTTTGATCTAGCATTGTCGCTCTTTCAAAAAAGTGATTCCAATATATCTATAGACAAACGCAACGCGGAGTCTCCCGGAATTGCCAGCCACCGAAGGTGTCACGGGCCGGTATTTTGCTCCAGGCAGTTGACTGCAGTAAATATTCGGACATTCAGAACCCATATTTTGAGTGTGTCCAATCATCCCCAGTATTGTCCAGAATCACTGATCCAGACTTGAGTGTGAAACGTGGATCCAAGCATAACATGTGCTCTCATATTGGATAATATCATGCCAACACGTGCAGTCACCTTTGGCACACACAACCTCTCAAGGAACATATTTTTAAATAATAGAATATTTGTAATTTAAACAAAATAGCTGGAACATGAATATACAGAGGCTCTTTGCCAAACTCAAGTCTTTAATGTGATTCAGCTGTATTCCAGTGTCTGGACAATCTGTTCATTGGCTCTGGTAAATGTCCTTAAAAGTGGCTCTGCAAAGTGTTGACTGATGCCTTGCTCTCTGCTTCCAGCCGGGACATAGTGTGAAGGTAACATACTCTCAGATGGAGTCATAAATTCTTACAGAACAGAAGGAGTCTATTCAACCCATCATGCCAGTGCCAACTCTTTGAACGAGCTAATCAATTAGTCCCACTCTCTTGCTTTTTCCCTACAGACTTGCATTGTATTTCTTTTCCTTTTCATGTACACATCCAATTCCCTTTTGAAAGTTAAAACATTCTATGCCATGACTTGGATTCAAACCAAGGTGACTGTGACCACAGCACAGAGCACTAACCACTGTCTGAACAGAACACCATAAATCAGCATCAAATAACGTAGAGTAAATTTACCACCTAAGAATGATGTTAATTTGTGTATGGCTACCATACTTGGGCCCGGAGTATCAGTTAGGCTGCACTTCAGTACAATCTGTCAGAAACCAACTAAACTGGCACAAAAAGATCATGGCCGGAATTCTTTGGCCATTGTGATTCACTTTTCCCGCAGGCAGTGCACCCCCGCCCACAGGTTTCCTGGCGGTGTGGGGTAGTTTCAATGGGAAATCCCATTGATAAGTGACGGGAAAAGAGAATCCAGTCACCAGCAAACGGCGCGCTGCCAAGAAACACGTGGCTGGGGGCCCGAAGAATCCCGCCCTATGAAATTTCAAGCACAAATTACATTCAGTGTCAATCACAGGCACAAAACAAGGCCTCACTACCAGATTTAATTAATTTCACAGAGTTACCACTAATTGCCCCATTTGCAGGCTATCGACAAGGCTCTAAAAATTATTGTCTTTCTAAGGCTCTGGAGCACCACTAAGCACCTTTTAAATATTTTGTTTATTTTTAAATTATCAAGAAACTGACCACTGTCAGCTACAGCAATGGCTTATGCAGAATTTTTGAAGTCATTCCAATTATTTAAAATTGGCTCTCAAAGTTGTTGAACTAGATACTGGAATTAAACATAAGAACTAGGAGCAGGAGTAGGCCATCTGACCCTTCAAGCCTGTCCACCATTCAATGAGATCATGGCTGATCTTTTGTGGACTCAGCTCTACTTTCCCGCCCAAACACCATAACTCTTTATTCCTTTATTCTTGAAAAAACTATCTATCTTTATCTTGAAAACATTTAATGAAGGAGCCTCAACTGCTTCACTGGGCAGGGAATTCCATAGATTCACAACTCTTTGGGTGAAGAAGTTCCTCCTAAATTCAGTCTTATATCTACTTTCCCTTATTTTGACGCTATGCCCCCTAGTTCTGCTTTCACCTGCCAGTGGAAACAACCTCCCCACATCTATCCTATCTATTCCATTCATAATTTTATATGTTTCTACAAGATCCCCCCACATCCTTCTAAATTCCAACAAGTACAGTCCAGTCTACTCAACCTCTCCTCATAATCCAACCCCCTCAACTCTGGGATTAACCTAGTGAATCCCCTCTGCACACCCTCCAGTGCCAGTGCGTCCTTTCTCACGTAAGGAGACCAAAACTGAGCACAATACTCCAGGTATGGCCTCACTAACAGCTTATGCAGTTGCAGCATAACCTTCCTAGTCTTAAACGCCATCCCTCTAGCAATGAAGGACAAAACTCCATTCGCCTTCTTAATCACCTGTTGCACCTGTAAACCAACTTTTTGCGACTCATTCACTAGGACACCCAGGTCCCTCTGCACAGCAGCATGTCTTAATATTTTATCATTTAAATAATAATCCATTTTGCTGTTATTCCTACCAAAATTGATAACCTCATATTTGTCAACATGGTATTCCATCTGCCAAACCCTACCCTCGCCCATTCACTTAAACTATCCAAATCCCTCTGCAGAATTCCAGTGTCCTCTGCACTTCTTGCTTTACCACTCATCTTAATGTCGTCTGCAAACTTGGACACATTGCACTTGGTCCCCAACTCCAAATCATCTATGTAAATTGTGAACAATTGTGGGCCCAACACTGATCCCTGAGGGGCATCATTAGCTACTGATTGCCAACCAAACAAACACCCATTAATCCCCACTCTTTGCTTTCTATTAATTAACCAATCATCTATCCATGCTCCTACGTTACCCTTAATGCCATGCATCTTTATTTTATGCAGCAACCTTTTGTGTAGCACCTTGTCAAAAGCTTTCTGGAAATCCAGATGTACCACATTCATTGGCTCCCCATTGTCTACCGCACTGGTAAAGTCCTCAAACCTGTTTATTTTTTGTGATGAACCCATTTTCAGCTGTGTTAATCAAACTGCACCAAGCTACCACTTTTAAATATATCCAGGATTATTTTTGGAAAAATTCTCATTCTAAAACTAACCATTGCGTTAAAAGTAAACATTTTTGAGTATTAGATCACATGAGATTAGGGGTAATTTATTAACTTGAGATCACATGGGATGAGGGGTAATTTATTAGCTTGGATAGAAGACTAGCTGACAGACAGGAGATGGAGAATCAGGATAAATGGGTCTTTTCTGGATGGCAAGATGTAACTAGTGGGGTGCCACATGGTTTGGTCCTTGGGCTCCAGCTATTTATAATCTATATTAGCAACTTGGATACAGGGATAGAAGGTTCTATAGCCAAATTCACAGATGTCGCAAAAATAGGTGGGACAGTAAGTTGCAATGAGGAAATAAGAACTTTACAAATGGATATAGATAGGTTAGGAGAGTGGGCCAAAATGTGGCAGATGGAGTTTAACGTGGATAAGTTGTGGGGTCATGCATTTTGGTCGAAAAAATGGAAAGGCAACTTATTATCTAAAAGGGGAGAGGCTTCGGGGTGCTCCGTTGCAGAGGGATCTGGGTGTCCTTGTGCATGAGTCACAGAAAACAAGCATGCAGGTGCAGCAGATAATAAGGAAAGCAAATGGTATGTTGGCAGTTATAGCAAAAGGAATTGAGTATAAAGGTAAGGAAGTGTTGTTGCAACTATACAAGACTTTGGTAAGACTGCACATGGAGTATTGGGCACAGTTTTGGTCCACTTATTTGAGGAAAGATGTAATGGCATTGGAAGCAGTTCAGAGGAGGTTCATTAGATCGATTCCAGAAATGAGGGGTATATCATATGAGGAGAGATTGAACAGTTTAGGCCGATGTTCTCTCGAGTTTAGAAGAATGAGGGGAGATCTAATTGAGGTATACAAGGTGCTTAAAGGTATGGATAAAGTAGACGTGGAGCTGCTGCTTCCTCTTGTGGGGCATTCTAAAATGAGAGGTCAGAATCTTAGAATAAGAGGTAGCAAATTTAAAACGGATTTGAGGAAAAACTACCTCTCCCAAAGGGCTGTGAATCTGTGGAATTCGCTGTCCCAGAGTGCAGTGGATGTTGGGACAGTGAGTAAATTTAAGGAGGAGTTAGACAGATTTTCAATTGGTAATTAGTTAAAGGGTTATGGAGAACGGGCAGGACAGTGGAGTTGAGGCCAGTATGGGATCAACCATGATCACATTGAGAGTGTTTAGGCTCGGGAGGCTCAATTGCCTACTCCTGCTCTTAGGTCATGTGTTCTAGGAAGGAGATGCTCTGGCTGACTTTGCAGTCCAGCTCTTGGTCTGTAGCATTGTAGGTAGCAGATGAAGAACATATCAGCCATGATAGGATGGCGGAGCAGACTCGATGGGCCGAATGGCCTAATTCTGCTCCTATATCTTATGAATTTATAATTATATTTCAACAACGTGGCATTAAAATCAGAAGGATAGCAGAATACTTCCTGTTTTTGGCTTGTGCCTTGTGGATAAATAATGGGCAGGGTTAGAGAGTCGAGAGATGAATTAATTGCTGCAGAATTCCAAGCCTCTGACTTGGCCTTGTAACCATAGTATTGATATGGCTAGTCCAGTTAAGTTTCCAGTCAATGACGAGCCCCAGGATAGTGGAGAACTCAGCAATGACAATCCTGTTAAATGTCAAGGGAAGGTAGTTGTATTCTCCATTATACTAATACAGCAATTTAATTTTCAGGCAGCAATATTTTCATGTTATAAGAAGGCTTTCCTTCTTATCTCATTGTCAGCTCCTTCTGCACTGACCCGTGCTTATTGATGCATTTGGGGCTGGTTTAGCACAGGGCTAAATAGCTGGCTTTTAAAGCAGACCAAGGCAGGCCAGCAGCGCGGTTCAATTCCCATACCAGCGTCCCCGAACAGGCACCGGACTGTGGCTACTAGGGGCTTTTCACAGAAACTTCATTTGAAGCCGACTTGTGACAATAAGCGATTTTCATTTCATTTTTCATTTCATAAGGTGAATTGCTCCTGCAGAGGACAAGCACAGCCAGAGTGGGCTGAACAGCCTCCCTTGTGCTCTCACCATCCTATAATTCTATTCCAATGTATTGTACTGTTTGGTATTAGATCCACAACTCGAAACATTGAAAAATATGTTTCAAAACTGATAGAACAATCAATTTCAGGTTGGACTTCTTGTTTATCTCATAATAGTTTTAAGAAATAGCTTACACATCACCAGTATTTGAGTTCACACCTAAAGTGCAACATCAACATGAAACAGTTTTTCTTTCTGACATTTAGCTACTACAGATGCAAATGCTAATCTACCACATGCCAATAAAGATTTTAAACCTAATCTATCTTTACTGCAGGATTTTTACAATACTTCAAGATGGTGAGGTCATATCTTGTTTTACATCTTTAGATTTGTTTAAAAAGCAGAGCTAACCGTTTAATATCGTCCAACCTTTTATTCGCTCAATCACACCAACCCTGGCAGCACATTAAATATATGTGTATTATTGTGTAATAGTCTTCACTATTTATCTACATGTTCTGTCTGACCATTTGAATTATTAATGGCGTTGTCAAGTAGTGATCTAAAAACACAATCACAGTCATTAATTAGAGTAGAACACAGCTTGCATGATTCATTGAAAAACCTGGTGTCCCAAAGTTATCAATTATTTCCAGACAGACTTCATTACTTGGAGTTGAATATTGTTTTAATTATTTAACCGAGCATTATCTCTGATTATGTCCTAATTGGAAATTCATTTGGATAGTGATATAAACACTAGGCTAAATCATCAAAGTTTGAGATTTTGCCATTCATTCCTTAATAATTACCCTATCAAACGCAAAGAGGGCTCTGGATTATAAATAGTTAAATGGCTCAACCACTTGCATGATGTAATTCCTATAGCATCCAAATCAAAAAAAAACCTTGAAACATGATGTTAAATTGTGTGATTGTGATAATAGGTTGATGGCTGTAACTCCAATTTTGGCAAAATGCTCGATGTGTACATGTAAATGCTTCATTCTGCAATGGCTGGGATTTGTCTTATTGAGTGCCTCGTGAAAGGAACATTCAGAAACCCTCAGGCAGTGAAAATTTCTGAAGAGTTGCAGATGTTTATATGGTGTTGATGCTGCCATCAAGTGGCATGAATCAGGACACCAGCCAGAAGATCCATTGAGCCAGTACAAAGACTTGTCCTTTTGCAAAAAAAACAAATACTTTTTAAAAAAATTGTTCATGATATATGGGTGGGTTTCATATGATCAGCATTTATTGGCACTCCCTAATTACCCTTGAGAAGGTGGTGCTGTGCGACTTCTTGAACCACTGCAGTACATGTGGTGTGCACAGAGCCTGTGAGAGAGGGAGTTCCAGGAATTGACACCTTGACAGTGAAGAAATTATGATATATTTCCAAGTCAATTTGGTGTGTAGTTTGGAGGGGGACTTACAGGTTTAAAAAAAAATTGTTATGGGATGTGGGCGTCGCTGGCTGGGCCAGCATTTATTACCCATCCCTGAGGGTATTTAAGAGGGTATTTAGGAGTCAACCACAGCTGTGGAGTCACATGTAGGCCAGGCCAGGTAAGGACAACAGATTTCCTCCCCTGAAGGACGTGAGTGAACCAGATGGGTTTTTACGACAATCAACAACGGTTTCCAATTTTCTTTTCCTGAATTCAAATTTCACCATCTGCCATGGCAGGATTCGAAACCAGATCCCCTGAGTGTGACTCTGAGCTATTAGTCCAGCACTAAACCACTGTTGCCTTTCTTTTCTACTTTGTCTTTTCTGTGGCTCTGTTCCAATTATGGCAATCAGTGAATTTGCCCTTCTTTCTATGTTATCTATGTCCGAATGCTTAGAGTCGGCAGGTATCGAATGATACCAACACAAGTTTCAACCGGCTATCGATCAAAGAGCCAAACACCAGTTAGTTAGTTCAAGGTCAAGGGTACTTTATTTACACACAATTAGTCATGCAACATAAACACTACTAGTTAACTACACCTTATCGACTAAGACAACCTGTACTTAACTTCGGGCACCCGGCTTTGGTCAGAAAACAGAGGCCGCTGTTCAATTCTGGATCTCTCGTGTTCGAAGGAGTAACTGCTGCTCAGCTGGGCTCATCCGTCTGGTAGCGGGCGTTGAACTTGGACTCGCTTCTGGTGTTGCTGCAATTGGCGATGGCCGTGACCGGGGTACCAAAGCCAAGAGAGAGCGAACATATGGCGAACACTTCTTCTTATACTCGGGGGGTTTTGGGCGGTCCTTCGATTTGGGCCTTACTAATTGGGTGATCCCTGATCACTTCGATTCCTTAACCAATAAGTGGGCGAGGATCTGGATGGCTGGGCGTGTCCCAAGCAGTCACTGACCCCGTTGTTTGCATTTTCCATGAACAGGGAGTGGCGCCAAAATGTCTGGGACTGTCCCGGTTGCTTGAGTACCAGTCCTTTGTTTTGGTGAAGGTGGGCCATCAAATCTAATCGGCCCCATTAAAATGCTAATTGGACGGAGTTTCGATACAGTCTGGATTTCTTGCTTATGAAAATGCATTTCAGGCTCTGAGCCTGCCTGAGTCTTGGCTTGTCCATTTTACCCGCCAGGCTTTGCGAGTTTCTCTGTACCTAGTTGGAAGTGGCCATCCCAGATGGCTACACCACTATGCCACTGCCCCCCCGAGTGGTGGTCCTATGCTCCTGTTAGCCTTGTTTTACTAGGTGAAAGTGGTTGCGGGTTTTGAAATGTGCTGTTGCAGGAGCCTTGCAAAATTGCTGCACTGTGCTTTGTAGATGGTGCACACTGATGCCACTGTGCGCCAGTGATGGAGGCAATGAATGTTTATGGTGGTGGATGGGGTGCCAATCAAGTGGGCTGCTTTGTCCTGGATAGTACCGAGCTTCTTGAGTGTTTTTGGAGCTGCACTCATCCAGGCAAGTTTTGTTTTAAATCATTCTTTCATGGGATGTGGGCATGATTAGCCAGGCCAGCACTTATTTTTCATCACTAATTGCCTTTGAGAAGGTGCTGGTGAGCCAAGTCAGGATAACTTGCATTGGAGAGCATTCAACACACTCCTGAATTGTGCCTTGAAGGTAACGGGCAGGGTTGGAGAGTCAGGAGATGAAGTACTTGTAGAATTCCAAGTCTCTTGTAGCCACACTATTGCTATGGCTCATGCAGTTAATTTTCCCAGTCAATGGTGAGTCCCAGGATGGTGACAGTGGAGAACTCAGTAATGGCAATCCTGTTGAATGTCAAGGGAAGGTAGTTGCATTCTTTCTTGTTGGAGATTGTCATTGCCTGCCACTTATGTGGTGTGTATATTACTTTGTTAAATCTTTCTGCAAAGCAATCAAAGACAGTTGCCAAAAAGATAGAGTTAGGATTCATGCAGTCTGCAAGTAGAGATTCTCTTTCTGCTATTAACACCTATTTCCTTTTTATCATCTGGAAGCTGCTTTTAGAATCATAGAATTTACAGTACAGAAGGAGGCCATTTGGCCCATCGAGTCTGCACTGGTCCTTGGAAAGAGCACCCCACTTAAGCCCACACCTTCACCCTCTCCCCATCACCCCACCTTTTTGGACGCAAAGGGGAATTTATCATGGCCAATCCACCCAACCTGCACATCTTTGGGCTGTGGGAGGAAAGCGGAGCACATGGAGGAAACCCACGCAGACACGGGGAGAACGTGCAGACTCCGCATAGACAGTGACCCAAGCCGGGAATTGAACCTGGGACCCTGGAGCTGCGAAGCAACTGTGCTAACCACTGTGTTACTGTGCTGGCCATCATTGAGGCATCATTGTACAGGCAACAAAATAACTTACATTGCCCTGACCTGTATATCATTCTTCATGGTGGACCCTCATGTTTGAGAATGTTGGCAAATGCTTCCAGTTGTTGGAAGCATCACAGCTGGACCCATCACCAGGTTGCTACCTGTGCACTCCAGCAATGGTTACTGATTAACATGAAGGAATATTGCTGATTTATTCCCTTTTCCAAATGTTGTCTATGCTTTAACCTTCTGTTCCAAGGGCACAGAGACAAATTGTGCCATCCCTAATGTCATTTTGTCTGAGTTCTGGTTAATTAGCACAAGTCAAGGACTTTCTGGTTTGTGTGGCTTGATTGTAACTAAAGTCCTATCGTTTGAGAGTTGCCTGAAATCTAATCAGCAGATGAGTTATTTGATATAATGCTTCCACTAGTCTAGCCTGCTGTTAGAATAATATTCCAAACCATGGCTGACTCTTAACTGCCCTCTGAATTGGTTTAATTAGTTATATTAAAACATCCACAAAAAGAAGAAGAATGAGAATAAAATCTGTCGGACATTGGCACCAGAAAAGCATTAGTACACTCTGTCCAGTTGACCCTCAAAGCCTTCCTTTTTAAATTTTTAATATTTTTATAAATTTAGAGCACCCAATTCTTTTTTTCCAAGTTAGTGACAATTTTACATGGCCAATTGAATTACCCTGCACATCTGTTTGGGTTTAGTCTGCATGGATTTCCTCCAGGTACTCCAGTTTCCTTCCACAGTCCAAAGATGTACAGGTTAGGTGGATTGGCCATGTTAAATTGCTGCTTAGTGTCCAGCGATGTGCAGGTTAGATTATGGGGTCAGGGGGGTAGGGAGAGGTGGTTGGGTGAGTGGATAATAGCAGAGTGCTCATTGAAAGGGTCGGTGCAGACTCGCTGGCCGAATGGCCTCCTTCTGCACTGTCGGGACTCTGTGATGGTATGAGGCACAAGTTGGATATGATGAATTGGGAACCGTTACTTAAAGGGATGACAATGGATAGGCAATGTCAAACATTCAAAGACTGCATGGATGAACTGCAGCAATTGTTTATTCTTGTCTGACACAACAATAAAATGGGAAAGGTGGCCAAACCATGGCTTACAAGGGAAATTATAGATAGTATTAGATCCAAGGAAGAGGCAAACAAATTGGCCAGGAAAAACTCATTGAGAACCGGGAGCAGTATAGAATTCAGCAAAGGAGGACCATGGGATTGATTAAGAAGGGAAAACAGTACGAGAGTAAGCTTGTGGGGAACATAAAAACTGACTGTAAATGTATCTATAGATATGTGAAGAGAAAAAGATTGGTGAAGACAAATGTAGGTTCCTTACAGTCAGAAACAGGGGAATTCATAAGGGGGGAGATAGATATGGGTGACCAACTGAATACATACTTTGGTTCTGTCTTCAATAAAGAGGACACAAATAATATTCCAGAAATGTTGGGGAACACAAGGTTTAGTGAGAGGGAGGAACTGAATGAAATCAGTATTAGTAAAGAAATGTGTTGGAGAAATTGATGGAATTGAAGGCCAATAAATCCCCAGGTCCTGATTATCTACATCCCAGAGTAATTAAGGAAGTGGATCAAGATATAGTGAATGCATCGGTGGTCATCTTCCAACATTCTATCGACTCTGGAACAGTTCCTACAGATTGGAAGATAACTAATGTAACCCTTATTTATAAAGGGAGTTAAGGAAAAAACAGTGAATTATAGACCATTAAGCCTGACGCCGGTAGTGGGGAAAAATTCCATTACCAAAGATTTTATAGCAGAGCCTTTGGAAAACAGTGGCAGGATTGGACAGAGTCAACATGGATTTATGAAAGGTAATTCATGCTTGACAAATCTACTTGATAGCACTATCATAGATTATCATAGATTATCATAGAATTTACAGTACAGAAGGAGGTCATTCGGCTCATCGAGTCTGCACCAGCTCTTGGAAAGAGCACCCTACCCAAGGTCAACACCTCCACCCTATCCCCATAACCCAATAACCCCACCCAACACTAAGGGCAATTTTGGACACTAAGGGCAATTTATCATGGCCAATCCACCTAACCTGCACATCTTTGGACTGTGGGAGGAAACCTGAGCACCCGGCGGAAACCCACGCACACACGGGGAGCATGTGCAGACTCCGCACAGACAGTGACCCAAGCCGGAATCAAACCTGGGACCCTGGAGCTGTGAAGCAATTGTGCTATCCACAATGCTACCGTGCTGCCCTTATTGATGTCACCTTCCATCATTTTGCTGAGGATGGAGAGTAGACTGATAGGGCAGTAATTGGCTGGGTTGGATTTGTCTTCTTTCTTGTGTACAGGACACTCCTGGCCAATTTTCCACATTGCCGGGTAGATGCCAGTGTTGTAGCTGTACTGGAACAGCTTGGCTAGGAGTGCGGCAAGTTCTGGAGCACAGGTTTTCAGTACTATTGCCAGAATATTATCAGGACCCATAGTCTTTGCAGTATCCAGTGCCTTCAGCCATTTCTTGATATCACGTGGAGTGAATCGTAGTGGCTGAAGTTTGACATCTGTGATGCTAGGGACCTCCGGAGGAGACCGGGATGGATCATCCACTCGCCACTCCTGGCTGAAGATTGTCTTTTGTACATATGTGCTGGGCTCGTCCCTTATTGAGAATGGGGAATTTTATGGAGCCTCCTCCTGCAGTGACTTGTTTAATTGTCCACCACCATTCACAACTGGATGTGGCAGGACTACAGAGCTCAGATATGATGCATTAGTTGTGGAATCACTTAGCTCTGTCTATTACTTGCTGCTTATGCTGTTTGGTACGCAAGTAGTCTGTATTGCAGCTTTGCCAGGTTGACACCTCATTTTTCGGTATGCCTGATGTTGCTCCTGGCATGCTCTCCTGAGTTGATCTCCTGACTTGGTGGTAATGGTAGAATGGGGATTATGCTGGGCCATGAGGTTACAGATTGTGGTTGAACACAATTCGACTGCTGCTGATGGCCCACAGTGCCTCATGGATGCCCAATCTTGAGTTGCTAGGTCTGTTTGAAGTCTGTCCCATTTAACACAGGAGTAATGCCACACAACACAATGGAGATTATCCTCAGTGTGAAGACATGTCTTTGTCTCCACAAGGGCTATACGGTGGTCACTCCTACCAATAATGTCATGGACAGATGTATCTGCAGCAGGCAGATTGGTGAGTATGAGGTCAAGTATGTTTTTCCCTCTTATTGGTTCCCTCACGACCTGCTGCAGTCCCAGTCTAGCAGCAATGTCCTTCAGAACCCAGCCAGCTCGGTCTGTGGTGGTACTATCGAGCCACTCTTGATGATGGATATGGAAGTCCCCTACACAGACGCATATTCTGCACCCTTGCCACCTTCAGTGCTTCCTCCAAGTGGTGTTCAACATGGAGGAATGCTGATTCATCAGCTGATGGTGGCCAGCACATGGTAACCAGCGGGAGATTTTGTTGCCCATGTTTAACCTGAAGCTATGAGACTTCATGGCCAGAGTCGATATTAAGGACTCACAGGGCACCTCCCTCCTGACTGTATATCACTGTGCCTCCATCTCTGCTGGGTCTGTCCTGCCAGTGAGAAGGGGCATACCCAGGAATGGTGATAATGGTGTCTGGGACATTGTCTGTAAGGTATGATTTTCTGAGTATGACTATGTTAGGCTGTGGCTTAACTAGTCTGTGAGACAGCTCTCCCAACTTTGGCACAAGCCCCCAGATGTTAGTAAGGACGACTTTGCAGGGTTGGCAGGACTGGGTTTGCAGTTGTCGTTTCCGGTGCCTGGGTCAGTGCTGGGTGACCCGTCCAGTTTCATTCTTTTTTTGTGTTTTCGTAGCAGTTGAATACAACTGAGTTGCTTGCTAGGCCATTTCAGCGGGCATTTAAGAGTCGGTCACATTGCTGTGAACCTGGAATCACATGTAGGCCTGACCAGGTAAGGATGGCAGATTTCTTTTCCAATAGGACATTAGTGAACCAGATGGGTTTTTATGACAATCAACAATGGTTTCAAGGTCACTATTAGACTTTTATTTCCAGATATTTTATTGAGTTTAAATTCCACCACCTGCTGTGTTGGGATTCGAACGCGGGTCCCCAGATCATTATCCTGGGTCTCTGGATTACTAGTCCAGTGACAATAGCACTATGCCACCACCTCCCTCCACCATAAGGTCAGAAGTGGGGATGTTTGCAGATGACTGCAATATTCTCAGCATCATTCTCTACTCGTCAGATAATGAAGCATTCCATGTCCAAATGCAGCAAGACCTGGACAATATCCAGGCTTGGGTTGACAAGTGGTAAATTACATTCGCGCCATGTAAGTGTCAGGCAATGACCATCTCCTACAATAGAGGATTTAACCACCGCCGCTTGACATTCATTGGCATTACCTTCGCTGAATCCCCCACAATCAACATTCTGGGGGTTACTATTACACATTAATACTGTGGCTACCAGGGCAGGTCAAAGGCTAGGAATCCTACGGCGAGTAACTCACCTCCCGACCCTCCAAAGCCTGTCCACCATCTACAAGGCACAAGTCAGGAGTGGGCACAGTAATAAGTCTTACAACACCAGGTTAAAGTCCAACAGGTTTGTTTGGAATTACTAGCTTTCGAAAGCTAGTGATTTCAAAAAAACCTGTCGGACTTTAACCTGGTGTTGTAAGACTTATTACTGTGCCCAGCACAGTCCAACGCCGGCATCTCCACATCAAGTCAGGAGTGTAATGGAATACTATCCACTTGCCCGGATGAGTGCTGCTCCAACAACACTTAAGACGCTCAACACTATCCATGACAAAGCAGCCCGCTTGATTCTTCCCTCTGCCAGAAACATTCAAACTCTCCACCACCAACGAACAGTGGCAGCCGTGTGTACCATCTACAAGATGCACTGCAGTAACTCACCAAGGTTCCTTAGACAGCACCTTCCAAACCCACAACCGCTACCATTTAGAAGGACAAGAGCAGCAGATACCTGGGAACGCTACCACCTGGAGGTTCTCCACCAAGTCACTAACAACCCAGGCTTGGGAATATATCGCCATTCCTTCACTGTCACTGGGGCAACATCCTGGAACTCAAGGATTTCAGCGGTTCAAGAAGGCAACTCACAACCACCTTCTGAAGGGCAACTAGGGATATGCAATAAATGCTGGCCTAACCAGTGACTCCCACATCCCGTAGGTGAAATAATGCAAATTACTATCACCTCACCTCTTTTCTCCATGTTTGAACCAAGGCTGTAATAAGATCAGGAGCTGAGTGACCTTGGTGGAAACCAAACTGAGCGTCAGTGGGCAGGTTATTGCTGAGCAAGTCCTGCTTGATAGCGATTTGGTAACCCCTTCCATCACTTCATTGATGATTGAAGGTAGACTGATGGTCCAGTAATTGGTCGGGTTGGATTTGTCCTGTTTCTTATGTACAGGTCACACCTGGGCAACTTTCCACTTTGCCAGATAAATGCCAGCATTGTAGCTGTACTGGAACAGCTTGGCTAGGGGCACAGCACGTTCTGAAGCACAAACCTTCAGGACTATTGCCAGAATATTGTCAGGTCCCATAGCGTTTGTAGTATAGAGTGCCTTCAGCTGTTTCTTGACATCACGTGGACTGAAATGAATTGGCTGAAGATTGATTAATAATGAAAAAGGGAGTCAGACAAGTAACACAAAGATGATGTTATTTATGATACGTACTATTTACAAGGAGGCCCGGTTGAACCTCACCGGGTCCTCTCTCTCTGTCGGTCGGTTTCTATCTGGCTGACCTCATATACAATATGGTATAAGCCCCATAGTTAGTGGGGCAGCTTATACTCCTCGAGCTACACGGCTAAAAGCAATCAAGCCAGCCCCGGGTGTTCTGTGCAGGTTATTACACCCTTCCCCCCAAAAATCTGAAGATCTCAATAGGGAACGATGAGGACATTGAAGACGAGGAGCAGAGGATGAAGAAGTTAAAAAGACTGACGATAAGGAAGGAACAGAAGAAACCAGCTCAGCTCGGCGGGTGGCACAGATGCTTTGGCCTCGGTACACCGTTTCCTGGTAGCGGGACCGGATCAGTCGCAGTATAACGAGCTGGAGAACTACTCTTGTGGCTGGACCGCCTGGGCAGAGAACCCTCCAAATGTGGTCAAATAATGATCTCTGATTCGGAAACTCCAGAGGTTTGTGTCTCCATAGCAGAATCAGACAACCAGACATTAGGAATTTCGGTATCCGAGAAGAAAACGATGTAGTCGGTAGTCGGATATGCAGAATGGGAGTAATCATTAGGACCGGGGTGGAGTTCCTCTGAGGATCCGTCCAAGCTGTGGGCCGGACAGGGGTAGAGTTCCCCCGAGGAACCCCCGGAGTGGAAGACTGCCAGACACAAAGATGATCTAGGTGACGCTTATAGGGATACTTACTTGGCAACAACCTCTTTATCAATGCTCAATTTTGGTTCTGCCAGGGCCACTCAACTCTAGTTGTAGCCGAGGGCAGTACGGTGGCACAGTGGGTTAGCACTGTGGCCTCACGGCGCCGAGGTCCCAGGTTCGATCCCGGTTCTGGGTCACTGTCCATGTGGAGTTTGCAGTTTCTCCCCATGTTTGCGTGGGTTTGGCCCCCATAACCCAAAAATGTGCAAGCTAGGTGGATTGGTCACGCTAAATTGCCCCTTAATTGGAAAAAAATGAATTTGGTACTCTAAATTTTTTTTTAAACTCTAGTTATAGCCTTGTCCCAAATATGGAAAATAATAACTGAATTCCAAAGGTGATGTGAGAATGACTGCCTTTGACATCAAGGCAGAATTTGATCAAGTGAAGCATCAAAGACCCCTCGCAAAATCAGGAGCAAAACCCCCCACTAGTGTTCCTCAGGGTGCAACCATCTTCAGCGACTCCATCAATGACCTTTACTCCAACATAAGATCAGAAGTGGGGTAGTTCACTGATGATTATAAATGGTTCAATGCCATTCCTGATTCCTCAGACACTGAATCAGACGACCCATCAACGGGACGGGCGTGCTCCAGCACAACCGGTGCCATCTTTTTGGAAAGGATGGTGTGTGTGAGGATTGCAGTGCATATATGCGGCTGCAGCTTGTCAGCCTCCTGAGTGTCAATCACGAATCTGGCAAATCCCGCACCATTTTTCATTGGAATCGATCGTGTTCCACTTGGCACCGATGCTAACCCCTCAATGATCATTGAATCAGGCAAGGTGCAGCACCAGTTTTGTTGTCATGGAAGTCCGCGAATCTTGCCCTGGCATCAACACTTAATTTCAGGATGGAGAATCCCACCGTAAGTGTTCCTGCCGGAACTGAACAGCGAGCGATTCACGTTTCTGCTGTGATGCTTTTCGTTCCAAGATACAAGACTCTGCCAACATGAATTGGAAGCAATTCGCAGTCCAGCGGGCGATGTAAACACTGGGCCGGAATTAGTGCTTTAAGTGCCTGACAAGCTGGAGCTGCTTTTAAGCGCTCCACTCTCTACACACGCATTGCAGCCACAAGTAGGCTTGCATTAACGCTGCAATGAAGTTACTGTGAAAATCCCCTAGTCGCCACACTCCGGCGCCTGTCCGGGTACACTGAGGGAGAATTCCAAATGTCCAATTCACCTAACAAGCACATCTTTCGGGACTTGTGGAGGGAAACCGGAGCACCCGGAGGAAACCCACGCAGACTCGGGGAGAACAAACAATACAAGAATCTCCACATGATCCAGGAAACAATTTGCTTTATTGGTGCTTACGGATTGAATAACTAACTTCCTTTACCATGTTCATTTACCATGGTATCTGCAGTTGTATGTATAATCACCCAATTCCGCAATCTTTCATGAATCAGTAGTGTTGCCACATGAACACCACAAAGAAGCTTAGTTCTGTGATGGGAAAGCAGAAAGATAATTAATTCTGGTTAAACCCAGTAAAGACAATGCAGGTTTTCATCACTCTTTAACACCGATCATTTTTCTTCTGTTCTTCTAATCAATGTAATGTTTATGAGAACCAACCTATAGCCCATCTATAAATCAGCAAATATCATTATGGACAGGGGTGAGTTGTGCAGTAATTTCCCCCTATTTCCCACCTCTCGGTTGATTGCAACAAGATGTATTTTTGAGGAGTGGTTTAACCTTTTGAGTACTGTAACTTTTAAGAGCAGACACAAAAAAGGCTTTCTTGTAAGTTTAAATCAAAAGAAAGGATGAAGGACTTCCGGTTGCGGCTCTGCGGAGCTAAGCCGCACGTTCGGCAGCTCCCGCTTGAAACAGACTTTTGGGCTCTTTTCAGGGCCCCCAACAGCACTTTTACGACATTTCCCGGTGTGGGAAGAAGACTGCAACATTCTCCCGACAATGTATGGCTTGGACCAGGAGCGGAGCGACTAAAAAAGTGGTGGTGAAGCCAAAGAAAGTGCGAGGGAAGAAGAGCAAGATGGTGGCGGGTGGGGACCAGGCAGCGTGGATGCAGTGGGCGCAGGAGCAGCAGCAGGTTATCCAGCGCTGCTTCAGGGAGCTCAAAGCGGACATGCTGGAATCGATGAAGGCTTCTATTGATAAGCGTTAGGTGGCAACATTGAAAAGTGTGAGGTGATTTATTTTGGAAGGAATAACAGGAAGACAGAGTACTGGGCTGATGGTAAGATTCTTGGTAGTGTGGATGAGCAGAGAGATCTCAGTGTCCATGTACATAGATCCCTGAAAGTTGCCACCCATATTGAGAGGGTTGTTCACAAGGCGTATGATGTGTTAGCTTTTATTGGTAGAGGGATTGAGTTTCGGAGCCATGAGGTCATGCAGCAGCTGTACAAAACTCTGTTGCGGCCGCATTTGGAGTATTCCGTGCAATTCTGCTCGCCGCATTATAGAACAGAGAACATAGAACATTACTGCGCAGTACAGGCCCTTCGGCCCTCGATGTTGCGCCGACCTGTGAAACCACTCTAAAGCCCATCTACACTATTCCCTTATCATCCATATGTCTATCCAATGACCAATCAAATGCCCTTAGTGTTGGCGAGTCCACTACTATTGCAGGCAGGGCATTCCACACCCTTACTACTCTCTGAGTAAAGAACCTCCCTCTGACATCTGTCCTATATCTATCTCCCCTCAATTTAAAGCTATGTTCCCTCGTGCTAGACATCACCATCCGAGGAAAAAGGCTCTCACTGTCCACCCTATCCAATCCTCTGATCATCTTGTATGCCTCAATTAAGTCACCTCTTAACCTTCTTCTCTCTAACGAAAACAGCCTCAAGTCCCTCCATACCAGGCAACATTCTGGTAAATCTCCTCTGCACCTTTTCCAATGCTTCCACATCCTTCCTATAATGCGGCGACCAGAATTGCACGCAATACTCCAAATGCGGCCGCACCAGAGTTTTGTACAGCTGCAACATGACCTCATGGCTCCGAAACTCAATCCCTCTACCAATAAAACCTAACACACCACACGCCTTCTTAACAACCCTCTCAACCTGGGTGGCAACTTTCAGGGATCTATGTACATGGACACCGAGATCTCTCTACTCATCCACACTGCCAAGAATCTTACCATCAGCCCAGTACTCTGTCTTCCTGTTATTCCTTCCAAAATAAATCACCTCACACTTTTCTGCATTAAACTCCATTTGCCACCTCTCAGCCCAGCGCTGCAGCTTATCTATGTCCCTCTGTAACTTGTAACATCCTTCCGCACTGTCCACAACTCCACCGACTTTAGTGTCATCTGCAAATTTACTCACCCATCCTTCTACGCCCTCCTCCAGGTCATTTATAAAAATGACAAACAGCAGTGGCCCCAAAACAGATCCTTGTGGTACACCACTAGTAACTGGACTCCAGTCTGAACATTTCCCACCAACCACCACCCTTTGTCTTCTTCCAGCTAGCCAATTTCTGATCCAAACTGCTAAATCACCCTGAATCTCATGCCTCCGTATTTTCTGCAGTAGCTTACCGTGGGGAACCATATCAAATGCTTTACTGAAATCCATATTCACCACATCAACTGCTTTACCCTCATCCACCTGTTTGGTCACCTTCTCAAATAACTGAATAAGGTTTGTGAGGCACGACCTATCCTTCACAAAACCGTGTTGACTATCTCTAATCAAATTATTCCTTTCCAGATGATTATACATCCTATCTCTTATAAACCTTTCCAAGATTTTGTCCACAACAGAAGTAAGGCTCACTGATCTATAGTTACCGGGGTTGTCTCTACTTCCCTTCTTGAACAAGGGGGCAACATTTGCTATCCTCCAGGCTTCTGGCACTATTCCTGTAGACAAAGCTGACTTAAAGATCAAAGCCAAAGGCTCTGCAATCTCCTCCCTAGCTTCCCAGAGAATCCTAGGATAAAACCCATCCGGCCCAGGGGACCTATCTATTTCCACACTTTCCAGAATTGCTAACACCTCCTCCTTATGAACCTCAAGCCCTCTAGTCTAGTAGCCTGTACCTCAGTATTCTCCTCGACAACATTGTCTTTTTCCTGTGTGAATACTGACAAAATATATTCATTTAGCACCTCTCCTATCTCCTCGGACTCCACACACAACTTCCCGCTACTGTCCTTGACTGGCCCTACTCTTACCCTAGTCATTCTTTTATTCCTAACAGGATGTGGAAGCATTGGAAAGGGTGCAGAGGAGATTTACTAGAATGTTGCCTGGTATGGAGGGAAGATCTTAGGAGGGAAGGCTGAGGAACTTGAGGCTGTTTTCATTAGAGAGAAGGTTAAGAGGGGACTTAATTGAGGCATACAAGATGATTAGAGGATTAGATAGGGTGGACAGTGAGAGCCTTTTTCCTTGGATGGTGATGTCTAGCACAAGGGGACATAGCTTCAAATTGAGGGGAGATAGATATAGGACAGATGTCCAGAGGTAGGTTCTTTACTCAGAGAGTAATAAGGGCGTGGAATGCCCTGCCTGCAACAGTAGTGGACTCGCCAACACTAAGGGCATTTAAATGGTCATTGGATAGACATATGGACGATAAGGGAATAGTGTAGATGGGCTTTAGAGTGGTTTCACAGGTCGGTGCAACATCGAGGGCGGAAGGGCCTGTACTACGCTGTAATGTTCTATGTTCTATGATGTCCCGGGCACTGATCTCCTTGATTCTGAAGCGGGACAAGGATCCCCTGCAGTGTGGGTCTTACATGCCGATTTTGTTGTTAAATGTAGGTGCCAAGGTGCTGGCAAAGGTCTTAGCCACGAGAATTGAGGATTGGGTGCCGCAGGGCATCCAAGATGACCAGACGGGGTTCGTGAAGGGGAGGCAGTTAAACGCGAATGTGCGGAGGCTCCTGAACGTTCTTCTGATGCCGACGAGGGATGGGGAGGCGGAGACAGCGGCGGCGATGGACGCTGAGAAGGCCTTCGATAGGGTAGAGTGGGGGTACTTGTGGGAGGTGCTGAAGGGGTTTGGGGAGGGGTTCGTCAGGTGGGTTAGGCCGTTGTACGAGGTCCCAATGGCGAGTGTGGCCACGAACAAGAGGAGGTCTGAATATTTTCGGTTGCATCGAGGGATGAGGCAGGGGTGTCCCTTGTCCCCCCCTGCTCTTCGCACTGGCAATTGAACCCTTGGCTATGGCACTGAGGGAGTCGAGGAACTGGAGGGGGCTGGTGCGGGGTGGGGAGGAGCATAGGATGTTGCTCTATGCGGACGACTTGCTGCTATATGTGGCGGACCCGGTGGGGGGAATGCCAGAGGTAATGAGGATCCTCAGGGAGTTCGGGGATTTCTCGGGTACAAGCTCAACATGGGGAAGAGCGAGTTGTTCGTGGTTCACCCAGGGGACCAGGAGAGGGGGATTGGTGAGCTCCCACTAAAAAGGGCGGAGAGGAGCTTCAGGTATTTGGGGGTCCACGTGGCCAGGAGCTGGGGGGGCTCTGCATAGACTTAATTTCACGAGGCTGGTGGAGCAAATGGAGGAGGAGTTTAAGAGGTGGGACGCGTTGCCGCTGTCCCTGACAGGGAGGGTGCAGTCAGTCAAGATGACGATGCTCCCAAGGTTTTTGTTCCTGTTCCAGTGCCTCCCCATTCTTATCCCGAAGGCCTTCTTTAGGCAGGTCAACAGGAGCATAACGGGGTTTGTGTGGGCGCGAGGGTCTCCGATGGTGAGAAGGGTGTTCCTGGAGCGGAGTAGGGATACGGGGGGGCTGCACTGCCCAACCTCTGCGGGTACTACTGGGCCGCCAATGCGGCGATGGTGTGCAAGTGTCTGATGGAGGGGGAGGGGGCGGCATGGAAGAGGCTGGAGACGGCGTCTTGTGAGGATACGAGTCTGGAGGCGCTGGCAACGGCGCCGCTGCCGCTCTCTCCAATGAGATATACCACGAGCCCGGTGGTAGCGGCTACCCTCAAAATTTGGGGGCAATGAAGGCGACACAGGGGGGAAGTGGGGTCTCGGTGTAGACCCCGATACGGGGGAACCACCGGTTTGTCCCAGGGAGAATAGATGGAGAGTTTTCAGGGTGGCACAGGGCAGGGATAAGAAGATTGGGGGACCTGTTTGTGGATGGGAAGTTCGCAAACCTGGGTGAGCTGGAGGAGAAGTACGGGCTCCCCCCAGGAAACACCTTTATGTATCTACAGGTAAGCGCGTTTGCCAGGCAGCAAGTGGTGGAATTCCCGCTGCTGCCGCCACGTACGGTACAGGACAGGGTGCTCTCGGGGGGGTGGGTTGGAGAGGGAAAGATCTCGGCAACATACCAGGTGATGCAGGAGGAGCAGGAGGCCTCGGTGGAGTAGCTGAAAGGTAAGTGGGAGGAGGAGTTGGGGGAGGGGACGTGGGCAGATGCCCTAGGGAGGGTGTACTCTTCCTCTTCGTGCGCAAGGCTCAGCCTCATACAGTTTAAGGTGCTGCACAGGACACACATGACCAGGACAAGGATGAGCCGTTTTTTTGGGGGTGCGGACAGGCGTGTTGGGGAGCCCAGCATCTATTGTATTAAGATCAAGTCATATGCCCATAACATGTAATAGAAAGATGGAGATTTTAGTTTCAAAAAGCACTTATGGAATGTGGACAATTTACCTTGGCTTGTTAGGGAGTCAGGGAGCCCAGCAAATCACACCCATATGTTCTGGGCATGCCCAGCGCTGGAGGAATTTTGGAAGGGTGTAGCGAGGACGGTGTCGAGGGTGGTAGGATCCAGGGTCAAACCGGGCTGGGGGCTCGCAATATTTGGGGTTGCAGAGGAGCCGGGAGTACAGGAGGCGAAAGAGGCCGGTATTCTGGCCTTTGCGTCCCTGGTAGCCCGGCGAAGGATTCTTCTTCAGTGGAAGGATGCGAGGCCCCCAAGCGTGGAATCCTGGATCAACGATATGGCGGGGTTTATTAAATTGGAGAGGGTGAAATTTGCCTTAAGGGGATCAGTGCAAGGGTTTTTCAGGCGGTGGCAACCGCTCTTAGACTTCCTGGCAGAACGTTAGACAATGGTCAGCAGCAGCAACCTGGGGGGGGGGGGGGGGTTCTATTTTATTTTTGTTTGTCTATACTGGGGGATCTGAAGGGGTGTATGCATTTGCTATGTTTGCTATGTATTTCGGTGGCTTAATTTATTATTTATGTATAGGGGGCAGGGAGGCACTGGGTTTTGTTTTATTGGGTTCCTTTTACACTTTGTTGTTGATATTTTGTGAAAACTTTAATAAAAATTATTTTGAAAAAAAAGGAAGGATGAACATTTATTTTCACAATACCTGAAATGTAATCACAATAAACAGTCACTCCAGCCAAACACAGGCACACACACACATAATGATGAGTTCTAAAGAAGGAGTTTGCACTTCAATTTCCTCATGTCCCAAGAGTCAATATTACAGTCTTCTCTAAGAAGCTTGTCAGAAGCATTGTAAGCCTGGAAATTATCTTTCAGTCCACTGAATGAAAAATAGAGGTCTCTGATAACTCACAATGGTATTAATTTATTTTTATTCGTTCATGGGAGGTGAGGCCAGCATTTGTTGTCCATCCCTGAGGGCATTTAAGAGTCAACCACATTGCTGTGGGTCTGGAGTCACATGTAGGCCAGACCAGGTAAGGATGACAAATTTCCTTCCCTAAAGGACTAGATTGGTTTCATGGTCATCATTAGACTTTTAATTCCAGATTTTCTTTAATTGAATTCAAATTCCACCATCTGTAATGAGCCTCAGTAATGCGAAAATTTTATCTTGCAGGTAGAACAAATCAGCCCCAATTATCTGCCTTTGGTAGATTTTCCAGGCAGTTCCTGCTCTTGTGACGGGCAAGATGGCTTCCCTCTGGTCTTTAAATCCCAGAATGACTTTATTGGACTATTCTTAGAATAAATTATATATTTGCATTCTCCATCCATTTTCTGCCATGTGATCCAAGTTTCTTGTTTCTATTGTCCACACAAATGGTGAATGGTTAAGGAGTCTGTTACACAATGGCGGAATTTTAGTCCATCAACATTCCACCAATGTACTGTCTTTATTTGCAATCCCATCTTTATGTGGTCAGCAAGTGAAACATTCATTATTACTTTAAATCTCTTCAATGGAAATTGAAAGGAGCAGTCATCAACTCCTCGGAAGGTCATTTACATTTTAAGTAAGTTTCCAGAAATATGCCCAGATATGTATGACCTTAAGTCTGTACAGAAACAACAAAATAAGTTACCTGGCCCATGGAGTCCATTTTGTCAAGGTAAATTGTCCACATTCCATAAGTGCTTTTTGAAACTAAAATCTCCATCTTTCTATTACATGTTATGGGCATATGACCTGATCTTAACACAATAGATGCTGAAATTAAATTATTTTGTGTTAAAATTAACTGGGTAAAAGCTGGTCATGACAAGACAAACTTTAGCAGCTGCTAGATTAAATAATGCAGAGCAATATTGTAGCCTTTACATTCCCTCATTAATCAGCTACAGTGAACCCTCAGTAAAGCATTCTAATCAGTGATGCAAGAAATATGACTCCCATACTAACAGGAAAACTATGTAAAGCTTCTGATAATACTGGTAATGAAGCTTTGACAAAGGATCATCTGGACGCGAAACGTTAGCTCTTTTCTCTCCCGACAGATGCTGCCAGATCTGCTGAGATTTTCCAGCATTTTCTCTTTGGTTTCTGGTAATACCATGTGCTTTAATCCTGCACTTCTCTGTATTACAATGATAAATCTTGCGACAGAGAAAGTCTCAGTCAGTTTCAAGCTCGCCTCTTATTGACATGGGTCAGTACCTTAACATAACCTGATGAAGAATATCAGAATAGTAACAGTGAAGATTATAAGGATCAATAAAACAGAAATTAGAGATAATTCAATGTTGTGTGGAACACAGTTGCTTTTGAGGTGTTGGGAAGAAATAAAATTGCATAGAACGTAACATAGAGGGTATTTGCATAGAAGGTTAATAATGCAGAGCATGAGATTAGATAAATATTCTGGGAGTTTTACTTGGTTACCTTTGGGACAGGGCGGCATGATAGCACAGTGGTTAGCACTGTTGCTTCACAGCTCCAGGGTCCCAGGTTCGATTCCCGGCTTGGGTCACTGTCTGTGCGGAGTCTGCATGTTCTCCCTGTGCCTGGGTGGGTTTCCTATGGGTGCTCCAGTTTCCTCCCATAAGTCCAAAGATGTGCAGGTTAGGTGGATTGACCATGCTAAATTGCCCTTAGTGTTCAAAAAGATTAGGTGGGGTTACTGGGTTACGGGGATAGGGTGAAGGTATGAGCTTAAGTAGGGTGCTCTTTCCAAGGGCCGGTACAGACTCGATGGGCCAAATGGCCTCCTTCTGCACATTAAATTCAATGTCTATGAAAAATTTTTATTAGGAGAATAAATAAACTGGGCAGAGTAGAATACTTAAAATCCTTACAGCGCAGAAGGAGGGCAGTCGGCCCATCGAGTATGCGCCGACCCTTAGAAAGAGTACTCTACCCATGTCCACTCTCCCATCCACCCTGCCCTATTCCCGTAATCCCATAGCCTAAACTGCACATCCCTGGACACTAAGGGGCAATTTATCATGGCCAATCCATCTAACCTGCACATTTTGGACTGTGGGAGGAAACCGGAGCACCCGGAGGAAACCCACGCAGACACGGGGAGAACGTACAAACGTAAATGATGGAGTAGATTTTGGCCGGGATTCTCTAAAATCGCGGCTAAGTGTTGACGCCAACTTAAACACCGGCGTTTTTCATGCCGGCAACAACGGGCCTCCTGGCCCAGCGATTTTATGGCCCACAGGGGGCCTGCATGGTGCCGGAGTGCTGCACGCAATGCCGGCACCGATACGCGGCCCTGCACTGCTGGCCGCGGGTCTGCGCATGCGCGTGGCGGCCGGCAGTGGGGCTGAGTATGCGCGCAGTGGCCACTTCTGCGCCAGGCCCCCGCAAAATGGGCCCGCGCACAGCGGGCCGGCATAGTAGAAGGTAGGCCTCACTCCCGGATCACGCACGCCTGCCGAGCGGTGGCCGTCGTGCAGGCCCCCCACCCAGAGTCTGATCCCGCCCGTCCCTCTACCAGGACGACCACAGCGGCCGCGGGTCCGAGCTCCCGCCGGGTGGAACCATGTTAGAACCACACCGGCGAGAACTCGGCTGGTCGACCGTGGAGAATCGCCGCGGGGGATTCCGCCGGTTGCCGGAGAATCGTATGCCGGCGTCGCGGGCCGTCTCGCCGTCAATTCCGATTCTCCGAGCCGGCGCGGGCTCGGAGAATCCCGGCCTTTATGAGGCCTGTGGAATGATTTCGCTTAATTTGCTCAATAGTCTTTGGTACATCTATGATTTGTATGTTTTCATTCTGTTCACCCATCAATCCATCAATTTAGCTGAGTAATGAATAGTCAGGACAAGATGACATTGTAATAAAAATAAGCAAGGATGAAGAATAGGGAATATTTACATGCAAAATGCTTTACTATTAGCTTGCAACTTCTTCTCCAACAACAAGAATTTGAATCAATGCAGTAAAATATCCAAAAACACTTCACAGGGATGGCAAACAAAATTCAGCACTGAGATTTTAGGTCAATGGCCAAAAATCTCCCTTCAAAGAGACAGGTTGTCAGGAGTGTCTGAAAGGAGAAAAAAAGGATAGAGACATGGAGATTTAAGGAGAAAATTCTAGAGTTTAGGACCGAGAAAGCTGATGGCTGTCCCAAAGGTGGAGCAATTAAAATCAGGTATTCGGCTAGAAGTGGAAGAGCACACTTATCTTTGAAAGTTGTAGGAGGCTACAAAGACGGGAGGTGTAAGCCTGCGGAGGGATTTAAAAACAACAAGACATTTTAAAATCAATGTTTTGTTCAACTGGGAGACAATACAGGTTACAGTGGGACTGGGTAAACAAGACTTGGTGCAATTTAGGGTACAGACAGTGGAGATTCAGATAAGCTCATGTTTACAGATAAATGAAGGGCGGCACGATAGCACAGTGGGTCGTACTGTTGCTTCACAGCTCCAGGGTCCCAGGTTCGATTCCCGCTTGGGTCACTGTCTGTTTGGAGTCTGCACGTTCTCCCTGTGTCTACGTGGGTTTCCTGCGGGTGCTCCGGTTTCTTCCCGAAAGACATGCTGTTAAGTAGTTTGGACATTCTGAATTCTCCCTCTGTGTACCTGAACAGGTGCCGGAATGTGGCGACTAGGGGCTTTTCACAGGAACTTCATTTCAGTGTTAGCGTAAACCTACTTCTAACAATAAAGATTATTATTATATAGCATATCTATCACACCTCAACATGAAAAAATCTTTTGCAAGTATTCCATCCATTTGATTTGATATTAAAACCATTCTAGAAACATACTCTTGACCCTAATTTTGATATTGGCTTTCTTCCATGTAAATTTGCATCAATTTTTACAATTCTGTCATTTCAGGCTGGGTTGAAAAGTTCCATAAATCTTTTACACTGCTAGTGAAAAAAAAACACATTGTTATGGGATGGTTAATTAGCCAGAGGCACACTGCAGCATGTGACAAATCAATTCCTATTATTCTTTAATTGTAAAACACTGATGTACATCACTCCCAGTAAGGAAAATATAAATCCAAATTTAGTAAACCCGAATAGCCCCCTCCCACACACACAACTTTGACTTTAGAATGGATAATATAATATATTCAGGTATGTTTCCCTACAAAAACTATGCTGCAGCAGAGAAGGTTAAGATAGTTGAGCACACTGATATATTTAGAAATGGAGCCACTTAGTGAGTTTGAGCTGAATAAAATTAACATATGCCTTTGAAAGGTTCCAAAAATACTGGAGAGCATTCCACAAAAAAAAGTCTCAATGTGTATTCTCAAACTTAGAGAACAGATTGATAGAATGAATGGTGGCACAAATAAGTTAATGTCAGAGTTAAAGTTATGAGACCAACTTCTCAAACTTAAATTCCGGGAATTAAATTATGCTGTCGAGGTATACACACCAGAGGCAGGGCTACAGCACAATAGTGACAATTCTACGATACTCTTTGAGCAGAGCTCCCATTGGCACAACCGGATCAGTAAATTTACTTTAATTGTACTGGATGTTTGTTTTCGGTTTGGGAACTGCAATTTGGGCCATTTCCCAATGTCATGTGCCTGATTCCTAAAAGGCAGCACACTTCCATAAAATGTTGGTCTCTGGGAGTTGGATGTGGAATGGTGGGTCACCATCTTCCAAGACAGTCCTGAGGTTGCAATGTAGGTTGGCAGATTGTAAGGTCAGCAGGTTGGAAGGCCTGCCTCTGTTTGCTGGGACATTGACCTACTTCTCCACATGTTTCTTTGCCCTCTTAACCCTCAAATCCCCTGCCCGTCTCACCAACTCCCACCCACTTGTTTTGCCAAATAGCCTCATTATGAAAATCAAGCTTCAAACACATGACTACGACCCTGTAGGGGGTTGTTTACATAGTTTGAAGGGGTCTTCTAGCTTTGTTTGATTGACAGTTTTGGGAGTTTCCAATACATTTATCTTTCTTTAAGTTGTGTTTCAATGTCTGTTTGTTTATTTGGTTAAGGTTAGATGTTAACTGGATTAAAGTTTTTTTATCAATAGGACTTTCACTGGCTATGCTTGATTGACAGTTTCATGAGATTGCAAGAGGCAACATTTTTCTCACAGGAAATTTTGAATGGCTGGTTGTTTGCTTTTTATTACTTTGTGGGAATTTCAAAGACTTGCCAGTATTATTATCTGGGTCATTGGTTCTGTACGTAGTGCATGCTGGAAGAGTACTTCCAGAGTAGCTGTCAGGACTTTAAATGAATGGAACTTTATCCATTGAAAAATGTACTGTGATGCATCTGAAAGCTTTCACAGTGCTGATCAACTTTTTCTTTTTAAGTATTTTTATTCTCCTCCTTTTTCGCATTTTCATCAACATTTACAATAGATAATCAACAATAACAACAAATACAATGGCAATCCCCCAGCCAGCAATCCCGTCATCCCACCCACCCTCAAACAGCCCCCAAAATTTTGAATATAAAACACCAGTGAAAAAGAATCATCAATAACTTATACATTCCAACCCCCCCCCACCCCCCCCCCCGAATGTTCAATGTCATCCAATTGCATGATGAACAAAGCCCATGAGTTGTAAAACCCTTCCATCCTCCCCCTCAACTCAAACTTTAATTTCTCGAGTGTTAAGAACTGCAAATCCCCCTGCCACGCCGAGGCAAATGCTGGTCAACTTAATGGTCTCCTACCTTTTAAGGACAGAACTTTATGATCAGTCACTACATTAATACCACATTTAACTGTTCAACCAACATCTAATTATGACAATTGAAGTTGGCAAGAGGTTTCAAACTTTCCTGACCCAGCAGGCATTCTCCAAGACTCATTAATTGATGTAGTTCATGCAGTCTTCAGGAATCCACCGACATCCCTGAAAGTAGCAACCGGAATGGGGGGTGTAAATGAATTTGGAGCAGGCATTCAAACAGTGAACCCAATGTCAATGAGACCCGCAACATTGCCCGACCCAGGGAAAATGTTGGGAGCAAGAATCAGAGGGTAAGTATGAAATTGCAGCCCCGCCCATCTTGTTTCATGTTCCCAATGCGGGTTTACTCAGCCTTGGGAGACTAAAATGCAGCTTATCGCCTTTGCCCAAAAGAAAAGTCATCTAAGGTCTGTGGAAATATTGCTGAGCTGTAACGAGTTGTCTATTAGTCATGACTGAGTAATATTAAATTGACCTCAAAGAGAAATGTGTGCCGTTTCAGTGACTCATATTAAAGCAATGTAATTTTGAATAGTTCCACACTGAAACACTGATCAAAAGCAATGTTGAATGCGTGGTACAAATATGCAATTTGCACAAAATATGTCAAATCTGTTTGCATCCGTACTAAATACCATGAAAAGTCATGGTGCGTTTTAATGCACACGTGTAGAGTGTATCCTCAGGGATGGATAAATGGATAGAACCTTAGTGCTGAATAAGATTAGGACATGGCGAGTTTTTTACATCTCAGTCTGACAAAATAATTTTACTGTGATCAAATGAATACTATCTCTGACAAAAGAGCGCCATAAAAGAATGATCTACAAAAGATTCTCAGAAGAATTTCAGCAAGTTACAGCCAATGGGTATAGTGGTGAACAAACTGACAAACGCTGTGCTGTGATTGAAGTGGAATTGTTAGATGAACAGAGTACACATATTCACTGCTGCAGGCAATATGCAAAGCCTGACTCTGGAGGAGACAGTCCGCTAGATTGCCAATACAGCACTGAATCCACAAATTACAGTGATTGGCAGAAATACTGCATATTTAGGATGCCACGAGGAATATTCAGTCAGAAGGAGACAAATCTCGATGTCACTGTGCATATGATGACAGCTATTAAGTGGATGCTAACTGCAACTTGTATGATGCTGATCTGTTCAACACATCTGATAATGACTTTCAACTTGATTTTTTTACTGCTGCATTGCCTGAGGTTATGATGCCAGTTTAGTCCAGTGGTAGGAATCGTAAAGGGTGAGGGCACTAACTTTGGCACAATGGTAAAAGTCAGTTTTTCACTGGCGGGAAATTAGATTGGAATTTTGTTCTCCCGACTTTGGTGGTGGGTTAAAGGTGGGTAGTGTTTCCCCGCTGATCAATTTCGGGACCCACATCTGTATCTCATGAATGCTATTAAAAGGCTGGAATTACGTTCCCATTCCAAATTAAGTGCCCCATCAGCTGATAATTAGAATGGTCTGTTTCCCGGTTGTATATAAATGGTGTGCAGATGGCGAACTTCAGTTCATTAACTACTTCGAAGTACGTGGATGCTGCTTTTGCCTACCTTTAAGAGTGTTGCTGTGACCTTTCAGGATATCGAGGCCGGAATTCTCTGTTCCCGCCAGCAATGCACCCATGCCACCGGGAAATAAATCCCATTGACAATCCTGCTGCCATTGAATGGCGCGCCACCGAGAAACCCGTGGCTGGGGACCAGAGAATTCAGCCCTTGAGTTGGCAGAGATATTTGATCTCATAAGCGATGCTTTAAATACTTCCCTAAAGCATTTCGGCTGTTTCTCTAGGAGTCTCCTGCTGTGACTGAGTCCTGAGTAGAATGGTTCCTTCAGGATTTTGGTGTCAGGCATATGAGTGGCATAGCCTATGTAGTGGAGCAGGTTTTGGGTGATTAATGCCTCAACGCTGGGCAGATTGACTTGCGACAGACTGCTGCTGTTGGATTGCCTTTCTTGCCAGCAGCTTGGGGGATCTTGTGAAGGCACCACTGATGATACCTCTCCAGTATTTTGAGGTGCCTGCTGAAGGTTGTCCACGTCACCAATGCATACAAGAGCAAGGGGATCACTGCTGCCTGGTAAACCATGAGCTTAGCCTCAGGTCTGAGTACTCAGATTCTCTTTTCCTCAGTTGGCCAAAGGATGTGCTGGTACTTTGGAGACAATGATGAATTTTGCCATCTCTGTCTCCTTCATCGAGACGGTTTACTAAGATACGGAAAATTGCCCATTTTATTCCAGGATCTTGCAATTGATCTGAATCGATGGTGGGGGTGTGTTGGGTTGTTGGAACTGGTTGGAAGATGACCTTACTTTTCCAAGTGTTTAGTGAAAGTTCCATTTTCTCAAACACTTCAGAGAAGGAGTTGACAAGGATCGAGAACGCCATTTTTGAGTGGCATCATATTCAAACCCAATGACTGAGGTTGGTTGAGAATGTTTGAAGGCTTAAAGTATGTAATTGATGTATCCTGTAAATGAACAGCAAATGGGTGAATTCAAGTTGTTAATTTTTTTTCATCTGACATTTTGGGATAGCACTCCACCCATATTCCATCAGTGTAATTGATTAAAAGCCATGGGTGAAGTAGGCAGCAAATGAAATCTATGATAGTCCTTCACACAAGTAGAAACAGAGAAGCCAGTTAAGGTCTTATGGTATACTGGGTATAAGATGAATCCTAATAGACTGTTAGATTCTGTGACCTGGGCAAACATACTCAGGCTCAGAAGAGAAAAAAATGAATGGACAGTTTAGAATCGTATTGGACTATTCGTGTTCAAATTAAAATAACAAAAGCACTAAGTTTTAAATGTTTCCACGCACATAGTTTTATGATCCCTGTAGAGACCACTAACTCCTTTTATGATCAGGTGTTAACCCTGACCATGGATTTCAATATCACTTGATCTAGGCCCCCAATTCCATGGTAACCTCTGGATGACCAGTCCAGAGACATTAGCACTGAACCACCATATTCAGATAACAGGAGGCCTCACTGCCTACATTTTCCTTCACTCATTACCATAATTTGTGGTTAGATTGTGGAGCAGATCAGCTTTGATGAGATTTCAAAGGTGAGGAAGGAAGTAACTAATTCTGTTGTTTAGTCAAATGGTAGCCAGCAGGCATAAATTTAATATAATTAAAAGAACAAAGGAAAATGTTCGGAGAATTTTTATGCAGAAGATTGTAGATTTCCCTTCAGCAATAGAGTAAACGGAATGTATAATGCCTTTTCAAAGAGAAATGGATGAATATTTGGAAATGGGAAAAAGTTGAAAATATATGGGAAAAGAGGAATGAATAGGACTAATTGGATAGCACCTTCAGAATGTCATTGCCATAGCTGAGGTGGAGAGAATTGCATTCTTCTACTGATCAATTTTGTATCTAACCTGGGAGTACTTGATGCTGCCCCTAGCTACCAAAATGGAATATATTTGTTCCCCATAGTAAAATGGGCAAGTCTTATATTCCCTCATTTTTATGAGGATAAAAAATAAATTAACAATCACATTTATTGCAATGGTAAGGATTGGCAATCGGGCATCTTCCCATAACGAATAAGTGGGAGAGAGAGTGTATTGGGTGAAGAGAACTGGATGGAATTCTCTATTGGCCAACCAATGACAAAAACTGTCAGGGAAGAGGTTTATTGCAGATATTTGTTTTGAAGAAAATAAGTTCAGTTGGAAATTGCAGTTGTTGTGTTCTCTGATTCCTGCCCACTCCAATCCTGCACACCCAGCTTCTTTTAATTTCTCCCGTCTCTATTGCCACCCGCTAAATAATATCATATATATGAGACTCATCACTTTTCCCACTCAGATCGTCTTTGTTAAACTACCTTTCCTAGTCCCTATGTTAGCTGCCTTAATCAGTGGGTGCCTATTCCTCAAGCACCAGCCCTTCTTCCTTCAAATCACCCTCTTTTCTTCACACATAAATATAAACTATCCAAAAGTCTGCAGCTCATGCTGTATCTACCATAGATCTCATTTGTCCATCATTGCTGACCTCCTCCTGCCCATCGCTGGCTTCCTATCTGTTAGCGTTAAATCCTGCACATTCATCCCATCTCTGCAAGTTCTTCCAATTCTTTTGCACACTCCATTCTTCTTAAGTGCACTTTCCATCTGCTTTCCTTTCTTTGCCTTACCATTACCTTCAGTCCTACTTTCTGGAAATGGGCTCTGGGCAGGGTAGTACACTGGCACCCTTTATGCCACATGGGCACTGTGTCACTGCAAGCCTGGCACCATGCCAGGCCACCTGGGTGCCATCCTTGCACTGCTAGGGTGCCCAGGGGTCATCTTGCCTGTGCTGGCGATTGGGCACAGGGGTGTCCTGCCCTTATGAGGTGAGGGGCTTGAGGACCCCATAATTGGTCCATTGGGGGGGGGGGGGGGTCCAGACGCTGTAGTGGGGTTCTAGAGATCTTTTCCTGCACTGGCGAGCGGGATCATTCTTGGTGCTGCCAACGCCGGGAATTACCCGGCTAAACGCGCCCAACCCAGGACACAGTTTCATTTTTGTAAAATCACGCCAGTTTTTTCACCCTTTGGGGAATAGTAGGGGAATTGGTGGAAGGATTTCCAAGCTGATCATCAGCTCGTTGAACCACGTTGAACAGTCCTTCCGTGGCCATCAAGCCGTGGTGTTGGACTTGAGTCCGAAGCTTCTGGTCCAGTGGTAGGGGCACTGCCACTGTGCCACAAGGCCTCCTACACACTAGCCAGTTAGACATCAGAACTGATTTGCAAGAGAAGCAGTGGTTTATTGCTTTAAGAATATATTTTAACAAGCTAGGGTTTTGCAAAGACTCAGTTTGGAGTCAGGACAAAGGGAGGCCACCCAAAAGAGCGGAGACGACCGTGGCACGCATACACAGACTCGCACCAGCCCCCGTGCAACATGGCGGAGCCCGACAGGGGCCTGGCACAGAGGAACATAGGCCCCCGCGGAATGAACGCGCGCGCCGATCGGTAGCCCCCGATCGCGGGCCTGGCCACTGTGGAGGCCGCCCCCCCCCCCCCCCCCCCGGAGTCGGATCCTCCCCCCACCAGGACAGCCCCCGCAGCCAGAAAGCCAAGGTCCCGCCGGGTGGGACCATATGTAAACGACGCCGGCGGGACTCAGTGGGCACTCGGCCCGTCAAGCGTGGAGAATCGCCGCAGGGGCCGCTTTCAACAGCCCCTGACCGGTGTCATGGCGATTGCATGGGCGCAATTGGCGCTGATTCTCCGGTCACCGGAGAATCGGCGGCCCATCGTCGGCGAGGCGTGGCGGGAATCTCGCGCGCCCCCTCCGATTCTCCGACCCGGCATGTGCTCGTAGAATCCCGGCCCCTTCCTCTCCAGGAAAGTTGTGAGTACTGGATCTCTAAACCACAGGAAAGACCATAACAGGATGCAAACCAAATACATTAATCTGCAAGCTTACTATGAAGAAAGAATCATCATCTGAAACAAAGACTCTTTCTTTTCTTTCATTTAATATTTTTTACCCCTTTCCACCCCCATTGTTTGTCTGTCTTATATTTGTGTCTAGAGGGAGGGGGCAAGTTAAAGTGGGATTTAAGTATTAGTTAATCGTTAGCCAACTGTATCTGCGAATTTCATTACAGCTCTTGTTATAAATAAACAGTGATTGTGTTTACATTTACAAACCGGGGACTGTAATTATTGGGCAGCCAAGGGCCAAAGTGTTCGGGTATTTTGATAAGAATTATTGGTTAATTCATTCTTGCTGTGACTCCGGAACGAGTGGGGCTGCCAGCAAACTCGCCGTCCTACCTGAGGGAGACGCCAGCCCAGAGATTGGACCCTCCACTTAGAACAACTTGTTGATGAGAAGTGTATAAAATTGCATTGCATTGCCATTCCATGAGTTGGCCCATCTGTCCAGGTGAACGGCCATCCGTTAGAAATGGAGTTGGGCACGAGGGCAAGAGCTTTTGCAATAGGGAGGCAGACCTTCGAGAAAATCAGGGCTGGAGTTCAACAGTTGGGGTTGCAGGACACTGAGGCAAGACTACCGATCTTTACAGGGAAACCCTTAGACTGAGCAGGCACGGCGATGAGTCCGGTTGTTTATGGGCAGCAACTCATTAGGCTGCCATTAATAATAGTGCAAGGCCCCGGACCGAGTCTGCTGGGCCGTGATTGGCTACATTGCTTCCAGCTGGACTGGCAACAGGTCTTCTGGATGGGCACCGGAGGTCTTTAATGGGGAAGTACCTAGAAGTCTTCCAGGAGGGCCAGGGCAAAATTAAAGGGGCCGCAGCCAAGATGTGTGGACCCTGAGGCCCAGCCAAAGTACTTCTGGACCCGCCCAGTTTCTTATGCCCTGCTAGCGAGGACAAAATCAGTCAACTGGAAGGCCTCGGTATCACCCGGCCGGTAGGTTTTGCTGATTGGACAGCATTGGTAATCTCGGTACTAAAACCTGACAAAACTGTACACCCATACAGAGATAAGTTGACCGTAAACAAGCCTCCCATCTGGACAGGTACCTAATGACATCGAGACCTACATGGAAAGTTATTCCTTTTCCTTTTCCAAGCTTGACATGAGCCACGCCTACCTCCAGCTGGAACTGAACGCCAATTTCAGGCATTACGTAATTATTAATACCCACAGGGGCCTCTATGAATACACGAGGCTGTCGTTTCGAGTGGCATCGGCTTGCGCAATATTTTAGCGCATTATGAAGAGGGCTGCAGCGTGTGGCGGTCTACTTGACCAGTATCCTACTCACCAGAGCCACGGAAAGGCAGCATCTGAGCAACCTGGAGGAAGTACTCCACCAGTTTTCCAAGATGGGCGCCCGCCGCAGAAGGGGGAAGTGCGTTTTCAACGCCTAGGTAGTTACATACTTGGGTTATCTTGTGGATCGGGACGATGACAACCAGTTGAGGAGACGGTGCGGGCAATAAGGCAAACCCCCACTCCAGAAAATGCAAGAGTTACGGTTGTTTTTAGGTCTCTTAAACTACATTTGGAAATTTATTACTGGCCTAGTGGCCATCTTCACCCTACCATATGCATTGCTGAAGAAGCATCAAAAATGTACATGGAGAGTGCCTGAGGAGGAAACTTTCACCAGGTGAAGCAGCAGCTAATGTTGGCAGGATTATTGACACATTATGATCCCTCCAAGCCCATTTTGGTAACGTGCAATGCCTCGCCTTACGGCATTGGAGTTGTATTGTCTCACCACATGGCTGATGGAAAAGAAAGGCCCATAGTATTCACATCAAGTGCTTTGGCTGCTGTGGAGAACAATTACGCCCACATCGTAAAAGAAGGGTTGGTCGTTGTTGTGGTAGTATGCATTAGGGGTCATGTGGGACTGTGAAGCCGTGATGTCATTGGCTGACAGATCCCAGGTCCTGGTTGGCTGTTGACCTCTAGCTCCGCCCTGAAGGCGGAGTATAAGAACCAGGAGTTCTCCCCCGCAGGCCAGTCTGTTCCTGAACTGCGGGGAACAAGTCACGCTTAATAAAGCCTCATCGACTTCATCTCTATTCGTCTCTCGTGAGTCTTTGTGCGCTACAATTTATTAAGCGTGCTTAAAGGACTATGGAGCTCAGGATCATCCCGGAATGCTTGAGGATCAGCCCCCACGCAGTGAACTCAGCAGCAGTTTTTAAACACTGGCAGACTTGTTTCGAAGCATACCTCCGAACGGCCCCCGGCCGGGTCACAGAAGACCAGAAACTACAGGTCCTGCACTCGAGGGTAAGCCCGGAAATTTTCCCTCTCATAGAAGACGCAGAGGATTTCCAGACGGCGTTCGCAGCACTAAAAAGCATCTATGTTCGCCCAGTGAACTAGATCTACGCACGCTACCAACTCGCAACGAGACGGCAAAGTCCCGGAGAATCGCTAGACGAATTCTACGCCGCGCTGCTAATTTTGGGACGGGCCTGCAGCTGCCCGCCGGTAAACGCGATTGAACACACGGACATGTTAATTCGCGATGCGTTTGTGGCTGGTATGAACTCCCCCCAAATCCGCCAAAGACTTTTAGAAAAAGAGTCGCTAGGACTCTCAGAGGCACGGGCCCTTGCAGCCTCACTAGATGTGGCCGCGCGAAACGCCCGCGCGTACGGCCCCGACCACGCGGCAGCCCCTTGGGCTCCGTGGACCCCCGTCGCGACAAACCCCACCCCCCCCCCCCCACCGCACAGGCTTGCGCAGTTCAGACACCAAGTCGTCCCGGGGGAGCCCGCTGCTATTTCTGCGGCCAGGCGAAACACCCCCGGCAGCGCTGCCCGGCCCGCGCAGCGATTTGCAAGAGCTGCGGGAAAAAGGGCCATTTCGCGGCTGTGTGCCGGTCCCGGGAGGTCGCCGCTGTCCCCGGAGAACATGGAGTCCTGCGCTTTTCTAACGCTCCAAGCGTCCCATGTACGACCCGCAGGCGCAACCATTTTGGGTCCCGGCCACCGCTGTCCCCGGAGAACAAGGAGTCCTGCGAGTTTCTAACGCTCCCCAACCCCCCCCAGCGCCCCATGTGCGACCCGCAGGCGCCGCCATTTTGGGTCCCGGCCACCACGAGGGGAGGAGGGGCGCCGCCATCTTGGGACCCCCCAGACCTGTGCGACGCATGGGGGTGGCCATCTTGTCCACCCCCGCCGCCATCTTGTGACCCCCCAGCCATGTGCGATGCATGGGGGCGGCCATTTTGTTCACCCCCGCCGCCATCTTGGACGGCAACAATGGACCCCAGCATCGACGGCTCCACGGGGTTCGAGGAAGACGCTGAAGCACTACGACCACGTCTGGCCTCAATGACGCTGGACCAAGCACGGCCCCGGATGCTCCAGACGACGACAACAATGGTGCTGATCAACGGGCACGAGACACCATGCCTGGTCGACTCCAGGAGCACAGAAAGCTTCATCCACCCCGACACGGTAAGACGCTGTTTTTTGACCATCCGTCCCAGTGCGCAAAAGATTTCCCTAGCTGCAGGATCCCACTCCGTACAGATCAAAGGCTTCTGCATAGTGACCCTAACGGTGCAAGGGAGGGAGTTTAAAAACTACAGGCTCTACGTCCTTCCCCAACTCTGCGCGCCCACATTACTGGGATTAGACTTCCAGTGCAATCTGCAGAGCCTAACCTTCCAATTCGGCGGCCCAATACCCCCACTCACTATCTGCGGCCTCGCAACCCTCAAGGTTGAGCCCCCATCCTTGTTTGCAAACCTCACCCCGGATTGCAAACCCGTCGCCACTAAGAGCAGACGGTACAGCGCCCAGGACCGAATATTCATTCGGTCCGAAGTCCAGCGGCTGCTGAAGGAAGGCATAATCCAGGCCAGCAATAGTCCCTGGAGAGCACAGGTGGTAGTAGTAAAGACAGGGGAGAAGCAAAGGATGGTCATAGACTATAGCCAGACCATCAACAGGTACACACAGCTAGATGCGTACCCTCTCCCCCGCATATCCGACATGGTCAATCGGATTGCCCAATATAAGGTCTTCTCCACCGTGGACCTCAAGTCCGCCTACCATCAGCTCCCCATCCGCCCAAGTGACCACAATTACACAGCCTTCGAGGCAGACGGGCGATTATACCACTTCCTAAGGGTCCCATTTGGCGTCACAAACGGGGTCTCGGTCTTCCAACGAGAGATGGACCGAATGGTTGATCAACACGGGTTGCAGGCCTCGTTCCCGTATCTCGACAACGTAACCATCTGCGGCCACGATCAGCAGGACCACGACGCCAACCTCCAAAAATTCCTCCAGACCGCGAAAGCCTTGAACCTCACATACAACGAGGACAAGTGCGTTTTTAGCACAAACCGGCTAGCCATCTTGGGATATGTCGTGCGCAATGGGATAATAGGCCCCGACCCCGAACGTATGCGCCCCCTCATGGAATTTCCCCTCCCTCACTGCTCAAAAGCCCTAAAACGCTGCCTGGGGTTCTTTTCATATTACGCCCAGTGGGTCCCCCAGTACGCAGACAAGGCCCGCCCCCTAATACAGACCACGACCTTCCCACTGTCGACAGAGGCTTGCCAGGCCTTCAGCCGCATCAAAGCGGATATCGCAAAGGCGCGCCATCGACGAGTCCCTCCCCTTCCAGGTCGAGAGCGACGCCTCCGATGTAGCTCTAGCGGCCACCCTTAACCAAGCGGGCAGACCCGTGGCCTTTTTCTCCCGAACCCTCCACGCTTCAGAAATCCGCCACTCCTCAGTGGAAAAGGAAGCCCAAGCCATAGTGGAAGCTGTGCGACATTGGAGGCATTACCTGGCCTGCAGGAGATTCACTCTCCTCACGGACCAACGGTCGGTAGCTTTCATGTTCGATAATGCACAGCGGGGCAAAATTAAAAATGACAAGATCTTTAGGTGGAGGATCGAGCTCTCCACCTTCAACTATGAGATCTTGTACCGTACCGGAAAGCTGAACGAGCCGTCCGATGCCCTATCCCGTGGCACATGTGCCAACGCACAAATTAACCGTCTCCAAACCCTCCACGAGGACCTCTGCCACCCGGGGGTCACTCGGTTCTACCATTTTATAAAGTCCCGCAACCTCCCCTACTCCGTGGAGGAGGTCCGTACAGTCACAAGGAACTGCCACATCTGCGCAGAGTGCAAACCGCATTTTTTCAGGCTGGATAGTGCGCACCTGATCAAGGCCTCCCGTCCCTTTGAACGCCTCAGTCTGGATTTCAAAGGGCCCCTCCCCTCCATCGACCGCAACACATACTTCCTGAACGTGGTGGACGAGTACTCCCGTTTCCCCTTCGCCATCCCCTGCACTGACATGACAGCGGCCACAGTCATTAAAGCCCTTAACACCATATTCACACTGTTCGGTTGCCCCGCATACGTCCATAGCGACAGGGGGTCCTCCTTCATGAGTGACGAGCTGCGCCAGTTCCTGCTCAGCAAGGATGACCAGCTGCAACCCCCGGGGGAACGGGCAAGTAGAGAGGGAGAACGGCACGGTCTGGAAGACCGTCCTACTGGCCCTACGGTCCAGGGATCTCCCAGTTTCACGGTGGCAGGAGGTCCTCCCGGACGCCCTCCACTCCATCCGGTCGCTACTGTGTACCACTACTAACTAAACACCTCATGAGCGCCACCTTGTCTTCCCCAGGAAGTCCTCCTCTGGAACGTCGCTGCCGACCTGGCTGGCGGCCCCAGGACCCATCTTGCTCCGGAAACATGTGCGGGCGCACAAGTCGGACCCGTTGGTCGAGAGGGTTCACCTCCTCCACGCGAACCCGCAGTACGCCTACGTGGAATACCCCGACGGCCGACAGGACACGGTCTCCCTGCGAGATCTGGCGCCCGCCGGCAACACGCACACCCCCCCGACACCTATCACCCCCTCCCTGCTACCGGCGCACCCCGCGACCGCCCCCTTCCCGGGAGGATCGGTCCTCCTCCCAGGTCCGACCAGAAGTGAAGCTGAAGCAGAAACCGTAAAGCTCTCGGAGACGACAACACTGGAACAAGCACCACCACCACCGGGGCTGAGGCGATCGACAAGGACGACCAGACCGCCTGACCGACTTGTGGCATCGGTGTAACACCAGAATGTTGTGGACTTTAACGAGAATTTCTTTTCACTTTTTTTTCCCTCTTACGAATACTGTAAATAGTTCAAAACAAAAAAAAACACTGTACATGCTGTGATGACAGACAAAAGTTTCTCCTCCCAGGACCAGCCTTGTAAACCCCTACCACCATGCGAAGCACCACCCCGCCGGGTTCATTTTTAACAAGGGGTGAATGTGGTAGTATGCATTAGGGGTCATGTGGGACTGTGAAGCCGTGATGTCATTGGCTGACAGATCCCGGGTCCTGTTGGCTGTTGACCTCTAGCAGGCGGAGTATAAGAACCAGGAGTTCTCCCCCGCAGGCCAGTCTGTTGCTGAACTGCGGGGAACAAGTCACGCTTAATAAAGCCTCATCGACTTCATCTCTATTCGTCTCTCGTGAGTCTTTGTGCGCTACAGTTGTATTCACTGTGAAGAAGTTTCATCAGTACATGTTTGGGTATTGACTCACCATTGCAATGGCCCACAGGCCTTTGCTAGGGCTTTTTAGAGAGGACAAGGCGATCCCATCAGTAGCGTCCACCCAAATACAGCAATGGGCCTTGTTGCTAGCAGCATACAGGTGTGCCTTCTAGCATCGGCAAGCACACAAATTGCGAATGTGGATGTGCTGAGCAGGATCCTGCTGTCAACATGCCCCCCATTCCCACCGAGAACCGATGAAGTTATTTTGATTTGTTCTCCTTTCCACTTACCTTTGTGGACACTTTGCTGGTTACCGCCACTCAGATACGTGACCAGACACAAAAGGACTCAGTATTGGCGAAGGTGCGCCACATCGTCTTACACGGGAGCCAGCAAGGAAAGCTGCCCGAGGACTATGGGCCTTTGATGCCAAGATGCAGGAGCTCAGTGATGAAGACACCACCAGTCAGCTCTCAAAGGAAAGAACAGCCTACGGACCTCCGGGACTGTGGCAACATTTATATTTTCTATAGTGTTATAACCCCCACGAGACCCATGGGGATGATCCTATTAATCTCCCTACGAGCCTCGTGGAGTAGAAGCTCCCCCATTGAGTGGCGGAGGCCCAACAGCAGGCTTGTGTCTTGTTATGCTCTAGGCATAGCATAGGCGGCTTCCTTGTGGTGCACTTGACAAAGGGAGGTTCAGACGTGGAGATAACTTCAACGTCAGTTGAAAGTTATAGTTTATTAAACTATTGACACTTCTCCTACTCGGGTTCACCACTACTGTTAATCCTTCTATAGCTACTCAGACTGACTAACAAGTCTGCTACAATCCACGTGGTGGGTGTAATATTGAATCAACCCTGTGTCTGTACTCACTGACTGTCTCCACTGGAAAGAGGAAGATCATGTGTGTTGTGTCCTTTATATATGTGTTGGTGTAATGCCCTCCTGTGGTCGTGTCACCTCTGTGTGTATCGTGAATGCCCATTGGTCGTGTCCTATCTAACTGTTCTATTGGTTGAGTGTCTGTGTGTCATGTCTCTGGTGCTCCCTCTAGTGTCTAGCTAGTCTACATGTATTTACATTGACCCCTTGTGTCTTTACAGTGATGCATATCACCACAGCTTGTTAATTCATAACCATAAAAGCCGGTTCAGGTAGGAGCTGTGCTGCAAAGTAGGCCCGACTGGGACTGGGATTGTTCCTTGTAAATAATTTCCTTCGGAAAAAAACCTTAATTTGACTCTCTTTTTATAACTACTGAACCTAGAGTCCCAATAGCGCAGAAAGAGCACCTCACCTAGGCCCACTCCCCTGCCCTAACCCCACCTAGCGTGCACATATTTGGACATTAAGGGGCAATTTAGCACAGACAATCCACCTAACCCGCACATCTTTCCCTCAGAATGGAAGAAATAAAAGCAGAAGCTTACAATTTAATCTGGATCCAGGCAGAAATCTGAAAAGATATTTGGTATAGGAAATACCTCTAAGTCTGCCAGCTGATTGATGAACTTTTATTTACTATCTGATAGGATGACCTGAAGTATGGAAAGCTTTGTCACTCTCTGTCAATATAGGTATTGATATGTTCAACAAATTGATTAAAAAATCTGCAGAATTGAAAGAGATTCCAAGAAGTAGAAATCCTTGACGTAATTCTGGGTAACTTGCCTTGGTGAAATTTGTGCTTTGTGACATCTGTATTGCAAGGATATTTACCTTTACATTTTTTGAGATGTGAATTAATGTTCTCTTCAAAAGATTTGAAAAGTTAATTAGTTATAAAACAAATTAAATGTATTTATATAATTGATCCAGAAATTGCAGGTTTCTAAAACCTTCTAAAATATTGTGAGGTAGATGTTCGGTGGGCAGCACGGTAGCACACGTGGCTAGCACTGTGGTTTCACAGCGCCAGGGTCCCAGGTTCGATTCCTTGCTGGGTCACTGTCTGTGCGGAGTCTGCACGTTCTCCACGTGTCTGCGTGGGTTTCCCCCGGGAGGTCCGGTTTCCTCCTGCAGTCCAAAGACATGCAGGTTAGGTGGATTGGCCGTGCTAAATTGTCCTTGGTGTCTAAAAAGGTTAGGAGGGGTTATTGGGGAATGGGGATAGTGTGGAAGTGAGGGCTTAAGTGGGTCAGTACAGACTCGATGGTCCAAAAGGTCTCCTTCTGCACTGTATGTTCAATGTTCTATGTTCTGAATGGCACTAATGACTGTTTCCACCAATTACCCATATTGTGACAATTTCCCTTGAGAAGAGAGACAGTTTATAATCAAGGATGAAATACAGCAGGAAAGTTTTGTTAACTGTTTGGTAAATATTAGTCATCATATTGTTACGACCAGTCCCTGGGCAAGGTCACCCAATTTGTTACCCTTCGACCCTCTATGGGAACTATCTTGGCACCAGTCTTAGTTCATTAAATTCTGGATGGAATACCCCCAAATTATTACGCCCTGGTGAGAAAGAATGAACTGGCTCCCTCCCTTTACTCAACCCCTTGGTTGGTCGCAACAAAATGAATTTTAAAAAAGGTCCTTTCCATTGCCCAGTCCAAGTGTATTTATGTTTTAAAAGGAACCAATTTAACCAGGTTTTCTTGAGCCAAGGGAAGAGTGAGTCTATTAGCTACTATAACAGAAGATAAAAAATAAAATGCAACATGCATACACACAGATTAGAAATGAGAAGTGAGTCAAAAATACTCAAATGGTGAAACAAAACAAATCAGTTTTTGACTTGTCCGTGAGGAGATAATGGTGAGATGTTGTCGGCATTTTCGATTTGTGATTCCAGTTGTGCTGACTTCAGCAGTTGAACAGTTGGTTTCAAGATTCAAGGATTCTGCAGTTTAGTTGAGAGGAGTTCGTAGAATCATAGAACTTACAGTGCAGAAGAAGGCCATTCGGCCCATTGAGTCTTCACAGGCCCTTGGAAAGAGCACCCTACTAAAGCCCACACCTCCACCCCATCCCTGTCACCCAGGAACCCCGCCTAAACTTTTTGGACCCTAAGGGCAATTTAGCATGGTCAATCTACCTAATCTGCACATCTTTGGACTGTGGGAGGAAACCGGAGCACCCGGAGAAAACCCCCACACACACACGGGGAAAATGTAGAGACACCGCACAGACAATGATCTAAGCCGGGAATCGAACTTGGGACCCTGGAGTTGTGAAGCAACTATGCTAACCACTATGCTACCATGCCACCTGTGGTGATGTGCATCACTGTAAATACATGTAAGCTAGACAGACACTAGAGGGAGCACCAGAAACATCACACACACACTCAACCAATAGATAAGTTAGATGGGAGGCGATCAATGGACATTCACGATACACAAGGTGGTGACATGACCACAGGGGGGCATTACACCAACCCATACATAAAGGACACCACACACATGATCAGCCCTCTTGGCCAGTGGAGACAGTCAGTGAGGAGAGGCACAGGGTTGATTCAAGATTACACCCACCACGTGGAAGACAGCAGCTGGTTAGTCAGTTTAGGTAGCTACAATAGGATTAGCAGTAGTGTCGAACTCAAGTTATAAAAGTGTACATAGTGTAAATAAATGAGTTGAAGTTATTTACACGTCTCGACCTTCCTTGACAAATGCAACACAAGGAAGCCGCTTATGTTACAAAGGAAACATAACAAAACACTGCCCAAAGTTATCCCGCTTCCTTTTCAATTATGGCTTTCCTTATGACCTGCTTCCAGCAATCAGTGAGAGGATGAGAGTTTTGTTTACCTGCCAGAGCAACAGGGGTGACGCTGCTGTCTTACCTTGTTTCTGTGTCACACACTCTGACACACCAAGCAGCTGGCTTTTTTATCCCAGTCCCCTGTGTATTCCAGGGAGGGGAGAATCCACAAAACATGTCTGGGACATCCCTTGTAGGATGTGATTCCTGCTGAGATTATAATCAGCTTCCATCATTTCCACAGGTGATGACAGTTCAGGGGGGTTAAATATATATTAAGAAAGCAAGTAATGGTAAAAGACAGTCAAAATGAAATGGGATGAAAACAAATGTGTCGAGGTGGGGTAAAGTTGATCATCTGTAGTTGTTGAATTCGATGTTGAGACCGGAAGGCTGTAGCGTGCCTAACCGGAAGATGAGATGTTGTTCATCCAGTTTACGATGAGCTTCACTGGAATATTGCAGCAGGCCAAGGACAGACATGTGGGTATGGGAGCAGGGTCTTTTGTTAAAATGGCAAGCATCGGGAAGGTCAGGGTCCTGAATGCGCACAGACCGAAGATGCTCAGCAATGCGGTCACCCAGTCTACGTTTGGTCACAACTGAATTTACATTCTCAGTCATCTTTGACTTGCATGTCTATTTTTAAAATCCATGTCTTATTTAAAAGTTCAAAATGTCTGCACGTAATTTGGGGCTTTGATCCATCATTGTGACAAATGTATAAAGCTATTACAGAAAATATTCAGTCACAGTACAATTCAAAATGCGAGAAAATGTCCATAATAAGAATCAAATAGCAAAATTTTCAATGAGAACTTGAGATTTGCTGAATAAAGAGAGAAACATTTTATAATGCACTCATAATGACAGTTGCAAGATTGGCATACTTCCATCTATCCTGATGAGTGTAAACTGAAAATCTTGGACAGTTTGTCTCTTTTCTCAGCAATACTCAAAAGGTCTTGACCCAGGGGCCTCCAGATATTTCTAGGAAATAAATTCCCCACCTTCACAGTTCACTTCCCCTTTAAAAATGTTTAATTAACTCAATGCAAAAATTATATTTTTATGTAATCAGTTTTTTTATTCCCATGTGATACAACTAACAAAGCATTGGCTAGAGCTATAACTTGAACCATGAGAAGTTCACATCCCATTATAACAAATTATTTTTGTATGTAATTCAGAAGACTGGAGTTTTGTTTCTTTCTTACAGAAAAAAGCAAATTGAATTGCACAATATAATCCCAAATGTTAGTAGAAATCTTTAAATCCTTTACAATAAAAAGTTCCTGATAATGGCTACCGAAACTGGAGGCACCTACACTGACCAGACCTCTGGGGGAATTGAGTACCGAATTTGCAGTGCAAACACTGCTTCCCGGAAACCTGGTTCCACAGGAGACGTTTAATTACTGTACTTCCCCCAGTGGGGCAGAAACCTCACCCTTGAGTGAGGCTGACTGTTCTCCATTACCAGCAGCGCCACCAGAAGCGATGGCTACTGCCGGTAATACACTTGGACTTTTACCTGGGTGCATCGTTAGATCTTTGAAGAAAGGGGATCGTGGAGAGGTGATTGTTGGTGAGAGAGGGGGAGGGGTGTTACATGAAAGCCAGTAGTGTGGCCCTTAGAAACTCCCTTCCTGATGCTGGGTCGCTCGGTAATGAATGCTTTTAAATGGGAGGATCCACCTCCACTAAACTGCAAGCAAATCCAAAAGGGTTTCCTAGTCAGCCTTCCCACATGGCAAGTCCCAAGCCCACCACTGATTGAGTACCAGGAGCAACAGGCATTTAAATGAGCCCCCTCCTCACCAAAAGGTTCTGAACACCTTGGGCTATGTACTGTAATGGGCTCTTGATTTATTAAGGCATCTTAAGTAATGCCCTTGGATGCCAACAGTTTATCAATAGTAACAGAATGGAAATTGTATCTGTGTTCTCCTTCAGTCTGTGGCTGCTGCAGAGGTGCCTGGTTTAGCACAGTGGGCCAAACAGCTGGCTTGTAATGCGAAACAAGGCCAGCAGCGCGGGTTCAATTCCTGTACCGGCCTCCCTGAACAGGCGCCGGAATGTGGTGACTAGCGGCTTCTCACTGTAACTTCATTGAAGCCTACTTGTGACAATAAGCGATTATTATTATATTATTATTTAGCCATGCCCGAAGAGAGTGGTTCACAAGTAATGTCTTGTCTCCCAAAATCCATCCTACCAAATCCCCTTTTATCTTCAAATAAATCTGGCACAAAAGGTGGGGTAAACAGAATGAATTCTGAGCATCGCTCTGAATAGAACAGAGAGCCCAGTGGTGGAGAAGAGAGGTAAATAAAATAACTACATCAACAGAAGGGTAGGAGCTGTCTGGGGAGTAGCTGGTGAGTTCTTTTTTATCTGGATCAGGGTAAGTCTTAAATTTATTTCTGATAATTTAGCTAGTCTCCAAAAATTGGACTCCAAAAAACACCTTCTGTACTCCGCGGGAACTCCAGGATGCTCCTTGTGTTGTAGACAGCCACATGTGCAGGGCATGTAATCAGCTGCAGGAGCTGAAACCCATGCTTTTGAATCTTGAGCAGCAGCTGGCATCAATGTAGTGCATTCGTAAAGCTGATAGCCATGTCAATGCACATTTCTGCATGTGATCAACCTTCAGGATAAGAATGCACAGAGGGAATGGAAATCTCCCAAGCAGACAAGGAGAACCAGGCAGGATGTACAGACGTCCCCCTGAGTACATCTCATTCTCTAACTGGTATTCAATGCAATATATTGGTGAGAGCAATGGCTCCTCAGGCAAATCCAGCCAGAGTCAAATCCACGGCAGCAAGGGTGGCTCAGCTGCAGGTGTGGGAGAGGAGGAAAGTCAGAAAAGCAGAAGTGATTGTGAGGGGAACAGACAGGTATTTCCATGGCCACATCCGTGAGTCCAGGATGATATGTTGCCCTTCTCATGCCAGGGTCAAGGGCATGACTGAGTTGCTGCAGAACATTCTGAGGGAGAGGGGTGAACTGCCAGTGACCTTGGACCATAGAAGTTTCAAGGATATAGGTAGAAAAGGCAAAGAGTCCGTGCAGGCATATTTTAGGGAGATAGGAAAGAAATTACCAAACAGAATCTCAAATGAAGTTACCTCCAGATGACTTCTGGAGCCGCCACATTTTGATTAAAATTCATTCTTGGGATGTGGGTGCCGCTGGCTGGCCAGTATTTGTTGTCCATCCCTAATTTGCCCCTGAACTGAGTGGCTTGCTGGGACATTTCAATGGGGGAAGTTGAGAGTCAACCGCATTACCGTGTGGATCTGGAGTCACATGTAGGCCGGACCGGGTAAGGACGGCAGATATCCTTCCCTGAAGGACACAGGTGAACCAGATGGGTTTTTATGACAATCGGCAAAGGTTTGATGGTGATCATTAAGCTTTTAATTCCAGATTTTTAGTGAATTCAAATTTTACCATCTGCCATGAAGGATTTCAACCTGGGATCCCAGAGAATTACCCCTGGTCTCTGGATTACCAGTCCAAAGACAATGCCACTGTACCACCGCTACCGCCTCCCCTAGATGCCAATGAGTACAGGATGGAGCAGATTGATATGTGGCTGGAGAGACGATACAGGAGGCGGGGGGAGGGGGCTTTAGATTTTTGAAGCAAGTTCCTGGGAGATGGGAGCTGTATAAGACACATGGGTGGCACCTCAACAGGGCTAGGACAAAACCTTCACAGGAAAGTTTGGTATTCCTGGCGGGGAGGCATTAAGCAAGCGTGGCAAGAGGATGACAACCTGAGTGTAAATTCAGAGGTAGAGAATCAAAGTTGCTAATACAACACAGAAACCTATGACAGAATGCTCCCACATTTCTTCCGTGTCGGGCTCTGACTGAAAACCAGGGTGTAGCTCTCCAGTTTTAGACCAGATTTTCTGGCACCCTGAAAAAAAAAATCAGTGTCCATGGTTTTCGATGTCAGTCTGGTGGTGTGAGCCCCCTCCACCACCACCCCATGGTCAGGGAGGACCCCTTTCAAAAGCATTGCTGGCTCCCCGTCCACTAACACAGCATATGTAATGGGGTTAACCACCCCTCACCACCACAACATAAGCATCGGGGCTCCCCAGAAGGTATGCCCTGGCACTGCCCTCTGGCACAGGTTGATGGTGCCAATCTGGTTAGGTGGTGTTATTGGGTTACGGGGATAGGGTGGAGGCATGGGCTTAAGTAGGGTGATCTTTCCAAGGGCCAGTGCAGACTCGATGGGCTGAATTGCCTTCTTCTGCACTGTAAATTCTATGATCTGTGCCGGGGGACAGTGCCAGGGCACAGCCTGGGCATGTCCATCTCCCCCTGGGGGCTACATTTATCTTTGCACCTCTGGGGGGATCCCTCGATTGATTCACACCTTTATAAAACCGTTGTTGATCTGGCCGACGTGACGTTGTGTCGGTGAGGTATGAATATTCAGTGAGGTGGGACTCATCTGGTAGGCAGGCTAGTTATCTTTTAATCTATTTAATTGTACTACATTAGCTTCTGGCCTTTGTGGGGTGAACCTTGTTACATTGCCGGCGAGGGGCGTGGAAAATGCCCAAATAGATGGTGCTGCCCTGGGAACCCCTCAGAAGCCAACTCCTGCTAACGCATTTGTCGGTTTCCACAAGAAAGACATTTTCGACCCCAAGGAACTGGGGCGGTGTCCAGGCACGGACCACCATCTTGCTATGCACCCAACTGACCACCCACCTTGGCCCCTGGTTCTGCAGAGTGACTCCGGCCATATGATTCCCCCCCTCACACCCTATCCTCCGCCACACCCACCCCATCCCGGCTGCCAGTGGAGGGTGGCGCCATGGAGCGTACCTCTGGCAAGGGCAGTGTCAGCAGATGGTACCACTGGTATCAGAGATGGCACCAGGGTTCGAGGCTCCTATGCTGCAAGGCCGCGACGGGGCCAGGGATTGGGAGGAGGGACATCCATGGGCAGAGTCCGCAGTGCTAACCGGGGCACCATGTAGCCTGGTGGGCCTGGTTGGGCACGAGGGTACGCACCATGCTAACATGTTGGCCTTCCAGCCCCTGCAGACAATGGATATTGGAATTCAGCCAGCAATGGTGGACTTCCTGCTAGTCGCCACAGCCCGGGGGGGATGCCCTTCGGATGTACGAGCTGGCACTACTCGAGGAAGAGGAGGAGGAAGCTGCAGCTGCAGAGCATACAGCAGCGGAGTGTGCCGCAGAGGGGCAGGAGACAGCCGCCCAACAGGCCAAGGTGGAGGAGGTGCCAAGGAGGCATCGCATGAGGCCTCATGTGTACCGGCAGCAAATGTCATTGAGGGCCTGCCGGACCGGACATGCCGTCGAAGACTTCAGCTGAGCAGAGAGACAGTGCAACATATCTGCCAAATCATGGCGCACCTGGCACTGGGGGGGTGGGGGGGGGGTATGAGGGAGGACACCTGCTCCCGGTGGCCGTCAAGGTGATGGTCGCCCTGAACCTCTACGGCCACGGAGTCCTGTCTGGGATTGCACAGACTTCAGTAGACAGGTGTATCCGCGCAGTCACAGAGGCCCTATTTGCCCAGGTGGATCGATAGATCCATTTCAATGTGGCAGAGCCAACAGGATGCCCAGGCAGCAGGGTTCGCCGCCATTGCCGAGATACCCCGGGTCCAGGGGGTGATCGACGGAATACATTTCACCCTATGAGCACCTGCACATGATAGGCTACTCTACACAAACCAAAAGGGGTTCCACGCGATGAACGTGCAGCTTATATGTGATCATGACATGCGTATCATGCACGCCTGTACCCGATACCCAGGCAGCGTGCACGATGCCTTCAGCCTGGCACAGTTTTGGATATGAACTGGTTAGTCGGGACAATAAGGAAGGAATTCCTTATTGGAGAAGCACATGGAGTTGGGAATAGCTGGCGGCTTCATTCCAGAGAAAATGACAGGCCATCAGGAAGCCAGCTTCATCTCTCCAAACTTCCACAATTACGCTTGAGAGAGGGAGGATGCCGACTAACTTCAGCTAACTACACAGTTTTGACTTTAACATTGGATCCATGGGTTTAAGGCTAATTACTGAAAGGTGTGCAAGAACACAGCAGCATTGAGGGGGCTCAATCAACCTCATGGAAATATTGCAACAAATAATCAGTACTCAGATTTTTTTCTTATCTACATGGGAGAAAGTGTTGTTGAGGATTTATTTTCCACACGTTGGAGATTTGCTGAATTACTTCAGGACAGATGGTGCCTTGGTTATTTTAGCTTGAACCTTGGACAAGGAGTAATATGGTCAGGAACACTGCCAACGGCAATACTTGTAGCTGGGCAGCAGAGAAATGAGCAGCACAGGGGTGTAGCTCGGAGGAGACATACCTGCGACATGGGGTGTTCAGGCTGAGGTTGAGTTTCTTTGATGCATCCAAGGAACAGTTTTCCCAAAGGCTCAGGTTATCACAACAGGTGGTGGCAAACAGCTGCATCCTGCTAGAACAGACTTGTCCATCCTTTTCACTTGTGGGGGGCTGGGGGGGGGGCACATTTCAATTTTTTCTCACTCAAAGAGCCGATCATGAGCTCAGTTTTGGCACAAACTGAATTTCAGAATGCATTCCGAAATGAAACAAATACTGAGCAAAAATAAAGCAATGCCACAGCGATAAATTATTAAACTCACACTTCCACACAAACTCACTCAATCCCGCACACACATTACTCAGCCTCTTACCCACCCGCCTCCTCAATCCTGGACCTTGCAGCCAGCCGCTCTCCCCAGAGCTCTGGTACTTGTTTTCCAAGTCACTGGGTCTCAACACTTCTATTCCAAGCCGCGTTGCCCTGGCACTCGTGATCCCAGCAGCCAGGCCCCAGGTCACTTGGTCCTCGCCATCGTGTCCCATGCCATGGGACCCCAGCACTCTTAGTTCTTGCTGCTGTCACTCGTGTTCCCACTCCCCGGGCCAAGGCAGTCACTCGTGTTCCCATTCCCCGGGCCAAGGCAGTCAATCGTGTTCCCACTCCCTGGGCCAAGGCAGTCACTCGTGTTCCCACTCCCCTGCCAAGGCCGTCACTCGTGTTCCCACTCCCTGGGCCAAGGCAGTCACTCGTGTTCCCACTCCCCGGGCTAAGGCAGTCACTCGTGTTCCCACTCCCCTGCCAAGGCCGTCACTCGTGTTCCCACTCCCCGGGCCAAGGCAGTCACTCGTGTTCCCACTCCCTGGGCCAAGGCAGTCACTCGTGTTCCCACTCCCCGGTCCAAGGCCGTCACTCGTGTTCCCACTCCCTGGGCCAAGGCAGTCAATCGTGTTCCCACTCCCCGGGCCAAGGCAGTAACTCGTGTTCCCACTCCGCAGGCCAAGGCAGTCACTTGTGTTCCCATTCCCCTGCCAAGGCCGTCACTCGTGTTCCCACTCCCCGGGCCAAGGCAGTCACTCGTGTTCCCACTCCCCGTGCCAAGGCCGTCACTCATGTTCCCACTCCCTGTGCCAAGGCAGTCACTCGTGTTCCCACTCACCGGGCCAAGGCAGTCACTCGTGTTCCCACTCCCCGGGCCAAGGCAGTCACTCGTGTTCCCCCTCCCCATGCCAAGGCAGTCACTCGTGTTCCCACACCCCGGGCCAAGGCAGTCACTCGTGTTCCCATTCCCCGGGCCAAGGCAGTCACTCGTGTTCCCCCTCCCCGTGCCAAGGCCGTCACTCATGTTCCCACTCCCCAGTCCAAGGCAGTCACTCGTGTTCCCACTCCCCGTGCCAAGGCCGTCACTCATGTTCCCACTCCCTGTGCCAAGGCAGTCACTCGTGTTCCCACTCACCGGGCCAAGGCAGTCACTCGTGTTCCCATTCTCCGGTCCAAGGCAGTCACTCGTGTTCCCACTCCCCGGGCCAAGGCAGTCACTCGTGTTCCCCCTCCCCGTGCCAAGGCAGTCACTCGTGTTCCCACACCCCGGGCCAAGGCAGTCACTCGTGTTCCCACTCCCCTGCCAAGGCCGTCACTCATGTTCCCACTCCCCGGGCCAAGGCAGTCACTCGTGTTCCCACACCCCGGGCCAAGGCAGTCACTCGTGTTCCCACTCCCCGGGCTAAGGCAGTCACTCGTGTTCCCACTCCCCTGCCAAGGCCGTCACTCATGTTCCCACTCCCCGGTCCAAGGCAGTCACTCGTGTTCCCACTCCCCAGGCCAAGGCATTCACTCGTGTTCCCACTCCCCGGGCCAAGGCAGTCAATCGTGTTCCCACTCCCTGGGCCAAGGCAGTCACTCGTGTTCCCACTCCCCGGCCAAGGCCGTCACTCATGTTCCCACTCCCCGGTCCAAGGCAGTCACTCGTGTTCCCACTCCCCGGGCCAAGGCAGTCACTCGTGTACCCATTCTCCGGTCCAAGGCAGTCACTCGTGTTCCCACTCCCCGGGCCAAGGCAGTCACTCGTGTTCCCACTCCCTGGGCCAAGGCAGTCACTCGTGTTCCCACTCCCCGGCCAAGGCCGTCACTCATGTTCCCACTCCCCGGTCCAAGGCAGTCACTCGTGTTCCCACTCCCCGGGCCAAGGCAGTCACTCGTGTACCCATTCTCCGGTCCAAGGCAGTCACTCGTGTTCCCACTCCCCGGTCCAAGGCAGTCACTCGTGTACCCACTCCCCGGGCCAAGGCAGTCACTCGTGTTCCCATTCCCCGGTCCAAGGCAGTCACTCGTGTACCCACTCCCCAAGCCAAAACAGTCACTCGTGTTCCCACTCCCCGGGCCAAGGCAGTCACTCGTGTTCCCACACCCCGGGCCAAGGCAGTCACTCGTGTTCCCACTCCCCGGGCCAAGGCAGTCACTCGTGTTCCCACTCCCCGGGCCAAGGCAGTCACTCGTGTTCCCACTGCCCGGGCCAAGGCAGTCACTCGTGTTCCCACTCCCCGGGCCAAGGCAGTCACTCGTGTTCCCACTCCCCTGCCAAGGCCGTCACTCGTGTTCCCACTGCCCGGGCCAAGGCAGTCACTCGTGTTCAGACTCACAGGGCCAAGGCAGTCACTCGTTTTCCCCCTCCCCGGGCTAAGGCAGTCACTCGTGTTCCCACTCCCCTGCCAAGGCAGTCACTCGTGTTCCCACACCCTGGGCCAAGGCAGTCACTCGTGTTCCCACTCCCCGGGCCAAGGCAGTCACTCGTGTTCCCACTCCCCTGCCAAGGCCGTCACTCGTGTTCCCACTCCCCGGGCCAAGGCCGTCACTCGTGTTCCCACTCCCCTGCCATGGCCGTCACTCATGTTCTCACTCCCAGTGCCAAGGCAGTCACTCGTGTTCCCACTCCCCGGGCCAAGGCAGTCACTCGTGTTCCCACTCCCCGGGCCAAGGCAGTCACTCGTGTTCCCACTCCCCTGCCAAGGCAGTCACTCGTGTTCCCACTCCCCGGGCTAAGGCAGTCACTCGTGTTCCCACTCCCCGGGCCAAGGCAGTCACTCGTGTTCCCACTCCCCGGGCCAAAGCAGTCACTCGTGTTCCCATTCCCCGGTCCAAGGCTGTCACTCGTGTTCCCATTCCCCGGGCTAAGGCAGTCACTCGTGTTCCCATTCCCCGGGCTAAGGCAGTCACTCGTGTTCCCACTCCCTGGGCCAAGGCAGTCACTCGTGTTCCCATTCCCCGGGCTAAGGTAGTCACTCGTGTTCCCACTCCCCGGGCCAAGGCCGTCACTCGTGTTCCCACTCCCCGGGCCAAGGCAGTCACTCGTGTTCCCACTCCCCGGTCCAAGGCAGTCAATCGTGTTCCCACTCCCCGGGCCAAGGCCGTCACTCGTGTTCCCACTCCCCGGGCCAAGGCAGTCACTCGTGTTCCCACTCCCCGGGCCAAGGCCGTCACTCGTGTTCCCACTCCCCGGGCCAAGGCAGTCACTCGTGTTCCCATTCCCCGGGCCAAGGCAGTCACTCGTGTTCCTACTCCCCGGGCCAAGGCAGTTTCTCGTGTTCCCATTCCCCGGTCCAAGGCAGTCACTCGTGTTCCCACTCCCCTGCCAAGGCAGTCACTCGAGTTCCCACTCCCCGGGCCAAGGCAGTCACTCGTGTTCCCACTCCCCGGGCCAAGGCATTCACTCGTGTTCCCACTCCCCGGTCCAAGGCAGTCACTCGTGTTCCCACTCCCTGGGCCAAGGCAGTTTCTCGTGTTCCCATTCCCCGGTCCAAGGCAGTCACTCGAGTTCCCACTCCCCGGGCCAAGGCAGTCACTCGTGTTCCCACTCCCCTCGCCAAGGCAGTCACTCGTGTTCCCACTCCCCTCGCCAAGGCAGTCACTCATGTTCCCACTCCCCGGGCCAAAGCAGTCACTCGTGTTCCCACTCCCCGGGCCAAGGCAGTCACTCGTGTTCCCACTCCCTGGGCCAAGGCAGTCACTCGTGTTCCCACTCCCCTGCCAAGGCAGTCACTCGAGTTCCCACTCCCCGGGCCAAGGCAGTCACTCGTGTTCCCACTCCCCTCGCCAAGGCAGTCACTCGTGTTCCCACTCCCCTCGCCAAGGCAGTCACTCATGTTCCCACTCCCCGGGCCAAAGCAGTCACTCGTGTTCCCACTCCCCGGGCCAAGGCAGTCACTCGTGTTCCCATTCCCCGGTCCAAGGCAGTCACTCGTGTTCCCATTCCCCGGTCCAAGGCAGTCACTCGTGTTCCCACTCCCCGGGCCAAGGCAGTCACTCGTGTTCCTACTCCCCGGTCCAAGGCAGTCACTCGTGTTCCTACTCCCCGGGCCAAGGCAGTTTCTCGTGTTCCCACTCCCCGGGCTAAGGCAGTCACTCGTGTTCCCACTCCCCGGGCCAAGGCAGTCACTCGAGTTCCCATTCCCCGGGCCAAGGCAGTCACTCGTGTTCCCACTCCCAGGGCCAAGGCAGTCACTCGTGTTCCCACTCCCCGGGCCAAGGCAGTCACTCGTGTTCCCACTCCCTGGGCCAAGGCAGTCACTCGTGTTCCCACTCCCCGGGCCAAGGCAGTCACTCGTGTTCCCCCTCCCCGGGCTAAGGCAGTTTCTCGTGTTCCCACTCCCCTGCCAAGGCCGTCACTCGTGTTCCCACTCCCCGGTCCAAAGCAGTCACTCGTGTTCCCACTCCCTGGGCCAAGGCAGTCACTCGTGTTCCCACTCCCCGGGCCAAGGCAGTCACTCGTGTTCCCCCTCCCCGGGCTAAGGCAGTTTCTCGTGTTCCCACTCCCCTGCCAAGGCCGTCACTCGTGTTCCCATTCCCCGGTCCAAGGCAGTCACTCGTGTTCCCATTCCCCGGGCTAAGGCAGTCACTCGTGTTCCCAATCCCCGGTCCAAGGCAGTCACTCGTGTTCCCACACCCCGGGCCAAGGCAGTCACTCGTGTTCCCACTCCCTGGGCCAAGGCAGTCACTCGTGTTCCCATTCCCCGGGCTAAGGCAGTCACTCGTGTTCCCACTCCCTGGGCCAAGGCAGTCACTCGTGTTCCCACTCCCCGGGCCAAGGCAGTCACTCGTGTTCCCCCTCCCCGGGCTAAGGCAGTCACTCGTGTTCCCAGTCCCCGGGCCAAGGCAGTCACTCGTGTTCCCACTCCCCGGTCCAAGGCAGTCACTCGTGTTCCTACTCCCCGGGCCAAGGCAGTTTCTCGTGTTCCCATTCCCCGGTCCAAGGCAGTCACTCGTGTTCCCACTCCCCGGGCCAAGGCAGTCACTCGTGTTCCCACTCCCCTCGCCAAGGCAGTCACTCGTGTTCCCACTCCCCGGGCCAAGGCAGTCACTCGTGTTCGCACTCATATTCCCACCCCCCAGAACTCACATTCCCACTCCCCGGCACTCACATTCCCACTCCCCGGGCACTCACATTCCCACTCTCCGGACACTCACATTCCCACTCTCCGAGAGGTCACGTTCCCACTCCCCGTGTACTCACATTCCCACTCCCCAGACACTCACAATCCCTCTCCCAGGTACTCACATTCCCACTCCCTGGACACTCACATTCCCACTCCCCAGACACTCACAATCCCTCTCCCAGGTACTCACATTCCCGCTCCCTGGACACTCACATTCCCTCTCCCCAGGCACTCACGTTCCCACTCCCCAGGCACTCACAAACCCACTCCCTAGGCACTCACAATCCCGCACCCTGGCACTCACATTCCCTCCCACCAGGCACTCACATTCCCTCTCCCCAGGCACTCACAATCCCACTCCCTAGGCACTCACATTCCCACTCTCCGGGCACTCACATTCCCACTCTCCAGACACCCACATTCCCACTCCCCAGACACTCACATTCCCACTCCCCGGGCACTCACATTCCCACTCCCCGGGCACTCACATTCCCACTCCCCGGACACTCACATTCCCACTCCCCGGGCACTCACATTCCCACTCCCCGGGCACTCACATTCCCACTCCCCGGGCACTCACATTCCCACTCTCCAGACACTCACATTCCCACTCCCCGGACACTCACATTCCCACTCCCCGGGCACTCACATTCCCAATCTCCTGACACTCACATTCCCACTCCCCGGGGTTCCCACTCCACAACATTCCCTCTCTCCCGGCACTCACGTTCCCGCTCTCCAAGCACTCGCATTCCCACTCCCCGGGCACTCACATTCCCATTCCCCGGACACTCACATTCCCACTCCCCGGGCACTCACATTCCCACTCCCCGGGCACTCACATTCCCACTCCCCGGGCACTCACATTCCCACTCCCCGGGCACTTACATTCCCACTACCCGGGCACTCACATACCCACTTTCCGGGCACTCACATTCCCACTCTCCAGACACTCACATTCCCACTCCCCGGACACTCACATTCCCACTCCCCGGGCACTCAAATTCCCAATCTCCTGACACTCACATTCCCACTCCCCGGGGTTCCCACTCCACAACATTCCCTCTCCCCCGGCACTCACGTTCCCGCTCTCCAAGCACTCGCATTCACACTCCCTGAGCACTCACATTCCCACTCCCCGGGCACTCACATTCCCACTCCCTGGGCACTCCAATTCCCAATCTCCTGACACTCACATTCCCACTCCCCGGGTTTCCCACTCCACAACATTCCTTCGCCCCAGGCACTCACATTCCCACCCCCTCGGCACTCACAATCCCACTCCCCCGGACCTCACATTCCCACTGCCCGGACACTCACATTCCCACTCCCCTGGCACCCACATTCCCACTCTCTGGTCATTCACATTCCCACTCCCCGAGCACTCATATTCCCTCTCCCCGGGCACTCACATTCCCAATCTCCGGACACTCCCATTCCCACTCCCCGGGGTTCCCACTCCCCGGGCACTCACATTCCCACTCTCCGGACACTCACTTTCCCACTCCACGGGAGCTCACGTTCCCACTCCCCGGGTACTCACATTCCCACTCCCCAGACACTCACAATCCCTCCCCCCAGGCACTCACATTCCCTCTCCCCAGGCACTCACAATCCCACTCCCTAGGCACTCACATTCCCACTCTCCGGGCAATCACATTCCCACTCTCCGGACACCCACATCCCCACTCCCCGGACACTCACATTCCCACTCCCCGGGCACTCACATTCACAATCTCCTGACACTCACAGTCCCACTCCCCGGGGTTCCCACTCCACAACATTCCCTCTGCCCAGGCACTCACATTCCAACCCCCTCGATACTCAAAATCCCACTCCCCCGGCACTCACATTCCCGCACTCCAAGCACTCGCATTCCCACTCCCCGGGCACTCACATTTCCACTCACCGGGCACTCACATTCCCACTTTCCGGGCACTCACATTCCCACTCACCGGACATTCACATTCCCACTTTCCGGGCACTCACATTCCCACTCCCTGGGCACTCACATTCCCACTCCCCGGTGTTCCCACTCCCCGGGCACTCACATTCCCACTTTCCGGGCACTCACATTCCAACTGTCCGGGCACTCACATTCCCACTCCCCGGACACTCACATTCCCACTCCCCGGGCACTCACATTCCCACTCCCCTGGGTTCCCACTCCACAACACTCCCTCTCCCCAGGCACTCACATTCCCACTCCCCCGGCACTCACATTCCCGCTCTCCAAGCACTCGCATTCCCACTCCCCGGGCACTCACATTCCCACTCCACGGGCACTCACATTCCCACTCCACGGGCACTCACATTCCCACTCTCCGGACACTCACATTCTCACTCCCCGAGCACTCACATTCTCAATCTCCGGACACTCACATTCCCACTCCCCGGGGTTCCCACTCCCCGGGCACTCACATTCCCACTCCCAGGGCACTCACATTCTCCCTCCCACGGTACTCAAATTCCCACTCAACGGTACTCACATTTCCACTCCCCGGGCACTCACTTTCCCACTTTCCGGGCACTCACATTCCCACTCCCCTGGCACCCACATTCCCACTCTCTGGACATTCACATTCCCACTCCCCGGGCACTCACATTCCCACTCCCCCGGACCTCACATTCCCACTCCCCGGGCACTCACATTCCCACTCCCCTGGCACCCACATTCCCACTCTCTGGACATTCACATTCCTACTCCCCGAGCACTCACATTCCCTCTCCCCGGGCACTCACATTCCCAATCTCCGGACACTCCCATTCCCACTCCCCGGGGTTCCCACTCCCCGGGCACTCACATTCCCACTTTCCGGGCACTCACATTCCCACTGTCCGGGCACTCACATTCCCACTCCCCGGACACTCACATTCCCACTCCCCGGGCACTCACATTCCCACTCCCCTGGGTTCCCACTCCACAACACTCCCTCTCCCCAGGCACTCACATTCCCACTCCCCCGGCACTCACATTCCCGCTCTCCAAGCACTCGCATTCCCACTCCCCGGGCACTCACATTCCCACTCCACGGGCACTCACATTCCCACTCCACGGGCACTCACATTCCCACTCTCCGGACACTCACATTCTCACTCCCCGAGCACTCACATTCTCAATCTCCGGACACTCACATTCCCACTCCCCGGGGTTCCCACTCCCCGGGCACTCACATTCCCACTCCCAGGGCACTCACATTCTCCCTCCCACGGTACTCAAATTCCCACTCAACGGTACTCACATTTCCACTCCCCGGGCACTCACTTTCCCACTTTCCGGGCACTCACATTCCCACTCCCCTGGCACCCACATTCCCACTCTCTGGACATTCACATTCCCACTCCCCGGGCACTCACATTCCCACTCCCCCGGACCTCACATTCCCACTCCCCGGGCACTCACATTCCCACTCCCCTGGCACCCACATTCCCACTCTCTGGACATTCACATTCCTACTCCCCGAGCACTCACATTCCCTCTCCCCGGGCACTCACATTCCCAATCTCCGGACACTCCCATTCCCACTCCCCGGGGTTCCCACTCCCCGGGCACTCTCATTCCCTCTCCCCGAGGACTCACAATCCCTCTCTCTGGGCACTCACTTTCCCACTCCAAGGGCACTCACATTCCCACAACCCGGGCACTCACATTCCCACTCCCCAGACACTCACATTCCCACTCCCCGAGCACTCCCATTTCCACTCCCCGAGCACTCACATTCCCTCTCCCCGAGGACTCACAATCCCTCTCTCCGGGCACTCACTTTCCCACTCCAAGGGCACTCACATTCCCACTTTCCGGGCACTCACATTCCCAATCCCCGGGCACTCACATTCCCACTCCCCGGGCACTCACATTCCCACTCCCCTGGGTTCCCACTCCACAACACTCCCTCTCCCCAGGCACTCACATTCCCACACCCCCGGCACTCACATTCCCGCTCTCCAAGCACTCGCATTCCCACTCCCCGGGCACTCACATTCCCACTCCACGGGCACTCACATTCCCACTCCACGGGCACTCACATTCCCACTCTCCGGACACTCACATTCTCACTCCCCGAGCACTCACATTCTCAATCTCCAGACACTCACATTCCCACTCCCCGGGGTTCCCACTCCCCGGGCACTCACATTCCCACTCCCAGGGCACTCACATTCTCCCTCCCACGGTACTCAAATTCCCACTCAACGGTACTCACATTTCCACTCCCCGGGCACTCACTTTCCCACTTTCCGGGCACTCACATTCCCACTCCCCTGGCACCCACATTCCCACTCTCTGGACATTCACATTCCCACTCCCCGGGCACTCACATTCCCACTCCCCCGGACCTCACATTCCCACTCCCCGGGCACTCACATTCCCACTCCCCTGGCACCCACATTCCCACTCTCTGGACATTCACATTCCTACTCCCCGAGCACTCACATTCCCTCTCCCCGGGCACTCACATTCCCAATCTCCGGACACTCCCATTCCCACTCCCCGGGGTTCCCACTCCCCGGGCACTCACATTCCCACTTTCCGGGCACTCACATTCCCACTGTCCGGGCACTCACATTCCCACTCCCCGGACACTCACATTCCCACTCCCCGGGCACTCACATTCCCACTCCCCTGGGTTCCCACTCCACAACACTCCCTCTCCCCAGGCACTCACATTACCACTCCCCCGGCACTCACATTCCCGCTCTCCAAGCACTCGCATTCCCACTCCCCGGGCACTCACATTCCCACTCCACGGGCTCTCACATTCCCACTCCACGGGCACTCACATTCCCACTCTCCGGACACTCACATTCTCACTCCCCGAGCACTCACATTCTCAATCTCCGGACACTCACATTCCCACTCCCCGGGGTTCCCACTCCCCGGGCACTCACATTCCCACTCCCAGGGCACTCACATTCTCCCTCCCACGGTACTCAAATTCCCACTCAACGGTACTCACATTTCCACTCCCCGGGCACTCACTTTCCCACTTTCCGGGCACTCACATTCCCACTCCCCTGGCACCCACATTCCCACTCTCTGGACATTCACATTCCCACTCCCCGGGCACTCACATTCCCACTCCCCCGGACCTCACATTCCCACTCCCCGGGCACTCACATTCCCACTCCCCTGGCACCCACATTCCCACTCTCTGGACATTCACATTCCTACTCCCCGAGCACTCACATTCCCTCTCCCCGGGCACTCACATTCCCAATCTCCGGACACTCCCATTCCCACTCCCCGGGGTTCCCACTCCCCGGGCACTCTCATTCCCTCTCCCCGAGGACTCACAATCCCTCTCTCTGGGCACTCACTTTCCCACTCCAAGGGCACTCACATTCCCACAACCCGGGCACTCACATTCCCACTCCCCAGACACTCACATTCCCACTCCCCGAGCACTCCCATTTCCACTCCCCGAGCACTCACATTCCCTCTCCCCGAGGACTCACAATCCCTCTCTCCGGGCACTCACTTTCCCACTCCAAGGGCACTCACATTCCCACTTTCCGGGCACTCACATTCCCACTCCCCGGGCACTCACTTTCCCACTCCCCAAGCACTCACATCCCCACTCTCCAGACACTCTCATTCCCACTCCCTGGGCACTCACATTCCCACTTCCCGGGCACTTACATTCCCTCTCTCTGGGCACTCACATTCCCACTCCCCAGGCGCTCCCATTCCCACTCTCCAGGCACTCACATTCCCACTCCCCGGGCACTCACATTCCCAGTCCCCGGGCACACACGTTCCCTCTCCCTGGGCACTCACATTCCCACTCCCCGGACACTCACATTCCCACTCCCTGGACTTTCACATTCCCACTACCCGGCACTCACATTCCTTGTCCCTGGGCGCTCACATTCCCACTCCTCGGGTGCTCACATTCCCTCTCTCTGGGCACTCACATTCCCACTCCCCGGGCACTCACATTCCCTCTCCTGGGCACTCACATTCCCATCCAGGGGCACTCACATTCCCACTCCCCGGGCACTCACATTTCCACTCGCCCGGCACTCACATTCCCACTCTCCGGGCACTCACATTCCCACTCCCCGGGCACTCACATTCCCATCTATGTGCGCTCTCATTCCCACTTGCCGGGTACTCACGTTCCCTCTCCCCGGACACTCACATTCCCCATCCCTGGGCACTCACATTCCCACTCCCCGGGCACTCACATTCCCACTCCCCGGGCACTCACATTCCCACTCCCCGGGGTTCCCACTCCACAACATTCCCTCTCCCCAGGCACTCACATTCCAACCCCCTCGGCACTCACAATCCCACTCCCCCGGCACTCACATTACCACCCATGGGCACACACATTCCCACTCCCCGGGCACTCACATTCCCGCTCCCCGGGCACTCACATTCCCGCTCTCCAAGCACTCGCATTCCCACTCCCCGGGCACTCACATTCCCACTCTCTGGACATTCACATTCCCATTCCCCGAGCACTCACATTCCCTCTCCCCGGGCACTCACATTCCCAATCTCCGGACACTCCCATTCCCACTCCCCGGGGTTCCCACTCCCCGGGCACTCACATTCCCACTCTCTGGACACTCACTTTCCCACTCCACGGGAGCTCACGTTCCCACACCCCGGGTACTCACATTCCCACTCCCCAGACACTCACAATCCCTCTCCCAGGTACTCACATTCCCGCTCCCTGGACACTCACATTCCCTCTCCTCAGGCACTCACATTCCCGCTCCCCAGGCACTCACATTCCCACTGCCTAGGCACTCACAATCCCACTCGCGAGGCACTTACAATCCCACTCCCCCGGCACTCACATTCCCACTCACGGGCACTCACATTCCCACTCCCCAGACACTCACATTCCCACTCACGGGCACTCACATTCCCACTCCCCAGACACTCACAGTCCCACTCACGGGCACTCACATTCCCACTCCCCAGACACTCACATTCCCACTCCACGGGCACTCACGTTCCCACTCCCCGAACACTCACATTCCCCACTCCCCAGGGTTCCCACTCCCCGGGCATGGACATTCCCACTCTCTGGAAACTCGCATTCCCACTCCCTAGGAGCCCACGTTCCCACTCCTCGGTAATCACATCCCCGCTCCCTGGACACTCATATTCCCTCTCCCCCGGCAATCACATTCCCTCTCCCCAGGCACTCACATTCCCACCCCCTCAGCACTCACAATCCCACTCCCTAGGCACTCACAATCCCACTCCCCCGGCACTCATGTTCCCGCTCTCCAAGCACTCGCATTCCCACTCCACGGGCACTCACATTCCCACTCCCTGGGCACTCACATTCCCAATCTCCTGACACTCACATTCCCACTCCACGGGGTTCCCACTCCACAACATTACTTCTCCCCAGGCACTCACATTCCCACCCCCCCGGCACTCACAATTCCACACCCCCGGCACTCACATTCCCACTCCCCGGACACTCACATTCCCACTCCCCGGGCACTCACATTCCAGCTCTCTGGACATTCACATTCCCACTCCCCCGGCACTCACATTCCCGCTCTCCAAGCACTCGCATTCCCACTCCCCGGGCACTCACATTTCCACTCCCCGGGCAATCACATTCCCACTCTCCGGGCACTCACATTCCCACTCCCCGGGAACTCACATTCCCACTCCCCCGGCACTCATATTCCCGCTCTCCAAGCACTCGCATTCCCACTCCCCGGGCACTCACATTTCCACTCCCCGGGCACTCACATTCCCACTCTCCGGACACTCACATTCCCACTCTCCGGACACTCACATTCCCACTCCCCGGACACTCACATTCCCAATCTCCTGACACTCACATTCCCAATCTCCGGACACTCACATTCCCACTCCCCGGACACTCACATTCCCTCTCCCCGGGCACTCACATTCTCAATCTCTGGACACTCACATTCCCACTCCCCGGGGTTCCCACTCCCCGGGCACTCACATTCCCACTCTCAGGGCACTCACATTCACCGTCCCACGGTACTCAAATTCCCACTCAACGGTACTCACATTCCCACTCCCCGGGCACTCACATTCCCACTCCCCGGGCACTCACATTCCCACTCCCCGGGCACTCACATTCCCATTCCCTGGGCACTCACATTCCCGCTCCCCGGGCACTCACATTCCCACTCCCCGGGCACTCACATTTACCACTCCCCGAGCACTCACATTCCCTCTCCCGGGCACTCACATTCCCACTCTCCGGACACTCACTTTCCCACTCCACGGGAGCTCACGTTCCCACACCCCGGGTACTCACATTCCCACTCCCCAGACACTCACAATCCCTCTCCCAGGTACTCACAGTCCCGCTCCCTGGACACTCACATTCCCTCTCCCCAGGCACTCACATTCCCGCTCCCCAGGCACTCACAATCCCACTTCCCCGGCACTCACGTTCCCGCTCTCCAAGCACTCACATTCCCGCTCCCCGGACACTCACATTCCTACTCCATGGGCACTCACATTCCCACTCCCCGGGCACTCACATTCCCACTCCCTGGGCACTCACATTCCCACTCTCCGGACACTCACATTCCCACTCCCCGGGCACTCACATTCCCACTCCCCGGGCACTCACATTCCCACTCCCTGGGCACTCACATTCCCAGTCCCCGGGCACTCACATTCCCACTTTCCGGGCACTCACATTCCCACTCCCCAGGAACTCACATTCCCACTCCCCGGGCACTCACATTCCCACTCCCCCGGCACTCACAGTCCCACTCCCCGTGCAATCACATTCCCACTCCCCTGTCACCCACATTCCCACTCTCTGGACATTCACATGCCCACTCCCCGAGCACTCACATTCCCTCTCCCTGGACACTCACATTCCCACTCCCCAGACACTCACATTCCCTCTCCCCGGGCACTCACATTCCCACTCTCCAGACACTCACTTTCCCACTCCCCAGACACTCACAATCCCTCTCCCAGGTACTCACATTCCCACTCCCCGGGCACTCACATTCCCACTCCCCGGGCACTCACATTCCCTCTCTTCGGGCACTCACATTCCCACTCCCCGAGCACTCTCATTCCCACTCCCCGAGCACTCACATTCACTCTCCCCGAGGACTCACAATCCCTCTCTCTGGGCACTCACATTCCCACTCCCCGGGCACTCACATTCCCTCTCCCCGGGCACTCACATTCCCACTCCCTGGGCACTCACATTCCCACTTCCCGGGCACTTACATTCCCTCTCTCTGGGCACTCACATTCCCTCTCTCCGGGCACTCACATTCCCACTCCCCGGGCGCTCCCATTCCCACTCTCCAGGCACTCATATTCCCACTCTTCGGTCACTCACATTCCCAGTCCCCGGGCACTCACGTTCCCGCTCCCTGGGCACTCACAATCCCACTCCCTGGACACTCACATTCCCACTCCCTGGACGTTCACATTCCCACTACCCGGCACTCACATTCCTAGTCCCCGGGCGCTCACATTCCCACTCCTCGGGTGCTCACATTCCCTCTCTCTGGGCACTCACATTCCCACTCCCCGGGCACTCACATTCCCTCTCCTGGGCACTCACATTCCCATCCAGGGGCACTCACATTCCCTCTCTCTGGGCACTCACATTCCCACTCCCCGGGCGCTCCCATTCGCACTCCCCAGGCACACACATTCCCACTCTTCGGGCACTCACATTCCCAGTCCCCGGGCACTCACATTCCCAGTCCCCGGGCACTCACATTCCCACTCCCCGGGCGCTCACATTCCCACTCCCCGGGCGCTCACATTCCCACTCCCCGAGCACTCACATTCCCACTCTTCGGGCACTCACATTCCCAGTCCCCGGGCACTCACATTCCCTCTCCCTGGGCATTCACATTCCCACTCCGTGGACACTCACATTCCCACTCCCTGGACGTTCACATTCCCACTACCCGGCACTCACATTCCTAGTCCCCGGGCGCCCACATTCCCACTCCTCGGGTGCTCACATTCCCTCTCTCTGGGCACTCACATTCCCACTCCCCGGGCACTCACATTCCCTCTCCTGGGCACTCACATTCCCATCCAGGGGCACTCACATTCCCACTCCCCGGGCACTCACGTTTCCACTCGCCCGGCACTCACATTCCCACTCTCCGGGCACTCACATTCCCACTCCCCGGGCACTCACATTCCCATCTATGTGCACTCTCATTCCCACTTCCCGGGTACTCACGTTCCCTCTCCCCGGGCACTCACATTCCCCATCCCCGGGCACTCACATTCCCACTCCCTGGGCACTCACATTCCCACCCATGGGCACACACATTCCCACTCCCCGGGCACTCACATTACCACCCATGGGCACACACATTCCCACTCCCCAGGCACTCACATTCCCGCTCCCCGGGCACTCACATGTCCGATCCCCGGGCACTCATATTCCCACTCCCCGGGCACTCACATTCCCACCCATGGGCACACACATTCCCGCTCCCCGGGCACTCACATTCCCACCCATGGGCACACACATTCCCTCTCCCCAGGCACTCACATTCCCGCTTCCCGGACATTCATGTTCCCTCTTCCCAAGCGTTGGTAGTCGTTATCCTGCTCCCGTACCCCAGCTCTCATACCCTTGCTCTCACGGCCCCGGCACTGAGCTTCCCACTCTCTGAGGCTCTCATGTTCCCGCTCGCTGGGCATTCACGCTCCCACATGTCAGGACCACCAAATTTGTGTTCCTGCTCCCCAGGCCCCAGTCATCGTCTTCCCACTTCCTGCATCTTGGCACTTGTGTTCCTGTGCTCTGGGCAACGGCACTCTCCAGGCCTCGGTAATCATGTGCCCATTGCCCGGGTCCTAGGACTCGTGGCGGGCCAGCGTATATTTCACATGTCGGCTGCCATGCCAGTTTCCAGACACTATGCCATTCCCAAGCCATTGGGGGTGATTCTCCGAGCCCCGCGCCGGGCCGCAGAATCGGAGCAACCGGCCTCTCTGTCGGCCGCGTCTTTTACACTCCAGTTTTTACTCCGGCGTCGGCACTTAGAATCCCATTGGGAGAATCCCGCCCATAAGCCCAGAGATGCAGTGGGTAGCCAGCTGAGGTAGTTAAATGCCACTTCGCAGAGCTCAAGTGGAATTCTCATATTGACCTGCAGACCTCCTGCAATGTTGGAAGCAAGACAGTTGTCTGGAGGTGGTTGCCTGATGACATAGCAGAAGGTCTGCGCTTCAGGCATTCTTTGAGGCTCGCCTCGCCTAACTGGATGCAGCAGCAGCCACCAGGAACCCTCTGGAGGAATTTCTCCCTCAAAATGGTAATCTGGCAGCTGTGACTATTTTTTAACTCACAGGTTTGAGAAGTTACTGAGAGTGCACCTGAAGATTGGGGTACTCTCTCTCTCACTTAGGGCTGGTTTAGCTCAGTGGGCTAGACAGCTGGTTTGTAATGCAGAATAATCTGTTTACGTACCCCAGCACTTATACTCTCGCTCTCTAGGCCCCTGGCAGCGCGGCTGGTTTGCAATGCAGAACAAGGCCAGCAGTGCAGGTTCAATTCCCGTACCAGCTGAGAATTGTGCATTTTCCCTCTGTGTATCTGAACAAGTGCCGGAATGTGGCGACTAGGGGCTTTTCACAGTAACTTCATTGCAGTGTTAACGTAAGCCTACTTGTGACAGTAAAATTATTATTCTTATTATTATTATTAACAGCAGGTTGTAGTTTCTTCCAAGCTGGAGGGTCCCTGTGGCCATCAAGGTGATGGTCGCCTTCAACATCTACGCGACGGGGGTCCTTCCAGGCGCTGAGTGGGGACCTGTCCGGTACTTCACAGACCTTGCAACACAGGTGCATCCGCGCCATCACAGAGGCATTATATGCCCAGGTGCTGAATACATCCATTTCAACCTGGTCGGAGCCCACCAGGCTGCATGGGCAGTGGGGTTCACCATCATCGATGGGATCCCCCGGGTCCAGGGGGTGATCGACGGTATGCATGTCCCCCTACGGGCACCAGCTGATGACAGGCCGCAGTACACCAACCGAAAGGGGTTCCACTCGATGAACGTGCAGCTGATATGTGACCATCAGCTATGCATCGTTCATCTCTGTGCCCGATACCCAGGCAGTGTACACGACGACCTTATCCTGGCACACTTGATGATTCCTGACATGTTCAAGACACGTCCCCCGGCTGGGGGGGTTGGGTCCTGACCAGGGGTTATCCATTGCGGTCGTAGCTGATGACGCCGATCCAGAGGCCACAGAACGCCGCAGAGAGCCACTACAACAATGCCAATACAGCAACCAGGAGCATGATCGAGTGGTGCTTTGACATCCTAAACAAGCGGTTCAGGTGCCTGGACCGCTCTGGAGGTGCTCTGCAGTATAACGCTGTGTGGGTCGTCCGCATCGTGGCAGCCTGCTGCATCCTCCGCACCATCGCGCAGCTTAGGGGTGACATGCTGGAGGGGGAGGATGAACACTAGGCCTTGTTTGCACGGGAGGCTGCACAACGTTATTGCCAGGGCAAATGTGCACAGGACGCTCTGATCACCTCAAGGTTCACTGACTGGGTGAGGTGAGGGGGGGGGGGGTACTGGCCAGAGGCACGGACACTGCACCCTAACCCCACACACCCTCAATTCCCCCTGGCGACCCCCGCCTGCAACTCCCTCCGTGATACATACCTGCCGCACTACGGGGTGGGGGCCCTGGGTTGGCAGTAACACTGGTCTGGTTCATGGCATGGATAACAATGACAACCCGCTCTGCGATGAGCTCTGGGACTCCGCATTTTATGCCAATGTCTGACTCCTGCACACGGTAGCACTTTCCACCCTACACTTAGGTGATCCCTGCAAGCGCGCCAGCCAAATATCTACAGATTTGTGCCCTAGCCCCTATCCCTTATGAGTAAACTGTGCCCTGCATCAGTGCCAACTTTACTGGGTCTAAATTTCTGGCTTTACGGGCCCCAACGCTGCATCAAGGTGGTTCCCCAGATTGTACAGCAGAAGTGGAGGCGGCCTGCAGTGATTCCTGCCCTCTGACCTGGGTCCCCAATGGCGGGTCTCTTATGGGCTGACCAGACCCAGATGGGCCCAGCTGCTGCTCGGGTATCCTGGGTGGCGTGGTGCCACCCCGTTCTGCCTGCTGCCCACCAGATGCACCAGGGACTGGAAGGGGGGAGTCCGAGGTGCTGCAGTGTTCTGGCATCTCCCCTGCGGTAATCAATGGCATCGGCCCCATCACCTCCTGCTCCCTCGAGGTGCCCGATGGCCCCCAGGCTACTCCATGGGATAGGGGTGCAAGCCGAGCTATCCCCTGAAGCTCCCCCGCCACCTGGTGCTGCCAGTCCCGGAGGCCCGCTCTGGTCTCGACCAGAATCTGCAAGCTCACGGCCATAGAGCCCAGAGAGTGGACCATCTCCATCTGGGACTACGTCACATCATGCTGCAACTGTGCCACCATCTTCTGGGATTGTGTGACTGTGCCATCTCCCTCTGGGAGTGGGCCCCTTCCCTCTGAGTCTGCGCCATGTCGACTAATGCTTGGGCAATGCTGTTGACGTTCCCAGCCATGGCCTGCTGTGACTGGACCACGCGCAGGAACACCGCGGTGATGCCGAGGTGGCTCTGGCACATGGTTGCCTGTGTGACGGCAACCCTGCACTGGGCCTCGGCCAGTGCCTGCACAGAATGCCCCAGCCCTTGGACATTCTGATCCATTGCCAAAACTGTCGCCCTCAATGCCTCCACCGCAGACGCCACCCTTGTAATGTTGGCCTGAGTGGCATGCATGGCTGGCACCACCTCCTGTTTCTGCACCCGGTTGGACTCCTCCATGTTTAGAAGAATTAGAGGTGATCTTATTGACACAGATAAAATCCTTAAGAGACTTGATAGGGTGGATACCTGGAAGATATTGCCCCTTATGGGGAGACTAAAACTAGGGCACACAGTTTAAAATAAGATGTCTCCCTTTTAATACAAAGATGAGAAGAAACTTTTTCTCCCAAAGGGTCATTGTGCGTGGAATTCTCTTCCCCAGAAAGTAGTGGAGGCTGGGTCTTTGAATTTATTTAAGGCAGAGCTCGTTGGATCTTTGTTAGGAGAGAGAGTCAAATAGTATGGAGGGCAGACAGGAGAGTGGAGCTGAGGCCACATCAAAATCAGCCACCATCTTATTGAATAGACTCGCTGGGTGAAATGGCGTACGCTTGCTCCTATTTTCCAAAAGCCCAGGAATGGTTTTGGGAATCCTGGAGCTGAAACCCATCCACCATTTTTATAGGGTTCCTGAGTACACCAAACTCGGCAAATATCCAGGCCAAAGTTGTCAAGGTCCTTTAAATATTCTGATTGGATCCTGATAGTGTCAGCAGGCGTGGACCTCCATGTTGACATTGGGCCGAGTGGTTAAGCAGATCTCCCCTTTCCTCCCAGGCTGAAGCAGGCCGCAGATTGACATTGGTGTAAATATCTCGCCAGTTCATCGGCAGCACGATGTCAAGATATTCACCCTCTATATTTCTATGAAAGAAAGCCAAAACGTATTCGTAAAATTCAGGGAGACACTATTATTTGTCTGATTTCCTGTGCGCAATAATACAAACTACCTTTATGACAAGGGGGGAATCTCTTACTAGTGCACTTTGTCTTTATGATTCTTAAAAATTGTCTTGGGACGTGAGCACCACTCACGTTCGGAGGAGGAGGAGGAGCAGTCTCTGTCAGGGAGAGAACCTGAGAACATCTAAGACACTCAGAAGGTAAGAAGGTAAGTCAGTGATTTTTACTCATTTTTACTTTTATACCTTTTTCAAATTGTGTGTGTCGGGGGGAAACTGAAGTGACATCACCGAAAAGCTGTGACCTGAGTGGCTGGTTGGGAATCTACACTAAATTAAAAAAATTAAGCATTGGTAACTAATTAAACATAATTACTTAATTATAATTTAGAGGGGTATCTAAGCCAGAGATCAGAGAGCACTATATTTAGCTTTCGCATTTATATTAGAAATCTAGTGTTAGGAAACAGATAGTTAACAGTAACTTGAAAATTAAAAAAAAAAAATATTTAAAACATTTTTTTAAACTTTTAATTTTAATTAATTGACACAATGTCAGTTAGAGGGGTGCAGTGCTCTGACTGTGAGATGTGGCAGGTCCGGGAGGCTTCCAGCGTCCCAGATGGTTTCATCTGCAGAAAGTGCACCCAACTGGAGCTCCTCACAGACCGCATGGTTCGGTTGGAGCAGCAATTGGATGCACTTAGGAGCATGCAGGTGGCGGAAAGCGTCATAGATCGCAGTTATATAAATGTGGTCACACCCAAGGTGCAGGCAGAGAAATGGGTGACCACCAGAAAGGACAGGCAGTCAGTGCAGGAATCCCGTGTGGTTGTCCCCCTCTCAAACAGGTATAGCCCTTTGGATACTGTCGGGGGGGATAGCCTATCAGGGGAAAACAGAAGCTGCCAGAGCAGTGGCACCACGACTGGCTCTGATGTTCAGAAGGGAGGATCAAAGCGCAGAAGAGCAATAGTAATAGGGGACTCTATAGTCAGGGGCACAGATAGGCGCTTCTGTGGACGTGAAAGAGACTCCAGGATGGTATGTTGCCTCCCTGGTGCCAGGGTCCAGGATGTCTCCGAACGGGTAGAGGGCATCCTGAAGGGGGAGGGCAAACAGGCAGAGGTCGTTGTACATATTGGTACTAACGACATAGGCAGGAAGGGGCATGAGGTCCTGCAGCAGGAGTTCAGGGAGCTAGGCAGAAAGTTAAAAGACAGGACCTCTAGGGTTGTAATCTCGGGATTACTCCCTGTGCCACGTGCCAGTGAGGCTAGAAATAGGAAGATTTAGCAGCTAAACACGTGGCTAAACAGCTGGTGTAGGAGGGAGGGTTTCCGTTATCTGGACCACTGGGAGCTCTTCCGGGGCAGGTGTGACCTATATAAGAAGGACGGGTTGCATCTAAACTGGAGAGGCATAACTATCCTGGCCGCGAGGTTTGCTAGTGTCACACGGGAGGGTTTAAACTAGTATGGCAGGGGGGTGGACACGGGAGCAATAGGTCAGAAGGTGAGAGCATTGAGGGAGAACTAGGGAATAGGGACAGTGGGGCTCTGAGGCAGAGCAGACAGGGAGAAGTTGCTGAACACAGCGGGTCTGGTGGCCTGAAGTGCATATGTTTTAATGCAAGAAGTATTACAGGTAAGGCAGATGAACTTAGAGCTTGGATTGGTACTTGGAACTATGATGTTGTTGCCATTACAGAGACCTGGTTGAGGGAAGGGCAGGATTGGCAGCTAAACGTTCCAGGATTTAGATGTTTCAGGCGGGATAGAGGGGGATGTAAAAGGGGTGGCGGAGTTGCGCTACTGGTTAGGGAGAATATCACAGCTGTACTGCGGGAGGACACATCAGAGGTCAGTGAGGCTATATGGGTAGAGAGCAGGAATAAGAAGGGTGCAGTCACAATGTTGGGGGTTTACTACAGGCCTCCCAACAGCCAGCGGGAGATAGAGGAGCAGATAGGTAGACAGATTTTGGAAAAGAGTAAAAACAACATGGTTGTGGTGATCGGAGACTTCAACTTCCCCAGTATTGACTGGGACTCACTTAGTGCCAGGGGCTTAGACGGGGCGGAGCTTGTAAGGAGCATCCAGGAGGGCTTCTTAAAACAATATGTAGACAGTCCAACTAGGGAAGGGGCGGTACTGGGCCTGGTATTGGGGAATGAGCCCGGCCAGGTGGTAGATGTTTCAGTAGGAGAGCATTTCAGGAACAGTGACCACAATTCAGTAAGTTTTAAAGTGCTGGTGGACAAGGATAAGAGTGGTCCTAGGATGAATGTGCTAAATTGGGGGAAGGCTAATTATAACAATATTAGGCGGGAACTGAAGAACATAGATTGGGGGGCGGATGTTTGAGGGCAAATCAACATCTGACATGTGGGAGGCTTTCAAATGACAGTTGAAAGGAATTCAGGACCGGCATGTTCCTGTGAGGAAGAAGGATAAATACGGCAATTTTCGGGAACCTTGGATAATGAGAGATACTGTAGGCCTCGTCAAAAAGAAAAAGGAGGCATTTGTCAGGGCTAAAAGGCTGGGAACAGACGAAGCCTGTGTGGAATATAAGGAAAGTAGGAAGGAACTTAAGCAAGGAGTCAGGAGGGCTAGAAGGAGTCACGAAAAGTCATTGGCAAATAGGGTTAAGGAAAATCCCAAGGCTTTTTACACGTACATAAAAAGCAAGAGGGTAGCCAGGGAAAGGGTTGGCCCACTGAAGCATAGGCAAGGGAATCTATGTGTGGAGCCAGAGGAAATGGGCGAGGTACTAAAGGAATACTTTGCATCAGTATTCACCAAAGAGAAGAAATTGGTAGATGTTGAGTCTGGAGAAGGGTGTGTAGATAGCCAGGGTCACATTGAGATCCAAAAAGACGAGGTGTTGGGTGTCTTAAAAAATATTAAGGTAGATAAGTCCCCAGGGCCTGATGGGATCTACCCCAGAATACTGAAGGAGGCTGGAGAGGAAATTGCTGAGGCCTTGACAGAAATCTTTGGATCCTCACTGTCTTCAGGTGATGTCCGGGAGGACTGGAGAATAGCCAATGTTGTTCCTCAGTTTAAGAAGGGTAGCAAGGATAATCCAGTGAACTACAGGCCGGTGAGCCTTACTTCAGTGGTAGGGAAATTACTGGAGAGAATTCTTCGAGACAGGATCGACTCCCATTTGGAAGCAAATGGACGTATTAGTGAGAGGCAGCATGGTTTTGTGAAGGGGAGGTCGTGTCTCACTAACTTGATAGAGTTTTTCAAGGAGGTCACTAAGATGATTGATGCAGGTAGGGCAGTGGATGTTGTCTATATGGACTTCAGTAAGGCCTTTGACAAGGTCCCTCATGGTAGACTAGTACAAAAGGTGAAGTCACACGGGATCAGGGGTGAGCTGGCAAGGTGGATACAGAACTGGCTAGGTCACAGAAGGCAGAGAGTAGCAATGGAAGGATGCTTTTCTAATTGGAGGGCTGTGACCAGTGGTGTTCCACAGGGATCAGTGCTGGGACCTTTGCTGTTTGTAGTATATATAAATGATTTGGAGGAAAATGTAACTGGTCTGATTAGTAAGTTTGCAGACGACACAAAGGTTGGTGGAATTGCGGATAGCGATGAGGACTGTCAGAGGATACAGCAGGATTTAGATTGTTTGGAGACTTGGGCGGAGAGATGGCAGATGGAGTTTAATCCGGACAAATGTGAGGTAATGCATTTTGGAAGGTCTAATGCAGGTAGGGAATATACAGTGAATGGTAGAACCCTCAAGAGTATTGAAAGTCAAAGAGATCTAGGAGTACAGGTCCACAGGCCACTGAAAGGGGCAACACAGGTGGAGAAGGTAGTCAAGAAGGCATACGGCATGCTTGCCTTCCTTGGCCGGGGCATTGAGTATAAGAATTGGCATGTCATGTTGCAGCTGTATAGAACCTTAGTTAGGCCACACTTGGAGTATAGTGTTCAATTCTGGTCGCCACACTACCAGAAGGATGTGGAGGCTTTAGAGAGGGTGCAGAAGAGATTTACCAGAATGTTGCCTGGTATGGAGGGCATTAGCTATGAGGAGCGGTTGAATAAACTCGGTTTGTTCTCACTGGAACGAAGGAGGTTGAGGGGCGACCTGATAGAGGTCTACAAAATTATGAGGGGCATAGACAGAGTGGATAGTCAGAGGCTTTTCCCCGGGGTAGAGGGGTCAATTACTAGGGGGCATAGGTTTAAGGTGAGAGGGGCAAGGTTTAGAGTAGATGTACGAGGCAAGTTTATTACGCAGAGGGTAGTGGGTGCCTGGAACTCGCTACCGGAGGAGGTGGTGGAAGCAGGGACGATAGTGACATTTAAGGGGCATCTTGACAAATACATGAATAGGATGGGAATAGAGGGATACGGACCCAGGAAGTGTAGAAGATTGTAGTTTAGTCGGGCAGCATGGTTGGCACGGGCTTTGAGGGCCGAAGGGCCTGTTCCTGTGCTGTACATTTCTTTGTTCTTGTTCTTTGTTCACTGGCAAAGCCAGCATTTACTCCCCATCCTTTCCCTTGGGAAGATGGCAGTCAGCCAACACCACTGGTGTTTTTCTAAATGGCAGTTTGATCCAAATGAGTGGCTTGCTCGGCCATTCCGGTGGGCAGTTAAGATACAGCCACATTGCTATGGATTTGAAGTCACATGAGTAAGGATGGCCGATTTCCATCCACTGAGAGCATTAAGTGGAACAGATGGATTTTTACAACAATTCCATGGGATCATGATCATTATTAATGAAAGTCGCATTTTATTTCTGATTTATTCTTTAAAAGAATTTAAATGGCCCCAGATGTTGGGATGTGAACCATTGTTTTGAAGCATTTATCCAGGCATCTGGATGACTAATCCACTATGCTACGGTACCCGTGAATGTGAATGCAGGAAAGGATAATTGGTTTCAGTGATGCATTTGATGGGGAATTTCACTCTCCATATGGACTACAACACATATTGGGACGTTTGCAAGTTATCATACAATTTTTGCTTGGTGCAAAATAACAGTGACGAAAAAATAACACATAACTGATGTTTAAGAACAGGTATAAATGTGCATGCGTATATAGTGTGCCCTGCTTTATGCAGTCTAATTAGTTGCAATGCAGCATGCAGAATCTATTTTTCTGTGTCATTATCTATTCCTTATGGCAGTTAGATTTTGACTCTTCTGACTGTTCTCAGCCTGGTTGTGCCATTCTGCTGCATGCAGCTCGGCTGACTGCGGACACACTACCTGGCACACTGAGTTTGTGCGTCAGCATTCTACGTTAGAAATGAATGAAAAATCAATCTGTGCGACTGCAGTGATAGCACTGTCCACTCTAACCTAGTTTCTACCTTCTCTTCTATATTGCTACTTCAAGTGATGCCTATGTTTGAGACGGTGAGTTGATCTGTCCTCGATGTTCATGTTCCAGTTCTATTTGAAGGATAAAACTAAAATACTGCAAAGTGTTTCCTGCAGTTCTGAGCACATGCCTGAATGCAGTGTTGAGTTGTAATCTGGTACTTTATTTATCGTATTCATTCTTGAAACTCTAGTTGTTTTCTACCAGAATTGAAACATTATGAACAAAATTAAATTGCAAATATTGTATGACTATCCCAAACTAATGTTAGAAACAGGGCAGTGTTTACTTCTCTCCACGGCCTGAATGTTTAAAATAATGTAAAAACTGATTTTAAGGCTGTACTTGATTTGTCCTCAGTAATGTACGGGTCAATGTTGCTACAAAATTGCTTGTGTTACAAGAAGTGGATTTTAATGTAATAAGAGTACACATTCTAATATTAATATTTGTATCTTCTTTAAATTCCACTGAGGATTAGCATAATTATCACTCTGTGTATTTGACTGCAGTGTGTTCAAGACAGTTTGCAGCTGCTGAAATCTCTGCTCATTTATTCACTTACCCAAATTCCTTTTGTTACTCCCACAGTGAAGTGAATTTTCTGCAGCCACAATGATGACTCCTCTGCTGTTACTTGTTCTGGTGTCCGGCTGCTGGGCTGATTCTGATTTTGGCCAGAACTCCACAGATCCAAAATACTTCAGGACAGTCTATATTGCAGGTAAGATGATCTCTGCAATGTATTTCTATCTTTCTTAATTATAGTGTCTATTAGGTTAGTCCACTTCGAGTATTGTTGAAATCATGTATAATTCCAGGTGAATTAACACATCCTGTTTAAAAGATTAGACATAGAAAATACATTAATTTATTCACTATATGTTGTCACTTAATCTGCACTAAAATGTATATTAAATACAATTGTGTGTAAGTTGTTTAAACAGTTGATTATTACCCTTCATTCCATTTTTATCCATTTCATGTAACAACCAGCAGGTAACAGCACAGCCCTTGCACCTCATTCTTCACTGGCATATTCTGTCAAATTAATATAGCACCTCCCTTCCCCACAGCAGTCTCTCAGTTTCTGGCAGTTGCTGATCTCTCTTACCAGCTGTTCCTTCTGTGACTGTCTCATAAGCACTGGAAACCATGGCCTTGAAATTATGCACTTCATAGAGTCAAAGGATGTGCAGGTTTCCCAAAATCTGAGGTTATATCAACTCCTCCTGTAAAAAACATAGTAATTTACAAAGAAACATAAAAAGAAAATAGAAGCAGGAGGAGGCCATTCGATCCTTTGAGCCTGCTCCGCCATTGATTGTGATCATGGCTGATCATTAAACTCAATATCCTGATTCCGCCATTCCCCCCATATCGCTTGATTCCTTTATCCCCAAAAGCTATATCTAACTCCTTCTTGAAATCACTCAATGATTTGGCCTCAGTTATTCTGTGGTAGTGTATTCCACAGATTCACCACTCTGGGTGAAGCAATTTCTCCTCACCTCAGTCCTAAAAGGTTTACCCCTTATCCTCAAACTATGACCCCTAGTTCTGGACTCCCCCACCATCGGGAACAATTTTTCTGAATCTACCCTGTCTAACCCTGTTAGAATTTTGTATGTTTCTATGAGATCCCCTCTCACTTTTCTAAACCTCAGTGAAAAAATCCGAACCGATTTAGTCTCTCTTCATATGACAGCCCCGCCATCCCAGGAATCAGCCTGGTAAACCTTCGCTGCACTCCTGCCATAGCAAGAACATCCTTTCTCAGATAAGGGCACCAAAACTGCACAAAATACTCTAGATGTGGCTTCACCAACAGCTTACACAATTGCAGTAAAACATTCCTATTCCTATACTCAAATCCTCTTGCTATGAAGGCTAACTTTCCATTTGCCTTCTTGTATCTGCGCGCTTACTTTCAACCACTGATGCAAGAGGACACCAACGTCCTTTTGAATATCCACCTCTCCCAATTTACAGCCATTCAAATAATAATCTGCCTTCCTATTTTTGCTACCAAAGTGGATAACCTCACATTTATCCACATTATACTGCATTTGCCATGCATGTGTCCACTCATTCAGCCTGTCCAAATCCCGCTGAAGCATCTCTGCATTCTCCACACAGCTCACCCTCCCACACAACTTTGCATCCTCTGCAAATCTGGAGATAATACATTTAGTTCCCTCATCCAAAGCAGTAATATATAATGTGAACAGTTGAGACCTAGCGCAGATCCCTGCGGCACCTCACTAGTCACTGCCTGCCAATTGGATCAGACCCATTTATTCCAACTTTGCGCTTCCTGTCTGCAAACCAGCTTTCTATTCATCTCAAGACACTACCAATGTTAGCTTTACATAGTAATCTGCTATGTGAGACCTTGTCAAAAGCCTTCTGAAAGTCTAAATAAACTACATCCACTGGTTCTCCCTAGTCAAATCTACTAGTTACATCTTCAGAGAATTATGGTAGATTTGTCAAGCATGATTTCCCTTTCATCAGTCCATGCTGACTTTGATTATACCACTGCTTTCCAAATCCTGTGCTATGAAATCCTTGATAATGGACTCCAGCAACTTCCCTACTATTGACATCAGGGTCACTGGACTATAGGTCCCTGTTTTTTTTTCTACCTCTCTTTTTGAATAGTGGGGTTATATTGGCTCCCCTCCTACCTGTAGGAATCATTCTATTTGATCACATCTCCCAGATGCACTCTAAAATGTTTTGCATAGAATGAAATATTTTGAAATAATATGCTGTCAAATAGACAAACATGGCAACTACTTTGCACAAGTCCGAACATGAAAAATGTGATGAATGGCGGACTAGCCAGGTTTCCAATGCTATTAGGTGAGAAATGAATGTTGGTGAATTACATAGGATAACCCATAGGACCTAACATATGAACATATGAATTAGGAGCAGGGGAAGGTCATTCTGCCCTTCACGCTTGCTCCACTATTCCATAACATCATGGCTGATATGATTGTGACCTCAGCTCCACATTCCTCCTACCCTGGATCACCTTTAACTTCCTTGTTAGTCAAGAATCTATCTACCTCTGCCTTAAAAATATTCAGTGACCCTGCCTCCACTGTTCTCAGGGAAGAGTGTTCCAAAGATTCACAACCCCCTGAGGGAATACATTTTTTCTCATTTCTGTCTTAAATGGGAGACTCCTTGGGCGGGATTCTCCTCTACCCGGCGGGGCGGGGGGTTTCCGGCGTAATGGAGTGGCGGGAACCACTCCGGCGTCAGGCCGCCCCGTCCGCACCTTTAAGGGCCAAGCCCTCACCTTGATGGGCTAGGCACGCGCCGGAGTGGTTTCCGCTCCGCCGGCTGGCGGGAAAGGCCTTTGGCACCACGCCAGCTGGCGGCGAAAGGTCTTCGCCGGGCGACGCATGCGCGGGAGCGTCAGCGGCTGCTAACGTCATCCCCGCGCATGCGCAGGGGAGGAGGTCTCGTCCGCCACCGCCATAGTGAAGACCATGGCGAAGGCGGAAGAAAAAGAGTGCCCGCACGGCACAGGCCCGCCGGCAGATCGGTGGGCCCCGATCGCGGGCCAGGCCACCGTGGGGGCACCCCCGGGGCCAGATCGCCCCGCGCCCCCCCCAGGACCCCAGAGCCTGCCCGCGCCGCCTTGTCCTGCCGTTCAAAAGGTGGTTCAATCCACTCCGGCAGGAGAGGGTTGACAGCGGCGGGACTTCGGTCCATCACGGGCCGGAGAATCGCCGGGGGTTGGCCCGCCGACCGGCGCGGCGCGATTCCCGCCTCCGCCGAATCTCTGGTGGGGAGAATTCGGGACAAGGCGGGGGCAGGATTCACGCCAGCCCCTGGCGATTCTCCAACCCGGTGGGGGGTCGGAGAATCGCGCCCCTTATTTTTAAATTGTGTTCCTCTAGTTCTAGTCTCTCCCACAAGGGGAAACATCCTTTCAGCATCCACCCTGTCAAGTCCCCTCAGGATATTATTTTTATTTTTTTTATTTTTATGCTTTACAAATTTTAAATGCCCAATTCTTTCCGTGATCTAGCAGAACTAAAAATAAAAGATCCCCCTTAATGCCAATTCTTTCCGTGATCTTTAGCCTATTCCTGAACCAGTAGAATAGAAAAGCTATCTATTGGCCCTACAAAGGTGACATGCCAGGTCACGCATCAATACCAGCATTTTCTTAGATTCTCAACTTCAATGATGTGGTCAGGATTTGACTGCTGGTTTTGAAATTCACCTTTATCTAAATTACTCAACCAAATAATAAGACAAATCGCATGTATTAAAGTTTAAGGGCTGAATTATCCGCTTCGCAACGCCAGAAGCGCGAATCGCGATCGGGTGGAGAATTGCATGAAATTGAAAAATCAACAATTCTGATGCCATGCTCCAGTCCCTCGCTGGCGGCAATATAAAAGTTTGTGCCCCGTGCCGGCGGAATCATATGAAACCATCATTTGCATGGATTTCAATATCATTAACGGCTTGGGCACAGTATGCTCTATCGTTCCACGATGCTCCAACCCTCTTAGGCTGATGCCTTGTGGACATGAAATAGTGCAAGTATTGATAATCAGGGCCTGGGTGCCATGGCTGCAGAGGGGTAGCAGGCGGCTAAGAAAACACTGAAAAAGTCTTGAAAACTGTTGGGCTTGCTAGGGGTTGGTTTCCCGAGCCTGGGGCAGTAGCGGGGAGAGAATCTGTGCCAAGTCTGTGGACTGGGGTGCCCTTCTCGGAGTCGCAGTGGCCTGGCTCAGACTGCTATTGCTGCAGTCTGTCTTCTAAATGCACCTCTTTGGTGCTACTTACAGTCTCCTAGCTGCTCACACTGGTGAGTGCTGCCTGTGTCCTATGAATACTCAGAAGGCCTCTGGACACCCTCATATCCCAGCTGTATTATCAGGGGGATGGGCATAGCCAAGCTCAATTGGGGGCCCATCCACATATTGGCATTCCTCAGTAGAGCAGGGGATCAGCAGAGCACACCCCAACCAACAACATCTGCACCATGGCCTTCGGAGAACTCCCTGGTTCTCTGCTCCTCTCAGGGCAGAGACATGACCAGTCACCCTCACCCCTCTGGATCATGAGCTGTCTCCTCCTGGTGAGGTTGGCAGTGCTAACTGCCCCTGCTAACACCTCCCAGGTGGTGTTCTCGAGGGCAGGTTTGATTCTGTAGCCTATACTGGGGAAGAGGCTGTCACTCTGCTCCTCACTGGCATGGAGCTGTGGGTTGACCTCATACTCCCGGCCCCAGGGGGTAGGTCTTCTGTGAGCCACCTTTGTGGCAGCAGTGAGTGTGTGGTAAGTGGAGTACTTAAAAACAGTTCCAGCTGCCAGGTTCTATAGCGCTAACTCCTGCCCCAGCAGTTAGAATGCCCGCTGGGCCGGGAATTTGTGCCGGCAGAGTATTGCCGCAATTGCATATCCTGACTCATTTACCGAATAGTGCCCTCAATGGAAACGCGAATCACACACAATTCAGACCCGGTGTCAACTCTCCCAAGTGGAAAATCCTGCCCCAAATCTCAGAACTTGCAGCCAAGATTTGTGAATTGCTTGTTCATAAGGATCTGCAAACATTATGTTGAAAATCATTGGTTAATGATCACAGAAACCTTGCAAGAAACGTTCCTAATAGTTTTCGGAAAAGTGGTGTTCACAATCAACTAATGGCTTTACAAGACAAAGGTCATATTTTGTTTGTTGCTGAGAGTCATTCCTGTCCGGTGAATAGCCAGCACTGAATTTCTGTTGCTTTTTGCTCTCTATTTTGTTTTGACAATTTTGGCAATATTACCAATAGCCATTCTATTTCCTTTTGCCACGATTGATTTTCATTTCTGTACGCTGTACAATATTCCATTTTTTTGGTTGAAATGTCACAAGGCTTGGATCCAGCATTTATAGGGAGCTGCAAAAGGCTGAAACTAATCAGAAGGTCAGGCAGCATCTTTTTAAAATTCATTCAAGGGTTGTGAACGTCCCTGGTTGGGCCAGCATTTGTTGCCCATTGCTAATTGCCGCTGAGAAGGTGGTGGTGAGCTGCCTTCTTGAACCGATGCAGTCCACAGTGCTGTTAGGGAGGGAGTTCCAGGATTTTACCGAGCAACAGTGAGCGAATGGCGAAAAATATGGATGGTGAGTGGCTGAGAGGGGAACTTCCAAATGGTGTTGTTCCCCTACATCTGATACCCTTGTCGTACTAGGTGGTAGTGACCGTGTGTTTGGAAGGTCCTGTTCCAAGGAGCAGCAAAGCAGAGCTAATGGGTCGGATTTAATGGAGGTAATGAGGGTCTCACTTGCTGATGGATGACCACTCATGCACTTAATAATAATCTTTATTAGTGTCACAAGTAGGCTTACATTAACACTGCAATGAAATTACTGTGAAAAAAGCCCTAGTAGCCAAACTACAGTGCCTGTTCAGGCACACTGAGGGAGAATTCAGGATGTCCAATTCACCTAACAAGCATGTACTTCAGATCTTGTGGGAGGAAACCGGCACAGACACAGGGAGAACGTGCAGAATCCGCACTGACAGTGACACAAGCAGGGAATTGATCCCGGGTCCCTGGTGCTGTGAAGCAACAGTGCTAACCACTGTGCTACTGTGCCACTTTTCGACTGGACAGCAGTGGCACCTCCCTAGGATCAAAGGCCCCAGGGGCAGAAGCCATGCTTAGCAAGAGCTGCTGACCAATCAAAGCTGGCAGCTCTATTGAATGGCAGCTTCTTCTTTTAAAAAAAATATTTTTATTCAAATGTTTTCATATTTTCAACAAACCCCCCCCCCCCCCCCGACAGAAAAAAGAAAAACAAAGAACCCATCAATAAACATCTTACAACTACATAAACACAGTAGTAAACACAAAGTACACCCCCCCTCCCCCCCCCCCAACCCCCTCCCCTCCCGGGTTGCTGCTACTGTCCACTTCCTAACGCTCCGCTATAAAGTCGAGGAACGGTTGCCACTGCCTGAAGAACCTTTGCACAGACCCTCTCAAGGCAAATTTTACCCTCTCCAATTTAATGAATCCTGCTATGTCGCTGATCCAGGCTTCCACGCTTGGTGGCCTCGCATCTTTCCACTGTAGCAAAATCCTCCGCCGGGCTACCAGGGACGCAAAGGCTAGAATACTGGCCTCTTTCGCCTCCTGCACTCCCGGCTCGTCCGATACCAAATAGTGCTAACCCCCAGCTTGGCTTAACCCGGGTGTTCACCGACTTAGACACCGTCCTCACAACGTCCCTCCAGAACCCATCCAGCGCTGGGCACGCCCAGAACATATGGGCGTGATTTGCTGGGCTCCCCGAGCACCTCACACACCTGTCTTCCACCCCAAAGAACCTGCTCAGCATCGCCCCTGTCATATGTGCTCTGTGAAGAACCTTAAATTGTATCAGGCTAAGCTTGGCGCAAGAGGAGGAAGAATGAACCCTACCCAGGGCATCAACCCACAGACCCTCATCTATCTCCTCCCCAAGCTCCTCCTCCCATTTACTCTTTACCTCCCCCACCGAGGTTTCCTCCTCCTCCTGCATCTCCTGGTAGATCACCAAGACCTTGCCTTCTCCAACCCACAACCCCGAGAGCACCCTATCCTGGATCCTACGTGCTGGAAGCAGCGGGAACTCCCTCACCTGCCGTCTTACAAACGCCCTTACCTGCATGTACCTGAAGGCATTTCCGGGGGAAAGCCCAAATTTTTCCTCCAACACCCCAAGGCTCGCAAACGTCCCATCTAAAAACAGGTCCCCCATCCTTCTAATTCCTGCCCTGTGCCAGCTCAGGAACCCTCCATCCATTCTTCCCGGGATGAACCGATGGTTCTCTTGGATCGGGGACTAAACCAAAGCCTCTACCTCACCCCTGTGGCATCTCCACTGCCCCCAAATTTTCAAAGTTGCCGCCACCACCGGACACGTGATGTACCTAGTCGGCGGGAGTGGCAGCGGTGCTGTCACCAGCGCTCTCAAACTCATGCCCACACAGGACGCCATCTCCAGCCTCTTCCACGCCGCCCCCTCCATTACCCATTTGCGTATCATCGCCCCATTGGCAGCCCAGTAGTACCCACACAGATTAGGCAACGCTAACCCTCCTCTGTCCCTACTCCGTTCCAGAAACACCCTTCTCACCCTCGGGGTCTTTTTCGCCCACACGAATCCCATGATGCTCCTGCTGACCTGCTTAAAAAAGGCCTTAGGGATCAGGATGGGGAGGCACTGGAATACAAAAAGGAACCTCGGGAGCACCGTCACTTTCACCGACTGCACCCTATCTGCCAGGGAGAGTGGCAGCATATCCCACCTTTTAAACTCCTCCTCCACCTGCTCCACCAGTCGTGTCAAGTTGAGCTTGTGTAGGGCCCCCCAGCTCCTGGCCACTTGGATCCCCAGGTACCAAAAACTCCTTTCCGCCCTCTTCAATGGAAGCTCGTCTATCCCCCTTCCCTGGTCCCCTGGGTGTACCATGAAGAGCTTATTCTTCCCCACGTTGAGCTTATACCCGGAAAAATCCCCAAACTCCCTGAGGATCCGCATCACCTCCGGCATCCCCCCCACTGGGTCCACCGCGTACAGTAACAGGTCATTGGCATACAACGATACCCGGTGTTCCCCGCCCCCCCCCCCCCCCCCCCCGACCAGCCCCCTCCAGTTCCTGGACTCCCTTAAAGCCATAGCCAAAGGCTCAATTGCCAATGCAAATAGCAAGGGGGATAGGGGGCACCCCTGCCTCGTCCCCCGGTACAGCCGAAAGTTTTCCGTCCTCCGCAGATTCGTGGCCACACTCGCCACCAGGACTTCGTAAAGTAGCCTAACCCAACTAATGAACCCCTCCCCGAACCCAAACCTCCTCAACACTTCCCACAGGTACCCCCACTCCACCGTATCGAAGGCCTTCTCCGCGTCCATCGCCGCCACTATCTCCGCTTCCCCCTCCACTGCAGGCACCATGATTACGCTAAGGAGCCTCCGCACATTGGTATTCAGCTGCCTTCCCTTCACAAAACCTGTCTGGTCCTCGTGAATCACCCCCGGGACACAGTCCTCAATTCTGGTAGCCAACACCTTCGCTAATAGCTTCGCGTCCACGTTGAGGAGCGAGATTGGCCTATACGACCCACACTGTAACGGGTCCTTGGCCCGCTTCAAGATCAGCGAGATCAGCGCCCTGGACATTGTCGGGGGCAAGGTCCCCCCCTCCCTCGCCTCATTGAAAGCCCTCACTAGTAGAGGGCCCAGCAGGTCCATGTACTTCCGGTAAAATTCCACCGGGAACCCATCTAGCCCCGGTGCCTTCCCCGCCTGCATACTCCCCATCCCCTTAGTCAGCTCCTCCAGCCCTACTGGTGCCCCAAGCCCAGCCACCTGCTCCTCCTCCACACTCGGGAACCTTAGCCGATCCAAAAATCGATGCATCCCCCCTCCTCCGTCGGGGGCTCAGACCTATACAGCCCCTCATAAAAGTCTCTAAATACCCCATTTATTCCCACCGCACTCTGCACCGTGTTCCCCCCTAACTCCCCCAATCTCCTTCGCTGCCACCCGCTTCCGAAGCTGGTGTGCCAACATCTGGCTAGCCTTCTCCCCGTACTCATACACCACCCCTTGCGCTTTCCTCCACTGCACCTCTGCCTTCTTGGTGGTCAACAGGTCGAACTAGGCCTGGAGGCTTCATCGCCCCTTGAGTAGGCCCTCCTCGGGGACCTCTGCATACCTCCTATCCACCCTTAAAATCTCCCCCACCAATCTCTCCCTCTCTCTCCTCTCCTTCCTCTCCTTGTGGGCCCTAGTGGGGATTAGCTCTCCCCTAATAACCTCCCAGATCACCCCCACCTGCACCTCCCCATTATCGTTAGCCTCTAGATAGCTTTCAATGCACCCCCAGATCCGCCCGCTCACATCCTCTTCCTCCAGCAAGCCCACATCCAGGTGGCACAGCGGGCGCTGGTCCCTCTCCTCCCCTAGCTCCAGCTCCACCCAATGCGGGGCATGGTCTGAGATGGCTATGGCTGAATACTCCGTGTCCTCCAGCCTCGGGATTAGTGCCCTGTTCATAGTGAAGAAGTCTATCCGGGAGTAGGTTTTATGGACGTGGGAAAAAAAGAAAATTTCCTGGCCCCTGGCCTGACAAACCTCCATGGGTCCACTCCTCCCATCTGGTCCATAAACCCCCTCAGCACCTTGGCCGCCGCCGGCCTCTTACCCGTCCTGGACCTGGAGCGGTCCAATGCTGGATCCAGTACCGTGTTAAAGTCCCCCCCCCATTATCAAGCTCCCTGCCTCCAGGTCTGGAATCCGGCCCAACATACGCCGAATAAATCCGGCATCGTCCCAATTCGGGGCATATACATTCACCAATACCACCCGCACCCCCTGCAGCTTATCACTCACCATCACATACCTACCTTCATTGACTGCCACGATGTTCAGCGCCTCAAATGACACCCGCTTCCCCACCAAAATCGCCACCCCTCGATTCTTTGCGTCCAACCCCGAGTGTAAAAACCTGCCCTACCCACCCATTTCTCAGCTTAACCTGATCTGCCACCCTCAAATGTCTCTCCTGGAGCTTAACCACATCTGCCTTCAGTCCCTTCAGGTGCGCGAACACGGGCCCTCTTGACCGGCCACATTCCAAGTTATCAGCCGGATCAGAGGGCTTCCCGCACCCCCCCCCCCCCCCCCCGCCCCCCCCCCCCCCCCCCCCCCCCCCCGCCGGTTAGGCCATCCCCTTTTCTAAGCCAGCCACATGCCCGCGCCTCCCGCACTCTCCATTCCCCCCAGCGGCAGACCCCCGCCCCGACTCGCTCTCCGAGCTCCAGCTCCCCTTTGGCCAATGCAGCAGCAAACCAGTTCCCCCCTCCCCCACTCCCCCCTACCCCCCCACCCCCCCCCCCCCCCCGCCCTCCCCCAGCTAGGTCCCCCCCTAGCTGCGTTGCTCCCCCCATAGCACTCCCGGACGTCAGCTGACTCCTGCTGACCCCGGCCACTCCCGCCGCTCCATCGACCCCCCAGTGTGGTAGTCTCTCCCCCCCTGCCCATCAGCGGGCGCTCCTCTCCAACACCGCCCTTCCACCCAGCCCCGCCCCCTTCCTTCCCTAGCGCAGGAAAAAGCACGCGCTTTCCATCAAACTGGCCCCGCCCTCTCTGGCGCAGCTCCCTTTTGTGGCCTAATCCCAGCTCCCCCACCTGGGGCCTCCCATCTCCCCTCCCCCCAATGGGGCCCCGTCTTTCCAACCACCGATGCCTACACGCCCACAAAACCCCCACTTCGAACCATTTCACCCTACCCCACCCAGCACCCAAGGAAACAGTACAGAACAGAACAGAACATCCCCCAAAACACAGTAACCACAGTAGCCCCCCCCGCGACATCCCCTCACAACCGACCCTCAGTCTGTGTCCAACTTTTCGGCCTGAATAAAGGTCCACGCCTCCTCCGGCATCTCAAAGTAATGGTGCCGGTCCTTAAACGTGACCCACAGTCGCGCCGGCTGCAGCATCCCAAATTTCACCCCCGTCCGATGCAGAACCGCCTTCGCCCGATTGTACCCGGCCCTCTTCTTGGTCACCTCCGCGCTCCAGTCCTGGTATATACGGACCTCTGCATTCTCCCACCTGCTGCTTTGCTCCTTTTTTGCCCATCTTAGGACACACTCCACGTCCACCAAGCGGTGGAACCACACCAATACCGCCTGCTGCGGCTAATTAGACTTGGGCTTCCTCGCCAGGACTCGGTGGGCCCCATCCAGCTCCAGGGGCCTCGGGAAGGCACCAGCTCCCATCAACGTGTTCAGCATCGTGGCCACGTATGCTCCAGCATCCGACCCCTCCACTCCCTCCGGGAGACCCAGAATCCCCAGGTTCTTCCTCATCGACCGATTCTCCATGTCCTCGAACTTCTCCTGCCATTTCTTATGCAGCACCTCGTGCGCCTCTACCTTCACCGCCAGGCCCAATATCCCATCCTCATTCTCCGAGGCCTTCTGCCACACCTTCCGGATCGCCGCCCCTTGGGCCTTCTGGGTCTCGACCAGCTTGTCGATCAAAGCCTTCATCGGCTCCAGCAGCTCTGCTTTCAATTCCGTGAAGCAATGCTTGAGAAACTCCTGCTGCTCTTGCGACCACTTGCGCCCACGCTGCCTGGTCTCCACCCACCGCCATCTTGGTTTTCCTTCCTCGCACTTTTCGCTGCACCAAAATTACTTTTTTCACCGCTCCACTCCTGGTCCAATCTATACAGTGCCGGGGAAATTGTACTGTCACCTACCCCACACTGGGGACCGTTGAACAAATGCCACTGGGGCCCCTAAAAAGAGCCCAAAAGTCTGTGTCTGGCGGGAGCTGCCGAACGTGCGACTTAGCTCAGCATAGCCGCAACCGGAAGTTCCGAATGGCAGCTTCACTGGGGAGGTCCCCACCCAAGGCCTAGCTTTGAGGTTGGAGCCCAAGCACAGATGAACAATGGTTGGAGAGTAGTTAAGAACTGAGGATGATAGTGGAGGGGAGAGAAGGGTCAGCAGCAAAGACTGAGTGTGGCCCTCAGTATTCCCATTCCCCAGGTCACTCGATCAGGCACTAAGTGCCTTTGAATGAGAGAACTCACCCTCCCTCACACCCCCAATCCACAAGCAACCCCAAACACATTTGCTTCTGTGCTCCTTGCATGTAAAGCCCCCAACTTGCTGCTGCATTAATACCAGTGGCAGCGGGACGAGGGAATTAACTGGCCACGTAAAGACCTCAATTGGTGAAGGGGAGAGAAGACTTTCCTTGGGCCTTCCTGCCACGGATTTAATTAAGGTGGCGGGGCCCTCACCTGTTATCCAACTGCCTGATTAAATGACCCCCACCACCATGGGGAGGCAGTCATTTCCTCCCAAAATTTCTTGTCTGTGACCCAAAACTGAAAGATTAACTCTGTTTTTCTCTCCACAGATGCTTCCTGACCTGTTGGGTATTTCCAACATGCTTTGTTTTTATTTCAGATTTCCAGCATCTGCAATATTTTACTTTTGTAGTAAAAGTACTCTGTCAAAAATCATCAACTGGTCCAGCAGTATGTTAATAATAAGGTATCCTCTATATGCTACAGTTCCCAGAACCTGCAGCTTACCAGTGAAACACAGCCATCTGCTGCAAGGAGTCCTGCAGCCATATTCCAGCATCTAACTGGCACCACCACTAACAACTGACATCATCATTGCCCTTCCCTTTTCTGCTATTGGCAGTTTAAGTACTCCATAGTGTCGTGTTGAGTGTTCTGATGCACAAATGATCCAACACGGCTGTAGATGGTACAACTCTGTTTTATTGTCTGAACAACTGTAACAACTAACTGCTGGCTGAGGTTCGTGCTTCACCAGCTAACCTGTGATCCCAGCCCTATCACCATCTTAGTGAGGCACTCAGCACATGGTCTATGTCTGAGTGGCGCGCTGTGAGTTCTGTGCTCTGAGCTATCTCCTGGTAGAATGAGCGGGAACTGTGGTGTTCCCTGTTTTATAGTGCGTGTGCTCTCACTGGTGATTGGCTGCGATGTTATGTGTGTGCTGGTTGGTCCAACTGCCTGTCCATCAGTGTGTGTGATTGCACCATGATATGCTGATGTGGATATCATGACATCCCCCCCTTTCACAAAGGATATGTGCCTACATGCAAATAAATAGAAATGTGTACTGTGTGCATCTGAGTATGTGTATGCAATATTTACAACATGTACATGAGGCTAAACTATTTTCAGAGGAAGGTGTCAGGTGCAACAGAACAACGACGTTGTACCAATAACAGAACAAATGCAATCAACAAACGACGAGAGAAAACTTCTGGAACAATAAACAACAAGAAAAGAAACTCATTAACAGTACTGTAAAACAATTCAGTGAGTCCAATGTGCTAACAGGCTCACAAGTCAAGTCTCTCAGGTGGGCGACGAATTCGGGTTGACCGTTAGGGTGGCACACCACTCATCGCCCGGATCAATGTTGTGCACTGGCAGTGGCTTCTGGTTACGACTTGCGGACATCCGGTTCTTGTGGATTACCGCAACGCGGAAGGGCTCCCTGTCTTCGGTATCGCTGGTCTGCATACTATCTGGATATGACTCAGTGTAGGGGGGGCTGAATCGTCCGCACGTCCCTGCGAGGCTGGCGGAATTGTTGGGAGTTGGCAGGTTGAGCTGCTCGACAGCAGGCAGCATAGTGGCCCATCCTGCCACAGCGGAGGCATTGTCGCGCTTTGCCCGGACATTGCCGCTTTAAGTGGGCGGAGCCACAGTTGCCGCACGTCGTGACGTCATGGCGTTCATTGCGTTTGTCGCGCCACCGCGCATGCGCGGTGCGGTCCTGTGTAGAGCGCGCCTGCGCATCACGTCCCTCTGCGTCAACGTCCCCTCTTTTGGCGCGTACAAGCGCGGGAGGCCTCGAAAAGCACGCGAAATGGCCGCCCTCATCTGGGCCGCGGGCTGGGAGGAATTCGATCGACTGGACCTGCTCTGCCTTGTAGGACCCGTGCCGTGCCGTGCCGTTTCAGCTGCCTGGATTTGGGAGTACCGGCTGGTCGCGTTCTCATGGAGGACGCTGGTCTCGATGGCAGTCGCTAGGGTGAGGCGCTTTATTTTAAGGAGCTTCTGGCGTAGGGTGTCCGAGATGACCCCAAAAACTATCTGATCCCGTATCACGGAGTCGGAGGTGGCCTCATAGCCGCCGGACTGCGCGAGGATACGGAGGTGTGTCAAGTAAGATTGGAAAGGCTCATCCTTACCCTGCAGGCGCTGCTGGAAGAGGTACCTCTCGAAGTTCTCATTGACTTCCACGCTGAAGTGTTCCTCGAACTTCAGAAGCACCGTCTTATATTTTGTTTTGTCCTCGCCTTCCGCGAATGCTAGGGAGTTATAGATGTGGATGGTGTGTTGCCCCGCCGTGGAGAGGAGGAGGGCGATCTTCCTGGTGCCCGATGCATTCTCCCTGTCTGTGGCTGTGAGGAAGAGCTGGAAGCACTGTTTAAACAGCTTCCAGTTTACGCCGAGATTACCAGTGATTCGGAGCGGCTGCGGCGGGCTGATGTTTTCCATGGAGCAGGCTGGCGGATTTCTGAAAGGGTGCAGGTAGGTCTCACAGTCGCTGGTTAACTTCCACTACTGATACCATGTTGTGTTGGGTGTTCCGATGCACAAATGATCCAACACGGCTGTAGATGGTACAACTCTGTTTTATTGTCTAAACAACTGTAACAACTAACTACTGGCTTGGGTACGTGCTTCACCAGCTAACCTGTGGACCCAGCCCTATCACTATCTTAGTGAGGCACTCAGCACATGGTCTATGTCTGAGTGGCGCTCTGTGAGCTCTGTGCTCTGAGCTATCTCCTGGTAGAATGAGCGGGAACTGTGGTGTTCCCTGTTTTATCGTGCGTGTGCTCTCACTGGTGATTGGCTGCGATGTTATGTGTGTGCTGGTTGGTCCAACTGCCTGTCCATCAGTGTGTGTGATTGCACCATGATATGTTGATGTAGATATCATGACGCATAGGTGATATCTGTAACATTTGATCGTTTGTTGTGCAGCGGGGCATTCAAAGGAAGTTACTGATACCTATTCCAGATCAAATAGACCAAGTTCCCTTCGGACAAACAACAAAGAAAAAGCAGCTTTTACTGTCTGTTTGGCTTCTCAACAATGAGATACTAATTGTACTTGCATACCGATGAAAGTCCCTATCTGCAGTCCAAGATCTTGCCCAACCAGTAGGATAAGACCTTCTCAACAACTAGGTGGGTTGCAGCCAGCAGTACAAATCAGATATGTTACTGCACAATTCACTGCCAGCTCACATTTTCACTTAGTGATCTTATTGCTCTGTAAAAGTGGAATTGTAGTTTCTGGTGGGACAAGATTTACACTCCATTTGGAGAATGAGAGGTGATCGTGTTGAAACATATAAGACCCTGAGGGATCTTGACAAGGTGGATACTGGGAGGATGTTTCCACTTGTGAGGGGAAACAAGAACCAGGGGGAACAGTTCAAGAATAAGAGGTCTCCCTTTTATGATTCAGGTGAGAAGAATTTTTTTACAGCGTTCTCTTCCCCAGAGAGCAGTGGAGGCTGGGTCATTGAATTCATTCAATGCAAAGTTAGATTTTTGTTAGAAAAGGGTCAAGGGAAATAGGGCAGACGGAAAAGTGGAGTGGAGACCACAATCAGATCACCCATGACTGGCAGAGAAAGCTCAAAGGGCTGAATGGCCTCCAGCTGTTCCATGTTCCCATGTTCCTCCATATGTGGCTCACTTCCCCACTGAAGTGACCCATGGAATGAGCCAGAGTTAGGTATAATTAGGAACACATCGATGTGAAAATTGTCAGGTAAATTATTGCGGTCCAAAGGTAACACTTTTGCTGCCAGGACAAGTCTTCATATACTTCAAAATATGCCTCAAGACACATCAAAAATTTGCTCAAGTTACACAACATTACAGAAAAGCGAGAAAAGGGGGCTATTCCACTGCGACACCAGCTGGGATACAGATGAAGAGGATAATGACGATAAGTAAAAGTAGGAGCTTAAAAGTGATGATCTGATACGGGCCTTAATTCATCGATTTTTTTTTTGTTTGCTCATTGAATTACATTCCCTGCACGGTACAACATAATTAAAAAGCAACAATTTAAAAGTAAAATGCGATACGTAAGGTTATTGGTTTGCACTTCTTCCAACAAAATTGACAAAGTTCTGGAACATGATCCTCAAAATACTGGTAAAAATCTTAAAACTACATCTATTAAAATGGAATTTGACGTTTTCAGTCACCATAACATTCCTTCCCCATTAAAGAGTTGTCAGACATCCTAAAATATCGCTGCTTACAAGCTGGATTTGAAATTCAATTGAGAGTAAACATTCCGGCACGATGGCCCAGTGGTTAGCCCAATTGCCTCACAATGCCAGGGACTCGGTTCGATTCCAGCCTTCGGTGACTGTGTGGAGTTTGCACTTTCTCCCCGTGCCTGCATGTGTTTCCTCCGGGTGCGCCGGTTTCCTCCCACAGTCCAAAGATGTGCAGGTTAGGTGGATTGGCCAATATAAATTGCCCCTGAGTGTCCAGAGATATGCAGGTTAGGTTATGGGCAGGGGAGTGGACCTGGTGCTCTTTTGGAGGATGCAAACTCGATGGGCCGAAAGCCCTCCTTCTGCACTGTAGGAATTCTAGGATTTCATGCAATGCACTCAGAAATATAGCTTTCATACAAGAGGGTAATAAAATGATATTCAGTCTCCTCAATCATTCTTCTTAAAAGCTGCACTTTCCATTCCTAACTCAAAGCATATCTGTTTCCCTTCCTTCATGTCTAGTTAGCACCCAAATAATGGGTCAGTTATTAAAAATAAATTTAGAGTACCCAATTCATTTTTTCCAATTAAGGGGCAATTTAGCGTGGTCAATCCACCTACCCTGCACATCTTTGGGTTGTGGGGGCAAAACCCATGCAAACACGGGGAGAATGTGCAAACTCCATACAGACAGTGACCCAGAGCTGGCATCCAACCTGAGACCTCGGCGCTGTGAGGCAGCAGTGCTAACCACTCCGCCACCGTGCTACCCTGTGAATGTGCGGTTTACTGTGCACCTGGTATGTCCATGCTGGCACATATGGAGCTACACAATATGGAGACTTGTGTTTGAATGCACACAAAAGAAGAGACAAAGTAACAGTTCATTGATGGGCATCCTATTTTATTTGTGTAATTCACAGGACACATGCAAAGTATTTGTCATGGTGCCTCACTCTGTTGCCCTGTTATTCCCCATGTGCTAATGCTGCATGGGCTACCTCATGTTCTGTTCCTGAGTGGTTACATTATGCTGGGAGAGGAAAATGTGTTGGAGACTGGACGTTCTGCTGCAGAACTTTCCTGGATTGATACTGATCAGAATGATCGATATTCTCCAGATGGTTCTCCACTGGTTGGTCTGTAATTACTCAGTGATCTGACATCCACCCAACTCTGACACAAAATAGAAATAGGAAGCTGAAAATGAACAAAGTCAGGGCGTGACTGCATTATGAAGCATTTTGCCTGCAGCAATTCAATAATAGCTATGTACAATAAAGGCATAACGTTCTGTAACAATGCTTCAATTCAGCTTTGCAAGGGTATTTATTCCTTGAAATTCTGTTGGTTTCCTCTCATAATTCCAGCAAATTTCTCAGACAAACAGCAAAAAAAGTCTGAAAATGAGGGGTACAATGGGAGGCCAATAGAACCACTGTGGAATTTCAGCACCTATATGTTATGACATTAGGAATGGACAATAAATGCTGGCCTAACCACAATGCCCACATCCATGTACGAATAGATAAAAAATGGAACAAATACACATCAAGGAAAAGACACCCATTTTCTACATCCTCATTTTCTATCTTCTCATGAGATTCTCCTCCTATTCAGTGACTGTATTTCCTTCTGAGTTGTGACACTCGTCTTCTATTAACGAACATTGCCTGAGACTAAATTATGTTGGAAATGGAACAGAATGTCCTTGACCTTACAGGAACTCTAAAATACGTAATGTCAACATGCAGCATATTTTAAATGGCCACACATTTGCACTGTACAATTTAATGTTGCTCATGTTCTGTAACCATAGTAGTTTAGACATTTACAGTGATGCTTTATTATATTATTCTACTCATAACTAAATGTTGAGGTATTGTTACCTCCTTCAATACATACACATAACATTATACAAAATACACAACAGCCTGAATAGTTTTCTTTCACAGTGATTAATGGATACGGCTCTCACCTCCTTGACTCCATTATGTCAATCCTGACAAAATCAAATTCAGCTTCTTAAGGGGAGGGTGGATTTCCTTGTGGTTTCTCCTACTCCATCAACCTAACATTGGCAAGGTTGAACAGAATCATTGTTAACATGCTATTTATATATTTTCCTTCGTTTTCTCTTCTTCCGGAGTCATCAGGTGGTTTCTAAACTGCTTCTACCAAGGTGGCTCCGATGGCAGACTGAGAGGATGGTAGGAGGGAGGGCAGTGAGTTGGTGGGTAAAACCAACCCTGCTTGAGCCAATTGGAAGTGGCATGGGCTACCTCTTGGCACCAGCAGGTAACTAATTTGCATATGTGTACCCTTGTGGGCATATTTGAAATGCCATTGGTATCATCCCGGCAACAGCGGGACCCCATACAGGTATCCGGTGAAAACTAGCCAGTGGGTGGCTAGGGATTCTCCTTCACCATCCATTAGAGGTGCAGAGGGCAGTGGGAAATAGCTGTGTCCATAGGTCATCCTGGGTGACTGTGTGGAATTTGTGCATCCTCCCTGTGTCTGTGTCAGTTTTTCTGTTTGCTCCATTTTCCCTCATAGTCCAAAGGTTTCCCTTCCACCATGACAGCCTGGTATATGTACCCACAATTTGAGTTAACAAAATTGAGACCCCTTCAGAAGGCATCTCAAGATAGAGGCATTCTTGCAGACCCCCTCTGACAAAGATAGTGTTCACGCCTACTGGAGGCTGCCACCCTTCTAAGAATGTGGGCCCTCTGATTGAGCCAGCAGCCTCAGGAATACACCCATCATGGTAACTGGCGCCCTGCCAACAAGTGCAGGGTCAGGATGTGGAATGGTCCTGGCCTACAATTATGTTTACATTTGTTTAAATTTTGCCCATTGAATCAAAATGACATGCATTTCAAAAGACGGGTAATAGTCAGCCAATCCTTTGTCCCAGATTGTGATATCCTGTGAAGCATCGCAGTTAAGTAAATTCTGTCTTCGCCTGATGCCACCTTTACAGATATTCATTGGAGGTCATTGGAGCAACTGAGAGCAGGAACGCAGATTTATTTCTCCATCTATGTCAGGATTACTGGCTCCAACTGCACTAATCACCAAGAGATCAATGAATGCAGCCCAATCCAAGATTGCATCCTGGCTCTTCAACAACATGTATTTACATAGCATCTTTAACATTAAAAGAAATCTCAATTTGCTTCACAAGAACATTATAAAACGTTCACGTGGCATGGTGGCCCAGTGGTTAGCACTGCTGCCTCACAGCACCAGGGACCCGGATTTAATTCCAGCCTTGGGTGACTGTGTGGAATTTGTGCATCCTCCCTGTGTCTGTGTCGGTTTTTCTGTTTGCTCCATTTTCCCTCATAGTCCAAAGGTGTGCAGATGAGGTGGATTGGCCTTGATCAATGTGCAGGATCACATGGATAGGACATGGGAGTGGGCCTCGTAGAGTGCTCTTTTAGAGGGTTGGTGCCGACTCGATGAGTCAAAAGAGCTCGATGGCCTCTTTCTGTAGGGATTCCATGGATTCTATGAAAACAAAGTATAACACAAACACAAGGGCAGCATGGTAGCATAATGGTTAGCACAGTTGCTTCACAGCTCTGGGTCCCAGGTTTGATTCCCAGCTTGGGTCACTGTCTGTGAGTCTGCACGTCCTCCCCGTGTGTGCGTGGGTTTCCTCCGGGTGCTCCGGTTTCCACCCACAGTCCAAAGATGTGCGGGTTAGGTGGATTGGCCATGCTAAATTGCTTAGTGTCCAAAACCTTAAGTGGGGTTGCTGGGTTTCGGGGATAGGGTGGAAGTGTGGGCTTGGGTAAGGTGCTTTTTCCAAGGGCCGGTGCAGACCCGATGGGCTAAATGGCCTCCTTCTGCACTGTAAATTCTATGATTCTATGATCAGGAGGTATTAGAGCAGATGACCAAATGGTCAAAGAGGTAGGTTTTCAGGTGCGTCTTAAAGGAGAAAAGGAAAGTAGAGTGATGGAGAGATTTCAGGAGGGATCTCCACAGCTTCAAGGCCAGGCAGCTGAAAAGAAGACAACCATTGATGGAGCAATTGGAAATAACGATGCTCAAGAAGCTAGAATCAGTGTTGAGATCCCACCTGACAGTGACTTTGGCGGCAACTTCACAGCAGGTGCCAAATGTGTCCCAAAGCCGGCGGAAATATCAGGACCTACCGGTACCCAGAGGACACTATTTTAATGTGGTTGGCGAAAGAGCCAACATGAGGAAAGAGGTTGTTTATGATCTGGAACCCACTGCCTGACCTGTGTGGTGTATGAAGAGAGAAAAATTACACGTGTGTGGGGAAAGGGCAGGGGAGTGGCTTTAGCTGAGTTGCTCTTATAGAGAGCGAACAAAGACACAAAATGCCAAATGCTCTCCTTCTGTGCTTTAATTATTCTGTGATTCTATAAAATTGGTAATCATTATCGTTTTTGCTCCAATGCACTGTGGGCTTTGCAAAAACCTCATTCACTGTCTGCTTCACAATTCACAAGCATTAATCACACAAAGTGATTGTAATCGTGACGCAGATACTAAACCTGCTGCAAATATTTAGGACAAGTAATTACAAGAGTTAGTATCATTTTGACCATGTGATGAGAGTTAATGACTGCCAAGCAACCACTGGCTGTACATTCGGAAATTTTCAAAATGGCAAATATAACATTTTTGTAGTTTTTTCTTACTTTCCCTTTCTGCCTCATTTTTCTCTCTCTCTCAACTACGTCTTTTTTGCCCTCCATTTTTCTTTCTGTATCTGATTTGAGATTGAATTCACCCCCTTTAATTCACCCTCTCCGTCAGCCCTAACTCCAATTACTCCCAATCCTTAAATCTCATTGGAAAAGCATTGGTTGCTCCACTCACTCCAGTCCCAGATACCCAGTTTCCCTCACTGCACCACTGCGCACTTTCAGCAGAATTGTGGGCAAAAATGTTTTGAGTTGAGAGATCTAACTAATAGCAGGTTCCATTCCTTTTCCCGGAAACAGCAAAATCTGGCCCCCTGTGACTTGCAGGAAATTGATAAATGTAGATTGGAATCAACAGTCAGAATGGATGATAGGTGGAGATCATTGATATAGGAGAGCTGCTGAATGCAAGGGCAAAGTGTGTTTTGAGAATCCTGTAAGTTCATGAAAGCAGTGAATGATTGGACTGTTGACCATGGTGTAGATAGAGCAATTTGAAATGGAACCAGATAGCCACAAAAAAGGATCTTAGCGTCGCATGTCAAATAAAAGTAAATTGTATAGTTTGAACATTCGGTTGGGATTTAATCTTGACTTTAGATGACATCCATAGTTTTATGGTAACTAACATCATCTTGAAATAAATCACATTTAGTAGTCCCTCTCAATCATTTCTCATTGTTTTTGCAACATATTAATAATCTAAAACTGTCGGGTTGAAATTCCTCAATCCTCACAATTGCACCAGGATAATGCTTGCAGGTACCCTTCCCACTGATCCTGCTGGGAATTTTAAGGTCACTGGGATTGTTATTTAGTTACCATGTGACTGACAGGCACTGACACCACTCCAGTGGTCACCACCCATGTGACCAAAACCCAAACATCAGGGTTGCAGCAGGAGCTTGGTGAACCCCTGCAAAGCATTGGGTCCAGTTCACAGGAACAGAGGACCAGGAGTAGACCATTCAGGTCTGTTCTGACATTCAGTCAGATTGTGGCTGATTGGTACCTCAACTATTTATCCAGATCTCAATCACCTTTTGTGTGAAAACAATTCACTTTCTTTCACGATTAATTGGCCTAGTGGTAATTTTAAAATTTTGACTCCTTGCTTCAGAGGAAATCATCCCTCTATATCTACCTTGAACAATTTTTTTTCCTTTTAATTATGTCAATTCCTCCATTCTTGCCCTGAATTAATAAGTTCTTATGTAAAGAAGATGTCTTTGCCAGGACTTCAAACTGGGTATCTGTGAGGCGCTGTGCGCCATCAGTAGCAGCAGAATTTTCAACCACAAGCTGTAACCTCAAAGCCTGGCATGTCCCTCACTCTACCATTACCATCAAGCTGGGGAATAAACCCAAGATCAATGAGAGGTGTAGGAGAGCATGCCAGGAGCATGAGGTGTCAACGTACTGAAGATGTACTATCGGACTATATGCATGCCAAACAGTGGGAGCAGCATGGGATAGGCAGAGCTAAACCACTCCACAACCAACAGATCAAATCAAAGCTTTGCAATCTTGCCACATCCAGTCATGAGCAACTAACCAGAGGAGGAGACTCCACAAATATCTCCATTCTCAATGACCAGGTTCCCAGCACATCAGTGCAAAATACAAGGCTGAATCATTTACAACCATCTTCAGCAAGGAAGGCTGAGTGGATGATCCACCTTGGCCTCATACCGAGGTTCTCAGCAACACAGATTTCAGTCTTCTACCAATTTGGTTCACTCCACGTGAAACAGCTACAAGCGCTAGAAAAAACAAAGACAGTTGGACCTTCATAACATACATAAAAACATACCTAAACAATAGAAGCAGTGGAGGCCATTAGGACCTTCGAGTCTGCTCTGCCATTCATTATGATCATGGCTAATCATCAAGTTTAATCCTGATCTCGGCTTTCCCCTATATCCCATGATCCATTTCGCCCCAAGATCTATATCTAATTCCTTCTTGAAAGTACACAATGTTTTCGCCTCAAATACTTTTTGCAGTAGTGAATTCCACAGATTCACCACTCTCTGAGTGAAGAAATTTCCCCTCACCTCAATGCTGAAAGGTTTACCCATTATCCTCAAACTATGACCCCCTATTTCTGGATTCCTCCACAATCGTAAACATTGGCCGGGATTCTGCGACCCCACGTCGGGTCGGAGAATCCCCGGGGGGACACACGAGAATTGCGCCCTCACGCCGGCTTCCCGATTCTCCCACGTCGATTCTCGGGCATCCGTGGGATTCCCGCTGCGCCAGTTGGGGGCCATTGAAAGCGCCCCCCTCCCCGCCCCCGGCAATTCTCTGGGCCCCGATGCGCCGAGTGGCCACTGAGTTCGGCCGAGTCCCGCCGGCGTGGGTTATTCAGGTCCCACATGACGGGACCTGGAAGGTGTGTCTGTGGGGGCCATCCTGGAGGGGGGGGGGCGGGGTATTCCGACCCCGGGGGGCGGCCCCCACGTGGCCTGGCCCGCGATCGGCGGGCGGGCTGGTTCCGTGGGGGCCTATGTTCCACCGCGCCAGGCCCCTGTAGGGCTCCGCCATATTGCTCGGGGGGCGGCGCGGAGAACGAACACCCACCCATGTGCGGAATCACGCCGGCCGTTCCGCACATGCACAAACTCGCGCCGGCTGTTCAGCGCCTACTGGAGCTGTGGGGCCCATTCCGCCGCTGATCTAGTCTCCGAGGAAGGGGAGCATTCCCCATTATCGGGGACCATTGACACCAGAGTGGTTGGCCGCTTTATGCGCCGGCATGGGGACATAGCCCCATTATTGGAGAATCCGCCCATTGTTTCTGACTCTACCCTGTCTAATCCTGTTAGAATTTCATAAATTTCCATGAAATCCCCTCGTACTCTTCTAAACTCCTCTGAATACAATCCTAACCAATTTAGTCTCTCCTCACATGATACGTTATGTGGCCTCCCGTGCCTGCCTGGGCCCCTTGGCCTGAACACCCTCGCCCTCCCTCGCATCCTCCTCTTTGGACACGGTCTGGCGTTCAACCTCCTCCTCTAGCACATTGCCCCTTTGCTGCTTGATGTTGTGGAGGACACAGCAGGCCGCCATGATGTAGGTGACCCTCTCAGCGTCATACTGGGGGGCCCCTCCAGAGCGGTCCAGACATCTGAATTGTATCTTTAGGAGGCCGAAGCACCGCTCAATCACGGGCATCGTTGTAGTGGGTCTCGGCGTTCGTCTGTGGACGGATAGGCGTCAACAGTCGCGAGAGCAGCGGATATCTCCTGCCGCCCAGGAGCCAACCTCCCAGCCGGGGTCGGGACATCTCAAAGAGGCCAGGAATCATCGAGTATGCCAGGATGAAGGCGTCATGCACACTGCCCGGGTATTGGGCACAGATGTGCATAATGCAAAGCTGATAGTCACATATCAGCTGCACATTCATCGAGAGGAACCCCTTTCAGTTTGTGTAGAACGGCCTGTCATCTTCCAGTGCTCGTAGGGGAAAATGCATCCCATCGATCACCTCCAGGACCCAGGGCATCTCGGCAAAGGCAGCGAATCCTGCTGCCCGGGCTTCCTGGTGGGCTCAGACAACGCTGAAGTGGATGTATTGTGCCGACTGGACATCTTGGTCATCCTTGATGGCACATATGCACCTGTGCACCAAGCTCTGTGAGATTCCGGACAGGTCCCCACACGGTGCCTGGAAGAAGCTGTGGTGTAAATGTTCAGGGCGATCATCACCTTGATGGCCACTGGGAGCGGATGTCCTCCCCCGTTCGCCTGAGGTGCCAGGTGCACTATGACCTTGCAAATATGTCGCAATGTCTCCCTGCTCAGCCATCATCTTTGCCGGCATGCCCAGTCCAGCAGGTCCTCAAACGACAGGCGCTGCCGGTATATACAAGGCTTCATGCGGCGCCTCCTTTGCACCTCCTCGGCCTGTTGGATGGCCGGTTCCCCATCCTGAGAGGCTGCCTCCTATTGTGCTGTCCTGCTGCTGCACACTCCGCTGCTGCAGCTTTCTCCTCCTCCAGGAGCTCCAGCTCGTCCAGCCGCAGGGCATCACCCAAGGCTGCGGCGACGAGCAGGAAGGCCACCATTACTGGTTGAATTCCAATATCCATTGTCTGCAGGGGTTGAAAGGTGGACATGTTAGCATGGTTCATAGGCCCATGACCAACCAGGTCCATTGGGCTACATGGTGGTCCCGGCTGCCACTGTGGACCCTGCCTCAGCATGTCCCCTGCATCCCTCCTCTCTGCTCCCACCATGGAAGCCCGTGCCTGCTGCCAGGATAACCGTCGACTGTCGCTACCCTTGCCAGTGATATGCTCAGCGGCCCCCACCTGGCGCCCGCATAGGGGCTGCAATGGACATTGTCCTTGGGTGGGCCGCCTGTTGCGCCGCCGGTGGGTGGCGACCTGGAGGGGGAGTATGGCGGAGGGTGGGGGTGCAGGATGGCAGCACCCATACGGCCGGTGTCACTCTGCAGAACCAAGGCCAAGGTGGGTGGTCAGTGGGGTGTGCAGCAAATGGTTGCCTTGCAGGACAGGGCAATGACGGTCGGTTACTGGACACTGCCCCAGTCCCATGTGGTGTCACCCTGGCCCCAAGGCCCTTCCCCCCTTCACCACCACCGCACCCCCCAACCCTGACAAAGCGCATCCCCACCCCAGCCAGCCCAGCCAGTGTCAGGACCGGCAGCGCCTCTCTGTGCCCTACCTCCTCGCTCTCCCTCATCAGCCATGATGCCGGGTTCAAGATTTTTAAAAGCACAAGTGAACCGCACTGTCGGTAACGTGGCCCATTGGAGACAGAGAATCACGGAGGCCCCAGAGAATACCGGGTCAGGCCTGCTAATGATTTGCCAACGGCATTTTCTGTGCTGTCTGGAATGCATTAACGCCACTATCAAGGCAACGGGGAATTGGGATTTGACGTGAAATGGACGCCCGCCGCAATTCGCTGTCGGAAACGATTATCCGCCCAATCGTGTTTCCCAATTCCGACTCATATCCTCTCACTATGAAGGTTAACAAACCATTTGCCTTCGTTACTGCCTGGCGTACCTGTGCGCTTACTTTCAGGGACTGACGCCCGAGGACACCAAGGTCTCGCTGAGTATCCACCTCTCTCAATTTACACCCATTCAAATAATAATCTGCCATCCTATTTTTGCTAGCAAAGCAGATAACCTCACATTTATTCACATTGTACTGTATCTGCCATCCATATGCCTACTCATTCAGCCTGTCCAAATCCCACTGAAGCATCTCTGCATCCTCCTCACAGTTCACCCTCCCACCCAACTTCCTATCATCTGCAAATCTGGAGATAATACATTTAGTTCCCTCATCCAAATCATTAATATATAATGTGAACAGTTGGGGTCCCAACACACCCCTGCGGTAGCCCACGAGTCACTGCCTGTCAATCGGGAAAAGACCCATTTATTCAAACGTTTTGCTTTCTGTCCACTGACCAAATTTCTATCCATTTCTTTTTTTTTTTTAATATTTTTTATTAAGGTTTTTTAACAACACAATTTTTTCCCCTTACAAACAGTAACCACCGCCCCCCCCCCCTCACTTAACAAAATAACGCAAAATCTCCCTGAGCAAGATATATACATGGCAAGATGGTATATTTACATAGCTTTATACACTGGCTCTTGGCCGCACGTACCGTTATCCCCCACCCTCCATGCCATCTCCCGCTCGTCCATCCCCTCAAACAATCTCTCGTTCCCCCCTCCCCCCCTCCCCCCCCCCAGGGTTGCTGCTGCTGCTGACCGACCTTCTTCTAACGCTACGCGAGATATTCTAGGAACGGTTGCCACCGCCTGTAAAACCCCTGTGCAGACCCTCTCAAAGCAAACTTAATTCTCTCCAATTTTATGAACCCCGCCATGTCGTTAATCCAGGCCTCCAGGCTAGGGGGCTTCGCCTCCTTCCACAATAGCAAGACCCTTCGCCGGGCTACTAGGGACGCAAAGGCCAGAATTCCGGCCTCTTTCGCCTCCTGCACACCCGGCTCATCCACTACTACAAATATTGCTAGTCCCCAGCTTGGCATGACCCGGACTTTCACCACCTGGGATATTACTCCCGCCACACCTCTCCAGAACCCCTCCAATGCCGGGCATGACCAAAACATATGGACATGGTTCGCCGGGCTCCCTGAACATCTTTCACATCTATTCTCTACCCCAAAGAACCTACTCAGCCTCGCCCTCGTCAAATGCGCTCTGTGAACCACCTTAAATTGTATCAGACTGAGCCTGGCACACGAGGAGGAGGTATTAACCCTACCCAGGGCATCAGCCCATAGCCCTTCCTCAATCTCCTCCCCCAGCTCCTCCTCCTATTTACCTTTCAATTCTTCCACTAGCGCTTCCCCCTCTTCTTTCATCTCTTGGTATATTTCCGACACCTTGCCCTCCCCGACCCATACCCCCGAGATCACCCTATCTTGAACTTCTTGTGCCGGGAGCAACGGAAATTCCCTCACCTGTCGCCTCACAAAAGCCCTCACCTCCATATATCTAAATGCATTTGCCGGGGTAACTCAAATTTCTCCTCCAGTGCCCCTAGGCTCGCAAATGTCCCGTCAATGAACAGGTCCCCCATTCTTCTTATCCCCGCCCGATGCCAGCCTTGGAACCCCCCGTCCATCTTCCCCGGGACAAACCGGTGGTTACCCCTGATCGGGGAGCACACCGATGCTCCCATTGCACCCCTGTGCCTTCTCCACTGGCCCCAGATCCTTAGTGTTGCCGCCACCACCGGGCTTGTGGTGTATTTTGTCGGCGAGAGCGGCAGCGGTGCCGTTACCAACGCCCCCAGGCTTGTTCCTTTACAGGACGCCATCTCCATCCTCTTCCATGCCGCCCCCTCTCCCTCCATGACCCACTTGCGGATCATCGCCATGTTTGCTGCCCAGAAGTAACTCCCTAGGTTTGGCAAAGCCAACCCTCCTCGGTCCCTGTTGCGTTCCAAGAACCCTCTCCTAACTCTCGGGGTCTTATTTGCCCACACATACCCCATAATACTCCTACCTACTCTATTGAAAAAGCCCTTGGTGATCCGATGGGGAGGCACTGAAACACAAGCAAAAACCTCGGAAGGACCACCATTTTGCCCGACTGCACCCTACACGCCAACGAGAGCGGGAGCATGTCCCATCTCTTAAAATCCTCCTCCATTTGCTCCACCACCCTCGTCAAATTCAGTTTATGTAGGGCCCCCCAACTTCTGGCTATCTGGATCCCCAGATACCGAAAACTCCTCTCCGCCCTCCTCAGCGGTAGGTCCCCTATCCCTCTTTCTTGGTCCCCTGCCTGTAATACAAAAAGCTCACTCTTCTCTACATTAAGCTTGTAGCCCGAGAACTCTCCAAACTCCTTCAGAGTCTGCATGACCTCCACCATCCCCTCCATTGGGTCCGCCACGTATAGCAGCAGGTCACCCGCATATAGCGATACCCGATGCTCCTCTCCCCCGCGGACTATCCCCCTCCATTTCTTAGATTCCCTAAGTGATATGGCCAAGGGTTCAATCGCCAATGCAAACAACAGGGGGCACCCCTGCCTCGTCCCTCGGTACAGCCGAAAGTACTCCGACCTCCGCCGGTTCGTCACTGCACTCGCCACCGGGGTGCTGTAAAGGAGCTTAACCCATCTAATAAACCCTCCCCCGAACCCAAACCTGCGCAATACCTCCCAGAGGTACTCCCACTCTACTCGGTCAAAGGCTTTTTCCGCGTCCTAGCTGCCACTATCTCCGCCTCTCCCTGCTCCGATGTATTTCTATCCATTTCAAGACGCTACCTGCAATCCCATGCGTTTTAACTTTACATAGTAATCTGCTATGTGAGACCTTATCGAAAGCCTTCTGAAAGTCTAAATAAACCACATCCACTGGTCCTCCCTGGTCAACTCGACTAGTTATATCTTCAAAGAATTCCAGTAGATTTGTCAAGCATGATTTCTCTTTTGTAAATCCATGCTGACTTTGTCTGATTATACCACTGCTTTCCAAAAGCTGTGCTGTGAAATTCTTGATAGTGGACTCCAGCAACCTCCCAACTACCAACATTATGTTCAGTCGTTTATAATTCCCTGTTTTCTCTCTACCTCCCTTTTTCAATAGTAGGGTTATATTAGCTACCCTACAATCTGTCGGAACCATTCCAGTGTCCAAAGAATTTTGGAAAATGACTGCCAATAGATCTACTATTTCTAGGGCTACTTCCTTTCGTATTCTGGGATGAAGATTATCAGGCCCTGGAGATTTACCTGCCTTCAATCCCATTAATTTCCCTCAAACCATTTCTCTACTAACATGAATTTCCTTCAGATCCTCACTAAAACTTGTGTTTCTCAGAACTTCCAGTATATAACATCCCTGCTCTGGTACTGAAACCATGTGCTCCAGAACTAGTGATGCCTTTAGCCCATCTGTTCTAGTACAGCTGCAGTGCCGACATCTACCCGGCAATGTGGATAATTGGCCATAACAAAAACAGTACAAATCCAAACCAGCCAATTACTGCTCCATCAGTCTACTCTCAATCAACAGTAAAGTGATGGAAAGTGTTGGCAACAGTGCTATCAAGTGGCACTTACACAGCAGCAATCTGCTCATCTATGTTCAGTTTGTGTTCTGGCAGGGCCACACAGCTCCCGACTTCATTCCATGGACAAAGGAGTTGAACTCCAGAGGTGAGGTGAGAGTGACTGCCCTTGACCTCAAGGCGGCATTAGACCATGCGTGGCATCAAGTAGTCCAAGCAGCATTGAAATCAATGGAAATCGGGGGGCAAACTTTTCACAGATTTGTGTCGTACCTAGCACAAAGAAAGATGGTTGAGGTCTTGCAGGCCAATTATCTGAGCCCCAGGATATTGCTGCAAGTGGCATCTGGGGCAGTGTCCTGGGCCCAAACGCCTTCATCTGCTTCATCAATGACCTTCCCACATTCAGAAGTGAGAATGTTCATTGAGAATTGCACGATGTTCATTACCATTGCCAACTCCCTGGGTACTGAAGCAGCCCATGTACATTTGCCTGAAGACCTGGACTACTTTCAGGCTGGTGCTGGTAAGTGGTATGTAACATTCATGCCACATAATTGCCAAGCAATGACCATCTCCAACAAGAGAGAATCTAGCCAGATCCTCTTAGTATTCAATGGCATTACCGTTGCTGAATGCCCTAGCATCAATAATTCCGGGATTACCATTGACTAGAAACTAAACTGGGCCAGCCATATAAATACTGTGGCTACAAGAACAAATCAGAGGATGGGAATTCTGTGGTGAGTAATTCATCTCCTGACTCTTGAAAGCCTGTCCACAATCTACAAGGCACATGTCAGGAATGCATTTTAATGATGTCCACTTGACTGGACGAATGAAGTTAAACAACACTCAAGAGATTTCAAACCATCCTGGACAAAGCAACCAACTTGATTGGTACCCTATTTACCACCTTAAACATTCACTCCCTCCAGCAGTGATGCACAGTGGCAACATTGGTGCCACATGGAAGATATACTGCTGTGATTCACCAAAGCTCCTTAGACTGCACCTTCTAACAGGACAGAAAGCATATGGGGACATTACCACCTCTAAGTTCCCTCCAATCCACATACAATCCTGGCTTAGAGCTTTATCTCTGTTCCTTCATTATCACCTAGAACTCCCTTCCTGATATCACCATGGGTCTAACTATGGAAGATGGACTGCAGTGGTTCAAGAAGGTGACACACCACCAACTTCTCAAGGACAATTAGGGATGGGCAATAAATGCTGAATTTGCTACAGAAGGTCACATCCGTGAAATAATTTTTTTTAAAAGCAGTTGAAGCACCAACTCCAGTAGTAAGAAGACTATGATTGAAGAATAATCAGGCCACCTTCCCTGAAGCATAAATCATTGATTGTCAAAGCACACTTTTATTCATACATTATCTTTATTTTTGTCTAAATTGCCCTCATGTTAAACCCTTCCATTCCTCCTTCAATGCTGCATTGACTGAAAATGCAAGTCAAATGATCACTGAAGTGCAAAGTAACAGATCCTTGCTGAATGTCTTCATAAAATTGCACGGTAAATCTTTCCGGAAATTCATGAAAAATCATTTATAAAATTCACAATGAATTTTCAGCACAATTCCCTGGTGGCTTTTCCGAAGGTTTATTCTAACAGTCTTCCGAAGTGCCTCTGAATAGTAAGAGTTCTGAGATGTTAATAGCTGCTCAAAATGACAATGATCCTGTTGAGATGGAGGTTGCACTTCACTCAGTACCTCTAAGTCCTAAAGTAAGCTTGTGACAAACTTATTATTTGCTCTCAGTTCATAGAATCATAGAATCCCTGCAGTGCAGAAGGAGGTCATTCGACCCATCAAATCTGCACCAACCCTCTAAAAGAGCAACCTATCGAGGCCCATTCCGCACCCTATCCCCATAACCTCACCTAACCTGTACATCCCTGGACACCTAGGGGCAATTTTATCATGGCAAATAAACCTAACCTGCTCATCATTGGACTGTGGGAGGAAATAGGAGCATCCAGAGGAAACACATGCAGACAAGGGGAGAAAGTGCAAACTCCACACAGAATTCAACCCAGGTCCCTGGCACTGTGAGGCAGCAGTATTAACCACTGTGGCACCGTACCGACCCAGTTCATCCACACCCTGATCGGCTCTGCTTCATTCACCAGTGAAGGAATCAGGGAAGTATCCGTGTCATGCCAGTCACCAGCTAATTTGATTAACTCCATGTAATGGCAAGAAATGGCAAGGAATGGGCCTGGCAAAGTCCCGCTGCCATACTGGAAACCTATGCTCTAGAACTAGCCATACCTTTCACCAAGCAGTTCCTGTACAGTTAAAACATTGGCATTCATCTGAAAATGTGGGAATTGCCAACCTATATTCTGCCCACAAAGCGCAGGACAAATCCAATCCAGCCAGTTACCACCCTATCAGTCTACTCTCATCAGCAAAATGATTAAAGGTGTCACTTAGTCAATGTAATCATAATTGATCAGTTAATACTAAAACTGTGGTCTGAAGAGGAAGGAACTGTGAGGAAGTTTGATTATGGGGAGTGGAGTACCATGTAGTACAGTGACTAAACACTGAAGACAGACAATGATGGCATCCTCTCTGAAAGCTCACCAGTCACGGCACTTCCTGTTTATGGGTCACTCACCTTCATGGTTGCATTTCTCTCTCAATTGGGCGGCACGGTAGCACAGTGGTTAGCACTGTTGTTTCACAGCAGCAGAGTCCCAGTTTTGATTCCCGTCTTGAGTCACTGTCTGAGCGGAGTCTGCATGTTCTCCCCATGTCTGCATGGGTTTCATCCGGGTGCCCCGGTTTCCTCCCACAAGTCCCGAAAGCTGTTAGGTGATTTGGACATTCTGAATTCTCCCTCTGTGTACCCGAACAGGTGCCGGAATGTGGCGACTAGGGGCTTTTCACAGTAACTTCATTGCGGGTGTTAATGTGAGCCTACTTGTGACAATGAAGATTATTATTATTGTTGTAGGAAATCCCATATGGTTTTGAAGATGTTTCACAGATTATCACAGAATTTACAGTGCAGAAGGAGGCCATTCGGCCCATCGAGTCTGCACCAGCTCTTGGAAAGAGCACCCTACCCAAGGTCAACACCTCCACCCTCTCCCCATAACCCAGTAAACCCACCCAACACTAAGGGCAATTTTGGACACAAGGGGCAATTTATCTTGGCCAATCCACCTAACCTGCAGATCTTTGGACTGTGGGAGGAAACCGGAGCACCCGGGGGAAACCCATGCACACACGGGGAGGATGTGCAGACTCCGCACAGGCAGTGACCCAAGCCGGAATCAAACCTGGGACCCTGGAGCTGTGAAGCAATTGTCCATTATCATTTCCTTCCAAAACACATTCACAGCTGCATTGGATATTGTTATGATCCGGTGAGGGACCGTTAACTTTATGGAAGAAATCTGAATATCGAGCAATTGAACGACAACCACATTTTTAAACAAAAACAAACTATTGTATACAATGACAAAATAAAGAAAGCAAAACCACTAATTTAACACTAGAGCTTATAAGACGCATACTATAAACTCAGTTCTACTTTTACATCCTCCCAAGAATTCCCTTATCTTACAAAATTTGAATGTTCGTTCAGACCAGCCCAAAGATATGCCACAGTCCTCTGGAATTTATTTTAATTCTCCTCAGTATTCCAGCTTTCCTGGTACAAGATATCTGGCGATCCTTCAATTCATTTTTGGTTTAGAGATCGTTCAAGTTTCACGTCTGTGTATGCCTCAGCAACTTGTCCAGTTTCTAGCAGATATCCAACTACTGCCCCAGAAGCTTCCAAGTTAACTCTGCTGATTGCCACAAGGCTCTGTGAAGCCCACTATAGATTTCTTCCACTAGCTGTAAGCTAGAGCAAATCTTCCAGCTATTTTGCCCTTACATAATCTAAGCTGAGATAGAGCCCACTTGCACTCCTTGAGGTGAAAGATGAAGTTAGTATTTTCTCCGCTTAAATGCAGGCCTGACTAACATAATTTATTTTGGTTTTCCAACTTAGTGAGCTGCAAGCTACACAAGATCAAATATGCAACTGCCTTAATGTATTCCCAAACTATACTTCTTGCTTCTGTCAGCAAACACACAGAGATAAATTAAACAAAAGAACCTTCTATCCCCACGTCCTGTCTCTGTGACAAGATGGCATTCTTCTGAATGCCCTCAAACAGAAACATAAACAAATCATTTTACCTTCTGTGCAATTCCTTGATTCTCCAACCCATATGAATAAATCATATTGCTAATGGATTTTTAAAAAATAAGTCATGGGATGTGGGTGCCGCTGGCTGGGCCAGTATTTGTTGCCCACTCCTAATTGTCTTTGAACTGAATGATTTGTTCGGCTATTTCAGAGGACAGTGAATAGTTAAACACATTACTATGGGTCTGGAGTTGTATGTAAGCCAACCCAGGGGTAAGGGCAGCAGATTCTTCCCCTAAAGGACATGAGTAAATCAGTTGGATTTTCATGGTCACTGTAGGGCTAGGACTGAAATTTTCCAGCTGGTTCCGCTGGCGGGATCTTTCAGTCTCGCCGATGGCGAACCCCCGCTGTGGGTTCCCCGTCAGTAGGGGGTGCAAACAACGGGAAACCCCATTGATAGAGGCAGGTCCAGAAGACCTCGCCACTGGCCCCGCCTCTGTGAAACAGCCACGTGGGTCACAGAAAATCCTGCCTTAGATGTCAATTCCAGAACTTTTATTGAATTTTTATTTAAATTCCACAAGTTGCAATCCTTTCTTCCGACTCTCTGACTCTCGAACTTAGAGAGGGATCATTCATTGTTCATTGTTCAAGATATTTCACTATCAACCATGGCCTTGTTGAATAAACACAGGCTGCCTGTTAAGCGAAACAATACCAGCCGGGAGTTGCATTTGCACCGGAGTAATGGTTACCAGTCTTTGATGTCCCAATTTATCTACAGCTAAAACTTTATAATTCCTATAACAAAAAGCTATATTCTAAAACATATCTGTTTTCACAACACACTATTACCATAAATCGATTCCTAATTCAGCCTAATTTCACCCATCAATAACTCCATCTGTACGTTTGAGTTCTCTTTCTTCACTTGATTTGTAGGTGTCATCTCTTTCCCCTTGAGTCTCCTGACCCTTTTGAACTGATACTTTGAAATGCCATTTCGGGCCTCAGTTGCTCCCCTCCCTCTGATGCTGCCTGAAGTTGCCAAGCTTCCGTGTGCATAACTATCTTAAGGAATGTACGCTGGGTGTGCTTGCCACTGTGGTTGCTTTCGCTTATTGCCCGTTATCCCTTTTGGTCCGTTCCCTCTACTTGCCCTGCGTTTCCCTTGGTGTCTTTCCCCCTCCTCCCACTTCCTGTCCTCCTCCCCACCAACTCTTTCCCCCGTCCTGCCTTCCACACCCCACCTCCCCCCTTCCTACACCCCGTACACCCCCTCCCATTCCTCTCTTCATCTGTGGTCTGTTCTGGTGCCCCCCCCCCCCCCCACCCCCCACTTAATGGTTGCTGGTTACAAACAAGTCTTGGAACATGTTGGTGAATTGCTTCAACATGCTGTGGGAGCTTCCTCCCGTCCTCTAATGCCGTATTTTATTTCCCCTAGTTTGAGAAATTATGGAAGGGCAGACAGCCAGTTTGCACTTTGGGTGGTGCTGCCAAACGCCACCTGAGCAGGAGTCCCCGGCGAGCAACCAGGGAGGCAAAGGCAAGGCGCCCCTTGGGGAGCCCCCCTCTCCCCATGAAGAGCTCTGGCTGTTCTGATACAACGAAGACCGTAACTAAAGGGCAAGGCTCCGCACAACCTTGGAAGAACCCAGTCGTTCTTGTTCTGGTTAGGTGCACCCTGTGCACCACCTTTGACTGTGTTAGGCTGAGCCCTGCATAGTGGAGGTGAAGTTTGTCCTGTGCAGTGCTTTGATCCAGAGTCCTTCCCCTATCGTTCTGCCTAGCCCTTCCTCCCATTTATCTCTTGTCTCATCCAAGGGTGAGTGTACATCCTCCAGTAGTCATCTAGTAGTCATCCATACATGTCCGCACAGTTCCCACCTCCTAGTTTGCCCGCAGTCAGCAATCCACCCAATAGTGAGTATCCTGGTATCTGGGGGAATGTCATTGTCTCCTTGCAGAGGAAGTTCTTGATTTGATTGTATCTTAGCTCATTCCCTTTCGAGAGCTGGAGCTTGTCCGTGAGTTCCATCTTCTACGTACATGTTTCCCACAGTCAGCGTCCCTTCACCTTTTGAAAGAGGCATCCATTGTCGAAGGGGTGAACTTGTGGTTTTTGCAGATGCAGGCCATAATGGACATCCCGGTGAGACCAAAGTGATTTCGCATTTGGTTCCACATTCTAGGCATAGCTACTACCACTGGGCTTTTTGAGTGTCTGGCTGGGAGGGATGGGAGTGCAGCCATGGCCAGTGCTCAGAAGGATGTCTCCGTGCAGGACTTCTCCTCCATTCTGCTCCCGGTTCCTTGACCCATCCCTGTACCCTTTCTGTGGTAGCTGCCGAGCAGTAGAATTGGTGGTTCGGGATGGCCAGACCTCCCATGTTCCTCCTTCGCAATAGAATCTTCTTCCTAATCCCCTAATGGGGTGGAAATGGGGAGGGATTTGAACAGGAAATGGAACCTGGGCAGTACATTCATCTTACCCACCTGCACGCTCTCCACCAGCGAGAGCGGGAGAGAGTCCCACCTCTGCCGATCCCTTTTTGCCTCTTCCACCAGAACCTCAGTTTCCATCTGTGGATCCATGTCCAGTTGTGGGTTATTTGGATACCGAGGTATCAGAAGTTGGTGTGGGCCAGTTTGAACAGGAACCTCCCTAGCTTGGCTCCTACCCCCCTCCCCCACCCCACCCCCCACCCCCCTCCATCCCCCTCCCCCCACCTATGCTGGTTCACAGGGAAGATTTGCTCTTAAGTTTGTAACCTGAGAAGGCTCCGAATTCCCTTCAGAATTCTATTATTCCTCCCATGCTGGCCATGTGGTTCGATACACAGAGGAGCAGGTCATCCACATAGAGTGTGACTCTATGCTCTCTGTCTCCCCTTTTAAAGCCTCTACACCCCTTTGCTACTCTAAGAGTGATCGGCAGTGGCTCAATTGACAGGAGAAACAGTAGTGGGGATAAAGGGCATCCTTGCCTCATGCTTCTGTGCAGCTAGAAGTATCCAAAGCTATTGCTGTTTGTCTGTATGCTCGTCATGGGAGGTTGTACAGTATGAGGGGATCCCGGCCCAAACCCAAACTGTTCCTGCACCGCTATGAGGTAGAATCATAGAATTTACAGTGCAGAAGGAGGTGATTCAGACCATTGAGTCTGCACCGGCCTTCAGAAAGAGTACCCTACTTAAGCTCACACCTCCACCCTATCCCTATAACCCGGTAACCCCAACTAACATTTTGGACACTAAGGGGTACTTAAGGTGCTTCCATTCGACACTGTCGAAGGCCTTCTCTGCATCCAGGGAGATGATCACTTCTGGTGTCCTCTCCCTGGGTGGGGTCATGCTCATGTTCAGCAGATGCCTGATGTTCGCTGTTAGTTGTCTGCCCTTCAAAAAGACCGTCTGATCTTTCGCGACTACCACTGGCATGCAACTCTCCAGCTGCCTCCCCAAGGCCTTCGCCAGGATTTTGACATCAGTGTTTAGAACATAGAACATAGTACGATACAGCGCAGTACAGGCCCTTCGGCCCACGATGTTGCACCGAAACAAAAGTCATCTAACCTACACTATGATAGAACATAGAACGATTAGGAGTGAGATGGGTCTGTATGACCCATACTCCATCAGGTCTTTGTCCTTTTTAGGGATCAGTGATATCTGAGCCAGCGTTGGTGGCAGAATTTCCCTTGATAGCAAGTCAATGAAAATCTCCCGCAGGTGCGGGACCATGGCGCAAATGTTTTGCAGAAGTCCGCTGGGAATCCGTCGTCCCCGGCGCCTTCCCTGGCTGCATGGAGTTGACCACTTACCCCAGTTCTAGTGGTGCTTCCAGGTTGAGATACCTTTTCATGAAACTAATTCTCCAGCAACTTGTGAAGATGCACTTTTAGAACATAAGAACATAAGAACTAGGAGCAGGAGTAGGCTATCTGGCCCCTCGAGCCTGCTCCGCCATTCAATGAGATCATGGCTGATCATTTGTGGACTCAGCTCCACTTTCCGGCCTGAACACCATAACCCTTAATCCCTTTATTCTTCAAAAAACTATCTATCTTTATCTTAAAAACATTTAATGAAGGAACCTCAACTGCTTCACTGGGCAAGGAATTCCATAGATTCATAATCCTTGTGTGAAGAAGTTCCTCCTAAACTCAGTCCTAAATCTATTTCCCCTTATTTTGAGGCTATGCCCCCTAGTTCTGCTTTCACCCGCCAGTGAAAACAACCTGCCCACATCTATCCTATCTATTCCTTTCATAATTTCATAACCTCTCCTCGTAATCCAACCCCTTCAGCTCTGGAATTAACCTAGTGAATCTCCTCTGCATACCCTCCAGCGCCATTACGTCCTTTCTCGGGTAAGGAGACCAAATCTGAACACAATACTCCAGGTGTCGCCTCACTAACACCTTATACAATTGCAGCATAACCTCCCCAGTCTTAAACTCCATCCCTCTAGCAATGAAGGACAAAATTCCATTTGCCTTCTTAATCACCTGTTGCACCTGTAAACCAACCTTTTGCGACTCATGCACCAGCACACCCAGGTCTCTCTGCACGGCAGCATGTTTTAATATTTTATCATTCAAATAATAATCCCTTTTGCTGTTATTCCTACCAAAATGGATAACCTCACATTTGTCAACATTGTATTCCATCTGCCAGACCCTAGCCCATTCACTTAACCTATCCAAATCCCTCTGCAGACCTCCGGTATCCTCTGCACGTTTTGCATTACCACTCATCTTAGTGTCGTCTGCAAACTTGGACACATTGCCCTTGGTCCCCAACTCCAAATCATCTATGTAAATTGTGAACAATTGTGGGCCCAACACTGATCCCTGAGGGACACACTAGCTACTGATTGCCAACAAGAGAAACGCCCATTAATCCCCACTCTTTGCTTTCTATTAATTAACCATTCCTCTATCCATGCTACTACTTTACCCTTAATGCCATGCATCTTTATCTTATGCAGCAACCTTTTGTGTGGCACCTTGTCAAAGGCTTTCTGGAAATCCAGATATACCACATCCTTTGGTTCCCCGTTATCTATCGCTCTGGTAATGTCCTCAAAAAATTCCACTAAATTAGTTAGGCACGGCCTGCCCTTTATGAACCCATGCTGCGTCTGCCCAATGGGACAATTTCCATCCAGATGCCTCGCTATTTCTTCCTTGATGATAGATTCCAGCATCTTCCCTACTACCGAAGTTAAGCTCACTGGCCTATAATTACCCGCTTTCTGCCTACCTCCTTTTTTAAACAGTGGTGTCATGTTTGCTAATTTCCAATCTGCCGGGACCATGCCAGAGCCTAGCGAATTTTGGTAAATTATCACTAGTGCATTTGCAATTTCCCTAGCCATCTCTTTTAGCACTCTGGGATGCATTCCATCAGGGCCAGGAGACTTGTCTACTTTTAGCCCCATTAGCTTGCCCATCACTACCTCCTTAGTGATAACAATCATCTCAAGGTCCTCACCTGTAATAGCCTCATTTCTATCAGTCACTAGCATGTTATTTGTGTCTTCCACTGTGAAGACCGACCCAAAAAACTTGTTCAGTTCCTCAGCCAGTTCCTCATCTCCCATTGTTAAATCTCCCTTCTCATCCTCTAAAGGACCAATATTTACCTTAGCCACTCTTTTTTGTTTTATATATTTGTAGAAACTTTTACTGTCTGCTTTTATATTCTGAGCAAGTTTACTCTCATAATCTATCTTACTCTTTATAGCTTTTTTAGTAGCTGTCTGTTGGCCCATAAATATTTCCCAGTTCTCTAGTTTCCCACTAATCTTTGCCCCTTTGTATGCGTTTTCCCTCAATTTGATACTCTCCCTTATTTCCTTAGATATCCATGGTCGATTTTCCCTCTTTCTACCATCCTTCCTTTTTGTTGGTGTAAACTTTTGCTGAGCACTGTGAAAAATTGCTTGGAAGGTTCTCCACTGTTCCTCAACTGTTTCACCATAAAGTCTTTGCTCCCAGTCTACCTTAGCTAGCTCTTCTCTCATCCCATTGTAATCTCCTTTGTTTAAGCACAAAACACTAGTGCTTGATTTTACCTTCTCACCCTCCACCTGTATTTTAAATTCCACCATATTGTGATCGCTCCTTCCGAGAGGATCCCTAACTATGAGATCATTAATCAATCCTGTCTCATTACACAGGACCAGATCTAGGACCGCTTGTTCCCTCGTAGGTTCCATTATATACTGTTCTAGGAAACTATCGCGGATACATTCTATAAACTCCTCCTCAAGGCTGCCTTGACCGACCTGGTTAAACCAAAATCCCCCATGATAACTGCTGTACCATTTCTACATGCATCAGTTATTTCTTTGTTTATTGCCTGTCCCCCAATAATGTTACTATTTGGTGGCCTATAGACTACTCCTATCAGTGACTTTTTCGCCTTACTATTCCTTATTTCCACCCAAATGGATTCAACCTTATCCTCCATAGCACCGATGTCATCCCTTACTATTGCCCGGATGTCATCCTTAAATAACAGAGCAACACCACCTCCCTTACCATCCACTCTGTCCTTCCGAATAGTTTGATACCCTTGGATATTTAACTCCCAGGTTTGGGTTTCGCCCCCACAACCCAAAGATGTGCAGTGTAGGTGGATTGGCCATGCTAAATTGCCCCTTAATTGGAAAAATGAATTGGGTACTCTAAATTTTTTTTTTTTAAAGGCCAGAGTGACCCTTTACATTACAGGCCATGACCTCAATCCAGTCATGGCTGATGAGTCCAAGCCAGGTATCCCTCTGATTTTGAATCCAGAACCCTCCCAGCACTCTTAATTGGCCCAACTGACACTTTAGATTCCTACAGAATCCCTATGGGGTAGAAGTAGGCCATTCGCCTCATCGAGTCTGCACCGACACTTTGAAAGAGCACCCTATCTAGGCCAACTCCCCCGCTCTATCCCCCTAACCCCGCCTACTTTGGGCACTAAGAGGCAATTTAGCATGGCCAACTTACCTTACCTGTACATCTTTGGACTGTGGGAGGAAACCAGAGCACCCGGAGGAAATCCACACAGACACGGGGAGAATGTGCAGACTCCGCACAGTCACCCAAGGCCAGAATTGAACTTGAGTCCCTGGCACTGTGAGGCAGCAGTGTTAACCACTGTGCCACCGTGCGCCCCTTTATTCAGCATCTTTGGGGGGTTGGCTCAGAAATGTGAATGTTGGCCACTTCCAGCCAGCATACTGTGCCGGTCTATATTATTCACCCTCAGATATATGGGGCGTCATTCTCCGCCGGCGTGAGCCTCTGTTTTGCCGGCGCCCGGGGGTTTCCCGACGGCGTGGGGCTGCTCCACAATGGGAAACCCCATTGACCGGCCGGTGTTACGGAGACTCCCGCCGGCCGGTCGGGGCAGAAATGTGGTGGGGCGGGTAGGAGAATTTCGCCCAATGATTCTGAAGAACTTTAGTTCCATCGAAGAATCATATTGGGCGCAAAATGTTCACCCTTTCTCTACAGATGCTGTCAGACCTGCTATGTTTTCCAGCATGTTGTGTTTTATTTAGGATCTCCAACATTCACAGTATTTTGCTTTTATTAAAGGCTCTTTATCTGAATGCTCATTTCATTCATAACAAAATGGATGAATTGTCACTCAATTAGAACGCAAGAAAGAAACACAAGAAATAGGAGCAAGAATAGACACTGCCCATTAAGCCTGCTCTGCCATTCAATCTGATCAATTTTCCTGCCACTCCCCATGCCTTTTAATTCAAAGAGATATTAAAAATTGGTCTATCTTAATCTGAAACTATATTCAGCGATGGAGCATCCACAACCCTCTCGGTTGGAGAATTCCACAGATTTGCAACCCTTTGAGTGAAGTAATTTCTCCTCACCTCAGTCCTAAATGATCGGCCCATTATCCTGAGACTGTACTCCCATACTTTAGACTCCCCAACCAATGGAAATAATCTTGCGGTATCCACCCTATCATCCCTTTCAGAATTCATAGATTTCAATAAGGTCACCTCTCATTCTTCCAAACTCCATAGAACGTAGGTGAAAGAGAAATAAATATGAGTGACATGACAGCCATTACAGAGACGTGGCTGCAAGGTGACCAAGACTGAGACCTGAACATTCAAGGATACTTGAAATTCTGGAAGGACAAGACAACGTGGTGGGGCAGCGCTGTTAATTAAGGATGACATTAGTGCAATAGTGAAAGATGACCTCGTTTCGAAGGATCAAGATATAGATTCAGTTTGGGTAGAGGTAAGAAATAGCAAAATGAAAAGTCATTTGTGGGAATAGTTTGTAGGTTCCCAAACAATAACTACCCTGTAGGATGGAATATGCAGGAAGAAATAATGGGGCTTATGAGTAAATACAGCTATAATCATGAGTGATTTTCATCTACATAGAGATTGAAAGAATCAGATTGGCAAAGGAAGCTTGGAAGATGAGTGCACAGAGTGTTTTCAGACCAGTTTATTAGTACAGCAAGTTCTCGTGTCAACCTGATAACAGGATGTTCTAGAACTGGTTACGTATGAGCCAGGATTAATTAGTGGCCTCATTGAAGTGATCATGATTGAGTATAATTTTCAGTAATTTTAAACTCGGAACAAGGCAATTATAAGGGTATAAAGGCAGAGTTGGCTCAAGTGAACTGGGAAACTGGGTTAAGGGGCAGATCAACATAGATGCAGTGGACGATGTTTAAGAAATTTCTTTACACAGAGGGTAGTAGGTGCCTGGAACTCGCTACCAGAGGAGGTGGTGGAAACAGGGACGATAGTGACAGTTAAGGGGCATCTTGACAAATACATGAATAGGATGGGAATAGAGGAATACGGACCCAGGAAGTGTAGAAGATTATAGTTTAGTCGGGCGGCATGGCCGGCATGGGCTTGGAGGGCCGAAGGGCCTGTTCCTGTGCTGTACTTTTCTTGGTTCTTTGTTGTTCTTTGTTCTAACACTCAGCAAAGATACATTCCAGTAAGGAGGAAAGAGGGCGTGGTCAAATGGCTTAGTCGTGCCTGACTCGGTGACGCGATGAGGCCATTTTGCTCAGAATGCTTTGCAATGTCGAATGAGATCTCACCAGATGCTGTGATCTGGATCTTGCTCTCCCTGGGCAAAATCAAGACTAACATATTTAAGTGAGCCATTAGGCTTATTTAAATATGTCTGCGCCTGATTCTCCCGAGGCCTGGGAACTAACACCCGCACTTGGGAGACCTCACCATGGCGCAGTTTATCACTGGTTCACACAAATGTGGACCAGGTGTCACGGCACCTTGGGGGAGGGGGTCTCCTAGGCCATCGGAGGGCCCTGGGCTATCGGACTCTGGGCAGGATGGTACCCTGACACTCCGGCTGGCACTTGGGTACCTTGGCACTGCCAGCTTAGCACATTAGCACTGCCACCTGCGCACACTGGCAGTGCCACCCTGAGCTCATCAGTACAGGAAGTGAGATAAATGCGGTCTTGGCAGGGTGTTCCCAACCAAGGCCAGAAAAAACTACAGTGTCCGTTTGATAGTGGGGTCGTTCCTTGCATGGGAAAATAAGACTTAAGAGCAGGAGTTGGCCACTCAGTATCTTTGACCTGAATAAGAAATTGACTAATCTGGTTGTGGTCTAGACTCCACTTTTCCGAGTGCCCCCAAAACCGAACTCGTTTCACATTCTGAAAGAAATAAATGTTACCTAATTATAAATAAGTATATCTAAGACGATTTAAATTAATTGAAACAAAACGACCTTGGGCATGAGTCAGCAGACTCAAGTTAATGTCTGCTGAACGGCGCAATTAAGTGGGTTTTTCTCAGCGGCTTCAACACCGAGAAACATCCCGCCAACCAACGGTACCTTGTCATTTTATTTTGGCCTCGGGGAATTTCTCCCCACTGAGGCCTCACTTAGAGGGATTTCCACTGGGGCACCATTTTGGAAGACTGCCCAGCTAGGGCAAGATCCAGCTCTCGCTGGGCGCAGTGAGTCGGATGACTCACGATCGGCTCGGCGCCTGGTACAGAACCGATTTGAATCTCACACATGATTCACCCATTGCATCCGATCTGTGCTGGTTGCAACGGAGTCACTGGATCGTGCCACATGTGAAGATAAACACAAAAATAAATTTTATACTGAAACATTATTCTAGCCAAAATATAGCATGTTGCAAATTCCCAAATTAGTAATTCAATACCATGGGCGGGATTCTCCGCAATCGGCGCGATGTCCGCCGACCGGCGCCAAAAACGGCGCGAATCAGTCCGGCATCGCGCCGCCCCAAAGGTGCGGAATTCTCCGCATCTTGAGAGGCCGAGCCCTCACCTTGAGGGGCTAGGCCCGCGCCGGACTGATTTCCGCCCCGCCAGCTGGCAGGAAAGGCCTTTGGTGCCCCGCCAGCTGGTGCGGCAATGACTTTGCCGTGCGGCACATGCGCGGGAGCGTCAGCGGCCGCTCACGGCATCCCCGCGCATGAGCAGTGGAGGGGGTCTCTTCCGCCTCCGCCATAGTGGAGACCATGGTGAAGGCGGAAGGAAAAGAGTGCCCCCACGGCACAGGCCCGCCCGCGGATCGGTGGGCCCCGATCGCGGGCCAGGCCACCGTGGGGGCACCCCCCGGGGCCAGATTGACCCCCCCCAGGACCCCGGAGCCCGCCCGCGCCGCCTTGTCCCACTGGTAAGAGAGGTGGTTTGATTCTCACCAGCGGGACAGGCATTCCAGCAGCGGGACCTCGGCCCATCACGGGCCGGAGAATCGCTGGGGGGGGGGCCTGCCAACTGGCGGGACGCGATTCCCACCCCCGCCGAATATCCGGTGCCGGAGAATTCGGCAACCGGCGGGGCGGGATTAACAGCAGCCCCCGGCGATTCTCCGACCCGACGGGGGGTCGAAGAATCCCGCCCCTATTCCTGTTTAAATTCATCAAGCGTGAAATAAAAATGTATTTTCAATGAAATAGAAAGCATACATAGGTATTGTCACAAATGTCCCTGTTATACAGGCCACATTCGCTATACTTATGGTGTGACCTAAATAACTGGAGATGTTACCAGTAACCTTGAGAATTCAATTCATTAACTCCTATTGTAATTGCTTGGAGCAGATTTTTAAGTTAGCAAATTTAAATGCAATTTAGTTTTGTCAAAAACAACCATTTGCTTTGTGTCTATTCAAGCCTAACTCAATAGAGATAATTAATCAAACCAACTAAAATCCAGATATAAATAAGTAGCTCTCATTTTTGTAAAAATTGGATTAAAAGACTCATTGTGTCCTCATGTTTGTTTCTTGCCATTAAATGTTGCCAAACAGATGGTATTATTTAAGATCATAGCTATGAAATTCTTTCAACTTCTTCAATGCGACATAACCAGGGTTTCCACCATACTTCAAAAATGTTACTGCAGCACAGTGACAGAAATCCTCAAAAACGTCCAGACCGAGAGCGACTGTACTCGATTAGAAATAGAAAATGGATCATTTTGAAGCCTGGGAGTTCTTTTGCTATTCATTCTTGGGAGGTACTCTGAGCATTTTTTCTCATCTCTAGTTGTGTCTGAGAAAGCGGCCTGGAACCACCACAGCCCATGTGGTGAAGGGATGCCCTCAATGCTGATAGCTAGGGAGTTGAAAGATTGTAACCCAGGAAAAATGAAGGAAGAATGCCACATCTCCAACTCAGATGTATGGCTTAGAGGGAAGCTTCAAAGTGATACTCTCAAAATGCTACCTTACCCTTAGAAGCAGTGCAAATTGTGGGTTTAGGAAGTATTTCTGGGAAAAGCCTTGGTAAGTTTCTGCGGGTAATGCTGTAAATAGTACACACTGCAGTCATGGTATATGGGATATGGTGTGATGGACATTTAAACTAGAATTAAGGTGCCGATCAAGTGGGCTGCTTTGTCCTAGATGGTGTTAAAGTTCATCAATGTTGTCACACCTGCACCTATTCAGGCCAGTCGAAATTATTTCATCATATTCCCTGTGAATTATAGGTGTTGGAGAGGCTTTGGGAGACAGGAAAGGAACCATTGGCTGTAAAATATAATAATCGCTTATTGTCACAAGTAGGCTTCAATGAAGTCACTGTGAAAAGCCCCTAGTCGCCACATTCCGGCGCCTGTTCGGGGAGGCCGGTATGGGAATTGAACCCATGCTGCCTTGTTCTGCATTACAAGCCAGCTGTTTAGCCCCCTATGCTAAACCAGCCCCTGCTAAACCAGCTAATACCTAGCCTCTCATCTGTAGTAGCCACAGAATTTAAGTTGTTAATCCAGGTGAATTTATGGCCAAGGCAAGCCCCCAGTATATTGATGGTAGGAAACGCTGTGATGGAAACGCCATTGGATGTGAAGAGAAGTGGTTGGGCTCTTTCTTATTGGAGATGGTCATTTTGTGACACTAATATGATACGTATGTTACCTCTCAGTACAAGCCCAAGCATGGATGTTGTCCAGATTCTGCTGTATACAAGGACAAAACTCTTCATTGTCTGAGAAAGTGCAAATGGAGCTGAATGCTATGCAATGTGAACCGCCCTATTTCTGACCTTATGATGGAAGGAAGACCATTGTTGAAGATAGTTAGAGTAGGGAGATGTCCTGAGAAATTCCTGCAACAATGTCCTGTGGTTGATTGGCCTCCACCAACCATACCCTTCATTGCAGAATTCTCCACTGATCCCCATTTACTTGTGTCTCACTCGAACTAATTGGTGAAATATTCATTTGAATGCTGTCTGTTGTTTTACTGATGTTTAGCATTGTAATATGTACCACGCCAATGTTTTCATAACATGTGCTTCATTCGTGCCTGAATATTTGCTAGCTGGTGAGTAATCTCATCGCAACAGGTCTCAGCAAATGATCCTCTTTCAAAAGTGGTTCAAGAATGTATTCTGAAGGACATCTAAATGCAAATAAATACACATACAGTACATGACTTGATTTAGGGCTGCATGGTAACACAGTGGTTAACACTGTTGTTTCACAGCGTCAGGGTCCTAGGTTCGATTCCTGACTTGGGTCACTGTCTGTGCAAGTCTGCACTTTCTCCCCGTGTGTGCGTGGGTTTCCTCCGAGCATTCCGGTTTCCTCCCACAAGTCCCGAAAGACATGCTTGTTAGGTGAATTGGACATTCTGAATTCTCCCTAAGGCGCTGGAGAGTGGCAACTAGGGGATTTTCAAAGTAACTTTATTGTAGTGTTAATGTAAGCCTACTTGTGACACTAATAAAGATTATTATTGAGGATTATTTGCAATTCCTGATATATATGATGAAAACCTGCTGTAATCTTTTTGATTGGGCATCATCATACATTGAGCAAACATTCTCCATACTATCTGTTGGTATTAGCACCAAAAACCATAGAAGATATCGTCGATACTCTGGAATCATTTCAATACTATTATCTTTTCTCAGGGTTATTTGCTACCATGGGTGATGGCATCTTATGAATTCACCAGACTGGGTTGTTAAGTTTTAATCATTGCAGGATGTCCATTCATCTCTGTTTGCAAATAGTTCCTATATTATGCCAATAAGGTCTTACTTAATCCTTTTACTGGAATCTTGGGGCTGGCTAGATGGACTGCAGTAGTCTTTTTCTAATCCAGTACATCTCTTCTTGACCATTTTCATTCATCTAATTGTCCTGTGGGTTAATAGTCATACAGTCGCTGAAAAAAATAACCATTTTCTTTATATTACCTCATCTAGATCCAATCACGTTTGGTTAACTCTGGTTCTCTCCAGTTTTTTTTTCCGGTTGCCTTCTGATGTCACTAAAATTGACCATTTTGTTCCAAGAATGGTTTCTCAATGTATGATAATACCCTCCCAATCAAATCACAGCAATTTCCATCAGGTAGATAGTTAATTGCTAATAACCCTCAGTCAATTAATTCACTTAATGATTGATTTTAATTTTATGTGAGTGTTCTACAGAATATGTTCTAGAACCATTATTGAAATAGGATGTGAGCTGTTCATCACCAAAGACTCATGAGATAGAGATTGATACAGCATATTTGTTAGCTGATAAATAATTAAGAGGTTAGAATACTTACTGATAGTTCAATGACTCTTGACTTATAATCATAAACAGTTTATAGAATCTGAGAATCCACAGCAGAATAGCCAACGGATCTCGAATATTGAGCAATAAGCAAGGAGCAGAGCCCTCCTAGATTATAGTATTTAACTTGGATAGTTAATCATCTTCATCATCCACGAGAGGTCTACTGTATACCCTCAATTAGCTTATTTATTCATGCAAGAAATGGTTTATTTGGGAGCTTATGAACCAATGTTGGTTGTTGTCATTCACTTTTGTAAGGTATTGAACTACAGTTTGGCAATCCTTTAATTTGATTTTCATAAATTTCTCAAATATTCGTTTTTGAAAGCTGTTGGACGGGATTCTCCGACTCCCCGCCAGGTCGGAAAATCGCTGGTGGGCAGCGTGAGTCCCGCCCCGCCGCACCAACGGCGGTTGCCAAATTCTCCGGCGCCGGTCTTCGGGCGGGGGCGGGGATCACGCGTGCCGGTCGGGGGCCATTGGCAGCGGCCCGCACGGCAATTCTCCGGGCCCCGGATGGGCCGAGAGGCCGTGCGTTCCTGGCCAGTCCCGCCGGCGTGAAATGGACACGGTCCATCCAGGCGGGACCTGGCTTGCAGGGCGGCTAGCGGAGTCCTCGGGGGGGGGGGATCCGGCCGGGGGGGGGGGTCCCCACGGTGGCCTGGCCCGCGATCAGGGCCCACTGATCTTCAGGCGGGCCTGTGCCATGGGGGCACTCTTTCCCTCTGTGCCGGCCTCTGTAAGGCTCCGCGATAGCCGGCGCGGAGAAGAAACCCCCTGCGCATGCGCAGGAAACACGCCGGCGGTTCTGCGCATGCGCCAACTCGCGCCGGCTCACAGTGGCCCTTTGGCACCAGTTGGCGTGGCACCAACCCCTCCGGCGCCAGCCGAGGGAGGATTTCGCAACTTCCGGGTGACCCGACACCAGAGTGGTTCGCGCTGCTCTTGGTGCCAGCGTCGGGCCGCCCTGCCAATTGGGGGAGAATCCTGCCCATTGTGTAATTTATGACATTCTTTATTCTCCCAATTAAAGAATTGCAGGTAGCACTTACATTCATTTGCTAAAAAAGTCTTAAAATTCTATGATGCACTCTTTAAAAAAAAAATATTTTTATTGAAGTATTTGCAAAATGTTTATAACAGTAACAAACAAAACAATAATAACATAAACATCAACATGGTAAACTAGACATTTCACACCCAATCCCTCCTGTTCATCCCTTAACCATATTACACCTACCCGCACCCCCCCCCACCCCCCCTCCCCCTCCAGAATGCTGCTTCTGCCGACATTTTTATTTTTCCCGAGAAAGTCGACGAACGGCTGCCACCTCCGAGAGAACCCCAGCATTGACCCCATTAAGGCAAACTTTATTTTCTCCAGCTTGAGAAACCCAGCCATGTCACTGACCCAAGTTTCCACACTCGGGGGTTTCGAGTCCCTCCACATTAAAAGGAGCCGTCTCCAGGCTACCAGGGAGGCAAAGGCCAAAACGTCAGCCTCGTTCACTCCCTGAACTCCCGGGTCTTCTGACACTCCAAAGATCGCTATCTCTGGACACAGTACCACCCGCGTACCTAGGACCTTGGACATTGCCTTGACAAACCCCTGCCAAAATCCTCCAAGCTTCGGGCATGCCCAAAAAATGTGGACATGGTTTGCTGGGCTCCCCCCACACATGGCACATCTATCTTCTACCCCGAGAAACTTGCTCATCCTCGCCGCCATCATGTGTGCCCGGTGTAGCACCTTAAACTGTATTAGACTGAGCCTGGCACATGATGAGGAGGAATTAACCCTGCTTAGGGCGTCCACCCACAGACCCGCCTCTAACTCCCCACCTAACTCCTCCCACTTGTCCTTCAGTTCCTCCACGGGGGTTTCCTCCACCTCCAACAATTCCTAACAGATATCCGACACTTTCCCCTCCCCCACCCAGGTACCAGACACTACTCTGTCCTGTATCCCCCGTGGCGGCATCAGCGGGAAAGCCAACAGCTGTTTCCTCAGAAAGTCCCGGACTTGTAAATATCTGAAACCGTTTCCCAGCAGCAGCTTGAACTTGTCCTCCAGCGTCTTCAGACTGGGAAAACTCCCGTCTATGAATAGATCTCCCATCCCATCCCATCGGACAGTGGTCAGGGACAGAGTGGTGTGACTGCAAGGGAGGCAGGTAGGGGGATCCTGAGTTTAGGAGTTGAGGAGCCTCAGCCCTTGACCTTGTCCAACAGGTATGAGGTACTTGCTCCCTGTGTGGATGAGGAAGAGGGCTGTAGGGAGGATGCGTTGACTGACCACTGCACCGTGGTACAGGAAGCCATTCAAGAGGGGGGAGCAAAAAGACAAGTGGTAGTTGTAGGGGATTCTATAATTAGGGGGATTGATGGCATCCTTTGTAAGCCAGATCGAGAGTCCCGTATGGTATGTTGCCTGCCCGGTGCCAGGGTGAAGGACATCTCTGATCGGCTTGAAAGGATTTTGGAGAGGGAGGGGGGGATCCAGTTGTTGTGGTCCACGTTGGGACTAACAACATAGATAAGACTAGGAAAGAGGACCTGTTTGGGGATTATCAAACACTAGGGACTAAATTAAAGAACAGATCCTCCAGGGATATAATCTCTGGATTACTACCCGAGCTACGTGCCAATTGGCATAGGGTTGAGAAAATTAGGGAAGTTAACACGTGGCTAAAGGAGTGGTGCGGGAAAGAGGGATTCCATTTCATGGGGCATTGGCATCAGTACGGGGGCAGGAGGGACCTGTACCGTTGGGACGGTCTTCACCTGAACCATTCTGGGACCAGTGTTCTAGCGAATAGGATAAATAGGTTGGTCACAAGGACTTTAAACTAGCAAGTTGGGGGGAAGGGAAGTGTAAAGCTATGGACAGTATAATGGTTAATGGAGATCAAGGCAGCAGGTTACGCGACAGGTTATTATGTAGAGATATGGGTTCAAAGACAAGGAAAATTAGGAGAAAGGGCAAGAGGAAAAGTAATTTGCGAAAAGTTACTGATCAAGGTGTTAGGATTCATAACAAAGACATAAAAAACAGCATAAGTGTACTTTACCTGAATGCTCGTAGTATACGAAATAAGGTAAATGAGTTGATGGCGCAAATCATCGTGAATGACTATGATTTAGTGGCCATTACTGAAACATGGTTAAAAGATGGTCACGACTGGGAGTTAAATATCCAAGGGTATCAGACTATACGAAAGGATAGAATGGACGGTCAGGGCAGTGGTGTAGCTTTGTTGTTTAAGGATGGCATCCGGGCAATAGTAAGGGATGATAGTGGTGCTATGGAGAACAATGTTGAACCAATTTGGGTGGAAATCAGGAATAGTAAGGCGAAAAGGTCACTGATAGGAGTAGTCTATAGGCCACCAAATAGTAACAGGATGGTAGGGCAGGCAATAAGCAAAGAAATAACGGATGCATGTAGAAATGGTACAGCGGTTATCATGGGAGATTTTAATCTGCATATTGATTGGTTTAACCAGGTTGGTAAAGGCAGCCTTGAGGAGGAGTTTATAGAATGTGCCCTGGATAATTTCCTGGAACAGTATGTAATGGAACCTACAAGGGAACAAGCGGTCCTAGATCTGGTCCTGTGTAATGAGGCAAGATTGATTAATGATCTCATAGTTCGGGATCCTCTTGGAAGGAGTGACCACAATATGGTGGAATTTAAAATATAGTTGGAGGATGACAAGGTAAAATCAAACACTAGTGTTTTGTGCTTAAACAAAGGCGATTACAATGGGATGAGAGAAGAACTAGCTAAGGTAGACTGGGAGCAAATACTTCATGGTGAAGCAGTTGAGGAACAGTGGAGAACCTAGCGAGCGATCTTTCACAGTGTTCAGAAAAGGTTCATACCAACAAAAAAGAAAGACGGTAGAAAGGGGAAAAATCGACCGTGGATATCTAAGGAGGTGAGGGAGAGTATCAAATTGAAGGAAAAAACATACAAAGTGGCAAAGATTTGTGGGAGACTAGAGGACTGGGAAGTCTTTAGGGGACAACAGAAAGCTACTAAAAAAGCTATAAAGAAGAATAAGGTAGACTATGAAAGTAAACTGGCTCAGAACATAAAAGCAGATAGTAAAAGCTTCTACAAATATATAAGACAAAAAAGAGTGGCTAAGGTAAATATTGGTCCTTTGGAAGATGAGAAGGGAGATTTAATAATAGGAGACGGGGAAATGGCTGAGTAGCTGAACAGGTGTTTTCGGTCAGTCTTCACAGTGGAGGACACAAATAACATGCCAGTGACTGATGGAAATAAAGATATGATAGGTGAGGACCTTGAGATGATTGTAATCACTAAGGAGGCAGTATTGGGCAAGCTAATGGGGCTAAAGGTAGACAAGTCTCCTGGCCCTGATGGGATGCATCCCAGAGTGTTAAAAGAGATGGCGAGGGAAATTGTAAACGCACTAGTGATAATTTATCAAAATTCACTAGACTCTGGGGTGGTCCCAGAGGAGTGGAAAGTAGCAAACGTGACACCACTGTTTAAAAAAGGAGGTCGGCAGAAAGCGGGTAATTATAGGCCGGTAAGCTTAACTTTGGTTGTAGGGAAAATGCTGGAATCTATCATTAAGGAGGAAATAGCGGGGCACCTGGAGGGAAATTGTCCCATTGGGCAGACGCAGCATGGGTTCACAAAGGGTAGGACCTGTCTGACTAATTTGGTAGAATTCTTTGAGGACGTTACCAGTGCAGTAGATAACGGGGAGCCAATGGATGTGGTATATCTGGATTTCCAGAAAGCTTTTGACAAGGTGCCACACAAAAGGTTGCTGCAGATGCATGGCATTGAGGGTAAAGTGGTAGCATGGGTAGAGGATTGGTTAACTAACAGAAAGCAGAGAGTGGGGATAAATGTGTGTTTCTCTGGTTGGCAACCTGTAACTAGTGGGGTCCCTCAAGGATCAGTGTTGGGCCCGCAGTTGTTCACAATTTACATAGACGATTTGGAGTTGGGGACCAAGTGCAACGTGTCAAAGTTTGCAGACGACACTAAGATGAGTGGTAAAGCAAAAAGTGCAGAGTATACCGGAAATCTGCAGAAGGATTTGGATAGGTTAGGTGAATGGGCTAGGGTCTGGCAGATGGAATTCAATGTTGCCAAGTGTGAGGCTATCCATTTTGGGAGGAATAACAACAGAATGGATTATTATTTAAACGGTAAGATGTTAAAACATGCTGCTGTGCAGGGGGACCTGGGTGTGCTGGTGCACGAGTCACAAAAAGTTGGTGTGCAGGTGCAACAGGTGATTAAGAAGGCTAATCGAGTTTTGTCTTTCATTGCTAGAGGGATGGAGTTCAAGACTAGGGAGGTTATGCTGCAATTGTATAGGGTGTTGGTGAGGCCGCATCTGGAGTATTGTGTTCAGTTTTGGTCTCCTTACCTGAGAAAGGACATATTGGCACTGGAGGGAGTGCAGAGGAGATTCACTAGGTTGATCCCAGAGTTGAGGGGATTAGATTATGACGAGAGGTTGAGTAGACTGGGACTGTACTCATTGGAGTTTAGATGGATGTGGGGGGATCTTATTGAAACATATAAAATTGAAGGGAATAGATAGGATAGATGCGGGCAGGTTGTTTCCACTGGTCGGGGAAAGCAGAACTAGGGGGCATAGCCTCAAAATAAGGGGAAGTAGATTTAAGACGGAGTGTAGGAGGAACTTCTTCACCCAAAGGGTTGTGAATCTCTGGAATTCCTTGCCCAGTGAAGCAGTTGAAGCTCCTTCTTTCAACGTTTTTAAGAAAAAGATAGATACCTTTCTAAAGAATAAAGGGATTCGGGGATATGGTGTACGGGCCAGAGAGTGGAGCTGAGTCCACAAAGATCAGCCATGATCTCATTAAATGGCGGAGCAGGCTCGAGGGGCCAGGTGGCCTACTCCTGTTCCTAGTTCTTATGTTCTTATGTTCTTATCCGTTGAATTCCTGCTCTCTGCCAACTTCGGAACCCGCCATCTATCCTGTCCAGCGCGAACCTGTGGTTGTTGCAAATCGGCGTCCAGACCGACGCACCCTCCACCTTCTTATACCTCCTCCATTGCCCCCAGATCCTCAGTGCCGCCACAACCACTAGTGGAGTACCGGGTCGGCGAGAATGGCAGAGGTGCCGTTACCAGTGCTCCCAAACTAGTGCCTTTGCATGACGCCGCCTCCATCCACCCCCATGCCGACCCCTCCCCCATTATCCACTTCTTAATCATCGCTATATTCGCCGCCCAGTAGTAGTTTCAAAAGTTCGGCAGCGCCAACCCACCCTCCCCCTGACTGCGCTCCAACAACATTTTCTTCACCCATTATTTTTATTCGCCCATACAAGGCCCAAAATAATCTTGTTTACCTGCTTGAAAAAGGCCTTAGGGATGAAGATGGGGAGGCACTGGAAGACAAACAAAAATCTGGGGAGGACCATCAATTTCACAATCTGTACCCTCCCCGCCAATGATAACGGGAGCATATCCCATCTTTTAAAGTCCCCCTCCATTTGCTCCACCAGCCGGGTTAGGTTGAGCCTGTGTAATGCCTCCCATTTCCGAGCCACCTGTATTCCCAGGTAGCGAACGTTCCTCTCTACCATCCTGAGTGGCAGCTCTTTCCGTCTCCTCTCCTGCCCCCTTGCCTGGATCACGAACAATTCACTTTTTCCCATGTTCAATTTGCACCCCGAGAACCTGCCAAATTCCCCCAAGGTCAGCGAAACCCAGTGCTCCACGCCCCCCCCCCCCCCTCCCCAAACCAGCCCCTGCCACTTCCTTGATGCTCTCAGCACCATGGTCTATGGCTCTATAGCCAGAGTGAACAGCAACGGGGAGAGGGTGCACCCCTGCCTCGTCCCTCAGTGTAGCTTAAAGTACCCCGACCTCAGCCAGTTCATGCACACACTCGCTACCGGCGCCTGGTAGAGCAATCGCACCCAGTCGATGAAGCCCTCACCAAACCCAAATATTCCCAGCGTCTCCCAAAGATACTCCCACTCCACCCGATCAAAAGCCTTCTCCGCGTGCATCGCAACCACCACCTCCGCCTCCTCTCCTTCTGAGGGCATCATAATTACATTCAAAAGCCTCCAATCGCTAGCATTGAGCTGTCTACCCTTAACAAATCCGGTTTGGTCCTCCCCTATCACCCCGGGACACAGTCTTCTCTCCTAGTGGCCAAAATCTTAGCCAGCAGCTTGGCATCTACGTTCAAAAGCGAGATCGGCCTATATGACCCACACTGCTCCGGGTCCTTTTCTCATTTAAGGATCAGTGAAATCGAGGCCTGCGACATCGTTGTGGGGAGGATTCCCCTCTCTTTATCCTCATTAAGGGTCCTCATCAGCAGTGGGCACAACATCTCTGAGAACTTCTTATAGAATTCTACCGGGCAATCGTCCGGCCCTGGAGCCTTGCCCGTCTGCATGCCCTCCAGTCCTTTAACAATTTTCTCTGCTTCAATCAGGGCCCCCAGCTCCTCAACAAGGCCTTCTTCCACCCTGGGAAACCTCAACTGATCAAGGAACTGCCTTGTCCCTTCTACACCAGGTGGGGGTTACGACTCATATAATTTGCTATAAAATTCTTTAAAAACGTCGTTCAACCCCCCTGGGTCCAAGATCATGTTGCCCTCCCTATTCCTTACTCCCCCAATCTCCCTGACCGTTTCTCTCTTCCTAAGCTGGTGCGCCAACATCTTGCTCGCCTTTTCCCCATATTCGTAGACCGCCCCCCTTGCCCTCCTCAACTGCTCCACCGCCCTCCCCGTGGTCAACAACTCAAACTCTGCGTGTAATTTCCGATGCTCCCTCAGGAGCCCCGCGTCCAGGGCCTCCGCATATCTCCTATCCACTCGAAGTATCTCCTCCACTAACCTCTCCCTCTCTGCTCGTTCCACCTTTTCTCTATGGGACCGAATCAAAATTAGTTCCCCTCTTACAACTGCTTTCAGAGCCTCCCAAACCACCGCTGCTGATAACTCACCCGTGTCGTTTGTATCCAGGTAATTCTGAATGGACTTATTCACCCGCCCGCAGACCGCTTCGTCCACTAACAACCCCACATCCAGCCTCCACAGCGGGCGCTGCCCTCTCTCCTCACTTAACCACAAATCCACCCAATGCGTGGCATGATCAGAGACTGCTATCGCCGAATATTCCGTCCCCGCCACCTTCGGAATTAGCGCCCTGCTTAGAACAAAAAAATCATTGCAGGAGTAAACTTTATGGAAATGAGAAAAAAACGAAAACTCCTTCGCCCTCTGCCATTCAAATCTCCATGGGTCAACTCCCCCCATCAGCTCCATAAAACCCCTCAACTCCTTCACCGCGGCAGGCCTCCTTCCAGTCCTGGATTTTGACCGGTCCAAATCGGGATCAATGACCATGTTGAAGTCTCCTCCCATGATCAAGCCATGAGACTCTAGGTCCGGTATCTTGCTTAACACCCGTCTCATAAATCCCACATCGTCCTAGTTCGGAGTGTATACGTTTACAAGCACCACCTGTACACCCTCCAGCTTCCCACTCACCGTAATATCTACCCCCCTTATCTGCCACAATTCTTCCAGCCTCAAATGCCACCCACTTGCTGATCAATATTGCTACCCCCCTGGTCTTTGAGTCCAGCCCAGAGTGGAACACCTGACCAACCCACCCCTTTCTCAATCTTGTCTGATCAATAATCTTTAGATGTGTCTCCTGAAGCATTGCTATGATTGCCTTCAGCCCCTTTAAATGCGTGAAAACGCGAACCCTTTTGACTGGCCCATTCAAACCCCTCACATTCCACGGAACCAGCCTGGACAGGGGGTTACCACCCCCGCCCCCCCCCCCCCCCACCCCCACCCCCCACCCCTCCCGCCCACCTGCCGACTAGCCATAACCATTTTTTGGCCAGCCCAGAGCCCGTGTCCCCCGCTTCCCCGAGCTCCCCACAAGCAGCAACCGCCCCCGACCTCCCTTTTGTTCCCCGGTAATAGTTCCTCCCCTGTCAGCAAAGCAGCCTCCCCTCCCCCCCTCTCCCCCCACCCCCCCCCACACACAACAGCACCCGAAACCTAATCCCCCAGGTCAAGCACTATCTTAGCACATGTTCACCCCCCACCTCGCTTCCGAGAGTCAGCTGACGCATGCTGACCCCGACAGCCCCCTCCCCTGGTGCCAAACAGTCTGGCTCCCTATTGTTCGAACCCCTCTCCTGACATGCGTGAACCATTCAACAACATCGCAGTCCCCAGTAAGTAAACAACCTCAAGTAAAAGATATTGACATAAACCAATGCAGAAAACAATCGCTTGGAACCAAACCCACCCTCCCACAGAATAGCACCAACTTCGGGGCTCCCCTCCCCCCCTCCGCATCCAATCTCTGCAAAAACAAAGCACCCTCAAACCACCACCCAGCCCCATACTTAACCCAGAACCACATACAGTCTTATTTGACCCAATATAAGAATTACAAAAATAACAAACTGCCGCCACATAACTTCTCCAAGACTTAAGTGTCCTTTAAGATGCTTCCAACTTCTTTTCTTTGATAAAAGACCATACATTGTCCGGTGCCTCAAAGTAAAAGTACCGGTCTTCGCGCGTAACCCACAACCTGGATACAGCATCCCGAATTTCACCCCCTTCTTGAAGAGGATCGCCTTCACCCGGTAAAACTCAGCACGTCTCTTGGCCAGCTCTGCTCCCAGGTCCTGGTAGATGCGCATCTCGCTGTTCTCCCATCTGCTTCTCCGCTCCTCCTTGGCCCACCGCAAGACGGGTTCTTTGTCCGAAAAACAGTGGAAATGCACCACCATGGCCCTCGGCGGGTCATTCGCCTTATTCTTCCTTGCGAGGGCTTGATGCGCTCCGTCCACTTCCAGGGGCCGAGAAAATGCCCTGGGCCCCATCAGCGTCTCCAGCATGCTCACCACATATGTTCCTGCATTTGACCCCTCAATTCCTTCAGGGAGACCAACGATCCTAAAGTTCTGCCTCCTGGACCTGTTCTCCAGGTCCTCCAATCTCTCCTGCATTCTCTTGTGGCGCTCATCCAATACCTCCACCTTATGCTCCAGCACGGTTAGATAGTCCTAGCTAGACAACCTCAGCTCAATTTCTTGTATCGCTTTCCCTTGGGCCGCCTGATTCAATACCACTTGATCGATCGCAGCCTTGATCGGGTTCAACGTTTCCTTTTTCAGCTCAGCAAAACAGTCCTTAAAGAACTACATCTGCTGCTCCTTTGACCACTGAGCCACCGCTCCCTGGTCCTGACCCTCTGCCATGCTGCGCCGCGGTCCCAGCTCCGACTGCTTCACTCTATCCCGGCTGAGTCATTCATACAGCCACTTCTAGTCCAATTAGCTGTACATCGGAGGGGGAATCCTTCTTAATATCGTCCACTGCACCCATCTATCCCCTAAAGTCCGAGAAAAGTCGGGGAAAAAGGTCTGAAAGTCTGTTTCAGGTGAGAGCTATCGAATGTGCGACCTACTGCTCCATGGTCACCACCGGAAGTCTCCTATGAGGCATTCTTAATATTCTTCAGAAATAATATTAAAGCAAAGAGGAATAATTAAATTAAGAAGGTCTTTCCACTTTAATAAATTGGTTTAAACATTTATTGGTCACATTTTTGGTAATGTGCTACCTGAACACTTAAGGCAAACTTTGGATATTTATACCATTTCAAATTCCATATATCACATTATCAATATTGGTTTATTTCAATAGCAAATCTGGAGTTAAACTGTTCCTTGCAGTATAAGGATTACATAAAATGGTGCAACGAGATCTTTGCTAACACTATCCGTTATTCTTCTTTTTGTAGATAAAGAATCTCGACTGGGTATAAAGATAGACCAGCCTAAAGTTGTCTCATACCGAGGTAGCAATGCCACTCTGCCCTGTAAGTTCTATTATAAGCCTGTGCCTGTGCATGCAGTTCAAACCCCTCTTAAGGTCAGGATCAAGTGGACCAAACTCACCTCGGATTATCTCAAGCAAATTGATGTATTTGTTTCATTGGGAAACAACTGGAAAAGCTTTGGAAACTACCAGGGAAGAGTTTTTCGAGAAAATGAGAATGATGCCTCCATAACAATAACAGATTTAACACTGGAGGACTACGGTAACTACAAATGTGAAGTAATTGAGGGACTAGACGACGTCACCGGGACTGTGCTGCTCGATCTGCAAGGTACAAATATGTGATTCTTTTTATTTGCAAAAAAACACATTTGTTTAATAATCACTAAATATCATGGTGGTGTTTATTTCTTGTACAGTATTTCTCAGTCTTGTGTTCATTGAGGTGAATGGCATCATTTCAAAAGACCGTGACACCGAATATCATCAACTAATATTCCCCGGGCAGAGACATGAAAGCTACATTTACACTATCCTGTTAACATGTCCTTCTCCAACTCAGCATCACCTCCCTGAATGTATCAGTGTGAACTTGCCATTTTCCACGTTAGACTGGTCAATAGCTGCCAGTTTCATTCTTTGGTCCCAAAAATACCATAAAGACGGTAGAACTCACCTCAGACTACTACAAGCATTTCAATCGAAGACCGACCAAACACATTTCACATAGCAGGCAAGCAATGTTGAATCAATTGGACTGATTTGAATCCAGACCTCAGAGGTTCTCCTTCCTACCCCCTCCCCAGTTCCCACTGATTTTAATTTTAGTAAGGCTGCTTGTTGCCACACTCAGTCAGATGCTGCCTTGATATCAAGGGCAGCCAATCTCACCTCACCTCTGGGATTCAACTCTTTTGTCCTGTCATGTGAGAGTACCTTTAAGAAATTGGTGTTTATAAATGGGTGTGTATATAAGTACCTGTAGTGAGAGTGCCTTTAAAAAATGGGTGTTTATTACTGCAGGGATGTCAGAGAGAGGGTGGAGCTGGGCTGTCTGTCAGCTTTTTACTTTCATTTTAGGCTATTTGCTGCAGGGTGTGTTTTAGTTTCGTTTTCAGAGCTGGATAGCTGCAGTCACAGCTGTGGTGTTGGGTGTTCTGACACACAGATGAGCCAACACGGTTGTATATGGTACAACGCTATTTTATTTAAACTTACTACGTACAGTTTTGTCTTGACACTCTGCACGTGGGGATTCCCTGTTTGTGATTTTGTAACAGCTCTTCTCCGTGTCTTTGTCCCCAGACCTACTGACCACCAGGTATCGTGCTCGTGCTTTTTATGTGGTTGGTGTTCTTGTGTGTGATTGGTTGTGGTGTTGTGTGCTCTGATTTGCCTGTTGGTGTGTCCATCATGATGTGTGTGTTTGAATATCATGACATCCCCCCTTTTTACAAAGATATGTGCCTACGTGGTAATAAATATGATCGTGTCGTGAGTGCATCTAAGAGTGTGTGTGTGTCGTGTACAGCATGTGCATATGACGGAACTATTTACATGGGGCGATGTCGGGTGCGTCACATGAACCAAGTTGTACCATAACATAACATGAATGCGAACGAGAGAAAAAAAAAAACTTGAACAGTTGTCCAGTCAGACGACATCTGGAACGATAAACAACAACAGGTTATCATGTAAAATTGTGGAACTTGTTAGACATATGAACGGTATTATAAGTCCAGTCTAATGGGCTTGTGACGAGTTCGGGTTGACCGCCTCAAGGGTGGATCAAGAACCACCGGCTGCTGTGCAGGCATGGCCATGGGTGGCGATGGAAAGGGCGTGATGTGCGGCAGCTCCACAAAGTCATCCTCGGAAGCCTGTTGAGGATCTGGCGTGTGCGTACTGTGTGGCTGTGAGCGTGGAAGTCGGCGAAGGGCGCGCCGATTGCGGCGACGCACTGAACCATCCGGCATGCGAACCAGGAACGAGCGGGGAGCCACTTGTCGGAGGACTTTGGCCGATGCTGACCAGCCACCATACGGTTGATGGACGCGTACTTTGTCTCCGGAGGACAGGGGGGGCAGGTCCGTCGCTCGTGTGTCGTACCGACTTTTCTGGCGATCACGCTGCATTTGCATGTTCCGAAGAACCGTCTCATGGTCTGTTGTTGGTGCCAGGATGGAAGGTACCGTCGTCCTGAGGGAGCGACCCATTAGTAGCTGCGCTGGCGAGAGACCCGTGGATAGCGGGGCCGATCGATAGGCCAGCAAGGCGAGGTTAAAGTCCGATCCGGCAGCAGCCGCCTTGCACAGGAGCCGCTTGGCGATGTGGACACCCCTTTCAGCCTTCCCGTTCGATTGTGGATGTAGAGAGCTGGATGTCACATGAGTGAAACCATATGCTGCGGCAAAGGACGACCATTCACGGCTGGCGAAACAGGGTCCATTGTCTGACATGACAGTCCTTGGAATGCCATGGCGAGCAAATGTTTCCTTGCAGGCCCCAATGACTGCGGACGACGTCAGATCATGGAGAGGCATGACTTCCGGGTAGTTTGAGAAGTAGTCTATAATAACGATGTATCTCTGCCGAGCGCGTGAAATAGGTCAACACCCACCTTCGCCCAGGGGGACGTCACCATCTCGTGTGGTAGAAGCGTCTCCGGAGGATGCGCCGGCTGAAACCTCTGACAGGTTGTGCAGTTGAGCACCATGTTGGCTATGTCTTCATTAATACCCGGCCAATATACCGCCTCTCGGGCCCTTCGTCTGCATTTTTCGACGCCCAAGTGGCCTTCGTGTAGTTGATGAAGAATCATCTGGCGCATGCTGTGCGGAATAACGATCCTGTCTAATTTCAAAAGGACCCCGTCTATGTTGGTAAGGTCATCTCGCACATTATAAAACTGGGGGCACTGCCCTTTGAGCCACCCTTCCGTCATGTGGCGCATCACTCGCTGCAGAAGGGGGTCAGTCGCCGTCTCTGCGCGTATGTGGGCCAGACTAGGATCATCAGCTGGCAGATTTGCTGCTGTCAGAGTTACGTGTGCCTCAATTTGACGCACGAACCCCTCCGCATCTGGTGGTGTGCTCACTGCTCGGGAGAGAGTGTCCGCCACGATGAGATCCTTCCCCGGAGTGTAGATCAGTTCGAAATCATACCTCCTGAGTTTAAGTAAGATGCGCTGGAGGCGAGGGGTCATGTCGTTCAGGTCTTTGTTAATGATGTTGACCAGGGGGCGGTGGTCAGTTTCAACCGTAAATCGTGGCAGGCCATACACATAGTCGTGGAACTTGTCCAGTCCAGTTAACAAGCCCAGGCATTCTTTTTCTATTTGCGCGTAGCGCTGTTCGGTAGGGGTCATGGCTCGTGAAGCATATGCAACCGGGGCCCATGACGACGTGCTGTCTTTTTGCAGGAGTACCGCTCCAATACCAGATTGGCTGGCGTCTGTTGAGATCTTTGTAGGGCGAGTCGTGTCAAAGAACGCCAGCACTGGTGCCGTGACCAGTTTGTGCTTGAGCTCCTCCCATTCCCGCTGATGCGATTGGTGCCAGTTGAATTCTGTCGATTTTTTTACGAGATGGCGCATATTCGTTGTATGAGAAGCCAGGTTGGGAATGAACTTCCCAAGGAAGTTGACCATGCCCAGGAATCTTAGGACAGCCTTCTTGTCAGCCGGCCGTGGCATGGCTGTGATGGCGCTAACTTTGTCTGCATCGGGACGGACCCCTGACCGTGAGATGTGGTCCCCGAGGAATTTCAGCTCCGTCTGGCCGAAGGCACACTTCGCACGGTTGAGACGCAGGCCATTTTGTCGTATGCGGGTGAAGACACGTCGTAGACGATGAATGTGTTCCTGCGGAGTGGTGGACCAAATGATGATATCGTCCACATATACACGTACCCCTTCGATGCCTTCCATCATCTGCTCCATAATGCGGTGGAAAACTTCAGATGCTGAAATGATGCCGAATGGCATCCGGTTGTAGCAGAATCTGCCAAAAGGGGTGTTGAATTTGCATAGTCTTCGGCTGGCCGGGTCCAATTGGATCTGCCAAAATCCTTTGGACGCATCCAATTTGGTGAATATTTTGGCTTGCGCCATCTCGCTGGTGAGGTCCTCTCGTTTCGGGATGGGATAGTGTTCCCGCATGATGTTGTTATTCAGATCTTTAGGATCTATACATATGCGGAGCTCGCCAGAGGGCTTCTTTACACAGACCATGGAGCTGACCCATGGCGTGGGCTCCGTGACCCTGGATAGGACCCCTTGGTCCTGAAGATCCTGCAGTTGTAACTTGAGGCGGTCTTTGAGTGGCGCAGGAACCCTGCGAGGTGCGTGAACGACAGGGATGGCGTCCGGTTTGAGTCGAATCTTGTACGTGTATGGCAATGTCCCCATGCCTTCAAAAACCTCCTGGTTGTGAGCAAGGAGGGAATGGAGATTTGCGTGGAACTCAGCATCCGGGAAGTCGGATATCTCATCTGGAGAGAGAGACATAATGCGCTGTACCAGGTGAAGGACCTTACACGCCTGTGCGCCCAGTAACGAGTCTTTTGATGAGCCGACAACTTCGAAGGGGAGTGTGGCCATGTGCATCTTGTGAGTTACCTGTAGCTGGCAAGATCCTATGGACGGGATGACGTTCCCGTTATAGTCAACCATCTTGAGCCGGGATGGCGTGATGGGTGGTTTGACCTTCATGGCCTGGACTGCAGAATATGCAATCAGGTTGGCGGATGCGCCGGTGTCCAGACGGAAGGTGACGCGCGATCGGTTGACCGTCAGGGTGGCACACCACTCATCGGCTGGATTGATGGCATTGACCTTGTTGACATCGATGACGGAAACGCGGAAGGCATCCTGGTCATCTGCATCACTTAACTGGAAGTCTTGATGCGTGGGCTGGACGGTCCTGACTTGTCTGCGAGATTGTCGGGGATGTGCCGGATCCATGGGTTGAGCCGAACGACAGTGGGCAGCGTAGTGGCCCATCTTGCCACATCTGAGGCACTGTCGGTTTTTTGCAGGACATTGCCCTTTTAAATGTAGAGCTCCACAATTGCCGCACGTCATGACGTCACGGCGTTCGTTGCGCCACTGCGCATGCGCAGTGCGATCTTGCGGTGGGCGCGCCTGCGCAGTGCATCCCTCGATGTGGCCATTATTTTTGGCGCGCACCAGCGCGGGAGACCGCGAAAAGCGCGGGAAGCGGCCGCTGTCGTCCGGGCCGTGGGTCGGGAAGTAATCGACGGCCTGGATGCGTTCGACGTCGTGGGCGGCCTGGCTTGCCGATTCGACGGCTGGGGACCCCCTCCGTGCCAACTCGGACGCCTGAAATCGGGCAAAACGGCAGGTAGCATTTTCGTGGAGGACACAGGCTTCCACAGCAGATGCTAAGGTGAGGCTTTTTATTTTAAGAAGCTGCTGGCGTAGGCCACTAGAGGCAAGGCCAAAAACAATCTGGTCCCTGATCATGGACTCTGTGATGGTGCCGTAACCGCAGGACTGCGCTAGAATCCGGAGGTGCGTCAAAAAGGGTTGAAAAAGCTCCTCCTTACCTTGCAGGCGTTGCTGAAAGAGGTATCTTTCAAAACTTTCATTTACTTCAACTTTAAAGTGCTGGTCCAGTTTGAGGATGACCGTGTCATATTTGGATTGGTTTTCGCCTTCTTCGAACACCAGTGAGTTGAAGACGTCGAGGGCGTGCTGACCTGCGTAGAAGAGGAGCATTGCAATCTTCGTTTCATCCGAGGCACTCTGTTTTTCGGTGGCTCGGATGTACAGGTCAAATCGCTGCCTGAAGAGCTTCCAATTGGTACCTAGGTTCCCCGCGACTTGCAACGGCTGCGGTTTGTCGGTGCGGTCCATGTCCAGAATGGCAGGTTAGTTGGCAGGTATCGATCCACTCCTGTACCATGTGGTGTTGGGTGTTCTGACACACAGATGAGCCAACACGGTTGTATATGGTACAACGCTATTTTATTTAAACTTACTATGTACAGTTTTGTCTTGACACTCTGCACGTGGGGATTCCCTGTTTGTGATTTTGTAACAGCTCTTCTCCGTGTCTTTGTCCCCAGACCTACTGACCACCAGGTGTCGTGCTCGTGCTTTTTATGTGGTTGGTGTTCTTGTGTGTGATTGGTTGTGGTGTTGTGTGCTCTGATTTGCCTGTTGGTGTGTCCATCATGATGTGTGTGTTTGAATATCATGACAACAGCCAGAAGGTGTATTAGAGTCTCTCTCTGTAATCTAAAGACTGTAAATTAATCCTGGTGATTCAAAACTAATAACAATAGTGACTTTAACCTGATGTGCTTCCGGGAAAAGGTGTTTTAAGTCTTATGGATGTTAAAAGGAAAGCTGAAAGGATTACTTAATGTTGTATTCTTTGGTGGTTGTATTTGAATTAATGGTTGCTAAGATGTTCACTGTATGCTTTAAAAAGGTGAACTTGACTTCATAGAATAAACATTGTTTTGCTTTAAAAATTACTTTCCCATTTCTGCTCTACCACACCTGTAGAGTGGGCCGTGTGCTCCCCATAGCACAAGCTAGTAAAAGTTGTGGGTCAGGTGAACTCCATGATACACTTTGGTGTTCTCTGAACCCTGGCCCATAACAGTCCATACAAGGCTATAACAAGGTTCGGAGCCGAGTTGGCTCCAGTGCAACCCAAACTAAACATTGCCGAGCAGGCTCTTTAATTATGTCTTTGATCCCTCTAATCTGCCTATTTTACTTTTCTCTTATGTTTGTCTTCCCCTCCTTCAAATATCGCAAATATTTTGGTAATTATCTAGTGTATCTGAATATATGTTTATTTGGACCTTTTGGTGTATTTTTCTCTCTTACTTCATGAGGTTTCTTTTTGTGAAGGCACCATGCGATACTTAAAATTCTGGACTTTGCTGGAGAGTCTAGAAATTATTCCTTGGTGTCCTGTATTATAAGGAGGCCTTCATTCCTGAGGAATATGCCAACTTTAGAAAAACGTACCACTGACATTTGGCATAATTTTCACTGAGATTTAATTTTCACTAAGGAGAGGAACTCAGTTACATTATATAGAGCCACCTTCCTTAAGATAGCAGATTATGACCTTCCATCAGTTTTCTGACGGCATGTTAATTAATGTGTGCTTTAAAGTATACAAACCAGTGGAAAATCTGAGAACAACAAAGTACAAAATAGATTCTACCTTCTGATTACAGAAGGGATGACTAGATGGGTGCTTGCTTAAATTCATAGGTATCTATGTTCAAGGGATCTATTTCATATAAGATAATTGAGCAGATTATAAACTAAGGCAGCATTACTAGCTTTATAAGGGATAGTGGTGACACTCAAAAGAGAAGACTCTGATGGAGCAGTAATTTTCCACTTTTAACATTGAAGACAGAAATAGAATTTGCAGAAGAAAGATTAGTACAATACCATAATTGTGTATGTCTGAGGCAAATTTCATAGGTATTTAGTAGAAATGATATTTAAACAAATTGTAGTCTATTCTTTTGTCTATTTTTCTACCCTTGGCCATACTTAATTGCCAGGAAAGGCACGGATAGGTTTGATAAAGTGTAAATCTGGCTTAACAGTAATTTGCAAACTCTCTGCAGCAGCAGTGTGGTAATTCCTTGCCTCGCAAGTCTCAACCATTCGCACAGAAACTGTAGTGATATGCATAAGCAATTGTACATGTAAATATGTTTGACCTCCGACCACTAAGTGGTAGGCAAGTTATACCTTGTGACACTGTAACCTAGGGGGAGTCTGTAGGTGAATTTGTCGTGGTTAGTTGTGTTTGTGATTGTTCCAGTTTATTAGTATTAGTTTCCAACTTACAGTTTGTTGGACAAAAATAATTTTGACTAGTCCAGAACGAGATGTTCTTTGGTATGCCGACTCAATCATTATCTATGTACTAGAACATAACATGGTACCATGCTGATCAAAAACTGCAGATCTGGGCCGAAATTCTCCCGAAACGGCGCGATGTCCGCCGACTGGCGCCCAAACCGGCGCCAATCAGACGGGCATCGCACCGCCCCAAAGGTGCGGAATGCTCCGCATCTTTGGGGGCCGAGCCCCAACATTGAGGGGCTAGGCCGACGGCGGAGGAATTTCCACCCCGCCAGCTGGCGGAAACAGCCTTTGTTGCCCCGCCAGATGGCGCGGAAATGACATCCCCGGGCGGCACAACTACCGTGTTGTCTCAATGTTTTTGTAAGGCTCCAATGATTTGTCGAATATCATACTCAAACCGTATAAAAAGGAGCGTCAGCGGCCGCTGACAGTTTCCCACGCATGCGCAGTGGAGGGAGTCTCTTCCGCCTCCGCCATGGTGGAGACCGTGGCGGAGGCGGAAGGGAAAGAGTGCCCCCACGGCACAGGCCCGCCCGCGGATCGGTGGGCCCCGATCGCGGACCAGGCCACCGTGGGGGCACCCCCCGGGGCCAGATCGCCCCACGCCCCCCCCCCCAGGACCCCGGAGCCCGCCCACGCCACCTTGTCCTGCCATTCAAAAGGTGGTTTAATCCACGCCGGCCGGACAGGCAATTTATCGTAGGGACTTCGGCCCAACCAGGCCGGAGAATCGAGCGGGGGGGCCCGCCAACCGGCGCGGCCCGATTCCCGCCCCTGCTGAATATCCGGTACCGGAGACTTCGGCAACCGGCGGGGGCGAGATTCACGGCAGCCCCCGGCGATTCTCCGACCCGGCGGGGGGGTCGGAGAATGACGTCCCTGAAGTGTGAACGTTTGAAAGACACAGGGATTCTCCGTTGCCCAACGCCAATATTGTAATCGGCGATGAGGCGGAGAATCCCTTCCGAAGCCCAAATTGGGGGCAGCGCCGGTTTGACGCCGATTTTTTATTCTCTGCTCCCTCCGAAATGGCATCATCGCGTCGCACGCCATTGGAACGCCGTTCGCGCATCATTGGAAGGCTTCCCCTGATGCTCCGCCCCCAATAGGCCAAGTTCCCGACCGCACGGTTGACATGCGCATCCGTAGCCATGGACCCAGCCATTCTCTGACCGATTTTGGCCAGGGAGCCGGGGCGGACCCAGGATCGGTGAGGGTTCGGCGACGATTTTGGCATCATAAAACGCCACAGTTCCCACGCTAGCATCGGCACATGACCACAAAATCAGAGAATCCAGCCCATAGTCTTCAAATTTGGAAACGGCGCTAAAACAAAACAATCAGGGAACATTGAAATTAATCTCTGAAAATGCTGAACCAGTAAAAGAAGAAGTTGGAAAGTTTGAATATGCCTCAGTATCTTCAAGTAACTGGTAATGTCAGTGGCAATTGGCTTGCAGTTAAGCAACAGTTCACACTGTATGTGGAAGCCTTAGGATTACAAGCGCAACCTGATGTTCAAAAACTAGCGTTATTGATAACTGTAGCAGGCTCCCAGGCGATATAGATTTACACCACATTTGATTTTTGAACGGGAGGAAGATGGTAAAAGCTTCGATGCCATCATTAATAAGTTTGATGAGCATTGTATTCCGAAAAAGAACAAAACCTTTGAGCAGTACATATTTAGAATGCACACGCAGAAGACGGACGAGTCCTTTGATCGCTTTCTTACCGGCCTCAAGTTGAAAGCACAAACTTGTGACTTTGCAACGTTAAAATGCTCGATGATTCAAGATCAGATTTTCTTCGGAATTAATAATAATAAGATGCGTGAATGGCTCTTATGGGAGAATGAGTTTCAGTTAGCAAATGCGATTAAGATTTTCCATGCGAGTGAGCTAGCTGAGCAGCATATAAACACATTGATTGCACGGAGCTTTGGTGCAAAAATTGGGAGCGATGCCGACGCCATTGATGTTGTGACGCACTTGAAAATAAAACATGGTCTCAGCAGCAGTGGCCATTTTAAACGCTTGCCAGAAGCAGCCATTACATGTAAAAGATGTGGAAAAGGCACCTACCGAGGCAATGTCCAGCATATGGAAAAAATTGCAAAGGTAAAAATCATTTTTCCAAACAATGTTTTACAAACAGGAAAGTTAATCTAGGAAAGTCCGTCAATACTATTGATGATATTAACTTAGAAGGCGCATTTTTCATCGATGTAGTTTCGAATGAAGACAAAGCCAAACAGGGTAAAATGCCACCTACAGAAACAAAAAGTTAGAAAAATGATATTTCAACAGTAACAAAAGGTAACTGGACAGTTCCTTTGTTAATAAATAAATCACTCATCAATGTTAAATTAGACACAGGAGCAAGAGCAAGCCTCATAAGCTTCAGTGTTATTGAAGCTATGAAAATAAAACCGAGAATATGAAACAAGCCGGTCTTCTTGATGGACTATAATGGTCAGAAAATTGACACATTGGGGATGTGTGAACTTGATGTCCAAGTAAAAGATAAAGCTCACAAAGTCAAATTCTCCATAGTAGCTAAAGATTGTCAGTCGCTGCCGGGTATTGAAGCAGGTGAAGCACAGAAACTTGATAAAAGAGTGGATAGCATTGACTCTGCACTGAGCACACACAGTGGATCATTGGAGTCTATTGTACAGGCTGTTCCGGAAATTTTCCAGCCTTTTGGTGTTTTGCCTTTCACCTACAAGATTTAACTTAAAAATTATGCTCAACCTGTGATACATGCTCTGAGAAGAGTTCCAGCACCATTACATGACCATCTAAAAGCTGAATTAGACATAATGACACATCTTAGCATTATCACAAAGATCGAAGAGCCGACAGATTGGGTCAATTCGATGGTGTGTGTAGAAAAACGGAGTAATGATCTTAGGATATGCATGAATCTTAAAGACTTAAATGCAAATATTAAAAGGAAACACTATCCGATACCTAAGCAAGAGGAGATCACAAGTGAGATGTCTGGTGCAACATATTTCAGAAAACTTGATGCTTTGCAAAGGTTCTGGCAGCTCAAGTTAGATGCAGAGAGTACCAAGTATTGTATGTTCAAAACACCGTTTGGAGTTCTTCGTATGCCCTTTGGCATAATCTCAGCGTCAGAAATTTTCCACAGAGCGATGGAACACAAAGTTGAAGGCATTCAAGGTGTTAAAATGTATGTCGATGACATCATCATTCGGGGTTCCGCCCAAGAGAAACACAATGAAAGGCTGATAAGAGTATTACGGAATGTTAAGAAAAATGGGCTACTTCTCAACAAGGCCAAATGTCAGCTTGGTGCAAAGAAAACAATGTTCCTAGGAGACAGGTTGTCTGCTCAAGGAATAAAGTCTGATGACATGAAGATACAAGCCATTATGAATATGCCTCAACCAACAGACAAAGAGGGAGTACTAAGAGTACTCAGCCTGATCAATTTCATTGGTAAATTTATTCCAAACCTCTCAGTGAAGACAACATGTCTTAGAGAAGTCTTGAAAAAGGTGAATAACTTCACTTGGGCAGACAAACATGAAAAAGAGTGGATCACATTAAAAATAACTCGAACAACAATTCCAGTTCTAACGTTTTCCGATCCAACAAAATATACCAAGATTTCAACAGATGCAACAAAGGATGGTCTAAGTGCAGTTTTGCTGCAACAGGGAAATAGTCATGATTGGAAACCAGTAGCATATGCTTCCAGATCGATGACAGTCTGAAAGTCATTATGCTCAAATAGGAAAAAAAATGTCTAGGGTTAGTGAATGGCTCAGTAAAATTCCACAGTTATGTGTACGGTCAACCTACTTTTGTTGTTGAGACAGATCACAGGCCGTTGGTGGCCATAGTAAAGAAGAATCTTAGTGAGATGTCACCTCGCATTGAACATGTGAGATGAAACTTGAGAGGTATGACTTTTAATTGATCTATACACCGGGCAAGTATATTGTAGTAGCAGATGCACTGTCCAGAGCTACGGCAGCACTAGATGACAATTCCATGGGAGAGGATGTGCAAATTCATGTGGATATGATCACAGAAACGCTACCAGTGTCTGATGCAAAATCAAAACTAAGTGTTGCAGAAACAGAGAAAGATGAAGTATTGCAAATGGTGATACACAATCTCAACAATGGATGGCCAAAAGGTTCATGTTCCAAGTATCATCACATACGATCAGAGCTAAGTGTAACTAATGGTTTGTTAATAAGGCAGGAGATAATCGTTATTCCACAGTCTCTGCGCAAAGAAATACCACAAAAGATTTATGAGGGTAATCTTGGACTCGAGGAATGCAAGAGAAGAGCGCAAGATACTGTATTTTGGCCAGGAATAAATAAATATATAGACAATGGTTGAAAAGTGTAGCACTTGTCAACTATATCAATATCGACAAGCAAAGGAACCGATGGAAATGGGCAAAATTGTGTCAGTTTCTTGGAAAAAGGTTGGGATAGACTTATTCTCCCTTGAAGATGAAGAATATTTGCTAATAGGTGACTACTATTCAAACTATCCAGACGTAGCACAGTTGTCAAGCTCGTCAGCCAATTGTGTTATTAAGCACATGAAAGCTATATTTGCACGGCATGACAATCCTCAGGTCGCTATGAGTTATAATGAACAGTGTTTCAACTGTAAAGAATGGAAGGCTTTTGCACAGTATTATGACTTCAAACATGTAACATCAAGTCCACTGTATCCTCAATCCAATGGCAAAGCAGAAAAAGATGTGCAAATAGTCAAACAACTATTGAAAAAGGCGATGGACAGTCAAGATGATCTATATCTAGCATTGCTCAGCTATCGAGCATCTCCTTCAAGTTGTGGTTTGTCGCCATCAGAATTGTTGATGAGTTAAAAGCTAGAACAATTCTGCCATGCCATACCAAACATCAAGTAAATGACAAGACAAGGGATCAGTTGCAATTGCATAAGGAGAAGCAGAAGAGGTACTATGACAAGTCAACCAGGGCTCTGAAACCTTTGAAACCGAATGATGTAGTGAGAGTGGAGGATTCCGATGGCTGGTCAAAATGTGCAACAGTATTACAGAAAATAGGTCCGATCATGGAGCAAGGACAGGTACTAAGGCCACATAGGCAAGCACTCCTAAAATTTAAACAACCTGTTGCTCAACTGCAAGCGGACGATATCTATGAAAACTTACATTCTTCTAAACCAACACAAACAGAGGACGAATCAAATATCATTGTACAGTCTGAAGTTCCGAGCAGTGATGTGCTCATACCAGTTGCACCTACAGAAATGCAAGACCGTCAAAAGGATTCATCAGATTTACCGAAGTTAAGAAGATCAACAAAGCATAGGAAGAAACCTGAAAGATTAAATCTGTAATTGGAAAATATAATATAAATTACTGTGCTATGCATTTCATATATAATATTCATTAAAATGATGTATATATGTTTTGTTCAAAATCGCAGGAAAAGGGGATGTAGTGATATGCATAAGCAATAGTACATGTAAATATGTTTGACCTCTGACCACTAGGTGGCAGGCAAATTATACCATGTGACACTACAACCGAGGGGAAGTCTGTAAGAGAATTTGTCGTGGTTAGTTCTGTTTGTGATAGTTCCAGTTTGTGAGTATTAATTTCCAACACACAATTTTTTAGACAATAATAAATTCGACTCGTTTAGAACTAGATGTTCTTTGGTACGTCGACTCAATCATTGGGGCAGCACGGTAGCATTGTGGATAGCACAATTGCTTCACAGCTCCAGGGTCCCAGGTTCGATTCCGGCTTGGGTCACTGTCTGTGCGGAGTCTGCACATCCTCCCCGTGTGTGCGTGGGTTTCCTCCGGGTGCTCCGGTTTCCTCCCACAGGCCAAAGATGTGCAGGTTAGGTGGATTGGCCATGATAAATTGCCCTTAGTGTCCAAAATTGCCCTTAGTGTTGGGTGGGGTTACTGGGTTATGGGGATAGGGTGGAGGTGTTGACCTTGGGTAGGGTGCTCCTTCCAAGAGCCGGTGCAGACTTGATGGGCTGAATGGCCTCCTTTTGCACTGTAAATTCTGTAAAATTTTCTATGTAATAGAACATAACAGAAACATAGTCAAATCGTGGCCTATTTTGATGCGCCTCATTCTAAAAATCAACACAGTTCCTCCATGTGTTGAAATGAGCTTTTAAGTTATCACACTTCTTTTGGTAATGAATTTTACTCTTGACCTTTCCCCAAAGGTGGCGGGCGCGATTCTCCACTCCCACGCCGGTTGGGAGAATCGCCTGGGCCGCCAATATTTCCAGGGACGCCGGTCCGACGCCCTCCCGTGATTCTCCCAAGCGGCAGGAACGGCCCCGTCGAGTTTCGTGGGCCGCAGGCCGGAGAATCGCCGGAGACACCCAAAATGGCGATTCTCCGGCACCCCCGCTATTCTGAGGCCCGGATGGGCCGAGCGGCCAGGCCAAAACGGCGGGTTCCCCCCGGCGCCGTCCACACCTGGTCGCTGCAGTCGTGGGCGGTGCGTGAACGCTGGGGGGGCGGCCTGTGGGTGGGCAAGGGGGGATCCTGCACCGGGCTTCACCTGCACCGATCGCGGGCCACCCTCTCTGAAGGAGGACCTCCTTCCTTCCGCGGCCCCGCAAGATCCGTCCCCCATCTTCTTGCGGGGCGGATTTAGAGAGGACGACAACCACGCATGCGCGGGTTGACGTCGGCCAACCCGCGCATGCGCGGATGACGCCCGTTATGCGGCGCTGGCCGCGTCATCTATGCGGCGCCGCTTTTACGCGGGCGACAAGGCCTGGCGCGTGTAGATGACGCGGCCCCGATCCTGGCCCATTGTCAGGGCCTGAATCGGTCGGGACCGGGGCCGTTCCGCGCCGTCGTGAACCTCGACGGCGTTCACGACGGCGCGGCCACTTCGGCGTGGGAGTGGAGAATTCCGCCCGGCAGCTCCGGGATGTTATAAATTTGCTATGCTGGATTAAGTGGGATGGATCAATGAGGTAGTAGGCCAAATTCCCACCCCAGTCAGTGGTGGGACAGCATCTGTAAATAGGTGCCGCAGAGCACTGCAGCCTGACCCATATAGTGAAAAGTAGTGATTTAGACCATGCCCCACATTTTGTATAAATTATGTTTTTCACTGCAGTTCTGATTGATATTCATTGGCACAGGATTTGGCACAATTAATAGACAGGATTTCAATCAACGTCTAATTAAAGATCCTGCCCTTCAAAGAATGAATGCATAATTACACCTGAAAATATATTAACCAGATTCATTTATTTTCAATATTTCTGTCGATACTTCACAATTCTTTAATGAAATTTCAGAAGGGAAAAGGGCAACTGATTTGAGATTTCATAGGTTTTACCTAAATAGAAAACATTTGCTTGCATCATGCTTTCTGTGAAGTGTAGCAGTTTCGGTATAATATTCATCCTTCAGGAGAAAGGGAACACACATTATCGGGGCATCAGCTTGGAGAAGCCGAACAGAGCACTGGAATCCATGACAGGAGAGCTGTGGTAGCACACTAAATAACTCAACCGCAGAGAAATAATACTACGTCGGGGAATCTGGGCCAGGAAAAGTAGAAGTGCAAGGTCAGGAATCCAGGAAAGGTGGGAAATAACATCAGGGAATTGGGGCAACAGAGCAGGGGCAGTAGAAGATCAAGGAATAAGAGCAGGAAAATAAGAAATAGGACTAAGAATAGACAATTTGACCCCCTGAGCCTGCTCCACCATTAAGTAATATTACTGCAGATTTTCTACCTCAAACTCCACTTCCCTGCCAGCTCCCCATTGTGATGATACGTGCCTGCATGCATTATAATATAAAGATGCTCAGAAGAGCAAGGATTAACGTGCGGCTGGAAAGTACCACGGCCAAAAATGTGAAGTACGTTGTCACATGATCAGAGAACAGTCTAGAAAAGACCCTGTTCGCAACTAGCCTGCATGGTGGGAGCAACACCATACAATGTCTCGCCAATGAGCCACCGCCATCACAGCATAAAGAACCCATATTATGACACCCATAAACCTTGAGGAGAGGTGCAGATTAACATCAGGTATCCAGGGTAAGAGAAGACGAAGAGAACTTGAGGGAATCGGGAACCTTTAAGCTGGCCTTTATATCCCTCTGCTAGATTTTAAATCGATATTGAATGTCTTATACGCAACCATTCAACAAAATGGAGAATTTTACCACAGGCATATTGCTGACAATGAGTGTGATTTACCGGCCGCGTCATGCCGGAATTGGGGCAGGACGCGGCTGGTAGATCCCGCCAGGGGTCTTTTCTGGAATCCCCAACGTCTTTGCGATTCTAACGCGATCTCGTGACACGTCGCGATCTGGATCCTGCCCAGAATGACCCTGGCTACCGGGATCAACTGGCCTTGCCAAGGAGACCCCAGCCGGCCGCCATTTAGCACTGGTTCCCACAAACAGGGAGCTGGTGGAACGAAACCTGGGAGGGTCTCCCAGATTAATGGAGGCCCCTGGGTGGCAGGTATCTGGGAAGGTAACACCCTGGCACTGATGATGCCACTTGGGCACCATGGCGCTGCCAGCCTGGCACCCTGGAAGTGCCACATTTGCACCCTGGTGTCTGGGTGCCACCCTGGCCCTGCCAGCGTGTCCTGGTGGCACTACCCAGATGACAGGGGTGCTGCCAGGGTGCCAGGTTGGCAGTGCCAAGCTGCCATTTTTCCCATGCTGGGCATCGGATCCGGGGGTGCCCTTCCCGCATGAGGTGGGATGCGGGGCGGGGGGGCTCGATGACCCCCAACTGTTAAGTTGGGGCATTGGGAAGGTCCAGGTGTCCCGACGGGTGGTCGCATTCTCATTCTGCACTGAGGAGTGCCGCTCGCAGTACTCCTCATTGCAGGAAATAACGCTAAGTGCGGTCTCGAGGGGGGGGCGGGGGGGTGGTAGGGGGGTGTTGTTCCCTACCGGGGCCCAAAACCCCAACAGATTGCCGTTAGATGATGGGGTAATTCCCGTTGTTACAAGCGCTGAGAATGACCCCTCTAATCCTGCCCAAAATGGAATCTGTTTTATTTTGGCTAGATCGCACCCAATGTGACTGCCGCAGATTCGTGTGAGCGGGGAATTGTGACATGCACCATAATTGACTGAGAGTTACTTTTAAATTAAAATTGAGCCAGAACTTGTCCTACATATTTGGGCGCTGTCCTATATTTCTCTCATACAATTTTGAAAAAGGCTAGTAAATCTGGTAAAAGACATTTCTCTTTGGATGAAAGCTCATCTCACCCTGCAACATGAACTCTGTTTCGTTCCCCGGATGCTGCCAGCCCGGTTGAGTATTTCTAACCTGTTTTATTTTTTTAATTAGATAAATTTCAGATTTCATCGATATTGATGAATGAAATTAATTTGATGGCATAGCTTAAATGTGTGCAGACTCATTGACCCAGAATGGTCAGGCACAGATCGAAACAAAATCCAAAAGATTAAACAACCCACTGGAAGCTCGTTCAAGAATTGTATCGACCTGGAAACAGCTATTATTGAAATTTGAAACCAGGACGTTGATTGCTTCTGAGAAGTTCATGAGATGGGGAGAGGGGTAGGGGAGCAGAAAACAACACGCAAAAAGGTTGCGCAGAGAATCACACAAGTCGGTCAATTATAAATAATTTGAATTTGCTTTCCGCCTTGAAAGCTGGCAGATTTTATATTATTTCATTCGATTTGACTTGATTTATGCGGAAAGGTTGCAGGCATGCATATGTATGCATGAATAAATTTATAATAATGAGTCCAGTGAACAAAGGCACATGTCGTCCTCTCATTGGTTCTTCATAAATTTTGCAACAGTGTTTTGACAATCTGTTCTGAAAATTAAGGTCTATACACGTGAGTTTTCAGGAGAAATGTGCAAAGTGTGTGAGGACGGCAGTCGGATGATAGCAATATAGAGAAAAGCTGTAGAAAAAACATCAACTCCAGTCTGCAGATGTTATTAATGAATAATCGAAATTTCACAGTATCACAACGCCCCCAGGTCCGAAGAAGTCATCGTGAAGAATGTTAAATGAGCACATATTTGAATGGAAGTATCTAATTATACATATGTCTGACAGCCTGTGTCTCCTTACGTTTGCGCTGCTTGCACTAATCATCTACATATGACTGATAAATTCTTCATATTGTTCGAACCACGTTTAGAGGGGTGAACTCCCTTCTCTGTTTGTTCCGCTCCTGAGTCGCGGGGGTATGGGGGAGGACACCCCCTCCCGGTGGCCGTCAAGGTGAAGGTCGCGCTGAACTTTTACGCCATGGGGCCCTTCCAGGCGCCGAATGGATCTCACAGATATTGGTGCAGAGGTGCATCAGCGATGTCACGGAGGCCCTATATGGCGACTCGGCACAATATATCAACTATGTGAACCGGGCCCACCAGGGTGCCCGAGCAGTGGGGTTCGCCGCCATCACTGGAATGCCACAGGTCCAGGGGGTGGTTGACAGGATGAATGTCAAACAACAAAGAACAAAGAAATGTACAGCACAGGAACAGGCCCTTCGGCCCTCCAAGCCCGTGCCGACCATACTGCCCGACTAAACTACAATCTTCTACACTTCCTGGGTCCGTATCCTTCTATTCCCATCCTATTCATATATTTGTCAAGATGCCCCTTAAATGTCCCTATCGTCCCTGCCTCCACTACCTCCTCCGGTAGTGAGTTCCAGGCACCCACTACCCTCTGCGTAAAAAACTTGCCTCGTACATCTACTCTAAACTTTGCCCCTCTCACCTTAAACCTATGCCCCCTAGTAATTGACCCCTCTACCCTGGGGAAAAGCCTCTGACTATCCACTCTGTCTATGCCCCTCATAATTTTGTATACCTCTATCAGGTCGCCCCTCAACCTCCTTCGTTCCAGTGAGAACAAACCGAGTTTATTCAATCGCTCCTCATAGCTTATGCCCTCCATACCAGGCAACATTCTGGTAAATCTCTTCTGCACCCTCTCTAAAGCCTCCACATCCTTCTGGTAGTGTGGCGACCAGAATTGAACACTATACTCCAAGTGTGGCCTAACTAAGGTTCTATACAGCTGCAACATGACTTGCCAATTCTTATACTCAATGCCCCGGCCAATGAAGGCAAGCATGCCGTATGCCTTCTTGACTACCTTCTCCACCTGTGTAGCCCCTTTCAGTGATCTGTGGACCTGTACTCCTAGATCTCTTTGACTTTCAATACTCTTGAGGGTTCTACCATTCACTGTATATTCCCTACCTGCATTAGCCCTTCCAAAATGCATTACCTCACATTTGTCCAGGTTAAACTCCATCTGCCATCTCTCCGCCCAAGTCTCCAGACAATCTAAATCCTGCTGTATCCTCAGACAGTCCTCATCGCTATCCGCAATTCCACCAACCTTTGTGTCGTCTGCAAACTTACTAATCAGACCAGTTACATTTTCCTCCAAATCATTTATATATACTACAAAGAGCAAAGGTCCCAGCACTGATCCCTGTGGAACACCACTGGTCACAGCCCTCCAATTAGAAAAGCATCCCTCCATTGCTACCCTCTGCCTTCTATGGCCTAGCCAGTTCTGTATCCACCTTGCCAGTTCACCCCTGATCCCGTGTGACTTCACCTTTTGTACTAGTCTACCATGAGGGACCTTGTCAAAGGCCTTACTGAAGTCCATATAGACAACATCTACTGCCCTACCTGCATCAATCATCTTAGTGACCTCCTCGAAAAACTCTATCAAGTTAGTGAGACACGACCTCCCCTTCACAAAACCGTGCTGCCTCTCACTAATACGTCCATTTGCTTCCAAATGGGAGTAGATCCTGTCTCGAAGAATTCTCTCCAGTAATTTCCCTACCACTGAAGTAAGGCTCACCGGCCTGTAGTTCCCGGGATTATCCCTGCCACCCTTCTTAAACAGAGGAACAACATTGGCTATTCTCCAGTCCTCCGGGACATCCCCTGAAGACAGCGAGGATCCAAAGATTTCTGTCAAGGCCTCAGCAATTTCCTCTCCAGCCTCCTTCAGTATTCTGGGATAGATCCCATCCGGCCCTGGGGACTTATCTACCTTAATATTTTTTAAGACACCCAACACCTCGTCTTTTTGGATCACAATGTGACCCAGGCTATCTACACCCCCTTCTCCAGACTCAACATCTACCAATTCCTTCTCTTTGGTGAATACTGATGCAAAGTATTCATTTAGTACCTCGCCCATTTCCTCTGGCTCCACACATAGATTCCCTTGCCTATCCTTCAGTGGGCCAACCCTTTCCCTGGCTACCCTCTTACTTTTTATGTAAGTGTAAAAAGCCTTGGGATTTTCCTTAACCCTATTTGCCAATGCCTTTTCATGACCCCTTCTAGCCCTCCTGACTCCTTGCTTAAGTTCCTTCCTACTTTCCTTATATGCCACACAGGCTTCGTCTGTTCCCAGCCTTTTAGCCCTGACAAATGCCTCCTTTTTCTTTTTGACGAGGCCTACAATATCACTCGTCATCCAAGGTTCCCGAAAATTGCCGTATTTATCTTTCTTCCTCACAGGAACATGCCTGTCCTGTATTCCTTTCAACTGACACTTGAAAGCCTCCCACATGTCAGATGTTGATTTGCCCTCAAACATCCGCCCCCAATCTATGTTCTTCAGTTCCCGCCTAATATTGTTATAATTAGCCTTCCCCCAATTTAGCACATTCATCCTCGGACCACTCTTATCCTTGTCCACCAGTACTTTAAAACTTACTGAATTGTGGTCACTGTTACCGAAATGCTCCCCTACTGAAACATCTACCACCTGGCCGGGCTCATTCCCCAATACCAGGTCCAGTACCGCCCCTTCCCTAGTTGGACTGTTTACATATTGTTTTAAGAAGCCCTCCTGGATGCTCCTTACAAACTCTGCCCCGTCTAAGCCCCTGGCACTAAGTGAGTCCCAGTCAATATTGGGGAAGTTGAAGTCTCCCATCACCACAACCCTGTTGTTTTTACTCTTTTCCAAAATCTGTCTACCTATCTGCTCCTCTATCTCCCGCTGGCTGTTGGGAGGCCTGTAGTATACCCCCAACATTGTGACTGCACCCTTCTTATTCCTGATCTCTACCCATATAGCCTCACTGCCCTCTGAGGTGTCCTCTCGCTGTATAGCTGTGATACTCTCCTGAACAAGTAGCGCAACTCCGCCTCCCCTTTTACATCCCCCTCTATCCCGCCTGAAACATCTAAATCCTGGAACGTTTAGCTGCCAATCCTGCCCTTCCCTCAACCAGGTCTCTGTAATGGCAACAACATCATAGTTCCAAGTAGTAATCCAAGCTCTAAGTTCATCTGCCTTACCCGTAATGCTCCTTGCATTAAAACATATGCACTTCAGGCCACCAGACCCGCTGTGTTCAGCAACTTCTCCCCGTCTGCGCTGCCTCAGAGCCACACTGTCCCTATTCCCTAGTTCTCCCTCAATGCTCTCACCTTCTGACCTATTGCTCCCGTGCCCACCCCCCTGCCATACTAGTTTAAACCCTCCCGTGTGACACTAGCAAACGTGTTCCCGCCTAATATTGTTATAATTAGCCTTCCCCCAATTTAGCACATTCATCCTCGGACCACTCTTATCCTTGTCCACCAGTACTTTAAATGTCCCTCTATGAGCACCAGCGCATGATGCGCCAGTCGTCACAAACCGAAAGGGGTTCCACCCGATGAATGTGCAGCTGGTGTGTGACCATGAGCTGTCCATCATGCACGTCTGCAACCGATACCCGGGCAGTGTGCATGACACCTTCACCGTGGCACACTGAACAGTTCCTTTCACCTTCGAAGCGCACCACCAGCTGAGGGGTCAGCTCTTCGGCGACAGGGTTATCCACTACGGTTATGGTTAATGACGCCTATCCGGAGGCTCCAGGCTGATGACTGGAGACTCGCTATAACGATGCCCATGCCGCGACAAGGGGCGTGATCAAGTGGTGCATTGGCATCCAGAAGATGTGGTTCAGGTGTCTGGACCACTGTGGAGGGGTCCTTCAGTACAACACTGGGAGAGTCTCCCACATCATGGTGGCCTACTGCGTCCTCCAAAACATTGCACAGCAGAGGGGCGATGTGCTTGAGGAGGGCGATGAATGGCAGTCCTTGTCCGATGAGGAGGATGCGGAAGATGGCCAGGATGGACAGGGCATGGGGCCTGGGCAGGCACAGGAAGACACCATACAGGATGCGCTAATTCACTGACTAGGGGACCTGGCCCTCGGCACAAGCGTCCCATCCCACCTCACTCCACCCACCCCACCAGCACATACCCCCATAGCCCCCCCCCCCCTCCCCCCCCCCCCCCCCCCGCCCGGCCAAAACCCCCACCCTCACTCCTGCAAACCTCTCCGGGGGGTTTTACTACGGGGTGCAGGCCCTGGGTTGCAAATATCAGCAGGCCTGGTCCATGGGACGGAGGAGGATGACGACTCACTCGGCGATGAGTTCTGTTGCTCTGCATCGTTTGACAACATCTGACTTGTGCCCACGGTAGCACTTTCCAACATCCACCTGGGTGATCCCTGCATGTGAGCTGGCCATTCCATCACACAGTCCCACCGAAACCTTTGGGTGGTGGAGATGGGGACGGGGTGCGGGGCGGGGGTGGTGTTGCGGGTCCGGTTGAGAGGTAGGGCAGGGTACTGGGGCGATGTACGGTGTCCTACCGAGGGGACCGGCCTGTGCCCACCTCCACCATCTCCCATGTCCTCCCTTACCCCCTCCGCAGCCAGCCCAGCCCATCCCTCACACCCTTTTGAAAGAGCACCGAGGCTGGGTGTGACTGGGCCAAGCTCTGGAACGCCACTGCATGTCCAGGTGACCCTGGTACATAGCTGCCTGTGATGGGTCATCCCTGTCCTGTCAGCAGGAGCTCACTTGGTTGCCCCATGCTGAACTCTGCCCAGCGAGGGCGAGTTCCACATCATCACGTTTTGCAAGGTCTCTTTAGATCTCGCGAGGCGTTCCGAGCATCGTAAATCTCGTGGGAGGCCTCTCACAAGATTTAACTGCCTTGCTGCATCACCAAGTCGGGTGGGGTGAGGCCATTCAATTGCACCATGTCTCTCCACAAAACAGCTTGTGTTGTTCGCAAATTCAACATCGTAGCTGATGTCGGCCTTAGCAAAAGGGTTATTTTCAAATAGTACTTCATGCCCAGCTTATGACATTATAAATGAATGTGTAATGTAAAATAGTAATTCATAACAAAAGAGACATATTCACTTCTCTTTTCTTGTGTTCCTCATTTGATTCCAGGTGTTGTGTTCCCATACTTTCCACGACTAGGTCGCTACTACATGAATTTTATTGAGGCTCAGAAGGCTTGTGAAGATCAGGATGCAATTGTTGCTTCATTTGAGCAGCTTTATGATGCATGGCGAGCAGGAATGGACTGGTGTAATGCAGGCTGGCTGAGTGATGGGTCTGTGCAGTATCCTATCACCAAACCCAGGGAGCCATGTGGAGGAAGAAATACAGTTCCTGGTATCAGAAGTTATGGTTACAGGGATCATGTGAAGGACAAATATGATGTGTTCTGCTTTACATCGAACCACAAAGGTATGAAATTCAAACGTTCTGCTCTGTCCTAATTATGTCAAATTTTGATATGCTAACAAACATGGATCAGTATAAAGGTTCAGTCTTAGTCAATCGATCAGATGGAAGTACTGAACAGGTTCACTGTAATTCCCCACTGAAAGGGTAAGTCTTCTACTCCTTCTGGTGTAGCAATGGTATTGGACTGAGAAAAGATTGTTTTCTTTGCCTGGAGGTTGCCTCTCCCTTCCCAGAGCTGCATGTATCAGAGGTTTACAACTTTGCCTGTAGGCCATCCTGCATTGATGAACTGGCATGTGGCCACATTTATTATTTTATAATTTCAAAGCTATTCAGAGGGTGTCTCCATCTTGAGGTGCCTTCACATTATCAGCAATACCCAACTCTCCCAGTGGGGATGCATGACGACATCACTGCAAGGTCTCCTTTTTTTCCTATTAATTCTTGGGATGTGGGTGTTGTTGGATAGGCCAGCATTTATTGCTCACCCCGGAGTGGCTTGCTAGGCCATTTCAGAAAACAATTAAGAACCGACCACCTTATTACCAGGAAAGGATGAAAGTTTCCCTTCCTTCAAGGGCATTAGCGAACCAGATGGATTTTTACAACAATCAACAGTGGTTTCATATCATCATTAGACTTTTAATTCCAGATTTATTTTGACCAAATACTAATTTCACCTTCTGCCCTGGGGCAGAAGCAGGTGAAGAAATAAATACAATGATTATAACTGGAGGAAAAAGAACTAGGGAAACTAAAGGGACTAAAGGCTGATAAGTCCCCTGGCCCTGATAGGTTGCATCCTTGGATATTAAAGGAAGTAGCTACAGAGATAGTGGCTGCACTTGTAATCTTCCAAAAATCATTAAGTTCTGGAAAAGTTCCAGAGAGTTGGAAAACTGCAAATGTAACACCCTCATTCAGAAAGGAAGGGAAACAAATAGCAGGTAACTATAGACCAGATAGCTTGACATCTGTCATTGGGAAAATGGTAGAGTTCATTATAAAGGATCTAAAAGCAGAGCATTTAGAAATACATAATTTAACAAGCAGAGTCAACATGGCATGAGGGGGAATCATGCATGGCAAATTTATTATAATTCTTTGATGTGGTATCAAGCAGGATAGAAAAAGGGGAACCAGTAGATATAATATACTTTGATATCCTAAAAGCATTCAATAAGGTGCCGCACAAAAGGCTACTTAATAATTGTTTTCACAGATCTGTGCAGAAATCATCAAGACATTTTATTTGTAATTTTGCCCTCACAGCTTGTTTCCTCTGTTTATTTATCTCTTCAGGAAATTGCATAACTGGGATTTAGTATCATTCTGGTAGCCCTTGTACTTCCGGTCTGTTCCCAGGGCCTCAATTTTCACTCCACCATGTGAAAGGACTGGATGACGCATGGAGGTTGCATTACATCTGGGACTGGATTCCCCAGTCCCTCAGCCGTGTGTTTCCCGGCAGGGGTGCTCTGCCAGTGGGAAATGAGAATCCCAACGTCTGGCGAATTCCATCCTGAATGCAACAGAGCCAGACGTTTCTTCTCCTTTTCACTTGTTGTTATGCATATTCAGCATAATTAGATGCCAAATTGATTGGACTTCCTATAGCACCAATCATGTGTTGGCATACGAACATTACTTAATTATTCTTTCACCTGCATCCTACTATATTCTGTACACATCATGTAAAATGCAACAAAAATTGAACCTGAATAGATTCATCTGTTTTTTTGAAAGCAGTTTTATGTAAAGAACAGCAAATAACTGGTTGTAAGTTGAAGGCAGCAATTGCAGCTGTGATATAAGCTGATGTCCCCTTCTCTGAACTTGTAATATCATCAAAAACACTCAATTGAATTGCCACCTTGTAATTCCCTCAAATCTTTGTCCTAAACTTGCTTTTACTGCAGCAGAAAATAACACAGTGAGATGAACGAAAATCGTTTGGGTTAAGGATGAGTAATTACTTAAATTCAGGGCGAATTCAGATCCCAAACCTATTATTAGTTTGGATTTTAATGCTAATATAAGAGCAAGGGAATCCACTGCCAGGCTGTCAGGGACCTACAAATAGCTCCCCTCAGTATGGTTCCCGTCGGGGACTTAAACTGACTGCAAATTGCTAAGCTGCAAAAAGAAATAAACCCAGGGAGTCAGTTTAAATAAGGAATGTGTCACATTATAGGAACATAGAAACAGGGATAGGCCATTCAGCCCATCGAGCCTACTCCCCCATTCAATACGTTCAGGGCTGATCGGACACTTCAATGCCTTTTGCCACACTATCAACTACAAATAAAGAAAAAGAAAGATTGGACAAGTCTTTCGATCAATTTTAGAAACAGCATCACCCATTATGCAAGATTTTGCTGGATTACCACCCCAATATTCAGACATTATTTTAATGGAGGTGGGCTGAAAATGGGCCGGGGATCCATTCTGCCAGTCTCAATTGTGCAATTGTCTGATCTGTCCACGAGATGGATTTGGGTGGGTACTCCTATCCTGCAGGTAACTGTAAATTAAATAAGCTTATAATACTGGAGGAACATCATATAGTGCATTCTCCATCACATTACTTCAGTAACTTCTCATTCTCCTGACTTGAGCAATATAGATGGAAGTATAGCTTTGAGAAGGGAGAGGTGAACAACTCATCGCAAAGTACCAAAGAACAAAGAACAAAGAACAAAGAAATGTACAGCACAGGAACAGGCCCTTCGGCCCTCCAAGCCCGCGCCGACCATACTGCCCGACTAAACTACAATCTTCTACACTACCAGTCGCTGACCTGCCCTTGCAGCCACAGAATTGGCAAAGTTGGTCCAGTTCAGATGCTGTTCATTGGTGATCCTCAAGATGTTGGTGATGAGGGTACGATACAATTCGAACATAGAACATACAGTGCAGAAGGAGGCCTTTCGGCCGATCGAGTCTGCACGACCCATTTAAGCGCTCACTTCCACCCTATCCCCTTACCCCAATAACCCCTCCGAACCTTTTTTTTTGGTTACTAAGGGCAATTTAGCATGGCCAATCCACCTAACCTGCACGTCTTTGGACTGTGGGAGGAAACCGGAGCACCCGGAGGAAACCCACGCAGACACGGGGAGAACGTGCAGACTCCGCACAGACAGCGATCCAGCGGGGAATCGAACCTGGGACCCTAGCGCTGTGAAGCCACAGTGCTATCCACTTGTGCTACCGTGCTGCCCCTAAATGGGCAGATAGCCTTTCTCTTGCTTGTGATAAACACTACGCAGCACTTATGTGGTGTGACTATTGCCTGTCACTTGTCTGGCCAACCCTGGACATTATCCAGGTGTTGTTGTAGTTTAGCATGGGTGCTTCTGTCAGAGAGTTGTTAAAATGGAACTGAGGACTGTGGAATCATCGACATTAGTTAATAATAATTAATAATGGGGCAGCATGGTGGTGCAATGGTTAGCACTGCTGCCTCACGGCGCCAAGGTCCCAGGTTCGATCCCGGTTCAGGGTCACTGTCCATGTGGAGTTTGTGCATTCTCCCTGTGTTTGCATATGTTTCACCCCCACAACACAAATATGTGTAGGTTAGAGGTTCGGTCGATTGGTCACGCTAAATAGCCCTGAATTGGAAAAAATTAATTGAGTACTCTAAATTTATATTTAAATTTTTTAAAAATAAAAATAATTAATAATCTTCATTGTCACAAGTAGGCTTACATTAACACTGCAATGACGTTACTGTGAAAAGCCCCCAGTCGTCACACTCCGGCGCCTGTTCGGGTACACGGAGGGAGAATTCAGAATGTCCAAATTACCTAACAGCATATCTTTCGGGACTTGTGGGAGGAAACCAGAGCACCCGGAGGAAACACCCACAGACAAACAGCACCTGTTGCTCTTGATGTTTAGCATGTTGGTAACCCTGTGTATTCATATCTCTCATAACTCATTGTAAGGCCCATCTGCTGTGGGTGACCTTTTAATGAGGATCAAGTAGCTTATTTCCATTGACTGTTTCACTCGCCACCTAATGCAAGTCCAGTTATGTCCTAGACGACTAGACCATATCAGACAGTGTTTGTGCGACTGAACCATTTTTTGTGTTGGCTTTGAAGGAACAGCAGCATAATGGTAATGTTACTAGACTACCACTACCATCGTGCTAAATTTCAATCAGATCCAGCAACTCAAAACTGGGCATCAATGAGGCACTGTGGGTCATCAACAGCAACAGAATTATATTCAAACATGATCTGTAACCTTATGGTCTGGCATATCCCCCAGGGACGAACCCGGATATAATGAACAGTGCAAGATAGCATGCCAGGACCAGCGCCTGCCATACCTAAAAATGAGGTGTCAACTTGATGAAGATACAAGACAGGACCACTTGCGTGCCAAAGAGCAGATTCGATCTAAGCTCTGCAGTCCTGCCTCATTCAGTCATGAATGGTGGTGGACAATTAAACAACTAACTGGAGGAGGAGGCGCCACAAATATTCCCATCCTCAATTGGGGGTGCCCAGCACATCAGTGCAAAAGACAAGGCTAAAGCATTCACAATAATCTTCAACCAGAAGTGCTGAATGGTCGCTCTATCTCAGGCTCCTCCGGAGATCCCATACTGGTCTTCAGCCAATACTCTTCACTCCATGTGATATTACAAAATAGCTCAAGGCATTGGATACTGAAAAGGCTTTGGATCCTGACAACATCCTGGCAGTAGTACTGCAAACTTGTGCTCCAGAACTAGCCATGTCCCTAGCCAAGCTGTTCCATTGCATCTGTATGGAAATGTGGAAAATTTCCCAGTTATGTCCTGTGTGCAAAAATCAGGACAAATCCAATCCAGCCAATTGCTGCCCCATCAGAGTGTTGGCAGGGATCTTCTACGGTGCTATCAAGCAGCTCTTACTCACCAATAACTTGCTCACCAATGCTCAGCTTGTGTCCTTCCAGTATCATTCAGTTACCGATCTCATTGCAGCATAGGTGCAAACATGGACAAATGAGCTGAACTCAAGCGGTCAAGGGAGACTGACTACCCCTGACATCAAGGAAGCATTTGACCAAGTGTGGCATCAAGAAGCTCTAGCAAAATTGAAGTCAATCGGAATCAGGGGGAAATATCTATGTTGGTTGGAGTCATGCCTGGCACAAAGGAAGGCAGTTGAGGTTGTTGGAAGTCAATGATCTCAGTCCTAGGACATCACTGTAGGTGTTGCACAGGGTAATGTCCTAGGCCCAAGGATCATCAGCTGCTTCATCAATGAACTTCACTCCATTATAAGGTCAGAAGTGAGGATGTTCGTTGATGATGGCACAATGTTCAGCACCATTTGTGACTCGTCAAATAAATAAAGTCAGTGTCCATCTGCAGCAAGATGTGTGCAACATTCAGAATTGAGCTGATAAGTGACAAGCAAAATCCACACCACACAAGTGCCAAAAAATGACCATATCCAGCAAGAGAGAATCTAACCATCTCCCCTTGACATTCCATGGCATTGGCATCGCTGATTCCCCTCTATCAATATTCTGGGGATTACCATTGATCAGAAATTGAAATGGACCAGCTATATAAATACTGAGACTATGCGAGCAGATCAGAGACTGGGAATTCTGCGACATGCTGCACAATTGTTCCTGGAAACTGTCCAAATACAGTCTATGAATTCTTCCACATGGTTGCCTCTTCCAATTTGATTTTCACAATCCACATAAAGGTTAAAGTCACCCATGGTTTATGTGTTGCCTTTTTTATGTGCCTCTTTTACCTCCTGATTAATTCTCTGTCCTACAATAGAGCTACTGTTAGGGGGCATGTCAACTATTTCCATCAGTATCTTCTTCCCCTTGTTATTTCTCACCTCCACCCATTTGAATTCTACATCTTCTGATCCAAGATCATTTCTTGTAATCATACTTATTCCATCTCATACTAACATAGCTACCCCACCACCCTTTCCTTCCTTTCCTGTCATTATGAAAGTCTCATACCTCTGAATATTTAGTTTGTGGCTTTGATATCCTTGCATCCACTCCTCTGTATTGGCTATAAGCTCATACCAATTAATTTCAATTTGTGCTGTGAATTCATTTATTTTGTGATAAATACTACATGCATTTAAGTAAAGAGCCATTAATTTTGCTTTTTTACCATTTTTCCATCTTTGACCTGATTTGCTACTTTTTAAAATAATGTTTATACACTCTGTTCCTTCCTTTCACACTCTGGGTATCATAATTTAAATTATGAGGCAGTTTTCCTCATCTTTAGGACTTAAAGATATGAGACTTTACAGGGTCTTCCAGTGCCAATGTAAGTTTCAGCTAATTTTAAGTTCTTTCCGTGAAGCCTGAAAATGAAGCACCTCATCTGTATTACTTAGTAAAGCCAGAAAATGCGAGATAAACTCAACAGGTCTGGCAGCACCTAGAGAAAAAGAATTACATTTTGAATCCGTAGGGAAGCGTGATGTATTATATACTATAAAAGAGGGGGTGGAGCAAAGTAGAAGGTTAGTGATAGGTGGTAGCTAGGAGAGAGGACAGATTGCAACAAAGATGTGTAAGGCATGAGGCAAAGGAAGTGTTGGTGGTGATGTGAAGGACTGGAAGGTGCTGATAATGGCATAAAGGTAAGATGGAAGTAAGATGGTGTTAAATGGAGAACAAAGGTCAGTGTTCAGTGAAGGTGTTATGACCCCCGAGTTAGTGCGCGGTCAATTGACATGGAGTCCCAATTGAATTAACCAATAATTCTTCAAAAAATAGCCGATGTCTTTGGTCCTTGGCTGCCCCATAATTATCGTCACCTGGCTGCCCAATAATTATCGTCACCAGGTTTGTAAATTTAACCACAATTACTTTTTTATTTATAACAAGAATATGTAGCAAATGCAACTGGCTAACTATTATCTAATTCCTATTCCCCCACGTGAACCTGCCCCTATCCACTGCACACATACTTACACAAGACAAGCAAACACAGAGAGGAAGAGAGGGGTGAAAATCTGTCTCTTGGCCAATTCAATGGTCACTAGCCAACCAATTGAACCAAGTCCCACCCCATCTATCGGGTGCCACAAAGTCTGAGTCCTGCTGCTCGAAAACTAGCACCATATACTATGTTTCAACATTTTGAATTCCTCATTCTCTCTGCTGCTTGACTTAAAGGTAAATGTCCATTAAGCATCCATGGATCAAAATGATAATGTCAATAATAAAGGAAGGGGAAACAATGGGATCAACAGGATTGATCCTCACAAAAGCCACACGTTAGAATAAGTGACAGAAAGCCCAGCAGGGGAGGGTGGGTGCGGTTTGTGTTGGGACAAAAGATTATGTTGCATAAGAAAAAGAGCCAAGATGGAGGAGAAAGGTCTCAGCCTAAAGTTGTTGAACTTAATGTTGAGTCTCGAGGGTTATATCGTGCCTAATTGGAAGATGAGGATTCTCCACTCCCGCGCCAGTTGGGAGAATCGCCTGGGCCGCCAAAATTTCCCGGAATGCCGGTCCGACGCCCTCCCGCAATTCTCCCAAGCGGCGGGAACGGCCCCGTCGAGTTCCGCAGGCCAGAGAATCGCCGGAGACACCCAAAATGGCGATTCTCCGGCACCCCTGCTATTCTCAGGCCCGGATGGGCCGAGTGGCCAGGCCAAAATGGCGGGTTCGCCCCGGCACTGTCCACACCTGGTCGCTGCCGTCGGAAACAGCGCGGGAACGCTGGGGGGGGGGGGAAGGGGGGATCCTGCACCGGGGGGTACCTCAAATGTGGCATGGCCCGCGAATGGTGCCCACCGATCGTCGGGCCGTCCTCTCTGAAGGAGGACCTCCTTCCGCGGCCCCACAAGATCTGTCCGCCAGCTTCTTGCGTGGCGGACTCAGAGAGGACGGCAACCACGCATGCGCGGGTTGGTGCCGGCCAACCCGCACATGCGTGGGTGACGCCAGTTATGCGGCGCCGGCCGCGTCATCTATGGGGCACCGCCTTTACGCGGCGACAAGGCCTAGCGCGTGTAGATGACGCGGCCCCGATCCTAGCCCATTGTCGGGGCCTGAATCGGTCGGGGTAGGGGCCGTTTCACGCCGTCGTGAACCTAGAGTGCATTCACGACGGCGTGGGCACTTCGGCATGGGAGTGGAGAATCCCGCCCCGGGTACTGCTCCTCTGGTTTGTGTTGGGGTTCTTTAGAGCATTGCAGCAGGCTAAGGACAGACAGAAGGGCATGAGAGAAATAAAAGACAAGCAATAGGAAGTTTGGGGCGTGCTTGTGAACTGAGTGAAGGTATTTCTCAAAGTATTACCCAGTTTGTGTTTAGTCTCCTCAATGTACAGGAGACCACATTGGGAGCAGTGAATACAATAATCCAAATTGAAGGAAGTGCAAGTGAAATGTTGCTTCCCCTGAAAGGAATGTTCTGGGCCTTGAACTATTAGAAGGGAGGAGGTAAAGGGGCAGGGTTACACCTTCTGCGATTGCATGGGAAGGTGCCGTGGGAAGGGGATGATTTGGGGGTAATGAAGGAGTGGACCAGTGTGTCGTAGAGTGAATGCTCCCTGTGGAATGCTGACTGTTCGGGTTAGGGGAAGATGTGTTTGGTGGTGGCATCATGCTGGATTTGGCAGAAATGGTGGAGGATGATCCTTTGAAAGTAGAGGCTTGTGAGGTGAAAAATGAGGAAAAGGGCGACCATGGTTCTGGGAAGGAGGGGAGGGGGCGGGGGCAGAGGTGCGGGAAATGGGTCAGGCCTGGTTGCATGCCCTGTCAACCAGAGAGTGGGGGGAGGAGGGGGAAACCTCGCTTTAGGAAAAAGGCAGACATGTCAGAAGCATCACTTTTGAAGGTGGCGACATCGGAACAGATGTGACAGAGGAAGAGAAACTGGGAAAATGGGATGGAGTCCTTTCAGGAAGCGGGGTGTGAGGAGCTGTAGTCGAGATAACTGTCTGTCGTGGGGCTGTAATGAATATTGGTGGTCAGTCTATCGCTGGAAATGGAGACAGAGAGGTCAAAGAAGGGACGGGATGTGTCAGCGATAGACCATGTGAAGGTGAGAGAGGGGTGGAAACTGAAAACAAAATCAAGAAGTTTTTCCAGGTCCAGACAAGAGCATTAAGGGGCACCTTAATCATCAATGTAACATAAAAAGAGCTGTGGGAGGGGGCGTGAGTAGGACTGGAACAAGGAATGTTTCACATGCTCCCCAAAAAGAAAGGCAAAACTGAGGCCCATGCAAGTACCCTCAGCCACACCTTTTATTTGCCAGAGATGAGACAAGTGAGAGGAGAAATTGTTGAGTGACAGAACAAGTTCAGCTTGGTGCAGGAGAGTGGTAGTGGACGGGGATTGTTCAAGCCTCTGCTCAAGGAAGAAGCGGAAAATCCTTAGACCCTTTTGGTGGGGAATGGAGGTGTAAAGGAATCGAGTGTCCATAGTGAAGAGGAGACAGTTAGGGCAAGGAAGCTGGAAAGCATTGATATGATACAAGGCATCAGAGCAATCATGAATCGCGATGTGGAACATGTCTTGTTTTGCTTTTACTTGGTAAAGAAAACTTTCTACTGGTAATGGAAGTCATTCAAATTTGGCAAAAGTTATTTCCTTTGGGATCTTGGCATAGCAAATCAATGGATTTGTATTTGCTTTGTTTGGCAACAGATTAAGTTAGGCAACCACTGAGGATTGAACACTATATTGCCCTAATCAACAGGAATCAGAATGAGTGCATTGTGCACTTGTAATCTCCTTTAACTATTGAAGACAGGAATAATTCTGTTTAATTATTGCTGTTTTTACTCTGATCAGTTTTGTTAGCTTAATTTTTTACTTGATTGGCCTTGGAAATCTGTGGCCATTAAAGTCAGTACGATAGCTATGAATCCATTCGGGTGCAGGATTCGGTCCCAGCTTTAAGGTAGAGTTTTGCCAGGAGAGACAAGATTCCACGTTCCCCACAAGACCATCAATGACAGGGAGGATAGAGCTGAACCAGGAGCAGTGTTTTCTTAAGCTTCTCCTAGGTCTGATTCAGTTCGCAGCACATTATTGATGCAGGTACACTTTGTTTTTAGGAAGTGTATATGGCTGAAAGGGGTATCAGCAAATGATACCTTGGAATCTATGCTGGGGCCAATGTGAAAGGGGTGGGAACCATTAGGCTGGGATTTAAGTAGCAGTCGTTCTAAGGCAGTTGCTGGGACATGTAAATTGTTCTTCTGGGGTTGAGCACAGGACCCCTGTCTTGTCAAACTACATAACCGCTGGCAGTTCCAAAGCCTTCGATGGGGGCCTCGTGGATCAATCCCAATATCCAAAAGCCCATACGTAACTGTGGGATCTTTCCCCTGACCCCGTAAACATGAGCAAGGTCAACAGCAGAGTTTTATGGCAGGCATGAATCTGTCATTATTGCCAAGATTAGATCCCCACAGATTTGCAAGACCTTTGCATTTTGACAAAGAAAGACATGAGCCGAGAAGAAATGTATTGCACCACAAAGCAGTAAATGTACAACACAAAAGGGGCCTATTTAATCTGTTGTGCCTGTGCCAGCTCTTTGTGAGAGCAATCCAAAAATGATCTCTTCTCTCCCATAGTCATTGCCCTTTGCTTCAAAGATCTATTCATTCTTCCCTTAAAAGATGAAAGAGTCTCTGCCTCAACCAATTCCTGTGGCATGGAATTCCTCCTACCCATGCAAATTTCTGTATAAAGAAATTTCTCCTCACTTGCCTGTTCACTCTGTCAAATCCCTCCCTAATTTCTCATCCCTGGTATCATTCTGAAAAAGAATGAAAAATGTTTTTGGAAGGCACAATTTAACTCTTTAAAAATCATGTGGAAAAAATGCTTCATGGTTAATATAAAACACCATGGGGCTGAAAGTAGCCATCTGTTTATAATTACTTGTTTGCAGTACTTTATAAATGGTATTAATGCATTATTATTTTCTTCCAAATCTAAGGGAATAGGAATCCAGGAATTCAGCTGCATTGTGGGCAAAAGCTGACCTATACTTCCTGATAAAAAGATTTGTACACTTAGTACTAATTAAGCTAGATACAATATTACAAACAAATGTCAGGAGCTAGGTAGTTCTGAACATCATGAAATACGATTTCTAGCAAGATCCAAAGAAGTTAATAGTAACCATCAGTAATTCCTCAAACGCCATGATGTAACACATCCTGAGTATCAATGTACACCTCAGAATAATTTGTGATGGTAGCCCATTTTGTCCTGTAACAAATGTAGTCAATTAGGGATGGAAATATAAGAACATGTCTCCAACCTTCGAAAATGTGCACAATGCAAACAATTTCTATCCCTAAATCCCTTTCTAAAGACCAAGCATGGGCAGGGAAGGAACAAGAAGGGGAAACAAGATCAGGAAATTATTGTTGTTCAAAAATAATCAGTGGCAGGTTTAAGTAGGATGAGGCCCTTAAAGTACTCCAGCCCAAGTGGTTTTGGTCATTCCTGGATATATATTCATTCATTTCCATGAGTATTCTTAAGAAACACAAAATAATCATGAATTAACAATAATTACATCTCCATATAGCTGAATGATCTACATATGAAAGCAGGATGATAATTTTTATACATTGAATTAGATTAGCTAAGCTTTGTGTGTGAACCAATGTCTCCACGATGTTATATACTAGACCCTCCAAAACCAACTATTTGAAATGCTTCAAATATGCAATCCAGATGGCTAGATTAATCACATTTCCATCACCAGCTAGCTGCCTGATAAGTACGAAAGCGATGTAATTATAGGATGTGTTGTGATTGGTGTTATGCCATTCTCACTAATGAACTTGGGTTTCTCAAAATTGCACAGAGGAAAATATGTCTCATTAATTGGTGGGTGTAAAATTTGATCAAAATTAGTGGAACTGAAATCGATGGATTTTCTGACACACTTTTACAATTAGCCAGGGATCCAATTGCACTGTGTCACCTTCATATGTCAGGGATTCTGAGGCACTTTTAAGGATTGGAACATCCACCTCAGAAAGAATGAGCCCTAGGAGGGATCGACAAAGAGGGAGAGCCTCACAATGCTGGATGTTCCCCTCATTCCTGGTGTCAGCGCAGTAGCAGTTTTCATTGGGCCAGATTTTCCAGCCCTTCCCACTGGCAGGATTTTCTGGTCAAGCCCAAGTTGACCCCCCTATCACATGCTCCCAGGCGGCAGGATGGCCGAGCCATGAAAATTGCCATTGACCTCAGTGGGACTGGAAGATCTCGTCAATGTCCAATGACGATCCACCTCTGCCATAGGAAAATACGTTGCCGTGGGAGAGTGGGGGGGGGGGGGGGGGTGAGGGGGGAGATACCTGGAGAATTCTGGCCATAGATCCAGGCAAACCACACCCGATTAAAGTTTTTAAATATTGCCTGTCAGTGCAACTGCTTTGCAAAGGGGACTGTAGAGATGCATCAATGTTCTTTTCCAGAGGGGGACAGAACCCCTGGTTCTGGAACAAGTAAATTGTGTCTCAAAAGGTGAATATTGACACCCCTTCGTGGCACATCTGTCCCCTGTTCCCATGCAAATGAATCGACCTGCCCCAATCCGTTCTGCAGCAGCACTCTGCGGACGATTCATCATTGAATGTACATTAATCATATTGGAATTTATTCATCTATAAATGGACAATCTAGTGCTGTGTGCCTTCCATTAGAATTTCCATGCCCAATGACTTTGAAGAGCCTGACCCTGAGAAGAATACCTGGTCTGCTGGCCAGTCCAATACTGGAGGCTCCATGAAATGCGAGTGACTGGTCAATTATTAACCATGGCCTGGAATACTACATGCCTGCCTGATTTATGCATTTCATTTCTGAGTCCGCCACAGAGATACAACTGGGTTTTGAATTTCCATTGTTTCATCTTGAAACATCCTGATCTCATGATTATTGCTTACCTTACTTCCTAATAGAATAATCACTTTGCTCTTTGAAAAACAGGCAACTGAGCCCTTGCTAGATCAACATCACATACCAGGAGCTCCTCATGAGTGGCAGGATGATTAGCACACTGGATCATAAGATGTGTAAAAGTATTGTCACCATGGCCAGTCATAAATGGATGATTTCGAAAAATATATGCATTTATAGCACGCAATGCTGTCTACCAGAACTGCAGACTTGTAACATTACCTACAGAACATCCTAAACTTGCTTAGGTCCCTGACATGTGTCTACACTTGCAACACTGTTAGTAGATTAGGGGTTTTACCTGGGAAATTACACCAAGGCATTCTTGCAAGTTCAAAGAGTGACAACAATGGGCAGTATTTAATGGAGGCAACGGGGGTGTCCCGTCAGCTGGAGAACAGGCGATGGCCCCCCATCACCACTTTTCAGAAAGGCCAGTCACATTAAGTGCCAATCAGCAGTGGCCCTTCCATGGGATCAAAGACCCCAGGAGGAGGAATTCTGCTCACCAAGAGCTGCTGCGCAATCAAGAAGCTCTTCATTGCTCAGCAGTGCCATTGTGGAGGTGATGGTTTATTCCGGTACTACAGCCACCCATGTCCGAGGTACACCATGAACCCAGGCATAGATGAATGATGGCAGGAGGGAGATCATGAGATGGGGTTGCTGGGCAGGGGTGGGAGCGGTCGGTAACAAGAGCAAGGGGGGCAGGCACTGAGTTTTTTAAATGAGGGACCCCCAAGTGCTCACAATCCGCCAGCTTTTGCTTTTCAGGTCAAGCGGAAAGCTAATATACTGGTAGAAAGAAATGTCCTTAATGACATGGAGTGATTGGAGATTCAGCTGTCTGCCAACAGCAAGCAGGAGCTGCCAATACCAGGAGTCATTGTAGAGTGAAGGGAAATGGGAAAAGTTATAACAATCCAATCCAGCTGGAATGATCTATTTGTTTGGAATTATGGTTTTGTTGATCAACGTCTATGGGTTCTCAGGCTATGTTTCCTGTGTATAGATCCTGTAAGAATCAGGAGTAGTATCTTTAATGTTGTAACAACTGAAGAACAACATATTAAAAGAAGCCAAGAGTATTTCATTGTGAAAAAATAATGGAAAATAATTATTCTGTACATTTTCTAAATTGCTGTTTTATAATATTTGGATAAAATTGAATTATTTTTAGTGGGTAAAAATGTGCATTTTGTGAGAGCTGTACAATAGCTAACCCTTAAAGTTGTGCATTCCTCTAACCAGTTTACCATTTTTGAATTCTTCTTAGGACGTTTCTACTATCTGATTCACTTTAGAAAGCTGACCTATGGCGAGGCTGTTCAAGCCTGTATTAAAGATGGATCAAGGATTGCTAAAGTTGGCCAGATGTATGCAGCTTGGAAATTACTGGGCTACGACCGCTGTGATGCGGGCTGGCTAGCTGATGGCAGTGTTCGTTATCCAATCAGCAGACCCCGAAAGCGGTGTAGTGAAAGCGAGGCAGCTGTGCGCTTCGCAGGCTTCCCAGATAAGAAACATCGGTTATATGGTGTCTACTGCTTCAGAAACAACTGATAATTCATATAAAAGCTTAGATGGAGACAAGTGTTATTTTAATTCTGCACATGTGAAGGATGTACTTTCAATGATATGAACTCAAAACATGTTACCAAAACTGTGATAAAACTATTTTTACTTACTGTACAATGCCATTTTCATACAAGCCAAAAACATTTTTCTTTGTTGTAATGTATCGTACAATCATTAAATGTTAAAAATAATATAATTTTTATAGGAAGCTATACCAAGAGTTAGCACCATTTTGCTTCTTTTTAAAGTAGTAGTTAGCAAAAGTTACTCTAAACATTGCTCTGACTGTACCTAATAGAAATTTCAGGAATGGGTGGAGCATGCCATAACTAGACCTTGTCAAAAGATGTATGGCCATTCAATTACAAAATGGGCATTTCTCAGGCAATCGTTCAATCTTTTTGTCAAATATACAGAAACATTCAAATTCATCTTTTAAACTACCTAAATTCCAGTGTGTTTCTGACTCCCCAAGAAAGTTGGACAAAGCTTTGGAGAAGCCTAATGCTAAACTTTAAATTCCTGCAACATACTATCAATTTGTCCAACTTTTTATATCTGATTTGGCTGCCATTGATGATGCATGCTTTTGCAAAACAATTAGATGTTGAACAATTTAGAAAAATCCTGCACCATTCTGGTTTTGCCGGATTTAGTGATAAGTCATACTTGACGAATGTGCTAGTTTTAATCCCTAACATTTAATCGCAGTTATTGTTTCCAAAAAAAATTTAAAACTTGATATTGGACCTCTTTCTCCAATGGTGCTATGTCGCTTTACACCATATTTGGTAGCAACATTTTAAAGTCAGTAAGTGGTACTGTGTTATGCTAACATGTTAATTTGATGAACAAGGAAATGTTTTCTGAAGTGCCCACAAATGCTTTATGAAATAGCATTCAGGATATAAGCATTTTACTGAGTCCTTTAAATAAATCCAAAAACAAACTCGAACAAGTTGAGGCCACAGAATGGCTGCATTACTATAACAATCCTCACTGTACCCACATGCCAGCACTGCTGCTTCGCAACACCAAGGACCTGGGTTCGATTCCTGGCTTGGGTCACTGTCTGTGCAGAGTCAGCACGTTTCTCCTCGTGTCTGTATGGGTTTCCTCCGGGTGCTCCGGTTTCCTCCCACAAGTCTCGAAAGGCGTGCTTGTTAGGTGAATTGGACATTCTGAATTCTCCCTCAGTGTACCCAAACAGGCGCCGGCGTGCGGTGACTAGGGAATTTTCACAGTAACTTCATTGCAGTGTTATTGTCAGCCTACTTGTGACATTAATAAAAAAAAGATTAGAGTAAAATCTTAAATTCAGCGTTAAAATTGCAAAACTGAACATGTGTTACTGCTTATAGGGCCAAGAAAAGTATGTTTATAGTACAATCACAGTTTAGTGTCAAGAAAAAAATAATGTAAAAGCAGGCTCAACATGTATTCCCTTCCGGCTATGATACAATTTTTTCCAATAAATTATTGTCACTTAATTTCAAAATTTTTGTTGTTAAACACAACTGTTTGTTGAACACTTAATAGTTTTCTCTCTCCCTGAACAAGTAATTGTGGTTATTGCACTGAATAATGAATTGTCTGAGAAATGCAACATCTTCTTCAAACTCTTCATGTCATCATAATCAACTGAAGGTCACCTGTGTATTTAAGAAGGCTGCGTTTATTTGTGCCTCGACACAAGGGAGAGCACATCCTGCAAATGTGCAGATGCGGGGCGCAATTTAATGGCCTCGGCGCACCTGACTTGGTGACACGACAAGACCGCTGAATCACGCGGAAGACCTCTCCTGAGATTCGCAACACTCAAAATGCCTCACAGGATTTAATGAGATCTTGCGAGACGTTGCGATTTTGATCGCGCCCTTGCTGGGCCGGATTCTCACAGGGCCTAGGAACTAACGGCCTCACCTGGGACACATCGCCATGGCGTCATTTAGCACTGGTTTCCACAAACATGGGCCAGGCATAACAGCACCTGGGGGGGATCACCCAGGCCATTAGAGACCCCTGGTGTTTGGGGACAGGGCAAGGTGGCACCCTAGCACTCCTGCTGGCACCTGGGCACCTTGGAACTGAGCCTGGAACCTTGGCACTGCCACCCAGGCACCCTGGTGGTGTCAGCCTGGCACTGCCAGGGAGTGTTGGTGACCCTGCTAGGCTGGCAGAGGAACTACCAGGGTACCAGGCTGGCAATGCCAAGGTGCCCAGGTGACTAGCTACCCGTTCCAGGGATCGGCCCAGGGATGCCTTGTTCTTAAGACATGGGATGAGGGGGGCTCAAGGACCTCATAATAAGTCAGTTAGGTGCAGTGGGGGGGAGGGGGGGGAGTCCGGAGGCTGTGGTGGGGTTACTGAAGGGGTCAGCAGATTGGGCGCCACTTAAAAATGCTGCCATCGATCCGTGAGCCGTCTTCCTGGAAATGAGATAAGTGCGGTCTCAGTGGGGTGTCCTCATAAAGGCCAAAAAAAAGTAAAGTCTCATTAAATAGCGGTGTCGTTCCCGGCACCAGGAAACACCCCACTAAACGCATTCCCATTAAATTGCTGTATTAGTGGATGCGATTCAACGCCCTTGTTGCGCCCGGCTTGATGTCAGGACGAGGCTTTTGAAACCCGCTAGAGGCGTCTCATAAGATTTGCGATGTCCGAAACGTCTCGCATGATTTAATGGAGTCTTGTGAGAAGTCGTGATCTGGATCTCGCTGTCGCTGGTCAATATCTTGATATGCATATTTAAATGACCCATTCAGCTATTTTAAATATGTATTCGCCAGATTCTCCCAGGGCCCGGGATTCATTGGCTGCACTGGGGAGACTTCACCAGGGTGCTGCTTTCTACTGGTCCATACAGACGTGGACCCGTTGTAATAGCACCTGGGGCGACCCCCAGGCCATTGGAGATCGATGGGTGGCCAGACATTGAGCAAGGTGTTAGCCTGGCACTCGCACTGGCACCTTGACACTACCAGCTTGACACTTTGACATCACCATTCAGGCATCTTGGCAGTGCTACCCTGGCACTGCCATGGTGCCTGGTGGTGCTGCCAGGTTGCCCAAGCCAGGTAGGCTGTGTGCAGTGGAGGGATCCAGTGGCTGCAGTGGGGTCACTGAGGGGGGTTGAAAGATCCCGGAGTAGTCCTCATGCAGTGGCAAGCTGAGCTCACCAGTTTCAGTTGAATCGCGCCCATTATTGCGTTGGAGCTTGTGACTGTGCGAAGTGAGAGATGTTTTTAATTGTAATTCTGCAGGTTGCTGAATTGTGTATTTTTGTGCAAGCTGGTATCCTAGAACTGTCTCTTTAACAACATAATCAGTTAATGGAACAAAATGCAACTACTTGGAGAATTTATTTTTTAATAGTTTATTTCAACATTCCTTCCCCTGGACATTTTGTCATCTTCAGATTTTTCGAAAATTGTGAGTTCCCATGGCTCGCCAAAATTGAGGAAATCTACCCAGTGAATTGATGAGAAAAAGAGTTTACTTCTAGTGGATGAACTTGAATGTGTGTTTCCTATTGGCCCTCTGGGGTAGAGAATTGAAAAGATTCACAACCCTCTGTGTAAAGAAATTGCTCCTCATCTCGGTCCTAAGTGGCATCCCCTTTATTTTGAAATTGTGCCCTTTGGTTCTAGACTCCCCAACCAAAGGAAACATCTTACTTGCATCGACCCTGCATATATTTTTATAAATATATGGATATATATATAAAAAATATTTTTCTTCACAAAATTTGACTGATTGTGATGGATCTTATTTTGAAGCTTTATTCACGATGGAATGTTCTATTTAAGGTAAAGGCCTGCAAAATATTAAATAGACCAATACTGTTTTTTTCAAATAGTGATTCAAGTAGTGAATACAAGGTGCCTCTAAATGACAGGTATATTTCCCCCCCGCAAGTAACCAATTGGTTTGGGTGTGTACCAGCCATCGAAACCAAGGCTGTATGCTCTTAACTGTTGCATTTCAAAACATGCTCAAAACCATGACCTTGAGATTCAGAGTCGCATTATCTACCAGCTGAGCCAGCCAGGTATTGTAGAAACTCCCTGCACAAACTTGTTCACCTGTTTAACTTATTCCAATAAATCTTTTAGCCTTTAAAGTTGAACTGGCCTGGGAACAAAACGGCAGTCATCCATTATCTTGGTAGAGGAGCCAAGTGTGCATGTGCAACTGTTGTGACACCTTTCTGGTCAGTGGCAGGAGTAACAGTGTAAATATATAATATTAGATGAAAGACCATCAAATCCTTTTAAAAAGTGCCTGTGAAGACTTTAAGGAGTTGCTATCATTTGCAAAGGAACTCGAACTATAGCCGACACAGAAATGAAATTTGACATTTTCTTGTCTGCGATGTGCAGACAAAATAAGCCAAATGGCCTCCTTCTGAGCTGTAGCAATCTTGTGATTCTGTGTGCTACAGAAATTACAGAAATCTGTTATCTCATGTGAGCCACAATTTGCTTCCAATTTTATATTTTAAAAAATCAGAATAGGCCTTCATTCAACTTCCTTATATTTAACAATTAAAAAGATTGTGTAGATCTTTCTTAAAATGTTGTTTTAATTTCCTTGCCCATGTTGGATAAACTTGTTTGCTAAGCCATGGATTCACAATGTGCTTTGTGCAGCATTCAATTCATGCACAGGTCAGAGGTGACTAATGGAGCTGTTCCAGCTAACTTAGAAATCATCTATAAAGCAATCTGTTTTCCAAACATGTTCTTGGCCACAATTTCATAGTTAGAAATAATAAAGATTTCATTCATCATGAACAAAAAGAGAATAGAGACTTTATTTAATGGTTGACCCAACATATCACAATAGGCAATCGCTATGTGAACCTCGCAACATATTCAGTTTGAAATCTTTTTTAAAAATTAATATTAGTCATAAGCATAATGTATTTCCCGTTCAACAATGCCTGGTGCCCGGTTGTTTTGCTTTCAGATTTCTGTTTGTGGTCTTTAGTTTTGACATGATGCGCTAGTTGTTAACTTTGGTAATGGAGTATTAAAATATGTCACCACCACTGCTCATTTGTGACTCTGTTCCAATGCAAGTAAGATTTCCAGACTGGAAAATACTCCGTAGTTCTGAGTCTTACGTAGGAACATGTCTTTTCATCAGAACAGCTACTCGTTTTAGTAGGAATGGACAATGAGTGAGAATAAACATCTGGTGTGGTTTTAATATAATTATGTATCCCAATTATTTGTGTCAGAAAGACACTGCTGATTTGGGTGAGGAATAGATCAGCTAATAGAGAACCTCGTACAATGTCCAAACTGGAGTCCAAACCTTGCCAGAGTTCTGCATGTTTAGATTCTTTGCACGAAATGGCACTTGACAACTTGGCAAACGTAAGAATATCTAATTAATTCATAAGAAAATGGCATTTAACTGTTAGTTATTGTAAGATCAAAGTGCACTGCTTTATAAAGGACCAAGTGTTACATGGTGCCTTTCCACTGGATTAATTTAGCATAACTTGATTACAAGTGTGTTATGACACAAGATATGTCACTTGTACATCAATTCTATTCCAATGGGATGCCCTGCATGTCAACATATGCCATGAATGCTCTTCTTTCCAAATTTCTACTTCTAATTTTGAGCCGATGCTTTCTTGTGGTAGAAAAGTATTAATATCAAATCTTTCAACATGATTACTTACAAAGCTGTTCTGACATTCTGCCAGTTTATTAGTGTTTCAGATAGCATGATTATCCTGAAAGCTGAATTGAACAAATTGAGGGTGAATTTCATCACTGGAGCACAACTGCTAGACAGTGGTATTGGTATAGGACATGGACAGCATGGTAGCACAGTGGTTAGCACTGGGTCCCAGGTTTGATGCCTGGCTTGGGTCACTGTCTGTGCGGAGTCTGAACGTTCTCCCTGTGTTTGCGTGGTTTCCTCCGGGTGCTCCGGTTTCTTCCCATAAGTCTCGAAAGATGTGCTGTTCGGTAATTTGGACATTCTGAATTCTCCCTCAGTGTACCCGAACAGATGCTGGAATGTGGCGACTAGATGCTTCTCACAGTAACTTCATTGCAGTGTTAATGTAAGCCTACTTGTGGCAATAAAGATTATTATTATGATTCATGGGTTAATTTTCCTCTGCATGACTTCACCAAGGAAAAGAGCTCATAACTTGGGAGGGGCGGGAAACCTGGGCAGTTCCTTCACAAAACAGAAAGTTCACACTAAAAATAAGGAGGGCAAGGCAATTCTGGTGGTGGACACACAATCAGCAGGTTGGAAGATCTACGTGGGGCCAGAAGGAATGTTGAGTGACTCCTGCAAATTGGATCTGAGTTTTGCAAGTAGAGTAGGATCCATATTTAAATATTTTTATTGGGCACCTGCCAGTTTCAGACAGAAGCAATATACAGGGCAGCATGGTGGCAAAGTGGTTAGCACTGCTGCCTTACCGCACCGAGGTCCCAAGTTCGATCCTGGCTCTGGTTCACTGTCCGTGTGGAGTTTGCACGTCCTCCCGTGTTTGCGAGGGTCTCACATCCACAACCCAAAAGATGTGCAGGGTAGGTGGATTGGCCACGCTAAATTGCCCCTTAATTGGAAAAAGATAATTGGATACTCTAAATTTATAAAAAAATAGAAAAAAAATGCGATAGACATATACTTCAAGGCCTGCTCAAAAATAGAGCTGGTTAGACCTCGACAGGCTAGTGAGTTAAAAACATTTGAACAGAACAGTGGTGCAGACAAAATCCACCTGCATTGGGAAAGTTGGTGGGTTTTGGAATGAAATGACATTGAATAGATAGGGCGATTCTGCTGTGCTGAGGAGCAACATTGTGCTAAATGAGAAGTAAGCTTGTAACTCATGACACGATGCTGTCATGGTGATTTTGGCTCAGAAGTAAGAGCTTTCTGAGTTTTGATAGCAGGACTGTGTTGATTAGGAAGGTTCTACAGATCGCCTATTAGAAAATGACGTTGTTCTGGAAAGGATAAGACTTGCATTGGGAAGGAAAATGAGGAATTTATCAGGAATTTATCTCAGGAAATGGTAGCATGCCGCAGAAAATGATTGAAAATGTTTTGGGACTATTTGTGGGTATAACTGTTTGTACTGGAATGATTAGTTTTTACTCATATTTGATTCCCTGGCTTTGTGATAAGGCTATATGCAGGAGACAGGAAGGTAGACAGATTCTGTCAGCTTCAATAGTTCAATAACGTTTCTGCTGCAGTCTCCATTTGTGCTTTTGTGTCCAATTAGTGCGTCTCCATAGCATTACTTGGACAGTACATTTTTTTGCAAATATCCTGCAGACTAAGTTTCCATTGAGACAATGTGAATGTGATGTTTAGACTTTGGTAGTCATGGCCTGTTAGGTACTTCTGTACATTGTATAAGTTTACAGAAATATGTCTATTCATTCTGAAATAAATTAGTTGTATAAGAATTCAGGATAGTAATCTCGCAAAACTGCAGGGGAAAGGGACCATATGGTCAACTACAGTTAAAATATTTGTGCCATTGTAACATTCCTAACATGTGATGCTTCTTCATCTTCAGCTACATAGAGGGATTATCACTGAAAGAGACATCTAAATGTTACTAACAAAACATTGCTATTGTCTGTGACATGATAAGATAAGGCAAAGTGCCTTAATATCACCAATGTATTCGTTCACATAGTTAAAAGAACAGACAGGAAAGCCACAAGTACAAATCTGGAGAAAATATTTTTTAAATAGCAGTTGCTTTGATGGCTTCTCACAGAAAAAGTTACAAAGGGTATTAAGGAATATGGTAGGATGAATTCTGCAGTAAATTAGTCTGAATTTACCAAGACATTTACTTGTTCAATGAATGCTCAGGGAAGCAGAATGGATAAGTCAGTTTGTACACATTAAGAGTTTAGATAAAGGTTTAGCCGACTGGGGCATACATGTTTAAATTCATTTTAGACTACTTTGCTTATTAATCATTTCATCAAAGCTGTATGTCAAACCTTAAGTCGGAACAAGAGAGCAATATCGTAACCTTTTTATAAAAATGTATGTACATTATACGTGAGAGAGATGAGAAAATCCTGAAAATGTAATAAAATCTTCTCTCAAGACCTGACAATGCATAGCAATCCTTCTTAAATATCATGCAATGTACTAAGATTATTGCATCATGCATTCTATGAAATGGAGATTTTGAAGGTGGATCAAGGAGCTAGTTCAAAATTATCACACTGATTCCTGCAGCAATCCAGATTGTTCTTGCAGTAATATGGCTCACCATATCTTTCAAAACAAATACATACAAGAAGAAACATATAGGACACAATACAAATCTCAAACATCTTGCTTCTGGCCAAATGTTACTTTTCGAATGTGCATCCGGCGTGAGGGTATTTCAAGTGAAACTCCCCATTTTCATGCAATCTGTGCTTCAGCTGATGGTACACTGATACTCTAAACATTTGTTGCTGACTGTGTTTTAATTGGCATCAAGGTTTGCTGCATAGGTTTTGCCCAAGGGAAAGATGCTGGTGTTTTTTTTTTGCTGACAATACTTTTTTCCCTTCCCTCACATACTGCAGTATTTTATCACTCTGTATTGCCTGTATCTAAATTCTAACCTTTGGATGACTACTTTACTACAACCTGCAGCATTCTGGTGGCATCATTACAAAAATATAGTGTTATGGAGGAATTAAACGCAAAAATATTTTTTAGATTACAAGCACACGGAACAGTGTTTTAATAGCACTAAACATTTGGCATGCTGCTAGGTGCAGAGAGAGTCTTTCAGGGCTCAGTGGATCCTGTGAGCTTTCTTGCTATGTAAATACAATTTATGATGTGCTTCTATGTTTGTATGCCATCCTTGCATCTATTTGCACTGTACCGCATTAGTACTATTAATGTATATTCTAGATAGTTACTTGGAATACATTAACAAAGTGAAGCAACTGATTTAATATAATGTAAATTTTAGCATAACATAGGGAAAGTTAGGTAAAATGCAGCCCAAAGATCAATATTTGAAGGAATTTATTTCAAGTATTAAAAAAACATTTTTTTTTGTTGCATTTTGTGACAGGAGCACAGCAATGCAAATAAAAGTATGAATCTAACCCTCTCCTTGAGTTTTATTGTGTGATTTATTGTCATATTATTTCATCACGTGAATTAGCCATCTCTGGCCCACATTTTCATCCCTGGGTCAGGAGGACAGATCGGGTGATTTCCCGGCTCAGCTACACCACCTTTAAAAATGCCCTCCAGAGGTGGGATATTTGGTCAAGGTGGGGGCAAGGGTGGGTGACCCGAGAACAAATCCGCAGGCTTCCGGGTGTAGAGGCGGGTTGGGCGCAAAGGCCTGCCTTTGTACCCTGGCACTGGGCTTGAATAAATAAAAGGTAATAATAATAAAACAAAAAGCAGCCCACCAGACCTCATTCCTCACTGCCTCACATACACGCTATGCCCAATCCATGCCAATCAATGCCAACCCATGTCCCCTACCCAGCCCCCAAAGTCATCAGACCCCTGTGACAACTTAGTGTCTCTCTCTACCCAACCTCATGGACCCTCACACCCTATGTCAACTTAATGTCCCTCCACCCACCATCATTTACCCATACCCCTGTGTCAGCATAATGGAAACACATGTCCCCACCACACGTTGGCCTTATCCCTCCATGCCAACTCAACTAGTATCCTTGGACAGTTGCTGACAGCTTCAACACTTCTTGGATAGCTTTGACAACTCCTTTACAGTTCTTGGACAAATGGCTATGACCTGGACAGCTGGGCAGTTCCTGCACAGCTGGACAGTTCCTGCACAGCTGGACAGTTCCTGCACAGTTGGAAACATATTTTATAGCTTGACAATTCCAACGAGTTGTGTGGAAATAAAAGTGCATAATCATGTTCACTTTTAACAACCCCAAAGGGTGTTTTACTCTGCCAAAAATGTCCTGGAACCCTATCCAAACTTTACCTGTTCTAATCTACATACTCCAATGTCCACACACCAGTTCTTCCAAATTCCCACTTGCATGGGGGGAGCTGTTGACTTAAATAACCATTGCCTCTGGAAAACCCCGGCCTGACTCCAGGCCCACTTCCACATTGATGGGAAATTCTGGGGTCGGCAGTGGGACTTTGAAATTTCGGCTATTTCAACAATTTTCATCCTGAGAGAGAGGCAGAAATCAGGGCCAGTTTTCAAAGGTAGTCCCATCAAATGTTTCCCTCCAATGTGTAGCAGGCTATTTTGTAGGGTGTTTTCAGTTACTTAAAAATTAACTTCAATCATTAATTTTATGCAAACACAAAACGGAGTCAATTGTGTGTGCTCTTGCCTGGCATTAAAGGGGCAGAAATGGGCTCAAAATGTGTTCCGTAGACTTACTTCCCCATTATAGTGACAAGTCGGCTTAATTTTGAAAGGGGATCCCACTGGTGGGATTTACTGTAGCCGCCGAAGTCAATTAACTTGTGGCTGGCTTGCCATATTCAGTGTGCCAGGACCCACCGTAGCGGGACGGAAAATCCTAGCCATTGTTTAACCTTCACTGCCTCGGAGCTCGGGTCAATGCCTCAAGCATCCGCTACTTACCTTGCTGACAGCATCTGCGGCCCAATTTTTAGTGTTCAATTTGGCAAGCTGTGTTGGGCTCTTGGACTTCTAAATGTCTCAAAATGATGGCTGGGATTTAATGTAGCTGCAAGAACAGGCATGTGGGGGGGGGGCGGGAATGGGGTTGCATTGGGGTGCAGAAGAATTGGGTGAGAGTACCCGCTTCCAATTGCCAGTTTTGGGAAAACTGTCCCCAATATGGTCAGGGGCAGGAAGGGCCTTACAGGGAGCCGGGACGGACCACACCACCTCCTCCTCCCTCGGGGTGCCCGATGGCCCCCAGGCCTCTACATGGGTGGGGGATGCGAACGGACTGGCCATCCGACGCCCCCCCGACATCTGGCGCTGCCAGTCCTGGAGGCCCGTGCTGGTATCAACAGGGGTCTGCAGGTTTGCAGCCATGGAGCCCAGGGTGTTGGCAAACCCTGTCTGTGACAGTGCGACGCCGGCTCGCACATGGCCACTGGCGCCGATGCCCTCAGCGATGGCCTGCAGAGACTGGGCCATGGCCTGCTGAGACTGGGCCATGGCCTGCAGAGACTGGGCTATGGCGTTGAGCGCCTCTGCCATCTGGCGCTGGCACTGGCTCATGGCCTCCTGTGAGAGGACAGCCATTTCCTGGGCCACAGACGCCGCCTGCACGGAAGGCCCCAGGCCTCGCAAACCGTTCCCCATGTCTGACACCGTCGCACCCATTGCCTCCACCGCGGACGCGACCCGTGCGGTGTCAGCCTGGGTGGCACGCATGACCGGCACCACTCCCAGCTCCTGGACGCGGGTGGACTCCTCCACCTGCGACCGCAGCCGCCGCAAGCCGCCCGTCACCCTCTTCGTTCGTCTCCGGGTCGGTGGTTGCATCGGATCTATGTGTGGGTGTGGTAACTGCAGGAACCCGGGATCCATCTGGGCGGCAGATGTTCGCTTGGGCTGGGCTGCCCTCCGACCGCCCGGTCCCTCTGCTGCTCCTACCTCCACCTTCTGTACCGGGACGGCTGTGTTGTGCGCACCAGTGAGTGTACCAGACGCCTCATCACTAAAGTGCCCAACCGTGGTGAGTGTTTCTGCGATGGTGGAGGGTGTTGGTGACAGCAGTGGCGTTGTGTCGTGCTCTTCGTCCCACTCTGAGTCCATGGCACTTTGGGGTGGGGGTTCGTCTCCACCCATCCACTCTGAGTCACTGTCCGGTATTTCGTCTTCCTGGGTAGTGCTGTCCCGGGTAGGGGTGTCCTGGGTAGTGCTGTCCCGGGTAGGGGTGTCCTGGGTAGTGGTGTCCTGGGTAGTGGTGTCCTGGGTAGTGGTGTCCTGGGTAGTGGTGTCCTGGCTTGGATGTGACGGGGGCCTGTGGCTGCCCCCCTCATCGCTGGGTGGTCGCTCCCGCACGTGACGGGGGTGTCGTCTCCCTGTTGCTCCAGGTCTCTCCATCTCCCGTGGTGTGCGAGGGGCATCCTGTGGGCGTCGCATGCTGGAGGGTCCGGGTCTCTCCGTCTCCCGTGGTCTCCGAGGGGCATCCTGCGGGCGTCGCATGCTGGAGGGTGCGGGTCTCTCCGTCTCCCGTGGTCTCCGAGGGGCATCCTGCGGGCATCGCATGCTGGAGGGTGCGGGTCTCTCCGTCTCCCGTGGTCTCCGAGGGGCATCCTGCGGACGTCGCATGCTGGAGGGTGCGGGTCTCTCCGTCTCCCGTGGTCTCCGAGGGGCATCCTGCGGGCGTCGCATGCTGGAGGGTGCGGGTCTCTCCGTCTCCTGTGGTCTCCGAGGGGCATCCTGCGGGCGGTCTGCATCTGCGGGGATGGGTGCCTGGACGTTTGGTCCTGCGATACACAATGAAGCATACATGGTTAGACATCAGGCAGTGCTCAGGTGATACGGGGGAGGGGGATATAGGGGAGGGGGGATATGGGGGATATTGGGGATATGGGGGAGGGGGGATATGGGGGAGGGGGATATGGGGGAGGGGGGATATGGGGGAGGGCGGATATGGGGGATATGGGGGAGGGGGGATATGGGGAGGGGGATATGGGGGATATGGGGAGGGGGGATATGGGGGAGGGGGGATATGGGGGATATGGGGGAGGTGGGATATGGGGGAGGGGTGGATATGGGGGAGGGGGGGATATGGGGGAGGGGGGATATAGGGGATATGGGGGAGGGGGGATATGGGGGAGGGGGGATATGGGGGATATAGGGGAGGGGGGATATGGGGGAGGGGGGATATGGGGAGGGAGGATATGGGGGATATGGGGAGGGGGGATATGGGGGATATGGGTGAGGGGGGATATGGGGAGGGGGATATGGGGGAGGGGGGATATGGGGGAGGGGGGTATGGGGGATATGGGGGAGGGGGGATATGGGGAGGGGGGATATGGGGAGGGGGGATATGGGGGGGGGGGATATGGGGGAGGGGGGATATGGGGGATATGGGGGAGGGGGGATATGGGTGAGGGGGATATGGGGGAGGGGGGATATGGGGAGGGGGATATGGGGGATATGGGGAGGGGGGATATGGGGGAGGGGGGATATGGGGGATATGGGGGAGGGGGGATATGGGGGATATGGGGGAGGGGGGATATGGGGGAGGGGGGAAATGGGGGATTTGGGGGAGGGGGGATATGGGGGAGGGGCGGATATGCGGGAGGGGGGATATGGGGGAGGGGGCATATGGGGGAGGGGGGATATGGGGAGGGGGGGATATGTGGAGGCTCACCCTGCCTGCTCTGACGAGGTCGTTCACCTTCTTGTGGCACTGGGTGCCTGTCCGTGGTGTCAGGGCCACAGCGGTGACGGCCTCTGCCACTTCCCTCCACAGACGCCGGCTGTGGCGTGGGGCAACTCTGCGGCCGTGCCCGGGATACAGGGCGTCCCTCCTCTGCTCCACCGCGTCCAGGAGCGCCTCCACATCGCGTGACTCGAACCTCGGGGCTGAGCGACGGCCAGCCATCCAGTCGGGTGTTGCGGCCGGGTGTTCCGGTCGGGTGGGGGAGAGCAGCGCGGCCTTATGAGCCGTCACGCCGTGCAGCGCGGATCCCGTTACGTCGCTGCTAGCCCATTTCGGGCCGGAGACTATCGACCCATTTTTCCGACGTGACGCAAGTCGGATTTGCGCCATTTTTTGCGCCGATCGGACTTTCCGCCGATAACAGAGAATTTTGCCCCTGGTCTCTACCTGCCGGCAGCGCTCAGGGGAAACGCTAGAGGAATTTGTGGAAAAGCTCACCGCGCTCGCCAGGAACTGCAATCATTAGGCTGTGATGGAGGAAGTCCATATGAACCTGCACATCCAAGACGCTTTTGTGTCCAGCATCCGTTCGACCTATATCCGGCAGCGACTCCTCGAAAATGGAGCAAAAGACCTCCAGGACATGGTAACGCTCGCCACCTCGCTGTAAGTGGCCCGCCACAATCTAGGCACGTAGCCCGCGGACCCTGCGAGCCCCCCTCCGACTATCCCCAGAGTCGACCGCGCTACAGGCCTGCGCCATGCGGCGATCCGTCCAGACCGGGGGCACACCGTGCTATTTTGTGGGCAGGGCCAGCACCCACGTCCACGTTGCCCAGCCCGCTCCGCCATCTGCAGCGACTGCAAGTAGAAGGGTCTGCCTGGCCAGGCCCAAGTGCCAGAAACAAAAAGACCATCAGGCCCGAAAATCAGGCTTACAGGCCCGCAGGCCTCGCAATGCGGCTGCGCACCGACCGGACACGCCCCCTTCTGATGCGTCACCTGCCTCGTGCAAATCATGTGGGCAGCCATCTTGGCGGCAGCCATCTTCACGACCCGACACGTGCGACCGACGGTGGCGGCCATTTTGTGAATCCAACTCGGCTGAGGACTCGGACCACCCGCAGCGATCACCCTCGACCAAACGCGGCCAAAGCACCTGCAGAATTCCATGATGCAGGTCCAGGTCAACGGGTGCGACACTCCCTGCCTCTTTGACTTCGGGAGCATGGAGAGCTTTATCCACCCAGAAACGGTAAGGCGCTGCTCCTTGCGCACCCATCCCACGTCCCAAACCATAGCCCTCGCCTCCGGGTCCCACTCTGTCCAAATCAAGGGGTATTGTATTGCGGACCTCTCGATCCAGGGCGCCGAATACGCTTGATTCAAACTTTATATCCTCCCTCACCTCTGCGCCCCCCTGCTGCTCGGGCTGGATTTCCAATGCAGCCACCGAAGCCTGTCAATGAAGTTCGGCAGACCCTTGCCCCCCCCCCTCACGGTATGCAGCCTTGCGACACTGAAAGTTGCACCCCCCACTCTATTCGCGAACCTCACTCCCGACTGTAAGCCAATTGCCACCAGGAGCCAAGCTGGAAGAAGACATGACTTTTATCAAGTCAGAGGTCCAGCGTTTACTGGGAGAGGGGGTCTTCGAGGCTAGCAACAACCCCTGGAGAGCACAAGTGGTGGTAGTACGGTCCGGGGAAAAGAAACGGATAGCCTTGGACTATAGCCAGACCATAAACCGCTTCACGCAGCTCGATGCGTACCCCCTTCCTCGCATAGCAGAAATGGTAAATCGGATCACCCAATACCGGGTATTTTCCACAGTCGATCTCAAATCTGCCCAGCACCAGCTCCGTATCCGACCGGAAGACCGCCCCTATACTGCTTTCGAAGCAGCCAGCTGGCTCTTCCACTTCCTCAGGGTGCCCATCGGCGTCACAAATGGGTTCTCCGCCTTCCAGAGGGCGATGGACCAAATAGTAGACCAGTACGGCTTGCGGGCTACATACCCGTACTTGGACAATGTGACCATCTGCAGGACCATGACACGAACCTTGAAAAGTTCCTCCAGACAGCCCGGGCCCTCAACCTGACCTGTAGCAAGGTAAAATGCGTTTTCCACACAACCCAACTCGCCATTCCTCGGCTATGTTGTGGAAAATGGGGTCCTAGGTCCCGACCCCGACCGCATGCGCCCTCTTAAGGAACTTTCCCTCCCCCCTAGCCTCAAGGCCCTCAAATGGTGCTTGGGGCTTTTCTCCTATTACGCCCAGTGGGTCCCCAAATATGCAGACAAAGCCCGCCCACTCATAAAGACCACGGCATTTCCCCTGACGGCTGAGGCCTGGTCGGCCTTCAGCCGTATCAAGGTCGACATCATCAAGGTCGTAATGCGGTGGACGAAACCATCCCTTTCCAGGTAGAGAGCGATGTGTCAGACATCGCTCTGGCTGCTACACTCAACCAGGCAGGCAGGCCAGTAGCTTTCTTCTCCCGGACCCTCATTGCCTCCGAGATTCGGCACTCTGAAGTCGAAAAGGAGGCACAGCCATTGTGGAGGCCGTGCGGCACTGGAGGCGCTACCTAGCCGGTAGGAGGTTCACCCTCGTTACCGACCAACGGTCGGTAGCCTTCATGTTTGATAACACACAACGGGGGAAAATTAAAAATGATAAAATCTTGAGGTGGAGGATCGAACTATCCACCTACACGTACGATATCAAGTATCGTCCAGGGGAGCTCAACGAGCCCCCAAATGCCCTGTCCTGCAGCACGTGTGCCAACGCACAGGAGGATCGCCTGCGGGCCATCCACAATGACCTCTGTCACCCGGGGTTTACCCGGCTCGCCCACTTTATCAAGTCCCGCAACCTACCTTACTCCACCAAGGAGGTCAAGGTCATGAACAGGGCTTGCCAGATCTGCATGGAGTGTAAACCGCACTTCTACCGGCCAGACAAGGCTCGCCTCATAAAGGCCTCGGGGCCCTTTGAGCGACTAACGTGGACTTTAACTGTCCCTCCCATCCACCAACCGCAATACCTACTTCCTAACCGTCATCGACGAGTTCTCCCGCTTCCCATTCGCCGCCCCCTGTCCCAACATGACCTCAGCCACCGCGATTAAGGCACTGCACAGCATCTTCACCCTGTTTGGTTTCCCCACTTATATCCACAGCGACCAGGGTACATCGTTCATGAGCGATGAACTGCGTCATATCTGCTCAGCAAGGGCAATGCCTCGAGCAGAACGACCAGTTATAACCCCGGGGAAACGGGCAGGTGGAGAGGGAGAACGCGACAGTTTGGAAGGCTGTCCTCCTGGCCCTAAGGTCGAGAAGTCTCCCAACCACCCGCTGGCAGAAGGTCCTACCCGATGCCCTACACTCCATTAGGCCGCTCCTCTGCACGGCCACGAATGAGACTCCTCACAACCACTTGTTTGTCTTTCCCAGGAAGTCCATCTCCGGGGTCTCACTTCCACCTTGGCTGACGACTCCGGGACCCATTCTTCTCCGGAGGCACACGAGGAGCCATAAAATAGACCCCCTGGTCGAGAGTGTCCGACTACTCCATGCGAACCCCCGATACGCCTATGTCGAGCACCCCGACGGCAGGCAAGACATGGTTTCCCTCCGGGATCTGGCACCCGCTGGTTCTCCCACTACAGATGCCCCCCCTCTCACGGTTTCCCTGCAGGACCTGGCACCACCGACCGCACATGCACCCTAGCGCCCACCCTCCACACTCCCTGCCGGCGCCGGCACTGCTACCCCCAGCCCCAGCTATCCCCCCTGCACCCCGACCCCCTACCCTGACCCGGACCAAAGCTCTGACCACCGTGCTCCCGGATGTACCCTCACCTAAGACGTCCATGTCCGCCGACCACCGCCCGAGCTGAGGAGGTCGACAAGGACGACCAGGCCGCCGAAACGAATAGACTTGTGATTCCACTTCACCCCCACCGGACTTTGTGTTTATTTTAAACGTGATGAATGGTTACTGTGTTACTGTACCCTTATCATCATGTAAGGTGATGTCCCCTTTAAGAGCGGGCTTGGAACCCTGGGGGACTCCGCCCACCAGGGAGCCTTAAAAAAGGGGCAGCTCTGTAGGTGGCACCTAGTAAGCACCCGTCTCGGCATCAGGCTAGTTCTCAGCTTATTAAAGCCTTCTTTACTATTCTACTCTCTTGCGTTGTTATTGAGGGTACGACACTAAAGTCAAAACCTATCCCGAATCATTTTGACCTGTGCTGGGCCCTAACAGATGAACAAGATGTTTTAGGCGTGAGCATTTTATTAATATATATTTTTACTTATTAAAATTATTGGCAAAAAGTACTAAAATATAATAGCTATTATATCTGATAAATGATCGGAAATTACACCCAAAACATGTTGTTTAAATTACCTGAAGAAGCAAGTTAAACATTTTGTTGAAAGGGGTTTTGGACAGAAGATGAACTCATCATTTAAGTTCACTGTCAGAGATGCTAGTTGCGCTATTTAAGTGAAAAACTTGGTTGGGATTTTCCAATTTCTCCTGTGGCAGGATGGAAAAGTTGATGGACCAGGTCCATTGACTTCAGAAGGTAATTTCTCGACCCACAGCAGGCAAGATTGGACCAAGCGCAGGGCTAAATCGCTGGCTTTGAAAGCAGACCATGGCAGGCCAGCAGCACGGTTCGATTCGATGTCGGCGGCGTGATGGTGGAGAGGATACCCGAGACACTACACGTGTAGTGTCTCCCACCCGCCCTCCTCCTCTAACCTAATAATAAAACCCATTGGTCTGAGGTAAGTACCATATTTTTATTATATTATTATTATTTTTTATAAAAATTTAATTTAGTTGTTAGCTAGATCTTGGTAGAAAGTTAGAGGAATGGCAGGGAAGGGAGTACAATGTTCCTCCTGCAGGATGTTTGAGGTGAGGGATGCAGTTAGTGTCCCTGCTGATTTTACCTGCAGGAAGTGCTGCCATCTCCAGCTCCTCCAAGACCGAGTTAGGGAACTGGAGCTGGAGTTGGAAGAACTTCGGATCATTCGGGAGGCAGAAGGGGTCATAGATAGCAGCTTCAGGGAATTAGTTACACCAAAGATTGGAGATAGGTGGGTAACTGTAAGAGGGACTGGGAAAAAACAGTCAGTGCAGGGATCCCCTGCGGTCGTTCCCCTGAGAAACAAGTATACCGCTTTGGATACTTGTGGGGGGGGGGACTTACCAGGGGTAAGCCATGGGGTACGGGCCTCTGGCACGGAGTCTGTCCCTGTTGCTCAGAAGGGAAGGGGGGAGAGGAGCAGAGCATTAGTAATTGGGGACTCTATAGTCAGGGGCACAGATAGGAGATTTTGTGGGAGCGTGAGAGACTCACGTTTGGTAAGTTGCCTCCCAGGTGCAAGGGTACGTGATGTCTCGGATCGTGTTTTCCGGGTCCTTAGGGGGGAGGGGGAGCAGCCCCAAGTCGTGGTCCACATTGGCACCAACGACATAGGTAGGAAAGGGGACAAGGATGTCAGGCAGGCTTTCAGGGAGCTAGGATGGAAGCTCAGAACTAGAACAAACAGAGTTGTTATCTCTGGGTTGTTGCCCGTGCCACGTGATAGTGAGATGAGGAATAGGGAGAGAGAGCATTTAAACACGTGGCTACAGGGATGGTGCAGGCGGGAGGGTTTCAGATTTTTGGATAACTGGGGCTCTTTCTGGGGAAGGTGGGACCTCGACAGACAGGATGGTCTACATCTGAACCTGAGGGGCACAAATATCCTGGGGGGGAGATTTGTTAGTGCTCTTTGGGGGGGTTTAAACTAATGCAGCAGGGGCATGGGAACCTGGATTGTAGTTTTAGGGTAAGGGAGAATGAGAGTATAGAGGTCAGGAGCACAGATTTGACGTCGCAGGAGGGGGCCAGCGTTCAGGTAGGTGGTTTGAAGTGTGTCTACTTCAATGCCAGGAGTATACGAAACAAGGTAGGGGAACTGGCAGCGTGGGTTGGTACCTGGGACTTCGATGTTGTGGCCATTTCGGAGACATGGATAGAGCAGGGACAGGAATGGATGTTGCAGGTTCCGGGGTTTAGGTGTTTTAGTAAGCTCAGAGAAGGAGGCAAAAGAGGGGGAGGTGTGGCGCTGCTAGTCAAGAGCAGTATTACGGTGGCGGAGAGGATGCTAGATGGGGACTCTTCTTCCGAGGTAGTATTGGCTGAAGTTAGAAACAGGAAAGGAGAGGTCACCCTGTTGGGAGTTTTTTATAGGCCTCCTAATAGTTCTAGGGATGTAGAGGAAAGGATGGCGAAGATGATTCTGGATATGAGCGAAAGTAACAGGGTAGTTATTATGGGAGACTTTAACTTTCCAAATATTGACTGGAAAAGATATAGTTCGAGTACAATAGATGGGTCGTTTTTTGTACAGTGTGTGCAGGAGGGTTTCCTGAAACAATATGTTGACAGGCCAACAAGAGGCGAGGCCACGTTGGATTTGGTTTTGGGTAATGAACCAGGCCAGGTGTTGGATTTGGAGGTAGGAGAGCACTTTGGGGACAGTGACCACAATTCGGTGACGTTTACGTTAATGATGGAAAGGGATAAGTATACACCGCAGGGCAAGAGTTATAGCTGGGGGAAGGGCAATTATGATGCCATTAGACGTGACTTGGGGGGGATAAGGTGGAGAAGTAGGCTGCAAGTGTTGGGCACACTGGATAAGTGGGGCATGTTCAAGGATCAGCTACTGCGTGTTCTTGATAAGTATGTACCGGTCAGACAGGGAGGAAGGCGTCGAGTGAGGGAACCGTGGTTTACCAGGGAAGTGGAATCTCTTGTTAAGAGGAAGAAGGAGGCCTATGTGAAGATGAAGTGTGAAGTTTCGGTTGGGGCGATGGATAGTTACAAGGTAGCGAGGAAGGATCTAAAGAGAGAGCTAAGACGAGCAAGGAGGGGACATGAGAAGTATTTGGCAGGAAGGATCAAGGAAAACCCAAAAGCTTTCTATAGGTATGTCAGGAATAAGCGAATGACTAGGGAAAGAGTAGGACCAGTCAAGGACAGGGATGGGAAATTGTGTGTGGAGTCTGAAGAGATAGGAGAGATACTAAATGAATATTTTTCGTCAGTATTCACTCAGGAAAAAGATAATGTTGTGGAGGAGAATGCTGAGCCCCAGGCTAATAGAATAGATGGCATTGAGGTACGTAGGGAAGAGGTGTTGGCAATTCTGGACAGGCTGAAAATAGATAAGTCCCCGGGACCTGATGGGATTTATCCTAGGATTCTATGGGAGGCCAGGGAAGAGATTGCTGGACCTTTGGCTTTGATTTTTATGTCATCATTGGCTACAGGAATAGTGCCAGAGGACTGGAGGACAGCAAATGTGGTCCCTTTGTTCAAAAAGGGGAGCAGAGACAACCCCGGCAACTATAGACCGGTGAGCCTCACGTCTGTAGTGGGTAAAGTCTTGGAGGGGATTATAAGGGACAAGATTTATAATCATCTAGATAGGAATGATATGATCAGGGATAGTCAGCATGGCTTTGTGAAGGGTAGGTCATGCCTCACAAACCTTATTGAGTTCTTTGAGAAGGTGACTGAACAGGTAGACGAGGGTAGAGCAGTTGATGTGGTGTATATGGATTTCAGCAAAGCGTTTGATAAGGTTCCCCACGGTAGGCTATTGCAAAAAATACGGAGGCTGGGGATTAAGGGTGATTTAGAGATGTGGATCAGAAATTGGCTAGCTGAAAGAAGACAGAGGGTGGTGGTTGATGGGAAATGTTCAGAATGGAGTACAGTCACAAGTGGAGTACCACAAGGATCTGTTCTGGGGCCGTTGCTGTTTGTCATTTTTATCAATGACCTAGAGGAAGGCACAGAAGGGTGGGTGAGTAAATTTGCAGATGATACTAAAGTCGGTGGTGTTGTCGATAGTGTGGAAGGATGTAGCAGGTTACAGAGGGATATAGATAAGCTGCAGAGCTGGGCTGAGAGGTGGCAAATAGAGTTTAATGTAGAGAAGTGTGAGGTGATTCACTTTGGAAGGAATAACAGGAATGCGGAATATTTGGCTAATGGTAAAGTTCTTGAAAGTGTGGCTGAGCAGAGGGATCTAGGTGTCCATGTACATAGATCCCTGAAAGTTGCCACCCAGGTTGATAGGGTTGTGAAGAAGGCCTATGGAGTGTTGGCCTTTATTGGTAGAGGGATTGAGTTCCGGAGTCGGGAGGTCATGTTGCAGCTGTACAGAACTCTGGTCCGGCCGCATTTGGAGTATTGCGTACAGTTCTGGTCACCACATTATAGGAAGGACGTGGAGGCTTTGGAGCGGGTGCAGAGGAGATTTACCAGGATGTTGCCTGGTATGGAGGGAAAATCTTATGAGGAAAGGCTGACGGACTTGAGGTTGTTTTCGTTGGAGAGAAGAAGGTTAAGAGGAGACTTAATAGAGGCATACAAAATGATCAGGGGGTTGGATAGGGTGGACAGTGAGAGCCTTCTCCCGCGGATGGATATGGCTGGCACGAGGGGACATAACTTTAAACTGAGGGGTAATAGATATAGGACAGAGGTCAGAGGTAGGTTCTTTACGCAAAGAGTAGTGAGGCCGTGGAATGCCCTACCTGCTACAGTAGTGAACTCGCCAACATTGAGGGCATTTAAAAGTTTATTGGATAAACATATGGATGATAATGGCATAGTGTAGGTTAGATGGCTTTTGTTTCGGTGCAACATCGTGGGCCGAAGGGCCTGTACTGCGCTGTATTGTTCTATGTTCTATGTTCTATGATTCCCGTAACAGCCTCCCTGAACAGGCGCCGGAATGTGGCGACTAGGGGCTTTTCACAGTAACTTCATTTTGAAGCCTACTTGTGACAATAAGCGATTTTCATTTCATTTTCATTTTCATATTCTTTGCTGCAGCTAAGTTTTTCTGCAGTGTCTTTTGCTAAATGTATTATTTACAGTGAATCTGTGTATTGCACCTTATTGGTCAGGTTCCACAAAATGCGCAGAGCTGATGGAAGCTGTGACATTCACAACGAATATGGATGCCCATAATGAACAGCAAGAGAAAGCTTTTCTGTTAAAAGCTAGGTATTTGCTGTACTGGGTGAGTTGGCTGTGTGTAAGGTCAAAGGGCGGTTGGTGGGGGACAATTGGTGGCATGAAGTTAGGATGGGTCTATAAAGGTGCATGAGAAATTGGAGGCATTATGGAGGGTATGAGGAGTGATGAGGAATGGACAGAATGGCAGTGATGGGCATGGAGGGTATGGCGGTGACCAGAGAACCATAGGTTGGTGTGGAGAATGAATGAGGGTTATGAGGTGGCATGGGTGGCATGTATGGGGCATAGGACATAGTGGGGTGTGACAGGTGAAGATTAGAGGCTGTTTTTTGTTCTATTGTTTTCATTACAACTGGGAAGAAGTCCCAGGGTGGGGGGGGGGGTGGGCAGGTCAAGTCGGATCACCCCCGTACTTGGAGGTACGGGGGGGCACCCAGGCAATACGGGGGTGAGGAGCTGTTGTGCTGTGGGGGGAAGGGAAGGTGCCGTCGGGACCAATTTGTGGTGGCAGGGGATCAGAACGATTTGCAGTGCAGGGAAGTAGTTGGCCGTGGGAACCTCGCTACCAGGCCAACTCCTCAGGATGGCAGCCCGATAGCGTGATTTCCTCAGGATTCACTAGTATTCCACGCCATGCATAAATTTGCATGTCTTGGATTACTGAATTGCAGCCCGTTGTACAAGGGCTAGGGGCTCATAAAACTGATGCAATTCAGCTCCAGTGGGAGAACACAATCGCCCAAATGAAGAATCCCACCCATTGTGTATATTCAAGACAGAGATCAATTAATTTCCTAAATACTAATGACATCTGCGGATATGAGGAAAGTATGGCAAAGCAAAATTTACATAAATGATTAACCATGATCTAGTTGAATGGCAGAGCAGGCTAGAAGGGCTGAATGACCTACTCCTATGTTCCTATAGAACATAGAACATACAACAGTACAGCACAGTACAGGCCCTTCGGCCCATGATGTTGTGCCAACCACTTATCCTAATCTAAGATCAACCTAACCTACACCCCTTCAATTTACTGCTGTCCATGTGCCTGTCCAAGAGTCGCTTAAATGTCCCTAATGACTCTGACTCCACCATCTCTGCTGGCAGTGCATTCCACGCTGATTAAATACAGTTGGCAATTTGGACATATATTGTGACTTTTCTTCTAGTTAGCTAACTGACAAAGGAATTTTTAAAAAGCATGGTTCCTACGGTGCAATTACAAACTAAATTGAAACAAGAGGCGGCACGGTGGTACGGTGGTTAGCACTGCTGCCTCACAGCACCAGGGACCCGGGTTCATTTCCAGCATTGGGTGACTGTGTGGAGTTTGCAATTTCTCTCCGTGACTGCGTGGGTTTCCTCCGGGTGCTCAGGTTTCCTCCCACAGTCCAAAGATATGCAGGTTAGGTGGATTGGCCATGATAAATTGCCCTTAGTGTCCAGGGATGTGCAGGTCATGGAGATAGGGCAGGGTGGATGGGAGAGTGAACATGGGTAAAGTGCTTTTTCGAAGGGTCAGGGCAGACTCAATGGGTCGAATGGTCTGCTTCTGCACTGTAGGAATTCTATGATTCTATTCTAAGCTTCATTATATCCATTTTCCCGAATATTTGAAAAGATGCATAAAACATGGCCTATTTTAGGAGGTTAAATGCTGGATTAGATACTATGCTCAACGCCATTTTACTTTAGGGCAGCCTGACATTCTAAATCACCAGACAGGACACTACAACTATAAAGCCAGAGGGCACTAGGTTTCCCGCTCGCTCGGGACCCAGCTACCGAGACAGTCAGAGTCCACGAGCTAGCAAGCACAAACACCATGCGGTAGCTAGTACGTCTGGTCAGGCTACAACAAGGTCACTAGTCAGATCAGTATAGTGTCGACCCATAGCTGAATATGTACAGCAGTTCATCTAGTTGAATAAAACAGTGTTGGATCTTCTCCTGTGTTAGACGTCTGTTTCTAACTTCCCTGCATCGAGTGCAGTCCACATCGAACCAACTTGCCTAACACATCACGGTGCCAGATATTGATCTTGACGGACCTACCTCGAGTGAATTAGCATCGACCAGCAAGCAGCCATCCGGTGAAATGGAAAACATACAGCCTCCTCCACAACTCCGCATCTCCGGCAACCTCGGCGCCAACTGGAAAATCTTCAAGCAAAAGTTCCTCTTGTACATCGAGGCCTCCGACCTCGAGGCAGCATCGGATGCCAGGAAGATCGCGCTATTTCTCTCCTCTGCGGGGGACCACGCCATCCATATCAACAATTCGCTTACGTTCGCCGACGGCAAAGACAAAACGAAATACAAAACAGTCCTGCTGAAGTTCGACAGCCATTGCGACATTGAGGTGAATGAGAGCTTTGAACAGTACATCTTCCAGCAGAAGCTTCAGGGTAAGGATAAAACTTTTCAGTCCTTCTTGACCCATCTCCGTATTCTAGCGCAGTCATGTAACTATGACTCGACGGCTGATTCCATGATCCGGGATCAGATCGTTTTCGGGGTCCACTCCGACTCCCTGCGGCAGCAGCTCATTAAAATCAAACAGTTGACCCTTTCTGGCGCGATCGAGACGTGCGTTGTCCATGAGCATGCCAAGAATCGTTACTCCCATATCAGGGCAGCAGAAACTGCAAAGCTGGCCTCCCACGAGGAAGAAAGCGTGCAGGCCATTGCATAGATGCAGGGCCTGAGCATCGAGGAGAGTGGCCGTTGCGCGTGCTTTTCTCGCATCCCTGCGCATGTGCGCCACGACCGAGTGGACGACGAGACCGAAAACCCGACTGCACAGGTGCGTACGTCGGCCGACTGCGCTTCGCATGCGCAATGGAGCATGGATCGTGCTGACGTCAGCGTCATGACGTGTCCAAATTGTGGTTCCGCCCACTTAAAGCGGCAATGTCCGGCAAGAGGACGCCGATGTCTCCAGTGTGGCAAGCTTGGCCACTACGCTGGTTTACCTCACTGGGCTAAATCGCTGGCTTTTAAAGCAGACCAAGGCAGGCAAGCAGCATGGTTCAATTCCCGTACCAGCCTCCCCGAACAGGCGCCGGAATGTGGCGACGAGGGGCTTTTCACAGTAACTTCATTGAAGCCTACTCGTGACAATAAGCGATTTTAATTTTTCATACGCAGCCCTCTGCAGATCCGCTCCACCACTCAGCAGCCATTGATCCCAGCTGCGGCCCAGAAGTATCCGCTCAATACAACAAGACATGCCAGATTCCGATCCCGACAGCCCAACAGACCCTGATGCTGACTGCCTCAAGTCTCCATATCGGGTGGGCATCATAACCACACATGAGCTTGCCTCCACCACACCTGCGCACCGCCTCTCGATCCTCAGTGTGGATCCCGATGACGAGTGGTGTGCTGTCCTCACAGTTAACCAGGCTCGCATCCGATTTAAACTGGACACCGGCGCGTCTGCGAACCTCATCTCACAATCCGACCTCGACACCATCCGGGCCCGACCAAGCATTCTTCTACCGGCTTGCCAGCTCCTTGACTACAATGGCAATGCCATAGCTGCCAGTGGCTCGTGTCAACTAGGGGTATCCAACAACGCGATCAAGGCAACGTTACGATTTGAAATCGTCAGGCCTGACAGGGTGTCCCTGCTCAGTGCTCGCGCCTGCAAGCTCCTGAATCTGGTTCAGTGAGTCCACACCATGTCATCATCACCGGCGACGGCCTCGCCCGATGGAAATTTGCAAGCCGACATAGACAACATTATCACGCAGTACCACAGTGTATTCAATGGAATGGGCATGCTCCCGTACCGATACAAAATACTACTCAAGCCGAACGCCACCCCTGTAATCTATACACCACGCGGGTGCCGGCGCCCCTCAAGGATCGTCTGAAAAAGCAACTACAGGACCTCCAAGACCAGGGCATCATCTCGAAGGTCACGGAGCCAACAGACTGGGTCAGCTCCATAGTCTGCACAAAGAAGCCACCAGGGGAGCTCCGCATTTGCATTGATCCCAAGGATCTAAACCGCAACATCATACGGGAGCACTACCCGATTCCGAAGCGTGAAGAGTTAACCAGTGAGGTGGCTCATGCCAAATTCTTCACTAAGTTGGACACCTCCCGGGATTTTTGGCAAATACAGCTGGACGCGTCCAGTCGCAAGCTGTGCACGTTCAACACCCCGTTCGGCCGCTACTGTTACAACCGCATGCCTTTCGGTATCATATCTGCCTCCGAAGTGTTTCATCGCATCATGGAGCAGATGATGGAGGGCATCGAGGGGGTACGAGCATACGTGGACGACGTGATCAACTGGTCCACAATGCCCCAGGAACACATCGCTCGCCTCAAGAAGGCCTTCCCGCGATATCATGAACATTGTCTCCAGCTCAACAGGGCCAAGTGCTCATTTGGTCAATCTGATATAAAGTTTCTAGGCGACCACATCTCGCGGCAGGGTGTGCGGCCAGACGGCGACAAGGTCTTGGCGATCAACGCCATGAAGATCCCGGAGGACAAGAAGGCGTTCCTCCGCTTCCTCGGGATGGTCAACTTTCTCGGGAAATTCATTCCCAATATGGCATCCCACACCACGGCCCTCCGCCATCTCGTCAAGAAGTCAATGGAATTCCAGTGGCTGCCCACACATGAAGCGGAATGGCGTGAGCTGAAGGCAAAGCTCACCACAGCCCCAGTTCTAGAGTTCTTCGACCCAACCAAGGAAACCAAGATATCAACTGATGCAAGCCGGGACGGCATTGGGGCGGTGCTCCTTCAGCGAGGTGACTCCTCGTCCTGGGCTCCAGTGGCATATGCCTCCAGGGCCATGACGCACACTGAGCAACGGTATGCCCAGATCAAAAAGGAATGTCTGGGTCCCCTGACAGGAATAATCAAGTTTCATGACTACGTTTACGGCCTGCCGAAATTCACGGTGGAAACGGACCACAGGCCTCTAGTCCACACAATCCAGAAGGAGTTAAATGACATGACATCTCGGTTACAGCGAATTCTTCTTCGACTCCGCCGCAATGACTTCGAACTTGTCTACACGCCAGGCAAAGAGCTGATCATTGCAGATGCCCCATCCCATTCATCACCACACCGTGTGAACAAGGTGACTTCATCTGACACATAGAAGCGCAAGTGCAATTGTGTGCCACCAACCTCCCAGCCTCTGATGAACGGGTGGTCCAAATTCGTGAGGAAACGGCCAAGGATCCTTTACTGCAGCGTGTGATGCAGCACCTTACCCATGGCTGGCAGAAGGGACAATGTCCCCAATTCCTTAATGTTGAAGACGAGCTGACGGTTGTGGAGGAAATCCTTCTAAAATTCAACAGGTTCGTTATTCCTCAAAGCATGCAGGCTATGGTGCTGGGTCAACTCCATGAGGGTCACCTTGGAGTCGAGAAATGACGACACAGAGCTCGGGAGGCGGTTTACTGGCCGGGCATTAACCAGGATATTGCCAACACGGTCCCCAACTACCCCACCTGTCAGAAGTTTCAACCGGCTCAACCCAAGGAAACACTGCAACAGCACGAGATCGTGACCTCTCCGTGGTCCAAAGTAGGTGTAGACCTTTTTCACGCCAAGGGGCGTGACTACCTACTCCTGGTCGACTACTTCTCCAGTTACCCAGAAGTGGTGAAACTGTCCGACCTCACATCGAAGGCGGTCATCAAAGCCTGCAAAGAAATGTTCGCCAGGCACGGGATACCGCTCACGGTAATGAGCGACAACGGTCCATGCTTTTACAGCCACGAATGGTCTGATTTTGAACAGACCTACAACTTCTGTCATGGTACCTCCAGTCCCCACTACCCGCAATCAAACGGGAAGGCCGAGAAAGGGGTCCATATTGTCAAGCGGTTACTGTGCAAAGCTGCAGACTCAGGCTCCGATTTCAACCTGGCAATGCTGGCATACAGGGCAACCCCACTGTCCACTGGGTTGTCTCCAGCGCAGATGCTCATGAATCGCACTCTGAGGACCACAGTTCCATCCATCCATGTTCCAGACCTTGACCACCTCACGGTACTACAAAAGGTGCATCAGTCCCGGGCCCAACAGAAGGCCACATATGATGCTCATGCCACGGATTTACCTGAGCTGGCTCCAGCCGATCATGTTCGCGTCCAGTTGCCTGAGGGCGGTTGGTCAGCCACAGCTGTTGTTGTCAAACAAGTTGCCCCGATGTCTTTCATTGTTCGCATGGCTGATGGCTCCCTGCTACGGTGCAACAGACGGGCATTGCGAAGGCTTCCACGCCCACCACCTGACCGCAGTGCTCCGCCGGCTATCATGCTTCCTCCGGATGTACCCTGCCACGAGGCCACCGATCTGCCAGCGATCCTGCCGGCCCACGCGACCACCGCAATGGCAGCGATCCCACCTCTCCACGTGCAGGCGGCTCCTGATCCACCTCTGCGGCGATCGACAGGAATTTGTCGCCCGCCACAAAGACTGAATCTGTAGACTTAACTTTTGTAAATTTTCGCGACTGAATCCATCGACTTAACTCTTGTAAATATTGCTTAGTTTGCCATGTATCTGCGCTATCGACACCTTCCCATGTATATACGTTTGTTCAATTGTATATAGTCAGGCATATATATATATACACACCTCAGTATTTATTTAACTCAGAAAAAAAAGGGGAAGATGTCATAATATCCACTCATGTATATAATGAGATGCAGACAGGCAGTGATTGACACATAGAATGACCAGTAAGCATACAACACAGCACAGCCAATCACCAGACAGGACAGTACCACTATAAAGCCAGAGGGCACTAGGTTTCCCGCTCTGTTGGGACCCAGCTACTGAGACAGTCAGAGTCCACAAGCTAGCAAGCACAAACACCATGCGGTAGCTAGTAAGTCTGGTCAGGATACTACAAGGTCACTAGTCAGATCAGTATCGTGTCGACCCACAGCTGAATATGTACAGCATTTCATCTAGTTGAATAAAACAGTGTTGGATCTTCTCCTGTGTTAGACGTCTGTTTCTAACTTCCCTGCATCGACTGCAGTCCACATCGAACCAACCTGCCTAACACATCACTAGGTAGCGTTATGGGGATAGAGTGGAGGCATGGGCTTAAGTAGGGTGGTCATTCCAAGGGCCAGTGCAGACTCAATGGGCCGAATGGTCTCATTTTGCACTGTCGGGATTCTACGGATTCTATGATTGCACAGATTCAAGACCAGCCACAATATTTAGGCTGATGGGAGGAGGTTAGGGATGGGGAGAAGTCCGGGACATTAGCCGGCTTGGGTCTCGGAGAGCCAGAGGGACATGTCTCCATCATGGACCCCCTTTCTAACTGGATTGCTCATGGAAATTTCTGTTAATTTGGCTCCAGAACGCTTCCAAATGCAGAGCAGCATTCATTTCTGCCTGGCACTTTAAATGACATGGCCCTTGAGATGCAATTTAAAAAAATAATAATTTGGAGTACCCAATTAATTTTTTCCAATTAAGGGGTAATTTAGCGTGGCCAATCCACCTACCCTGTACATCATTGGGTTGTGGGGGCAAAACCCACGCAAATATGAGGAGAATGTGCAAACTCCACACGGACAGTGACCCAGAGCTGGGATCGAACCTGGGACCTCGGCGCCGTGAGGCAGAAGTGCTAATCACTGCGCCACTCTGCTGCCCGAGATGCAATATTTTTTACCTCTCCATTCTGACAGAATTTGGCCTGGATTTTCGCCATGTTGGAGAAGTATACACAATCCCACCCACCCACCCCAGCAACTGGCGGTGATTAGTGCCTTGAAGTAAGTAATAAAAGGCCTCCACTAGAACCCTTCGACCGATGCCCTCATGGTGTGCTTAACCTTCTCTCGGTGTAAAAACTCTGTTATATCCCCTAACCCTACCGGGGTACTCGGTGGGGCTAGAGACCTACATCCCAGCAGGACCTGCCTCCGGGCAATCAACGAGGCAAAGGCAAGGACATCTGCTTTCAGTCTGCAGCCCCGGCGAGTTCAACACCCCAAATATGGCAACCAAAGAGCAGGGCTCCAGTTCAATATTATAAATCACCGATATGGTGCTAAAGATGGAGACCCAAAAGCTCACAGGTTTGGGATAGGATCAAAACATGTGCATGTGGTTTGCCAGGGCCCCAGAACACCGCTCACACCTATCGTCCACCTCTGGGAAAACATCCTTTCCTTGGGAGGTGTGCGGCACGGTAGCACAGTGGTTAACACTGTTGCTGCACAGCACTAGGGTCCCAGGTTCGATTCCCGGCTTGGGTCACTGTCTGTGTGGAGTCTGCACGTTCTCCCCATGTCTGCGTGGGTTTCGTCCAACTGTTCTGGTTTCATTACACAAGTCCCGAAAGCCGAGCTTGTCAGGTGAATTGGACATTCTGAATTCTCCCTCAGTGTACCCGAACAGGCGCCGGAATGTGGCGACTAGGGGATTTTCACAGTAACTTCATTGCAAGAACAAAGAACAAAGAAAAGTACAGCACAGGAACAGGCCCTTCGGCCCTCCAAGCCTGCGCCGACCATGCTGCCCGTCTAAACTAAAATCTTCTACACCTCCAGGGTCCGTACCCCTCTATTCCCATCCTATTCATGTATCTGTCAAGATGCCCCTTAAACGTCACTATCGTCCCTGCTTCCACCACTTCCTCCGGCAGCGAATTCCAGGCATCCACTACCCTCTGTGTAAAAAACCTGCCTCGTCCCTCTCCTCTAAACCTTGCCCCTCGCACCTTAAGCCTATGCCCCCTCGTAATTGACCCCTCTACGCTGGGAAAAAGTCTCTGACTAGCCACTCTGTCTCTGCTCCTCATAATTTTATAGACCTCCATTAAGGCGCCCCTCAACCTCCTTCGTTCCAGCGAGAACAAACCAAGCTTATTCAGCCTCTCCTCATAGCTAATGCCCTCCATACCAGGCAACATCCTGGTAAATCTCTTCTGCACCCTCTCTAAAGCCTCCACACCACCTTCTGGTAGTGTGGTGACCAGAATTGAACACAATACTCCAATTGTGGTCCAACTAAGGTTCTATACAGCTGCAACATGACTTGCCAATTTTTATACTCAATGCCCCGGCCAATGAAGGCAAGCATGCTGGATGCCTTCTTGACTACCTTCTCCACCTGTGTTGCCTCTTTCAGTGATCTGTGGACCTGTATACCTAGATCTCTCTGACTGTCAATACTCTTGAGGGTTCTATCATTCACTGTATATTCCCTATCTGTATTAGACCTTCCAAAATGCATTACCTCACATTTGTCCGGATTAAACTCCATCTGCCATCTCTCCGCCTTAGTCCCCAGATGATCTAAATCCTGTTGTATCCTCTGACAGTCCTCATCGCTATCCACAATTCCACCAACCATTGTGTCGTCTGCAAACTTTCTAATCAGACCAGTTACATTTTCCTCCAAATCATTTATATATACTACGAAAAGCAAAGGTCCCAGCACTGATCCCTGCGGAACACCACTAGTCACATCCCTCCAATCAGAAAAGCACCCTTCCATTGCTACTCTCTGTCTTCTATGACCGAGCCAGTTCTGTATCCACCTTGCCAACTCACCTCTGATCCCGTGTGACTTCATCTTTTGTACCAGTGTTAATGTAAGCCAACTTGTGACATTAATAAAGATCATTAAACACGGCCTTAAGCTGGATCAAGCCCAGCTTTGTCATAATACACACCAGTATATCATGGTGCAGACACACACTGATGGACACACAGTGGGACCAATCAACACACACAACACCGCAGCCAATCACCAGTGAGAGCACACGCACTAGAAAGACATGGGGCATCAGAGTTCCCGCTCATTCGGAGTTGCAGCTAGCTAGAAGGACAGAGCTCACAGCCTGCAACACAGACATTCACCATGTGCTGAGTGCATCGACTGGTTAGGACAAGGCAAAGGTCTTTAGTTAAAGCTAGTATCATATTAACCCATAGTTGAGTATGTTTAAACAGTTAACAATTCAATAAAATAGTGTTGCACTATTTCAAGTGTTGGTGACCTGTATGTGATCCAGAACACCCAACACATCAAGCCTCACACACAAGAACATAGAGTTCACCCAGTGGAGAGCCTCACTCCACACTTTGTCATCTACTATGGACCTCAGCTCCCCCTTCCACAGCGCTTTCACACCGTCCACTGAGCTTACTTCTTCTGATAGGATCTGCCCATAAGTGCTCCAGAAGTGTTACCCTCCTCCGACCCCGCAATTAAAAGAATCCTTTCCATTAGAGTTGTTGGTGGCGCCTCAGAAAAAGTGGGGAAAGTGTTCTGTACTAAATTCTGATCTGGGAGATACCTACACAACTTTGACCCCAGGAGGCCGTACTTCACAGTTAATTCCTCTTAGCTGACAAATTGTCCCACCAAAAACAAGTCTCCAATTCTCTCTAACCCCTTCCGTCCCCACACCCCAAACATGGTGTCCAGTCTCGCCAGCTCAAACAGGTGCTTAGTACAAATAGGGGCCAATTTCATCAAAGACCCCAGCCTGAAATGCTGTTTGAACTGACTTCATATTCTTAGAGTGGACGTGACCACCACACAGAATATTTTGTCGACGTAAACGGGAGTGAAGCGGTCGCCTGCGCGCCCAACCCAGACTTCTTACATGACCTTGCCTCTACCTGTACCCAAGTGGTCTCTGGGTCAATACATCACCCCAGAATCTTTTCTATGTTGGCCGCCCAATGATAAAAAAGCCGAAGACAAAGGCAGGTTATCCACCTTTGCAAATCCAACTTGACCTTACTCACCAGACTGGCAGAGCTCAATTTATGGAGCTGTGCCCATACCGGGCCACTCCGACACCCAAATTCCTGAAGCTTGACCTGACAAGGAGAAAGGGAAGCACTGGCAGCATGGTGGCATAGTGGATAGCACTGCTGCCTCACGGCACTGAGGTCCCAGGTTCGATCCCGGCTCTGGGTCACTGCCTGTGTGGAGTTTGCACATTCTCCCCGTGTTTGCATTGGTTTCGCTCCCACAACTCAAAGATGAGCCGGGTAGGTGGATTGGCCACGCGAAATTGCCCCTTAATTGGAAAACATGAATTGGGTACTCTAAATTTTTTTAAAAGAAAGGGAAGCACTCCCGGGTTGGCTGTCCTCCCCGTGGGGTCCACCAGAAAATAGTCACTCTTACCCAAATTCAACTTGTATCCCGCAAAAGAGCCAAAGCTCGTCAGAAACTGTATTATCTCACCCATCATGGGGACTGGGACGATCACATAAAGCAATAAGTCGTTGGAATTGGGATACCCTCTGCTCCAACCCCCACTCAATTATCCCTTCCATTTACTTTTTTTAAAATATATTTATTCAATTTTCAACAACCTTCAACAAAACTCTCCAAACAGAAAAAAAAAGAATAAAGCACAAAACAAGCATAAATTATACATGAAACACAGTAACCCCCATTTAACAAATAAACACACCAGTAAGGAAAAACCCCACTCTAATCTAAACAAAACAGAAAAACCAAATGCCCCCCCTCTCCCCTCCCCCCTCCTTCCCCCCACTACCCCACCCCCCCCCCCACCCCCTCTCCGGGTTGCTGCTGCTGTTGACCTCCACCTAATGTTCCGCGAGATAGTTTAGGAACGGTTGCCACCGCCTGGAGAACGCCTGCACAGACCCTCGCAAGGCAAACTTTACCCTTTCCAGCTTGATGAACCCTGCCATATCGTTAATCATGCTTGGGGGCTTGGCATCCCTCCACATCAGTAGGATCCTCCGCCGGGCTACCAGGGACGCAAAGGCCAGAACACCGGCCTCTTTCGACTCCTGCACTCCCGGCTCGTCCGATACCCCAAATAATGCTATCCCCCTGCTCGGCTTGACCAGGGTGTTCACCACTTTGGACATAGTCCTCGCAAAGCCCCTCCAGAACCCCTCCAGCGCCGGGCACATCCAGAACATATGGGCGTGATTTGCTGGGCTCCCCGAACATCTCACATGTCTGTCCTCCACCCCAAAAAACCTACTCATTCTCGTCCCTGTCATATGCGCCCTTTGGACAAATTTGAACTGTATTAAGCTGAGCCTGGCGCAAGAGGAGGAAGAATCAACCCTACTCAGGGCATCAGCCCACAGATCTTCATCCAGCTCCTCCCCCAGCTCCTCCTCCCATTTACCCTTTAACTCCTCCACCGAGGCCTCCTCCGCCTCCTGCAGCTCCTGATAGATCGCCGAGACCTTGCCTTCTCCAACCCATACGCCCGAAATCACCCTGTCCTGAATCCTTCGTGCTGGGAGCAGCGGAAATTCCCTCACATGCCATCTCACAAACACCCTCACTTGCATGTACCTAAAAGCATTCCCAGGAGGTAACCCAAATTTCTCCTCTAGCGCCCCTAGGCTCGCAAAAGTCCCATCGATGAATAGGTCCCCCATTCTTTTAATCCCTGCCCGATGCCATCTCAGAAACCCCCCCACCCATCCTACCCGGAACAAACCTGTGGTTCTCTCGTATCGGGGACCAGACCGAGGCCCCCACCTCGCCCCTATGTCGCCTCCACTGCCCCCAGATCTTCAGAGTCACCGCCACCACCGGACTCCTCGTGTACCTTGTCAGCAGAAGTGGCAATGATGTCGTCACCAGCGCCCCCAGACTCGTACCCACACAAGACGCCACCTCTAGCCTCTTCCACGCCACCCCCTCTCCCTCCAGTACCCACTTACAGATCATCATCACATTAACTGCCCAATAATAGCCACATAGATTCGGCAGCGCCCCCCCCCCCCCCGGCCCTGTCCCTGCTATGCTCCAAAAACACCCTCTTCACCCATGGGGTCTGGTCTTATTCGCCCATACAAATCCCATAATACTCCTTCTTACCCATTTAAATAAAGCCTTGGGGATTAGGATGGGCAGGCACTGGAACACAGACAGGAACCTCGGGAGGACCGTCATCTTGACCGACTACACCCTACCCGCCAGGGTAAGTGGCAGCATATCCCATCTCTTGAAATCCTCCTCCATCTGTTCCACCAACCATGTCAAATTGAGCTTGTGCAGGGCCCCTCAGCTCCTAGCTACCTGGATCCCCAGGTATCGGAAGATCCTCTCCGCCCTCTTCAGCGGTAGCTCGTCTATCCCCCTTCCCTGGTCCCCCGCATGCACCATAAAGAGCTCTCTCTTCCCCACTTTGAGCTTATAGCCCGAGAAGTCCCCAAACTCCCTAAGGATCCGCATAACCTCCGCCATTCCCTCCACTGGGTCTGCAACATATATCAACAGGTCATCGGCATATAACGAGACCCGGTGTTCCTCTCCCCGCAGGACCAATCCACTCCAGTTCCTAGACTCCCTCAGTGCCATGGCCAGCGGCTCAATTGCCAGTGCAAACAACAAGGGGGATAAGGGACACCCCTGCCTCGTCCCGTGGCACAACCGAAAGTACTCCGACCTCCGCCGGTTCGTAGCCACACTCGCCACTGGGGCCCTATATAACAGCCTGACCCATCTTATGAACCCTTCCCCGAACCCAAACCTCCCAAGCACTTCCCAGAGATACTCCCACTCCACCCGATCAAAGGCCTTCTCCAAGTCCACAGCCGCCACTACCTCCGCTTCCCCTCCCACCGAGGGCATCATGATCACATTTAAGAGCCTCCGCACATTTCCCTTCCATTTTCATGAAGCCTCCAAAACAATAGTCAAGGGCGTGTGATTGCATTACACCAACTGTCTTTGATGTGGTCAATGTTTGTAAATATTGGAGTTTCACCACTTAGGCCACTGAAACGTGAAGGGAGATGAATGAATCAAAGCTGCAGATGGTTTGTAGAAGCTGTCAATCACAGACCACTAGTAGAAAGCTATGAATGGCTTGTAGCTAATGGATCTGTGGGAACCAGACACAGGTCACAGCTGTTCTCCTTCCCGTAATGGACACATAGGGCACGATTTAACCAAAAGATTTCTGAGTGTGCCAGCAAGCGGGAACTGCCGCGAGTTCCCGACGTTCGGCCTGGCGAGGCCAACACCGTGAGCAGCACTTAAACGCTCCTGGACATTCAACCCCGCTCAGCTTGCAGCCATGCCACCGAGAAGACCAACCCCACGATTCGGGAATGACAGCCTGGGCAGACTACTGGACATGGCAGAGGCCAGACAGGATATCCTGTTCCCTTGGGGGTCTCAGAGGGTCAGCCACAGGGCAGCCACTGTTGCATGGGAGGAAGTGGAAGCGGCCGTCAGCTCAGGGTGTATGACCAGGAGGACCAGCATACAGTGTCGCAAGAAGATTAGGGACCTCCACCGAGTCGCACGGGTGAGCTGGCACCGGACCCCCTCCTCCAGCCCCCCGATGAACGACGTGTGCAACTAACGATGCCCCTTCTCGTGTCCCCACAGGAGAAGTTGGCCCACAACAGGCAGGAGAGGCCCCATCATGCGGCGGGGTACCGGACATCAGAGTTTCTATGAGAAAAGGGCCCTAGAGGTCACAGGGGTGGCTGAGGACAGATCAGTAACCAACGTAGAGGCTGCCGTACGGCAGAGAGGTGAGGATCCACTGGCCCCCACCCAGATGACCTGCCACACGTGAGTTGTTAATGCCATACAGAATAACCCATCGATCCCACTGATCATGTGTTCATTCTCCCTCAGGATCTCCATCCGGCGGCACTAGTCCGCCCAGGGTGGCCCCCATCCCTGCCTCAGAAGGGAGCTCCGGGGAGACCACTGTTGAAACGTCACAGGTGTCATCCCCACCCTCTGTCAGCAAGAAGACACATACCTCGGTGGGCCTGGTACATCTGGGGTACATTCTGGCGAGCACCATTCAGATGCTGATGCACATCGGGTGGAGGCAGGAACGCCCGGGCATGACAGCAGTTGGAGGTCTTCTGGACCCCAAGACCTAGCTGGGACCTAGTCAGATGCTGAGCCTCTGGATCAGGTTGACCCAGAACAAGCTGAGTGCCTCCGGGCTCATTTCCTGGGAGCAAAGATGGCTGCTCCCTTCCTTGAGATCCCGCAGCAGCCATTCTGCCAGTTTCACCTTTTTAAAAGGTGTACTAATCGGCGCTCACGTGACCATTTGCTGGGGAGGTGGTTAGATCCCGGTAGGCTGTTAGGTAGGGGGTCGCTCCCGTTAATTGCATAGAAATTGGGCTTAAGTGGTGACTATTGGTTTCTCGGCATGCTAAGGCAGGGTCGGGAGCAGATGGTCCAAGATGAAGACGCTCGCTTGGAGCTGTGTATGGTAGCCAGGACTTGATGATGACATCAAGCGGTTGATGCAGCAATGCACTGCAAGTCAGGAGCAGCGCCTCTTCAGCCCTGGTAGTGGCAGGCTGATCAGGCTGGTACGGTTGCATGCTGACTTCGCTAGGCTATTTGAAGGCCTGATGTTCCTGCTAATACTGGTTGCCCTCTCAAAATAGTTGGCCGTTCATTGAAAACCATCCAGCACTTCAAGGGCTACCCTTCAGAAGTTGCAAATTCTGTTCAGTTCCCATGGCATCACGGAAGTGCTGGTTACAAATAATGGTACCCTTTTTACGAGTGAGGAGTTCTTGCACTTCATGAAGTCGAACAGGGTAAAACATATTTGGACCACTCCATACCATCCCTCTTCCAAAGGCCTGACTAGCGGGTGGTACAAACATTTACAAGGAGCGTGAAGAAGCAGGCTATTGGATCCATGGTAACAAAGTTGGCACAGTTCCCATTCAGCTATCGTATCACGCCACATATAACGATTGGAGTGGCACCGGCAGATTACTGGCGGGCCAAAGGCTGAGGACCTGCCTTAGCCTGACATTTCCTGACATAGGAAGGAAAGTGGAGAGGAAACACAATCTCCAGAAACAAACATCACAGCAGACGGCTACAGGACAGAGGTTTTTGGCCAGGGAACAAGGTGTGTGTCCGGAACTTCGGAGATGGTGCTCGGTGAATACCAATGGACAACAGCATGACACTGGACCATTGTCGTACATAGTGAAAACCAAGGAGCAGCTGGTGAGAAAGCACATAGACCACCTTCAAAACAGGGAGCCCATATCAGGATCGGCCTAGCCAGATGAGTCAGTCCTCCATCCCTCTTACAAATCACCCAAGGGCCAAGGAGAAACACTTCCAGAGGCCAGGATACAGGGATGCACGAGGTGGAAGACTAACAGTTAGACATGGAGACACAAGTGTCCATAGTCTCAGATGACAGTTTGAGCAAGGAGTGGTAGCTGACAGCACCCCACAGACGATCGCCGCCTAAGTGACACTCCTCAACATGTGACACGCCGCTGACCCAGCCCCGCAACTGCGGGCGAAGGGAAGAAGGAGACCTCCTCCACGGGCTTGCGGACTTCACAGGGGAGGGATGCAATAACCCTTGCAAGATCCACGGGGATGACGTGATTGATCGCCCCATGTGGCTTGTGGAACATGGGCTGAGGTCTAACAGCAGGGTTACTTAAACCCACAGATAAATGCCGGTTGTCCTCCCAGTGCCTTCCCCCACAGCCCCCAAGATGGCCCACCCCTGCAAAGGGTCCCCAAGCCCCAGACGAAGATCCCTCATCCCACATCGAGTACTGGGTTGGCAAGCCCAGTGCCCCTGGGCCGGTGCCTATGAGCAAAGGTCGCTACTTCCCTCCTCGGCTCCCCACAGAAGCCATTGCACCAGGTTCACGTTTTTCAAAAGGAGTACTAATCGGCGCCAGCATGAGCACTTGCTGGAGAGGCCCCTGAATGACAGGAGGCCATTGGATATGGGGGCGGTCTCGTTAATTATATGGAAATGGGGCTTAAGTGGTGACAATTGGTTTCTCATCACGCTGTGGCAAGATCCCGATTTCACTTACGGGAGCGGGCCGGTTGCATTGCAAACTGTTTGACGCCTGTCACGGATGTCATTTTTGGCCTCTTCCACTATTCATGGGCCTCATTTCACTTGAGCAAGAACGCAACAAGGCCGGTGAATTGCGCACTCAGTGTCATTTCGGGTGTGAAAATCGGTGTGAATCGCGACCCTCCCACACAGTTATTTTTTTGGAGCCGGGGTGATTCACGCCCAAAATGTGAAATACAGGACCCGAAGACGTCAGCAAGGCTGGATGCTCTGAGATCAGGGTGCCCTTTAAACGATGGGGTGGGGAGAGGGTGCAAATCCCGTTTTGGGGCTCTCCCGCAATTCTCTCGATATCATGTGATTTGCGCCTGGTGCAATGGAGCCGCAGAATTGTGTCCTTTATCTCAGTTGGCCGAAGACTGAGCTGGTTTAATGGGACCCATGATGAATTTTCTTTTCTTTGTCTGCCTTCATCAAGAGGAGGCTCCCAAGATACAGAAAACGGTCCACATTTTCCAGCATCTCATCATTTACCTTATTTGATAGGGGAGGTGCTGTGTTGTGGGAGCTGTTTGGAAGAGGACCTTACTTTTCCAAATGTTTAGTCTTATGGCTTTAGAAAAGGAGTTGACAATGACCTGGAGCTTGTGTAGCGCACAAAGACTCCGTGAGACGAATAGAGTGAAGTCGATGAGGCTTTATTAAGCGTGTCTGTTCCCCCGCAGCTCGATAGTAAACTGGCCTGCGGGGGAAGACTCCGGCTTCTTATACTCCGCCTTCAGGGCGGAGCTTGAGGTCAACGGCCAACCAGGACCCGGGATCTGTCAGCCAATGACATTAGGGCTTCCAGTCCCACATGATCCCCAATACATACTACCACAGCTTGGTATCTGAGTGAGAACATTCTGCAGCTCCAATGGAAGTAGGCATTTCTGCCGACATTAGCACTGCACAAATTTGGGATGCTTCTTGTAGACAACAGATGAATGTAGGGACCAGTTTTACAAGTTTAATATCCTCAATAATATTTGGATGTGGTGTCCAAACAATTTTACTCTCTTTCTGTTATTTGTGAAAATACTAGGTTTGCCTCATTTTAATTTCATTCTGTAGAATGTCACACATTTCATACTACTATGGGAAGGATTAATGCAGATAGAATAAATCTCACGCAATATTGGATTTGCAAAGTTTAGTTAATTGAAAAGAACATAAATGTTCCATTATATATGATTACTGTAGAAAGAAAACACAACCACTTTGGAATACTTACCGAATCCTTGACAAATCAAGCAATTTGAGACAGTAATTCCAAACAGTTTGTCATATTTCACTGTCAGTTTAATGTTTTCTTTCACTCCAATGGGAATGACTACAGCTGGTGTTTATAAAAGTAAATGTCGGTGTCGAACTAACCAGTTCAGATTACAAATCCTCAGGGCATATTTTGCTAATTATATAGCGGTGTTGTTTTTATCTTGTTTGTATTATCTTCTCATTTTTTTTCCTCTTCTGTGTGTACACCTGTAAATATACTATGTTCGAAAAACCCAATAAAAAACATTTATGAAAAAGAACACAAGCCCTTTTGCAATGACTGAATCAAAACACCTTCATCTCTTCATGCCCTTAGACAAGGCAATAAAATCTTGCTGCTGATGTCTGGTAGGACTTTTACCAGTCTCCTGCTCTGACTCTGACAGGAGACTGACTGAAACCTTTGGAAAAGTACCTGAAAGTTTGGAACTTCTTCAGACCTGTTTCCACTCTACCCCTATAATGTCGACAGATATGCAGCAAAATCTCCATTTCACTGGTTCAGTCAGGACCCAGCATGCCTCTGGAGGCTGGCAGACTTAGTGAATTGAGGCACACTGGCCTTCAAACGGCAACAGTGAGCCCCACCAATGGGATTCAAGGCAGAGAAGCAACCTGGTCTTCATAGTGAAGATATATTTTGGGGGACAGTCTTATTGCTCATTCCGTTTCTTCAGGGGTCCAAGAGAATGAAGGTTGAGAACTTCTGGGAAATCTGCAACAATGACAAGCCCTGGCATTTCTTGGTGTGTGCTACAGGTGATACCGGAGGCACGTCCGCAGTGGCACTTGTGCCTGCCTGTTCCATGCAAGTTAAACACCCTCCCACTGATCCTGCAAACACCAGCTGATTAGTGATGAAGCATGATCCAGGTGGTACTGCCAGGATTGTATCCTGAGAAACTATGGGGCCTTCAACTCATCAAAGATGCAACGGGTCCTATCTTCTTCCCGACTCCTGCCTGGGAATATCGAGGAATGTTCTGCCTGTCATGATCTCAATCCACCTTTACTTCCAGCTTCAGGCCCCTGCATAGGCCTGACATACCTGTGCAGAACATCCTCAAGCACAGATATAAAGAGCAGAGTGTAAGGAGACCATCTGCTGTCGGGTCCAGAAACAGGGGTGCAGCAGCTTCTGATCCCCATCACACTGGCTGTTAAATAAAGATTAGAAACCTTACCTATTTATTGCTTCCAAGATTTTACTACCTGTAATAACCTCCACAAGACCCACGGGGAAACTGTATTCGCTCTCCCCATGTAGAATACGAGCTTCCCCGGTAATGGGCAGAGGACGAGATCGAGCATAAAAGCTGGCCCGAGCAGGGACCAGCATGTTTATTGTCCCAACAGGGACTCTGATATGAATATAGTTACTGTCGTGGGCTGATTTTATGTAACGTTAAATAAATCCTTTGTGCTTCCTACCGCTGGCTTCCTGGTCATTAAACTATCTATCATCTATCTGAACCTTCAATTTGAGGAGATCTTACTAGCATTTCGGCCCACTAAGTGGCAATCTCTACATTTGGGTGTCCATCAGAAAAGCGGTTGAGGAGGCACCAGCCACTAATTGTAGAAACTAACCTGTCGTGAAAAGGGTGCTGCATACCTGACATAGCAAGCCTCCATCTCTTTTAATTTTTTGATTTGCGTCCAGGTTGGAAACACACCTTAGTTACAAATCAAAAATAGGCCTCAGTTTGTTCATGGGAGCATGCTCTTACTGATATATCTTGGGCGGACAGAGATTTGAAAATTTGGCAAAGCACAATACTGTCCAATTGCATTGAAGAGCTCAAGATTTGTTAATTTGAGTTTAACGTCTGCAGAGATATCCCCTGAAAACATTTTATGCAAAGGAATTCATTTTAATATTTATAACAGCCATGGCCTATATGTAAATATAAGTGCACACAATCTTCCATTATTTACAACAGAATCTTGCTGTGTGGATAACAGCCGTCCACAGTAAAGAGAAGCTCACGGGTGGAAGAGCTCTTCAAGGAGCCTGTGTATTTTTGGTGAATATTTTTTATTAATTTTTGCTTCCTACTGCTCTGCTTTTCAATGTGTGCTTGGCGTGTTTTTTCCACTTTATTCATTTTTTGGGATTGCTTTAACTTAGGTTTTTACTTTGGCATCAGAATATGAAAACAAAGACATCCTATTACTTGTGCAGAAGTTCCAAGAAACCCATTGTAATTGAAATGTTTGTCGGAGTTCATCAGTATAGGAAAATGGCACAAAAAGAACAACCATGTAAGAATGTTCTTATAATATGAATCCCCCATCCAACTCATCAAGCTTGAGTCCCCTGCTGTTTGGCAGGACAGATTAAAATTAATACGATGGAGGCTCCTCTAAAAGTGACCTAATTGCATGGGAGAAGTCGTGCAAGATGAAAGAAGGCATGTGTGATCAGCAGGCACCAGATGCTTTTCGCCGCATTTCCCAAATCCAAACACATCTGGATGCCATGATACCTACATTGTAGTGACTGAGAGCAGGCTCTGCTTCGGATCCAGCCAGTTTCACAGATATCATGTGTCGTAGAAACCTCCAGTGAATTTCTAGCATGGTGATGGTACTGTTAATGCCACTGGCACCCACAATGTTTCTCCCCAGGCATCCTTCCAAGCTAGCTCAGGGGTCATCTGAAGGATCAACCAAAACACTGCCATAGATAAATCAAACAAATGATTTGTGCAATGATCGACAGAGCTAACATTTCCAACTCCTTAACACAGCTACTCAATGGTATTGCACTCTGGTACTTCAAAAAGTACAGGGATCATTACAATATAAGAATATAATCTTAATTATTGTCACACGTAGGCTTACATCACGGTAGCATTGGGGCAGCATGGTAGCATTGTGGATAGCACAATTGCTTCACAGCTCCAGGGTCCCAGGTTCGATTCCGGCTTGGGCCACTGTCTGTGAGGAGTCTGCACATCCTCCCCGTGTGTGCGTGGGTTTCCTCCGGGTGCTCCGGTTTCCTCCTACAGTCCAAAGATGTGCAGGTTAGGTGGATTGGCAATGATAAGTTGCCCTTAGTGTCCAAAATTGCCCTTAGTGTTGGGTGGGGTTACTGGGTTATGGGGTTATGGGGATAGGGTGGTGGTGTTGACCTTGGGTAGGGTGTTCTTTCCAAGAGCCAGTGCAGACTCGATGGGCCGAATGACCTCCTTCTGCACTGTAAATTCTATGATAATCAGCACTGCAATGAAGTTACTATTAAAATCCTCTAGCCACCACACTCCGGCACCTGTTCGAGTACACTGAGGGAGAATTCGCAATGTCCAAATTACCTAACGTTTTTCGGGACTTGTGGGAGGAAACTGGAGCACCCGGAGGAAACCCACGCAGACACTGGGAGAATATGACAGTGACCCAAGCCGGGAATCGAACCTGGGACCCTGATGCTGTGAAGTAACAGTGGTAACGACTGTGCTACCGTGCTGCCCCCATTATTATCAAACATGTGGCCATCCAGGTAGCAGTTTTCTACACATTCTTTACAGCCCTTTACTTTATCAATGTCCCCTGTGCATCTGTGACGTACCCAGTTCCACCTTCTCAACTTCATTCCAGAAATGGACCTGGTTACCACCAATTAGTAAAGTATATTGTTGTGATTGTATCAGTGCTTGCAAACATTGGGCAAAAGAATATAAAGTGGCTATTGGCAGTTTATTGACATTGAACACTCCTTTCTTGTTCCTTTGAATTTTCAATTATATCATCTAACATTTCCTCCCTTCCTCCCCTACCTCCCTTCCTCTCCTACCCTCCCTCTATTCCTCTTCTCCCTCCTTCGTTTCCTTCCTCCCTTTGCTTTCTTCCCTCCCTGCATAACTTTCTCACAAACCTGTTCTTCCCTTTTGCACTTCATTATCTTAATGATCTCCTGCACCAAGAGCCCTTCACTTTGCTTTCTCAATTTCACAATAAATTTAAACTTTAAAAAATTCTGCAGAACTTCAACTCATTTAAAGGGGTTTTGTTGCCACCAGAAAGAATTTGGTAAACCTATTGAGTCATATTTGTCTTAGATCACCTGGGGATCCAAATAGCCAGAGACTGGACAAGTGGAACCTGACCAGCCTGGTGGAGGAAGTAAGAAAAGATCTTCAACGGTGGGGCACACTCACACTCTCCCTGGCGGGAAGAGTGCAAACGATCAAGATGAACGCACTGCCAAGGTCCCTCTTCCTGTTTAGATCCATCCCAATCTTCATCCCCAAGGCCTTTTTCCAAAACGTAGACAGTCTAATCATGGCGTTTGTGTGGGGGGTAAGAACCCGAGAATTCCCAAGCCAACACTGCAAAGAGGAAAAGTCAGAGGGGGCCTGGCTCTACCGAACCAATACTACCACTGGGCAGCAACGGCAGAAAAAGTCAGGGGATGGTACAAGAATCCAACACAGATTGGGTACAAATGGAGGAGGCAGCCTGTAAAGGAACAACCCTCCGGGCCCTGGCTATAGCAGCACTCCCATCCTCCTCAACAAGGTACACAACGAGCCCAGTGGTAGCGGCCACGCTGAGAACCTGGACCCAGCTGAGACAGCACTTCGGGATAACCAAATGCCCCCATGTCCCCAATCTGCGGCAATCACAGATTCCCCCCAGCCATGCTAGATACCACCTTCAAAAGATGGAGGTGGGACAGGGGCACATTGATGGTCGGGGACTTCTACGTAGGGCGCAGACTGGTGACACTGGACGAACTGACGAGGAAGTGGAAACTAGCAAAAGGACAGGAATTGGGACATCTCCAAATAAAGCACTTCCTCCACAAAGAGACAGTAGGGTACCCCGGGGCCCAAGAGAGCACAATACTAGAGGACCTGATAGGCACAAGCAGCAAGAATGGGGGGCTATTAGGGAAAATATACAGGCAGCTCCTGGACAGAGCTCGAACACCACTGGACAGAACCAGACAAAAATGGGAAGACGAACTGGGGACAGGGGGAGGTTGGGGACTCTGGAGCGAAGCACTGAGCAGGGTGAACTCCACCTCCTCTTGCACAAGGCTAAGCCTAATGCAGCTCAAAGTGGTGCACAGAGCGCATCTGACCAGAACCTGAATGAGCAGGTTCTTCCCGGAGGTGGAGGATAAATGTGAGCGGTGCCAGAGGGGCCCGGCCAACCACACCCACATGTTTTGGGCTTGTCCCAAACTTGCTGGGTTCTGGACAGCCTTCTCCGAGGCAATGTCCAAAGTTGTGGGGGTGAGGGTGAAGCCATGCCCAATAGTGGCAACCTTCAGGGTATCGAAGCAGCCAGAGCTACACATGGGGAAGGGGGCTAACGCCCTTGCTTTCGCTGCCCTAATCGCACGCCGGAGAATCCTGCTCGGCTGGCGATCGGCAGCACCACCCACAGCTGCAGACTGGCTCGCTGACCTCTCGGAATCTCTCCACCTGGAGAAGATTAAGTACGGCATCCGAGGGTCAGAGGAAGGCTCCCTGGATAATTGGGGGCAGTTCGTCGGCCTGTTCCAAAACCTGTTCAAGGCCAGCACCGAGGAGTAAGCCAGGAAAAAAAAAAAGATGAGAAATCAAAGGATTGTGCAACCCGGGGGGGCGGGGGGGGGGGGGGGACGAGGAAACCACAAGAGAAGAGGAAGGATGCTGAAACCAATGGGGGGTGCGGAGGGTGGGGGGGGGGGGGGGGATCTCATAGACCTATCCAGAGGGCAACAAAATGTACATACAGTTAGTTAAATGAAGGACAAAACAAACCTTTCTGTAAAATAAAGCAAAGTAGTGCGGGTAAGAAAAATGTAATGTATATAAGCAACAACTGTTTATAAAAAGATTTTCTACAAAAAAATGTTGTCTTAGGTCATCAGTGACACAGTGATGCCATCTGCATTACTGACTGGTCTATCTTGATAAACGGAACAATTTATAAAATTCCCATTTGAATGCTACGATGCATATTTCTCCCCACCAGAGCTCGTATCTTTTACAAAGTACACCTTCCCAGAAATCAATGGGCAACTTCAAAATAATGTTCAAAGCTGAGTGCCCTTTTTGTAAAGAGAACTAAATAGAGCTACACTATTCCATCACTGCAGAGCTGATCCTGGTCACCAGCAATTAAAGTTTATTGCAGTTCAACCTTTGTCACTCATTTACCCCTGTGGATCATGTGGGATTACCACCCCAAGCAACTGAATATTAATAAATACTCTTTTACGAACTAGAGATTGGTGGAGCAATGTCTCGTTTGACAATTATTGAGTCGGTCTCCTCTGCAAGACGTTTCCTTTCCCATGTTTGACTTGATGCCATGAGAGTAGGGGCTGACATCAATTTTGAGGAGACTGAGGGGCGCTGTCTTCCAATTATACAACATTGGCCTATCCGTGGAATAGGGTATATCCAGGGATGATGATGGAACAGTGCCAGATGTTGGCTAAAAGGTACAATACTCTGAGTATGACTATACCATGTTGTTGTGTGACTAATCTGTGGGGAGCTTTCCCATTTTGGCACAAGCCACAATATGTAAATGAGGAGGACTTTCCAGAATCTACTGGGCTGGATGTACCTTTGTTGTGTCCAAATCCAGTGCTGAGGTCAATGCCAGGTGGTCCGCTTAGTTTTATTCTTATTTGAAGAGTTTTTACACAATCGAGTGGCTTGCTCGACCATTTAAGAGAGCATTTAAGAGTCAGCCGCATTACTGATGGTGCTGGTGTCACATATAATCCAGATTGCATAAGGATAACACGTTTTGTTAATTAAAGAACATTAGTGAACCAGAAGGGTATTTTCAACTTTATTGTTCACCATTACTGATGGGTGAAGTTCGGATACAGGTCCATCATGATCTATTTAAGGGGTACAAAACCATGGGATGTGACGTCCATTGGGGTTATGGGCCAATCATTTGGGGTTTTGGGCTCCAAGGTAGCGATTAAGAATGGAATCTCTGGCCAGGGCACAAACTTATTCCAAAATGGTTCAGCAATGGAACAGCTTTTCAGTGCCCTCGTTGGCTGGTTAATCCAATGCACCAATTGGCTAACTGGAAATATAGGTGGACGTGCTCATAATGGAAGTGGTGATGGTGCAGTGGTGTTGTCACTGGACTAATAATACAGAGGTGATAATCATCTGAGACCTGGTTCAAATACCACAAGGGCAAATGGTGAAATTTGAGTTTGATATGTATCCTGAATTAAAAGTCTCGTGATGATCATGAAACCATTGTTGATTGTTGTAAAAACACATCTAGTTCCCTAATATCCTTTAGTGAAGGAAACCTGCTATCCTTACCTGGTCTGGTCTACATGTGACTTCAGATCCACAGCAATGTGGTTGACTCTTAAACTTCTCTCTGAAATAGCCTAGCAAGCCACTCAGTTCAAGGTCAATGAGGGATGGGCAATAAATACTGGTCCAGCCAACGACGCCCACATCCCATGATTGAATAAACCAAAAATAACGTGCGCTATGGCAAATGGTAAGTCAGTCCTGGGAGCATTTTGAGGCTCCAATGCATGTGTGTGCATGATTCTCAGATCTAACTCCCTATCGCAGTCTTCAATGCTATCGTGAACATAACCATTTGCCCCGTCAACAATGCCACCCCACCCCCACAGTTTAACAACATCTCCCCTACCCTCGCTCAAAGACTCACCGCCATTGCCCCATCCCTGCTGAACATCTGCACCACTCTGCTCAACAACTCTCCACCCCCCACCCCCTCCTTCCACCCTGCTTGCTTTCACTCTGCTGTTGCACCACATTTCAAGCATTAAAATTGGGTCTAAGTGAGAAAATGTTTGGGAAACACTGATCTAACTTAAAGGCATAGCACAAGGTGCTGAATGGTCACTTCCGAACATCCTTAATATCTTTGTATCCTCAAAATGCAAGAAGACAATAATTCTTCAGTGTAATTGAATACAGTATGTTGCTCTTTTTAGCTTTAGTCTATTTGCTCTGTTTAGGTCACCTTTGCTCATGAGTCGCCAGGTATCTTTATGATATCGCCATGTGGTTCAAGTTCAGGTTATGATGAATAACACAGCACACCGCTTAGTAAGGATTAAAACAACGGTCATTTATTATATACAACAAGCAATATTAATACCCTAATACTACTATTTATATAATAAACCTATCACTACTGGCCAATACTTAACTTTAGGAAGAGCCCACCAGGTCAGGGAAACGAATTGCTTGTCCAATCAAATCTGGCCCGTGGGATTCAAAAGGCTGCTACAGGTCGGTGGCTAGGTGTCTCTACCGGATAGCGATCGCTGGATTCAAACTTACTATTACTGGTGGCTGGTCTTGCGAAGGTCTCGAGCAGGCGAAGAGGAGAGAGAGAGAGATCTGAACTTGGACCTTCACTTTTATAGGGCCCAGGGGCTTCCCGCCTCCCGGGGCGGCCCTTGACCCTGAGTCCCAAGTGATTGGATTCTGTCCCCAGTCTCTGGGGTCGATGTGTCCAATGGTGAGGCGATTCCTCGATCGGGGAATGGTCGCTCACCTGTCTTTGTTTCGGCCACTGCAGGAGCCGACAGGTCTGGCCCGGTATTCAATTGCTAATATGTTGCAATTGTTCCCGGGGATAGCCGATTTAACTGTGGATGTCTGAATAGATTGGCTGCAAACAGTCCTGAATGCAACTGCGAATACCTGGGTTGATGGGCTGTTGATAGCCCTGAGTATCGATCTGGGCTACCTTCCCAGAGCCGAATATGCAAACTGTCTGCAGTTGCCTGCTTGTGTCTTCTTGGCTGCTTTTCCCAGCAGTCTTTCGGGTTAGCCGTTTTAAACTGGGTTTTGGCCAGATTAATCGGAACGCAGCCATTTTATATGGCTACAGTATTAGGTCACGTGTCTTACTTTTCTTTACATATCACCAATATGACACAGAAAGTCAGTTTTGTGTTCTTCAAGTTGTTTTGAATGGGTTCATTGTGTTGTTAAGAGGCAGTTTTAACAAAAAGGGCCAAATTCTGTAAATTTCATGTATGCCAAAGGTTTGTTTTTCACTGCAGGACTTATCATAGATATGTCCATTTCAGTGGTCCCAACAGATGTTATGGGATTTGGAACATTAAATTTGATGCAGTCCAGAATACAAGTGGGTCTCCAATGCCCTACGTCATACTGGAACTGGGCATGGTTTACAATTCCTTCTGGCATTAGCTGTGTGCCAAAACGCCTGATTACAGCTCCGTTGAGTCCAATTCAAGAGAAAAGTCAGAAAGATAATTTTGTACCCGAACAAAAAGATTGTTGTATATGCTAACCTGAGGCTGTGAATGTATTGCCGTCAAAAAACTGAACTATAGTTAGTACATCTAGATATTAACATTAAATCAGTTCTATTACGTACATGGTACATGTTGAAACCATTATTCGCTGGCACAAATTATTCACTTTCTTTGTCTGCAGGGAGAGAGGGAGGTGATGTTGGAGCACCAACACTAACTTCATGTGCCTGCATTTGTTGCAGCCAGAATTCTATGAATCTGTGTGTCTGAGAACATGTTTTACAGATAAGTGATGGGCATTTTCCAAAATGTAAAGGAAAGTGTAGTCCTCACCACATTACAAAAAAGATAGAAGGATGTATTGTGCATTGTACAAATTCTTAGTACTCAGGAGTCGTGCATTTTCATAAGAAGAATAAGGATTCTTGGAAAAGGTTTCTGCAAATAACAAATTTGGTCTAATCATTTTACCCAATTCAGAATTGTTTTAAAGAAAGTAGTTCATGTTACAATTTAGTAAATATTCTTTATACCACTTCACCCATTTGTTGGCCACAAAGTACCTCAAAGGAGAGGTATAATGCTGCTCATGTAAAGTTATTGAGCAGATCATTGGCATTTTAAAGATGCGTTTTCAATGTCTCCACAGGTCAGGCGGTGCATTCTAGTACTCTCTATGTAGTGATCTCTGTATATCAATATACATGATCAATATATGTAGTGCCAGCACAGGCAATTGAACATTAGAGGTCTCGCTATCAGAACCTATATTAATGGTTTTCCCGCTCTTTATGATAGCAGTGTGTATCAGGAGTGCAGAGAGAACAGACTGAGTGAAGCTAGAGAGAGAAGTTATTTGTGATGAAAGCATTGTATTGTATATTTTAATTAGTTACCTCTACAATTGTTTCTTTATTTACTAGTTGAGTATTAAATAAAAGAACTCACAATGTTTATTTATATTACTCAATAAATTAGTTTATATTTAAAAGAAGACTATTACTCGGCTGGTTCAAGAGAGTAATATATATATAACGTAAGGTAATATAACATGGTACCAGGATAAATTAGGCTTTTAAGAAAGACTAGTAAAGAAATTTGAACAAAAAAAGGAGAAAAATCGGAATCAACTATTCGACTCCAGAGATCATCACAAAATCGGAATCTTCGACGAAAACAGAGTATCGATGGACCAAGTTCAAGCTCCAAGACATCTAAAGACCACTGGTAATCTGAATTTAACCTGGAAGTTGTTTAAACAATAATTTCAAATCTATCTGGAAGCTAGTGATTTAAATGCTGCATCTGATGCAAGACGGATTGCGTTGCTTCTGTCCCTAGGAGGACCACAAGCGATCAAAATATAAAATTTGTTTAATTTTGCTGCTACTGCAGATAAAGTTTGATCAAATTATAGCAAAATTCAATGACCACTGCAAGATGCAAACTAATGAAATTTTAGAATGATTCAAGTTTCATAAGCGTGTTCAAAATGTTGGTGAACCGGTGACTAACTTCATTACAGGTCTCAAACTCTTAGCGAAAACATGTAACTATGCAGATCTTCATGATTCTCTTGTGCGAGATCAAATTGTTTGTGGAATTACTGATGATACTGTGCGAGAAGCTTTAATTCGTCAAAACAATTTAAATTTGAAAATCACGATAGAGAAGTGCATCTCCAGTGAACAGGCCAAAAGTCAGTATTTAGAATTTTATCCCAAGGAAAACAGCGCAAAGGTACTCCACGAGGCAGGAAAAATAAAGATGGTGTCGCAGGCAGCGCAGAAGACCATAAGAAACAGCAGCTACCCAGCACACACATTCTCAAGCTCGTGACATGCGCACTATTCACAGAAATGTGAGACGTCGAAAAAGAAGTCTGCGCATGCGCGTACGTCCAACATACGTCACAACGACTACGTGATGATATGTCATAGGTGTGGTCACGCACACTTAAAGGCACAAGGCCCTGCTTTTGGAAAACGCTGTCTGAGATGTTCCAAGCTTAACCGTTATGCTTCTCACTGTCAATCATCTGCAAGTCATCCTCCTCCTGCACATAAAAGAAGCTACAATGTGAGAGCTGTTGACAAGGATGAACAAATCAACACTCAACAAGATTCCACACAAGTTGATGATATTTTCTCGTTAGAAAATACTTCCTTCGTCAGAGTGGTTGAGGCATTTACGCAGACTAATATAAAAGCGAGCAAAAAGAATCTCCATGCAACACGAAGAACTCGACATGAAAATAAAAAGGATCTTCAAGCAAAGAAAGATCAAAGAATCAACGTCGTCAGCAACAAATGGATAACTACTGTCCGTGTTCATTTTCTTTTAAATTTAGAGTACCCAATTATTTATTTTTTTCCAATTAAGGGGCAATTTGGCATGGCCAATCCATCTAACCTGCACATCTTTGGGTTGTGGGGGTGAAAACCACGCAGACATGGGGAGAATGTGCAAACTCCACACGGACAATGACCCAGGGCCAGGATTCGAACCCGGGTCCTCAGTGCCACTGTCCCAGTGCTATCCACTGTGCCACATACCGCTCTTACTGTCCATATTAATGGTGTTCCAATCTCATTCAAATTAGACACTGGTGCTTCAGCGAATCTTCTGAATTCCAAAGATTTGTCCATTATTGAAAATCACCATGACATAATTCTTCCAGAGTGTTCTTTAAAAGTATATAATGGCAATCCAATTTTCTCACATGGATCATGTTATTTGAGTGCTACCAATCAGGACATTCACAAACAAATCAGATTCAAGATATTGGATGACAATCGTTCTTCATTTCCTCAATACTTGTGAATCAGCTACACTTACAGAAGATATCCAACAACTTTGACCGGAATACCTTGATGTATTTCAAGGCACGGGTACACTGCCATATAAGTACAAGATACTTTTGAAGAAAGATGCCAAGCCTGTGATGCATCCACCCAGATGTGTACCTGCTCCTCTCAAAGACAGATTGAAGCTGAACTAGCACGGTTACAAACACAAGAACAATATCAAAGGTACTGCAACCTACTGATTAGGTTAACTCCCTCGTCTGTGTCAAAAAGCCAATGCATAACATTAGAATCTGTATGGATCCAAAAGATCTCAATTGTAATATTAGAAGAGAATACTACCCAATATTAAAGCGTGAGGAAATCTGGGGCGGGATTCTCCGAACCCCCGCCGGGTCGGAGAACCGCTGGGGGCGGCGTCAATCCCGCCCCCACCGGCTGCTGAATTCTCCGGCGCCGGGGACGGGAATCGCGCTGTGCCGGTCGGCAGCCGCTGGCAGCACACCCCCCCCCCGGCGATTCTCCGGACTGAGATGGGCTGAGTGGCCGCCCGTTTTCGGCCAGTCCCGCCGGCGTATGTTACACCAGGTATTTGCCGGTGGGACCTGGCTGCGCGAGCGGCCTCCGGGGTCCTCGGGGGGGGGGGGACCGCGGGGGGGGGTCTGGCCCCGGGGGGTGCCCCCATGGTGGCCTGGCCAGCGATCGGGGCCCACCGATCCGTGGGCAGGCCTGTGCCGAGGGGGCACTCTATTGTTCCGCGTCGGCCGCTGTGGTCCTCCGCCTTCCCTGCCGGCCAGCGTGGCGCAAACCACTCCGGGGCCGGCCTGGCCCCTGAAGCTGCGGAGGATTCCACACCTTTGGGGCGGCCCGATGCCAGAGTGGTTCACTCCACTCCTCGGCGACGGGACCCCCCCGCCCCGCCGGGTAGGGGAGAATCCCGCCCCACATTTGACCAATGCCAGAATTTTTACCAAACTTGATGCTTCGCAAGGTTTTTGGCAGATGCAACTAGATGAAGCCAGCAAACTCCTTCGTACATTCAACACACATTTCGGAAGGTATTGTTTTAATAGAATGCCCTTTGGAATCATATCTGTTTCGGACATTTCTCGTCGTAAAATGGAACAAATGACCAAAAATCGAGAAGGAGTTTGTGTTTAAGTAGATAACATAATCACCTGGTCCACAACGCCAGAAGAACATATAAAACGTCTTTAAAAAGTGTTCGAAAGAATACACAGCTATGGTTTGAAGCTGAACCAAGCTAAATGTATGTTTGCCGCATCTTCTTCGAAATTCTTTTTTTTTAAAACATTTTATTAAGGTAATTATGGTTTTATAACAATAAACGTTACAAATACAAATGTAATCATAGTTCAGTGCGTAACCCATTCCTCCATCTCCCATTGTTCCTGGCTACTCTAAACACAAAATAGCCTAACTCCCCTCGACAACCACCCCCCCCCCCTTACCCAAACCCCCTTATTGAATCTTCTGACAGTTTAGTTTTCTCCAAAGCAGTCGATAAACGGCTGCCACCTTCGAACGAACCCTAACATTGATTCTCTCAAGGCGAACTTAATTTTCTCAGGTCGAAGAAACCCAGCCATGTCGCTAACCCAAACCCCTGATTTCGGGGGCTTTGAGTCCCTCCACGCTAGCAATGTCCGTCTCCGGGCTACCAAGGAGGCAAAGGCCAAACCGTCAGCCTCTCTCGACCCCTGGACTCCCGGATATTCCAACACATTGCAACCTCTGCACTCGACGCCATTCTCATTTTTAGCACCATGGACATAAGATCTGCAAATCTATACCAGAATCCCCTTAGCTTCGGGCATGCCCAAAACATGTGGACATGGTTTGCGGGCCTTCCCGCACACCTCACATACCTGTCCTCCACCCCAAAGAACTTGCTCATCTGGGCCACCGTCATGTGCGCCCGGTGAACCACCTGGAATTGTATCAGGCTGAGCCTGGCACAAGATGAGGATGTGTTGACTCTGTTCAAAGCATCCGCCCACAGACCTGCCTCTATCTCCCCTCCCATCTCATCTTCCAATTTATGCTTAAGCTCACGTATCTGGGTGTCCTCCCACTCCATAAGTTCTTTATAGATTTCCGAAACCTTCCCCTCCCCCACCCCGTTCTAGAAACTGCCTTGTCCTGTATCCCCTGGGGCGGTAGAAGCGGGAAGGTCGAAACTTGCCTTCGCACAAAATCCCTTATCTGCAGATATCGAAACACATTCCCTCCCGGCAATTCAAACTCCTCCTCCAAATCCTCTAAACATGGAAATCTCCCATCAATAAATTGATCCCCAGGCCTCTCAATTCCTGCTCTCTGCCACCTCTGCCACCCCCGATCCAGCCTCCCCAAGACAAACTGGAGCCCACACCGAAGCTCCCTCCAATCCCATATGCTTCCGCCACTGCCCTCAAATTCTCAGAGCTGCCACTACCACTGGGCTTGTGGAGTACCGGGGCGACGAGAATGGCAGAGGAGCCGTTAACAATGCCCCCAAACTTGTGCCCTTACACGAGGCTGCCTCTACTCGCTCCCATACCAACCACCCCCCACTACCTACTTCCTAATCATGGCTACATTTGCCGCCCAGTAATAGTTCCTAAGGTTCGGCAGTGCAAGCCCACATCCACACTCGGCTCCACTCTAAAAGCACTTTCTTTACTCGTGGGGTTTTACCCGCCTGCACAAAACCAGAGATTACCCTATTCACCCGCTTAAAAAAGGCCTTTGGTATAAAAATAGGGATGCACTGAAAAACCAACAGAAATCTCGGGAGAACTGTTATTTTTATGGTCTGTACCCTCCCTGCCAGTGACAGCGGGAGCATGCCCCACTTCCAAAAGTCCTCTGTATTGAAGTTCCCCCCCCCCATGATCAGCTTATACAAGTCCAGTCCGGAACCTTCCCTAACACCCATAAACGCCTCATAAACTCCACCTTGCCTCAATTTGGTGCAAAAATATTTACTGGTACCACCGGTATCCCCTCCAGCTTCCCACTCACCATGATATACCTACCCCCTGAGTCCGCCACTGTATTCCCTACCTCAAATGACACGCCGCTTATTAGCCAAGATCACAACTTCCTAGTTTTAGAGTCTAGCCCCAAATGAAATACCTGCCCGACCCACCCCTTCCTCAGCCTAGTCTGATCCACTACCTTCAGGTGCATCTCTTGTAACATTGCCACGTCTGCCTTCAACCTCCTCAAATGCGTGAATACGTGAGCCCTCTTGACCGGCCCATTCAGCCCTCTTGCGTTCCCTGTGATCAGCCTGGCCGGGGGGCAACCCCCCCCCCCCCCCCCCCCACCCCACCGCCACCCCCCCACCCCTGCCGATCAACCATCACCCTTCTTAGGCCAGCCTCCAGCTTGCGTCCCGCGCTTCCTCAGGCCCGCCCTCGGGCACTCACCGTCCTCGTCCTTCAATTTGTCTCACAGCACCAGTCCCTCCCCGTCAGCAAAAGAATTCCCCCCCTCCCCCATTCTCCCCCCACCACTAACAAAACAACAATCCCAACCCCCCATATCCAACTAGTCACCTGCTCATCCCCCACTGCACTTCCATGAGCTAACCCGCCCAGCTAGCCTAGTAGCCCCCGCCCATAGTGCCAAGCATCCTCTCCCCCACTGATCTCTCTCCCCCCGCTCAAACATACATATGCAATGATGTGGAGATGCCGGCGTTGGACTGGGGTGAGCACAGTACGAAGTCTTACAACACCAGGTTAAAGCCCAACAGGTTTGTTTCGATGCCACTAGCTTTCGGAGCGCTGCTCCTTCCTCAGGTGAATGAAGAGGTATGTTCCAGAAACAAATATATAGACAAATTCAAAGCTGCCAGACAATGCTAGGAATGCGAGCATTAGCAGGTGATTAAATCTTTACAGATCCAGAGATGGGGTAACCCCAGGTTAAAGAGGTGTGAATTGTGTCAAGCCAGGACAGTTGGTAGGATTTCGCAGGCCAGATGGTGGGGGATGAATGTAATGCGACATGAATCCCAGGTCCCGGTTGAGGCCGCACTCATGTGTGCAGAACTTGGCTATAAGTTTCTGCTCGGCGATTCTGCGTTGTCGCGCGTCCTGAAGGCCGCCTTGTAGAACGCTTACCCGGAGATCAGACGCTGAATGCCCTTGATCAGCAAAACTCACCCCGATTGCAAACCCGTCGCCACCAGGAGCACGGTACAGTGCCCAGGACAGGACCTTCATCAGGTTGGAGGTCCAGCGGCTACTGCGGGAAGGCATCATCGAGGCCAACAACAGCCCTTGAAGAGCCCAAGTGGTAGTGGTCAAAACTGGGGAGAAACACTGGATGGTTGTTGACTCCAGTCAGACCATCAATCGGTACTCGCAGCCCGACGCGTACCCCCTCCCACGCATATCTGACATGGTCAATCAGAGTGAGCAGTATCGGGTCTTTTCCACAGTGAACCTGAAATCTGCCTACCACCAACTCCCCATCCGTAAGGCGGACCGTCCATACACTGCTTTCGAAGCAGACGGCTGTCTTTACCACTTCCTTAGGGTTCCCTTCGGCGTCACTAATGGGGTCTCGGTCTTCCAACGGGAGATGGACTGAATGGTTGACCGTACGGACTGCCGGCCACCTCCCCGTACCTGGATAACGTCACGATCTGCGGCCACGACCAGCAGGACAACAACACTAACATTTCCAAATTTCTCCACACCGCCTAACTCCTGAACGTTATGTATAACAAGGAGAAGTGCGTGCTCAGCACCAATCGCTTAGCCATTCTTGGCTATGTGGTGCAAAATGTAGTTCTAGGGCCTGACCCCGACTGCATGCGCCCGCTCATGGAACTCCCCCTCCCCCACTGCCCCAAGACCCTCAAACGATGCCTGGGGTTCTTCTTATACTATGCCCAGTGGGTCTCTAACTATGCGGACAATGCCCGCCCACTCATTCACACCACAGTTTTCTCCCTGATGGCTGAGGCTCACCAGGTCTTCAACCATATCAAGGCCGACATCGCCAAGGCCGCGATGCACGCGGTTGACGAGACCCTCTCCTTTCAAGTCGAGAGCGATGCATCAGACGTCGCTCTGGCCGCCACCCTCAACCAGGCAGGCAGACCCATGGCATTCTTTTCTCGCACCCTCCACGCCTCTGAAATTCGGCACTCCTCCATCGAAAAGGAGGCCCAAGCCATTGTAGGAGCTGTGAGGCATTGGAGGCATTACCTGGCCAGCAGGAGATTCAATCTCCTCACTGACCAATGGTTGGTTGCCTTCATGTTCGATAACACACAACGGGGCAAGATCAAAAATGATAAAATCTTGAGGTGGAGGATCGAGCTCTCCACCTACAATTACGAGATTTTGTATCGCCCCGGTAAGCTCAACGAGCCCCCCGATGCCCTATCCCGAAGTATATGTGCCAGCGCACAAGTGGACCTACTCCGGGCCCTACACAATGGTATCTGTCACCCAGGGGTCACCCGGTTCTTTCACTTCATAAAGGCCCGCAACCTACCCTACTCCATTGTGGAAGTCAGGGCGGTTACCAAAGACTGCCAGGTCTGCACGGAGTGCAAACCGCACTACTACCGGCCAGACCGAGCAAAGAACTCCCGTCCCTTTGAAGGCCTCAGCATGGATTTCAAAGGGCCCCTCCCCTCCTCCGACTGAAACACATAGTTCCTTAACGTGGTCGATGAATACTCCAGATTCCCCTTCGCCATCCCATGCCCCGATATGACAGTCATCAAAGCCCTCAATAGCATCTTCACCCTGTTCGGTTTCCCCACTTACGTCCACAAAGACCGGGGATCCTCCTTTATGAGTGATGAGCTGCGTCAATTCCTGCTCAGCAATGGCATTGCCTCAAGCAGGACGACCAGCTACAACCCCCGGGGAAACGGGCAGGTGGAGAGGGAGAACGGGACAGTCTGGAAGGTCGTCCTGCTGGCCCTACGGTCTAAACATCTCCTGGTCTCCCACTGGCAGAAAGTCCTCCCCGACGCCCTTCACTCCATCCGATGGCTACTTTGCACTGCGACTAATGCAACCCCCCATGAACGTTTCCTTGCCTTCCCTAGGAAGTCCACCTCTGGGGTTTCGCTCCCAACGTGGCTGGCAGCTCCAGGACCTGTTCTCCTCCACAAGCACGTGCGGCTCCACAATGCGGACCCGTTGGTCGAGAGGGTACAGCTACTCCATACAAACCCACAGTACGCCTATGTGGCGTACCCCAATGGCCGTCAAGACACAGTCTCCCTCAGGGACCTGGCACCAGCTGGCTCCCTCCCCCCCCACCAACTGCCCCGGTGCCACCCATCCTCCCCCCTGCGCACCTCACCACAGCCCCCGCTCCAGGATGATCCGTCCTCCCCTTGGTCCCACCTGGGGATGAAGATGAGGACTACACGCTCCTGGAGTCACCGGCGACCAAGCCGGCGCCTGCATTGCCACCGGGAATGCGCCGCTCACAGCGGAGGATCAAGGCACCCGACCGGCTAAATTTGTGAACTTTCCCTCAACTGTACACTTTTAAAATGCTCACATACATGTAAATAGTTTTCCACCACCCCCGCTGGACTCATTTTTAACAGGGGGTGAATGTGGTAGTCACCACTGTTGTATTATATTATATATACTGCACTGCATACGAGGGTATTACGGTAAGGCTCCTGTACTACAGGTACGGGGGTAGATCCCTGCCTGCTGGCCCCGCCCAGTAGGTGGAATATAAATATTACATTTTCCTCCAAATCATTTATATATACTACAAAGAGCAAAGGTCCCAGCACTGATCCCTGTGGAACAGCACTGGTCACAGCCCTCCAATTAGAAAAGCATCCTTCCATTGCTACTCTCTGCCTTCTATGACCTAGCCAGTTCTGTATCCCGTGTGACTTCACCTTTTGTACTAGTCTACCATGAGGATCCTTGTCAAAGGCCTTACTGAAGTCCGTATAGACAACATCCACTGCCCTACGTGCATCAATCATCTTAGTGACCTCCTCGAAAAACTCTATCAAGTTAGTGAGACACGACCTTCCCTTCACAAAACCGTGCTGCCTCTCACTAATACGTCCATTTGCTTCCAAATGGGAGTAGATCCTGTCTCGAAGAATTCTCTCCAGTAATTTCCCTACCACTGAAGTAAGGCTCACCGGCCTGTAGTTCCCGGGATTATCCTTGCTACCCTTCTTAAACAGAGGAACAACATTGGCTATTCTCCAGTCCTCCGGAACATCCCCTGAAGACAGTGAGGATCCAAAGATTTCTGTCAAGGCCTCAGCAATTTCCTCTCCAGCCTCCTTCAGTATTCTGGGGTAGATCCCATCAGGCCCTGGGGACTTATCTACCTTAATATTTTTTAAGACACCCAACACCTCGCCTTTTTGGATCTCAATGTGACCCAGGCTATCTACACACCCTTCTCCAGAATCAACATCTACCAATTTCTTCCCTTTGGTGAATACTGATGCAAAGTATTCATTTAGTACCTCGCCCATTTCCTCTCGCTCCACACATAGATTCCCTTGCCTACCCTTCAGTGGGCCAACCCTTTCCCTGGCTACCCTCTTGCTTTTTATGTACGTGTAAAAAGCCTTGGGATTTTCCTTAACCCTATTTGCCAATGACTTTTCGTGACCCCTTCTAGCCGTCCTGACTCCTTGCTTAAGTTCCTTCCTACTTTCCTTATATTCCACACAGGCTTCGTCTGTTCCCAGCCTTTTAGCCCTGACAAATGCCTCCTTTTTCTTTTTGACGAGGCCTACAATATCTCTCGTTATTCAAGGTTCCCGAAAATTGCCGTATTTATCCTTCTTCCTCACAGGAACATGCCGGTCCTGAATTCCTTTCAACTGACACTTGAAAGCCTCCCGCATGTCAGATGTTGATTTGCCCTCAAACATCCGCCCCCAATCTATGTTCTTCAGTTCCCGCCTAATATTGTTATAATTAGCCTTCCCCCAATTTAGCACATTCATCCTAGGACCACTCTTATCCTTGTCCACCAGTACTTTAATGCCAGTACTCCCGGGCCGAGAATTGGCGTGCCGGCCGCGTAGTGTGGCCCCTGACTGGCACCATGCCTACCAAGCCAGCGCCAATGCCGGCGTCGGGGTGGCGTGGCGCGATTCGCCCTGGTCGCGGGGATTCTCCGGCCCTGCCCCGGGCTGAGAAAATCCTGCTCATGATGTTCAGGAACTTGGCTCTGAGGGGTACTGGGAGAATCTTCCTGTGCACTGGTTGGTGTTATATCTGGCAAAACAAAATCAGGAACTTTTTCTAGCTGTAGGGATAATTCTGTCCAAACAGATTCTGTAATTTTGGTAGTTGTTGTTCTCAAGTCGTGCATGACACTATCCATACTCTCTGTGGTGAATACATGTGGTACAGATTCTGTACTCTCACTACAGGCAGACAATAATTGGTCAGCGTGCCGACACCAAATTTGTTCATCGTTAGAATGTGCACTATATGAAAGTGCAGGACATGAAGTTGGACCGTTCTAGCCAATACAATTGCTGGAGTCCACCTGGCGTGTAATTTCTCACAAGAACACTTTCCCCACAGTCAAAGACTCTGCTTTTGGAATGTTGTTCCCTTCTAGCCACATGCATCTGATGTTGTTGCTTGATTATCTCTGAAGTTGAAGGGGGAATCAAAAGTTCGAACTGTGTGTGTAGTTTTTTAACCTCAGTATATCCGATGAGCTTTGTGTTGTTGAATGTCTCGTGTTTCTGTAGGTCATTAGAAAGCTACTGACATGTTTAGGCAGAGAGCCTTTATCCCCGACCACGAGACCAGGCCCGTCCCGACCTGGAGGTGCTGCCAGCGACCCGACCCGGAAAGACTCGTCCAGCACCCTGACTTACCGGAGGATTGAAGGAAAAAAGGTCCACATGGCGGCCTGACCAGGCCTACTCCAAGGCCCGACTTCAGGAGCACCTGGCCAGACCACCAACCCTGGAACTGAGCACGGGACCCTTCCCAAACTGACCCCTGATTGCGACCCAAAGCCGGACTAACAACCCCCGATACAGAGGAGACCCCACGCGAGGACCTGAACACGCCAAAAGATAGACCCGTACTCGCGGATCGTTGGGGCCCGACCAGATCGCAAACATGCCCCATCAGCAGCCCCAAAATTGCAACCAGCACCCGGGATCCTGCCAGGTGCGACCCCGAAAATAAAAACCACTGCTCCAGCCCATGCCAGATGCAACCACCTACCTACCACAAGGTCAGACTTCTCCCATCGGATCCCAGGACCATCCCGAAGCAGCCGCCAACCAAGGAAGCGTGGGAAACCTGACAGTCTGCAGGTACGACTAAAACAACACGGTTTCAAGCTCCTCTCCCCAGCATATCCCTGACAAATGGCCAAGCGATTGAAAACAAGCTGGACGAGCTTAACGCTAGACATACCTCTCAGAGGGAAGTAAGATACTGCTGTGTGCTCTGTTTTACAGAGACATGGCTCACTCCTGCCTCACTGGACTGTGCCATACCACCTGAAGGCTTCTCAATACAATGGATGGATCGCACAACGTCATCAGGCAAAGCAAAGGATGGAGGGGTGTGCCTACTCATCAACTCCTCCTGGTGTTTGGTCGTGGCAACCCTGGTGACCTACTGCTCTCCAGCCCTTGGATTCCTGACTGTGAAGTGCTGCCCGTACTTCCTTCCACAGGAGTTCACTTCAGCCATTATCAAAACACTCTACACCCCACTCCTGGTGGAAGTGAAAAAGGCGCTTGATGAATTGTACACCAACATAGATAACAATGAAACAGGAGACCTGGAGGCCTTGTTCATCATGGCCGGGGACTTCAACAAGGCCCACTTGTGGGACAGCAATACATCTCCTGTCCCACCAGGGACTCCAACACTCGACCACTACTACACAAAAATCAAGGGTGCCTAGCAATCCATCCCCTGACCGCACTTCGGAAAAATGGACGATAAGACGGTGCTCCTTCTCCCAGTATATAAGCAGAAACTTAAGCGGAAGAATCCGGTTAAGAAGGTCGTGCAATGCTGGTCAGAGGCAACAGAAGAGCTCCTACGTGACTGTTTTGAGTCAGTGAACTGGTCGATATTTAAGAAGTCAGCAACCATTCAAAACAAGTATGCCACCACCGTCACAGACTTTATCAGCAAGTGTGTAGAAGACTGCAAGCCAAAGAAGGTAGTGCGTATGTTCCCCAACTGGAAATCATGGCTTAATCGGGAGATTGACTCTCTACTGAAGGTCAGGTCTGAGGCGTTCTGATTACAAGATATACAAGAAATCCAGGTACGACCTCCACAAATTCATCAGTCATGCCAAGAGACAATATCAGACCAAGCTAGAGTCACAGACTAATGTCAGGGACTCTCGTTGGTTGTGGCAAGGCTTAAACAACATAACAGGCTATAAAGTGAAGCCGATTAGAATCTCAGGCAGCAGCACACCCATCTCCGATGAACTCAATGCGTTCTATGCTTGGTTCGAGCAGGAAACCATCAAACCAGCAACTGCCCCAACAGCCTCGGATACACCCATACCCACCATCACAGCTTCTGAAGTCAGATCGACCTTCTTGAAATGACCCCTCGGAAAGCAACGTGTTCTGATCGGGTCCCTGGTCGTACACTCAGATCCTGCATGGACCAGCTGCCAGATGTGTTTGCAGACATCTTCAACCTCTCCCTACTCCGTTCCGAGGTTTCCACCTGCTTCAAGAAGACCACCATCATACAAAAGAAGAACCAGGAAACGTGCCTCAATGACTATCGTCCGGTGGCCTTGACATCATTATGAAGAGGTTGGTCAAGGGGCATATGTGGTAATCACCACTGTTTTATATATTAGGAGATGTGTGGTAAGGCCCAGTACTACAGGTACAGGGGTAGTCCCTGCCTGCTGGCTCCGCCCAGTAAGCGGAGTATAAACATGTGTGCTCCCTATACTGCAGCCATTTCGCCAGCTGCTGTAGGAGGCCACACATCTTAGAGTAATAAAGCCTCAGTTGTATTCAACTCTCGTCTCTGTGCAATTGATCGTGCATCAATTTATTACTCTAAGATTTTCAGAAGATGGACCTCCGCATCCAGCCGGATCGCCTGCAGCTGGATCCGCAATCAAACAACGCCAAAAAGGACTTTCAACACTGGCTAGCTTGTTTCGAAGCTTACATCCCGTCTCCACCAGACCCAATCCCAGAAGCTCAGAAGATCCAGATACTCTACTTGCGGCTGAGCTCCAACGTCTTTCCTCTGATTCAGGACGTGCAGAACTACGACGAAGCCATGGCGCTACTGAAAGAGAATTGTGCCCAGCAGACGAACACGCTCTTCACCGGACAAGTACTCTCTACTCGCAGTAAACTCCCTGGTGAGTCCGTAGAAGATTTTTGGCGTGCTTTAATTCCCCTGGTCAGAGACTGTGACTGTCAGGCTGTCACGGCCACGGAACAGTCAATCCTCCTCATGCGGGACGCCTTCGTTACGGGGATAGGGTTAGACCTCATACACCAGCGACTTTTAGAGGGGGCCACGCTCGACCTCGCAGCAACAAAAAAACTGGCGATATCGATGATGGTCGCCTCGCGCAATATTCAGGCCTACACCTCCAGCCGCGTGGCCCACCCCTCCTACACATCATGGACTCCGCAGACGGCCGCCCCACCGGGCGCCTCACCCAGCCAATATGCCTGTGCCACGCGCCAGCCAGCCAACCCCAGGGGCCCCCGATGTTACTTCTGCGGGCAACAGAAACACCCCCGCCAACGCTGCCCGGCCCGCACCACCCTTTGCAAGGTCTGCGGCAAGAAGGGGCACTTTGCCGCAGTGTGCCAGGCCTGCTAAGTCGCCGCTATTGCGCCGATCCCCCTCGCGTACGGACAATGGGCGCCGCCATCTTCACCTCCCCGGACACGCGCGGCCAGTGGGCACCGCCATCATCTCCCCCTCAGACCACGCGCGGCCAGTGGGCACCGGCCATCTTCCCCTTCTCGGACCACATGCAGCCCATGGGCGCCGCCATCTTTTTCAACCCCCGCCACGTGCGGCCCGTGGGCGCCGCCATCTTGTCCACCCCAAGATCATCAGGCGCCGCTATCTTGTCTTCCCCACGGTACATGGGCACCACCATTGTTCCAGGACCCGTGCCCCCCCGGGCACCCCATCATTCGACACTAGCGACGACCAGCCACGACTCGCCTCGGTCACGATCGGCCAGTCTCGCCCACACAATCTAGCCACCGCCTCGACAAGCGTGAAGATCGATGGGCACGGGACCTCTTGCCTGCTGGAATCCGGGAGGACCGAAAGCTTCATACATCCAGATACGGTAAGGCGCTGCTCCCTTGCGGTACACCCCGCCAATCAAAGAATCTTCCTGGCCTCTGGATCCCACTCCGTGGCGATCTGGGGGTACTGTATAGTCACACTCACGGTCCAGAGGGTAGAATTAGCGGCTTCCGCCGCTACATCCTCCCCAACCTCTGCGCTGCCTTGCTACTCGGCCTGGACTTCCAGTGTAACCTCCAGAGCCTAACCTTGAAATTCGGCGGGCCACTACCACCCCTTACTGTGTGCGGCCTCGTGACCCTAAAGGTTGACCCACCTTCTCTACTCGCAAACCTAACGCCGGATTGCAAACCCGTCGCCACCAGGAGCAGACGGTACAGCACCCAGGACTGGACCTTCATCAGGTCCGAGGTCCAGCGGCTGCTTCGGGAAGGCATCATCGAGGCCAGCAACAGCCCCTGGAGAGCCCAAGTGGTAGTGATGAAACTGGGGAGAAACACAGAATGGCCGTGGACTACAGCCAGACCATCAATAGGTACACGCAGCTCGACGCGTACCCCCTCCCACGCATATCTGATATGGTCAATCAGATTGCACAGTACCAGGTCTTCTCAACTGTAGACCTCAAATCTGCCTACCAGCAGCCGTAAGGCGGACCGCCCATACACTGCCTTCGAGGCAGATGGCAGCACCTACCATTTTCTCAGGGTTCCCTTCGGCGTCTCCAACGGGGTCTCGGTCTTCCAAAGGGAGATGGACCGAATGGTCGACCGGTACGGGTTGCGGGCCACCTTCCCGTACCTAGACAATGTCACCATCTGCGGCCACGATCAGCAGGACCACGATGCCAACCTTGCCAAATTTCTCCACATCGCCACTCTCCTAAACCTCACCTATAACAAGGAGAAATGCGTATTCAGCACGAACCGCTTAGCCATCCTCGGCAACGTGATCTAGAACGGAGTTCTGGGGCCCGATCCCGACCGCATGCACCCCATCATGGAGCTCCCCCTTCCCCACTGCCTATAGGCCCTCAAATGCTGCCTGGGGTTCTTTTCATACTATGTCCAGTGGATCCCAAACTATGCGGACAAGGCCCGCCCACTCATCCAGTCCATCCTTTTCCCCCTGACGGCCAAGGCTCAATATGCCTTCAACAGTATTAGAGCCGATATCGGCAAGGCCGCGATACACGCAGTGGATGAGACGCTGCCCTTTCAAGTGGAAAGCGACGCATCAGGCACCGCTCAATCAGGCAGGCAGGCCCGTGGCATTCTTTTCACGAACCCTTCATGCCTCCGAAATTCGGCACTCCTCCATCGAAAAAGAGTCCCAAGCCATCGTTGAAGCTGTGCGGCATTGGAGGTATTACCTGGCCGGCAGGAGATTCACTCTCCTCACTGACCAACGGTTGGTAGCCTTCAAGCCCAATAACACACAGCGGGGTAAGATCAAAAATGATAAAATCTTGAGGGGGAGGATCGAGCTCTCCACCGACAACCATGAGATTTTGTATCACCCCGGCAAGCTCAACGAGCCCCCAGATGCCCTATCCCGAGGTACATGTGCCAGCTCACAAGTAGACCGACTCCGGACCCTACACGACAGCTTTTGTCACCCGGGAGTCACACGGTTGTACCATTTCATAAAGGCCCGCAATCTGCCCTACTCCGTCGAGGAAGTCAGGGCAATCACCAGGGACTGCCAGGTCTGTGCGGAGTGCAAACCGCACTTCTACCTGCCGGACCGCGCACGTTTGGTGAAGGCCTCCCGCCCCTTTGAACGCCTCAGCGTGGATTTCAAAGGGCCCCTCCCCTCCACGGACCGCAACTCCTATTTCCTCAGTGTGGTTGATGAATACTCCAGATTCCCCTTCACCATCCCATGCCTCGACATAACGTCTGCTGCCGTCATCAAAGCCCACAACACAATCTTTGCTCTGTTCGGCTTACCCGCCTACATCCACCGTGACAGGGCATCCTCATTCATGAGTGATGAGCTGCGTCAGTTCCTGCTCAGCAGGGGTATCGCCTCCAGCAGGACGACCAGCTATAACCCCCGGGGAAACGGGCAGGTGGAGAGGGAGAACGGGACGGTCTGGAGGGCCTTCCAACTGGCCCTACGGTCCAGAATTCTCTCGGCCTCCCGCCGGCAGGAGGTCCTCCCCGATGCATTGCACTCCATTCGGTCGCTACTGTTCACCGCCACTAACGACACACCCCATGAACGTCTCTTTGCCTTCCCCAGGAAGTCCACATCCAGGGTGTCACTCCCGACTTGGCTCTCAGCTCCAGGACCCGTACTCCTCCATAGGCATGCCCGACTCCACAAGGTGGACCCGTTGGTTGAAAGGGTGCAGTTACTCCACGCTAACCCCCAGTATGCCTATGGCGCGTGCCCCGATGGCCGCCAGGATACTGTCTCCCTCAGGGCCCTGGCACCAGTATGTTCCACACACACACACCCCTCCGGCCCGGCTCCACCCCCCCCTCCCCGGCACACCCAGCAGCAACCACCCCAGGACCATCCGTCCTCCCCCTGCCCATGCCCGAGGATGAAGAGAATTTCGGCACGCTCCCAGAGTCACCGAGGACCAGACCAACACCAGAATCGCTGCCACCACTGCGTCGCTCCCAACGCCACATCAAGGCCCGGCTAAATCTATAATTGGTTCGGGTCTATCAAACCACCTTGTACTGGACTTCAGAAAGAATTTTTTTTTTCACTTCTGCACATTAAACTTGCTCTGCATATAGTTCTCCACCACCCCCGCTGGACTCAATTTTAACAGGGGGTGAATGTGGTAATCACCACTGTTATATATATTAGGAGATGTGTGGGAAGGCCCCTGTACTACAGGTACGGGGGTAGTCCCTGCCTGCTGGCTCTGCCCAGTAGGCGGAGTATAAATATGTGTGCTCCCTATACAGCAGCCATTCCGCCAGCTGCTGTAGGAGGCCACACATCTTAGAGTAATAAAGCCTCAGTTGTATTCAACTCTCGTCTCTGTGCAATTGATCGTGCATCAGCACATCAACTCAATACTCCCACAATCCTGAGATCCACTGCAATTCGCATACCGCCACAACCTGTCCACAGCAGACACCATCTCCCTGGCCCTACACTCATCCTTGGAGCACCTTGACAACAAGGACTCCTACATCAGAGTCCTATTCATTGACTACAGCTTCAACACCATGATCCCAGCCATGCTCATATCAAAGCTCCAAAACCTAGGACTTGGCTCCTCACTCTGCAACTCGACCATCGACTTTTTGACCCATAGACCACAATGAGTAAGGATAAAAAACAACACCTTATCCACAATAGTCCTCAATACTGGGGCCCTGCAAGGCTGCATACTTAACCCCCTACTATACTCCCTATACACACGCGGCTGTGTGGCAAAATTTGGCTCCAACTCCATGTACAAGTTTGCTGATGACACAACTGTAGTGGGTCGGATCTCAAACAAAGATGAGTCAGAATACAGGAGGGAGATGGCGAACCTAGTGAAGTGGTGCAACAACAATATTCTTTCCCTCATGGTCAGCAAAACTAAAGAGCTGGTCATTGACTTCAGGAAGCAAAGTAGCGTACACACCCCTGTCTACATCAATGGGGCCGAGGTGGAGATGGTTGACTGCTTCAAATTCCGAGGTGTGCACATCACCAAAAGTCTGTCCTGGTCCACTCACGTAGACACTACCACCAAGAAAGCACAACAGCAACTATACTTTCTCAGGAAACTAAGGAAATTCAACATGTCCACATTGACTCTTACCAACTTTTACACCATAGAAAGCGTCCTGTCTGGCTGCATCACAGCCTGGTATGGCAACTGCACGGTCCAAGACCGTAAGAAACTACAGAGAGTCGTGAACACAGCCCAGTCCACCACACGAACCTACCTCCCATCCATTGACTCTGTCTACACCTCCCGCTGCCTGGGAAAAGCAGGCAGCATAATCAAAGATCCCTCCCACCCGGTTTATTCACTCTTCCAACTTCTTCCATCGGGCAGGAGATACAAAAGTCTGAGAACATGCATTAACAAATTCAAAAACAGCTTCTCCCCGCTGTTACCGGATTCTTGATCTGATCTCTTCACACATCTTTTCTACTGAGTAGAACTACATGCCTGCATGCTTCACCCAATGCCTGTGCCTATGTATTTACATATGGAATGATCTGTCTGGACTGTACGCAGAACAATACTTTTGACTGAACCTCGGTACAGTGACAATAAACAAATCCAATCAAAGTGGTAGAGGGTACTGATCGGCACATACTACAGGGTTGATAGTCATTTTGAATTCCCCACATATTCGTACTAAACCATCCTTCTTTAAGACAGGGATGATTAGGGTTTCTCAATCACTGTTAGTGACAGGCTCAATAACTCCTGTCTTCAGTAGCCTCACGGGTTTTGCTTCCAGTTTAAGTTGAATGGCATAGAGAACACTTAGGCACGTGGTCTGCCTTTGTTTTGAGTTTCACTTCAACCCCAGTCATGGATCCAAGTGACTCTTTGAATACTTTTGCATACTTTCTCTGAAGTGGTTGAATATCATTTGTGGATTCAATAAGTTGGTTCACGATGGCGCAGTTTAGCTTAATATTCCATACCAAGATCTCTCAAACAATGCTGGAACGTTCCCTTGAATAATGTGAAGAGGCAACTCCACTTCCTGCTCGTTAACTTCCACAGTCACCTTGATGAAGCCGTTCAGCAGCACAACTTCATCACTATATGTCCTCAGGACCACATCAGATGATTGTACTGGCAGATACTTCAATTTCTAACAGTATATCGATTCAGGTATAAGTGATACTGCAGCACCTGTATCCACTTCCATCTTAATAATAATACTATAATAACTTTTGTTTGTGTCACAAGTAGCTTACATTAACACTACAATGAAGTTACTGTGAAAAGCTCCTAGTCACCACACTCCGGCGCCTTTTCGGGTACACTGAAGGAGAAGTCAGAATGTCCAATTCACCAAACAAGCACGTCCTCCGGGACTAATGGGAGGAAACTGAAGCACCCGGAGTAAACTAACGCAGATACGATGGGAACTTGCAGACTCTGCAGCGACAGTGACCAAAGCCGGGAATCGAACTCAGGTTCCTGACGCTGTGGAGAAACCGTGCTAATCATCATGCTACCGTGCCACCCCCATAGTGTTCTCATTTAATTTTGGATAGATCCATGTAATTTTGTGTAGACCCAAAATCCTTGCTGGTCTCCTTGCACTGCTAGAACACTGAGCTTAAATTCCTCAAGCTGACTTGACACTTGGTACTCAGTGAGTTTTCAGCTGGATCAGTTACTGGTAAACTCACCCTGTACGCTTTGCAGTATTCTTCTTGGTCCACTTCTATTGTGCTGATGAAGGGTGGCGTGACCGACATGTTGCAGCAATCTCCAGCCATATGTGCCACTTGGTTGCAGCGAGTAATTGGTTGGTGTTTGGAGGACCTGCTTCTCACGGATTCCATCTTCTGCATTTTAACTCCAACTCCAATCGACAAAGCTTTTCTTGCAGCAAGTTGCATGGACATTGCAATTTCTATAGCATATTTTAGGGTTAATGCACCTTCAGTCCACAATTTCCTTTGGATGGTGTAATTCCTGAGGCCACAAACTAATCGGTCACAAAGTGTATCACCCAAAGTCTGGCCAAATTCGCAGTACTTTGCTTGCAGTGATGCAACAAATTTGAAATGTTTCTCCTTCCTTCTGTGCACAACAGTGAAAACGGAATCTTTCAGCTATTAATAGTGGACGGGATAGAAATCTTCTTGCAAGTCAGTCATGAATTCATCATGTGGCTTGTTTCTAGATTTAGCTGGAGGTACTAAATTCCCAACTGAGCCAAGAAAGGTGTCTGAGTGGTTTCAAGGAACAATTGGATCCTTTCCGTTTGAAGTCCCCAGGATCACTCAGTTGTCCAGTAGCTTCGTTGATTGACTGGATGATTTGCCGATGCCCTGCTACAAACTGTACTGTGTCTAAGTATTTAACTGAGAGTTGTTTTTATTTGCCACAATGATGGACACCCGATGGTGCATTGACGTGGATCTCCATCAATGATTCCTTCTTCTGGTTCATAAAACTGTTATCAGAAGTTATTTTTCTCACTTTTTAAAAATCAAATTAAGAGTACCCAATTCATTTTTTCCAATTGAGGGACAATTTAGCGTGGCCAATCCACCTACCCTGCACATCTTATGAGTTGTGGGGGCGAAACCCCGCAAACACAGGGAAAATGTGCAAACTCCACATGGCCAGTGACCCAGAGCCGGGATCGAACCTGGGACCTCAGCACCGTGAGGCAACAGTGCTAACCACTGTGCCACCGTGCTGCCCCACCCTTTTTTTACTGCCCAGATCTATGATGGCTTTAGGGTGGTCTGATCTTTCTTATTTTGAGTGGTCCTGGTTGTTGAGGGGTTTCCATGATTCCAGGAAGTTGCAAGAGGGGTGCTTGATGGTTGGGGGTGACAGGGTCAGCACTCCCTCCCAGGGCACACCCCTGTCTAGGGGTTGCTGTGACAGCCCTCCCATCCTTCATTGGTTCCCCCTCTATTTTACAACTGCGGCCAGTTTATATTGCTTTTTTGTTCTTGGCCTCATGATATCCTGTTGTCCTGTTGAGGGCAGTACACGTGCAGGTGGTCCGATGAACTGTTTCGTCCTTTGATCTGGGCTGGGAGATGGGATTATGAAAGTTTGAACTCTTGCTCTTGACTTTTGATCTTGCTCTCGTTTTACTTCTTCGATGGTAGACCCGAGGCTGAGTATCAACGTTTGGCTGTGCCCTATTAACACTTTGCCTTTGTTTTTGTCATTTTGCCATCTCAAGGGTCCATCTTTAGGATAGCTGACTGTTCCAGTCTGGCTCTGGAGAAGAGTTTAAATTGCGCTGTAAGAGTTAGACGACTCCCCTTAGCACTGGGGTTCCCAGGATATTGTTTTCTTCTTCTGTCATTTGGTTTTGCTGCTATGATTGCAATTTAGGTCGATAATTTTTCCCTCTTCTTGTGTGGGTGCCGACAGGTCATTTATCTGCAGATGGAACATGTTGGAGATTTTGTCCCTGATTCAACCTGTCTTATTTGGTCCCAATTATGAAATGACAATTGTTTTGTGCTGTACCTGCTGTACATTGACACCCATAGCTATCTTTCTTCTTTTGTTTCTTTGATGCAAAGTTTTTGTAAAAATTGAAAATCCCATTAAATAGGCATTTAAAAAATAATTCTCTCCAACCACATTCATGAACCTCCCAAAGAGGACACTGGGCCCTGGTGCAACCTGATCCTTTTACATATATGCCTGCTATCCTCAAAATTGGTCCCAGTGTCTCAAGAATCTGAAGCCATCCCTCCTACATCATGCCTCAAGCCACACAATGATCTGCCCTATCTTATTTCTACACACGCTAGTGTCGTGGGAATGTAATTTTAAGAAATGTTCGTCTTCTCAAGTGGCTGCAGTGATGTCATTGTGTGGGTGGAGCTGGGCTCTGGCTCTGCTTTTTACTTTCGTTTTGAGCTGGAAGCTGTTTTTGGCTCTGAGTTTTACTTTCGGTTTTCAGTTGAGGAGCTGCATCCAAACCAAGAAGGTGTATTTTGGTCTCTCTCTCTCTGCATGCTAAATAATGTCTACAGAGCACTTGATAATTTCAAAGCAATACCTGTTTCTGTAAGGAATGCAAACCTACGGTTTTTGTAGGGAAAAAGGGTGTTTGGCTTATGGGTGTTGTTAGGAAAGTTACTAAGGGTTACCTATAGAGTACTGTATCTTTGGGGGGATATCTTTGGTAGTTAATAAGATGTTTACTGTGTGTTTAGAAAATGTTAACTGGATTCATAAAATAAACATTGTCTTGTTTAAAAATACTTAACATCTCTGTTGCATCACGCATGTGCTCCTCATAACCAAAATGTATTAAAAGTTGTTGGTCAGGTGAACTCCATGATATTCTTTGGAGTTCTCTAAACCCTGGCCCAGAACACTAGTGCATGATTCCGAGATTAAATCGAGGAATTACTGGAATTACATTGATTTGCGCTCGTGCAGAAAGCAGAAATAATGGTCTTTGATGGGGGAAATTGAAGAATTTCGGTGGGACGTTTCAGAGTGTGGAACCTAAGTCGCTGAAGACTCAGCCACCAATCATGTGCTCAATAGATGGAGGAAATACACAAGATAGAAAAGTCAGAGGAAGAGCGATCTGGGCCGGGGCCAGGGAGAGCAGAGGATGGGAGGGAGGTGGCACCACGTATTAATGCTGTTGAACTGCTGAAGCTGACAGATATTGGAAGTGGAATGGTAGGGATAATATTTAGATGCTCGAATGATCATTTCCAATTTGTGATGTTGAAAGAACAGTCAGTCAATGTAGTCAGCAGGGACAGGGATGATGGGCAAATGGGCTTCTTAGACAGAAGTACTTTGGTAATGTTGAGGTTTATACACATGTCTTTTGCTTTCTTTGCCAGTTACCTTAAATCTGCACCCTCGTATTCGTAATCCTTCCAACAGGAACAGTTTCTCCCTGTCTACTCTGCCCAAACCCCGCATGATATTGAAAACCTCTATCAAAGCTCCTTGTAACATTCTTTCCTCCAAGGAGAACAGTGTCAACTTCTCCAATCTACGTGCAAACTGAACTTCTTCATCCCCAAGACATCTTTTGTGAACATTTTCTGCATACTCTTGAATGCCTTCACATCTTCCTAAATTGTGATGCCCAGGGCAGGACACAATATCCCAGTTGAGGCTGTGAACCAGTGTTCTATTTGCTTTTCTACTCTGCACTATTAATAAAACCTGGAATACTGTATGCTTTATTAACTGCTCCCTCAACCTGCCCTGCCACCTTCAATGGCTTAGCACAGATACATCCACGTCACTTTCCTCCTGCCCTCGTTTTAGAATTGCATATTTTTTACGTTATATTGTCTCGCCGCATTCGTCCTACCAAAATGAATCACTTTACACATCTCTGCATTAAATTTCATCTGCCACTTGTCTGCCTATTCCACAAACTTTTCTGTGTCCTTTTAAAGTTCTACACTATTCTCCTCACAGATCACAATGCTTCCAAGTTTTGTATCCTCCACAACTGTTGCTCTATACTCCAACGCCTAGCTTATCGATATATATCAGGAAGAACAAGGACCCCAACACCAGCTCTGGAAACTCTACTTTATACCTTCCTCCAGCCTGAAAAATATCATTAACCAGTACCCTGTTTTCTGTCACTCAGCTAATTTTCTGTCCATTTTTCTATTGTCCCTTTAATTCCTTGAGTCTTCAAACAAGTCTGTCAAGATAAAGGAACTGAAGACGAGGAACATCAGAGTCCACAGGAAGATACCGTTGCATGAACCAGACAACACAGATGTACACATGAAACTTTAATAGCTACCAATTTCCAAGAGAATGATCACTAACTAGGGCAATACTCTTTCACCAGTTGTGGGTCCACATTGTTGGCATCTTCATCTGAGCACGCCACTTCAATCTGAGCAGCAGTACTCCAAATAAGGCAGCATCTAGATCATGTGACCTTTTTGTAAGACCATAGGAGCAGAATAAGGCCATTTGGCCAATCGAGTTTGCTCTGCCATTCAATCATGGCTGATCCTCATTCTCCTGCCTTCTCTACATAACCCCTAATCCCCTTATTAATCAAGAACCTATCTATCTCTGTCTTAAAGACACTCAGTGATTTGGCCTCCACAGCCTTCTGGGCAAAGCGTTCCATATATTCACCACTGTGGAAGGGAAATTAATGAGTTGCCCATTTAGAAGCATGCTGGGAAATGCTTGACTATAGTTTAACGCTGCTTTTGAACGAAAATAAGTAGGTCAGATAACGTAAACAAATACTGCTTAATATTTTGGACTCGGCCTCATTATGATAAGTTGTTCTTCTGAAGGACAACAAAATGTATACTCGAATTGTTTTTAAACCAAGGGCAAAACATTCGTATTTCCACTTGTGTATGTTCTCAAGGTTTATCTCTTCAAAGTTGTTTATTTCACATTATAAATATAATGGTTTTCAAGTGTATAACTCAGAGTGCTGTGGAATGGCTATGCAGGCAGACCACTCCTCTCTCCGCAAATATTTGTGTAAATAAATTTCCTTAAATCGAACCTCGAAGAATTTGTCTTTATTATAATTTCCACGACAACCATCCTCTGGCTGAAGAAATTCCTCTTCATCTCTGTTTTAAAGGATCGTACCTTCAGCCGGATGCTCTCAGGTTCTAGTTTCTTCTATTTGTGGAAACATCCTCTCCACGTCCACTCTATCTAGGCCTTTCCGTATTCTGCACACTTCAATTAGATCCCCCCTCATCCTTCTAAACTCCATCAAGTGCAGACCCAGAGTCCTCAACCGCTCCTCATATGACAAATCCTTCATTCCAGGGATTATTCTTGTGAATCTCCTCTGGGCCCTCTCCAAGGCCAACACATCCATCCTTAGATACGGGGCCCAAAACTGCTCACAATACTCCAAATGGGGTCTGACCAGAGCCTGAACAATACACCCCTGCTCTTGCCCTCTCGACATGAATGCTAACATTACAGTTGTCTTCCAAACTGCCAACGGAACCTCCATGTTAACTTTAGTCCCTTTGTGCTTCTGAGTTCTGAAGCCTTTTCCCATTTATTTTTTTAAAATATATATTTATTAAAGTTTTTTACCAACACAATTGTTTCCCCTTACAAACAATAACCCCCCCCCCCCCCCCCCCACCGTAACAAAATAACACAAAATCGCACTGAGCAAGACATATACATGGCAAAATGGTATATTTACATAGCTTTATACACTGGCTCTCTCCCGCACGTGCCAGTTTCCCCCACCCTTCATGTTATCTCCTGCTCATCCATCCCCCCAAGCAATCTCCCATTTCCCCCCCCTCCCCTCCCCCCCCCCAGGGTTGCTGCTGCTGCTGACTGACCTTCCTCTAATGCTCCGCGAGATAGTCTAGGAACGGTTGCCACCGCCTGTAGAACCCCTGCGCAGACCCTCTCAAGGCAAACTTAATCCTCTCCAGCTTTATGAACCCAGCCATGTCGTTTATCCAGGCCTCCACGCTGGGGGGGCTGCTCCTCCTTCCACATTAGCAAGATCCTTCGCCGGGCTACTAGGGACGCAAAGGCCAGAATGCCGGCCTCTTTCGCCTCCTGCACTCCCGGCTCGTCCACTACTCCAAATATTGCTATAGCCCCCAGCTTGGCTTGACCCAGACTTTCACCACCTGAGATATTGCTCCCGCCACTCCTCTCCAGAACCCCTCCAGTGCCGGGCATGACCAAAACATATGGACATGGTTCGCCGGGCTCCCTGAACACCTTCCACATCTGTCCTCTACCCCAAAGAACCTACTCAACCTCGCCCCCGTCAAGTGCGCTCTGTGAACCACCTTAAATTGTATCAGGCTGAGCCTGGCACATGAGGAGGAGGAATTAACCCTACCCAGGGCATCAGCCCACAAACCTTCCTCGATCTCCTCCGCCAGCTCCTCCTCCCATTTACCCTTCAACTCTTCTGCTAGCGCTTCCACCTCTTCTTTCATCTCTTGGTGTATTGCCGAAACCTTGCCCTCCCCGACCCATACACCCGAGATCACCCTGTCTTGAATTTCTTGTGCCGGGAGCAACGGGAATTCCCTGACCTGGCGCCTCACAAAAGCCCTCACCTGCATATATCTAAATGCAATTCCCGGGGGTAACTCAAACTTCTCCTCCAGTGCCCCGAGGCTCGCAAATGTCCCGTCAATGAACAGGTCCCCCATTCTTCTAATCCCCGCCAGATGCCAGCCCGTCCATCTTCCCCGGGACAAACCGGTGGTTACCCCTGATCGGGGACCACACCGAGGCTCCCACTGCACCCCTGTGCCATCTCCACTGGCCCCAAATCCTTAACGTTGCCGCCACCACCGGGCTCGTGGTATACATTGATGGCGAGAACGGCAGCGGTGCCGTCACCAACGCCCCCAAGCTCGTTCCTTTACAGGACGACATCTCCATCCTCTTCCATGCCGTCCTCTCTCCCTCCATAACCCACTTGCGGATCATCGCCACATTTGCTGCCCAGTAGTAGCTCCCTAGGTTTGGCAGCGCCAACCCTCCTCGGTCCCTACTGCGTTCCAGGAACCCTCTCCTTACCCTCGGGGTCTTATTCGCCCACACAAACCCCATAATACTCCTACCTACACTCTTGAAAAATCCCTTGGTGATCACGATGGGAAGGCACTGAAACACATACAAAAATCTCGGAAGGACCACCATTTTGACCGACTGCACTCTACCCGCCAGCGAGAGCAGTAGCATGTCCCATGTTTTGAAGTCCTCCTCCATTTGGTCCACCAACCTCGTCAGATTCAGTTTATGTAGGGCCCCCCAACTCCTGGCTATCTGGATCCCCAGATACCGAAAACTCCCCACCGCCCTCCTCAGCGGTAGGTCCCCTATCCCTATTTCTTGGTCCCCTTCCTGTAATACAAAAAGCTCACTCTTCCCTACATTGAGCTTATAGCCCGAGAACTCCCCAAACTCCCTCAGAGTCTGCATGACCTCCACCATCCCCTCCATTGGGTCCGCCACGTACAGCAACAGGTCATCCGCATATAGCGACACCCGATGCTCTTCTCCCCCTCGGACCACCCCCCTCCATTTATTAGACTCCCTCAGTGATATGGCCAAGGGTTCGATCACCAATGCAAACAACAGGGGGCACCCCTGCCTCATTCCTCGGTACAGCCAAAAGTACTCCGACCTCCGCCGGTTCGTCACTACACTCGCCACCGGGGCTCTGTAAAGGATCTTAACCCAGCTGATAAACCCTCCCCCGAACTCAAACCTACGCAACACCTCCCAGAGGTACTCCCACTCTACTCGGTCAAAGGCATTTTCCGCGCCCATAGCTGCCACTATCTCCGCCTCTCCCTCCTCCGATGGCATCATTATCACATTTAAGAGCCGCCGCACATTAGTGTTTAATTGCCTGCCCTTTACGAATCCTGTCTGGTCCTCGTGAATCACCCCCGGGACACAATCCCCAATCCTCGTGGCCAGCACTTTTGCCAATAACTTAGCGTCCACATTGAGGAGCGAGATCGGCCTGTATGATCCACATTGCAGTGGGTCCTTGTCTCACTGTAGAATCAAGGAAATTGTCGCCTCCGACATTGTCGGGGGCAGGGTCCCCTCCTCTCTTGCCTCGTTAAAGGTCCTCACTAGTAGCAGGGCCAACAGGTCTACGTACTTTCTGTAGAACTCCACCGGGGCCTTTTCCCATTTATAAAATAGTATATGCCTCTATTCCTCCTACCAAAGTGCATAACCTCACACCTTTTCCACACTGTATTCCATTTACCACTTCTTTGCCCACTCTCTCCTAGCCTGTCCAGGTCCTTCTGCAGCCTCTCTGCTTCCTCAACACAACCTGTCCCTCTACATATTTATGTATCATCAAACTTAGCAACAATGTCCTCAGTTCCTTCTTCCAAATCATTAATGTATAATTGCAACAGGATGTTTTGTGAGAACAGTTGAGATGGTGTAATCTCTTCCAGCATCTTGCCAACCTTCTGCGGATTATGGCAGCCTGCAAGATTCTGCAGGAACACTGAAATCTCTAAAATCTGGGGATTGCTCTAATCTCCATTATAATGCTTAAATCAATTACATTGTCAGAATGAGTTGGCGGGGAAGGATAGGGGGGGGGGGGGGGGGGTGCGGGGGGGGGGGGGGGGGCGCTGACCTGCAGTTCCTGACCAGCTACAGTCCACTCTAGTAAAAGTTATCACCAAGTTTTGCAATTTATGAAGTGTTTTAATTTTGTACTCACTACAATTGACAAGGTAGTGAACCAGTTCATTCACTCTGGAATACCAGCCCTTGACCTCCAGTTATCCCTTCTCCTGTTATCGAAGTCTATCTTTTTTTTCCATGTTGCTTTGCACAACTTGCTGCTGAAAAGTTGTTCCTTAACCCTTGTTCACAATTGCCACTTTGCATGGTCAGCTGTATCCGTTTAAAGTTCAGATTAGCCAATATAGCACATATAATATTCTTTATTATTGTCACAAGTAGGCTTACATTAACACTGCAATTAAGTTACTGTGAAAAACCCCTAGTCGCCACACTCCGGCGCCTGTTCGGGTACACAGAGGGAGAATTCAGAATGTCCAATTCACCTAACCAGCACGTCTTTCGGGACTTGTGGGAAGAAACCGGAGCACCCGGAGGAAACCCACGCAGACATGGGGAGAACGTGCAGACTCCGCACAGACAGTGAGCCAAGCAGGAATCGAAACTGGGACCCTGGTGCTGTGTTCTGTGCCACCCATAATCTGTCCCTGATTAGTTAATGGTGCATGATCAATGTCTGATTTGTCTTCAGGGTGATGGTCATCTTTCTGTCACTTCTAACTCCTATCTGGGTCACTGAAACGTCATTCACTTGTGGGAGTATCTTTTTCCTCTAGTGGAAAGTTACAATGGTGACAAGGCACCACAAGGTAATTTAAATTAAGAGAATATTTGGTGTTACTTCCCAACCCTGACAAGTTCAGCTGGCCTCAATGCTAAAACTCACAGTAATTACAAAATCTGTTGTCCATTTTTTCTTTAAAGGCGTAGCTTTAGCCCTCAAACTACAAACTCAATGTTATTTTACATGACAAAAGAATACAGCATAAATGTCCAAGCTATGCAACATTTGAGTTCACAATTAATTATGTATCCTCTAATTGAGCCATAAAATGCAACAATGATTCTCTTCAACGGTTGGCTTGTGGTAAGACCATAAAACGTCACCCTACTTTGGCCTCCAGCAATATGGCATGCATCACTTGTCAAGTAGGAATGTACGTAAAGCTAGAGACTCACAAACCCCTTACATACTCAGCTAATTGATTCATACACTTTAATTTCTTGCTGATTGAACATAACTAAAACTATTAAAATAATTCAACATGGACTACCTATGCGCGTATGGCAAAATGCTTGCATTCATTGTGACAAGGTGCTCACTGAGGTCAATCTTCACTCAGTGGATATTACCTTCAGGTGAGGTTGATTCTGAATCCACACAACCAATTGTTCATCTGAGACAAGTGGTAAGGTCTCTTCATCATACTCAGCGTGACACCCATCCTCAGGACAAAGCCATCTCTAGATTTAAGGAGTGCTTTTAAAGAAGGGAAAAGACTTAGAGGGCAGCAATCCTGAAATGTTAACTCTGTTTTTCTTTCCACATATGCTACCCATATGCTACCCGGCCTGCTGAATATTTCCAGCACGTTTTTATTCTGAGTTCCAGAATCTGCAATATTTTGTGCTTTTGTAAGGGAGATAGCGAGGTGGTGAGGTTCACAGAGGAATTCTGAAGATTAGGGAAGGTGACGAAATGGCCACCAAAGATGGAACAATAAAATGGGGGAATGCTCAACAGACCAGAATTAGAGGGGCACAGATATCCCGGAAATATGTGAGCTGGAGGAGATTAGAGATAGGAAGGGGTGAGGATGTGCATGGATTTGAAACCAGGATGAATAAAATTCCATCAATCTCCGTTTTGACATTTTCAATTGATTTAGCTTCAACAGAAGGTGACACGGTAGTGCAGTGGTTAGCACTGCTGCCTCACTTTGCCGAGGACTTAGGTTCAATCCCAGCCCCAGGTCACTGTCCGTGTGGAGTTTGCACATTCTCCCCGTGTCGGCGTGGGTCTCACCCCCACAACCCAAAGATGTGCAGAGTAGGTGGATTGGCCATGCTAAATTGCCCCTTAATTTGGGGAAAAGAAGAATTGGGTACTCTTAAAAAAAAAAATTCACGGTTTAGCTTCAACAGCATTTAGGTGGAAAGCACAGAGATTCAAATTTCCACAAACTCTTGTGTGAGGAAATGGTTTCTGAAATTAGTCCCAAATATCCAGCTCCAATTCTATGGGTTGTCCCCTTTTTTGCTCTGGGAATTTCCCGCCAGAGGAATTAGCTTTGTTACATCTAGCCTCTCAAATCCTTTAAACATCTTAAACACTTCAATTAGATTACCCTTAATTTTCTATATTAAAGAGAATACAAGCCTACTACAAGCAACCTATCCTCAAAAATTAACCCTTTTAAGTTAGGTCTCACCTCCTCCTTTTGGTACCACCATCATTCAGTCCCCACCATCAACAATTTGGCCTTGGCTAAACTGGATCACCCTTTATAAACATCATAGTTAAAAGAAAGTAGGGTTGGAGGTTGGGTACTCTGCGACAAATAGCTCACTTCCTGAAACCTCAAAGCCTCCAAGTACAAGCCAGGTGTGTATTGGAATGCTTATCACTTGCCTGGATAGCACAGTGGTTAGCACTGTTGTTTCACAGCGCCAGGGTCCCAGGTTTGATTCCCAGCTTGGGTCACTGTCTGTCCGGAGCCTGCACGTTCTCCCCGTGTCTGCATAGGTTTGCTCTGGTTTCCTCCCATACGTCCCGAAAGACGTGCTATTAGGTAATTTGTACATTCTGAATTCTCCCTCTGTGTACCTGAACAGGCGCCGGAGTGTGGCGACTAGGGGCTTTTCACAGTAACTTCATTGCAGTGTTAATGTAATCCTACTTGTGACTATAAAGATTATTATTATTACAGCTTCAGAAGCACTGAAGGAGATTCGCCCCAGCCATGGCAACAGTACCCCGCCACAGCAACAGCTGTCACTCAGAATGGTAAAAGCCACAATGTTGTGGGAACAAGATTGCTTTCAAATGATATATCCTGACTTGGACATACATCATTGCTTCTTCATTATCACTGTACCAGAATCCTTTGATTCCCTATCAGCATGGTGAGAATTTCCTTGTCACAAATACTTCAGGAATTCAAGAAGCCCTCCTAAATATCTCAGGACAACTGGTGACAGATAATGAATGTGGCCTTGTTCATTTCACCCACAACCCAAGGACAAAAAACAACGAAATGAGGGTGTCACAAGTAAAAGAAAAAGCCCTCCACATGGAGTGACCACTAGATGGAGGTATTGTGATAATATTGTAAAGTAGTCTGTGGTGTGAATTTGTCATGATATTAGCATAATGTGCAAATGATCCATCAATTTTGTGGTAACTCAGTGATGTGTTTCAACATGGATTGCGTCACTACATGAGTGCTTGGTCATGATCTGTAAAGGCTGTCTGAGACTCTTGAAGTAGAATGTTCCTTGTAAACAGTCCATGCCAACCTTGACTGCATAACGTCAGTTTTCTGGTGGATGCATCTCGTAATTAATTAAACAGCTCTCTAATTGTCTGAATTTGTGCTTTTTGTGTCTGAAACAGTGTATTTGCTGTTAAAATCATAATGTAATCATACCAGACACCATTTACTGAATCATATCACAAATGCAATGCTGAAATTCTTCAAATGTGTGAACTTGTTAAAAGAGACACCATCAATAGTTCTGCCATCAAATTATATTTTTTTAATATTCGTTCATGGATCGTGGGCGTCACAGGCTGGGCCAGCATTTCTTTCCCATCCCTAATTGCCCTTGAGGGGGCAATTTTTGCAGTACTTTTAGATTTGTGGTGCCTTCCTGACCCTGTGCTATTTTTGTCTGACCTTTTTGTAGGTCAGAAAGCCTTGGGTCGCAACCATATGTCCACCTCTTCTGAAGTCCTGGTTGCTATTCCCAAAAGGAAATTTGAATTTCCTCCCCTCTCCCGATTGTTTTTGTGTGCTCATGTGAGTTTTAGAAGTCCTAAAAAAAAAAATTGCCTCCTTCTGGAACTAATGACCACTGGGGCAAGTCTGCTCAGAAATCAGAAACATTCTGACAGCTATGTTTTATATTTTTTGATAACGTCAGATGTCACTATTAGATGTGTTTCAACTGCAGTGATTGTCCTAAAAAAGGTAAATTGACCATTACATTGACCAGCAATTAAGTGTTGAGATGCTTTTCCATTGGAAGAAAGTGCCTTAATGCATTCAAAACTGTAGAAAAATATGCAGTAAAACTCTCCTCTCATGTTTTAGAACATAGAACATAGTACATTACAGCGCAGTATAGGCCCTTCGGCCATCAATGTTGTGCCGACCTGTGAAACCACTCTAAAGCCCATCTACACTATTCCCTTATCGTCCATATGTCTATCCAATGACCATTTGAATGTCCTTAGTGTTGGCGAGTTTTAGACTGTGATTTAAAATTTACCTTTGTAAAAACTTGTCCTGCTGTTGAAAGTTTTAAAAAAATCTAACCACCAGCTCCACTCCATTTATTGACAGACAATTTGCTTTCAAATGCAAAAAACACTCTGGTTTTTCAGTTTAATCATTTGCTTTGATAGTTGTGGCCATTAATGAATACATCACTGAGTTTCAAAAGCAACTACTGGCCTGAGCACAGCAGCTGGCCTATTGATTGTTCAAGGGTGTCAGAGCATGGTTTGATTGACAGTTTTAAGGAGGTTGTAATAACATTACCAGTCTTCAATATGGTTTAAGAAGAGATATTTGCTTGTTTTCAATGTTTAATCATCACTTCTGGGGATGTACAATTTTTTCGGTGGAAATAAAGTTTTTATTTCACTAAAAATGGCCCTGCATATGAATGACAGGTTTTTTTTAGATTGATGGAGGTTTTTTTTACACTGCCTTAAAGTAATTCATATTGCTATTCCATGGGTCCTCATTTTGGCCCAAAATGACATCCACATCATACATGTACACTTAGAGGACTGGCCATGTCGGATGCCATTCTGGCCAGGCTATGAGCACAGGAATTGGGAGCATACATGGAAAGCACGCAGAGTTGGCAATCCGTGACATCAGTCAGTTTGACTCTTGTACTGCATTTTCAACCTCGAGTCCCAAAGGACGTGCTTGTTAGGTGAATTGGACATTCTGAATTCTCCCTCAGTGTACGCGAACAGGCGCCGGAGTGTGGCGACTAGGGGATTTTTACAGTAACCTCTTTGCACTGTAAATGTAAGCATCCTTGTGACACTAATAATAATAATCGCTTATTGTCACAAGTAGACTTCAATGAAGTTACTGTGAAAAGCCCCTAGTCGCCACATTCCGGTGCCTGTTCGGGGAGGCCGGTATGGGGATTGAACCCGCGTTGCTGCCTTATTCTGCATTAAAAGCCAGCTGTTTCGCCCACTGTGCTAAACCAGCAATTATTATTATTGATTTCTGTCTCTTAATCCGATGCATTCAGTAGCAGAAAGGACCAGATACAAGCTCAATTTAAAAGAATCATCAATTACATTCAGGTTAATTGTTGATTGATTTCCATTGGCTGTAGTTAAGATAGTACACGTGTTTGGAGGTTCACACCATTACTTTAAGTTTTTAGCACATGGTGAAGACCTGGGGCGGGATTCTCCCTTCTGGGGACTAAGTCCCCACACCCGCCGGAAAATGGGCGAGAATCACTCCGGACTTTTTCCTCGAAGGTTCCATGGGGCTAGCAGTGCCCTGGCATGCGTCCCGCAGCTCTGGCTGCCGGCAGGGCCCTGCTCGCCAGACCGTGCGGCCGCGCATGCTCATGCTGGCCGTGAGCGGTTCCATGCATGCACGCAGCAGCCCACCTCGGCGCAGGCGCCGCCGACATGGCGGAGCCATATAGCGGGCCCACGTGGAGGAAGGTACGTCCCTCCCAGATCGCGAAGGTCTGCCGATCGGTGGCACCCGATCGTGGGCCTGGCCACCGCGAGGGCCCCCTCGGAGTCAGATACCCCCCACCAGGACTGCCACCGCGGGTCCCAGCTCCCGCCGGGTGGTACCACATGTAAACCACGCTGGCGGGAGTTTGGCCGGTCGATCGCAGAGAATTGCTGCGGGGGACTGTTCCAACGGCCCCCGAGCAGCAACGCGTCAACCGCGCATGCAGGACTGGCGGGTTCACAGAAGTGCTGTCGTGCCAGATTTCCAGCATGAACGGCTATTCTCCGCCCTGCGTCGGGCGCGATTCTGGCGCAGAGGGTCGGAGAATCCCACCCAGGATCTCCAGGGAATAATTCTCCTTTTTCAGCCTCAGTGAGGAACAGTGTGCCTGGCATCACCGTTTGACAAAAGAGGTGCTCCAAGAAATCTGCTACCCCTGCTGGAGACAGTCTTGCTGCCTCACAGGATGATGAGGATGGCATTGCCATTGGCTGTGACGGTGACTGTGGTCATGAACTTCCTTGCGTAAGACTCCTTCCTGATTGATGAAGGTGACATCTCCAATATCTCCCAGTTTGCCAGAAGGAAGTTGGAAGAGTGGATATGTAGTTTCACCAGGATAACAGGTCTCCCATGGTGCAGGGTGCCATTGCTTGCACACATGTCACATTGCAGGTACTGCATTTAAATTCTGAAATGTATCACAGCTGCAAATGGTTCCACTCCCTCAAAATGTCCAGCTGCTATGCAAGTAAACTCAGAATCATGCAGGTCAATGTCTAATATTCGGCGCCAGTCTATGGTATCATCTGCCTTTGAGCCATTCTGATTAATCAGACAGTACCTCTGCTGCCCTTCATCTTCTCGAATAATTTCAAATCATAGAATTTCTATGATGCAGGAGGAGGCCATTTGATCCATCGAGTCTGCACTGACCCTTCGAAAGAGCACCCGAACCTATCCCCGGCCTGTGGTGATATGCATCACTGTAGTTACACAAGGAGTTAATGCAGATACACTAGGACAGAATAAACACTAGAGGGAGCACCAGAGACATCATGACACACAGACATTCAACCAATAGGTCAGTAAGATAGGACACAACCAATGGACAGTCAAGAGACACCCAGAGGTGACACTACCACAAAGGGGCTACCCATATAAAAGGACAGGGCACACATGCTCTTTCTCTTTCCATAGGCAACACTCAGAAAGACAGGGGCAGATCTGGAAGCATCACACCCACCGCATGGATTAGAGCAGACTGGTTAGTTAGATTGAGTTATTACATGAAGAAGTATAACACAATACACCCTTTTCCCGTAACCCCACCTAACCTACACTTTTTTGTGACATTAAAGGGCAATTTAGCATGGCTAATCCACTTAAACTGTGCTTCTTTGGAATGTGGGAGGAAACCAGAACACCCGGAGGAAACCCACACAAACATGGGGAGAACATGCAGACACAACAGAATCACCCAAGACTGGAATTGAACCTGGATCCCTGGCCCTGTGAGGCAGTAGTACTAACCAGGTAGTTAGCTGATATTGAGGGGGGGGGTTTACCAGACATTAGTGCTGTTGAACTGCTGAACCTGACAGGCATTGGAAGTGGAATGGTAGGGATAATATTTAGATGCCAGAATGATCATTTCCAATTTGTGGTGTTGAGAGAACAGTAAGTTAATGCAGTCAGCAGGGACAGGAACGATGGGCAAATGGGCTCCTGGGCAAAACTTCAGTAATGTTAAAGTTTACAGACAGTAGAAGCTTTTTCCTCACGTCCATTGCTTCTTTTGCCAGTTACCTTAAATCTGTGCCCTCTTATTCATTATCCTTCCAACAGGAACAGTTTCTCCCTGTCTACTCTGCCCAAACCCCTCATGATATTGAAAACCTCTATCAAAGCTCCTTGTAACATTCTTTCCTCCAAGGAGAACAGTCTCAACTTCTCCAGTCTATGTACAAACTGAACTTCCTCATCCCCAAGACATTTTTTGTGAATATTTTCTGCATACCCTTGAATGCCTTCTCACCCCTCCTAAAGTGTGGTGTCCAGGGCTGGATACAGTATCTCAGTTGAGGCTGTGAACCAGTGTTCTATACAAGTTTAACATAGCTTCCTTACTTTTCTACCCTGCCCTGTTAATAAATCCTGGGATACTATATGCTTTATTAATCGTGCTCTCAACCTGCCCTGCCACCTTCAATGACTTAGGCCCAGATTTTTCCAGGTCCCTTTCCTCCTGCACTGCTTTTAGAATGACATATTTTATGTTAAATTGTCTCTCCACATTCTTCCTGCCAGCGTGAATCACTTTATCCTTCTCTGTGTCAGGCAGCACAGTGGCGCAGTGGTTAGCACTGCTGCCTCACGGCGCCAAGGTCCCAGGTTCGATCCCGGATCTGGGTCACTGCCCGAGTGGAGTTTGCACATTCTCCCCGTGTTTGCGTTGGTTTCGCCCCCGCAACCCAAAGATGTGCAGGTTAGGTGGATTGGCCACACTCAATTGCCCCTTAATTAGAAAAAATGAATTGGGTACTCTAAACAAAAAACTTCTCTGTGTCAAATTTAATCTGCTAATTGTCTGACTATTCCACCAACTTCTCTATGTCCACCACATCAAAAGTGTTATTTTCATGAATCTTCTCTGTTACTTCATCAAAAAACACTAGCAAGTTAGTTGAATATGATTTGCTCTTTGAAGGTTTTCTTGGTAGTTTGTCTGAGATACAGAAGCAACACCACAGAACGAGAAATAGGCAATCCCTGTGATGGGCTGTGGCGGTGGTGGTGGTGGGGCACGAGAACAGTGTGGTGGAAATTATATCAGAAGATCAGCTTAGGGAATTATAAGAAGGATGCACAAAATTGAGTTAACTTGAGACACAGGCTAGTGAAGAGAATGGAGTTGTATGGCATTCTTGTCTTGGCTCCAGTACTTCACTTTGCTCTCTGCTTGCAAACTGAGCTGTTGATTTTTAAAATACTTCCTTTGTTTGGAGGATAAACATTTTGGCTTCCTGGAATCAGTTGGCCTTGGAGAATTACATGCTGGCAAAACAGCCTGGATCCATCTACCCATGGCCTCTGTCACTGATCCCACCAAAGCTCATTGTGTTGGGAGGGAGGATTAGCTGATCTCTGAGTTCAACCTGCAAAGCAATCCCAGTAATGTTGTTCTGTGACAAGGGCCTGGGTGTATTATTTTACAGGTACGTTTGCACTGTTCTGATGAACACTTGGCAAAGCTATAACCCAAGAATGACAAAACAGTGATACAATCTCAAAGCTGTCAGCTTTATATTTGTAAACGTTCTTCAGGGAAAATTCCGTAAGTCTTTGCTCAGGTATATTGGATTGTCTGGCACAGCAAGTATTGGAAAACCGAGCAGGAATTTACATTGTTATTTACCCCTTTTACTAAACTATGTACAATACAGACCTAGCACGAGTCTGTAGATAGAACTACCTTTCTTCATGCTTTATTGTGATGAGAGTTAAACATTGTAGTGATTTCACCAATCACATGTTCTGAGTTCTCTCAAAGGTTGCATAGGGGTCAACTTCTTAATTTTCTCCCTTAACCTCTGAAAATGTTTGTTGTTCTGTCCTGAATTCTGTTGATTTTTCTGAGCTTCCCAGTTCATCGACTACAAAGATGAGTTGTAGAGATCTGTGCAATTTTTTATACTTAATAGTGAATATTCTTGTTTGTGGATCGCATACAAAGTCTCAGTGCTTTCTCTTCCCCTTGTACTAGACTTTCGCAGTCAACTATCACTTGACCTGCATTTTAGTGATTCCTGGACCATGATGTCAATGGCTGGAGGAATTCTAGTTTTAATTATTTTGACAAAGGGTCACCTGGACTCGAAACGTTAACTCTTTTCTCTCCCCACAGATGCTGCCAGTCCTGCTGAGATTTTCCAGCATTTTATCTTTGGTTTCAGATTCCAGCATCCGCAGTAATTTGATTTTATCTAGTTTTAATCACTGTTCTGTATCTGAATTGAAAACTCCTGCTGCACTGTCTAATCTGAATTTTATTTTGGGCTGGATGTTTCGGCCGTGCTGCCTTAACATCGCCACGGACAGGACGGGGACCATGCAAAGGTCCGTTGACCTCGGGTGGGAATTTCCACTTGCCAGCCAAACAAATCCCGCCCTTTATATCTGTTGACCATAATATCTGCACTTCAACAGTTTCCATTTGATCTAGTAATTTCTCTCAAGAATGGCACTTCATTGTCTTTTTCATCTTGAACTTCTTGAATGGTGGATGTCCTTAGTTGTTTCTCCTTTTAGCTTTTGATGTTCGCAGCATTTGCTGTGGCATACCAATTTAAATTGGAATAGCATTCTGCATTTTTGGCCGGGCATTCTTTGCGTGAATGAAACCTTTTTCTGGCTCAGGGATGACATTGAATCATGGTATGGGGCTACCTTCACTTTTGCCTTGTTTTGAATTAGGTTCCCTGCTACTTCTGTGAGCTTCAAATGGAAATCTACCAGCTGTGTTTCTCCATGAGTATTCTTTCTTGTCTTGAATATCGACTGGAGAAAATCTGATAAAGCCTCTACTCAGATTCCTACAGCACAATCTTGAATGAATTAATCTTTCAGGACTCCATATTCACAAATATCAAATAAACAATATAAATTATTGATGATGGAATCTACACACTCTCCTGCTCTTTGAATGTGTCTACTGAGCTTTGCCCTCTCTGTAATGGTGTCTCTTTGAGATTTTGATGGCAGGATGCGGAAATAGGCTGGAATGAATCTTTTTCACGTTGGCAAGATGTGATGAGTGGTTTGCAGTAGGGATCAGTGCTGGGGCCTCAGCTGCTTACAGCTTACATAAATGACTTGGATGAAACGATGGATGGGACAGTCACCAAATTTGCTGATGACACAAAGGTAAGGAAGTAAGTTGTGAAGAAAACATAAGGACACTACAAATAGATAGGTTAAGTGTTGGCAAAGATCTGGCAAATGGAATATAATATGGAAAATATGGAATTGTCCATTTCGGCAGGAAAAATAAAAGAGCAGCATATTACCTAAGGTAAGAGATTGCAGAGCTTAGTACATGAATCACAAAAAGCTTGGGGATTTTCACATTACTTCATTGCAGTGTTAATGTAAGCCTACTTGTAACACTAATAAAGATTATTATAGTGACGGTACAGCAAGTAATTAGGAAAGCTAATAGAATTCAACCATTTATTGCGAGGAGAATTGAATACAAAAGTGGTAAGGTTATGCTTCAATTATACAGGTCCCTAAGAGACCACATCTGAAGTATTGTGTACAGTATTGATCTCCTTATTTAAGTAAAGATGTAAATGGATTAAGAGGTAGTTCAGAATAGGTTTACCAGACTAATACTTGGAATGGGTGCGTTGTTTTATGAGGAAGGGTAGGCATGGAAGAGTAAGAAATGACTTGATTGAAACATACAAGATCCTGAGATGTCTTGACAGGGTTGATGTGGAGAGGATGTCTCCTCTTGTGGGAGAATCTAGAACTAGGAGATCAATGTTAAAAATAAAGGGCTACCCATTTAAAATGGAGATGAGGCAAATATTATTCCCTCAGAAGGTTATGAGTCTTTGGAACCTCCTTCCTGAAAAAGTGGTGCAAGCAAAGTCAGTGAAGATTCTTCAGGCAGAGATGGATATATTCTTGGTAAGCAAGCCAGTAAGCAAAGGTTAACTGGGTAGATGGAATGCAGATTTGAGGTTACTATCAAATCAGCCATGATCTTATTAAATGGCGGAACAGACTGTGGGTGCTGAATGGCCTACTCATGCCAGGTTGCAGGCGGCCTCTATCCTGAACTCCGGAGGCAGCCCCAGTCATTGTTCAGATGAGTGCCGACATGTGCACGTCACATTGTTCCAAATGTGTTTCACACCGGCATGTTTCCCACCAGAATCATGGAGAATCTATCATGGACCGTCGGGCCTTCATCTAAATCCCATTAATAGGATGCAACTCAAGTTCACGCCATCCTCTGATGGGTTTTCTGAAACATCATGGCAGGCACAAGCGGAAGACTCCCCTGTAAATTCACACCGGCGTGAAACTGATTTCTGACCCTCCTGCCTTATTCTCCCACTGTCACCATCCCACTGTCTCACCATCAAACATGTCAGCGAAGGCTCGGGAGAATTTTGCCCAATGTGACTGGGTCAATCTTTCATCTTGTATCTGATTTTCCACTGATGAGAACAGGTTACACTTTGGAATGCGAGGAAATGGTCAATCAGCAAGGGACAAGAGCTCAGAGAATTCTGAAAGCACATTTGATGAATATCAGCTCCGGTAGAGATTCCTTGTAACCGATAAGTAAACACAATTCCTCGAGAATGGAGAAGTTATAGTAGTTCACACAGCTTCCTGGGAAGGCTTGCAGCCATGGATGAGCTATAACACAGGCATTTCATGAATACTTGGCAAAACCAAAGACAATTTTGTGTGATCCTTTCAACCTCAGCAGGAAATTTAAAGAACCTTTTCATAATGCAGGTGAATTACCTCACATGTGGAAGAATGCTCAAGGTCAAATTGTTTCCCGGCCAAATTGCTTAGATTGGGCAACACGGTAGCACAAGTGGCTAGCACTGTGGCTTCACAGTTTCAGGGTACCAGGTTTGATTCCCTGCTGGGTCACTGTCTGTGCGGAGTCTGCACGTTCTCCATGTGTCTGCGTGGGTTTCCTCCAGGTGCTCCGGTTTCCTCCCACAGTCCAAAGACATGCAGATTAGGTGGATTGGCCATGCTAAATTGCCCTTAGTGTCCAAAAAGGTTAGGAGGGGTTATTGGGTTATGGGGATAGGGTGGAAGTAAGGGCTTAAGTGGGCCGGTGCAGACCCGATGGGCCGAATGGCCTCCTTCTGCACTGTATGTTCTAGAATTTGAGGTTGTGAAATTAAAGCCAAAGGGAACAAAAGGGAAAAGATGGCTGGTTAGAGAGCATGAGAAAGTCGAAATGTTTCGAAACATCATTGTTCCAAAAAAGACAATTGTCTGAGGATATCTAACACAGTCAAACTGCAAGGAGAAATGGTTAATATTCAGGTCAATGATCTGAAAGCTCAACTTAGAATATAAATTCATTCACAGGTTAGTCGTGGACATTGTATTTGGCTGGATTTAAGAGCTCTTGTCTTTTTATAAAGCAGCCTGTGTGATATAAAACCATGTAAATGTACAAATGGAGAAATGGTGTGTGTGTTTTTCTTTTCAACATTTAAAAGTAGATTAGGGTTGCCAACTCTGGTTGGATGTATTCCTGGAGGTTTGATCACATAACGTCTCCAATGGCCTTGACCCATCATTGGTTGCCAAACAAGTCCATTCGCACAGGACAGCACCTCTCTGTACTTTAATTGGAAAGTGGACAGACTCTTCATTATCTGATTGAATGACCCTCGACTGTCAAAATTCCAATATCTCCAATATTTTTAACTAATCAATGGAAGTGTCCAAAGAAAATGAAGGGAGCATCCAATTTTTTAAAGTCTTCAATTATTTTTCTACCATGTTTCTCACTGCAGTGTCTTAGAGGTGAATCTTTAATTCCCAAAGACCCCAGGGCAACCCAAGAGCATTGGCAACCCGAATGTAAATTACGTAAATATGCAAGAAAATAACTGAGCTCCAGCTTCAGTTTTTTTTTTAATAATGCTCTTCAAGTCAGTTCTACCAGTAGGACTAATGCATGAAAATAGAAACAGCATGATCAAGACTTTGTTTTGGTTTCTTTGGTGAACCACAGCATGTAAAAAAGTAACAAAAGATTTTCAGTATTTCAGTCACAATTACCCAAAGATTCACATTATACACTATACAAGTTAAAATATAAATACAGTATTGTTCGGTGTGCATTGTAAAGATTAAAAATCATAGAGTAATTTTTTTTGCTGCTTATAAAGAGAAAGAGAAGACCGGAGTGGGTGGAGTAAGCAGCATATTTTCTTTTAGAAATGAATTTACTGCTGCTGACCAGACTGGTTCTCATTTTTAGAAGAGATCTTTGTTCTTACTGCACCTGAACCACAGGATCATTTAATTGATTTCTGTCCCCTTGAAATCTCTCCATGATTGAATTCAAATCAGTGAGATTTGATTACTCTCATTACAGCTTGTAAATGGCTTCTAAGCAAATTTGCCATATATATCTAGAAATCTGAATGAAAATCAGATCTTGAGAATAAAAAATACATTGTCTTGAAATTCGAATCAAAATGGCATACTGAGATCTATTCCCACAGTGCAAATTGTAAAAGCCTGTGGCACTTGACAGATTCCCAAGGGTTAACAGCAGAAATGTTACAAAAATATATAGTTCCGTTTTCCTCTATCCCGTCCTTTCAAAGCAAATAAAAAATCCCAAGAATTAAACTAAGTTGCCATACGTTATCGCCAACATATGCTATACAGCTGCCACATTCAGACATAAACATTCATTTAAAAAATGCACTAAGATGGTTATATATACAAAAATTAATTTATTTTTTTGTTTTTTTTTACAAAAAAAAGTAGGTTTATATTCACCCTTAGAAAAAGGCAGCTCCATATTGTAGTGTGGTTAGTGAGGGCTGCAAAAAGCTGCCATGTCTGACAAAGTTAATATATTAGCACTTTGACCTCTGAAAGAACCAAATGGCTTTGGAAAGGTCATGTAGCGTCCTTTTGCACTTGCTATTCTGATTGCTTGTATCCAGGTGAGTTAAAGAGCAGCTTCACAATGCAGTCTCTGGGCTTGATCCCACCTTGCATCCTTAGAAATACAATACACAGGAGTCTTGTAGCTGTAGAAGTGAAAGATCGATTGAGGAACGTAGTGTTGAATGTTTTTTGAATCAGACAATTAATCATCCAGGCTCTGCAAAAACAGTTTCCACTCACATTAATGCGCCATAACCTTTTCCATTCTCTGGTCACGTAAAACTGCTTATTATAGAGATCAAAATAGTGTATTTGGAGTAGCAATCAAAATGGTGCTCATGCAGCCACCAGATTACTACAAAGCAGCATGTTAACACCTTCTTTTCCTTCATACGCATACTTGCAACAACGTAAAATGTGGCAAGAAAGTAAATTAAAATATCCACTAGGGGGCACTGAAAGAACAGCGAATCATTTGATCATATACCTGAAATGAATGCAATAAATAGTGAAATGTGTTTTTTTTTTAATTTTAAAAATATATTTCAAAATTAGCTCGACAAGATGAATAGGTATGACTGACATGTCAATCTATATTGGTTGGCAGGAATTGCTGAAAGAAACGTAACTACTTGCACATGCTGTAATAAACAGAAAACTAATGACATTAAAAGATGGTGAAAAAGGTGCAAAACACTCTAAAAATACTTTTTAGTGTTAAAATTCTCCTGCAAACGGATGTGTAGTAAATGCACATATAAATAAAATGTTTGTCCAATATTTGCAAGACAACAGTGGCAAGGAGATTTGTTGAACTGTAAAATGCTGAATATTGGAGCTATGAAATGGATGAAGATACAACAGGGCCTCAGTTTCCTTCAGCGTAAACTTAGTCAGCTCACTTTGAAATGAATGCTTTGCATTTCTTTTAATCATCACATTTTTTAAGACACTGCTGTTTGATCTTTCCCTATGTGTTTTTTAAAGAAACACTCCCCACCCCATTGTATTACTATAGGCACTGTTTGGCTCGAATTGCAAGGAACAGTTTCCCACCATTCAGTGGTGTTGTCAGTGCCCTGAATGGAATTTCCTGATCCAGCGATGATGGTGTCTGATGGGGTCTTGTGAGCTTTTCATTCCTTTTCGGTACAATCCGTGAATATACCTTTGAGAGTTCCTTTGATATGTGGAAGCTATCAAGCAGAAGAGAGAAAATAGAAAATTAATATGCGGTTATGTAAAACTGACCATAGGACTTGAACTTCAAACAGCTGGGGTTAAAATCCAGAAAAATCAAGACGATAAAGCACCACCTGTGCAAGCTATGATCAAGTCCCATGTGGCAGTCCTTGACTTGTACAAAGCTCATGAGAGAGTTGGGATGATGTGGTTGGGTTTGGCGCCTTCAAACAACGGAACAGAAAAATCAGTCAAAGTGGTTTCAGCTGTGGAACAGAATTGTGAGGAGGGTGATTTCAGTTGCTGAATGGGATTGTGAGGAGGGTGATTTCAGTTGCTGAATCGGATTGTGAGGAGGGATGATTTCAGTTGCTGAATAGGATTGTGAGGAGGGTGATTTCAGTTGCTGAATGGGAGTGTGAGGAGGGTGATTTAAGTTGCTGAATGGGATTGTGAGGAGGGTGATTTCAGTTGCTGAATAGGATTGTGAGGAGGGTGATTTCAGTTGCTGAATGGGATTGTGAGGGGGTTGATTTCATCAGTTGCTGAATGGGGTTGTGAGGAGGGTGATTTCAATTGCTGAATGGGGTTGTGAGGAGGGTGATTTCAGTTCCTGAATGGGATTGTGAGGAGGGTAATTTCAGTTGCTGAATAAGATTGTGAGGAGGGTGATTTCAGTTGCTGAATGGAGTTGTGAGGGGGTTGATTTCAGTTGCTGAATGGGGTTGTGAGGAGGGTGATTTCAGTTGCTGATGGGGTTGTGAGGAGGGTGATTTCAGTGGCTGAATGGGATTGTGAGGAGGTTGATTTCAGTTTCTGAATGGGGTTGTGAGGAGGGTGATTTCAGTTGCTGAATGGGATTGTGAGGAGGGTGATTTCAGCTGAGGAACGGGCTTGTGAGGAGGCTGATTTCAGCTGAGGAACGGGGTTGTGAGGAGGCTGATTTCAGCTGTGGAACGGGGTTGTGAGGTGGGTGATTTCAGCTGAGGAACGGGTTTGTGAGGAGGCTGATTTCAGCTGTGGAACGGGGTTGTGAGGTGGGTGATTTCAGCTGTGGAACGGGGTTGTGAGAAGGGTGATTTCAGCTGAGGAACAGGGTTGTGAGGAGGGTGATTTCAGCTGTGGAACGGGGTTGTGAGGTGGGTGATTTCAGCTGAGGAACGGGGTTGTGAGGAGGGTGATTTCAGTTGCTGAATGGGATTGTGAGGAGGGTGATTTCAGTTGCTAAATGGGGTTGTGAGGAGGGTGATTTCAGTTGCTGAATGGGGTTGTGAGGAGGGTGATTTCATTTGCTGAATGGGATTGTGAGGAGGTTGATTTCAGCTAAGGAACAGGGTTGTGAGGAGGGTGATTTCAGCTGTGGAACAGGGTTGTGAGGAGGGTGATTTCAGTTGCTGAATGGGATTGTGAGGAGGTTGATTTCAGTTGCTAAATGGGGTTGTGAGGAGGGTGATTTCAGTTGCTGAATGGGGTTGTGAGGAGGGTGATTTCAGTTGCTGAATGGGATTGTGAGGAGGTTATTTCAGTTAAGGAACGGGGTTGTGAGGAGGCTGATTTCAGCTGTGGAACGGGGATGTGAGGAGGGTGATTTCAGCTGAGGTATTGGGTTGTGAGGAGGGTGATTTCAGCTGTTGAACGGGGTTGTGAGGGGGATATTTCAGCTGAGGAATGGGGTTGTGAGGAGGGTGATTTCAGCTGAGGAATGGGGTTGTGAGGAGGTTGATTAGCAATGTGAATAGGCAATGTTGTTCCTTTGGAGATTAGCCAATGTTGTTCATTTGTTTAAGAAGGGTTGCAAGGATAATCCAGATAATTTTGAGCCTTGCGTCAGTGGTAAGAAAATTATTGGAGAGGATTCTTCGAGACAGCATTTACTCCCACTTGAAAATAAGTGGACATTTTTCCGAGAGGCAACATGGTTTTGTGAAGGACAGGTCGTGTCTCACTAACTTAATCGAGTTTTTAGATGAAATGATGACGATGTTTGATGAGAATAGGACTGTGGATGTTGTCTACATGCACTTCAGTAAGGCTTTTGACAAGGTCCCTCATGGCAGACTGGTAGAGAAGGTGAAGTCGCATGGGATCAGGGGTGAACTGGCAAGATGGATACAGAACTGGCTTGGTCATAGAAGACGGGGGTAGCAGTGGAAGGATGCGTTTCTGATTGGAGGACTGTGACCAGTGGCATTCCACATTGATCAGTGCTGGGACCTTTGCTGTTTGTAAAATATATATAAATGATTTGGAGGAAAATGTAACTGGTTTGATTAGTAAGTTTGCGAATGACGCAAAGGTTGGTGGAATTGCGGATAGCGATGAGGACTGTCAGAGGATACAGCAGGATATAGATCGGTTGGATACTTTGGCGGAGAGATGACAGATGGAGTTTCACCTGGACAAATGTGAGGTAATGAATTTTGGAAGGTCTAATACAAATGGGAAACATACAGTAAATAGCAGAACCCTTAAGGGTATTGACAGGCAAAGGGATTTGGGTGTACAGGTACACAGGTCAATGAAAGTGGCAATGCAAGTGGAGAAGGTAGTCAAGAAGGCATACGACATGCTTGCCTTCATTGGCTGGGGCACTGAATTTAAGAATTGGCAAGTCATGTTGCAACTTTATAGAACCTTAGTTAGGCCACACTTGGAATATTGTGTTCAATTCTGGTCACCGCACAGCCAGAAGGATGTGGAGGCTTTGGAGGGGGTACAGAAAAGATTTACCAGGATGTTGCCTGGTATGGAGGGCATTAGCTATGAGGAGAGGTTGGAGAAACTTGGTTTGTTCTCACTGGAATGACGGAGGTTGAGGGGTGACCTGATAGAAGTCTACAAGGTTATGAGGGGCATGGACAGAGTGGCTAGTCACAAGCTTTTTCCCAGGGTTGATGTGTCAATTACTCGGGGGCATATGTTAAAGTGCGAGGGGCAAGGTTTAAAGGGATTGTACGAGGCAAGTATTTTACACAGAGGGTGGTGGGAGCCTGGAACTCGCTGCCGGAGGAGGTGGTGGAAGCAGATACGATAGTGACATTTAAGGGGCATCTTGTCAAATACATGAATAGAATGGGAATAGAGGGATATGGTCTCCGGAAGGGTAGAGGGTTTTAGTTCAGATGGGTAGCATGGTCAGTGCAGTCTTGGATTGCCAAAGGGCCTGTTCCTGTGCTGTAATTTTCTTTGTTCTTTGTTACTTATTTCAGCTGAGGGACGAGGTTGTGAGGAGTTTGATTTCAGTTGTGGAACGGGGTTGTGAGGAGGATGATTTCAGCTGAGGAACGGGGCTGCGAGGTGTTTGATTTCAGTTGTGGAACGGAGCTGTGAGGAGGGTGATTTCAGTTGGGGAACGGCAAGTAGAGAGGGCAGTGAGGGCATGGTGGGAAGTGTTTAAACTGCAAGGGTATTTTAAAAGTTTTTTTGCGGTAGGATTGAGGCCTCAAAGAATTGTACATGAGGTCTATTTAAATGAGATTCACGCCTCTGTCATTGCTGGCGAGAGACATGGAATATTGGGAAACGCAATCTTTCTGGACAGAATCCCATTTCCCTATTCTCTCTAGAATGTCCGCCCAGATTGCTGATCCCGCACACGGCTCGTGTGGGCTCAAAATCGCCCCATGATTAATTAATATTAGACTTTTTTTGAATTTCCCAATCTTCACTGAGTCACTTTCGTCAAGTTAAATGCAAATAATCCACATATTTAAGAGTCCTTTACTGAAATATTTCAACCAACTTTTATCGATGCATTAGAGAATATATTTTGTTGTTTCAACATTTGTTGTTTCAACATTTTGACCGACCACAATGCTTGCACTTTAGTTAGGCTTTTAAAAAATAATTAAATACAATATTATTGTTCAATTATTTTTGGTTCCGAATGTCAAATTGTATTATCAGTGAGTCTTACTTAGGTCAAATTATTCATGAAAGCCCCACAGAGAGAATCATTCAACTATTCTTCTCCATAGTTAAGCTTCCAAACCAGCATTTAATTTTTTAATAATCTTTATTGTCACAAATAGGCTTACATTAACACTGCAATAAAGTTACTGTGAAAAGCCCCGAGTCGCCACATTCCGGCACCTGTTCGGGTACACAGAGGGAGAATTCAGAATATGCAATTCACCCAACAACATGTCTTTCGGGACTTGTGGGAGGAAACCGGAGCACCCGGAGGAAACCCACGCAGATACGGGGAGAACGTGCAAACTCCGCACAGACACAGTGACCCAAGCCGGGAATCGAACCTGGGACCCTGGAGCTGTGAAGCAACAGTGCTATCCACTGTGCTACCGTGCCACATTTGCAACTCTAACAGCTAAAATGAATGCTGTGAAAGGAAAATGCAGGTCACTGTAGCTGATCTGGTCTTCCGCCAGCCCTGAGTATTCCATTAGTGCGTTGCTTGATAAATCATCTTTGTATTCGGCAATAATTTCTTTTCTGCCAGCTCAGACAAAATAAAATCTCCTTGCGTGAACTAATAGGCAACAGCAGAAGGAGATTTAACAATCCTCAAGAAACTGGCAACTTGCACATATTTAAATATTGAAAATTCCATCTACCAAGGTGACATATTTGGTACATGAATTACTTGCCATTTCAAGACTTGAGCCCAAATCAAAGCATCAACTGACAAATGTGGTATTGGCTGTTATGTGAACTGGTTGCTCAGTTTTAGACATCTGGGGCGTCATTCTCCGACCCCCCGCCGGGTCGGAGAATGGCCGTTGGCCGCCGTGAATCCCGCCCCCGCCGAAGTCTCCGCTCCCGGAGATTGGGCGGGGGCGGGAATCCGGCCGCGCCGGTTGGCGGGACCCCCCGCTGGATTCTCCGGCCCGGATGGGCCGAAGTCCCGCCCAGGAATTGCCTGTCCCGCCGACGTAAATCAAACCTGGTATTTACCGGCAGGACCAGGTGGCATGGGCGGGCTCCGGGGTCCTGGGGGGGGGCGCGGGGCGATCTGACCCCGGGGGGTGCCCCCACAGTGGCCTGGCCCACGATCGGGGCCCACCGATCCGCGGGCGGGCCTGTGCCGTGGGGCACTCTTTCCCTTCCGCCTTTGCTACAGCCTCCACCATGGCGGAGGCGGAAGAGACTCTCCCCACTGCGCATGCGCGGGAAACTGACAGCGGCCGCTGACGCTCCCGCGCATGCGCCGCATTTCAACGCCAGCTGGCGGGGAAACAAACGCCATTTCTGCCAGCTGGCGGGGCGGAAATCCCTCCGCCGTCGGCCTAGCCCCTCAATGTTGGGGCTAGGCCGCCAAAGATGCGGAGCCTTCCGCACCTTTGGGCCGGCGCAATGCCCGTCTGATTGGCGCCGGCTTTGGCGCCAGTCGGCGGACATCCCGCCGTTGGGGAAGAATTTCGCCCCTGGGATAAGAAGAACTTTACCTCAGTGGAGGAAATCTATCGAGTCATAAGCTGTGAAAAAACATTTTTATTTTCAACTAGACACAAAGCAGAACTAATCACTGCCATGTACAAGTAATGCTCCAGAACACATCACTGCAGAAGGGCATGCAGCTGTAAACGGGAAGAATTGATAAATCTAAAAATAGTTGGTGTACTCAAAGCTTGCACTGCTCCAGAAAACTAACAGTCAAATGTAGTCTGATGAAGCATCTTTTCTGGAAATGCTTGCAAGTATATGTTCAAATATTTAAAACACGGCATAGACCTTTTCAATCTTTCCTTCTCTCTTTCCCTCACCTTCTCCCAACACGCACAACATTGACCAAACTTACGTGTTAAGCAGGCAACTTTTGGTTTATCCCAGTATCCATTGGTTCGACACTTAATGATTGGAAAGTGGCGTTGGATAAAGCCGGCACTGCAGTGGTATCTGATCATAGAATTTATTTCATATCGAGGCTTCATCTTTCCAAACGTTCTAGCATTTTTCACAACAGGAGGTTGGCCGCAGGCAACTAAACACAAGAAAAATGGATGTTAACTTCATTGAAGGTGACTTACTTACATGTGGAAATGTGCTTCTTATTGTGCAAAGTAATGGCAATCTCTTTCTAGTCTATTATCCAAGAATTACTCGCAGACTGGTGTATTAAATTTCAATGGACATCATGGACAGACATAGGTTCATGTCATGTTCTGCTCAATTCATGATTAGAACTGCTTCAGCTCTGGAGCAGCCTAACAAAGGTTGTGGCATCTGTCAGAGATACAATCAGAGGAGATTTTCATGTGTGACAGTCCTTTCAGCTCCAAGATGTGAGGCCAAGCAGATGAGAAACAGAGAACAAGTGAAGAGGGTATTCAATAGAGTGCATACCTCTGCAATGCTGTGTGAACTCAACATTAAAATCCATTATAACATTTATGCACTTCTAGCTGATCTTTTATCCCATAAAACATTTCAGTAGAATTGGCAATCAGGTGTTCTTCACTATTCCCGGTATATTACAAATTTTGCAAGAGAACAAATGAGTGGACTTTGTCACTGCTGTTTCTTTATTACAATTATACAGCTCTTCCCTGAGCCTTTTCCTTGTAACACACAGGTCAAAATTATTCAGAGTAAAAACAATAAATGAACACAAAAATGTCACCGTTCATACTCTCGATCATTAATCCCAACTTCAAAGTGACCATACATGTCAAGTGAGGACAGGGCCAGTTCAGCTGCAATGCCCTCCACAGTTGAATAACCCACTAACCCTCTGCTGAGGCTCAAAACATGGGAATAATCAATTGGTTGAAGTATTGAAACGACAGTCAGTGTCCCAGGGAACTGTGCTATATCAAGGGAATGAAGAGAAAGGAGTTGAATCTTGTGAGGGAGCGAGGATGGAGTATCGAGTGCAAAAATATTTGAGACATAATAAGCATAATAAGACATAATAAGAGGATCAATTTTCCACTTTTGCATTCCAGGGGCACACCCAAATTGCACAGCAGGAAATTATGCACACCTGCTAATCCATGACTCTCCATCCATTAGAAAACAAAGCTTGCAGTTCACTGGTAAGTGCTTTGACTACACATAGCCAGTGCAGAAGCAGGGAATGTAGCTTCATACCGCTTTATACTGTTATCCCCAGCTTTAGTCCACTGGTGAGTCTTTGCGGAGATGTTCAAGGGCAGAAGTGAGAATTAGAAAGGGTTGGGGTCAATCACATACAGTTAATGCCAGACCTCACCTGTGCCCTTTTTACATGTGTATGTGAGGTGGTAGTTACATGGAACATCATTCCACTGGCCATCCTCGTGCCAGATCATAACGACACAGTCTTCTCCAGAATGAAAGAAACTGTCGGGCTGGTGTGGGCGCCAGTTTTCATATTGCTGTATGAGAAACAGAAATGACAGACATTAAGCAGACTCATCTGGTTTATCCATAGCTATACTCCTCCCAGGGTCAGAATGACTGTGCAACAGGGTGTTCAGAACTGACATGACAGTTTCAGCATTGTGGTACAGAAGAACTAAAGCTTCAAAGCCCAGAAACTACAATTAGGCATTTTATTCTGTGTTTTTGGGCATGATTTAACAGGACAAAAGAGAGTCCCCTTTTGGGTGCATTTAGCAGGGTGTTTCTCGGTGCTGCAGTGGCGCTATTTAATTGCACCGCTATTTAATAAACCTTTGCTGTTTTTTGGCCTCAGCAATGAATGGCCCAACGAGGCCACACTTAACTCATTTCCTTTGCTGACGAGCTCAGTTCACCAGTGTAGGAAGAGCACTTGCGGATCAAGGCACCAATTTTAAATGCCGCCCCAATCTTTTGCAACCTTGCTGCACCAAACTTACCTCTTAGGGGGTCCTCGAGCCCCCACCCCCACCTCACCCCATATCTTAAGGGCAAGGCATCCCTGGGACCAGGTTGGATGTGCCAAGGTACCTGGATGCCAGCAGGAGTGCTGTTATGCTTGGTCCATGTTTGTGCAAACCAGTGCTTTGTGGCACCCTGACGAAGTCTCCCAGGTGAGGCCGTTAATCCCAGACCTCGGGAGAATACGGCGCAGACAAATTTAAATGCGTCATTAGTATCATTTAAGTATGTTAATGTGGATCTGGCCCAGCGAGGGTGAGATCCAGATCGTGATGTCTTGCAAGATCTTGTTAAGTCTCACGAGGCATTTTGAGCTTCTCCAATCTCGCGAGAGGCCTCTCGCGGGAGTCAATGGCCTTGTCTTGTCACCAAGTAAGACACAAAGAGGCCATTAAATCGTGCCCATAGTTGCTGTGATGTTGATATTGGTGTCATACATATGCCGAATGTTGGTGTAATGTTGTATAAATTATAATAAACTGATGCACTCAAAGCAGAATTTAAGTGTAAGTGGATGAGGTAGATGCCAACATAATAGTATTTTGTTCGGAAAGATAGTGTCATTTCATTCAGAATTAAAATATGGATTGTGGGAAAAGGTTTAATAAACTGAACCATTCTGGATTCAATGGGTGCGCCCTAACCAAATGGGAACAGAGTACCATAACAAGCGCGTTTAGCCGGGTGTTCACAGAGCTCTCAGCACCATCTGCCAGGACTCTGGTTATATTCGGGGCCTCGGCAGAAAACACCTCGACAAGGCTGCAGTTAGTCCCTGTTCCTGCCCTGAGGAGCTCCGGTTCTCAGAATTCCAGTGCAGGAGACTGCCGGCCCGATCTCTCAGCCCCACCCCCACCCGCGACGTGACCCCTGAAACCCCCCTAAAGTCCCAACTCACCTATAAGGGGATCCTTGGGCCCCCCTGCACCCACAGAGTGCACCCTGGGCCCGATGGCCAGTGCATGAAAAATGCAGGAAAAAGGTGCCAGGCTGGCAGTGCCAAGGTGCCACCCTGCCCAGAAGGCAAGTACCTGAGGGCCACTAATCCCTTGGGAAACCCCCACAAGTGTTGTCCGTCTGGTGCCCGTTTGTGGCGACCAGCACTGAACAGAGCTCGCCCAAGATCTTTAAGGCGAGGTGTTTAGATCGCATGTCTCGGGTAGGTCATGGGAATGTATATTAGTGTAAAACCAGCTGTCTTCCTCTAATATGCAAATTTGCAATACAGTGATCCTACCCACAATGGGCAGGACTCGTGACATCTCTCAAAATCGCTTGAGATCTTGGGAGGCATGCAGCGAGATTCTCCCAAATCCCCGCGATGGCCCGACGCCAGCGTATAAAATGGCGCGAACCACTCCGGCGTCGGGCCGACCGGAAGTCGCGGAATCCTCTGCGTTTCTAGGGGCTAGGCCGGTCCCGAAGGGCCAGCGCGAGTTAGCGCATGTGCAGAACCATCGGCGTGGTTCCGCGCATGCGCAGACTGGCCGGCGTATTCTAGCGCATGCGCAGGGGGGTGTCTTCTCCGCGCCGGCCATGTCGGAGCCCTACAGTGGCCAGCGCGGAAGGAAGAAGTGCCCCCATGGCACAGGCCCGCCCGCAGATCGGTGGCCACCGTGGCCCGCCCCCCACCCCCGAGGACCGCACCAGCCAGGTCCCGTCGGGTGGGACCAGCGGGACTGGCCAGGAATCAACAGCCGCTCGGCCCATTGGGGCCTCGAGAATTGCTGGGGGGGGCCCGCTGCCAATGGCCCCCGACTGGCGTGGCGTGATCCCCACCCCCGCCCGAAAACTGGCGCCGGAGAATATGGCAGCCGGCGTCGGAGCGGCGGGGCAGGATTCACGCGGCCCCCCAGGGATTCTCCGACCCGGCGGGGGGTTGGAGAATCCAGCCCCTGGTGAGCCGTTTAGATCCCGGAAGAGGGATCTCCTTTTTTTTTAATGCATTTAGAGTATGGCCGGAGTGTGGCGGCTAGGGGCTTTTCACAGTAACTTCATTGCTGTGTTAATGTAAGCCTACCCGTGACACTAATAAAAATTTTAATTTTTTTTCCAATTAAGGGGCAATTTAGCATGGCCAATCCACCTACCCTGCATATCTTTGGCTTGTGGGGGGAGACCACGCATTCACGCAGAGAATGTGCAAACTCCGCACGGACAGTGGCCGAGGGTCGGGATCAAACCTGGGACCTCAGCGGCGAGAGGCAGCAGTGCTAACCACTGCGCCACCATGCTGCCTAAAAGAGAGATCTCCTGGCATCTATTGACCTTGCCGCACTCCCTTTTGGGCGCAATGTAGCCGGTAAATCACATCCAATGTCTAATTGTTCCATGAACCTGCATTGCAGACATTCAGAGTACGACCTGCCACATGGCTCTTGTGCTGTAAGGCTTAATACCTCACAGGTCCTGTGCTGTAATGTCTCAGCATCTGTTCCTGGCTTTAAGAATACAAAACCTGATACCCCAAGTTCTTGTACGATAATGATTTGGGGCCTGACTTACATCCTGAGAAATAAGATTCAGTGCACCTGTCAGACATTTTAGCATATGATTCAGTTTCTAACTGCCCTCTATCCTAAAGCAAGTGATCACATTTTTTAGGAATGCTTTCCCTCATGTGATTTCAATGGATGTCTGCCATTGCCGAGAACCAGCTTTCTTGTTTCTGAGTTGCACATAGGCCCTTCAAAAGAAACATAATATATTTTACTAAATTCATGAAGTTCTGAAAATAAAATGCTATTTGGACAACTCCAAAATATCATTGCACATCAAGATTTTTTGGGTGTTGGTTAGGAGATTCCGGTTTTACCTTTGTACGTGAAACAATATTATAAGAGAACTGATAAAACAGCCAAAATGCAAATCTGCCAAGAAGTAACAATTCACTCCATGAGCAATTTGGTCTGAATTTTATTCCTCTGGCTTGCTTCAGCATGAATATCTGTTTTCTCATTTTGCAATCAAACAAATAATACTGAATGTGATGCTAAATAAATATTCTTAATTTGGTCTCTCAACTTCCGTGCTTTCTCGTCAAAATTCAAGTTCTGATCCTTACCATAAAGAGGCTGACTTTCACAAAAATATTTGAAGTTCAAAATATATTTACAGTTCATAAATTATCAATAAATGAATTCATTTAAATCAGGGCTGAAAAGGACATCAGTTGAATATTCTTGGACCCCGCCCCCACAAAAACGCAACCGCAAAATAGTTGCATTGATTTACACCCTAGCATCATGATATGTGACCTATCTGCATTTCAAGATAAAATTTAAATAGGTGTTTAAATTAAAATAGAAAATGCTGCGAATTTGCAAGTCATCAGTTCAGCAAAAAACAAAAGATTGGGCGAAATTCTCCGGTATTGGCGCGATGTCCGCCGACTGGCGCCCAAAACAGCGCAAATCAGTCGGGCATCGCGCCGCCCCAAAGGTGCGGAATGCTCCACATCTTGGGGGGCCGAGCCCCAACCTGAAGGGGCTAGGCCCGCGCCGGACTAATTTCCGCCCCGCCAGCTGGCGGAAAAGGCCTTTGGTGCCCCGCCAGCTGGCGCGGAAATGAGATCTCCGGGCGGCGCATTCGCGGGTGCGTTAGCGGCCGCTGACGGCATTCCCGCGCATGCGCAGTGGAGGGAGTCTCTTCTGCCTCCGCCATGGTGGAGACCGTGGCGAAGGCGGAAGGAAAAGAGTGCCCCCACGGCACAGGCCCGCCCGCCGATCGGTGGGCCCCGATTGCGGGCCAGGCCACCGTGGGGGCACCCCCTGGGGCCAGATCGCCCCGCGCCCCCCCCCCCAGGACCCCAGAGCCCGCCTGCGCCGCCTTGTCCCGCCGGTAAGGTAGGTGGTTTAACCTACGCCGGCGGGACAGGCATTTTAGCAGCAGGACTTCGCCCCATCCGGGCCGGAGAATCACGGGGGGGGGGGGGGCCTGCCAACCGGCGCGGCGCAATTCCCGCCCCCGCCGAATATCCGGTGCCGGAGAATTCGGCAACCGGCGGGGGCGGGATTCACGCCAGCCCCCGCCGATTCTCCAACCCGGCGGGGGGTCGGAGAATCTCGCCCAAGTTAACAGTTTGGTCAAAACCTGATTTAATATTTCCAGCGTCTTTTTCTTTTAACTTTGAATAAAACCTCTTTATTTTTTGGTTCAGATCCAATCGTGCATAAGTTGGACACAACATCGGTTGTGAGGCGGTACAGTGGCACAGTGATTACCACTGCTGCTTCACAGCACCAGGGAAGCTGGTTCAATTCCGACCTCAGGTGACCGCCTGTGTGAAGTTTATACTTTCTCCCCGTGTCTGCGTGGGTTTTCTCCGGGTGCTCTGGTTTCCTCCCACAGTCCAAAGATGTGTGGGTTAGGTGGATTGACCATGCTAAATTGCCCCTCGATGTCCTTCACCATCAAAATCCTACGATCACCATAGGCCAGAATCAAAATTGGACCAGCACATAAATTCTGTGGCTACAGGAACAGGTAAGAGGCCGGATATTCTATTTTAACTCGCCTCCTGGTTCCACAAAGCATCTTTTCTACTTCCAAGCCACAACTCAGGATTCACAAGTAATAGAACGCTCTCTATTTTCCCTGGATGAGTGCAACACCAACAATACTCGAGCAGCTCAACACATTCCAGGGCAAAGTAGACTACTTGCTGGCACCCCATCTTAAACATTCTCTCCCGCCACCACTGGCCCACCGTGGCTGCAGTGCGCACCGTATACAAGACGCACTGCAGAAACCCACAAAACCTCTCCACGTGCACCCTCCAAACTCGCAATCTCTACCACCTCAAAGAACGTGGGCGGTGGGCACATTGGAATACCATCTCTTGTAAATTTCTCTTCAACTCACACTATGCTGACTTGGAAATATATCAGCATTCTTTCACTGTCACTCGGTGCCTAACTAACATACCAACATCATACTGTTAACAGTGGATTAAGAAGGGCAACTAGGGATGGACAAGAGATACTGACCTTGCCAAATTGCCCACATCCCAAGAATAAAAGGAATAACAAACATATGAAAACGGTTATGGTCGGGGCAGAAAATGAATGAGTCTTCAAATGGATTCTGAGGTATAAGTAATATTCTAGATTGAGTATTTAAATTAATCAAACATATTGTTAAAAATCCCTTCATTACCTATTTAACCTCTGCTTCCACTGCAAGGGGCTGGTTTAGCACAGGGCTAAATCACTGGCTTTTAAAGCAGACCAAGGCAGGCCAGCAGCACTGTTGAATTCCCATACCAGCCTCGCCGAACAGGCGCCAGAATGTGGCGACTAGGGGCTTTTCACAGTAACTTCATTTGAAGCCTACTTGTGACAATAAGCAATTTTCATTTCATTTCATTTTCATCCCAATATGATTTCTATGTAGGAAAAGATATACTGACATTGGAAGCAATCCAGAGAAGGTTCACTCAGTTGATCCCAGGTATGGACGGATTTTCTTTTGAGAAGAGGTTGGGTAGATTGGGCCCATACTCACTGGAGTTTAGAAGAATGAGAGGTGATGTTATTGAGACATATAGGGTTGGATTCTCTGTCAGCCCATGCCGATATCATAGAACCATAGAATCGCGCTGAGGACCCTGGTTCGATCACGGCCCACACTGTCTGTGTGGAGTTTGCACATTCTCCCCGTATCTGCGTGGGTTTCACCCCCCACCACCCAAAGATGTGCAGGTTAGGTGGATTGTCCACGCTAAATAGCTCCTTAATTGGAAAAAAATTATTGGGTGCTCTAAATTTACTTTTAAAAATCACAGAATCATAGAATTTACAGTGCAGAAGGAGGCCATTTAGCCCATCAAGTCTGCAAGTTCCCTTGGAAAGAGCACCCTTCTTAAGCCCATGCCTCCACCCGGTAACCCAGTAACACCACCTAACCTTTTGGACAATAAGGGGAAATTTAGCATGACCAATCCACCTAACATGCACATCTTTGGACTGTGGGAGGAAACCGGAGCACCCGGAGGAAACCCACGCACACACGGGGAGGATGTGCAAACTCCTGAGGTTGGAATTGAGCCCAGGTCCCCGGAACTGTGATGTAGCAGTGCTAACCACTGAACCACCGTGCTGCCTATTGGGGTCCACGATAGGGCAGGGATAGGGCACTGATCCAAACGCAATATTCCGATACCCTGCTGGCGTCGGAATCAGGGTCCACATCTGCGCGCCATCGGGGGGGGGGGGTGCAAATGAGTTTAAATGGGTCTTAATGACCCATTTGCATCCATTCAGTGGGCCCAGCACCCTGTGATCCGGCCCTCCGTGATTCTCTGCCCCAGGGCTGGGAATAATGCGGGCGCGGATCACTTGTGGTCTCTATCAGCATGACCCTGGTGTGGTGGACCTCGTGCGGTGGCCCAGGAGCTAATTCCTTTGGAGAGTTGGCCCAGAGACCACCCTCCCCTCCCCCACGATACACAACCCCTTCGATACCAGACCCATCCCCACAGACTCCCTTTATAGGGAGAAACCCCAGGGATCTCATGAATAGGTAGACCCCCCCCCCCCTCCTCTCCCAGGGACCCCTGTAAAAGGTAGACCCCCTCAGGGACACTTGCAATAGGGAGACACCCCCCCCCCAGTACCCCTAACTAAGGGGTTAGTTAGACCCCCTAACTAAAGGGACCCCCCCTCCCCCACCACAGGGACCCCCAACTAAAGGGGGTCCCTGAAGAGGGATCCTCCCCTCTCAGTGCTGCTCTGCCTTTCGGGTGTAACGAGGCCGGTAGACGACGCCCAAATGTCAAATGATCTTTTTTCGATCACAATTTGCTTTATTGATTTGCAGCAGCTCATTATTTTAACTAGCTTACAGAAAATTAATTTAAAATGTACATTGTGTGTACATGAAAATCTTAAATGACGACACCAGCACTGAGATATCCTGGTAATATTTCAGACATGGGTTCTGAATGGTCTTGGCAATGCTGCTTTGTGTGGCCGTTGCTAGACTGTACTAAGTGCCAGAACACTGAATCAGACTGGAACGCCTTGTCGAAATTGGGCCAAATCTGATAAAGCAACTCATTAAAACATTATTTCAGCCAAGTTGCTTAAATTAAGCAGGATTGTGCCGTTTGAATCACTTATGTAGATAAAATGTAGGATTCACTGCATAACAGTAACTTCCCTTCACTTTTTACTTTTCAAGACGGCACAGTGGCACAGTGGTTAGCACTGCTGCCTGACAGTGCCAGGGACGCGGGTTCAATTCCAGCCATGGGTGACTGACTGAATGTTTGCACTTTCTCCCCGTGTCTGCGCGAGTTTCCTCCGGGTGCTCTGGTTTCCTCCCACAGTGCAGAAATACACTGGTTTGGTGAATTGGTCATGCTAAATTGCCCCTTAGTGTTCAAAAGGTTGGGTTGGGCTGCGGGGATAGGGTGGGGGCAAGTACCTCGGTAGCAATTTCCTTCAGGGGGTCGGTTCAGACTCGATAGGCCAAATGCCTCCTTCTGCACTGTTGGGATTCTATGATTCTCCTAAGTATGTTTCTTACATAGAATATATTTCATGGAATGTACTGTACCTTAAAAGTATCCCTTTACAATGTTTATCCCGTGAACTGCAGTACAAAATGGTTATATATTAATACTGTTTTACATAAAGTAATTTTCTTTGCCAGTAATGAACCTCATCATCAAAATAGAGACCAAACCAAGAACCACAGGCCAGAAACGTTAATTGTTTTTCTCTCCACAGATGCTGTTGGACCAGCTGAGTATTACCAACATTTCTTTGCTTTCATTTCTCATCTCCAGCATCGGCAGTATTTAGCTTGAATCAATTCTGGCTGTAAAATACACGTCGAGTGTTTTCATAATTTGCGTAAGGCTTCAAAAATGTTAACAGTTTGAAAATTACCGTAGCATTTTTCCCTCTTAAAGGCTTAAACGTTTGAAATTTTAAAAAATAATTGGAATTAGTAGTTATTGCAAACTACAGTATATTCACACCAAACGTTAGACAGCTTTTGAAAATGCTTCATCTATCTTGTTCTGTTCACCCAAATTGGGAAGCAGATGTACAACATGCAAACGTCAAAGCTACAATAATTACATGTATAATATTTAACTTCTAACTTGAAGCCTGAGGAAAAAAGGCAAGTAATGTCTACAACCATAACATCTGAAAAGCTATCAAAACAGATTATATCTCCTCATGAGCCTTGCTATTTCCTAAACTGACGCAAGCTGTGAAATACGGCCAAACTAAACCACTTGACGAAGATAAATTGGGTGACGTGTCCATATTTGACCACTGCTCATGATAACGCAAGACTTCCACTGTGAATTAGCAGCATAGCCAACTTGCAGAATGATTTCAAAAGCTGTACTGTCGCTGGTTTACAAAAATTTATAATGCTAGATATGTTTAAGGGGAATCTAGATAAGTATGCGAGAGAGAAAAGGATAGAACAATATGTCACAGGGTGAGATATGTAATAGGGTTGTGTGGAACATAAACACTGCATAGACCTATTGGGCCAAATGTCTAGTTTCCGTGTTGTACATTCTAAATACTTCTATGGACGGGTTTTTCCGACCCCGTTCAAAGTAAAAGGACCTTTGGCTGGGCCACCAATTCTCCCATGGCGGGTCCCACTACAGCGGGAGTGGAAAATCCTGGCCTATGCAATGTCACAGCAGCAAGGTACAAAGGAAATACTACATTATACAGCTTTAATTTTAGCTTCCATACTCTGGGTTTTGGATCACACTAGCAACATGAGTCATCAACATATATGTAAGATGTCAGGTTAAATATGGCATGGATAAATTTCAGACACATCGTTTAGCCACCATATTAATAAAATGAGCGCCATAAAGTTGTCAAAAGAGATGTGTTCTTAAGACAATAAGACCATAAGACATAGGAGAAGAATTAGGCCACTCGTCCAATCGAGTCTGCTCTGCCATTCAATTATGGCTGATATTTTTCTCATCCCCATTCTCCTGCCTTCTCCCCATAATCCCTGATCCCCTTATTAATCAAGAACCTATCTATCTCTGTCTTAAAGACACTCAGTGATTTAAAGTGTAAAGTATGGGTGTCTAATGGTAAATCAAAAAGGTTAAATTTTATCTGAGGGCACCTTTCGCCACTTATTCCCCTTTTTGAAAATCTGGGCGTGATTTTTCAGGTCCATTTGTCACGAGGCAAGTCGTATTATGGTCGCTGAATCTCGCGAGAGAGCCATTGAGGGATTTGTGCCAACGAGATCTCGGTTTGAGGTCTCCCCCACCAGACCCCTGCCCCCCCTCCCTCCCCCACAGGTGGCGTGATCAGGTTCACGCTCTGATTTCCATTAATCTGCATGTATTTTAATATCATTAGAGGGCTTTACGCCGTACCTTCCAGCCCACATGTAATGCTCTCCCCCCGGAGGCGTGATGAAAATGGAAACCAGTTATGATGACCTCGCTGGGGTTGGGGAGGTGCCTTGGGGCCCTTGGGTTGTGGGCTGAGGCTGGGAAGTGCCCCCTGGCAACCTGACAGTGTCCCAGTGGCACTGAGAGAGGGCAAACCCTTTTCCATTGAGGGAGGGATCTTCACCTTACATATGGTGGTAGGGAGAAGGGTGTACACTGGCGAACACACAGGGTGCAGAGAGAGGGGAAGAGTGCCGCCCAATACTCCAATGGTGGGGGAAGGGTGGGGGGCCCAAAGCTTATGGAGAGGGTCCTCTAATGCCATGGGATGAGGGGGGTTGCAGTGTGGAAGGGAGTTATTTTATCTCGTACAACAGGGTGCCTTTTAAAGTTGGTGCCCCGATCTCTGTGTAGCCGAGCTTCCTGGCTCTATCAGGCCCCACCTTGGCAGAATGATGGCGCAAACGTCGCCCCCAGTTTTTGTCGACAGTGTCAGAAGATCTGTTCAGAAAACTTGGTTGTGTTTCTGGAGAGAAACATGCCTGTTTTCTGTCATTGTTTTGGAAAATTCTATCCTCTATTTCGAAAGCAGCAAAAGAGCTAAACACATTCAATTGTACCAATCATTCAGTAACAACTGTTGCAGACTGCAACAATGCTGGAAGGAAAACAGCTGAAGGTGTTTAGGCCGAGGGCACTACCCCGAGGAGCTCCTGCAGCGATGACTTAAATAGTCCCTGCACATCTTGGGTACTCCCCAAATCCGATGCTGGGGAGCCAGGAAGCTATGGGCCAATGTCTCAGCCCCAGGACATCACCACACAAAATCCTCAAGGTAGTGTCCTGGTACAACAATCTTCAGCTGCTTCATCTGTCATGGTTGTGTCAGATGCCTATAAAATATATGAGGAAAATGGAAACTTTAATTATTTTAAAAAAGGCACAAGTCAGAAGTGTGATGGGATACCCTCCAATTGCCTTGATCAGTGCATTCCAACAATGCTCATGAAGCTTTACCACATTCAGGACAGAATAGTCTGCTTGGTCAGAACCCCATCAACTACCTTAAGCATTCAATCCCTCAACCACTGGAGCACCATTACTACAGTGTACCATCTAGTAGATGTACTGCACAAACTCACCAATACTCCTTCAGCAGCACCTTCCAAAGCCACAAACTCTACCACATTGAATAATTAGGGCAGCACATGCATGGGGAACCATTTCCCACAAATCCCCCCCACCCCCCCCCCCCACCCCCCACCCCAAGAATCACACCATCCTGACTTGGAAATCGATTGGCATTCCGACCGGCTGGACAGACCCAGCAAAGGTGGCAGCAGAGTGGTATGCAGTCACAAGAGAGTTAGTCTGGGGGTGCACAATGTTGACTCTGGACTCTGTGAGGTCTCGTAATATCAAGTCAAACATGGGCAAGGAAGCCTCTTGCTGTACCATCTAGTGCCCCCTCCAACTTAATAAACATCCCAAAGAGATTTGACTGATGACAGCTTTTAGCGTTGATGTTACAAAAAAGAAAAAAAGAACAGGAAAATGGCAAATTGACCGAAGTGTATTTTGGGAGAAAGCTAGTCCTTACAACTTTAAAAGGTTTAGTACTAAATGTGAAACATCCCCAGGTTGTTTCATGGACCAAATTAATTCACAACACAGGTTCACACCAAAATGGATTACACTACACACAGTGTGGGTGGGGGAGGGGCACTCAAACCTCCCAACATCAGTGTGTTTGGCAATCAGGATCTGATTTACTAGTTATACTGCTGCTTTTGATTTACTGTTCACCTGAAACATCTTGTACCATTGGAAGATTGGCAGTCTCACAGCAACCACAACCTAGCGGACTGCAGTTAATCCATCAAAGTGTGCTGCATTTTTTTAAATGATCTAGTGTCCAGGCTGAGAAGTTTCCTTTCTCTTTTAGCACCAAGCAAACCATGGTCACTGACTTGGCACAACCACATATCTTGTGGCCATTGAACAGGCTGTGAGTAAATTGATTCACACCCAATGATAAATAAAGTGAAAATCTGATATCATCTGGTGTCACTGGAACTTCAGAAAAATATGTGAAATGGGCCATCCTGTCACCAGTTGCGGTTTTCATTAAGGCTGTGCCAATTATTCAGTCACTAAGGATCAAGTTCTATCTGCGTCTGGTCTCGGCTGTCATCCATAGATCTTCATAACTTCATAAAATATGTATTGTTTTCAGGAGAGAGCAGTGAGTGTTTCAAGTGTATTCTTTAATTATGTATAAATTATATTTTTATGTGAAATAAGAATAATTAGAAATGTTCAACTTTTAACAGCGTGGTTTGGCGAAGGGGCTGGTGAACCAATTGTGGATTCCCCAAAGATTTTCTTTCAGGAATTATTTTTGTCTTCTACATTTCTTCGAATGAAGATAGATAATTGTTTCGTGATACACAGAAAAAGCGGAAAGAAACTGAATCTTAAGTGAATTCCAAGTTAGTGAAAAAAATCCAAGTGTGTTTTGTAATTAAACATAAAAGGTTGTTCTGGGTAACAGCAGAAAGCTACAGGAAACACTTTCATTTAAATTGCTATGAACAGCGAACAACAGCGTGGTGTAGTTGATAGGAGGCCATAGCAGCAGTGATGTGACAGAGACAGCTCCCACTGTTATAATGAGAATCATGCCAATAAATATCGCTACCGTTAACACCTGTCCTTACTTGGGAATGAACAGTAATTAGGAGCAATCTATTTTTTCTGTTCGGCACCAGGATCCTATCGCAATTTAATTGTGCACTCCTGTCCTTCACTGTGAGTAATATTCACAAGGGAGGCCATGTCAATGCAGATTGCCTGCTTTCCAGTCAGATGTTGACAGGTTCAAGTGGCAGAGCTGTCAATTGTTGGAACGTGCCTGTCTCCATTGAAAGAAATGCATGAATTCTCAGCTGGTCTGCCGGACAATAACCTGGTTACATAGGATGATCCATCAGTGGAGGTGAAAACAGAATAGGTTGACTGCAAATGCAACTGAAATGCCACTGAAAATAGCTATGGTGAAACCTTCTTTCCTCATTCACTCATCAAAGAGCAGGAAGGGAAACAATAACCAGAACCGTCACCTAAAAAAAATCAGTATCTAATTTTTGTGCAAATTTTTTGTTTCTTAACTAATTCTCAACAATTAGGGCCATTTGAAGCCACGTGCCTTATTAGCTCTTGACCTCCCTGAGGTCTCCTTGACACATTGGATGTTTATGACACATTTATCACCTCCACGGAATATACTGAAATTTGGTTTTGTTGAAAGCAATTCTATTGTTCACTGTGATTGTGGAAGGAAAAAGGTGCTGCCTTCCCCAAATATTTTGCTTTGTGAGTGATCTGCCTACAATTAAGACTGAACATGATCCTTTGTAATATAGGGTTGATTTCTATATTAAAATGGACAATTTAAAGGATATGATACACATTCTCTGACTCCTCCTTAGAGAACTCATAACATGAACTGTCCAGAAAACTCATTGTTGTCTAAAGTGTGACTCCAATTTTGTGACGCACAAGTGATTCCATATTTTGTTCCATTAATTTTTTTATTTTGCTGCATTTCTGACTTGTAAATGGGGTTTGTGGTGACTTAGAGGTTTCCTTGTTGTACACAAGTGTTGCATTGCTGAGGGGCTCCACCAGGTGGAGCCATTTACCAACCCCTCCCCGTGTTTGCTGGAACCTGCAGCCAGAAAACCTTACACCATTTAGGTCATTTCAGATTGTGAACTAATAATAAGAAGAATCTTTATTAGTGTCACCAAAGGGAGGTGGTGAAACTTTCTCTTGTTTTATAGTAATAATAATCTTTATTGTCACAATAGGCTTACACTACCACTGCAACAAAGTTACTGTGAAAATCCCCTCAGCACCACACTCTGGCGCCTGTTCGGGTACACGGAGAGAGAATTCAGAATGTCCAATTCACCTAACAAGCACGTCTTTCTGGACTTGTGGGAGGAAACGGGAGCACCCAGAAGAAACCCACGGGGAGAAAGTGCAGACTCCGCACAGACAGTGACCCAAGCCGGGAATCGAACCTGGGACCTTGGCACTGTGAAGCAACGGTGCTAACCACTGTGACACCGTGCCGCCCTACCAACTTCCCAGGGAATAATTACTCCATGAAAAATGGGTGCTGTGGATTTATACACGCTGATAGCTGGTGCATCTCAACTACCTGATGTCTAAACATTTAGAAGAATGAGAGGGGATCTTATAGGAACTTATAAAATTCCAGCAGAATTAGACAGGGTAGATTCAGAAAGAATGTTCCCGATGGTGGGGGAGTCCAGAACTAGGGCTCGTAGTTTGAGGATAAGGGATAAACCTTTTAGGACTGAGGTGAGGAGAAATTTCTTCACCCTGAGAGTGGCAAATCTATGGAATTCACTACCACAGAAAGTAGTTGAGGCGAAAACATTGTGTGATTTCAAGAAGGAATTAGCTCTTGGGGCTAAAGGGATCAAGGAATATGGGGGGAAGGTGGATTCAGGATTTTGAACTTGATGATCATAATCAATGTAAAAGTCACTTACGTCAAATTTGGAATTTATTGCAGTGATTTATTTACGACAAATATGCTTTGAACAAAACTTGGTTTGAACTGCCAGGTTAGAAATTAACATGGACGGGCGGGATTCACCGACTCCCCGCCGGGTCGGAGAACCGCCGGGGGGGGCGGCGTGAATCCCGCCCCCGCTGGCTGCCGAATTCCCCGGCGCTGGGGTTTTGTCGGGGGCGGGAATCGCGCCGCACCGGTCAGGGGCCGGTGGCAGCCCCCCCCCCCCCCCCCCCCCGGCGATTCTCTGGCCCGCGATGGGCCGAGTGGCCGCCCGGTTTCGGCCGGTCCCACCGGTGTAAATCACAACAGCTCCTTACCAGCGGGACCTGGCTCCACGGGCGGCCTGCAGAGTCCTGGGGGGGTGGGGGGGTGGGGGGGATCTGGCCACGGGGGGAGGGGGGGGGGGCCCCCACGGTGGCCTGGCTCGCGATCGGGGCCCACCGATCCGCGGGCGGGCCTGTGCCTTGGGGGCACTCTTTCCCTCCGCACCAGCTGCTATCAACCTCCGCCATGGCCAGTGAGGAAAAGAACTCCCATGCGCATGCGTTGGGATAACGGCAGCACACGCTGGCCCTCCCGCGCATGCGGCAACTCGCGCCGGCCGGCGGAGGCCCTTCGGCGCTGGTTGGCGTGGCGCCAAACACTCTGGTGCCGGCCTAGCCCCTGAAGGTGCGGAGGATTCCGCACCTTCGGGGCGGCCCGACGCCGGAGTGGTTCACGCCACTCCTCGGCACCGGAGTGGCCCGCACCGCCGGTTGGCGGAGAGTCCCGCCCGTGATTTATTGAAGAATGCTCAGTACTCCAATGGGTTATTTTGATCCGTCTGGGAAATATTTTTAGCCAGACAAGTTCAGTTCCTAGAACAGACTTAAATGAAAGAGTGTGATACACATATCGGATGATCCTGGGCCTTTTGGGTGAATGCATCCATCTGTAATCTCTGTTCTTTGCAGACTTTTGTGTTCTCAGCCCAGCAATAGCTGAACTGCTGGGTTCCGAAAGGTTCTATTTTCTGGGTGCGATTAGTGATTGGGAGCACAAGAGGGGGAGGGAGGTGAGCTCAGCCATGATGCTCTCATTGGGTAACGAGTTTGCTGACTCTCACCTTCAAGGTGCAGGTGTGATGAATGGCTGCTTGAGCCAAATGTCAGAAACCTGTTGGAACCCCGAGTCAGATATCTATAGGCAGGCCCGGGGAACACAGGTGATGACATTTTGTCACATCAAGTACATTTTTGCGAGCACATTCAATTGTCTAAGAAGCAGGGTTCAGAAGATAATGCTGTTTGATAAGGTCATGATGTATTTGGACAAGAAATCACCGAATGTGTGTTTGAACAATTATGATATCATGGATCTGGCCATGAGGAATAGCATGAGCTAACACAATGTTTGCCTTTACTACTACTTCTTTAACTCAGTATTCATCAGATGGTTATAATACTCCTCTCTGGTTAGGCTGGTAAAAACCCGACAAGATGTTCCAAAACTGCTGTCCTTTGCTGGGGAGCTGCAGAGTGCCGGTTCCATAAACCCACCCCTGCTCAAATAATTTGTGTTGGGTAAGGACCGGATGGGGGCACCTCTGCAATAGCTAAATTTGTGCAGAGCCTATAACATAGGAAATGGTCCCAGGGCAGCGCGGTGGCACAGTGGTTAGCACTGCTGCCTCACAGTGCCACGGACCCTGGTTCAATTCCTGCCTTGAGGAATTTTCTGCGTGAAATTTGCACGTTCTCCCTATGTTTGTGTGGGTTTCCTCCCGCAGTCCAAAGGTATGCAGGTGAGGTAGGGTTATGGGGTTACAGGGATAGAGTGGAGGGAGTGAACCTAGGTAGGGTGCTCTTTCAGAGGGTCGGTGCAGACCTGAAGGGCTGAATGTTCTCTTTCTGTGCTGTAGTGGTTCTATGGTTCTAAGATGCTTCACAGGATCATTGTGAAACAAATTTGATAGTGAGCCACAAAGAGAAAAAAGGGCAGATGACCAAAAGCTTGGACAAAGAGACATGTTTTAAGGGGTGTCTTAAAGGAGGAAAGAGATGTTAAGAGGCAGAGAGGTTAAGAAAAGAATATGCAAAGCATAGGGCCTCAGCAGTTGGAAGCAAAAGGCCAAGAATGTGTTGGAGTTGGGGGTGGGGGGGTTTGTAGCACTGGAGGATGTTAGGGGTCAGGCCAGGGATTGGATTTGCAAACAAGGATAATAATTTTTAAATCGAGGCATTACTTAACCAGGAGCCAATATAGGTCAGTAGACCTTGAGGTGATGGGTGAAGGGAATTGATGTGAATTTGGATACCAACAGCAGTATTTTGGAGAACCTTGTTTATATAGCCAGGATGCTTTGCAATAGTCAAATCTAGATATAAGGGTTAGGGTTAGGGTTATCACTGGTATCGCAGTGGTTAGCACTGCTGCCTCATGGCGCTGAGGATTTGGGTTCGGTCCCAGCCCCGGGTCACTGTCCGTGTGGAGTTTGCACATTCTCCACGTGTCTGTGTGGGTCTCACCCCCACAACCCAAAGATGTTCAGGCTAAATTGCCCCTTAATTGGGGAAAAAAAGAATTGGGTACTTTGAATTTAAAACATTTTTAAAGTCTAGATGTTACAAAGACACGAATGATAAACCTTAGATATGAGGAGAGACTAAAGAAATTGGGACTCTTCACTTGAACAGAGAAAGTCGAGGATGATTTGTTATGTTGTAGGCATAACATAAGCGGCTTCCTTGTGGTGCACTTGACAAAGGAAGGTTCAGACGTGGAGATAACTCAACGCGTTTATTAAACTATTTACACTTCTATTACTCGGGTTCGACACTACTGCTAATCCTACTATAGCTACCCAGACTGACTAACCAGTTGCTGCAATCCATGTGGTGGGAGTAATATTGCATCAACCCTGTGTCTGTACTCATTGACTGTCTACACTGGAAAGAGGCAGATCATGTGTGTGGTGTCCTTGAAAAATGGGTTGGTGTAATGCCCTCCTGTGGTCGTGTCACCTCTGTGTGTATCGTGAATGTCCATTGGTCGTGTCCTATCTAACTGATCTCTTGGTTGAGTGTGTGTATGTCTCTGGTGCTCCCTCTAGTGTCCAGCTAGCCTACATGCATTTACATTGATGCACATCACCACATCCCTCCTTTTTTATACATTACATATTTTCAGTTCACTTTGAGAAAATTGAACAAAGAACAGGTAGATAAGGTAAGGTATATACAAGTCATGGGGACAGTGATTAAACAATAAGTCTAAATCATTCGTGTGAGTCAAAAAACCATCAATCATCATGGTCAAATGTCTCTCTTGGTTATGAACGCCATCAACGTCCCTGTGCCACAGGAACCAAGAAGTGGTCAAATCACTTCGCTGTCTGATTTGGAGTCCCTTTCTTTTTCGATGTTTGTGATGATGCTGTCGGATGGCATCTTGCAGCTGATAAGGTGTTGATGTTGAAGAGGTACCATCAACAGCATCATTTGAGATCATGGATGTGCCATATGTTGAAGTTGGATAAGACTGTACAAGTGGCTGTTTAGCACAGGGCTAAATCGGTGGCTTTGAAAGCAGACCACGGCAGGCCAGCAGCACGGTTCGATTCCCGTAACAGCCTCCCCGAACAGGTGCCGGAATGTGGCGACTAGGGGCTTTTCACAGGGACTTCATTTGAAGCCTACTTGTGACAATAAGTGATTTTCATTTTCATTTCATTTCATTTCGTTTCACATACTGGTTCTGGCCACGTGCTGTGCAGGAAGGGTGATCCTGCTGAGAACCGTTGAAGCTTGTCGAATTGCAAACAGAATTGCTGCTCGCATAAATACCTGGTGATGGTGTGAAACTAGAACCTTGCATCTGATAGGAATATGCTATCTGGCCAGACTGGGGTGCAGCAAATCCTGGGCTGTAACTAAGGCATCCAGTCTGTAGTGCAGATTGCGCTTGCTGTATTCCTCCGTCGGTCTTGATTCCATTAGTGGCCAATCCGGTAGTGCTGGCCTGTTTGAGAATATGCTGCATAGCCTGCTGGCTGCTGCATGCCTGAATACTGGGTTTGTCCAGCATGAGCTGTCATTGGCTGCACTGCTGGTGTGGAAAGAATGTGTGGATATAGCGGTGGTGAATATTGGTGTATTCCTCTTGGACTGTAGCCGCTGCTTGTTATTACTGACTCAGTGTAATTGTTCAGTGAACCATCTCCTGTCGTTGTGGCATCTGCTGTCACCCTGAGCGTGCCATCACTGAGGTTGCGGCACTCCCTGTCTGGAGTAAAGTCCGGCTTACGTGAATCAGAGTCGGCGTTTGGTTGCTCCCCATCTGGAGTCTGGTCTGTTTTAACTCAGTCAGTGTTGGTTTGTTGATGCTCCCTGTCTGGACTCATAGCAGGTTCACTGGAGTTAGCTGAGATTTCTTGAAGATGCATTGACTTGTGGAGAGGTTTGAGTGAATGAGGGTGGAAGTATCATAGTGTCACCGGAGTCACCAGTGGTCTCACAGTCATCGTCGAGTGCCTCTGTACACACTAGCTGAGGTCTGTCACTTTGCACATCTTGCATACCGTGGGTAGAGCCTCAGTAGCTGCTTGTTGTTCACTTGGGTTGGGTAAATTGTCAGAGTCTTCATCTGGTGGTGCAAACAATGTGGGTGGACTGTCATTGTCTTGCTCTTGTCCTTCATTTGGGCTTGGACCTTCATCGTCGCTTTGTTCTTCACTGTAGCATGATAGACCGTCATGGTCGTCCTGCTGTGCACTGGAGCATGGTAGGCTGTCATAGTCTTCTTGCTGTTTACTTGAGCATGGCAGACTAGCATCGTCTAGACCTTCATGGTCTTGTTCCTGCAAGGACTGCGCATCGGAGTCTTGCGTTGCTTCTATCGTGGAGGCTGTCCACGAGCTCGCTGCAGAGGCTTGTGACACTGGAGTCATGTCTTGTGTGTGCAAGGACTGCACTCTGGAGTCTTGCGTTTCTTCTATCGTGGAGTCTATCCACGAGCTCGCTGTGGAGGCTTGTGACACTGGAGTCACTTCTTGTTTGTGCAAGGACTGCGGTGTGGAGTCTTGCGTGTCTTCTTTCGTAGAGTCTGGAACCCTGAGTGGTGCGTGGACCATGCTCTGTGTGGCAGCAGGCCGCTCTCTGTGGGCTTGTACCGCTCTCTGTCTCTTGGTTTCAGGCCGCAGCATAATCCTGCACTTACGTGTCGGGATGTCATATTTGCTGGGCTGAAGATCCTCAAATCCGAAGAATTCGTCGTCGGGGTCATCAATGTGCAACACGTCTAGTTGCGGTTCGGATTTGGTACTGGGGTAGCCTCCCAAGGTGAAAGGTTTGTCTGAGTCGTTGTCTTCTAGGACCATATCATCACTGTTTGCGTCAGAGCTGGCATTGGGCTCGCGAGGTCCAGAGAAAATGTAAAGGTAGGTTTCGAAGTATTCAAGGTTACAATCATCGGTTTGGGCGTAGGTAACTGCTTGTTGCAGGGTTCTTCGGTGGTTAATTTCATTTCCTGGTTCAATTTGAGGCATTGTGCTGTCATTCCATGTGAAAGAAGGTTGTTTTACAGCTTTAAAAGATTTTTTCTTTAATTTGGGACGATTCCCCTTTAAATGGGCGGGGTCCGGGGCCTCTGCCTTCATGACGCATGTGGCATCATACATAGGAAGCGACTTCTGTTCCTGTACCGGGAGCCGTTTTCGCGATTGCGCATGCACGGCGTCTCGTGCATGTGCAAACGGACATTCCCTTTCTGTGCGCTTCTCGTGCAACTGCGCAAGTGCAGTCCCTTTAGAAAGATGGCCACCGATCAAAATTGTTCTCTGCTCCGGGATCTCGGCATCGTGGTGAGTATTGGGACTTCTCTTACCTTTTCTTGCTGGTTGAAGTGTGTTTTCCTCACAGTATTGGCCAAATTTGTCCAGATCTGCCTGGAAGTCACTCCTGTTTTGCCCTTTGGAGAACTTGAATTTTTAAAAGATTTCTTCTGCTCTGGCACCGGCGATGGTGAGCAGAAGCTCTGTCTTTTCAACATTGGCCACGTCTTCCAAGTCGGCTGCTACCAGGAAGATTTCAATCATTTGCCGGAATACCCCGCCAGTTTTCGCGGAGATCGGCGTGGCACTGGAGCTGTTGCGGAACCCGGATCTCAAACATCTTGCCTGGGTATCGTTGCTGGTTGTCACTGTACGCTGAGGTATGGCAATATGGATTGAAACAGTTCACTGCTGGTACCATGATTTGTTATGTTGTAGGTGTAACATAAGCGGCTTCCTTGTGGTGCACTTGACAAAGGAAGGTTCGGATGTGGAAATAACTTCAACACGTTTATTAAACTATTTACACTTCTATTACTCGGGTTCGACACTACTGCTAATCCTACTATAGCTACCCAGACTAACTAACCAGTTGCTGCAATCCACGTGGTGGGAGTGATATTGAATCAACCCTGTGTCTGTACTCACTGACTGTCTCCACTGGAAAGAGGCAGGTCATGTGTGTGGTGTTCTTTATATATGGGTTGGTGTAATGCCCTCCTGTGGTCGTGTCACCTCTGTGTGTATCGTGAATGTCCATTGGTCGTGTCCTATCTAACTGATCTATTGGTTGAGTGTGTGTCTGTGATGTCTCTGGTACTCCCTCTAGTGTCTAGCTAGCCTACATGCATTTACATTGATGCACATCACCACAGAGGAGATCCCTTTTGTGTTCAAAATTACTACTTTGTTTTGAAGATAAATAGGAATAACCAATTTCCACTGATCAGACAGTAACAAGGGGATATAAATTTTAGATCATTACCCAAGGGAATGAAAGGGAGGTTAAGATGATTATCGTTATGTGGTTGTTTGTTAGGATGTGGACTACGTGACTAGAAATACTGATGGAAGCAGAATTAACATTAACTTGTAAAATGGGAGAAGAACACCGGGTATCTCTGTATGCAGATGATTTGTTGTTATATGTGGCGGACCCGGCGGAGGGGATGCCAGAGATAATGCGGATACTTGGGGAGTTTGGAGTTTTTTCAGGGTATAAATTGAACATGGGGGAAAGTGAGTTGTTAGTGGTGCATCCAGGGGAGCAGAGCAGAGAAATAGAGGACTTACCATTGAGGAAGGTAACAAGGGACTTTCGGTACTTGGGGATCCAGATAGCCAAGAATTGGGGTACATTGCCTAGGCTAAATTTAACGCGGTTGGTGGAGCAGATGGAGGAGGACTTTAAGAGATGGGACATGGTGTCCCTGTCACTGGCAGGGAGGGTGCAGGCGGTTAAAATGGTGGTCCTCCCGAGATTCCTTTTTGTGTTTCAGTGCCTCCCAGTGGTGGTCACGAAGGCTTATTTTAAAAGAATTGAGAAGAGTATTATGAGTTTTGTGTGGGCCGGGAAGACCCCGAGAGTGCGGAGGGGATTTTTGCAGCGTAGTAGGGATAGGGGGGGGCTGGCACTACCGAGCCTAAGTGAGTACTACTGGGCCGCCAATATCTCAATGGTGTGTAAGTGGATGGGAGAAGAGGAGGGAGCGGCGTGGAAGAGATTGGAGAGGGCGTCCTGCAGGGGGACTAGCCTACAAGCTATGGTGACGGCGCCGTTGCCGTTCTCACCGAAGAAATACACCACAAGCCCGGTGGTGGTGGCTACACTAAAAATTTGGGGGCAATGGAGACGGCATAGGGGAAAGACTGGAGCCTCGGTGCGGTCCCCGATAAGAAATAACCATAGGTTTGTTCCGGGGAGAATAGACGGGGGATTTGGAGCATGGCAAAGAGTAGGGGTAACACAATTGAGAGATCTGTTCGTAGATGGGACGTTTGCGAGTCTGGGAGCGCTGACGGAAAAATATGGGTTGCCCCAAGGGAATGCATTTCGGTATATGCAACTGAGGGCTTTTGCGAGGCAACAGGTGAGGGAATTTCCGCAGCTCCCGATGCAGGAGGTGCAGGATAGAGTGATGTCAGAGACATGGGTGGGGGATGGTAAGGTGTTGGACATATATAGCGAAATGAGGGATGAGGGGGAGATCATGGTAGATGAGCTGAAAGGGAAATGGGAAGAAGAGCTGGGGGAGGAAATTGAGGAGGGGCTGTGGGCTGATGCCCTAAGCAGGGTAAACTCATTGTCCTCGTGTGCCAGGCTAAGCCTGATACAATTTAAGGTGTTACACAGGGCGCATATGACTGGAGCACGGCTCAGTAAATTTTTTGGAGTAGAGGATAGGTGTGCGAGATGCTCGAGAAGCCCAGCGAATCATACCCACATGTTCTGGTCATGCCCGGCACTACAGGGGTTTTGGGTGGGGGTGGCAAAGGTGCTTTCGAAGGTGGTGGGAGTCCAGGTCGAACCAAGCTGGGGGCTGGCTATATTTGGGGTTGCAGAAGAGCCGGGAGTGCAGGAGGCGAAAGAGGCTGATGTTTTGGCCTTTGCGTCCCTAGTAGCCCGGCGCAGGATATTGTTAATGTGGAAGGAAGCCAAGCCCCCGGGTGTGGAGACCTGGATAAATGACATGGCAGGGTTTATAAAGTTGGAACGGATTAAGTTCGTTCTAAGGGGGTCGGCTCAAGGGTTCACCAGGCGGTGGCAACCGTTCGTCGAATACCTCACAGAAAGATAGAGGGACTGGAAAAGAAGAAGACAGCAGCAGCAACCCGGGGGGGGGGGGGGGGGGGAGGAATCAGAAGGACTCTCAGGGATGTTATTGTATATGCATAGGTATTTGGTATATGTAATTGTATATTGGATTGTTGGATTGTATTTTTGGAGAGTATTTATCGTGGACAAGGCAGTTGCCATTTAGTTTTGTTTTTGATTTTGTTCAAATATTATTTATTTATTTGTTTAAAACTGGCCATTGTTATTTATATTGTTTTATTGATGTATAAAGGAAACACTATGTACTGTTATGTTTGGCCAAAAAATCTTGAATAAAATATATCTTTAAAAAGAAACTTGTAAAATGGAAGTGGATACATGTTTCAAAAAAAAATTAATAATAATAATCTTTATTGTTACAAGGAGGCTTACATTAACACTGCAATGAAGTTATTGTGAAAATCTCCTAGTCACCACATTCCGCCGCCTGTTCAGGTACACAGAGGGAGAATTTAGAATATCCAATTCACCCAACATCACGTCTTTCGGGACTTGTGGGAGGAAACCGGGGCACCCGGAGTAAACCCACATAGACACGTGGAGAACATGCCGACTTCACACAGACAGTAATCCAAGATGGGAATCGAACCTGGGACCCTGGAGCTGTGAAGTAACAGTGCTCAGCACTATGCTCCCGAGCTGCCCAATTGCGAGTGTGCAGGAGCAGGGGCTGATGGAATGGGAATTAAATCAAGTCATTACTCCAAAGATCCAGACAGCTAAACCGAATGGTCTCCTGCTGTCTTGGAACAAACTATTATACAATTTACGTCATAACATGATTAATGACACCGAACAATATTATTAAAAAAAGAGTTACAAACTGTGCTGAAAACCAAGGATTTTAAATGATTTCTGCCAGCGTAAAAACTCTTTTTATCCCCCCCCATCACTGACTCAATCACGTAATACAAATCAGAGGATCTCTTGACTAATTTTCCATGCAGTCATCATTACACACGCTCAAACTGGCCAACCACACTAGACCAATTATACTGCATCGAAAGCAAACAGATCATCAAGGAGGTTTTTCTTCTCTGAGGGAACCAACTGAGAACCTCTCCCACTGGGTTTCGTCTCAGAGTGGGTAAACCTGGCTGTCACATATGCCAGGGTTCTGTGCAATGCCGAGGGAGTTCAGTGTCTCAATTTACACTTGCAGTATTGGTGATCTAAACGATTTTACCACATGCAGGGGTGACTCACCTCTGCATAAAAGCTCAATTGTATCGGCGACTGCCTCTGGAACACATTGTACACCTCGGCAGCAGGCCCTGGGAATGGCTCAGTGCAGAAAATCTATAAATATCTCTGCCAGATCACTAATAGTATTTGGCAGAGAGGACTGAACGTTTTTTTGGGTTGCACTCAGAAACAGGCTTGAAAGGAAAGTGGCATTTTTTACACTGAAATACCTTATATAGTCAAACAATGCTGATAATTCAAACAGCGCAATGTGTAAAGTCAGCCTTTCATATGGATGTGCAAAGAATTTTAAAGGAAAAGAATTATGTTCGGAACATATGTCCGCCAAGTTGTTAATAATGGGAATTGTTTGATGTTTTACGCTGCAACAGGAAACTCTTTTTTAAGTAACATGTTAGTGTCAATGGTGGAGTTTCTTTTGGCTCTTCATTACTCGGTTAAGCTATAACTCTTAGTGTCTATCTATTTCGGTATTAGTAGTTTACATTCAAATTCAAGGATGAACAGCGATGAGGATCATTCTGATTCACAACATTGTTGGACGAATCACAATGATGCAGCTTAGCAACTAGGCATGAGCACAAAACATTGTTCAAACTCACCCCCCCTACACGAGTTAAGAACATTATTTAGCCAATTTATTTTCAGAGTTAGGGTGTCACTGTGCACATGTTAAGAGTGCTGTGTGAATTCCACTTTCCCTCCTTACAATAGTTTTCTTGCTTTTTTAATCCTTGATAGTCTGGGGAGGTGAAGGTAGCCTCATGCTGGGTACATGGCCCTCAGACATTAGTGAGGATGTCGAGCCGTTTAATTTCTGGCACCGTAATATATTATGTGGCTGTAGTGAGAATGGGACATGTTATTATTAACATTGAAGCATGCACGTCTGCCTAAACCATTGCCATCAATTAGACAGATATATGGGGTCTTATTTTTGCTTATGTACTCAAACCACTCTATAGTAATTTCAGTTCTTCAAAGCATGCAGTGAACAAGTAATGAAATAATGAATACCACAAGTCATAACTACCTTTACTGGGACACGTACCAGTTCTTGACAGTGGCACGGTGGCACAGTGGTTAGCACTGCTACCTCACACGCCAGAGACCCGGGTTCAATTCCAGCCTTGGGTGACTATCTGTGTGGAGTTTGCACATCCTCCCTGTGTCTGCGTGGGTTTCCTCTGGGTGCTCCGGTTTCCTCCGACAGTCCACAAATGTGCAGGTTAGGTGGATTGGCGGTGATAAATGGTCCCTTAATATCCAAAGGTGTGAAGGTTAGGTGGGGTTATGGGGATAGGGTGGAGGAGTGGGCCTAGGTAGGGTGTTCTTTCAGAGAGTCGGTGCAGACTCGATGGGCCGAATGGCCTCCTTCTGCACTGTAGGGATTCTATGAACAGATGCCCATTTTTTAATGTGGTTTTACAATTCCTTCTCTGGATTACTCAAATTTCTGTTCAAAGAGCAATCCAAACCAGAGGTTGGAGTTTACATGAACTCTCTTTCTGAGTTACTATCGTTTCGCAATTACACGTTATTATATTACCGTGCAAATGTATTATGTAATCTTAAGCACTTATTTTATGCGCTTATATTATTGAAGACACTCACCCATCTGTGGAATAAATCTGACAGTGCAGTTTTCATAACAATCATGTAGTTAACAGTACTAACATTTGTCTGGAAGCTGGTGATTAGCCCACACTGCCTGCTCATAGATCCCTTAGGGGGTTCTCATTTGAAAGATATGAAAGTGAAGAAATCTTTTGAAGACTGACCAGAGGGCTCCCATCGGTCCAACGGAAATCATGTTCAAACATTTTGTCATTTAGGCCAATCCATTGGTAGTCCTGGCCAATACCTATGGGGCAGATAGAACAATGAAGGATGTATTTAATAGCAATTCCATGTATGGAAATGGTTAATCTCGTAAAATCAGGAAGTCTATATATATAAATATATAGCATTTCTTGCTCTGTAAATTTTAAACAAAAATCTAAATGACTGGAAGTCTTTCATCCAATCTTGCTGGGATTTCTATCTTAATACATGTGAACTTCTTTCTTCTTCGTTTATTCTCTTACCTCTTTTCCTCCTCTCTTCTTCTGATGGTAAAAATTTCTTCCTATCAACACGATTGCAGTAGTTCAGTTATTTCACATTACTGGTTATCAGAACCATTCTAAATCTATTACTGAGGTACTTTTACCAGGGCCTTGTTAAATCCCTTATCCAGGTCCTGGATATCAGGGCCATGTTAACTCTACAATTCAGGAACTGTTATCAGGATCGTGCCAACTCTGTTTTTTTGGTACTGTAATCCGTGTTGTGCTAAAGTTGTTAGATGGTTCATTTTTAGAACATTTTTTGAGGTGCATTGTCTACCCTTATTCACAAAATACCACTCCTGACTTCTGTCAGCTGCAGGCATTGAGAAAATTAAAATAAGTACGTGCTTGGGATTGGATTTAAAAAGGAAATGAATCAAATACATGTGAAGCCCTTTCACAGGTATTTAGCACGCCGTTAGCCTGATTGATATATTGCATTCACAAAAGGTTTACCTATTGGGAACTAAAATTACACTTGTTGAGAATTTTATCTGTGCATTAACATAAACACTGAATGAAGGGTTTTCAGTGGAATTTCAAGGCCTTTATATTTACAGTGAAGTACATATATAGACTCTCAAAAGCATAGACTGGTTAATAGTACCAAACAAAATCTATTCTGGTCCATGGGTGATTTGAGTCTCTGGGACTTCAGATATGCACACCTCAATCGGTTTGAGTTTCATCATGTCTCCACTGGGCTGCCAGAAGCATTTGTGGAAGTGTGATGGCCCCCTCTGGAGGGGGTAAAGATCATTGACATGCTCCAGCTGGTCCCACCTCCTGCTCGCTAACAATGAAGTTCCACTGACAGCAGTCATGAGGAAGGAAGTGACCCAGTGTCTGTGTCATGCAGACGAAAGGAGAGGTGCGCTGGCATGCAACCTCTGAAAGAACAGGGCTAAAATATCTTCACAGATCTTGTACGTGTCAAGACAATTTTGCATGCTATTTTCTTGCACTTTTTTTTAGTACTTTCATGTTTGAGCTTTATCGGGGTGTGGCCTTGAATCTATTTCTTCGTTGCATGGTGGATCCATAACATTAGGAGTTGGTTCTTGTTCTTACTACTAACATTGAATTACTTTACTCAAAAGGAAAAAAAGAGAAATAATCCTCTTTTAGCTAAAGATAAAAATACTGCAAATGCTCAGTAGGTCGGTCTGAAAGAGAAAGGTCAAAATGTTGGATATGATTGGCCATTATAACTGGCCAGAACATTAACTTTCTCTTCCTGAACTGTTTGTATTTTCCCTTTTTTCTCCTTCAGATTTTCAGCATTTAAGTATTTTCCTTCCTTAGTTTTGCTTTCTGCTCTGGTAGACAGCTGATGCGTAACAACCAGATTTAATTGTTTCCCTTTTCCATTTGATGCATGGATACAGAACCCACATTCATGATTTCACTCTTTGCAGTCAGGCTCAATATGCTAACTCTGTTACTGGATGAAAACACACTCAGTTCTCCTGTGCATATCTTTTTTTTTTGAAAGATCCATTTCAGAATTTTCATGGTACATACGGTTCACAAAAAGTTGCTCCTCATGGGTGAGGATACTGGACAAGTGGGCACCCTGCAGCCGACATTCCTTCTCCGCGTCTTCCCAAGCTCGTCGGTGGCCAAAGTATTTGTAGCAGTGTCCTTGGAATTTGTGCCAGCCAAAGTCGCAGACCTCCGTATCTGACAATCAAACCAAAATCCCACCAATCAACGGCAATACATTTCCAGACTGTTTCAATAACCCAAAGTGCAACAAATACTTTTCAGAAGATACAAATCATTGAAGTACTGAGGGGCACTGTACATGATGAAATAAATTAAGTTGAGTTATTCAAATGTCCCACAGTCCTAGATAGCAGAGTTAAAATGTGACAGAAAAAAATACATTTTCTGGTAGTAAGGAGCAATCTCATGAGTCTGTAAAGCCTTGTAACATGGAAAGGTGAAAACCAATAGGGTAACAGTTGCTTTTGAAGTCCAGTATGGTTCGTTTCTACAAGGAGGGGAGGGAAGAAGAGGTGGGGGTGTAGTGGTAATGTCGCTCGACGAGTAATTCAGAAACCCATGGTGATGTTCTGGGTTTGAATCTCCACCACAGCAGACGGTAGAATTTGAATTTAATAAAAATCTGGAATTAAAAACCATTGTCATAAAAACCTAATCTAGTTCACTAAATGTCCTTATCTATCCTGGCCTACATGACTCCAAACTCACAGCAATTCAAGCAAACCACTCAGTTCAAGGGCAATTAGGGATGGGCAACAAATGCTGGCCCTACCAACAACATCCACATCCCATTGAAGAATTAAAAAAACGTATGTTTCGTAAAAGGCTTGCATGATACACAAGTTACTGTTTCTTTCATTGAATTACTTTCAACTTTAACCCAAACTGGTAAAATATTGATTTTAGGAATATATGAATTGCATATGAAATTGTGCTGCTTCAACGTTTGTGACTAAATGCTTAACATATTCATATCCATTCTTTAAGCTAAATTAAATAGACTGCTAACCTGTTTAATTATGCATGAATATTCACATTGTATAATTACAAAGAAAACCAGTTTTAGGTCAAAACTGAGATGGTTGATTAAAGATGCAATGAGCTCCGTCTTACTTATGAGGTATGTGCTGCTCTGAGTGCAATACTTGTGTCTGCAGAGCTTCAAACAGTGCAAGTATTGGGTCACCAACATCAATTTCAATGACACATTTGGAGAGATACATCTAAACTGGGCCACCAAGGAGAATCATGGGCCCACACAGTGCAATGCAATTTTAATTGTGACATGTATTTTGTTAAGCAAAAATATTAAGCTTTATGGGCCAAAGGCAGGTATATGGAGTTAAGCCACAGATCAGCCATGATCGCATGAAATGGCGGGACAGGTTTGAGACGTTGAACACCCTACTCTTGTTCCTCTGTTCTTAATAAAAAGGATAAGGAGATATTTACAGGGAAAACATCCGAGTTGTCAGTTTCAAATAGGTCTTGGCAGGCAGGGCAATATCTGCACAGTTCTTTTCTTCTGAACCCTCTTCAGTGACTACTGCGGGAAAGTCATTGTGCAGACAGACGTCTGATAAGGAAAGGACCAGGGTCAAAGGTGTTGCCTCCTTTGGTCACATCTGCCACTGAAACTCATCTGTCCAGATTCATGCGTAAAAAACATCTGACCAAAAATTGCTGAGGACACGGGGCACCCAAACTGCAGAATGAACCATACAAAATAAGAGAGAAAATTGGGTTTGTTAACACCTCCAACGCCTGTGCCTCCAGCTATACTTCAATAGAGAATACATACAATATATCAATGACAAGACAGAATGCAGCTCAGTCTATTTCTTTTGTGTCATGATATGATTAAATGTATGCTGAACTTCAACCTCCCTACATGAGAAAAACAAGAAACTCTCCCTGGGACAATAAAGCAATAACTAATTAACAGCCAACTAGTTAAAGCAATTTGCACGCCTTGTATATAAGGAGATATATATATCCTTATAACTCGAGTTATAGCGAGTTTGATATAACTCGATGGTTTTCTAGGTCATGCTTGAGAACCAAGTAAAAGCCAGCCACGTAAATGAGGCTATTAAGAAAGAAACGCTCCTGACTGATGAGAATTCCATGTGGTGAGACTGTTACCTGTTCACTGCTATAATAGCAGAGTAGATTTTCCATTCAGTAATTAGCAGTTTCTAACTCAGCAGAACTCCTGGAGGCATTCAACTATCATCACCCCAATTACAAGCAGGTGCCCCCAGCTGTTAAAAATGGCCGAGGACACAGCAGAGCGTCGAGGTCCTGTAAGTGAACAATGACCACTTCCTGAGGGGTTTCTGTTTGCCTTTGCAAATCAGCATCTTTCTTGGATTGAAGGATTTTATTTGCAATTTTAAAGTACAACATTTTATAGAGGCAATAAATGCACCATCCACTTCATGCCAATTATGGGTTTATGTTTAATATCAGCCTTTGGAATCCTTAGTTACCAATGTGAGTGAAGACATTATTCATACCAGGTTAAAGTCAACTCAGCCAGTTCAGTGCAGAGAACAAAGTCTACCCTTTCTTCCACCAGCTGAGCACTTGTTGAAAGTTTTCTCTGCTTTCAAACCTACGTCAAGAGCTGTAATACTAGTCAAATATAAAAGAAGCTCTCAAAGCAGGAGGATTTTAATGAACAGCAATTTAAGGGGCAGCAAAGTGGAGAAAGGTTAGCACTGCTGCCTCACGGCACCGAGGGTCTGGGTTCGATCCCGGTCCCGGGTCACTGTCTGTGTGGCGTTTCCACATTCTCCCCGTGTTTGCTTGGGTCTTACTTCCACAACCCAAAGATGTGCAGGGTAGGTGGATAGGCCACGCTAAATTGCCCCATACGTGGGAATAAAAATTAATTCCACTTTTGGAAGCAACAGTAAGTTTGAATTATAAACAGCAGAAGTACCCCAGATCTTTAACAAGTAGTGAAGTGAAGGATACAGTGCACACCCTTAGCCCCCTCACACAAATGCATAAAGTAATGAAAACATATAATGGGCAGGATATTCCAGCATTGCTGGTGCCACCTGGCACTGTGACGCTGCCAGTATGGCACCCTGACAGTGCCAGCCTGGCACTCTGGCAGTGCCACCTGCATACCAGCCTGGCATTGCCATGGGAGGCACTGCCAATTTGCAGAGGTACTACCAGGGTGCCAGGCTGGCACTGCCAAGGTGCCAAGCTGGTATATTTTGCATGGCAGTGATTGGTCCGGGGTATGCCTTGCACAACTGTGGAGGGGTGCGGAGGGCCTGAGGACCCCTTATACTGAGTTGGGAATTTGGGGGTTGCATTGGGGGTTCGAGATATTAAAAATGGCGTGCCAATCTATCGCTGCACTGAGGAGTTCCGGCGAGCGGAACTCCTCAGTAAAGAAAACAGGGCTAAGTGCAACCTCATTGGGGAGTTCCCCGCTGAGGATCCCGATCTATCGAGATAGGCGTTAGATAGCAGGGTGTTTCTCGGTGCTCCGAGGCTGGGAGACACCCGGTTAATCTTGCGCGCTATGGGAATCTGTCCTCATTCTGGTAGATCACATCCAATATTTCAACATTGGCAAAGTGGTTGTGGTCAAATGAATTTGATGAGAATTTTGCGAAAAATAAAAAACATTTTAATAAAATAAATGGTAACAGAAATAATTCGAAAGACTTGTTTCTGCCAATAAAATGCTCCCATCAGTTTCTCCTCAAAGGCCAAGAATTCCTAATTTCTTTAAAGCCCGATTTTATGCATATCGCTTTCAATGTAAAATATTTGAGGAACAATTTTCTGCTGCCCAAATAAAATATTTCCCAATATGTTTGAAACTGTTTTGCCCTTTTATCTCGAATCACACAGTAATTCCTAAGAAACAGAGCACTCTCCCCCCCCAACAGTTGTTTCAGATTTATTGCCAGAGCCCGTTTAGAGACGTCTTCATCATCTCAGAGGAAGGAAGTGGAGTGCAACAATAAAGCCTGTGGTAACCCTGAAAAACCAGAAGCCATGTCTAAAGAGGGAAGGCTACCAACTACGCACTGGGGAAGAGAGGCAGGCTAAAGATGCCTGCGAGAATTCTGAAAAGACTTTTAGGGTATGATGTTCTTGTTTGCTAAGATGAAAAAATAAATAGATTAGACAGGAATTAAAACATGTGGGAAGGGAAATTTCAGAATGTAATGTCATCCAGAACAAATGCAACTTCCAGATTAAACTCATATTCCATACAAAAAGAATGAAAGATATTAGCCCCAACATTAAGTGAGTGGAGAGATTCCCTTTTGTGCTGTAAAACTGCAAACCTACTTCAAAAGATTGGGCTTTGAATTTTGTTTCACGGCAGCACACAGTTAATTTACTGTTATATTACTGCAAAATGCTATCCTGAACTTTTAGGTTCATAGATCCATAAACATTTGCAGGACGGAAGGAGGACATTCGGCCAATCATGTCCATGCCGGCCAACAAAGATCTAATTTACACTAATCCCATTTTCAGGCGCGTGATCCATAGCCATGGAGGGTGTGGCAGCACAAACGAATGTCTAAATACTTCTTAAATGTTATAATAATAATCTTTTATTGTCACAAGTATGAAGTTACTGTGAAAAGTCCGTAGTCGCCACATTCCGGCGCCTGTTTGGTAAGCTGGTACGGAAATTGAACCGAGAGTTCCTGTCTCAACCACCCTTTCAAGCAGTGAATCTTAGACTCTCACCACACTCTGGGTTAAAAAGTTACTCCTCAATTCCCCTCTTAGCTTTCTACCTCTCATCATAAATCTATGCCCCATGGTTATTGACCCTTCTACTTATGGAAAAGGTGCTTTCCTATCTATCCCATCTATGCCCCTCATAATCTTATATACGCTATCATGTCCCCTCTCAAACTTCGCTGCTCCAAGGAAAACAGTACCAGCCTACTCAATGATCCCACATAGCCCAGGGCCTCCAGCCCAGGCAACATCCTGGTGAATCTCCTCTGCACCCTCTCCAGTGTATTAACATACTTCTAGAACTGCACGCAGTTTTCAAGTTGTGGCCTAACCAGCTTTTTTTAGAGTTCCACCATGAACTCCCTGCTTTTGTATTCTATGCCTCGGTTAATAAAGGCAAGTATCCCATATGCCTTCTTAACCACCCACCTACCTGTTCTGCCACCTTCAGCGATCTGCTTTCACAACACAAATCAATCTATCCAATACCTGGGATTTCCCTGGTTTTTAAATAAAATTGCCTTTATGCTGGTGATCTGATAATGGTATATCTGGTGAACAAATTACTTTTTTTTAATTTGACCAGAACCCAGCACTCGGGAGTCACATTCGTTAAGAGTCAACAACAACAACTTATATTAATATAGGCCTTTGGACATTGTAAAATGTTCCAAGTCAATTTGTGAGCACCAATGTAAATAAGCTGTCTCCAAGTACTGTTGGGCTGAAATTAGTGCTCGCGCCTGACACTGTGATTGGCTGCCCCCCAAGAGTGCCGGTCAACTGGAGGGCTAGCCGCTCAGCAGCCTCAGCAGTGGTGACCCTACTGGGATTCTGGGCAAGATGCCCATACGCCACCTTCCTCACCACTGCCAAGGTGACATGGCAATGGAATGACGATGTACACGCAACCCCCTGTCATTTTCCTTACCTCCCACCACCCAGCCTGTCCCAGAGGGCTAGTTAAATCCAGTCCACTGTCTCAGACATATGTCGATGTTTGTCACCACTAGAAAACATTTTTTTTATCAGGTGGTGTGCTTTTGGAACGTGCCTGACTGTTTCTTGTGGGGTCAGTTTTGTTTACTTATTACTAGTCCATTGCCACCCTAACACTGGAAGTTCACTCCCAACGGTCACATGCACAGTATAAGTACATAAATATTTTTACAAAAGATTAAAAGTATAGATTTTTAGTGGATCTTTTTGCCAGTCAATAATGGGACCAAATTTATTGATGTAAAGGAAGGGTGCTTGTCTCTTTGTCGTAGCCTTGATCCATTATGGGCATAACAGCTAAATGTAAGTGTGGAGATGAGAGTAATTTCCTTCAGCATCAAATATTTGACCAATGAGTTCAAGCAAAACTAAAACCTAAGGAGTTATTTTTATACACAAGGGGATTCTAATTGTTAGAGACTGATTGTTGTAATTCCACATCACTCAAGCCAGTGTTCTTGGGCTAAGCATCTTCAGTTGCTTCGCCAATAATCTTCCATCCATGCGGAGGCAGGTTGATTGCCTATCATTCTACAATGTGCAGTTAGATTCGCAACTCTTCCAATAATGGAGCAGCCCAGGCCAGCCTTTAGTAGGACCTGCACAACATCCAAGCTTGGGCTGATAATCATCACACCACATATAAATATCAGGCAATGATCATATTCAACAAGAAAAGTCTAACCTCCTCCACTTGACTGGAGTTAATGGAATACTCATCATTCACCTGATGAGTCTTCTTCTTTGGAGATTATTCGCTAACAAGTATGATTGTCCACTTAACAAACCATGTTACTGGTCATGGGTTCTGTGAGTTCCTGCATGGGTTATGATCCCAATCCTGGAGCCCCACCTTCAACTGTACACTTGTCAGGTACTTCCGGGAGGTGGGGTCACTCCTTGGACTTAGGTCGCTGGTATTCCTTTCCCAGGCTCCTTTTTGGGGCCTCCTCTTGCCATCAGGTACCCTCAAAGAATTGTGTCCTTTCAATCAGGCACGTCTCTTCTGAGCAAGGGTCTCCCAAATGTTGATGTCTATGTTGCATTTCTAGAGGTAAGCCTTCAGGGTGTCTTTGAAGTTATTCCTCTGTCCTCCTCTTATTTGGGAGCCTTCTTTGAGCTGGGCGAAGAAGATTTGCTTTGATAGTCAGGACTCTGACATCTTAAGCACATGGCCAGCCCAGCAAAATTAGTTTTGGATAGTCATGGCCTCGGTGCTGGTGCTCTTTGCTCCTTCAAGGAGCTGATCGTAGTATGCCTGTCCTCCCAGCTGATGCGGAGAATCCGTTTCAGACAGCATTGATGGTACCTTCCCAGGGTATTGAGGCCTCTATACATAATCCAAGTTTCTGAGTCATGGAGAAGAATTGGGAGGATGACTGCTTTGTACTCCAGGATTTTGGTGTCAGCATGGATGTCACGGTCATCAAAGTCTCTAATCCTTAGGTATCCGAGGGAGGCACATGCGGATTGGATATGACGCTGCATCTCCACATCAATGTCAGCCTTAGGTAAGAGGTCATTCCCCAGATAGAGGAAACGTTCCACGGTTGTTAGGATTTCCCCATTGAGGTTGATGGAGGAAGAGACCGGATGTTGCCCTGGCGCAGGTTGGTAATGGACTCACTATTCACCTGATGAGTATAGCATTGGGAGCAAGAGATTTGCAACATTTCAAAGTCGTCCCCTCATCAATGCCCCTGAACTCAATATCCACCCTCTTCCCCAATGTACAATACACAGTATGTACTACAGTAACTCATCAAGTGTTCCAAGACAGCACCTCCCTGTCCTGTGACCAGCAAGAGAATGAATGTCATGGGATCACATGCACCTTCAGGTTCCTTCCAGGTCACACAATACTCCTTCAGGTCAAAATTCTGGAATTCCTTCCCTAGCATCATGGCAACCCCCATCATCACATGTCCACTGCTGTTTTGTTAGAACTACAGGAGATGAGCAATAAATGACCATTTTCCAATTCTCAGAAACGTTTAGTTAAGAAATAACCGATCAAACGGTATAAAAAAAGCTTAATGACTATCAACAACTTCTAATGGCCCGTTTGCAGCATCAACAGGCACATTTCCAAATATTTATTTTTGGACTTCTTTGCCCTTGTTGGTGCAACATGGATGTCAGTCAATTATACAATATTCAATCTCAAACACAGGTTTAAGAGGTTTAACACAGGCTAGTCAAAAAAGACCAGGCTCCATCTATTTCACTTTTGCCATCCTGGTGCTCGCTTACTACAATAATAATGGGAGTTGTTGACTAATCACAGCAATCAATCTTTATCAAATATTCTCCAACAGAGCCAGAAATAACACAACGAAAACACAAAGGGTGGAGAGCTATGAGAGCATAGCTCCAAAGTCACCTTTTCCCTACCAAGCAAGTTACACTCACCACGTGTCATGTCTCAAGTGGGGATGGGTGGCGTTGTGGTAATGCCACTGGATGAGTAATAAGAATGAGAGAGGACAGGAGTTCAAATCCTACGATGGTAGTTTGTGGAATTTAATTGATGAAAAATCTGGAATTGGAAGCTGGACTACTGTGATCATTGTTGCAAAAACCCATCTGGTTCACTAATGTCCTTCAAGGAAGGAAATCTGCCTTCCGTACCCACTCTGGCCTACATGTGATTCCACAACAATTTGGTTGACTCTGAAATGTCCACCGATATAGTGTGGCAAGCCACATAGTTCAAGGAGAATTAGGGATGGGCAATAAATGCTGGCCTTGCCAATGATGCCCACATTCCATGAAATAATGAGATAAAAAGATATATTCACATACTCCACCCCAAAATACAATTTAAAAAGATGTATCTCAGTTTCATTTGAATGAATCACTACTTGTACCATCTCCCAAGAGAGTCTGTTCCATAGTTTGAGCACTTACTTATTGAAATAATTTCCACAGATTTCAACAAAAATGGATGATTCTTTATGACTAATTTGGCAAAACATTTATTATTTAGTTCTTCATTTTTAAACATTAAAATGGTGCAACTCTTCCTGTCATTTATCAAAAATAGCAAATGATTAATTCATTAGGGCAGAGCGACCAGTTCTTTCAGGTTCGTTTTAAAGGATGTTTAAAATGACAGCGAGCTGCGTGCTTAAATAGGTAGATTGTCCTATTTAAAGATTGAACGAATGTAGAACATCACCGAAGGCTTTTCATTGGGATTCAAAATCTTCCTCGTTGCAAAGTGAAAGAAGACAAAAATATTTAACAATGCAAATCTCACCGAGTTTTACCCATTTGGTTCCTTCATTATTGGAAAAAAATAATGTCAAGGAATCCACTCATTATATACAAGAATAAGAGGGAAAGTTCTCCTTCTTTGAAGAAAGTGAGATGCAGCTGTGAGAAAACCTTTGCTGAATAAAGATGTCAGTTTGTTGGCAGTGGGTCCTCAGCATACAGCTGTATTGTTAATGAAAGTTAGTGTGATTTGATGTTCTGTGAACATTAATAAAGTTTGGTCAGCCCTGTCTCTCTCACACACAAGCTTGTTTAGGTAATGGAACAGTGCCTGAAGGGAGCCAAGGCCACCATTTAATTTAAGATGAACTGACAGACCACGTGGGTCCGATCAAGCCAGGCAGGAAACTCATTATGATAGTTGAAACAGACAATTAGTTAAAAGTAACCCATTACTTGTAACAATTCCATATAAGAATGAATTTTATATAGGTAAAAATAGGGCTGGTGAATAAAGCTTATTTCAAGGAATAGCAGGTAAGGTGATATAGTCCTCCAAGTTTAATCATTTAAAGACCGGCACAAATTAACTGTTTCCCTGAAGTTCTTCGGTTGCCACCATGTCATCAATGTCCAAACACAGAGTTACCAATGATGTCACAGAAGAAAGGAACTACGTGCAATGTAGTGTCTCGCCTCAGTCATTTATTTTTCTGTTTCGCGGTTTAGGAGTCTATTGCTGGGCAGATTTAACATGCACGTCGGGGATGCCCTTCCTTTAAGCACAGGACTGTATGGTTGGCTGCTAATGAAAGACTAAGCACAAAGGGGAGGGCAGCCCCTCCCACCCCTCCCAACTGGCTTACTCACTCTTCCAACTTCTTCCATCGAGCAGGAGATATAAAAGTCTGAGAGCACGCACTAACAGATTAAAAAACAGCTTCTTCCCCGCTGTTAGCAGGCTAAATGACCCTCTTATGGACTGATGGACTGATCTGATCTTTTGACCCATCTTCATCTGATGCCTGTGTCTATGTATTTACATTGTGTACTTTATGTTGCCCTATGATGTATTTTCTTTTCATGTACGGAATAATCTGTTGGAGCTGCAAGCAGAACAATATTTTTCACTATCTCAGTACATGTGACAATAAACCAATCCAATCTAATCCAATCCAATCTGACCTATAGTCCTCAGGGCTTGTGGCAATATTTACATTTTTTAAAAATGTTTTGATTCAAGGCGTTACAAACAAACAGAACCAAACAACTCCATAAACAACCAACACCCACTCTCCCCTGCTACCCTGACTCGCCCCCTCCTCACATCCACGTTACCCATTTTAGCCCCCTTACTCCCCGCTGACCCCTCAGTCCTTCTTAAAGAAATCAATAAACGGCTTCCACCTCAGGGTGAACCCAACCGCAAGGATTCTGCGTGGTCACTCACCCACACCTCCGCTTTCAGTGGCTCCGAGTCCCGCCACCTAAGTAAGATCCGTCTCCAGGCTATCAAGGAGGCAAAGGCCAAAACATTGGCGTCTCGCATCCTCTGGACTCCCGGGTCTTCCAACACCTCAAATATCGCCACCTCTGAACTCGGGACCACCTCCACACCCAGCATCTCGGACATCACATCCGCAAACCCCTACCAGAACTCCCTCAACCTTGGACCCAACCAGAACATGTGGACGAGATTCGCTGGCCTCCCCCCTCCCATCGCCCCCCCCCCCTCCACCCAACACCTACCCTCCACCCTCTCAAAGAACCTACTCACCATTGTCACCGTCATATGCACCCGATGTACCACTCTGAACTGGATGAGGATTAGCCTCACATGCAACGAGGACGTGTTCACACTCTGCAAGTCCTCTGCCCATGTCTCGGCTCCCACCTCCCCTCCCGCCCCCCCAGTTCCTCACTTACGCTTAATGTCTCCAACCAGGGCTCCTTCCCACTCCATCAACCCCTTATAGACATCTGCACGTTCTCCATGTCTGTGTGGGTTTCCTCCAGGTGCTCCGATTTCCTCCCACAAGTCCCGAAAGACGTGCTGTCAGGTGAATTGGAAAGTGGCGACTTGGGGCTTTTCACAGTACCTTCATTGCAGTGTTAATATAAGCCTACTTATGATAATAAAGATTGTTATTATTATAATTTCCCCTCCCCTATCTCATACCTCGACAGCACCTTGTCTTGCAACCCCAGGAGTGGCAACCCAGGAAAGGATGGCACCTCTCTCCTTACAAAGTCTCGAACCTGCAGGTATGTAAAGCCATTCCCCCGAGGCAACTTGTACTCTTCCTCCAGGTCCTCCTTCGTAAATTTAGCCCCTATAAATAGATTGTAAAATCTCTCAATCCTCGCCTGCCACCACTCCCGAAACCTCGCATCCAGCCCCGTCGGCTCAAACCTATGGTTATCGCAGATCGGTACCCAAACCGAGGCACTCTCCAACCCCAAGTGCTGCATCCAATGCACCCACACCCTTAGGGTCGACACCACCACTGGGCTCACAGAGTACCTGGCTGGTGAGAATGGTAGAGGCAACAATGCCCTTAAACCTATTGCCCTATACGATGCCCCCTCCAACCAACCCCATGCCTATCCCTCTCTCATTACCTATTTCCTAACCAGAACAATACTCGCCGCCCAGTAGTAATTCATCGTATTCGGCAGCGCCACCACCCCCCCCCTGCCCCCACACCCCTAATCCAAGAAAGCCCTCCTAACCCACCCCACACAAATCCAGCAATCAGCGTATTAACCTTCTTAAAAAACACCTGAGGACGAAGATCTGGAGGTTCTGAAACACAAACAGAAATCTTGGCAGCACCATCATTTTTATTGTCTGCACCCGCCGTGCCAGCGCCAGCACATCCCACCTCCTTAACTCCGCTTTTGACTAGGGGCTTTTCACAGTAACTTCATTGAAGCCTACTCGTGACAATAAGTGATTTTCATTTCATTTCATTTCATTTCATCTGCTCCACCAACCGAGCCAGGTTCAACTTATGCAACTGGGTCCAGCCCCACATCACCTTTAGATACCCAAGTACCTAAAAATCGTCTAAATGGCAACTCCCCTAACCTCCTTTCCTGCCCTCTAGTCTCAATGGGGAACACCTCCTCTTCCTGATATTCAACTCGTCTCCCAAGAACTGGCTAAGTTCCTCCAATATCCCCATGATGGTTCCTATACTGCAACAGGTCATTCGCATACAATGAGAGCCTGCGCTCGATGCCACCTGCGCGATCCCTCTCCAGTCCCTCAACACCCTAAGCGCCTTTGCCAGCAGCTCTATCAACAAAGCGAAGAGCAATGGGGAGGCGGGCACCCCTGCCTCGTCCCACAATGCAGCCCAAAGTACCCCAAACTCACTTGGTTCGATCCACACGCGCGACCAGTGCCTTATACAACAACCGGACCCAATCGATAAACCCCTGCCAAATCCAAATTGCCCCTGCACCTCCAGCAGATACTCCTACCCCACCTGATCAAACGCCTTCTCCACAACCATTGCCACCACTACCTCCACCTCCTGCCCCTCCGAAGGCATCACGATTATATTAAGCAACCTCCTCACTCCTGTTCGGCAAAACCCGTTTGATCTTCGCCTATCACCCCTGGGACGCAGTCCACGATTCGTATGGCCAAGACCTTCGCCAACAGCTTGGCATCTGCATTCAGTAGTGATAGCGGGTGGTACGACCTGCACTGCTCTGAGTCCTTCTCCTTCTTTAAAATCAGGGAGATGGAAGCCTGCGACAATGTCGGGGGTGGGGGGAGTTGGGGGGGCGCTTCATTATACGCCCTCACCAGCAGCGGCCCCAGGTCTACCCCAAGCTTTTTGTAGAACTCCACCGGGGCCTGTATCACCCCCATACTCTCCATCACCTCCCTCAACCCAATTGAGGCCCCCAATCCCTGAACCAGCCCCTCCTCCACTTTGGGAAATTCCAGCCCATCCAGAAACTGCCGCATTCCCTCCCCCCCTGGCCGGAGGCTACAACTCATATAACCTTCTATAAAACTACTCAAGCACCCCATTCACCCCGTCCGGTTCCATCGCCACCTTCATCATCCCTGAGTCTGCCAATCTCCCTCGTCACCCCCTGCTTTCTGAACTGATGGGCCATCATCCTGCCTTCTCCACGTACTCACACACAGCCCCTCTGGCCCTCCGTAACTGTCTAACCACCTTCCCCGTAGATACTAGTCCAAACTCCATCTGGAGCCCCTGCCTCTCCTTCAACAGCCCTGCCTTCGGCGCCTTCGATTATCTCCTGTCTGCACTCAAAGTCTCATCCACCAGTCTTGCCATCTCTACCTGCTTTCTCCCTAGCGCCCAAATTAAAATAACCTCCCCCCTAGACACCGCAATTGTGGGAGATTGTGTCTCCCACAATCGTGCCTCAGTTGGGCACAACCCTTATTTCTTTACTCATATCCATTATGAATGAAAATGGCTTATTGTCACAAGTAGGCTTCAAATGAAGTTACTGTGAAAAGTCCCTAGTCGCCACATTCCGGCGCCTGTTTGGGGAGGCTGGTACGGGAATTGAACCGTGCTGCTGGCCTGCCTTGGTCTGCTTTCAAAGCCAGCGATTTAGCCCTGTGCTAAACCAGCCCCTAAACCATTACCACAATCTTTGGCTGTTGCATTATGAAATTAATTGTTATTTGACCTCTCCTGGCCTCCATCCTATCACAGACCTTCCCCTTTGTTCTTCCCACTGGCTTAAAAATGCTTATATTTCTATCTTTCTTCAGTTCTGTTGAAAGATCATCGACTGAAAAGTTAACTCTTCACAGATGCTGCTAGCCTGCTGCGTTTTCACAGCATTCTGTGTTCTTATTTCAGATTCCCAGCATATGCAGTATTTTGCTCCTGTGAAGCAATTAGGATTGGGAATGCACGAGCCACCAGAATTAAAGCAGCATGGATATCTCAGATATCCCCATGGGGGTTGGAGGAGATTAGAGAGATAGGAAAGGGGGGATTTGAAGATGAGAATTTAAAAATCAAGACGTTGCTTCATTAACGGCTAATGAAGGTTGCCGATCACAGGGGTGATATGGCGAACAGGACTTGCTACAAGATAAGAAATGGGCAGCAAAGTTTTGGATCCAAAAGAAAAAATGCTGGAAAATCTTAGCAGGAGTGTGTTGGAATAGTCAAGTCTAAAGGTAATGACAAGGGTGAGGGCTTCAGGAGCAGATAAGCTGAAGCAAGGGCGAAGTCGAGCAATGTTATGGAGGTGGCACGATTATGAGGTCCCAGGATCAAATGTGACACCAAGGTTGCGAACAGATTGGCTTAATTTCTGACTGTTACCGGTGGGAGGAATGGAGTTGGTAGTTAGGGAACAGAATCTGGGGCACTGGCAGAAATCAATGCTTTCATTCTTCCCAATATTTAATTGGAGGAAATGTCTGCTCATTCAGCACCGCATGTCAGAAAAGTAATTTGTTAATTTAGCAACAGTGGAGGAGTCAAGAGAGGTGGTGGTGATGGAGAGCTGGATGTCACCATCACGTGCGTGAAAACTAGTGCTGAGCTTTGTTATGATGTCACCAAAGGGTAGCACATAAATGAAAAATAGAGAGCCAACGACTGATTCTTTGGGAACACCAGGTGTCACATATCAGCAACACACTTTGAAATATAAGAGTAACGATTTTACCAAAAAAACTGTTAACACAATTTAACGCATCGATGTGAGCTGCAGGTAGAGTTATTAATATTTTGATCACACTGCTAACTCAAGAGTTATCTTCCCCTTTAAGATAAGTGAACCAACATATTGTAATGTCTTTACACACCACTGCCATAAAAGGGTTTCTACATATTTAAAACTCCTACAGTTCTGAATCACATGTGACTAACAGATTTAGCATGTATTTCTGAGATAAGCATCTACAGACACAATTCAAATTTGGAAATCTACAGTTCTCCTGAACCATAACCTCCAAAGGTCTTTTATCGCAATCTATGTGGCACTGAGGATAGATTCAGTTGTATTTTGTGATGACTTCCACTCCTGTGGTCGTATCCTTGCATCAGACAGCTACGTCTGTGCTTTGAAATACATTTTTGTCTGATGTGGTGGAAATCTGGCATGTAATGCTTTGCCCAGAAAATTCTGCTGGGTCCTAATGTCTGAGCTTTTTTACATCCCAAGGCTCCAGGCAATAAACAGAGTCTACAGTCTCAAGCCTGATTTATGGCTGAGAAAACAGAAACTTCTCAGATGAGAAGTTACTTTAAAAAAAATGGACCAGGAAGCACTGATTATCCGATGAATATAAAACATATTCCGTGTGGAGTTTGCACATTCTCCCCATGTCTGCGTGGGTCTCACCCCCCACAACCCATTAATTGGCCATGCTAAATTGCCCCTTTTTTGGGAAAAGGAAAATTGGGTACTCTAAATTTATTTTAAAATATATAAAACATATATACAGGCATATTTATTTTGCAGCCATGTCCGTAGATACCATTCTGATCACTCTTTGACTAAGAAGCACACTTATACAATGTGACATGGGATCCTTCCCTTACTAGATGTGCTTCCCCTCCCAGGGACTACCCATGGGAAGATGGAAATCCTGATGCATCACTGTATCCATGATTTCATTAGATTAATGGCTGTTTAACCCTCTGAAAATATGGAAAATTGTCTTTTTGAAAACATGTGTGGAGCAAACAATTCTGAACACAAAGGTTCAAAACGATGAACCCACACAGATGGGTTTCCTCAAAAGCAAGAGGCTCTCAGTTATACTTTTTTTTCAAGTATCAAACACATTTCCTGTCTGCAGATGTTATGCACGATCAGTCAGTGTGTTGGCTGCATATCCACTCTCACTGAACTCAGTTGTGTTGTCTGCTGTACGTGGGATAATTTGGCTCATTGTTTACGTTTTTAGGTCTAAATCTATAACCACTTTTTAATATCAGTACGAGAGGGGATTTTTGAGCATAAGCCGTTACTTTGCATTGCCACATGTCTGCTGGCACCACAACATAACTACACTGAAGAGAATGACTTCAACTGCTGCCTGAAAATTTGGCACAGGTTCACATATTGCTGAATAGTCCAGCTGCAGCTAACAAAGAATGCAGAGACTTAGCCATAGTATGGTGTTCAGATCTCAGTTAACATTGCAGAAACATTAAGATACAAATATAAAATGCCATGGCCTCAAAAGTAGCTTATTAGCTTTATCTTTTTGCGCGATTTTATCGGCAATCATAAAAGGCCTCATCCAAGGCCTCATCCAATGTAAGCCTAGATAGCGAGTGTCAGTAGACAATTTGATTGTGGGGCAAATCACTGCGAGTAGGTCACTCACATCAATAGAGCCAACTTGCTCATACAGCATGTTCCCACAAACAGCAATGTGCTTTTCTTTTAATTCATTCACAGTGTTTATGGCCTATCTGTATACAACTATGTGACTTGCTAGACCATTACAAGGGGCGTTAAAGGAGTCAGCCACATTGCTGTAAGTCTGGATTCATACAGTAGTTAGATCAGGTAAGGATGGAAACCATCCTCCCCTATAAGATATATTTTTAAAAGATTTTTTGGATGTGAGTTTCTCTGGCAAGAGCAGCATTTGTTACCCATACATAATTGCCCTTGAGAAGGAGGTAGTGCTTCAGTAGATACACACATAGTGCTGTTAGGGAAGACGGCACAGTGCTTAGCACTGCTGCCTCACAGCGCCAGGGACCCGGGTTCAATTCCAACCTTGGGTGACTGTGGCGAATTTGCATGTTCTCTACGTGGATTTCTTCCAGGTGCTCCAGTTTTCTCCCACAGTCCAACGATGTGCAGGTTAGATGGATTGACAATGCTAAATTGGCCCTTAGTGTCCAAAGATGCGCAGGTTAGTGGGGGGGGTTACAGGGATAAGGCGGGGGAATGGATCTAGGTAGCGTGCTCTTTCAGAGGGTCAGTGCAGCCCAGTGCAATGGGCTGAATGGCCTCCTTCTGCACTGGAGGGATTCTATGGATTCCAGGATTTTGACCCAGCGACCATGAAGGAATGGTGATATACCTCCAAGTCAGAATGGTGTGCTCCTTAGAGGGGAACTTACAGGTGCGGGTGTTCCTACTTGTATGCTGCCCTTGTCCTTCTAGGTGTTAGAGGTCGTAGCTTTGGAAGTAATGGCTAAAAGGTGTTTGACAAATTGCTACAGTGTATCTTCTATGTTGTGCACATTGCTTCTACAGTGTGGTGGAGGAAATCAATGTTCAAGGTGGCAGATGGGTTTTTCCAGAAATCCAGCAGTTTCATGGTCATCATTACTGATACCAACATTTTATTTGAGATTTTATTTAATTAATTGAATTTAAATTTCTCAGGTGCTTGGCGGGACTCACGTCTCCAAATATTTGTCAGGCCTCTGGATTACTAATTCAGTAACACAACAGTTATTCCACTATACCCTTCTCTGTTATAATGACAAAATCATCTTCATATTTTGGTGATATTGATTCAGAAATAAATATTTACCATTGTGAATTGACTGAAGATGTTAACCCGTGACTGAGACAAATTGGATTCCAGGATCTTTACTGATGTTTTTGGAATGGCATTCCATGATTCTGTCCATTTATGATTGGAATCACTGGCTTTGGATGACTGAATAAGTCAAATGTATAGGGGGAGGTGGTGGCATAGTGGTATTGGCAATGGACCAGTGTTTTTTTTACCTTACCTGGTCTGGCCTACAAGTGACTCCAGATCCAGCAATGTGATTGACTCTTGATTGCCCCTTCAAGGGAAATTAGGAATGGCAAAAAAAAGCCAGCTACGCCCCACATCCCATGAATGTATTGAAAAAAAACTCTCTCACATGGAATTCCAGGATTTTTAATGACTTTCAGAGGATCACAGACCATCGTCTTTTCCACTTTCTGCAAATGTCACTTGAGAACAATCAGGAGCAGGAAACCAATCTGATCATTTATCTTTCCAAGCACTGAGGAAATGATAGAACCCAAGCAAAACACACTTGAGATCAGTCAATTCAGCAGAGCTTGAGGATCAGATTTGAGGCCTTCTGGGTATGTACGATTCAGGTCTGTAGTGATATCATGGTTGTGTTGTAATTCACCGACTGACCACTAGGAGTCTCATTAGTATATAAGTGAATGTTAAGAATCAGATGACCTCAGGCTGACTGGAGAACTGGAAGAGAGGTTGATTGTGCATGTTAATACTGTTATTCATCTGTTGTTTTGTGTATAGTTGACCCACAGTTAACATTAATAAATTGTTCATAGCTTTAGCTACAAGTGTTCTTGTAATATAAATCAGGACATCCGACAAGAATAATACAAGTTCCACAGTTCTTCAAAAACTAAGCTATTGGAGAAACTGAATGAATGATCTTAGGACCAGGGATCAGGCATTATGTAAGGCACATATTGTACAATTGCGACGATGACTTAATGATGTGCACCTACCTCAGGCTTAAAGTGGTATATTCCTCATTGTAAAACATATGGTGGGCTTATTTGGCTTGCTTGCTTGCCAAGCGCTTACGCAGGATGTTGCAATTTGCGTTAAAGACATGCCATGGTGTAAAAAAATCATGGTGAAAATGAAGAGTAAATTGCTGTTCAGCAGTGGTTCCCCCACCCCAATTATTACAATATAATAATATTGTTATTAATCACCAACACTTCCCTAAAGTAGAAGGATAATGGATTAATTTGGCAGATGTGATGCATTCTGGCCTGTTGACTTCACTTCAGCAGTGCAAGCAATGAGATATTTTAACTAGTGTATCTATGGGCTTACCTTGTTCACACAGAGCACCGCCATAGCTTGGCAAACAAATACAACTGAAACAGTTGGCACCATCAATGCATGTGGCTCCATTACGGCAAGGGTTAGATTGGCATTCATCAATATCTGCAGGAAATAATGCATTGCATTGGTTAGTGGTTAATTAAACCAAGCATTGCTTTCACAATTGCTATCTTGTTGTGCCTGCCAGAACTAAAGCAGCCAGTAATTAAAGCAAACCATTTGGATTGGCCACGCTTCTTCAAAGAGCAAACCAGGAAGTGGCTTCTTTGAAGGTTTAGCCTAATTTCCGAAAAAATTGAAAGCAGCCCTAATTAATCAAGCTAGCATTCCAGTTCAAAGCTTTACTGAATCTTCCTATATCTTCATATAAACAAACAGTAGCACTTGAAGTATCTTAAAAATTAGTGCCATGACCGACTGATAGAATTCTAAAGATTGAAGGTTCAGGGGCAGAATGTTACTTTGGTAGGATTTCATGGCCCTGCCGAAGTCAGTGGACATTTGATTAGCCTGCCACATTTTACGGCTCCACTCCTGCAAGTTTATTTGGGTCAATTCTGAAATGCAAAGCAAATACAATAACTAATAAAGTTCAGAGTACCAGAAACAAATTTGAGACAACCAGGGCTTCAATTGGATATTTCACACTCCCATGGAAAGAACACTTCAGAGACAGCCTCCAAATACCATTATTGAAAGGATGTCTTCAGCACACAATCACGATCTTGGTACAGAAATAGATCCAGAGCTCAATTTTTTTTAAAAATTCATTTGAATTGGATCTTTTTACATAAATAGAGCAAATATATAGCTGTCCTCACAGAGTTATAGGCCCATGAAGTTTCATGCCTCAGTCCATGTCAGCATGGGGGGGGATTTATAATTGGCAGATGGGGCCTGATTCCATGTTCCTGCCCTTATTTCCATCATGTGGGAGTTTAATAGTCCAGGATACAGGTGCAGGTAGGCCACATGCAGCAATCCTGTCCTTGCCTACTCCAGTGTGGAAGTGACATTTCAGATCCCCATCTATTCTCATGGAGTTGGGCATGTTTTAGTCGGCGATGTGGTTCACGGCACCTCAGAAGAGTTCATGAACAGGGCAGCACGGTGGCACAGTGGTTAGCATTGATGCCTCACGGCGCCGAGGTCTCAGGTTCGATCCTGGCTCGGGTCACTGTCCGTGTGGAGATTGCACATTCTCCCCGTGTTTGCATGGGTTTCACCCCCACAATCCAAAAGATGTGCAGGGTAGGTGGATTGGCCACACTAAATTGCCCCTTAATTGGAAAATATGAATTGGGTACACTAAATTTACAAAAAGAAAAAAAAAGAAGAGTTCATGAACCACAGGGGAAGCCGACCCCAATGGTGAATCAAAACAATACAGTCCCCTGCTCTTTCATTCTTTCACTGACGGGCCTTGAAAAGCAACACAAAAAAATTATTTCAGTTTATAAAAGCTAAGGAGGCCTGAGAAGGTAAGTTAAACTGCAGTTAGTAAACCAACATAAAGTAAAAGCTGCAACGCAGTTTACAGCTCAAAGATCCCAACCGGGACTACCGATCATACTGGTCCTAGTCGGGCCAGCTTTTATAAGGTGAATTTACAAGCCTCAGTTTGCGGGCCTCCGCCCATTAGTGAGGGAGCTTGTTTCCCACAAGTCCCAAGGTGTGATCAATTGCGGTGTCCCTGTAGGTCTTGTGACTGCTTTTACAGTTTCAATAGTTATCTGCTGTAATGTAAGTCAGATGTATTTGAACTGCAGTGTTTGATTATAGTGCTCTGCCCTGCACTGGTAAGGTGACCATTATAACTCCACCATTATATAATTGCCTACATGTATTACAGTATTTTCACGATGGAGGAAGTCCAATAATGTATTCAAAATTGTAGAAATTGTACAGGTGAAATTCTATGGCCATGTTTGGACTGAGATTGAAATGTTCAGTGATCTTCAAAAAGAAAATGGTCCTGCTATTGATAATTGAAAAAAAACTAAGCTCCTGCTACATTCCATTGATTAACAGGAAAACTGTTTTGAAATGGAAAAAAAGCAGCATTTGCAACTTATAAAATGGTCATCTCCTTTTCAGTTTTCATAGACTCCATTGTTGATATTACCCAGGATTTGGTTTGATAGCTGGAGTTTTATGAATGTTTGGCTGAGTTTCAAATGACCTATAATTCCTTATCCTAGTGCGCATTGAGGAGGGTGGGCTGTGTTTCCATTTTGATTGGCAGTTATTTTTCAAATAGATTTAGAGTGCCCAATCATTTTTTTCCAATTAAGGGGCAATTTTGCGTGGCCAATCCACCTACCCTGCACATCTTTGGGTTGTGGGGGCGAAACCCACGCAAACACGGGGAGAATGTGCAAACTCCACACGGACAGTGACCCAGAGCAGGGATCGAACCTGGGACCTCGGCGCCGTGAGGCAACAGGGCTAACCCACTGCGCCACCATGCTGCCCCCTGATTGACAGTTTTAAAATTATCTGTCTATGGTGTTGTAAGTGGATGTCTGTTTATTTTTATTTTTATAACAGACGATCATTTGAGGAAATTTACATTTTTGAATGGGTTTTATGGATGAGAGGTATTTTCAGAAGGAAGTGTATTTTAATGTGACAGCTCTGTTAGATTGTTTGAATGTCCATTTCGAAGCTATCCTGAGACTCCCATGGTAGATGTTGGGTGAATGGCTATGGAGGCTACATGGGGAGCACGGATGGTGTGGGGGCATGAGTGGCATGGGGATATGGAAGTTGCATGTGTGGTATTCTAGGCATGTGGAGTGGGTGGGAGCAGGCTGGTGAGGGTTTGTTGACCCACCGGTCATCGTTAAAATTTGGGCTGATTTCCTGGAAAACAGGTGCAGACATTCCTGTCTGCCGGTCTGGGCATCCATCTACCTCCCTAGAATGAAAATATAATGGGTAATGGTCTCTTTAATGTAGGCGGATCTGCCAAATTGGGAAGGTTCTCCACTACACCTTCTCATGTGCTCCACGCAAATTAAGGCCATAGAGTAATTACAGGACATAAGGAGACCATTCAGCTCACTGAGTCTACGGAAGCCTTCCTTAGAACAATACACTCAGACCCATTACCCCCTCTATCCCTGGAGTTTTATTTTCCTCAAATGCCCATCCAATTTCCTTTTGAAATCATTCATCAGCTCCACTTCCATCATCCTTGTCGGCAGCTTCGATCATTATCATTCTGTATGTAAAAAAGTTCTTCTTCACAGCCTCTCCTGCATCTCTTAATCTGTGACCCCTGGACCTGTAACAGCACCTAATGGAAAGAATATCTGAAATACAACTTGGCTGGATTCTCCATCGGCAGGATCCTCCATTTCTCTGGCAGCGCACTCACGCCCCTGGATTTCTCAACGATGTGGGGGTGCCCACAATGGGAAACCCAATTGGCCGGCTGCCGGGATGGAGATACCGCTGCCGGTGGGGGTCCACGCACCAGAAAATGGGTTTGACGGGGCGGAGAACCCGCCCATCTATATTTTATAGAATATCTGTGAGGTGGCAACAGCAGAATATCCTCTGCCCTCTCACTCGCAGTCCATGGCTTCCTGCAGGGGTGGCAGTATCTTAAAAAATGCTATTCCTAGTTCTTCCAGATGATAGTGCTGTTATGTTTTAAGATTAATTATGTGGCCCTGTTATTTGTGTTCGCTCCAGACTTGTTGCCCAGCCTCTCAGTCAGTTGCTGGTTACCAGTGCCTCTGACTATCTATGAGCAATGTAATAACACACTGATCGGCAAATTAAAGAAAGTTCAAGTAGACACCCAATACTAAATTCGTTCGGAAAGAACAGCAGGCTGTTATTGCATTGCTGCAGAGATATTAATATAATGTGATTTTTCTACATTTTGTGACTTAGTAGTCTTCAAAGTGTGATTTGCCATTTTGGTGAAAGGGCAGCATGGAGGATCTATCCCTTTCCAAATTGACTGCCATACACATTCATGGAATTTTCAGGATTGGACTAATTATAACATTTTGAATATTTCCAAAATGGGATTCCTGTCTGTGCCGAGCATCCTGCCTTGAGTGGGGTATAAAATGGTTGGTTACAAACTTTGGGTGACTGCATCAGTGTAACGGAGGTGGTTGCCTCTGGGGAAATGTAGAGCGAAAGGTGGGGAAGAGAGCAGCTAAGGTTTGTTATAATTCGTAAGTGCATGCAAGTGCGATTTATTGGCCTGTGAATTTCCTCCCCCGCACCTCGACACATCAGACGTATTTTGCCATTCCTCGTGCCTCACACCGCTCTGACAAAAAGATGGAAAATGAGAGGTCTGGCATCACTGTGTCATTGGTGTACAATCTGAATTTTAAGGATGTACTCAATGACCTGACATCACTTCCTGTGATAGCAATCAATGGCAAGGTGAAGCCTTGGCTGATTGCCCACCCTCATCTATCACCGATTCATCAGGACTTTGGTTATAACAAAAAATCTTGCTTAAATATAAGGAGCGTATTTGTGAGGATTGCCATCACGATGGTGAGCTTTGCATTAATGGCTGGAGGAATAGAATTCTAAATTCATCAAAAAATATATTTTTGAACAGACCAGCAGGTTTATATATCTTTTGAAAGCAAAGAGAAAATGTTGGAAAATCTCAGCAGGTCTGGCAGCATCTGTAGGGAGGGAAAAGAGCTAATGTTTCGAGTACAGATGACCCTTTGTCAAAATACATTTTCTGAGATGTGTTCAATTGTCTCCCATGATCAAGGTTTGTATGCATCTGTTATTAAATCTGCATCTAGCTCAGCGTTTGAATGCTCACAATTTCAGATAAATATTAGCAGAGCTTGCACAAAATGTACTGGAGAAGTTTCTCATGTTTTGTTGGAAACAGAATCAGATTGCTGGCATTATGTGTAGCAGCCCATCTACTGAAACTCTGATTAGAGCATGACATTCCTATAATACTGGCATTCCAAAACTTAACCTATATCATTTCCAGTAAATATAGTTGAAAGCATTGTGTATCACTCAAATGCCCACAGTGTCTATTTATGCTCTTACCTATTTCACAGTTCTCCCCAGTGTATCCTGGCAAACAGGTGCAAATATAACTATTTCCTCGTGGGTAACAACTGCCTCCATTTTGGCAAGGGTATTCTTCACAGAGGAGAACTTCTGGTAGCACAACTGAAAGCATGAAGTGCAGGATAAACAAGGTTACTTTTCAGCATCAATATTTCCTTCTTGTTGCAGATGTGGCTGAGAAAAATCATAATGCGAATAATCACAGCCATATGCCACTGTTAGTTCCAATGCTATGGCTTGGATGGAATTCAATTCACTGAACTTTTTACAAGACAGTTTCTCAATTTCGATTTCTCTTATTGGAGTACCACTTCTGCAAATCAGTACCGTATTTCCTTCCCTTAGAAGGAGACTTACAACACCAGGTCAAAGTCCAACAGGTTTGTTTCGATGTCACTCGCTTTCGGAGCGCTGCTCCTTCCTCCAACGCCGGCATCTCCACATCTTAGGAGAGCCAGCCTTCAAACTGGAGAAAAAGCTTCAGCCAACCTATCATTGAAGGGTTAACATCTTCACAAACTGTTTGCCTTCAGAACTTCAGAGCATTGATAATGGAGGAGTTTTCTCCCATAAATGACTGTCTTTTTTTGTGTATTTAGATAGTTATTAATAACAGATGTCTATTAAAAATAGTTTGAGTGCTCATGTGCTGGTGCTAGCAGAAACTCCAACAGTGGGCACGAGTGATTTTATGGGCCCAAATGCCTCAGCTACTATTTTAATCTTGCCAAGGCATAAAAAGTTCTGTCCTCAGAATTCAACAGTCAGAAATTTTGAGCAGAAGTGAAAGAAAATACATTTGAGAAGAGCAGAAGGTTAAGGATTGAATGTTCCGGTCCCAGCAGCAATGGGAATCGTGGCAAGTGGTGGCTCCAATTTGACAGGAGCCCAAAACAATCTGTTTCCCAACTGCGGGTTAAACTGTTTAAATTCTGTCCTCCGGGCTTTCGAGGAAGGTTAAAGGTGGGTCAATTTTCCCGACAAACAATATTGTGAACCACATTTGCATGAATTTACATCTTATGTACGCTCATTACATGGCCATCTCCCCGGAATTACGTTCGCCCTCCAAGAGGGTTTGTGTGCACCACCAAGAATTTGGAACATTAGGTTTTACGCCGATATAAGTTTTTAAAAATAAATTTAGAGTACCCAATTAATTTTTTCCAATTAAGGGACAATTTAGCGTGTTCACTCCACCTACCTTGCGCATCTTTGGGTTGTAGGGGCGAAACCCACGCAAACACGGGGAGAATGTGCAAACTCCACACGGACAGTGACCCAGAACCGGGATTGTATCTGGGACCTCGCCGCCGTGAGGCAGCAGTGCTACCACTGCGCCACCGTGCTGCCCGTCGCCTGAATATAAGTGACACCTGCTTTGCGAATTTGAAGTCCGGAGGTGCTGCTTTCGCTTTCTTTGGGAATGCGCACAACGTCACTCAGGTCTAGTGATAAATGCTTCACCAAAGCTGGACATGGGAGCCAGGCGAAGGCTGAAAGGGCAAGGTAGAGTGGAGCAAAGGCTGGTCAGGGGAAACAGCTAAGTGAGGAAGGCTGCCATTCAGTCTGTGCCATTTGCCATCTACTGTTACAGAGACATGGATGAAAAGAGAAAGGGAGATGGTTGCCTGCAAGAGGAACAGCTGGTGGACGGCGGCCAACTCGCGACTCCAGACGGCATAGTACTCTTACATGACATTTCGGTTGGCAGGCGCGTGCAGGAGTCAAAAGCGCACCCGCCGACAATTGAAAGAGCAATTAAGCCCATTCAGCATGCAATTAGCCCTAATTTCACGTTGCAAGGTGCTTCTACGCTTGGCGCACAGGCCATCGGTCAGGAGGCATTCACAATTTTTTCACCACTCCCGATCCAGGGTGGGATAAAATCTTCGGGATGAAATAAAATAAAATGTTTGAGGGCTGAAGTGTTATGTGTTATGCTGCCAGTTGCTTGATTCTGCATGATGGAGAGTTTGCAACATTCGCTTGATACAAATGTAATTGGAACAATACTGCAGCTCCCTGAGTCAGCTGTTAGCCTTCAGGAAACTCATTGGAAATGCCTACCCTCACTGTCACTTCCCTGGGTGTCCACCCCCTTCTCACCCTCCCCAGCAGTGCCTATTAATTAGCCAGTCAGGGTGAAATCACACTCATGGGACCGATTGTGGCTGGAAGTGCATTTCGCACCCACTTCCAGGTCCACCGAATGCATGCACCTGGCAGGTGAAAAATTCAGGCCATTATTTGGAGGGGAGAGGGGAAGGGAGCATCATAGAGGACAGGATCTATGGTGTCAACAGTGGGGTCCTGAAGGGTGAACTGAGGGTACTGGTAATAGGAGGAAACAGTCCCAGTCAGTGGGGGAGGTGGGGGGGCGGGGGGGGGGGGGGGGGGGGAATGCATATGTTGGCAGGTTTAGGGTGGGGGCTTGGTAGGTGAAGGTCTCATGGAAGGTCAGGGAGGTAGACTAGGCAGGTGACTCGAATAATGGGAGGGGGGCATGGTCAGCACGGGCATGGGGACCGATGTCAGCTCAGGATGGGGAGTGATGGCATGTGGAGATGGATAGCAATAGGGTCCAGAGTAATGGGGAGATATTAAGAGTAACAGAAGAGAGAGGAATGGTGATATTTGGGTAGATAAAGGGTGGTGGGGAGAACATTTGTGGGTAACAGGGGGAGGGTCGAAATTGGTGGACTGATTTTGGAAGGTGATGCACACCATTTTTCACATTTTATCTTGGCTAGCACAGTTAGTCAGCCAGTGAGATCCCTCGACCTCGGAGGAAGGTTTTTTGGGTGGGTGGGAGTGCAAGGTCAGCACAAATAGCTGACTAAAGATCCACCCCAATAATGATGAAACAACTTGATGTTAACCATGCTCAATTGTGTTCTCCTCATATGACAACAGGTTTGTTCACAACTCATGGATCTCATAACATCGAGATCCCAGCAAGGTTATGGAGCTGCTGTTCATTCTGTACCATTTACCATCAGCTGCTGTCAGAGGCGGGGATGAAGGGTAGGAGGGAGGTGGATGCCTCCAAGGGGCACAGCTAGTACCAACTCGCAGCTACACACCCCCATCCTCCTGAGTGAATGATCATGCCGACAAGGACTCATGTAGTTAGGCTTTCTATGCTACCAAGGCAATGGACTCTTAATAGAGTCCTGAGGGAGGCAAGCAGAAGTGTGTCAGAGGGAGGCTTCTCGCACATAGCTCTTATCGTCCTGATAAAAGAGCAATGTCTCCATACAGGAGGAATGCCCATCTCTATCCTCCAGGATATCTTTCACCTGGAAGACATGAAGTGTGGATGTTATATCTAAATGGAGGCCGGATGCTGACTTTGAAATGGAGGAAAAGTTGGAAAGGATACGCTCACTAAATATATCACTCCAATTCATTCAAAGATCCACTGAGGCATCAAGGATGCATGCTGTAGGCAACTCGGCGTTGGAAATGGCTCTCATCCAGATAAGGAGAAGGAGGGCCCATCACAGGTTGGCACAGGGCCAGAAGGAGCAATGTCCTAAGTAACAAGAGGCAGCGTGGCCGAAGGAAGATCAAGATGTTACTGAAAAGGGTCCACTGCAACTATGACCATTAGCTCGACCATGGGTATATTGCAGGCTCTTATATAGAAATGAGCTAAAGGTAATGCCAGAGGTGCCTTTGTATGTCCTGGGATGTGCCTGATCAAATATGGCAGCTTGTCCAGTATGAACTGTGGCCACAAGGACTCTGGAGAAGTAGTGTGGAGCTCCTGGCCTGCAGTGAGTCAATGACTGCTCGGCTGCTGTTTAAAGATGATACCAGGGCCTTCTACCTCATGAGCTAACAGTGGGGCAGGCGATTTCACCACAACATTCACTGTGCTCCTCGCAGATGCACAATTAGTGAGTTGAACAGTGGAAGATTGCACGTGTTCAGCCATCCTGCCATCTAATGGGAATTACTCCAACTTCCCTGCCCGCCATGGGATTTAAATCCCAGAATGGAAGATACCGCCCCAAGTAAGGAAATAATTGGAAGAAAAAGTATCTATAATCAGGTATGTTGTTTATATTCAAACTATGGAGTCTCTTTGGTGGCAATGATTTATATTGCAACAGTTTAGGTAGTTGAAAGATATTAGTTGAATATAACAAAGCAGAAAAGATGACAATAGATGACTTGTTGGAATATCTTTAAATCCTGGAACTAATAGGTTGAAAAAACGAAATTGCTTGCTCCGTAATGATGTGATAAGGGCAATAAGTGGATCTCAGCGGATGGTGGGATTGACAATTAATTTCCTTAACAGAGTTTCAAAAATTGAGACAAAAAGTGGAGTGAGGGCAAATGAGAGTGATATCAGGCAGAGAAAAAGAAAGCGAGAGGGGAAGATAAATTGGACTGGGGGTGTGGGGGGGCGCGGAGAGCGGGGGGAAGAGACAGAAAGGAAAAGTAAGAATTTTTTTTTAAAATCTGATATTTCTGAGAACAATCTGCGACCAGAAGGAATGAGTCTCCACAGTGTATACTGTTTATTCTGGGGCCAAATGGGCTAATTAGCATTGTATTAGTAATTATCAGAACATTAAAAAAAGTCAGTTTTTAATTACATGACTTGTTGTGTGGTGAGTTTAATGGACAATTAATATGCAAACCAACCCTGTTTTAAAAACAGCGATGCTGAGGAGATGTTGATGGCGTGAAGCAATTGACAGAGTGGTGTAAATATATATTTTTTTTAATTTAGAGTACCAATTCATTTTCTTCCAATTAAGGGGCAATTTAGCATGGCCAATCCACCTCTCCTGCACATCTTTGGATTGTGGGGGCAAAACCCATGCAAACACGGGGAGAATGTGCAAACTCCACACTGACAGTGACGCAGAGCTGGGATCGAACCTGGGACCTCGGTGCCATGAGGCAGCAGTGCGAACCACTGTGCCACCGTGCTGGCCTGAGACGGGTGTAAATTAACCAGCAAGTTTGGAGACGGCACATTTCTTCGTCCACTGGACCTGCTGATATACACACTAAAAATGGCACCAACATCACATTGTTATTTTTCAAGCAAGATCCAGCCTATTATTATTGTTGTGCCATATAAAATTGAGGCCAAGTAAGACAATAAACAGTAATTCTAAGGTGAGTTATGTTTAGTCCCGTGAACAGTCAATACTGTATTTCTGAAAGCTTTATTGTTATAAATAAGTTAATAATCACCTTATCGTCGATTAAGTAGGAGTAGTATAATAACATTATTATTAGCTTTTCATCTGTTTGGTTCAGTTCAAATCTGTTCTGTATTTGTTGCAGTCTCCTTTGCATCGGGGAAACCAAATGCAGATTAGGTGATCACTTTGCTGTGTATTTTGAACTGTTCACAAGTGCAATCTCCAGCTTCCTCTTACTTGCCATTTTAATTCTCTGTCCTAGTTTGACCTCCGTGCCTTTAGTCTTCTACTCTGTTGCAGTCAAACTCAATATAAGGCTGAGTAAAAGCTGCTCGTCTGTTTAATGGACTCTTTGCAGCTTTTTGGCCTTAACATTGACTCTGTTCATTCCTTAACTACAGCTTCCATTTCTCCACAGCAGTAGACGTTGATACTGAGATTTGCCGGCATTTCTTGGGATGGAGGAACAGAATGGGTCAGTATTTAGGTTGTGGACCCCCTACTGAAACACCTTTGGTGGTCACTGTTGTCATAATGGAGCCTGCTTTGTGTCTTGCTGTTTGTCTACCTGCAGAGGGCGGCAGAGCGGCGATGCTGATTGGCTGTTGCGGGGAGTGATTTGCCTCAGGTACAGTCACTGCGAGTAGAAGGAGCTCTCAGTGAGGGTAGACTGTGGGGACAAGTTGAGGCAAGTATCCTGCAGAGGGTGGCAGAGCGGCGACGCTGATTGACTGTTACAGAGTGAATTGTGGAAAGTTGCTGTGGGGTGAGTTTCTAGAACTAATATATTTCAGACAGTGGCTAAACCCGAGACACTACACAGGTAGTGTCTCCCACCCATCCTTCTCCTCCAACCAAAAAAGGACTGTGTGGTGCGTTGGTGAGGTAAGCTTTTCTTTCCTTTTCCTCTCTCCACCCTTTCACCACCTCTAACCTGCGGGGAGTGTGAAAATCAGATAAGCTTTATTTTATTTTTTTTCTCTCTGCACATGTCAAGTGGATAAATGGAAGGGATGGCAGAGAGGGCAGTGCAATGTTACTCCTGCAGAATGTTCGAGGTGAGGGACACCGTCAGTGGCCCTGCTGAGTTCACCTGCGGGAAGTGCACCCATCTCCAGCTCCTCAAAGACCGTGTTAGGGAACTGGAGCTGGAGCTGGATGAACTGAGGATCATTCGGGACGCAGAGTCCATTATAGATAGAAGCTACAGAGATGTAGTTACTCCTAAGAATGAAGGTAGCTGGGTGATGTTTAAAAGGAGGGGGAAGAAGCAGTCAGTGCAGGGATCTCCTGCGGTTGTTCCCCTCAATTACAGGTATACCATTTTGGATACTGTTGGGGGTGGGGGGGGGGGGACCTACCAGAGGTAAGCCACGGTGACCAGGTCTCTGGCACTGAGTCTGTCCCTGTGGCTCAGAAGGGAAGGGGGGAGAGCAGGAGAGCATTAGTTATTGGAGACTCTATAGTTAGAGGTACAGATAGGCGGTTCTGTGGCAACGATAGAGGCTCACGGTTGGTGTGTTGCCTCCCGGGTGCCAAGGTCCGTGACGTCTCTGATCGTGTTTTCAGGATCCTTACGGGGAGGGGGAGCAGCCACAAGTCGTGGTACACATCGGTACCAACGACATAGGTAGGAAAAGGGACGGGGATGTAAAGCAGGAATTCAGGCAGCTAGGGTGGAAGCTGAGAGCCAGGACAGACCATGCTGTCATCTCTGGTTTGCTAGGGCGGCAGTTGGCGCAGTGGATTGCACCGGGACTGTGAGGCTGAGGACCCGGGTTCGAATCCCGGCCCTGGGCCACTGTCCGTCTGGAGTTTGCACCTTCTCCCCATGTCTGCGTGGGTTTCACCCCCACAACCCAAAGATGTGCAGGTTAGGTGGATTGGCTGTGCTAAATTGCCCCTTAATTGGAAATAATTGGGTACTCTAAATTTTTTTAATTTTTTTAAATCTCTGGTTTGCTGCCAGTGCCACGTGCTAGCGAGGTGAGGAACAGGAAGAGAGTGCAGTTAAACACGTGGCTACAGGGATGGTGTAGGAGGGAGGGTTTCAGTTACTTGGATAATTGGAGCACATTCTGGGGAAGGTGGGACCTGTACAAACAGGACGGGTTACACCTGAACCAGAGGGGCACCAATATCCTGGGAGGGAAATTTGCTACAGCTCTTCGGGGGGTTTAAACTAATTTGGCAGAGGGATGGGAAACTGATTTGTAGTCCAGGAGATAGCGTTTCTGGAGTTCACGAAGTTGAGGGTCGTGCAGTACTGAGGAAGGTACCAAGGTCACAAGAGTGGACTTGCAGGCCTGAAGGTGGTTTGAAGTGCGTCTACTTCAATGCGAGGAGCATCAGGAATAAGGATGATGAGCTTGAAGAATGGATTGGTACCTGGGACAACGATGTTGTGGCGTTGTGGCCATTACAGAGACATGGATAGAACAGGGGCAGGAATGGTTGTTGGAGGTTCCGGGGTTTAGATGTTTCAGTAAGATTAGGGAAGGTGGTAAAAGAGGAGGAGGAGTAGCATTGTTAATCAAGGATAGTATAATGGCTGCAGAAAGGCAGTTTGAGGAGTATCTGTCTACTGAGGTAGTGTGGGCTGAAGTTAGAAATAGGAAAGGAGTGGTCACTTTGTTAGGAGTTTTCTATAGGCCCCCAAACAGTAACAGAGATGTGGAGGAAAAGATTGCAATGCAGATTTTGGATAGGTGCGGTAGTCACAGGGTAGTTGTCATGGGTGACTTTAACTTTCCAAATATTGATTGGAACCACTATAATTCAAATAGTTTGGATGGGGCTGTTTTTACCCAGTGTGTGCAGGAGGGTTTCCTCACACAATATGTGGATAGACTGACAAGAGGCGGGGCCACATTGAATTTGGTACTGGGTAATGAACCGGGCCAAGTGTTAGATTTGGTTGTGGGAGAGCACAATTCAGTGACTTTCACTATAGCAATGGAGAGGGATAGGAACATACGGCAGGACAATGTTTATAACTGAGAGAAGGGTAATTACGATGCGATTAGGCAAGAATTCGGGAGCATAAGATGGAAACAGGAACTGTCACGGATAGGCACAATTGAGATGTGGAGCTAGTTCAAGGCGCAAATACTGCATGTCCTTGATATGTATATCCTGTCAGGCAGGGAGGAAATGGTCAAGCGAGGGAACCATGGTTTACAAAAGAGTTGAATGTCTTTTCAAGAAGAAGAAGGGGGCTTATGTAAGGATGAGAAAACAAGGTTTAGTTAGGGCACTTGAGGGATACAAGATAGCTAGGAAGGAGCTCAAGAAAGGGCTTAGGAGTGTTAGGAGGGGGCATGAGAAGTCCTTGGCGGGAAGGATCAAGGAAAACCCCAAGGCTTTTTACACTGATGTGAGGAATAAAAGAATGACCAAGGTGAAGTTAGGGCCGGTCAGGAACAGTAGTGGGAACGTGTGCATGGAGTCTGAAGATATAGGAGAGGCCCTAAATGAATACTTTTTTTCAGTGTTCACAAAGGAGAGGGGCCATTTTGTTGAGGAGGATAGTGCGATAGAGGCTGTAAGGCTGGAAGAGGTAGATATTCGGAAGGAAGATGTGTTAGAAATTTTGAGAAGCCAGAGGATAGATAAGTCCCCTGGGCCTGATGGGATATATCCTCGTATTCTTTGGGAGGCGAGGGATGAGATTGCAGAGCCTTTGGCTTTGATCTTTATGTCCTCACTGTCCACAGGAATAGTGCCAGAAGACTGGAGAGGCAAATGTTGTCCCCTTGTCCAAGAAAGGGAATAGGTATAACCCTGGGAATTATAGGCCGGTTAGTCTCACTTCAGCCATGGGTAAATTATTGGAAAGGGTCTTGAGGGATAGAATTTATGATCATTTAGAAAGATACAGCTTAATCCAGGATAGTCAGCACGGATTTGTGAGGGGTAAGTCTTGCCTCACAAGTTTGATTGTATTCTTTGAGGAGGTAGCTAAGTACATAGATGAAGGTAGAGCAGTTGATGTCGTATACATGGATTTTAGTAAGGCGTTTGATAAGGTGCCCCATGGTCGGCTCATGCAGAAAGTAAGGAGGCATGGTATAGAGGGAAATTTGGCCGATTGGATCAGTAACTGGCTGTCACATGGAAGACAGAGGGTGGTGGAAGATGGTAAATTTTCTTCCTGGAGCCCAGTCACCAGAAGTGTACCACAGGGATCAGTGCTGGGTCCTCTGCTATTTGTGATTTTTATCAATGACTTGGATGATGGAGTTGAAAGTTGGGTTAGTAAAGTTGCAGATGTCACCAAGATTGGTGGCGTAGTGGATAATGTGGAGGGCTGTTGTCGGCTGCAAACAGACATTGATAGGATGCAGAGATGGGCTGAAAAGTGGCAGATGGAGTTTAACCCTGATAAGTGTGAGGTGATTCATTTTGGTAGGACAAATTTGAATGTGGATTACAGGGTTAACGGCAGGGTTCTGAAGAATGTGGAGGAGGAGAGAGATCTCGGAGTTCATGTCCATAGATCTCTGAAAGTTGCCACCCAAGTGGATAGAGCTGTGAAGAAAGCCTATAGTGTCTTTATTAACAGGAGGATTGAGTTTAAGAGCCGTGAGGTTATGCTGCAACTGTACAAGACCTTGGTTAGACCACATTTGGAGTATTGCGTGCAGTTCTGGTCACCTCATTATAGGAAGGATGTGGAAGCATTGGAAAGGGTGAAAAGGAGATGTACCAAGATACTGCCTGGATTGGAGGATAGGTCTTATGAGGAAAAGTTGAGGGAGCTAGGGCTTTTCTCATTGGAGCGAAGGAGGATGAGAGGTGACTTAATTAAGGTGTATAAGATGGTGAGAGGGATAGATAGAGTGGACGTTCAGCGACTTTTTCCTCGGGTGGATGTAACTGTTACAAGAGGGCATAACTATAAGGTTCATGGTGGAAGATAAAGGAGGGATGTCAGAGGTAGGTTCTTTACTCAGAGAGTGGTTGGGGCGTGGAACGCACTCCCAGCTATGGTAGTGGAGTCGGACACTTTAGGAACTTTCAAGCGATTATTGGATAGGCATATGGAGTGCACTAGAATAATTGGGAGTAGGTTGATTTGATCTTAGTTTCAGACTAGTTGGGCACAACATCGTGGGCTGAAGGGCCTGTACTGTGCTGTGCAGTTTTATGTTCTATGTCCCTATCTCTATTCTTGATTTCTGTATGTATTTATCTCTATTTGTTCCTCCTTTTAACTCTTGATAATATCATTGAACCATTTCATCCTCTCCATCCAAGCACTTTACAGCTCATTCTACTTATTTTTCTTTTGTATGTGCTTTTCACCTTCCCTATCCCCTTTTACTTGTTCTGTTCTGTTTTAAATGCTGTCCCTCTGTAATACCTTCCAATCCTCAGGAAGAATCTTAGACTTGACTGATGTCTTATTATCAACACAGATGCTATCTGAGCATTTCAATTTATTTTTGAGACATGGATATCTTCTTGGTGAGTCAATAGTTAAATGTGTCCTTGTAATTTGATCAGTTTATGTAGGGCAACCCAAAAGTAAAATTAGGGCTCAAAGTAAAAAAACCTTAAGCTAAAACTATTATTCCTACAAGACAGACCTAAATAATAGGTTTCTCTATGGTTTTCATCAATGTCGCACCTAAGGGCAGCACGGGAGCATTGTGGATAGCACAATTGCTTCACAGCTCCAAGGTCCCAGGTTCGATTCCGGCTTGGGTCACTGTCTGTGCGGAGTCTGCACATCCTCCCCGTGTGTGCGTGGGTTTCCTCCGGGTGCTCCGGTTTCCTCCCACAGTCCAAAGAGGTGCAGGTTAGGTGGATTGGCCATTCTAAATTGCCCTTAGTGTCCAAAATTGCCCTTAGTGTTGGGTGGGGTTACTGGGTTATGGGGATAGGGTGGAGGTGTGGATCCTGGGTAGGGTGCTCTTTCCAAGAGCCGGTGCAGACTTGATGGGCTGAATGGCCTCCTTCTGCACTGTAAATTCTATAAGCTATATTAGGTGCACTTATGTGGAGCAAGAACAATTCTACTTGCACTCTCTATTTGTGAAGTATTTCATCTGACAGAACCTTCCAGACAAGAACTAAAATTTCTCCATTGAAGGGAATAAGAGTTTGAATATACAATCACTCTTAAAGCAGAGCCTTGCTTACTGGGAGCACTTATCAAGAAAATATGGGTGGAATTCCCATTTCCCGTCAATTTCCTAATCCCGTGCTCCCGGTGGGCAAGGCTATGCATCAGGAATGCTCATTTGGAAAGTGTCCCTTAATATAAAAACATTCGGAAATATAAATGACCAAAAGGTATGTGATTTTTACACTAAATGTTCTCAACCTTGTGTTTTTCTTTGCATCACCATTTGACATTAAAAATCTGAAGGCAGTAGTCTAACTGATATTTCGTACCTGGCATATGAACAGTCTCACCATCCTCTGGCTCACCGGTAATTGTTGGTTCACTCGTGTTACCCCGTTCCCAAGACTCAATTTCAGAGGTGGTCCTCGAGTGAGGTGTCGATGCCACGATTGTTTCAGTAGTTTTGTTGTCAGTTTGTACAAAATCAAAGATAATTTTACTCGAATCATCAGTACTCTTTACCAATATTTGAGGTGTTTGTGTGGATCTCCAGTCTTCTGGTCTGTCAAGTGGTGATGATAAAGGAATGTCTGTGTGAATGTCCGAGTCATTTGTTAGCGATTGTGCTACAGAAGGTGAAGTAGGTATTGAAGGGGAAGTTTTGAATTCTTTCAATTCTGTATTCATCTGAACAGATGCTATTGTTATATCTTGGAGATCTTGCTTCAGCTCCTGTGAAGTGCTCTCATGTAAAGAAGACAATACTGTTGTGACTCTGACAGGTTCTGTGATATCCTTTATAACCTTTTGTCCTGTGGATGGCCTTAAAGATGTCGCACTGACTACGGTCTCTTTAGAAATTTCAACATACTTCTTTTGTGCTGGTGAAGCTTCTACTTCTCCAAGTGGAGTGGGGTGTGGATCTGGCGACATTATAGTTCCTGTAACATGTTCTGAAGCATATCCTTCAATAAAATGTGCAGGAATTTTACCCACTATGCTTGGATACGGAGTTGTCTGTGGCACAGATGATACTTTTTCATGCATTTTGATGGGAACTGAATGTGTTGAAGAACTTTCTACTGGATGTAATTTCAAACTGAGGTCTAACAAAGATGTTGCATTAGGCACAATGTCCTCAGTCCTGTTGCCCAATGTCTCTGAAAACTCTTTGTGACTAATGGTTGGTTTTACAATTATCTGACTTGTTCCAATCTCTTCCTTTGTGGAAACATTGTCAAAGATCGATGGCGAAGACAAACTTTCCAGTTCTCGTAATTTAATTTCCTGTGTTGTTTGTTCCGTTGCCTCAATTGTCACCAATTCAGCTTCATGCATTTTTTCAGACAACTCTATAGGTATACCTTCTTTTCCATGTGAAGTAAGTTGTGCAGATGAGGGAGTAAAGTTATTAGTAGATGTATCAGTATGTTCTGTAGGCAACTTTGTCAAAATCAGAGCATGCTCTTCAGAAGAATACACAGAAGCTGCTTTGGTTGGTAAACTTACTGTGTTAGTAGTTGTAAAACCAGGTTGCAATGAAGTCTGTGTAGAAGGGGCAACCGTATCTACTAAGTGGGTAAATGGCTTATCTTCAGTACTTACAAAATCATCGCCAGAAAATTCCCCTTCTATTAAACTGGATACTGGTGAGCCTTCAATGTCCTTACGTTCTGTCATAGGATGCCTGTATTCTTCACTCACATGGGCCTTTGAATCAGTGACCATTTGGTATGTAATTAAATTTTCTGAAAATGTGCTTGAATCACCAATATCCTTTAAAGTCGGCACAGTGAATGTGTATATATCACTCTCTTCTTTACCGCGAATGATATGTGACACATGCTTCTTTGCGTCTACAGAGGGTGAAATAGGTACAGTTTCTAGAGATACATCTGCAACATGTTGAGGTAAAGTTGTAGTCATAGATAATGGTAATATGTCCTTCTCCAATTGTGGTTGAGAGGCTTCTTTTCGAATTTTGTCCAAAGGAACTGTTGTGCCAGCTGCGCTGATCATTCCTTTTTGTTCTGGTGTTACTGTGATTAATGGTGAAGGGAAATCTCCAGATCCAGCAACATCTGTCTCTATCTTACTCAAGACATCAGTGGCAATGTACTTCACTGCCTCAGTGTGACCAATTTCTAATCTTTTCGTAGCATTATGAGTTGGCAAATGAGATGGAGACACCTCATCAATTGTCACTTTTCCACTTTCTATTTCTTCTGTCACATCTGGTATCTTGTCAACATCAATTATAAGGTCTGATACTGTAGTAGTTCCAAATTTCTGTTCTTCTATAATACTGATTCCATTTTTCTTACTGCTAACAAATATTACACTAATATTTTGATGCACTATAGAACTGTCTGTTATTTTATCTTCTGGCAGTTGGTCATCTACCCCATCAAGGACAATGGCTGAGGTTCCTGGTGTCTTGTCATAAGGTTGTGCAGTTCCCCCTTGGATTTCTTTCAGCTCTGCTTTAACTGTTTTGAGCAATGTTTGAAATGATTTATGATCCACTCGACTGCTTGCAGTGCTGGAAATTATTTGTTGTGTATAATTAATTTTGTCACCTGCTTGGATGCTTGGCCTACCAGCCAATTTGGGGTGAAATGTATCCTTCCCTCTTTCCGTTGAAACAGGAGTTTCCGTAGTTACTGGTGAGATTTCCTTCCCATGCGTGCTACTAACAAATACTTCAGGTTCTTTCGCCGAGTCCACTTCACTAGTCCGGGCAGAAGCAACAGTAGAAAACTCCATGACAAACTTAATCTGTGTTAATTCACCAGAACTTTCTTCTTCTGTAAAAGGAAAGGCTGTTTGCTTGCTGCCTTCAGTAGAATACACGAATGGCTCCCTGGGTGTTGGTGACTGCCTGTGATATTCTCCAGATGATTTTGATTGTAGTTCACCGGTAACCTCAATTTTCTCTGGTGCTTCTGATGTGGACACCTCAGATCTTTCCTGATGAAAAGTCACAGTGATTGGTTGAAGTTCCCCTTCTTGTTGGGATCCAATTGTATGAATATCTTCATCAGAGCTTTCCGGCTCAATTAATGAAGTGGTTGTGTCCAATCCTGCTTCCGCAGTCTCTTCACTTATCTTCATGATGCTGTCACTTGTCCCCTCACTTGAGACTTCTTCACTTTCACTGCCTCCACCATCTCCACGAGAAACAGATAGCGAAGTATGATCTTGCTCAACTTTTTCACCAGAACTCTCTTCATCAGCAATCGTAGGATGTGTGTGTGCAACCTTCGCTGTTTTTGTTGTTTCCTCAACTCCTGGAGAAATTCCTGAAGGCATCAAAGCCTCTTTTCCAGGCAGCCCATCCATCTCAGTGACTGGTTTGGCCAGTTCTGTTGTGAATTCAGGAAACTTTTGTTCAGTTGCTGGTGTACCAGTACGATGGGGAACTCCAACATCTATTGCTTTTGTAGAGATTGAAATTAATGTATCAACAGTTTCCTTCTCACCAAACAAAACTGTTAGTGTAGATTTGTCGGTCGGATTTGGATATACTTTTTCTAAGGATTTGTCTATTTCTGATTTTATCTCTGATAAGCCAGATGTAGGTATTCCAGCCTCTCCATGACGAGGTGCTGTGGCATCAGGGTGGAGAGTTTCCCCATCCAAAGATGTTTTGCTCGTCACTGTGACAACATGGCTGCTCATTTGCAAAGTAGAAGAATCTTGAACTACATGCACATGTTGCTCGATGGGAAACATTCCTTCACCTGAACTCTCCATATCTGCAAGTGGTGTTTGTTTCTCAATATCTTTTACTTTTTTTGTGGTTTCTTCAGTTGCTGGAGATTTTTCAACAAGCTCCATATCCTTTTGTGATAGATCTTCAAACTGGGTGAGCACTTTTGTTGTTTCAGATGTGGATTTTTGAGGCTTTTGTTGAATTGCTGGTGTAACAGTGACATGGGGAATTTTCACATCCATTGAACTTGTTGCCACTGAAGCTAATGTTTCAATAGTTTCCTTCTCGCCAACCAAAACTGTGGCTGAAGATGGGTCTGTTGTTTGTGTGTGTACTTTTACAATCATTTTTCCTGTCTTCGATTTTGTCACTGGTAATCCAGATGTTGATATTCCAGCTTCTCTGTCCACCGCAGCTGTGGTATCAGGGTGGAGAGTTTCCCCATCCAAAGATGCTTTGCTCGTCACTGGGACAACATGGTCCACCGCAGCTGTGGTGTCAGGGTGGAGAGTTTCCCCATCCAAAGATGCTTTGCTCGTCACTGGGACAACATGGCTGCTTATTTCTAAAGTAGAAGATTCGAGAAGTCCTTGAGCAACGTGCTTGACAATAAATATTTCTTGACCTGAACTCTCCATATCTGGAAATTGTGTTTGCTTCTCAATATCTTTTTCTGTTTCTGCAGTTACCTCAATCATTGGAAAATTCTCAACCTTTCCTGGCCATTCTTCAATCCCTGTGATCAGCTTTGTTGCTTTTGATGTGGATTCCTGATACTTTTGGGTTGTTGGTGTAACAGCGATATGGGGAAGTCTCACAACTGTTGCCTTTGTCGTGACTGAAACAAACGAATCAACAGTTTTGTCCTGACCAGCAAATATTGGAGCTGAAGATTTGTCTGCTGATTGTGTTGGTGCTTTTACCACCATTGCCTCTTTTTCTGCCTTTGTCTCTGGTGATCCAGATGTGGATGTTGCAGACTCTCCATCGCGTGCAGCTGTAACATCTGTATGACTAGGTTTCCCACCCAGTGAGACTTTGCTCGTCTCTGGAACTACGTGGCTGCTCGTTTCTAAAGAAAACACATCTGGAATTGGCCTGGCAGCTTCTTCAGTAACAATTTCTTCACCTGAACTCTCCATTTCTGTTAAAAGTGATGGTTTCTGCAACTCTTTCAATGATTTTGTGGTTTTCTCAATTGCTGGATATAGCTCAGAAGAGCTCACCATCGTTTTTCCTGGCAGTTCTGTGATCTCTGTGATTACTTTGGTTGCTGCTGATGAAGACTCTTGATCAGTTGCTGGCGTATCAGTGACATGAGAAAGACTTGCGTCCATTGCCTTTGTTATGACTATAATGAGCGAATCAGCAGTTTCCTTCTCATCAACCAAAACTGCAGTTGAAGGTTTGTCAGCCGGTTGTGTATCTAATGTTACCAACACTTTTTCTGTTGCTGCTTTTGTCTCTGGTAATGCAGAGGTGGATAATTCAGTCTCTCTATCACGTGCAGCTGTAACATCTGTATGCAGAGGTTTCCTATCCAGTGAGAGTTTGCTTGTGTCAGATGGTATGTGACTGCTCGTTTCCAAAATAAGAACATCTGGAATTGACCCGATTGGTTCTTTGGTGGGCACTTTTACAGTCAATTTTTCTGTTGCCACTTTTGTCTCTGGTACTCCAGATGTGGACATGCCAGCCTCTCCATCACCTTTGGCTGTAACATCTGTATGAAGAGGTTTCCTATCCAGTAAGATTGTGCTCGTCACTGGAACTACATGGTTGCTCAAAGTCGAAAGGTCTAGAGTTGGCCTGACTGGTACATTGATGGTAAATATTCCTTCACCTGAACTCTCTATATCTGAAAATGGTGTTTGCTTCTCAATATCTTTTTCAGTTTTTGTGGTTTCCTCAGTTGCTGGAGATTTCTCAACTGTCCCCATATCCTTTCCTGGCAGCTCTTTTGTTGCTTCTGATGTGGATCCTTGTGTCTTTTGTTGAATTGCTGGTGTAACAGTGACATGGGGAACTCGCACATCCACTGAACTTGTTGCCACTGAAGCTAATGTTTCAATAGTTTCCTTCTCACCAACCAAAACTGTTGCTGGTAATTTGTCTGCTGGCTCTGTGTGTCCTTCAGCAATCAATTTTCCCATCTCCGATTTTGTCACTGCCAACCCAGATGTGGATATTCCAGCCTCTCTGTCACGTGCAACTGTGGTATCGATGTGGAGAGTTTCTCCATCCAAAGATGTTTTGCTCGTCACGGGGACAACATGGCTGCTCATTTCTAAAGTAGAAACATCTGGAACTACTTGCTCACGCTGGGTGATCGCAAATATTCCTTCACCTGAACTCTCTAAATCTGAAAATGGTGTTTGTTTCTCAATATCTTTTTCCATTTCTGTGGTTTTCTCAATTGCTGGATGTTTCTCAGAAGATGGCTTCCCCACTGTTTTTCCTGATAGCTCTTCAATCTCTGTGATCACCTTTGTTGACTTAGTGACTTGTGGATCTCTTATATCCATTATTTTTGTTGGGAATGTAACTAAGGAATCAACAGTTTCCTTCTCATCTGCAAATATTGCTGTTGAAGATTTGCCTGCTGATTGTGTAGGTGCAAGAACAACAATTGTTTCTCTTTCTGGTTTTGGCTCTGGTGATCCAGATGTGGATGTTTCAGACTTTTTGTCCCGTGCAGCTGTAACGTCTGTTTGACGAGGTTTCCCACCCAGTGAGACGTTGCTCATTTCTGGAGCTACCTGGCTGCTCGTTTCTAAAGTAAACACACTTGGAATTGGTCTGGCTGCTTCTTTGGTAAACATTTCTTCACCTGAACTCTCCATTTCTGTAAAAAGTGATGGTTTCTGCAACTCTTTCTCTGGTTTTGTGGTTTTCTCAATTGCTGGATATTTCTCAGAAGGCTTCGCCACCGTTTCTCCTGACAGCTCTTCAATCTCTGTGAACTCTTTTGTTGCTTCCGATGTGAATTCTTTAGACTTTTGTTCAGTTGCCGGTGTAACCGTGTCATGGGAATCTCTGGCGTCCATTGCCTTTGTTGCGACTAAAATTAATGAATCAACAGTTTCCTTCTCATCAACCAAACCTGTAGCTGAACGTTTTTCAGCCGGTTGTATATCTACTGTTATCAACAATTTTTCTGTTGCTACTTTTGTCTCTGGTACACCAGACGTGGATATTCCAGCCTCTCCATCACGTACAGCTGTAACATCTGTGTGAAGAGGTTTCCTTTCCAGTGAGATTGTGCTCGCCAATGGAATTTCATGGCTGCTCAATGTCGAAAGGTCTAGAGTTGGCCTGACAGGTACTTTGATGGTAAATATTCCTTCACCTGAACTCTCTGTATCTGCAAATGGTGTTTGCTTCTCAATATCTTTTTCTGATTTTGTGGTTTCCTCAGTTGCTGGAGATTTCTCAACAGTCTCCATATCCTTTCCTGGCAGCTCTTCAAACTCTGTGATCACTTTTATTGCTTCTGATGTGGATCCTTGTGTCTTTTGTTGAATTGCTGGTGTAACAGTGACATGGGGAACTCTCACAACCACTGAACTTATTGTCACTGAAGCTAATATTTCAATAGTTTCCTTCTCACCAACCAAAACTGTTGCTGGTAATTTGTCTGCTGGCTGTGTGTGTCCTTCTGCAATCAATGTTCCCATCTCTAATTTTGTCTCTGTTAATCCAGATGTGGATATTCCAGCCTCTCTGTCACGTGCAACTGTGGCATCGATGTGGAGAGTTTCCCCATCCAAAGATGTTTTACTCGTCACTGGGACAACATGGCTGCTCATTTCTAAAGTAGAAACATCTGGAACTACTTGCTCACGCTGGGTGATCACTAACATTCCTTCACCTGAACTCTCTATATCTGAAAATGATGTTTGTCTCCCAATATCTTTTTCCATTTCTGTGGTTTTCTTAATTGCTGGATATTTCTCAGGAGGCTTCCGCACCGTTCCTCCAGATAGCTCTTCAATCTCTGTGATCACTTTTGTTGACTCAGTGACTTGGGTAACACTTATATCCATTGTTTTTGTTGGGACTGAAACTAAGGAATCAACAGTTTCCTTATCATCTGCAAATATTGTGGCTGAAGATATATCTGCTGATTGTGTATGTGCTTTTACAACAATTGTTTCTCTTTCTGCTTTTGGCTCTGGTGATTCAGATGTGGATGTTGTAGACTCTCCATCCCGTGCAGCTGTAACATCTGTATGTCGATGTTTCCCATCCAATAACACTTTGCTCGTTTCGGGATCGACATAGCTGCTCGTTTCTAAAGTAAACACACCTGGAATTGGTCTGGCTGCCTCTTTGGTAAACATTTCTTCACCTGAACTCTCCATTTCTGTAAAAAGTGATGGTTTGTGCCACTCTTTCAATGGCCTTGTGGTTTTCTCAATTGCTGGATATTTCTCAGAAGGCTTCCCCACTGTTTTTCCAGATAGTTCTTCAATCTCTTTGATCACTTTTGTTGCTTCTATTGTGGGTTCTTTAGACTTTTGTTCAGTTGCCGGTGTAACCGTGACATGGGAATCTCTTGCATCCATTTCCTTTGTTGTGAGTAAAACTAATGAATCAACAGTTTCATTCTCATCAACCACACCTGCAGCTGAAGGTTTTTCGGCCAGTTGTGTAACTAATGTCACCAACAATTTTTCTGTTGCTACTTTTGTCTCTGGGACTCCAGACGTGGATATTCCAGCCTCTCCATCACGTACAGCTGTAACATCTGTGTGAAGAGGTTTCCTTTCCAGTGAGATTGTGCTCATCACTGGAATTACATGGCTGCTCATTGTCGAAAGGTCTAGAGGTGGCCTGACAGGTACTTTGATGGTAAATATTCCTTCACCTGAACTCTCTATATCTGAAAATGGTGTTTGTTTCTCAATATCTTTTTCTGACTTTGTGGTTTTCTCAGTTGCTGGAGATTTCTCAACTGTCTCCATACCCTTTCCTGGCAGCTCTTCAAACTCTGTGATCACTTTTATTGCTTCTGATATGGATCCTTGTGTCTTTTGTTGAATTGCTGGTGTAACAGTGACATGGGGAACTCTCACAACCACTGAACTTGTTGCCACTGAAGCTAATGTTTCAATAGTTTCCTTCTCGCCAACCAAAACTGTTGCTGGTAATTTGTCTGCTGGCTGTGTGTGCCCTTCTGCAATCAATGTTCCCATCTCCGATTTTGTCACTGCTAATCCAGATGTGGATATTCCAGCCTTTCTGTCGCGTGCAACTGTGGCATCGATGTGGAGAGTTTCCCCATCCAAAGATGTTTTACTTGTCACTGGGACAACATGGCTGCCCATTTCTGAAGTAGAATCATCCAGAACTACTTGCTCACGCTGGGTGACCGTAAATATTCCTTCACCAGAACTCTCTATATCGGAAAATGGTGTTTGTCTCTGAATATCTCTTTCCATTTCTGTGGTTTTCACAATTGCTGGATATTTCTCAGAAGGCTTCCCCACCATTTTGCCAGATAGCTCTTCAATCTCTGTGATCACTTTTGTTGACTCAGTGAGTTGGTCCATTATTTTTGTTGGAACTGGAACGAAGGGGTCAACAGTTTCCTTCTCATCTGATACCGTTGTAGCTGAAGATTTGTCTGCTGATTGTGTAGGCTCTTTCACAGCAATTGTTTCTCTTTCTGGTTTTGTCTCTGGTGATTCAAATGTGGATGTTGTAGACTCTCCATCCCGTGCAGCTGTAATATCTGTATGACGAGGTTTCCCTTCCAGTGAGACTTTGCTTGTTTCGGGAACTACATGGCTGTTCGTTTCTAAAGTAAACACACCTGGAATTGGTCTGGCTACTTCTTTGGTAAACATTTCTTCCCCAGAACTCTCAATTTCTGTAAAAAGCGATGGTTTCTGCAACTCTTTCAATGGTTTTGTGGTTTTCTCAATTGCTGGATATTCCTCAGACATCTTCCCCACCATTTTTCCAGATAGTTCTTCAATCTCTGTGATCACTTCTGTTGCTTCTGATGTGGAATCTTTAGACTTTTGTTCAATTGCCGGTGTAACCGGGACATGGGATTCTCTTGCGTCCATTGCCTTTGTTGTGACTAAAAGTAATGAATCAACAGGTTCCTTCTCATCAACCAAACCTGTGGCTGAGGGTTTTTCAACTGGTTGTGTATATACTGTTACCAACAATTTTTGTGTTTCTACCTTTGACTCTGGTAAAGCAGAGGTGGATAATCCAGCCTCTCCATCAAGTGCAGATGTAACATCTGTATGAAGATTTTTTCTATCCAGTGAGAGTTTGCTTGTGTCAGGTACTATATGACTGCTCGTTTCTAAAGTAGAAACATCTGGAATTGATCTATCGGGTTCTTTGATGGGCACTTTTACAGGCAGGTATTCTGCTGCTGCTTTTGTCATTGGTACTCCAGATGTGAGTATTCCATTCTCTTCATCATGTACAGCTGTAACATCTGTGTGAAGAGGTTTCCTATCCAGTGAGATTGTGCTCGTCACTGGAATTACATGGCTGGTCAATGTTGAAAGGACTAGAGGTGGCCTGACAGGTACTTTGATGGTAAATATTCCTTCACCTGAACTCTCTATATCTGAAAATGGTGTTTGCTTCTCAATATCTTTTTCTGATTTTGTGGCTTCCTCAGTTGCTGGAGATTTCTCAACTGTCTCCATATCCTTTCCTGGCAGCTCTTCAAACTCTGTGATCACTTTTATTGCTTCCAATGTGGATCCTTGTGTTTTTTGTTGAATTGCTGGTGTAACAGTGACATGGGGAACTCGCACATCCACTGAACTTGTTGCCACTGAAGCTAATGTTTCAATAGTTTCCTTCTCACCAACCAGAACTGTTGCTGGTAATTTGTCTGCCGGCTGTGTGTGCCCTTCAGCAATCAATTTTTCCATCTCCGATTTTGTCACTGCTAATCCAGATGTGGATATTCCAGCCTCTCTCTCACGTGCAACTGTGGCATCGATGTGGAGAGTTTCCCCATCCAAAGAGGTTTTGCTCGTCACTGGGACAACATGGCTGCCCATTTCTAAAGTAGAAACATCTGGAACTACTTGCTCACGCTGGGTGACCGCAAACATTCCTTCACCTGAACTCTCTATATCTGAAAATGGTGTTTGTCTCTGAATATCTCTTCCTATTTCTGTGGTTTTCTCAATTGCTGGATATTTCTCAGATGGCTTCCCCACCGTTTTTCCTGACTGCTCTTCAATCTCTGTGATCACTTTTGTTGCTTCCGATGTGGATTCTTTAGACTTTTGTTCAGTTGCCGGTGTAATCGTGACATGGGAAATTCTTGTGTCCATTGCCTTTGTTGTGAGTAAAACTAATGAATCAACAGTTTCCTTCTCATCAACCAAACCTGTAGCTGAAGGTTTTTCAGCCGGTTGTGTATTTAATGTTACCAACAATTTTTCTGTTGCTGCTTTTCTCTCTGATACTCCAGATGTGGGTAATCCAACTTCTCCATCACGTACAGCTGTAACATCTGGATGAAGAGATTTCCTATCCAGTGAGATTGTGCTTGTCACTGGAATTACATGGCTGCGCAATGTTGAAAGGTCTAGAGTTGGCCTGATGGGTACTTTGATGGTAAATATTCCTTCACCTGAACTCTCTATATCTGAAAATGGTGTTTGCTTCTCAATATCTTTTTCTGATTGTGTGGTTTCCTCAGTTGCTGGAGATTTCTCAACTGGCTCTATATCCCTTCCTGGCAGCTCTTCAAACTCTGTGATCACTTTTGTTGCTTCTGATGTGGACCCTTGTGTCTTTTGCTGAATAGCTGGTGTAACAGTGACATGGGGAACTCTCACATCCACTGAACTTGTTGCCACTGAAGCTAATGTTACCACAGTTTCCTTCTCACCAACCAAAACTGTTGCTGTTAATTTGTCAGCCGGCTGTGTGTGTCCTTCAGCAATCAATTTTCCCATCTCCGATTTTGTTACTGGTAATTTAGATGTGGATATTCCAGCCTTTCTGTCACGTGCAACTGTGGCATCGATGTGGAGAGTTTCCCCATCCAAAGATGTTTTGCTCGTCACGGGGGCAACATGGCTGCTCATTTCTGAAGTAGAAACATCTGGAACTACTTGCTCACGCTGGGTGATCACTAACATTCCTTCACCTGAACTCTCTATATCTGAAAATGGTGTTTGTCTCCCAATATCTTTTTCCATTTCTGTGGTTTTCTTAATTGGTGGATATTTCTCAGAAAACCTCCCCACCGTTCTTCCAGATAGCTCTTCAATCTCTGTGATCACTTTTGTTGACTCAGTGACTTGGGTAACTCTTGTTTCTGTTGTGACTGGAATTAAGGACTCAACAGTTTCCTTCTCATCTACAAATGGTGTTTGTTTCTCAATACTTTTTTCTGGTTTTGTGGTTTCCTCGGTCGCTGGAGTTTTCTCACCAATCTCCATATCCTTTCCTGACAGCTCTTCAAACTCTGTGATCACTTTTATTGCTTCTGTTCTGGGTTCCTGAGATTTATGTTCAGTTGATGGTGTAACGGTGACATAGGAAATTCTCACATCCACTGACCCTGTTGTGACTGAAACTAATGAATCTACAATTGCCTTCTCATCAGCAAGTGTTGTAGCTGAAGATTTGTCAGTCAGTGACGTGAGTACTGTTATGAATGTTTTTTCTTTTTCTGCTTTTGTCTCTGGTAATCCAGATGTGAATATTCTTTGCTCTCCATCGCGTGCAACTGTAGCATCTGTAGAAATAGGTTTCCCATCTAGTGATATTTCACTCATCACTGGAACTGCATAACTGCTCGTTTCAAAAGTGTAAATATCTGGAACTGGCCGACTGGGTTCTTTGATGGTAAAAATTCCTTCACCAGCGCTCTCAACTTTTGAAAATGGAGTGACTTGTGGTTCTGTTTTTCTCTGTATGTCAGAACGTGCAGTGTGTGCTTTTTCTGTCAGTTTTTCTGTCTTTGTAGCTGGCTGAATTGTTTCCAACGTGAATACACCAGCCTCTCTGTCAATTCCAGGTGTAACAGTACCTCCCTTGCCTCCCTCAGTTAGAGGTGACGCAGTCATGCTGGATGCAGTTACCTTGTGGTCTGATACAGTGCCAGCCATTTCTCGATCAAAACTCTCAACAACTCTGAATGGAGTTGAAGTGGACCAAATATCTTTGTACCCTTCAGTCAGTGTCGCAGCTCGTAGGATTGATGTTTTTGCGGAGATTTCTGAACCTGTTCCTGGTTTCTTCACAATAACTGTTCCCGTTGTTGTTTCTGTGAGAGCACCCGAAACGGTACTTTCATATCTTTCTTCAGAACTCTCAGCCTCTTCTTCCGAACTGAATGCTCCCAGTGATATGCTGTCTTGAGACTCAGTGGAATGAAATGCCTTTTCTCCCTCGTATGTTGAAGTTGAAATTCCTTCTGATGCTGCGATTTCTGTCCTTTCTGCTGGCAAGACCACTGTTTCTGTTGATGTCGCCCTTGCTTTAGATGTATGTGAATCAGTTTCCTTTGATGCTGTTGTAACAACCAAATGGTGCTCTTCTTTCAATGCTTCTGTCACTGAAATTTCCTTGTGTTTCTCTGGATCCTTTCTGGTTGATTGGGCATCGTGTGTGACTGGTGAGCTGATCCAGTGTTCTCCATCTTCCAACCCAGAATGAATTGTTACTGGGTCTTTTGTACCTCCTAGAATTTCAGTATTTTCACCCGTAGAAATTATTTTCACTCTCTCAGTCGAGATTCCTAGTTCTTGTTTTCCAGCAATTTCACTTGCAATCATTAAATGAGTCTTAGCACCATTTTCTGTAATATCCACATCCTGTATCCCTTTTATGGTGGGTGATACACTTTCCAGTTGGCCTCCCTTTGCTTCCTCCCCATTTAGTTTCGGATATGGGGGGTCAAATTCCATCCGGCTCTTTCCATTAAGGAAGCTGAGAGATGGAGGCACATCTTCCATTGAAGCTGCTGTTGGTGCTTGTGGTTCAAATGGAATTCTACTAAAGTCAAAATCCCCACTGCCTTCTGTTTCATCATTCCCTGACACAGCAATATGAATATGTAGCATGTGAATCTGGGAACCTCTTGTCATGTCTTCAGTTGGTTGATCGTGTGGTAATCGAATTGATTCGGTAGTAGTAATTTTGTCAGCTTCGGGTTCTTCTGGCTCAAGCTCTGAAATTAAATTGACAAAGCACATGTCAGCTATAGACATAGAAACATGGGATAGGAGTAAGCTATTCAGTCACTCAAGCCTATTCTGCCTCCCAATTAGCATAATTTCATTGCTGACCTGGGGCGAGATTCTCCGAGCCCCCGCCGGGTCGGAGAATCGCCGGGGGCTGGCGTGAATCCCGCCCCCGCTGGTTGCCGAATTCTCCACCACTGGATATTCGGCGGGGCCGGGAATCGCGCTGCGTCAGTTGGCGGGGTCGTCCCCCCCCCCCCCCGCGAATCTCCGGCCCGAATGGGCCGAAGTCCCGCCGCTAAAATGCCTGTCCCGCCGGCGTAAATTAAACCACCTACCTTACCGGCGGGACAAGGCGGCGCGGGCGGGCTCCGGGGTCCTGGGGGGGGACGTGGGGCGATCTGGCCCCGGGGTGTGCCCCCAGGGTGGCCTGGCCCGCGATCGGGGCCCACCGATCGGGGCCCACCGATCCGTGGGCGGGCCTGTGCCTTGGGGGCACCAAAGGCCTTTTCCGCCAGCTGGCGGTGCGGAAATTCGTCCGGTGCGGGCCTAGCCCCTTAAGGTTGGGGCTCGGCCCCCAAAGATGCGGAGCATTCCGCACCTTTGGGGAGGCGCGATGCCCGACTGATTTGCGCCGTTTTGGGCGCCAGTCGGCGGACATCGCGCCGTTTCCGGAGAATTTCGCACCTGTATCTCAGCACCTTTGATCCACCTTGGTTCCAAGTCCCTTAATACCCTTAACTTACAAAATTCTAGAAATCTCAGTTTTTAAATGTTCAATTGAATGAGCTTCAGTAAGAGAGAGACTTCTAGGTTTCCACTCGCTATAAAAATGTGCTTCTGCTCTGGTTCCAAAGAATATGAAAGATTTTTTTCTCGGAAGCTCCTAGAATATCCCTGAAATCCCCTCCGGCCATTCTCTGGCAGCGGGATTCTCTGCTCCGCCACTATCAATGGAATTTCCATTGAAGCAACCCCACGTTGCTGGGAAATTCACGGGCGGGGCTGTGCTGCCAGCTAGACCAGAGAGTCCCGCCACCAGAGATTGGCCGGAGAATTCCATCAGTGACCTCCATAATGAAACTTTATTTCAAATACAACATCGAGAACTCCAATTAATCTCTCGGTGTTTTGCCCACTTCCAGTTCACAGATTTGAAAAGACAGGCACATACACACTTCTTTTGTGATAATGGTTGAGGGAAAATAGTTATTAGACTTAGCCAGTGAACAGAATTATTACAAAGGTTGGAAATGCAATACAAAAACAGAAAATGCAGGATACATTTAACAGTTTAGTCAGCAACTATGGAGAAAATAGATATTGCTTGGAAGGAGGCGAGGATAGAGGCCGGCGGTCATGAGAAATTGGTGAGTTGGCATCATGACCAATAGCGGACAGCTCCCCACCTTCACTAATATTAAGTGCTGGACGCGGTCCATGGTGGAACTTCCTGCCCCACCTCCACTTGGGTCCCTTAAGTGCACAATTAACGCCCACTTAAGGTCTCTTCCCACCTTCGGTGCAGTCTTCCCAGTTCCAGGTGGGCCTACAACAAACAGCCTGCATGCCTGGTAAAACTGTGCAGGCTTCTTTTCAGTTTGAGGTCTCCCTTCATTTGCTCTAGTCCTCACATGATCGAGGGCATGGACAATGGGATGGGGGTGGAATGACCCTCTGACCCCAATGCCCTCCTGCAATTTCAGCACATTTTTTATGCGGTGGGAAGGCAGGAATTGGTTCCATCTGCAGCCACAGCTTCCACTGTGGCATTGCCAAGAGCCAGTCAGAATGAACAGGTGCTGGGGTTTGTGGCTCTGGCTGGCTTCCCACAGGTGAGCTTTATATACTGTAATGATCAGGACCACTTAGATCACCCAAGAGTATACATCAACTGCATGGGCTTCCACTCCAGCAATGGTATGCAATAATAAAAAATATCTTTTTGCAGGTGTCCACAAAATTCCAGGGAGTTATCATGATATATTCCTCCTGAAATGGTCCACCCTCCTTGGTCTCTCCTCACCTTGGAGCCGACTAACTAGCTGGCTGCTTGGAGACATGGGGTACCCACCTAAAAGATCGTATTTGACACTCTTGAGGGACCCAATCCATGGGGCCCAGGAGCATCACAATGAAAGCCACACAGAGGATGTGTCACTAAGCAGGCCATCAGCGTGCTAAAGATGCCTGGACAGCTCTGGAGAGATACTTCAATATGCACGACCCAGGATTTCCATAATGGTTGTGGTTCGCTGCACTTGTACAAAATTGTGAACCTGGATCTTCAGGAGGAAGAAGACACAGAGCACGGGACCTCTTTGAAGGATGAGGAGGAAGAATGTAATGTGACCAATGCATAGCAATAACATGCACTACTGTCCAAAGATGGCTGGAATTCCATCATAATAGCAAGGTTCTGTTCTGTTCCACCCGTACATCCATCAGGCAGCCACATAAAAAAGCCAGTTAAGTTGTGGTCACCATCCCTACCACCGAGGGAGGTGGTGGCATTGTGGTTTTGTCACTGTGCTTCTAATCCAGAGACCCAGGCTTTGGGATCCGAGTTTGAATTTCACCATGGTGGTGATTCGATGGTGAAATTTGAATTCGCTAAAAATCTGGAATTAGTCTAATGATGACCATTTACCATTGTCAATGAATGCCCTTTGGGGATAGGAAATCTGCCATTCTTACCTGGTCTGGCCTACATGTGAATCCAGAGCCACAGCAACTCTGAACTATCTGCTGAAATAACCTAGTCAGCCATACAGTTCTGGGGTATCCAGGGAAGGGTTACAAATGCTAGCCCAGCCAGCAATGTCTACATCCCATGAATTTTTAAAAACGCACCACCACACAAAACCTTCACCGCCACCTCCTTTCCCCCAACCTGAGAACAATCCTGCAATCAATCAAACGCCCATTTAAAGTCACCTATTACTCAGTGTTCAATTTTGTCTTATCGTTCATTACAAGTAAAACGATCACTTGCCAGTTATGCTACTTATGTGGCTCAAAAATGAAATGTAAACTTAATGATATAATATTGTGTAACACATCGATCCATCGGCATAACTTTGTGCAAACACAAATTCTCCGGAACACAGGAACAGGAGTATGCCATTAAGCCCATCAAGCCTGCTCCACCATTTAATACGGTTATGGCCAAAGACATTTCTTCTCATCTCAGTCCTAAGTGGCAACCCCCTTATTTTGAGCAAGAGGAGGTTGTTCGGCCCGTCAAGCCTGCTCTGCTATTCATAGAATTTACAGTGCAGAAGGAGGCCATTTGGCCTTTCGAGTCTGCACCGCCTCTTGGAAAGAGCACCCTACCCAAGGTCAACACCCCCACCCTATCCCCATAACCCAGTAACCCCACCCAACACTAAGGACAATTTTGGACACTAAGGGCAATTTAGCATGGCCAATCCACCTAACCTGCACATCTTTGGACTGTGGGAGGAAACCGGAGCACCCGGAGGAAACCCACGCACACACGGGGAGGATGTGCAGACTCCACACAGACAGTGACCCAAGCCGGAATCGAACCTGGGACCCTGGAGCTGTGAAGCAATTATTCCCATGCTACCGTGCTGCCCGTATTCATTACGATCATGGCTGATCATCCAACTTAATAGCCTAATCCCACTTCCCCCCCATATCTTTTGATCCCCTTCGCCCTAAAGTGCTATACCTAACTGAGATCACCTCTCATTCTTCTAAACTCCAGAGAATGCAGGCTCGGTTTGCTCAATCTCTCTTCATAAGCCTTTCCTGCCATACCTGGAACAGGTCACCTGGAACAAGTCTGGTGAACCTTTGTTGCACTCCCTCAATGGCAATAATATATTTTCTGTGATAAGAGGACCAAAACTGTGCGCAGTACTCCAGATGTGGTCTAACCAAGCTTCTATACTTGAAGCAAGACCTCACTACATCTATACTCAAATATACTCCTCTTGTGATAAAAACAAAGCTTCCATTAGCCTTCTTAAGAGCTTGCTGCATCTGCATGTTAGCCTTCAGTAACATATGGACAAGGACACTCGGGTCTCTTTGTACAACTACACTTTCTAATTTCCTACCATTTAGAAAATACTCTGCACAACTGTTCCTTCTACCAAAAGGGATTACCTCACATTTTTTTACATTATATTCCATCTGCCAGGTTCTTGCCCAATCACCACTTCTGTCCAAATCTTCCTGTAGCCACTTCACATCTTCCTCACAACACACATTTCCACCTAGCTTTGTATCATCTGTGAATTTGGAAATATTACATTTGGTCCATATCCCAATCATTGTGGGCTGGGTCCCAAATATTGATCCTTGTGGTACCCTGCTGGCCACAGCCTGCCAACACAAGGATGACCCATTTATTCCTACTCTCTGTTTTCAACCTGTTAGCCAATCCTCAATCCATGACAGTACCCCGCGTGCTTTTACTTTGCTAATTAACCTCCTGTAGGGGGATTTATCGAAAGCCTTCTGAAAGTCCAAATATACTACATCCATCCACTCTCCTATCAATTTTGTTAGTGACATCTTCAAAAAACCTAACAAGTTCGTTAAACATGATTTCTCATTTGTAAATCCATGCTGACTATGCCCAATCAGATCATGATCGTCCAAGTGTCTACTTATCATAGTTTTTTTACTCTTCCTCTTCCTAATACTTCGACATGATGCAACCCCTCTGGCTTCAGCAGAGGCAGAGTCAGCCTGTTCAGATTTTTGCTCTGGCTGCTGATATGGTCCCTGTTCTCTGGGTTTTAAAACCTACAAAGGTTCCACCAAAGATTACTCCACCTGCGCCTGTGCAGGGACAGGCTCAACCATCAGAACATAAGGCAGTATTGGAAAGGCACCAGGGGGCCGGAGGCAGAAGTGGAACTGTTTCATCATTAGCCCTCTCATGGCCCACCAAAGTTTCTCTGCTAGCAATGAGAACACTCAGGGTGGCCCTGAGTGGCCGCCTCTTGGATTTCACCAATCCCATTTAATGTGCAAGGCCTTGGTGAAGGCCAGCAGGCGCTCCTCTGATAGCTTCATTTGATGTTCTACACCATGTTCTACACCTCTTTCCATGGACATAAAGACATTGTATCATTAATGCTTGTGACAGACTCCTTCACTCTTGCTGCAAGTATGCTCAGCACAGCTGTAAATTCTGCCAGTGCACTGCACACTCTTTGGTGCTACTTCAGTCGTATTCTGTTCTCCCACAGCCTCCGTCCAACTCAGTGAACCTTGGAAATGTTGTGCACCCTCTGGCACAGGCTCACCACTAATGTCCCTGTACCTACCATCTCTCCTTCCTCACCTGTGATGTGCGAGTCACTAGGTGACAAGCTCTTAGCTATCTCTCTGGAGTGTGAATATCTGGACTGGTGCATTGTCTGCATGAGTTCTGTGATGGTGCGCCCCTCAGAGAGAATGGCTTGCTCTGAGGAATTATCACAATCCTCCTGGACCAGCTGCTGCAGAATGTTTGATGGTCCTGTGGGAGATTAAAGATATTAATTAGAACTGTCAATGTTTTAAGTGATCATTACGCACATGATTGAACTTTATTCACTCTTGACATCAAGTCCACATGAGTGAGTGAACATTATACTACTTGGCCCTCTGAAAGTTAATTCTGTCACTACGTAGACTCTGCTGATGATCAAAATCTCCTCCTTCATAAATGTTATTGCAAGATTGATGTCCTGTACTCTCTTCTCCTGAAAGGAGGAAAAGAGGAGACCGATCAGTGAGAGCAATGGGTTCAATGGATGGATAGAGAACATTTGTTAAAGGTGACTACGAGCGAAAGGCATAACATTGCATATGGGAGAAGGGGAGCGAGTGTCAGTGTTGTGTGGGCAGATGTGAGGAAGTGCAGTCAGCGAGGGATAGGTGCACCTGCAAATATAAGTTGGTATCATAGATGCGAAGAGTCCCTGCAGAGCAGAAGGAGGCAATTCAGCCCATTGAGTTTGCACCGCCCCCTCCAAAAGAGCACTGCACCAGGTCCACTCCACCGCCCACCCTGCCCGATCCCCGTAATCTAACCTGCACATCCCTGGATACAAAGGGGCAATTTAGCATGGCCAATCCATCTAAGCTGCACATCTTTGGACTGTGGGAGGAAACCCACACAGACACAGGGAGAAAGTGCAAACTCCACACAGACAGTCACCCGAGGTTGGAATCGAACCCTGGGTCCCTGGCACTGTGAGGCAGCAGTGCTAACCACCGTGCCACCATGCCACCATATGAGGAATGGTGTATTAGGCCAGCTTGGGAAAGCAAAGTGAGCCATTTTTGGTAACACACACAACAGAATATTGTTGAATGTACCATTGTACTCACCTTTCCTCCTCTTATTTGGTCTTTAAATTGCTTTTGGCACTGAATCCAGTAACGTCCACCACACTGCTGAGCAACCTCCAGCCTTCTTGCTTTCACTGGCATGCTTCTTCTTCAGTCATTAGGGAATAGTATCTCCCAGCAGGATTTTACCATCTTCAAATCCAGGGAAGAATCACTTCAGCTTGATGCAGACTTGGAAAATTGGGGGCCAGATTTTCCCAATGCTGATTGGCCCAAATGAAGGCAGGACCAGGAGAAAAATATCAGCCATGATTGAATGACAGAGCAGACTCGATGGGCCGAGTAGCCTAATTCTGATCCAATGTCTTATGGTCTTAAGCATGGCTGGCAGTTGCGCCTCCATTTTTGTCCTCAGGCATTTTCCGGATGGTGGGGAGAAAGCTGGAACAAGCTGGTTCCTTTCAGGAAGCTAATTAAAGGCCTCATAGGCTCATTAATTTTCAGGTACGCAGCCATAGTTCAGCAGATGCCTGGCTTCATACCAGCTGCATGGACGTGTGAACCAAGGATTTGGAGATGAGAGAGGTTAAAAGGTAAGCAAAGATGTTTTTTAAAGTTTGTAGTTAAAGTTCCATTACAGGTAAATGGAGAAAAGAGAATGAAGAAATATGCCAGTTGACCGGCTCCTCGCCCTCTTGGCATCGCCTGCCATTATGTGGGCATTGGTACAGTGGGAATGGCTGTTCAGAAACCATCTTGGCATCAGGAAGGGTGCAGATGGAAATGCGTTCTGCACCCTCAGAGATCAAGGCCATTGGTGATGAGGAACAGCAACCTTCACTGGAAGGGCAGAATGCTGGGCATCAGGAGGCCAGAAGACTGATGAAGCGTGAAAGAGATACTACCCTGAGAACAGATTTACAGACAGAGGGGAAGCCACCTCTAGATGGTCAAGAATCAAAGGCAAGAGACTGGCATTCCCTAAGGAGGTGGTCACAGACATCAGTGCAGACCTCCACAACATCTCGCAGGCGGCTGCACACTGGTGCATTACCCAGATGACAGTGCCCTCTTTACTGATGCTGGACAACATGTGAGGATTATAACTGATGGGGCATTCAGGGATCAGGGGATACTCGGTCAGGCGGTGCCCTGTAAAACCCTCAGACACAATTCAAATGACACTGAAGAGAAAGGTGCCCCTTCTGGGTGAGAGGCCTCCGGGCAGAGGACTTGCATCTTCGTCCTCATGCATAAAAGGCTCCCCTGTACCATTTGCGGTTTCTGTGCTGCAGTGGCAAGCTATGGCGCAAACTCTCTCCCTTAGGTTCTACAGCAGCCTCAGTAATGGCTGCCAACTTGTCTCCATTCCTGCCTCCACTAAATTTAATTGGGTGGGAAACCCACCTCCATCCCAACACAGGGCTTACCTCCATGAAAATTGCAACTAAAGTTGCATTTCTGGCCGACGGGTTTCTGACCCAAAAGAAATCCTGCCTCCCGTTTTTCCCCGACTCGGATGGGAAAAATCCAGCCCTCGGATTCCATACTGACCGTTTTTTATTTTGTACTCTCATCTCCAGAAACCACCAAATGTTATCTTTGCAGTGTTCCTTAAAGTACTGGTGATTTAAATCAGTTAATTCATCACAATGAGTCATCTTAATTGCTTGGTTATCTCAGAAGTAATATGCAAATGCAGGGACGAAGTTAAAAAGCTACTCAGATGCACTACAATTAGTTTCAGTTTCCTGCATACTGACAGTCTCGCCCTGCCCCCTCAACTCCCAACATGACTTCAAGTTTAAATTCCGCCCAACGTTTCAGGTTCTCCCAAAGCTGAAAAAATAATGAAAACAATTGAACTTTGTTATCAAAAGGCACAGCTCTTGAACCGATTCTCTGTGTTTCCAATATTTCTGTGCAGAAACAATCCTATGAACTGAGCCTGTTTGTTCATGCCCATCCTATTCCGCCTTAGGACATTGTTGATCTGTCTAAGCCTTTACTTTCAGATCTCCCAACTAAATGGCCTCAGTACAGCTGTGACAGAAATTAGATGGTTTAAAAAAGCATCGGATCACTCAGATAAAGAAACACCTCTTTCCAAAATTATAGTTCTCAGCTCTGTTCTTGCAGTGGATAATTGGCATGGTTTGGTATGCTGTGCAAAGAGTAATGGCTACAAATTGTGTTTAATTATTTATTGAAGCCCAAGTCAGTATTGGTACTGTTGGCCTTCACAACCAAAAATTTTAAAAACATTTTATTTCATTATAGGTAAGTTAGCCTCACAGACTAATAATTGGACTAATTATAACCCAATATTCTCTCGCAGTTACAGTAATTGCAGCCTTTTACCAGATCCTCCTGGAGTGGGCTGCCCACTCCATCATGATTCAACACTACCACCAAACAGATAGGTTATCATTAACCCTATCCACCATCAATAGGGCAGCATGGTAGCATAGTGGATAGCACAATTGCTTCAAAGCTCCAGGGTCCCAGGTTCGATTCCCGGCTGGGTCGCTGTCTGTGTGGAGTCTGCACATTCTCCCCGTGTGTGCGTGAGTTTCCTCCGGGTGCTCTGGTTTCCTCCCACAGTCCAAAGATGTGCAGGTTAGGTGGATTGGCCATGCTAAATTGCCCTTAGTGTTGGTTGAGTGGGGTTAATGGGGATAGGGTGGTGTGGGCTTTGGTAGGGTGTTCTTTCCAAGAGCCGGTGCAGACTCGATGGGCCAAATGGCCTCCTTCTGCACTATAAATTCTATAATCCTATGACCCCCATATGGAGTTCTGTTGAAAGATTTCTGTTGAAAGACCTGAGTTTCTCTCTACATGGGTGCTGTTTGTCCTGTTGCTTATTTTCTTTTCATACAATATTGGAGGTAGTTCTCAGTCACAATTTCTTTCTAGTTAAGGCACTTGCCAACTTCACTGCATGCATCTAATTTCCCCATGGCAGATCTTAAGTCACTGCAAGCTGGGTCGACACAATTCAATACTGCTGCTAAGTATTAAAAGTTAAGTTACAGCTTGTAAAAAAGTACGGGCCAAGAGGAAGCCATTTACTCCATTGAGGCTCTTCCGCCATTCAACGAGATTGGCTGAGCTGTGACCTAACTCCATGTGCCTGCCTTTGTCCCACATCGCTTCTATTAACAAAAATACATCAATCTCAGATTTATAACTTACAATTGACCCACCATTAACTGCTGCTGGAGAAGAGAGTTTCAAACTACAACCACCCTCTATACGTCAAAGTGTTTCCTGACTTCAGTCTTCAAAAGCTAGGCTCTAACTTTAGGTTCTGTCCCCCTTGTCCTAGATTTACCAACTAGCTGACATAGTTTCTCTCTAGCACCATATCTGTTTCCTTAATATCTTGAAAACTTTGATTAAATCATTCAATCAAGCTTCTAAATTCCAGGGAATACAATTCTAGCTTCTGTGATCAAGCCTTGTAATTTAATTGTTGGGGTCCAGGAATCATTCTTTTTTAAAAAAATGTATTTTATGACCATCACTAAAACACCCCGGGAAACATACTTCCCAGCAATCAACTATACAGTCTGTACAATGTTTCCCCTCTTTTTTACCCTTCCCCCCTCCCCCTCTGCGATGAACAGCTCCTCAAACACGGTTACAAACATCCCCCACCTTTTCTTAAACCCCTCTGCAGAGCCCCTTAACTCATATTTTATCTTCTCCAACCACAGGAAGTCGTACAGGTCACCCAACCAAGCCACTACCCCCGGTGGCGATGCCAACCGCCACTCCAGCAAAATTCGCTGCTGTGCAATCAGAGAGACGAAGGCCACGACATCGGCCTTCCTCCTCTCCATGAACTATGGCTTCTCTGAAAGCCCAAATATCGCCACCAAAGGATCCGGGTCCACCTCCTCCTCCACTATCCTGGCTAAGACCGCAAACACTCCCGCCCAGAATTTTTCCAATTTTTCACAACCCTAAAACATGTGCGCGTGATTTGCTGGCCCCCGTCCACACCTCTCACACTCATCTGCTACCCCCTGAAAGAACCCACTCATTCTCGCCCGAGTCATATGCACCCGGTACACAGCCTTAAACTGTATCAGGCACATCCTTGTCTCGTTTACCCTACGCAGTGCCTCACTCCATACTCCCCAATTGATCTCCCCTCCCAATTCCCCTTCCCATTTCTCCTTGATCTTCACCACCCGTTCGCCTCCCTGCAACCCCCCCCCCCCCCATCCAGTAGCAGGGTGTATCCCGGCAACCTAGGGCACCCCCTCTGGACTTTTCACGCAAAGTCCTTAGCCTGCAGATATCTGACCCACTCCCCCTCGGCAACTTCACCTTAGCTCCTCCACACAGTGGCTGGCCCCATTTCCCTCCACCTCCTGAATACGCTATCCATCCCCCTCGGCTCAAATCTATGCTTCTCACACATCGGCATTAACACCTACATCTCTTCCACCCTAAAATGCCTCAACTGATTCCACATCTTCACCGTGGACTGCACCACCGGGTCCCTAAATCAGGTAGCATTCTAGACAATCTTCCTTCACTCCCTCAAAGGCTAATATATCCTTCCTGAGATGTGTGGCCCAGAACCTCTCACAATACTCCAGGCATTCTTTAAACAGGACTTCATACAGATGCAGTATGACTTCTAACCCCTTTTATTCTCATCCTCTATTTGTGTTTTTGAATTTTTGGGGGGCCTCGTATGACACTTTAATAACTCTTTGAACCTCGAGTGTTTCTAGCCATTCACTATTTAGAAACTTTACTCTGCTCTTTTCTTTTGAGGTTCAAAGTCTATTTTCTTGCAATCTGTTTTGCCCATTCACTTATCTCTTTGTATCTGGTTATATTTTATGATTCCAGCTACACTGTTTACAATGCCGCCTATCTTTCTGTCATCAGCAAACTTGAGTATGTAGCAGAAATAAACACAGCAAATGCAGGATAAGCTCAGCAGCTCCGGCAGCATTTGCAGAGAGAGGAGTAGAGTTAATGGCCGTGATTTAGGGACCACGTTAGCTGCGGGCACAATTCCCGGAATGGCCACTAAATCTCACGAGATGCCGAAAACGTGATTCTCGCCGGTGAGATTTTGCTTTGCAATCTTCCGATGACGGAGGCCCCCCTCCAATGACGCAAATAGGGTTCCGCGCAGCTAGGGTGAAAGCCTGATTTGCATGCATTACAATCGCATTAGCGGGCATCACGACACACCATCCTCCCTTGTCTATTTTCCTACCAGCTGGCATGATGTCCAGCTAGCGCAAATAACTATTCGTCTTAAAAAACGGGAAAGGAAACCTGGCGGCATGACCTCCAAGAGGGAGATTGGAGGTGGGCGTAACTCACCGCTATCCACCGGGGTGGGGGGGGGGGGGGGTGGGGGGAGCAGGAGGCGTAAGAAGGGTAGCTGTTGGGAGTCTGGCCTTGAGGGGTTCTGTAAATCTGTTTCCGGGGGTCTGTGAGATCGGATGGGTGGTTGTGATGCCAAGAGGTGGTGGTCTTTGAGATTGTTGGGGGGTGGGGGCGCTCTTGTTCTGTGCCAGGCAGCCTGGCCAGCTCGGTTGGGGGTTGGATTGGATGCCCACATGACAATTGTTCGTTGGAGCACCCTCCTTGGTTGGATTTCAGGAGGGAGGTGATTTTGATTATGGAGGGATGACATTAATGAGCTCCCTGCTAACTGCTGCTTGAGTTACCAGGGTGCCTATTAGCACAGCCTAGCACTGAGGAAGGAAACAATTCTGCCCAGTTAGTAAACTGAGATTTATGCTTGTGACACTGATGGGCCCTCAGAAGTTAACCCTTTGCACCATCAGTTCCCCACCACGTTTCATCCATGGCTGAGTTTCAGCTTTTGTTGAGAAGTCTGGCATACCTCGTGCCATGGAAACAAGGGGTTCACCTCTCCCCACTGCCCCAACTCCTCCACTAGTGGTCCCATTGGATTCTGCATCCCTCTTCCCAATGCCCACCTCACCGTCCAAATGTCAACATTCAGTTGTGACCAGGAAACCCAAGATCCTCCAGAGAGAGCCTTCAGTGGTCCCATGCGTATGGGCAGGAGTGCAAGAAACGCCATCATCGTGACATGGTTCCAGGAGGCTCAGGATTAGGGAGGACACTTGGGTGGCTCTTTTGGACGTGACCCCTCCTATGCACCCAGGGGTGCTCGTGGGGGCTAACAACTCAGGGAGCTGGTGATGGGGAGTCCCTGGATGTTAGTTACCCATTCAATGCAGGAGGGTGATGATGACTTGCAGTGAGGAAAGAGCTGTGATGCTCATCAGAGATACTGCGAATGTCTGACTTTTTTGTCCTTCAAGGCAGTTCGAAGACTCCCTCTGGCTTGGGTCATTTCAGAGTGATGACGTGCAGAGTTAGTCATCTCTCCTGATGATGTCTTGAGGGGGCTGGGGGTTCAGTTGGAGGAATCCCTGTTTCATTACTGAGTCCTATCAGTGCAAACGAAACACCTACACTGAAATGATATCCTCACTTAGAGGGAATGGAGACGGCACTGTAAGTTCAAATGCTTCCCTAACATTAGATGTGCCATTGCTGTCAGTGGAGATCAGGTAGCATAAAAGTGGTTAACAAAAGTAATTTATATACAGAGTGAGGTCAAACATATACAATTCAGTTCTCTACATCCCTAAGTGCCTAACATCACTCCTGCTCACACTGTGCAACTACAATTTCTTAACCCTCCTAACCCCAGCACCATGTGTAGGCGTCTCCCCAAGATTCGCATCTGAGGTTGAGGCAGTCTGCTGTTTACCACACCCTTCTGTCTGAGATGACCTGTGGAGGGCCAGGACCTGGGCGGGATTCTCCGAGCCCCCGCCGGGTCGGAGAATCGCCGGGGGCTGGCGTGAATCCCACCCCCGCCGGTTGCCGAATTCTCCGGCACGGGATATTCGGCGGGGGTGGGAATCACGCCACGCCGGTTGGCGGGCCCCCCCCACCCCCCCGGCGATTCTCCGACCCGCGATGGGCCGATGTCCCGCTGCTGGACTGCCTGTCCCGCCGGCGTGGATTAAACCACCTCTCTTACCGGCGGGATAAGGCGGCACGGGCGGGGCTCCGGGGTCCTGGGGGGAGCGCGGGGCGATCTGGCCCCGGTGGGTGCCCCCACGGTGGCCTGGCCAGCGATCGGGGCCCACCGATCCGCGGGCGGGCCTGTGCCGTGGGGGCACTCTTTTCCTTCCACCTTCGCCATGGTCTCCACCATGGCGGAGGCGGAAGAGACCCCCTCCACTGCGCATGCGCGGGAATGCCGTCAGCGGCCGCTGACTCTCCCGCGCATGCGCCGCACGGCAAGGTCAGTTTCGCGCCAGCTGGCGGGGCACCAAAGGCCTTTCCCGCCAGCTTGCAGGGTGGAAATCAGTTCGGCGCGGGCCTAGCCCCTCAAGGTGAGGGCTCGGCCGCTCAAGATGCGGAGGATTCTGCACCTTTGGGGCGGCGCGATGCCGGACTGATTCGCGCCGTTTTTGGCACCGGTCGGCGGACATCGCGCCAATTGCAGAGAATTCCGCCCCTGGAATGCCCCTACCTACTTGCAGGTGGCTCAGGTCTTGTGATGCCACCCTGCTTTGCTGGGCCAGGATGAGCCAGATTGACTGGACACGTCCAGGTCTCCTGTCCACCTGCGGGTAAATAGTTGCCTTTCTCTGTCCCACAAAATCCAAAATCCCTGAACCTCGGAGCTGCTTTCTTGCTGCCATCCTCTTGGCTGGAATGTGAGCAAGTGCTGTGGGGCCATTTAAATGTAGCGCCCCCTTGATTGAACTGCTCAGATTGGATTGGATTGAATTGGATTTGTTTATTGTCATGTGTACCGAGGTACAGTGAAAAGTATTTTTCTGCGAGCAACTCAACAGATCATTAAGTACATGGGAAGAAAAGGGAAGAAAAGAAAATACATAATAGGGCAACACAAGGTATACAATGTAACTACATAAGCACCGGCATCGGATGAAGCATACAGGGTGTAGTGTTAATGAGATCAGTCCATAAGAGGGTCATTTAGGAGTCTGGTAACAGCAGGGAAGAAGTTTTCTTTGACTCTGTTCGTGCGTGTTCTCAGACTTCTGTATCTCCTGCCCAATGGAAGAAGTTGGAAGAGTGAGTAAGCCGGGTGGGAGGGTTTTTTGATTATGCTGCCCCTTTCCCCAGGCAGCGGGAGGTGTAGATGGAGTCAATGGATGGGAGGCAGGTTTGTGTGATGGACTGGGCGGTGTTCATGAGTCTCTGAAGTTTCTTGCGGTCCTGGGCCGAGCAGTTGCCATACCAGGCTGTGATGCAGCCTGATAGGATGCTTTCTATGGTGCATCTGTAAAGGTTGGTAAGGGTTAATGTGGACATGCTGAATTTCCTTAGTTTCCTGAGGAAGTATAGGCGCTGTTGTGCTTTCATGGTGGTAGCGTCAACGTGGGTGGACCAGGACAGATTTTTGGAGATGTGCATCCCTAGGAATTTGAAACTGCTAACCATCTCCACCTCGGCCCCGTTGATGCTGACAGGGGTGTGTACAGTACTTTGCTTCCTGAAGTCAATGACCAGCTCTTTAGTTTTGCTGGCATTGAAGGAGAGATTGTTGTTGCTGCACTACTCCACTAGGTTCTCAATCTCCCTTCTGTATTCTGACTCGTCGTTATTCGAAATCCGGCCCACTATGGTCGTATCGTCAGCAAACTTGTAGATGGAGTTGGAACCAAATTTTGCCATGCAGTCGTCTGTGTAGAGGGAGAAGAGTAGGGGGCTAAGTATGCAGCCTTGCGGGGCCCCGGTATTCAGGACTAATGTGGAGGAGGTGTTGTTGTTCATTCTTACTGATTGTGGTCTGTTGGTCAGAAAATTCAGGATCCAGTTGCAGAGTGGGGAGCCAAGTCCTAGGTTTTGGAGCTTTGATATGAACAAATGGGTTTATGGTGTTGAAGACGGAGCTGTAGTCAATTAATAGGAGTCTGATGTAGGAGTCTTTGTTGTCGAAATGTTCTAGGGATGAGTGTAGGGCCAGGGAAATGATGTCTGCTGTGGACCGGTTGCGACGGTATGCGAATTGCAGTGGATCAAGGCGTTCTGAGAGTATGGAGGTGATGCGCTTCATGATCAACCTCTCGAAGCACTTCATTATGACTGAAGTCAGGGCCACCTGACGGTAGTCATTGAGGCACGTTGCCTGGTTCTTCTTTGGCACCGGTGTGATGGTGGTCTTCTTGAAGCAGGTGGGGACCTCGGAGTGGAGTAGGACAGGGTTAAAGATGTCCCCGAACCCCTCTGTCAGCTGGTCTGAGCAGGCTCTGAGTGCATGATCAGGGATCCCGTCTGGGCCCGTCGCCTTCCGAGGGTTCACTTTCAGGAAGGCCGATCTGACTTTGGAAGCTGTGATGGTGGGTATGGGTGAGTTATGGGCTGCTGGGGTACTCGACAGCGGATTGTTGGTTACCTACTCGAAACAAGCATAGAATGCATTGAGTTCATCGGGGAGGAGTTCACTGCTGCCAGAGATACTGCTCGGCTTCGCTTTGTAGCCCATTATGTTGTTTAGTCTTTGCCACAATCGCCGAGAGTCTGAGATGACGCCGGGGCACCGATTCGAGAAACCGACGCCACGTTATTCCTATGAAAAAACATATTTTTAAGTGTCTCGAATTCTGGTTTAGTTTGCGCCAATGGGGCTGACGAGATTCTCTCTGATTTTCATGCCAAAAATGGCACTTAACCTTTCGAGACCATGAGCGAAATTCTCCCGAAACGGCGCGATATCCGCCGACTGGCGCCCAAAACGGCGCCAATCAGACGGGCATCGCACCGCCCCAAAGGTGCGGAATGCTCCGCATCTTTGGGGGCCGAGCCCCAACATTGAGGGGCTAGGCCGACGCCGGAGGAATTTCCGCCCCGCCAGCTGGCGGAAACGGCCTTTGTCGCCCCGCCAGCTGGCGCGGAAATGACATGTCGGGGCGGCGCATGCGCGGGAGCGTCAGCAGCCGCTGAAAGTTTCCCGCGCATGCGCAGTGGAGGGAGCCTCTTCCGCCTCCGCCATGTTGGAGACCGTTGCGGAGGCGGAAGGGAAAGAGTGCCCCCACGGCACAGGCCCGCCCGCAGATCGGTGGGCCCCGATCGCGGGCCAGGCCCCCGTGGGGGCAGCCCCCGGGGTCAGATCGCCACGCGCCCCCCCCAGGACTCCGGAGCCCGCCCACGCCGCTTTGTCCCGCCGTTCAAAAGGTGGTTTAATCCACGCCGGCGGGACAGGCAATTTATCGGCGGGACTTCGGCCCATCTGGGCCGGAGAATCGAGTGGCCTGGCCCGCCAACCGGCGCGGCCCGATTCCCGCCCCCGCCGAATATCCGGTACCGGAGACTTCGGCAACCAGCGGGGGCGGGATTCACGGCAGCCCCCGGCGATTCTCCAAGCCGGCGGGGTGTCGGAGAATGACGCCCCATATGATCCTTATGTAGAAGAGTCAAATGGACTCAAAACATTAACTCTGCTTATCTGTCCACAGATGCTGCCAGACCTGCTGACTTTATCCGGCATTTTCTGTTTTTATTTCAGCTTTCTTGCATCCACAGTATTTTGCTTTCAGTTTAGCTCTCTATTCCAATAATTAAGTTGTTACCAAACACAATAAATAGTTGAGGCCCAAATTCAGATCCCCAAGGGACACCACTAGTTACAACTTACCAGTGAGTATTGCCCAGTATCCCCACACCACTTTCCTAACCATGGATGCGATTCTCATGATCAAAGACTAAGGGCACGATGTAACAAGCCATGTCCCACCAGAATCGGGATGGGACACCATCCCCCAGGATTCCCGATGGTCTTTACGCCTTGCGAAATCTAACCAGATCACGCAAGATGTCACAATCTGGATACTGCCCATAAAAGCTCACTTAGCTATGCTGCCGCCGGATCAAACCTGGCATCTATTGCCCTTGCCGAGGAGACCCCAGCCGAGCGCCGTTTAGCACTGGTCCCACATACAAGGACCAGATAAAACTGCACTTGAGGGGGTCTCCCACAAAATTGGGGGCCTCTGGGTGGTCGGCCACTGGCCAGGCTGGCACCCTGACACTGCTGGTTACCACTGGGCACCTAGGCTGGCACCCTGGCAGTGCCACCTGGGTGCCATGCTGGCACATCCAGGATGCCCAGGTGGCACTTGGCAAGGTGCCAGGTTAACAGTGCCAAGGTGTCAGATTGACATTTTGCCCCCGCTGGGGATAGGGCCTGGAGGTATCCTGCTGGTATGTGGTGGGTTGTGGAGTGTTCAAGGACCCCCCCCCCCCCCACCCCAACAGGTGAGTTGCAGCATTGAGGGGGTCGCATTGGGGCGGGATTGAGAACTTATCGGAGCTCCTCAGTTTAGGATATCCGACTAAGTGCAGCCTCGGAGGGGCGTTCCCCGCCGGGACTGAAAAAAAGGCGAGTGCCGTCAGATAGCGGGTTCATTCCCAGCGCTTGACACCTCAATTCCTGCTGAGAACCGACTGTTTTTTTTAGTTAACAATAATAATAATCTTAATATAGTCACAAGTAGGTATACATTAACACTGCAATGAGGATACTGTGTAAAATCCAATGCCTGTTCGAGATTACTGAAGGAGAATTCAGAATGTCCAATTCAACTAACAAGCATGTCTTTCAGGTCTTCTGTGAGGAAACCGGAGCACCCGGAGGAAACCCACGCAGACACAGGGAGAATGCGCAGACTCCGCACAGACAGTGACCCAAGTGGGAATCGAACCTAGGACCCTGGCACTGTAAAGCAACAGTGCTAACCACTGTGCTACTGTGCCACCCGGTTAATTGCGCCCTAAGTGCTCCCGCCGGAATGATTCCCGTTGGCATGAGGAGTGAACCTGATGTACCTTTCAATGGCACTTAGGAAACAATTTACTCACGAGTGGGATTCAGTGCCATCCAATGGCACATTGGGATTGTCGCTGGAGCTGATGTGGGTGGGACCTAATCACCCTGACAGGTCCCCCTGCTCAGGGTTGGAGCACCATTTATAATAGGTGTCCCGATCTCAGAATGCTGATGCAGCCTATCCTGGATTGCTGGCAAGGCCTCGTCCACCCTCATCACTGGCAAGGCCCCCTCTCCCACCAACCCCCCCCCCCCCACCCTCAGCCCTCCTCATTCTCCCAACCCTTCAGGTCCCCAGCTTCAGCCCCCCCGATTCCCCCTTTAGGTCCCCCCCTTGGCAGTGCCAACCTGGAAACTTGCACTTCGAGGGGTGACAAGTGGTTGAGGACCCTCCATACATTTGCTTCCAGGGTGCTGAGGGGATCCTTCAAAGGAGATGGGGATTAGGGGGAGCTTGTTCTAAACTGGAGGGGCTCAGGTCACCGGTATTTCCTGGGATGGGGGTCGTTTGACTGGTCTTCCCATCTTCAGCCTTAAAGCCTTTAATCTGTCTGTCAGTTTGCCAAGCTCAAAGATCCGTGAAATGAAGATGAAAGTATTCCCTTTAATGTGGTGGAAACCTGTGAAGTGTTTTTTTCACAGTCAAGTTCATTGTCCTTTAACTTTTCCAAATCTGTGTGCATGCCTAAAAGCTAAAAGCTTTGAACTGAATTGTTTACATTCAATTTCACAGAATACTGCCTTTTGACAAGCTATTTGATTGACTATTCCAGGCTGATTCAAAAGGAAGATTAAGGTTGTTTATATATATAGTTCTACAGAAGTTCCATTAACTCAGGGGAGTAGCTGTCTTTATTACCGCAGTTTTAAAAAAATATATTTTTATTCTCCTTTTTCACATTTTCTCCCAAATTTACACCCACCAACAATATGTCAATCCCCATAACAATAACAACGAGCCCATCCTCCCACCAACCCCCAAACATTAGCCCGCATGTTTACATGAACAAATGACAAAAAGGAATTAGGGATTACCCATAGTCACCCTTAATACACACAGCCCCCATCCCCCCCATCCCTCCCACCCATCCCCCCCAACTAATGTTCAATGTTATCTAGTTCTTGAAAGTGCATAATGAATAATGCCCATGACTTGTAGAAGCCTTCCGTCCTTCCCCTCAGTTCAAACTTAACCTTCTCAAGAGTCAAGAATTCCAACAGGTCCCCCCACCACGCCAGGGCACAGGGTGGAGAGGCTGCTCTCCATCCCAGCATGATCCGCCTTCGGGCGATCAACGAGGCGAAGGCTACGATATCTGCCTCCACACCCGTTTCCAACACTGGCTGGTCCGACACCCCGAATATGGCCTCCCGGGGGCCCGGGTCCAGTTTCACATGCACTACCTTGGAAATTACCCGAAAAACCAGATTCCAGTAATCCTTTAGCTTTGGACTGGACCAAAACATATGAACGCGATTAGCTGCCCCCCCCGCCCCCCCACACCCCCCCCCCCCCACACCCCCCCGGCAACGCTCACACACATCTTCTACTCCTTCAACGAATCAGCTCATCGTCGCCCTCGTGAGGTGTGCTCTGTATACCACCTTCAGCTGTATCAGCCCCAACCTTGCACATGAGGTGGAGGCATTTACTCTCCGGAGCACCTCACACCAGACCCCCTCCTCTCTAACCTCTCCCAACTCTTCCTCCCGCTTTGCTTTGATCCCTTCCAGTGGTGCCTTCTCCTCTTCCAAAATAGCTCCGCACACTGCTGACACTATCCCCTTCTCCAGTCCCCCTGTCGTCAGCACCTCCTTCAGCAATATGGAGGCCGGTTCCTCCGGGAAGCTCTGTATCTCCTTTCTGGCAAAATCTCGAACCTGCATGTATCTAAACATTTCTCTCTGCTCCAGCCCATACTTCGCTTCCAGCTCCTTCAATCCTGCATACCGACCCCTAAGAAACAAATCTTTTAACGTCTTAATCCCCTTCTCTTCCCATTTCCGAAAATTTCCATCCCACCTCCCTGGCTCAAATCTGTGGTTCCCCCGAATCAGCATTTCCCTTGACCCTGCCCCCAACCCGAAGTGTTGGCGAAACTGCCTCCAGATTTTCAATGAAGCTATTATTACCGGACTCCCTGAGTATTTCCACGGAGCTACCGGGAGCGGCACTGTTGCTAGTGCTTTCAGTCCCGACCCCCTGCACAAACTCTCCTCCATTCTGACCCACTAGGAATCAATCCCTCTGACTCAGCTCCGCACCTTCTCCACATTCGCCGCCCAGTAGTAGTACATCAGGTGGGGAAGACCCAAACCCCCTGCCAAATCCAAACCTCACTCTGGCCACCTTCCCTCCCCATATGAACGAGGTAATCCTTCCCTCAATCTCCCTGAAAATAGCCTTTGGCAGGAAAATCGGTAGGCATTGAAAAATAAACAGAAATCGCGGCAACACATTCATTTTAACAGCCTGTACCGGACCCGTCAGTGACAGAGGGAGACCATCCCACCTTGCCAGATCGACTTTCACTCTCCCCACCAAACTAGAGATGTACCTGCGAAGCCTCCCCCACTCCCGGGCAATCTGCACCCCCAGATACCTAAAGTGAGTCCCTGCCCTACGGAGTGGCAGCCCCCCGCCCCCCCCCCCCCCCCCCCCCCCCGCCCCCACCCCCGGCCGAGACACCACAAAATACTCACTCTTGTCTAGGTTCAGCTTGTACCCCGAGAAAGACCCAAATACTCACAGTAGCTCCAATATTCCCCCTATCGACACACTCGGTTCCGACACATATAACAGCAAGTCATCGGCAAAAGAGTACACCCTATGCCCTATCCCCCCCCCCCCCCCCCCCCCCCCGCACTATTCCTTTCCATGCTCCTGAACATCTTAATGCGATGGCCAACGGCTCAATCGCAAGTGCAAATAGCAGGGGGGACCTAGGACATCCCTGTCCCGTCCCACGGTGGAGAGAAAAGTATCTCGAGCCGATGTTGTTTGTGCGGACACTCGCCCTCGGCTCCTTATATAGTAGCTTTACCCAGTTCACAAATCTTGGTCCAATCCCAAACCGCTCCAGAACTGCCATCAAGTACCCCCATTCTACCCGGTCAAACGCCTTCTCGGCGTCCAATGCCACAACGACCTCTGTTTCCTTCCCCTCTGCCAGTGCCATAATGACGTTCAAAACTCTCCTAATGTTCAAAAAAAGCTGCCTCCCTTTCACGAACCCCATCTGATCCTCACCTATCACCTTCGGGAGGCACTCCTCCAGCCTACCCGCCAGCATCTTCGCCAATACTTTTGCGGCAACATTCAGAAGTGATATGGGCCTATACGACCCACACTCCGTCGGATCCTTATCTTTTTTTAGCAACAGTGGAATTGATGCCTGTCCCAAGGTTTGTGGCAACACCCGCTTTCCTATCGCCTCTTCAAACATCCCCACCATCAGGGGTGCCAGCTTATCCTTGAATTTTTTATAATATTCCACCGAAAACCCATACGGCCCTGCCACCTTCCCCGACTGCATCCTCCCAATCGTATCCTTTATCTCCTGCTCCACTATTGCTCCTTCTCATGTAGCCCTGTCCCCCTCCCCCAGCCTCGGGTACTCCAACCCATCTCGAAATTCCTGCATCTCACGGTCTCCCCCAGGTGGCTCTGACCTGTACAACCTCTCATAAAACTCCTCAAAAACCTGATGAATCAGCTCCGGAGCCACCACCAACTTCCCTGCCCTATCCCTCACCCGAGGAATTCTTACCACAGTTTTTAAGAGGCTGTCTTTCTGTCCTCAGTACATGGAAGCTCTTGATAATTAACAATGCAAAGTCATTATTTGACATATCTGTCATTTCCATACTTGCATTGACAATATCACCATGATGATTTTTCAATCAGCTCATATTGCTCTTACCATCTTCTTTTTCCTAAGATAATTGTAGAAGCTGTTCCATTGATTTTTCTATTCCTTGCAAGTTTCCTTTCATATCCTTTTTGTGGCTTGGTACCTTTTGTTGTTGTTTTTTTAATTTACATTTGCCAGGATATGTACTTTGTTTTACATTCTTCTTTGCCTTTTTCTTTTGTTGTTAGTTGTCCCTTACCTCTTTGGTCATCTGTGACTGATTTTTTTGCCAAATAGTACTCTTGCCCGTTAGAGGTATAAACTAGTTCTGTGTCACATTAAATTTATGAATAGATTTTCCCAGTTTACTGCGGATAGTCTCTTTCTCAACCCATTGAAGTTAGCCTCACATGAATCCAGCATCTTACTGACTATTATGCACTTCTCCCTTTCAAACACTACATTGACCTCAAGCCCATTATGATCACTATGGTTTAAATGTTCACATGTCATTCAGATGTAAACTAAGTCCGGCTTAATATTCATTGCTGAATCTGACACTGCCTTTCCTCCTTTTTGGCTCTCGCAGAAAACCATCCTGAACACACTCAAGAAAATCGTTGTAATTCTGACATGAGCTTGTTTACTTGTCCCAATATATATAAAAGTTAAAACATGCACTGTCATCAAATGGATAGTGATTCAGCACAGTAGATCGACCAGCACTTACAGAATCCACACATTTTAATTCAATTGCAGTGAAGGTTAAAATGTACCCCTGATGATTTACCTGACTTCAATCATTTACCATTCAAATACATTGCCAAGGTGCTGAAAACTACGGCAGCGTTATTACTTAAATTTCTCATCGTTATCCATCATTATTTTTAAAAAGGCTAAAATGAAATCAACTGAGTTCAGCTACGCCCCCCCCAATTTCAGTATTCCAATTCACCAAACCATTGGATAGAATCATGTTGTGCGATATTAATGAAGCTTGAATTCCTTTGTTAAAAAAAGCAGAAAATAATATATTTTAAGTGCATTCATTATTAATATTACTGATTTTGCCCTTTCACCATAACCACTGATGACTTTTACCACAACCACTACTAATCAAGCATACCAACATAAATAAACACTCCTAATCCAATAACAAGTATTGCCTAATTCCTCTGTGGAACAAAAAAACTATCAAAGTACAACCAAATTATACCTCAAGTCACCTATGCATTTTGGAAATCTAATCCTATTTGTGTTAAATCTGTGTGTTTGTTCAGTGGTTTCTGCAATTTGGATCAAATGACTTCCTACTGACTAAATGGGCAGTGATAACTCACCAATAGTTTAAATCCTAGTCCAGGATAACATTTCTTGGCAAACTACTTGTCTATTAATCAGCATTCATCTCAACTGTGTATCAGATGATATTAACTAAACAGCAACCATGTCATGACATGGAGCCCCCAAATGGCAGGGGCCTACTAACCTGAACACTGGACAGATCCAGCTCACTCAAGACTATTGAGAAATATGGGTGTATAGCACAACCGTGAATTCCAACCAAAATGTTTCCATACCCATTGAACTAGTGCCTGAATAGTAGTTACTACAGTTAGAATATAACCAACTGGCAGGGTGGCACAATGGTTAGCACTACTGCCTCACAGTTCCAGGGACCCGGGTTCAATTCCGACCTCAAGTGATTGTCTGTGTGGAGTTTGCACGTTCTGTGTGGATTTCTTCCAGGTGTTCCGGTTTCCTCTCACAGTCCAAAGATGTGTGGGTGAGGTGGATTGGCCATGCTAAATTGTCCCTTAGAGTCCTGGGATGTGCAGGTTAGATGGGATTGCAAGCTTAGGGCAGGGGGGTGGGCCTAGGTAGGGTGTTCTTTTGGAGGGCCAGTGCAGACTCTGTGGGCCGAATGGTCTCCTTCTGCACCTTATGGATTCTATGGAAGCATTTATCCAATATCTGCAAGACTGAGTAAACTTTCTCTGGGATCTAATGACCGACATAAAAAATACAGATGAGTATAGACGCATGATGCAAAGCGATCATAGAACATGTGAAATGGTATTGCAAAACTAGATCTGATATCTCATTAAATACAACATGCTCTTGTGTAAAAGTTATGGAGTATCTGGAAAGAGACAAACATTTATGATCACATACGAATAAATGTGTGCCTTAGAAAATTTAAAAAATTTAAAGGGTCATAGTTCCAAAAGAATTTTTTTAAAGTATCAAAAATACTCATTCAGCAAATCCCTGGGAGATGCAGAAACTTTTACGATCCTCATTTTTCAGTATAACCATAATTATACTGGTTAAAGAAACATCGATTGCCCTTGCTTCAATATTTAACTTTACGATATTGACAGTCCTTAATCAACACTCCAAATCTGATTAACTATTTAAAATAATTCTGTTCACTGGATCACATACCAGTTACATAGCATCCCCACTCAAAAATGCCTGTCTATAATATGTGAGCGGGTTCACTCAGCACTAACTGTAGCTTTGACTGGGGTTCTATACACAGCGAGTGAACTTACATCCTAGACTGTGATACTTTGTATTCCACCACTGATGGCTCCCTACAGCTAGCAAGTCTGGTTTACCAAGAATTCAAATTCCATTCTGCTCTATCTGTACAAGCGATGCAGGGAAGGAATAAAAGCTAACTGCCTGGTTAGCTTTTATTCCTGGAAAAGTTAGAATGTTGCCTGGTATGGAGGGCATTAGCTATGAGGAGCGATTGAATAAACTCGGTTTGTTCTCACTGGAACAAAGGAGGTTGAGGGGAGACCTGATAGAGGTATACAAAATTATGAGGGGCATAGACAGAGTGGATAGTCAGAGGCTTTTCCCCAGGGTAGAGGGGTCAATTACTAGGGGGCATAGGTTTAAGGTGAGAGGGGCAAGGTTTAGAGTAGATGTACGAGGCAAGTTTTTTACGCAGAGGGTAGTGGGTGCCTGGAACTCGCTACCGGAGGAGGTAGTGGAAGCAGGGACGATAGGGACATTTAAGGGGCATCTTGACAAATATATGAATAGGATGGGAATAGAAGGATATGGACCCAGGAAGTGTAGAAGATTGTAGTTTAGTCGGGCAGCATGGTCGGCACGGGCTTGGAGGGCCGAAGGGCCTGTTCCTGTGCTGTACATTTCTTTGTTCTTTGTTCTTGCTTCGTTGGGCAGCAGGTAGCACAATTGATTAGCACTGTGGCTTCACAGCGCCAGGTTCGATTCCCCGCTGGGTCACTGTCTGTGCGGAGTCTGTATGTTCTCCCCGTGTCTGCATGGGTTTCCTCCGGGTGCTCCGGTTTCCTCCCACAGTCCAAAGACCTGCAAGTTAGGTGAATTGGCCATGATAAATTGCCCTGAGTGAAGGTTAGGAGGGGTTATTGGGTTACGGGGATAGGGTGGAAGTAAGGGCTTAAGTGGGTCGGTGCAGACTCGATGGGCCGGATGGCCTTCTTCTGCACTGTATGTTCTATGTTACTTGAGAGGGTTTCTGTGTTAAATCTAAGTCTGATATATATTTTGAATTCTTATTTAAAGTATTTGTTAATCAGGATGCAACCTACTCGAAACAAACTATCACACAAGAGGCCTGGATCGAGAATCACGTCACTCGAATTGTCACGCGAGATTCAACAGAATCGCGAGACGCGTCACAATCTGGATCTCGCTGCCGCTGGACGAGATCCAGGCATGCATATTTAAATGAGTCATTTAAATATGCGTTCGCCCAAGTCACCCGGTCTTGCCAGCAAAACCTCAAATGGGCGGTATTTGATACTGGCTCACACAGCCGTGGACCATCATGATGGCACCTCGGGTGGTATCAATGGAGAGTTGAGGTCCCTGGGTGATCGGGGATAGGGCAGGATGGTACCCTGCCTCTCCCCCTGGCACCTGGGCACCTTAGCACTGCCACACAGACACTCTGTCAGTGCCACTTTGGCAGTACCAGGCTAGCAAAGGCACTGCCATGCTGCCCAGGTGCCAGGTTGCGTGTGCCAGGGGTCAGGCATGTGGGAGGGCTTTGCCCATAAGAGGTGAGGGGAGGGGAGACTTGAGGACCCTGGAAAAGTTAAGCAGGGTGAAGTGGGGGTCCTGAGGCCACAGAGGGGGGGGGTTCTAAACATCAGGGCTGCCTTTAAAAAGGCACCCCGGAGGGCGGCACAGGGGTGCAGTGGGTTAACCCTGCTGCCTCACAACGCCGAGGTCCCAGTTTCGATCCCGGCTCTGGGTCATTGTCCGTGTGGAGTTTGCACATTCTCCCTGTGTCTGCTTGGATTTCGCCCTCACAACCCAAAAGATGTGCAGGCTAGGTGGATTGGCCACACTAACACTAAATTGCCCCTTAATTGGAAAAATGAATTGGCTGCTCTAAATTCTTTTTTAAAAATGGCACCCGATAATTTTCCTGCACTGGTGAGCTCAGCTTAAATGACTTAGCATGGCCTCAACAGGGAGTTCCTCACCATGGCAAAAAAACCAGCAAGGTGTCATTGACCAGTGGGGTCTTTCTCGGCATTTCAGGTAAGTATTAATCTGCTGTATAATATCCTGGACATGTTTGTTGTCACCGACAGCAATGGACAAAAGTTAGCAAATTGAATTTGATGGGATTTAAATTTAAACAAAACACAAAGTATATGTTAACTGAGAATTCCATGTCAGGTGAGGGGGGGGGGGGGAGAGAATACAGCCAGTGAATGGCAGGAGTGGGGTTATCGGGAGATGTTGCTCGGGGGGTGAGGGGGGGGGAGAGTTATTTTGCTGACGTGGGGGGTGATCTGCTGTAGGTAATGGAAAGGAGGTCGGGGGTGGAGGCAGCCAAGAGGCGAGCCAGGAATGGCACGGCGCATGGGCCGGGGGCGGGCCCAAGAAAGGTTATGGCTGACCGGCGGGGTGGGGGGTTGTGCCCCCCAACCAAGCTGATCACTTGGAATGTCAGGGGACTAAATGGGCCAGTTAAAAGGGCACGTGTGTTCGCACATTTGCAGGCTCTAAAGGCGGACGTAATTATGTTGTAGGAGGCACATCTGAAAGTGTCTGACCAGACTAGGCTAAGGAAGGGCTGGATCAGCCAGGTCTTCCACTCGGACTTGGATTCTAAGTCCAGGGGGGTAGCAATTATGATCAATAAGTGGGTTCAATTTGAGGCGGTGGGCGTAGTCACATGACGGCGGGGGCAGATTCCTTATGGTAAGGGGCAAGCTGGAGGGGAGAAGAGTGGTGCTGGTGAACATATATGCACCAAACTGGGACGACGTTGACTTTATCAAAAGAGTGCTGGGGAAGATCCCGGACCTAGACTCACGTAAGTTGATAATGGCGGGGGAGGGGGAGACTTTAATACGGTCCTTGACCCGGGGCTGGACCGGTCATGTCCCAGAACGGGCAGACTCCCAGCAATGGCAAGGGAGCTGAAAGGGTTCATGGAGCAAATGGGGGCTGTGGACCTATGGAGAGCCAGACAGCCAACGGAAAGGGGCTACTCGTTTTATTTCCATGTTCATAAAGTATATTCTAGGATTGATTTTTTAAATCTTGAGCAGGGACTGTGTAGGGGAGTTAAAGAATACGGAATATTCGGCAATCACGATCTCGGACCATGCCCCGCACTGGGTGGACCTGCAGGTCGGGGAGCGAATTACCAACGCCCGCAATGGAGGTTAAACATAGGACTATTGTTGGAGGAGGGGATATGTGAGAGACTTCGGAAGTGTATGCAAAATTACTTGCAGGTGAACGATACGGGGGAGGTTTCAGCAGCGACCTTGTGGAAGGCGCTGAAGGCAGTAGTGAGGGGGGAGCTGATCTCACAGGGTCGGGGCAGACAGGGTCACAGGGTCGGGGCAGACAGAGCAGAAATGGACTGATTGGTTAGGGAAATTCACTGGAAAGATGAGGAGCATGCGGGGTCCCCGGGGAGGACCTACTCAGGGAGAGACGGAGATTGCAGGCGGAACTGGGGGTGCTATCCACGAGTAGGGCCGTGGAACAACTTAGGAAGGCGAGGGGAGTGGTGTATGAGCATGGGGAGAATCATAGAATCATAGAATCATAGAAGTTTACAGCATGGAAACAGGCCCTTCGGCCCAACCAGTCCATGCCGCCCAGTTTTTTACCATTAAGCTAGTCCCAGTTGCCCGCACTTGGCCCATAACCCTCTATACCCATCTTACCCATGTAACCATCTAAATGCTTTTTGAAAGACACAATTGTACCCGCTTCTACTACTACCTCTGGCAGCCCATTCCAGACACTCACTACCCTCTGAGTGAAGAAATTGCCCCTCTGGGCCCTTCTGAATCTCTCCCCTCTCACCTTAAACCTATGCCCTCTAGTTTTAGACTCCCCTACCTTTGGGAAAAGATGTTGACTATCTACCTTATCTATGCCCCTCATTATTTTATAGACCTCTATAAGATCACCCCTAAGCCTCCTACGCTCCAGGGAAAAAAGTCCCAGTCTATCCAGCCTCTCCTTATAACTCAAACCATCAAGTCCCGGCAACATCCTAGTAAATCTTTTCTGCACTCTTTCTAGTTTAATAATATCCTTTCTATAATAGGGTGACCAGAACTGCACACAGTATTCCAAGTGTGGCCGTACCAATGTCTTGTACAACTTCAACAAGACGTCCCAACTCCTATATTCAATGTTCTGACCAATGAAACCAAGCATGCCGAATGCCTTCTTCACCACCCTGTCCACCTGCGACTCCACCTTCAAGGAGCTATGAACCTGTACTCCTAGATCTCTTTGTTCTATAACTCTCCCCAACGCCATACCATTAACTGAGTAGGTCCTGGCCTGATTCGATCTGCCAAAATGCATCACCTCACATTTATCTAAATTAAACTCCATCTGCCATTCGTCGGCCCACTGGCCTAATTGATCAAGATCCCGTTGCAATCCTAGATAACCTTCTTCACTATCCACTGTGCCACCAATCTTGGTGTCATCTGCAAACTTACTAACCATGCCTCCTAAATTCTCATCCAAATCATTAATATAAATCACAAATAACAGTGGACCCAGCACCGATCCCTGAGGCACACCACTGGTCACAGGCCTCCAGTTTGAAAAACAACCCTCTACAACCACCCTCTGCCTTCTGTCGTCCAGCCAATTTTGAATCCAATTGGCAACCTCACCCTGGATCCCGTGAGCTTTAACCTTCTGCAACAACCTACCATGCGGTACCTTGTCAAAGGCTTTGCTAAAGTCCATGTAGACAACGTCTACTGCACTACCCTCATCTACCTTCTTGGTCACTCCCTCAAAAAACTCAATCAAATTTGTGAGACATGATTTTCCACGCACAAAGCCATGCTGACTGCCCCGAATCAGTCCTTGCCTCTCTAAATGCTTGTAGATCCTGTCTCTCAGAATACCTTCTCGCAACTTACCTACTACAGACGTTAGGCTCACCGGTCTGTAGTTCCCAGGCTTTTCCCTGCTGCCCTTCTTAAACAAGGGCACAACATTCGCCACTCTCCAATCTTCAGGCACCTCACCTGTGGCTGCCGATGATTCAAATATCTCGGTTAGGGGACCCGCAATTTCCTCCCTAGCCTCCCACAACATCCTGGGATACATTTCATCAGGTCCCGGGGATTTATCTACCTTGATGCGCTTTAAGACTTCCAGCACCTCCTCCTCTGTAATATGCACACTTCTCAAGACATCACTATTTATTTCCCTTAGTTTCCTAACATCCATGCCTTTCTCCACCGTGAATACCGATGAGAAATATTCATTCAGGATCTCACCCAGAAGGCCAGCAGATTGCTAGCGCAGCAACTCAGGAAGAGGGAGGCGGCCAGGGAAATAAGTAGAGTGGTTGATGGGGAGGGGAGCAGAGTGGAGGACCCGGCAGGACTGAATAAGGTATTTCGGGACTTCTATAGTAAGCTGTACACTTCAGAACCCCCGGAAGAGACGGAGGAGATGAAAAGGTTCCTGGATGGACTAACCTTCCCAAAAGTAGGCAGGGGACTAGTGGACGGGCTGGGGGCCCCGATTAGAGCAGAGGAGGTATTGGTGGGCCTAAAGGCCATGCAGACGGGGAAAGCCCCGGGACCGGATGGATACCCAGTAGAGTTTTACAAGAAGTTCTTGGAGATAGTGGGACCGGTCCTGACAAGGGTTTTTAATGAGGCAAGGGACAGAGGGACCCTGCCACCGCCGATGTCGCAAGCTACCATCTCGCTGATACTAAAGCGGGACAAGGACCCGGAATCCTGCGGATCATACAGGCCAATCTCCCTGATCAATGTGGATGCCAAGCTCCTGGCCAAGGTCCTGGCGATTAGAATTGAGGACTGCGTACCGGAGGTGATTGGGGACGATCAGACAGGGTTTGTGAAAGGCAGGCAGCTGACAGCTAACTTGAGAAGATTGCTTAATGTGATCATGATGCCCCCGGCGGGCAAGGAGGTGGAGGTAGTGGTGGCAATGGACGCTGAGAAGGCCTTCGACCGGGTGGAGTGGGGCTATTTGTGGGAGGTGCTTGGACGGTTTGGGTTCGGGGAGGGACTGGTTAATTGGGTCAGACTGTTGTACCAGGTCCCAAAAGCTAGCGTTAGGACGAACAGAATAATGTCAGATTATTTCAGACTACACCGCGGGACCAGACAGGGGTGCCCACTCTCCCGTTGCTGTTCGCGCTGGCCATAGAGCTGTTGGCAATGGCGTTGAGAGCTGCGAAGGGGTGGAAGGGAATAACTGGGGTGGGGAGGGGGGGGTTGGGGGGGTGGAGCATAGGGTCTCTCTCTATGCGGACGACCAGCTCCTGTACGTGTCGGACCCACTGGCCGGGATGGAAAATATACTGGAAACATTGAGGAAGTTCGGCCGGTTTTCAAGGTACAAATTAAATATGGCCAAGAGTGAGATGTTTGTGGTGCAGGCAAGGGGCCAGGAGAATAGGCTGAAGGAGCTGTCATTTAGGCTGGTGCAGGAAAGTTTCCGGTACTTGGGGATACAGGTGGCATGAGACTGGGGCAGGGTGCATAAGTTAAATTTGACTAGGGTGGTGGAACAAATGAAGAGAGAGTTTCGGAGATGGGATGCACTCCCGTTGTCACAGGCGGGGAGGGTGCAGACTGTAAAGATGACAATCCTCCCTAGATTTCTGTTCATCTTCCAGTGCCGCCCGATCTTTCTCCCACGGTCCTTCTTCAAAAGGACTGGCAAAATCATCATGAGCTTTGTCTGGGCGGGAAAATCCCCGCGGGTGAAGAAGGCGATGCTTGAAAGGAGCCGTAGCGAGGGGGGAATAGCATTGCCGAGTCTGATCAAGTACTACTGGGCGGCTAACATAGCCATGATAAGGAAGTGGATGGTGGGTACGGGGTCTATCTGCGAGCGAGTGGAGGCGGTTTCGTGCAGGTGCACCAGTTTGGCAGCCCTGGTCACGGCTCCCCTACCGCTGTCGCCGGCCAGGTACTCCACCAGCCTGGTAGTGGGGGTGGCCCTGCGGATATGGGGCTAGTGAAGGAGGCATGTTGGGTGGGGGTGCATCTGTTTGGGCTCCAATATGTGATAACCATCGATTCGCCCCCAGGAACATGGATGGAGGGTTTCGAACATGGCGGCGGGCGGGGGTGGGCGATATGTTCCTGGAGGGGAGCTTTGCGAGTTTGAGAGGCTTGGAGGAGAAATTTGGGCTGGTAAGGGGAAATGACTTTAGGTACTTACAGATGCGGGACTTTGTACGCAGACAGGTCCCATCCTTCCCACATCTCCCGCCAAAAGGGATCCAGGACAGAATAGTCTCTAGAGGAGAAGGAGGAGAGGGTAGAGTCTCGGATATCTCATGAAGGGGAAAGAGTCCCAGACGGAGGAACTGAAACTCAAATGGGAGGAGGAGCTTGGCGGGGAGATGGAGAACGGGCTGTGGACGGAAGCTCTGAGTAGGGTAAATTCAACCGCAACATGTGCCAGGCTCGGCCTGATTCGGGCCCACATGACGGTAGCTCGGATGAGCAAATTCTTTGGGGGAGAGGACAAGTGCACTAGATGCGCAGGAGGACCAGCGAACCATGTTCAGATGTTTTGGGCATGTCCTAAGCTTAGGGGGTACTGGAAGGGACTTGCGGGGGTCATGTCCTGGGTGCTGAAAACAAGGGTGGTGATGAGTCCAGAGGTGGCATTTTACGGGGTTTCGGAAGACCCGGGAGTCCAGGGGGAGAAAGAGGCAGATGTTCTGGCCTTTGCTTCCCTAATAGCCCGGCGGCGAATACTGCTGGCATGGAGGGACTCAAAACCCCCGAAGACCGAACTATGGCTTTCGGACATGTCAAGTTTTCTGGGTATGGAAAAAATTAAGTTCGCCTTGAGTGGATCTGTACTGGGAGGGGGGAGATTAGGGTAGAGTAGGAGGGATAAATAGGCGGGTAGTGTCTAGGGGAGAGGAGCGGGCATGTGCAGTATGGTTTGATTGAAGTAGTGGTTTTATATCGATGGTTTTATATTGATGTTTGCACATTTCTGTTAGCTGTAACTGTTTACAATGCCAAAAAAAACTCAATAAAATTGTTTGTTAAAAAAACCCTGAGAATTCCACAAATAAACCATTTGAATATTCACTTCATACAATCTCAATGAATCACATAGAGGAAAAAATACTATCGTTTTCAATGAAGCAAAGTTGTTCAGGGCGGGATTTGTGGAAAAGATTTATGGATTCATCCTTCAAACCATTCTTTGATTCACAAGGCACAGGCTTGGTTTCTCTGTTCTGGAGCCTACATGCTCCCGCCAGCGGATCATCGCTACTGGTCTCCGCTGGCGCTGAGTGTGGCCCGGTATGGGAGTCTCTCTCCTTCACCATACCAATTTATGCATGGGGGAAAGCTCACCAGTTTAAATTGGAATCTCGGGTTCAGGCCGCAATTTGGAGCAGGCGGCCCAATTCTGAGGTCCGACAGCAGGTTTCCCCTTCCCCCACAATGCAATTCCTACCCTTCTCCCGTTGACAAGCAGGAGCATTCTCCCTCGCTCCCCCCACCACAGGAATGATGTGATACCTCCCCAGAGCACACACGCGTGAGGGAGACCCGATCCCCTCCACTATCCCTCCAGCCACCCCATCAGAAACCCACAACAGAGACCCCCATCAGAGACCCCAATCAAAAAACACCGTAAGTCACCCCTGCCTGAAAAATGAAGAGCAGTCCAGGCAGTAGAGTGAAAAAGCACTGCATTTTTACTTACCCTTCCCTACCATCTGCAGCCTCAGACAAAAGTATTTAAAGCTACATCTATTACAAGCGTCAGAGGTTTCCACGAAAGCCAAGGACACTTCAAAGGGATTCAACTCCCAGCAACTCATCGATATTACTCCCATCCAGGTCTCTCCATCCCTTCCTGTCCCTCGGACTCCATCTTTTCGAACCCCAGTTCTTGCCATATGCTCACGATACCCTCTGACCTCCCCCTCTCTTGAGGCTGAACATGCTGTACTCAGCAAAGGACTCAACTTCATACCTTTACTCTCCACCTCAATCAATTTTGGGCTCAACACAATGCTGAGCTCTTCTTCGACCACCTTTGTCTCCGTGTTCACTTCTTTGGGCAGGAATCCTCCCCCCGTTCTACAGATCCTTTTACCTGCCTCCAGGATTCTCGATTCACCTGGACCCCTCTCTCCGGCCACTTACCTGCTCTTGATCTTTTCATTGAGAACTGCCAGCGTGACATCGACCGTCTCAATTTATCTGCTCCTCTCACCCACTCTAATCTGTCTTCCTCTGAACTTGCCGTACTCGGCTCTCTCAGGTCCAACCCTGACTTTGTCATTAAACCCACAGACAAGGGTTGTTGTCTGGCATACTGACGCCAACTCTCAGGCTCTTCCTCCTACCTCCCCCTGGACCATGACCCCACCACTGAGCATCAAGCCATTGTTTCCAGGTCTGTCACTGACCTCGGCCGGGATTCTCCCTTCTGGGGACTAAGTCCCCACGCCGGCGGGAAAACCGGTGCCAACCAATCCGGCATCAACAGCCACCGAAAGTGCGGAAATTTTCCACATTTTGGGGGGCTGGAGGGGTTGGCGCTGCTACAGCCAGCACCGAAGGGCCGGCGCGGAACGGCCGGCGTGATTCCGCTCAAGCGGGGAGTTCTCTTCGCCGTGCCGGCCCCCGGGCAGTATGGCGGAGCCCTACAGGGGCCCGGCGTGGAAGAAAGAAGTGCCCCCACGGAACAAGCCCGCCCGCAGATCGTGGGCCAGGCCACTGTGCCCCCCCCCCGGGGTCAGATCTCCCCCCCGTCCCCCCCGAGGACTGCCCCCGCATACTCACCTGCCAAGTCCCACCGGTGCGTGAGTTGAATGATTCACGCCGGCGGGACTAGCCAAAAATGGACGGCCGCTCAGCCCTTCGGGGCCCGTAGAATCGCCAACTCCGCCCCTCATCTCCTCAGGAGATCTTCCCTCCACAGCTTCCTACCTAAATCTCCCAACCCCGCCAGGCTGCTTCTATCTCCTTCCCAAAATCCACAAACAGGACTGACCCGGTAGTCCCAACGTGTCAGTCTGCTCATCCCCACTGAACTCATTTCTTCCTATCTTAACTCCATACTCTCTCCTCTTGTCCAGTTCGTTCCCACCTACATTCGTCATTCCTCCGATGCCCTACATCTTATCAACAACTTCAAGTTCCCCGGCCCCCGTGTAAAGTATCTAACAGTACAGGGACATTTCCCCATCAGTAAACTGTTAACAGATTTAGATTGGTCACATGAACCGAGGTACAGTAAAGGTATTGTTCTGCGTACAGTTCAGGCAGATCGCTCCATACATTAGAACATATGATAAATACATGAGGATACATAAGGAAAATACATAAATATAGGCAGTGGATGAAGTATATGGTACATCGTGCAACAACTGTGGAGAAAATGCATATTCACAGTAACAACATTGCAATGTAAGCCTACTTGTGACAATAAAGATTATTATAAGGTTATAAGGAAGTTCAGTTCAGTTCAGTCCAGAAGATCAGTTCAGACCCTAAGAGGGTCATTCAGGAATCTGGGGCGAAATTCTCCGTAATCGGCGCGATGTCCGCCGACCGGCGCCAAAAACAACGCAACTCAGTCCAGCATCGCGCCGCCCCAAAGGTGCAGAATCCTCCGCATCTTGAGCGGCCGAGCCCTCACCTTGAGGGGCTAGGCCCATGCCGGACTGATTTCCGCCCGCCAGCTGGCGGGAAAGGCCTTTGGTGCCCCACCAGCTGGCGCGGAAATGACTTAGCCGGGTGGCGCATGCGCGGGAGCGTCAGCGGCCGCTCACGGCATCCCCGCACATGCGCAGTGGAGGGGGTCTCTTCCGCCTCCGCCATGGTGGAGACCGTGGCGAAGGGGAAAGGAAAAGAGTGCCCCCCCACGGCACAGGCCCGCCCGCGGATCGGTGGGCCCCGATCGCGGGCCAGGCCACCGCGGTCCCCCCCCCCCCAGGGCCAGATCGCCCCACGCACCCCCAGGACCCCGGAGACCGCCCGCGCTGCCTTGTCCCGCCTGTAAGAGAGATGGTTTAATCCACGCTGGTGGGACAGGCATTCTAGCAGCGGGACTTCGGCCCATCCGGGCCAGAGAATCGCCGGGGGGGGGGGGCCCGACAACCGGCGCGGCGCGATTCCCGCCCCTGCCGAATATCCGGTGCCGGAGAATTCGGCAACCAGCAGGGGCAGGATTCACGCCAGCCCCCGCCGATTCTCCGACCCGGCGGGGGGTCAGAGAATCTCGCCCCTGGTACTAGCGGGGGAGAAGCTGTTTTTGAATCCAGTTGTTTGTGTTCTCAAACTTTTGTATCTCCTGCTCGATGGAAGAAGTTGGAAGAGTGAATAACCAGGATCGGAGGGGTCTTTGACTATGCTGCACGCTTTCCCAAGGCAGCAGGAGGTGTAGACCGAGTCAATGGATGGGGGGGCAGGTTTGCGTGATGGACTGGGCAGTGTTCACGACTCTCTGAAGTTTCTTGCGATCCTGGGGCGAAATTCTCCCGAAACGGCGCGATGTCCGCCGACTGGCGCCCAAAACGGTGCCAATCAGACGGGCATCGCGCTGCCCCAAAGGTGCGGAATGCTCCACATCTTTGGGGGCCGAGCTCCAACATTGAGGGGCTAGGCCGACGCCGGAGGAATTTCCGCCCCGCCAGCTGGCGGAAACGGCCTTTGTTGCCCACCAGCTGGCGCGGAAATGACATCTCGGGGCGGCGCATGCGCGAGAGCGTCAGCGGCCGCTGACAGTTTCCCACGCATGCGCAGTGGAGGGAGTCTCTTCCGCCTCCGCCATGGTGGAGACCATGGCGGAGGCGGAAGAGAAAGAGTGCCCTCACGGCACAGGCCCGCCCGCGGATCGGTGGGCCCCGATCGCAGGCCAGGCCACCGGGGGGCACCCCCCCGGGGCCAGATCGCCCCGCGCCCTCCCCAGGACCCCGGAGCCTGCCCACGCCGCCTTGTCCCGCTGTTGAAAAGGTGGTTTAATCCACGCCGGCGGGACAGGCAATTTATCGGCGGGACTTCGGCCCATGCGGGCCGGAGAATCCAGCGGGGGGGGCCCGCCAACTGGCGCGGCCCGATTCCCGCCCCCGCCGAATATCCGGTGCCGGAGACTTCGGCAACCGGCGGGGGCAGGGTTCACGGCAGCCAACGGCCATTCTCCGACCCGCTGGGACCACAGTTGCCATATCAAGCTGTGATGCAGCTAGATAGTATTTCTATGGTACATCCAGAGAAATTGTGTTGCTAACTTTTGGTTGGCTCTTAGTAAATGTTGCTCGTTGTGTCTTTACTTAATTTGCTCTGTTTTATAACCTTTGCTCTAGAGTCACTAGGTATCTTTATGATACCACCACGAGGTTCAAGTTCAAGTGCTGATCAATAACTCAATACACCAGTTAGTACGTTTCAAATCAAAACACATTTATTATACACAGTCAATCACTACTCATGTATAAAACTCTACTTACTAGACTATCTCTAACACTAAAAGGCCTATACTTAGCTTTGGAACTGGCCCACCAAGTCAGGGGAACAAATGGCCTTCCGTTCGATTCTGAGTCTGCTGGCTTCAAAGCTGGTATAGACTGGTAGCTAGGAGCGCCTATCTCGTAGCATGCGTTGACTGGAGACTTACTTGGTTTGTGCAGCTACCAGGTAGGTCACGGTCAAGGGTTGTTTTGAGCTGCTGAGAGACCCTGCCAAGAAGGACAAATTGAACTTGGGGACTCTATTTTATAGTCCCCAGGGGCTTCACGCCCTTTTGGGCGGACCCCGTACCTGGTTCCAAGTGATTGGACTAAGTTCTGATCACTTGGATCAATTTCTCCAATACTGGAGCTGTTCCCTGGTCGCTGGGCAGTTCCTAAGTGTCCATTGGCCTTCCTTTGTCTTGGCTCCTGCTGGAGCCGAGGAGTCTGGCTTGGCCTTGTTTACCTTAACTGTTTCCAATTGTTCTCGGGGATCGCTCATCAGTATGTAGATGGTTGTTAGTTTCACTGCTGTCTGGGTTCCTGCAAGTTCTGATTACAGGAAACTTTGCACCTGCTTGTTTTTCCTGCGTTGCCTGAATTTCCCTGCGTTCTTAGCGGATCTCCATTTTAAAGTCGGGAAGTTGCCAACCCAGGTGGCTACAATTGGTAAGAGTTGTTGTGGACATGCCGAATTTCCTTAATTTTCTGAGGAAGTATAGGTGCTGTTGTACTTTCTTGGTCGTAGCATTGATGTGGGTGGACCAGGACAGATTGTTGGTGATGTTTTCACCTAGGAATTTGAAGCTGTCCGCCATAAATCTAAATCTAAGTAGTGTCTGCTGTAAATTGTACAAACCCTGTAACGTCTGTACCCTTAACCATTCTCTCCCATAACAATACACCTGCCAAGGATGACTACAGTTATGCTACCAGGTAGGGAACTATTCAGCTCTTCTTCTAATGTGGCAATAAATTGAAACGTCCTATGTTAAACTCACTTCACACTCTGTCTGGCCTTGTTCAAAATTATTAGTTTAACTCTATGATGCTGCTCAGTAACGCTACTTGAGGCAGGAGAAGGATAAATGGGTACAGAGGATAACTGACGCACATCATTTGCAAAAGATATGACTCCAAGCAATAGGTGTACTGCATTAGTCAGCATGGAGTCAGCCTTGACTGAGTAGACAGCACTCTTGCCAGACAAAAGCTCGCGAGTACAAGCCCCACTACAGAATCCTGAGCAATAAGCCAGGCCAACGCTCCAATGCAGCACTGAGGGGGTTCTTGCATTGTAGGAGGGGCCATTTTCTCAGGTGAATGTAAAAGAACCCAGAGTGTTATGTTCTTGCACAGAGACAATTACTGAGTCGGCACACAAAAGAACATTTAGTTCAAAACTAGTTAATTTTATTATAATACAATAAACTGTGGGTAGGAAACTAATATTATAAAACTGGAACTAATACAAACAAGACTGACCACGATGGTTTCTCCACAAGACTCTCCCAGGCTACAGTGTCACGTGCTACTACTTGCCTGACACCTACTGGTCGGAGGCTATACATATTAGCACATACGCTTGTTAATGCATATCACTACACACAACACTATTCAAAGAAGAGCCTGAAGTCCTTTTAATGTCAACATTTGCTTCTCAGCTATCACCTCTATCATTTGTAGGAAGTTTCTTTGCATAAATTTGCTGCTGTGTTGCGATATTGCAACAGTGACTCAATTTCAAAACATATGAACAAAAAGAGCAAGAGTAGGTTACTGTGGCCCTAAAAGTAGTTTGCAAGGCACTTTGGGACATGATGTGAAACATATTATGTAAATGCAAGTCATTACTTTATTAGGTTACAACGTCCTTAAGAAAAAATTGTCTTTCTTGAATGATATTTGGAGCCAATTTTCCAACTTTACATTCCTGCAATTTTGCCTGCCCAGAGTACAGAATCAGTACTTATTGGAAATTCAGGAAATGTTATCCATGATTTTCCAACCAATTCAGTAAATGCGTCAGAATTTCTAATTCTTTAGTCCAATCAGGCAAGACTGGGAATGTGAAGTAAGAAACTGATCCCAGTTAAGTAATTTTTCAAAGGTTTACAGATTCTTGAAACGGCACTGACCACAGGGTAAATAGTTCATTACCACTGCATATTGACAATATTGCAAATACCTACTGTAAGTTAGCAACAAGAAAAATATGGCCACTGAGACAAATGAAGACAGGGCAAATTAACAGCTGGAGAAGGAGGGGGGAGAGAGACCTGATTTGATTCCAGGTTAGTGGGCTCATCACCTGTCTTTTGTCGAACTAAAATTCAGGTCAAAGTCACCAACTGTAGGTCAGTTGAAAGTTCTGACCACAACTACTGCAAGCCCAAGCCAAACAGCTGAGTAAGATCATATGGAAGCATGAAGCATGTTTCTACATGTAGAAAATGATGACTAATAATCTACTCAGGCTCTATTTTCCAGGAATCTGAAGTTGGAGAGACATTGTATGTCTTTAAGGTGCTTGTCAAATGTCATCCAGCACTTACTAAATATTCTGGTGGCAGTGACAGAACACCAATGATGCACCAACCTTTATTTCTTGATACGTTTTCAAGTTCAATTGAGTGAGTATAGATTCTGTCTATACTTCACGGAATGCCAGTGGTTCAGTCGACAGCTAAAAAAAGTAATAGATTTAATAGCGATGCAACTTCAAAAGGTGTGAATTAGGAAATATCTCTGCATTTCTTTAATCTTTTACTGTTTAGTTTTCTTCACCAAAAATAATATGTTTAGTTGGATATATCAATTTCTTTGTCTGCTACTTTGATTTTCTTTTATTTGTTTCCCGTACCCTTTCTCTCTTTCTTGATGTAATTATTCAGCCGCATATTTAGGGATTAATAAAATGAATGATTTAGAATGTTTTACAGATACAATGGCGGGGATTTTCCAGTCTCACCAATGGTGGGAAACGCTGTGGTCAGGGTGGAACATTTTTAAAAGGCAGTCAAAAGTCCATTAGCTTTCAGCAGTAATTTCCAGTCCAGCCAACGACAAAGAACAAGAACCATGAAAAGTACTGAATTAATTAGATTAACCAATGCTGTCTAATAAGATGCGATTTCAAATTAAAAGAGCAACCTTTTAATACATCAGGACAGGCTGCTCTAGGAATCCATTGCTACTTATCGAAAACCTCAAGACCTTGCTGTCATCTCTGAAGAATGTTGCTCATTCTCATTATTTCAGACTAGGGGATATACACTACATGCAGCCACCCAGACAGGTCAATAGTTTAATTCTTAATCAATTGAAGAGACAAAAACGCACCCAAGATTAAATCATCTCTAATGCAAAATCAAATATGGTTAATGGTGTAAGCAATTTATACAGATCCACTTGGATTATGAGCAGATCTGAACCTGATGTTTGGATCCTTACAAAGGCTGGAGGAAAATGTAATGCAGTGCACAGTGGCAGCTGGGTTGAGACTGAACTTAAAAGTTGTGTTTGCTCTGTAACACGACACTGCCAATCCCTAACATCAGAAGAGCCTCCAGTGTGCAGTTCTCAATTCCCAGATAATCACATCAGCTCTTTCCACAGAGCCTCCGGCTCTGATTCAGATAGAGGAAATGGCTGGCTGGTGATTTAACCTGTCAATAAATCTCACTGTCCAAAGCAAGTTTAACCCATTCATTCCCACAAGTGACAGAATCTTTCTTGTTAATGACTGTCCAGTAAGTCAGCCAATTTGATTAATTTTTACAGAGTGAAAAAAAACATAAATCTATATTTGGAGCGTTCCAATTGGCTCTGGTAGTTTTTCTCCATGGAAATGATGGAAGAATAGTATAAAAGTATTAATAGTCTTTTAAGAAACTGTTTAATTCCGCGAGATTGGGCAAGTGTCTCACATGGGAGATTGTCAGAGAATTTGCTGATTACTGAAATTAATTTTCTTGCTTCAGGAGCATAGGAAAGCAAAAGACCAGCAAAGGCTCTGCAGTCCACCTGACCAGTCCCAAAAGCAAATGTTTCTCAATCTCACATTTTCCTCAAAAATTGGTGCAATCTTTGCTTTGCAGTCAATTTTCGGTCACAGCCCTGAGAAATTTCGCTTTTGAAAGTTGTCAGATGTTCATCGTTTTGAGTTACAAGCCTCAGTGTGATTCAGTGGCTGGACTTGAAAGCACTGAAAATTGGGCGAAGTGAAATTATTCAAAGTTCCAAGACATTCATAAAAACTGACCAAATAAGCACATTGCTGTTGTGGGATCCGACCCGAAATGAAAAATCAATTTAAGGAGAAAAGGAATCAGAAAATATTGAAGCAGGTTAAAAAAAATTATTTTGGCTCATTAAAGTTATCATATTATTTAGAATCTTTTTGCCTGCATGTAAATGGATTATAAAAGGCGGTGAAGAAGATGGTGAAGAATACAATCCTGGCTCCCTAAGAATGTCATGCTTTCTATTATTTACCTGTAAAAGAAAACACATGTAATATGGGAAATTTGTGCAGTCTTTATTTGCAGGAGCTCAAAATACTGAGTTGGGAAGGAAGAGCACAGAAAGCATCCTAATCTCTGTGACACAACTGCCAATTGCAGGATAATTGCTGAGCCGGGGTTTAATCAACCAGAGTAATTGTTGCACACACTCTATCATTACAAAGCTTTCCTCAATCAATGGGAACGTAATGAATACATGCAAAATAACATCAGGTTATAGGTATAATTTTATAATTGTTAAATATGTCTTGAAAAGTGTTTTTTTTAAACAATCTTTATTGTCACAAGTAGGCTTACATTAACACTGCAATGATGTTACTGTGAAAAGCCACTGATCGCCACATTCCGGCGCGTGTTTGGTTTTGTGGAGAAGCCCATCATTTTAATAAAGTTACATTCCTAGAACTTCCCAAATTGCGGCATTCTGCTACCAACTTTCATATACCGTTTACTTTCAAGCAAAAGGTTCGAAAAAAATGGCAATTTCAATTTACCCCACTTAGATAGTTTTTCCAGCAGCTGTTTTCTGACTCCTCTTCTTAAACTGGTGATTCATCCGGGTATGACTCCATAAACAACTTTTGTACTGCCATTCATTGCTCCAACTGTTAAAGCCTGTGTTGCCTATAACACTCTTATGAAAGTATCTCTATCCGAATGTTAACCTACATTTTCACTATTCATATACTGATAGACTGCTATTTTCTGCATGCACTTCTTTTTTTTAAATAAATTTAGAGTACCCAATTTTTTGTTTCCTATTAAGGGGCAATTTAGCGTGGCCAATTCACCTAGCCTGCAACTCTTTGGGTTGTGGGGGTGAGACCCATGTAGAGACAGGGAGAATGTGCAAACTCCACTCGAACAGTGACCTGGGGCCGGGATTGAATCCGGGTCCTCGGCACCGTAAGGCAGAAGTGCTAGCCACTGCACCACCATGCTGCCCTTCTGCATGCATTTCTGTCCATGATTCAACATTTCTCTTTTGCAATTTTGTTTTTAAAAAGGAGATAATCTACTGTTGGCATTCAGCTCACAAGTGAAAATCTTCACATGTCGGATTCATCTAAAGTTGACGGCTCTGATTAAATTTGAATTTGTGAAATTGTAAGTGGTTGCCAGGCTGGAAGTATGCCTGGACATTTGGTTTCTTCACAAGCTTCGTCAGCAGAACCACAATATTCAACTTTAGCTGTCTTCAATGTTTCTTTCTATGCCTTTGTGAGGTTTCTTAAGAGAGTGTACAATGCAGTGGCCAATAACTTCATCTAGGAATGAAAACGCACAGTCTAGCCTACTCCTGATTCACCATGTCAAATGACAGACATGTGGCCTGATACAGTCTGCTATTGCTTTCAAAGGAGATATGGCCTACAATTTTACAAAGGACATGAATTTGTTATGTGATAACACAGAACCCACTTCCCTTGAGCTTCCCCTATCAATTTAAAGAGTATTCCCGAAAATAATTTAGTAACAACAGAGAGCTTGACTTTTAGGATTCTTGCAACGGAAACAAAGCTCATACACTGATGTCATTAATATCTTATAATGTCACACAGGTATTTTCAGATCACTTGCCGTGACCCGTAAATGTCTAGCTTCATTCGGAAGTATTTAACGGAACTCAGGGTTAACGCCTCATATATGTCAATCTTGCTGCCACCAGGGGCAAAGATAAATAGCGGTTGAGCTGAAGTCATTGCAAGTTGTTAGAAATTTTAGTAACTTGCCTTTGAAAGTTGAAAGACAAGCAGGAACCTAGCTGCAGGACTACTGGGAGACGCTGTGGTACAAGTAGTTGGTTCTTACCCTTTGCAGAAGAACAACTATCATATTTTTCGAAAGGAAGCTGCCTTAAGGCACTGAAAGTCGTTTTTTAAAAGAAAATAAAAAATGTACTTTCTTTTTTCTCTCTCACTATGCTTATGTCAACAACAAATAAGGAACTTTGCTACTGCGGTTACATTTTGATTTGGAGCCAGCAGTGAGAAATAGAGTACTGTTCCAATTGTGCTCCTATTGTCAGAATTAAGCACCCCAGGTAAGATGTTCCATAGAGCAAAGATCCTTATACTCTGTCGAACAATGACACCCATCTCCAACCATCGAAGAGCAATTCCTAATGCACTAATGCAATTATTTCCATTTTCCAAGCCAACACTCTTTGTGGTCTCTGTGGCTGCCAATTTGTTGCTGTATGGGAAATTTTATACTGTGTATTCTAACACAGTGGAATTAGGTTAAGTCTAACTAAACAGATTTCACATAGGTCCCTTACAGTCAGCAAAGAGAAACTTTCATCCTTCTTTCTGATCTAGATTTACACCAGCCTTTGACATTAAAGGACAGTGTGTGGAGCCTATCCAGCACCCAGTCCTCTATTAAAAGTAGATATTTTAAATATAAACCTTCTTTTCAGGAATATATTGTACAAATAAAACAATTAAAATTTTCCCCAGATCATTAAAAATGATGCCCTTGCTCGCAGCAAATGTTTATCTCTCCTGGTCATTTGTTTTGTTTTCTACAGAATTCTTTAAAGGGTGTGCAGATTACACTGGGAAGAAAGGTGCATCTTTTCCCCCTTTCCCAGCAATTACTAACACTTTCTGCTCAATCGTCTTTTTGCCACAATTGCTTTGTGTCATTTTCCCTTTCTTCAGTAAAAAAAAGATTTTTTAAACAATGGCATGGACAACACTCCAGTATAGTTCAAAAACCAGTCAGCAAAAAGCAAAAACGAAAGACAGTCAAGCAGGTGGAAGACTGTGAATTAGTATTTTGCACAACATTATTTTCCTTTCTTGGAACAGGTCCAGAACCAGAACCACAAATGAACTTCAGCTTTGCCAGTCAGGTACAGATCCCTCATAGGAGTTATACTATAAATGTGAACTTCAATTTGTGGCAGTAACCAGATTGTAGTAGCACAGCCCCCTCCCCGCAACCCTCACCCTGCAACCTGACATTCATGAGAGTTTTTGGCCTCTAATTGGCCAGCACCTCTCAGCAAGCAGGAATTCCAGTCATGGCATCCTTGATCCCAGGGAAGGCCTTCCACTGTCCATTTAAGTGCCTGAGTGGCATTTAATTTGGCAGGCCTTCCCTCAGAGAAGCAAATTTCCCTTAGTGTCCAAAAATGTTAGGTGGGGTTACGGGGTAGGATGGAGGTGTGGGCTTCAGTAGGGTGCTCTTTCCAAGGTCCAGTGCAGGCTCGATGGGCCGACTGGCCTCCTTCTGCACAGTAAATTCTACGATTCTATTAGAACCAAGCTGCTTGGAAGACACACATGAATCTGGGATATTTGGAGATAGGCTTTCCATGTATAATAATGTTTGCGTACAGAAGGAGGGATACAATCTGAGTGTGCTCCATTGGGCAAGTGAGTTTTCACATCGGAAGAAGGTGAACACTTCCTAACAGAATAGTAAATTCATTGTGTAAAAAATGTATTAAACAATCTGGTGCTGTTAAAAGAATGGCTGTGCTCTTTGCTGAAGGCCAAATAAAGTTGATTCAGTTGCAAAAAGAGCCTGCATGGTTTGTCCAAATGGATTGCAGATAAGCAGAGGAGTGTACACCGAGACTGATGTGTTGGCGGCCTGCCAACACCAAAAGATCAATGACAAAATATAGCTCAAATACACCAGTCAAGATAGCCACAGAATCAACCATTAAACCCCCACAACAACCTAAAATTCAAACCATCTGAAAGCCGATTTTAAAAAAAGTAAGGGCAGGGGGATGGGGTGGCAAACCTACCTAAAGCATATGTTAATGATTTTTCAATTTGCATCCTGTTGGCTGAATTGTCTGTTGTAAAGATGCCAGTAATGAACTAACATTGCTTAATTTATTTAAACACACACAATTGTATGAGACAAAGGCCTCATTTGCATCAAGTACAATCTATGAATAAGGGACTTTCAAAAAGTAAAAGTCAAGAACTGGATCATTTAGACTGGTTGATTAATCTGTTGATTGATGTTTAATTGACACGGCTTCTTTTGCCTGAGGGCAATTCTTTCTGTTGGTCCTGAGATGCTGGGAAAGAGAGAAGGTTTTTTGTTTCATGCTGCAATTAAAAGTTTGGGGCCTCCTGTATGACTCCATGCTACCATTACCCTCACCTCCTTTGACAGGCTATTGTGCAAGACCTAATTCATTCATATTTAAGTTTGTTTACAGTAAAGGTTAATATACTCCAGCAGAGAATGTGCCTGCAGCTGTCTACCACAGGGATTTTAGAAACAAAATGGGTATCATATCTCTTATATTCTCGACCTGAGCTGGAAGTTAGTGCTTTATGAGCAGAAAATTCACCGCGTGTAGTCTCATATTTTGAAGAGGTCAAAGGTTAAAAACCAAGATACTAACACGACTGTAATTTAAAAAGCTTGGCCAAGACATGAAGGTAAAACAATTTTTTATAAATTTGAGAATCCATTTATTTTGTATCCAAAAACTAAACTGCACTGAATAAGTCATTTATTCAAAAACAGTAATTTATTATCTTTTTTCTATAGTAGTCTCTATGTTTGTCACTCACTCTCTAAATCTTCCATCTCTCCATAGCTCTTTGGTCTTTTGTGAATTTAAAAAATGTAGCTCTTTAGTTGCTGACTCTCCTAATGCAAAGCCTACACAACTGGTAGCCACATCAATATAAACCTGCCAGATTTTCTAAAGCCAGTGATCTGGAGGAACTGTTTATTATTGATTGTAGTCCCAAGCTTGCTGGGTTCTGGACAGCCTTCTCCGAGGCAATGTCCAAGGTTGTGGGGGTGAGGGTGAAGCCATGCCCAATAGTGGAAACCTTCAGGGTATCGGAGCAGCCAGAGCTACACACCCTTGCTTTCGCTTCCCTGATCGCACGCCAGAGAATCCTGCTCGGCTGGCGATCGGCAGCACCACCCACAGCTGCAGACTGGCTCACTGCCCTTTCGGAGTTTCTCCACCTGGAGAAGCTTAAGTACGCCATCCGAGGGTCAGAGAAAGGCTTCCTGGATACTTGGGGCCAGTTCGTCAGCCTGTTCCAAAACCTGTTCGAGGCCAGCACCGAGGAGTAAGCCAGGGAAAAAAAAAAGATGAAGAACCAAAGGAATGTGCAACCCGGGGGGGGGGACCACAAGAGAAGAGGAGGGTGCTGAAACCAATGGGGGAGGAGGAAGGGGGGATGTCACAGACTGATCCAGAGGGCAGCAAAATGTACGTACAATTAGTCAAATGAAGGACAAAACAAACCTCTTTGTAAAATAAAGCAAATTAGCGCGGGCAAGAAAAATGTAATGCAACAACTGTTTATAAATATGAGAAAAGCCAATAAAAAGATTTTTTAAAAAAAATTATTGATTGTGGTTGGTCTTCCTTAGTGAAAGTGCTGGTCACATTATTATGTTATAGTATTGTCATACATACATATTCTCTCTGTAGCAAGGTTTTAATGTCACTATATTATGCATGTACTCCAACCAAAATGGCATTGATCATCAGTACACATGTAGAATGGTTGGCCTCACACATTGCAGGTTTCAGGAAAACCAAATGTACATTACACAGACAAATTAAGGAGAGTCATTATTGACTCAACTTCCCAAGACTGGGGTTGCATATTTCCCTAGGCTTCTTAGTATCCTCCTGATACTTTCTCCCTCTTCAAGTACTTTTATATTTAGTGTTTCAGGTTGTGCGCTACCAATGGTTGTGGGCCAGCAATTTTGGCACAAAGCAAGGGAACCAGTTTTATCAAGCAAACGCAGAGAGGCAGTGCATAGACATCAGCCTCCCATGATCCAAACTACAGAAGAACTAAATACAGAAGTGGCTTTCCTGTAGCCTTGCTTCTGCTTTTTTTTGCATTCACGTTCTCCCTCTCTTCTTCTTTAACTCTCAGCACATTTCTTCTAACATCCCAAAGTAGCCTGGATAGTGTCTCTGGGACTCGCAATCTCTGTGGCATGGAACTAATCTTGGTTTCTCTTGTTAGAAGGGTTAAACGTTCTCCTCTTGAACATCATTACCTAGTGATGTAGAAGATGCAGTGATAGACTTGGAATTACAGGAGAAATTACAGAAAATTTAAAAAGTGTCCAGCAAGGGAAAATGGTGGAGTTAAAATGTTTATACTTCAATGCAAGGGGTATTACAAACAAGGCATATGAGTTAAGGGCACAGGTAGACACATGGCAGCAGGATGTCACTACTGTAATGGAAACCTGGCTAGAGGGGTAAAATTGGCAGCTCTATGACCCTGGTTCAGACACGATAGAGTGGGAGGTAAAAAAGGAGGGGGAGAAGGACAAATGGGCAGCATGGTAGCACAGTGGTTAGCACTGATGCTTCACATTACCAGTGTTCCAGATTCGATTCCCGGCTTGGGTCACTGTCTGTGCGGAGACTGCACGTTTTCCCCATATCTGAGTGGGTCTCCTCTGACAAGTCCCGAAAGATGTGCTTGTTAGGTGAATTGGACATTCTGAATTCTCCCTCAGTGTACCCGAACAGGCGCCAGAGTGTGTTGACTGTAACTTCATTGCAGTGTTAATGTGACAATAATAAAGATTATTTATTATTAAATGGTTAAGGAATCAATTCCAGTTGTGAGAAGGGATGATACACTAAACAGGTCAACTTTATCTATTGAGCTTAGAAATAAAAAAGAGGCGGTCACATGACGAGGAGTATACTACAGACACCCAAATAGTGAACGGGAGATAGAAGATCAAATATGTAGGCAAATTTCTGCCTGTAGGAACAAAAGGGCAGTAGTAGTAGGAGACTTTAACTAACTCAATATCAACTGGGATTCAAACAATAAGAGTGGAACTGAGGGAGAAAAATTCATACACAATGAGAGTAAATGCAATTCTCGACATAGACCCGAGGAACAAAGAAAGGCAAGTGAGTGAAGTGACAGTTGGTGACTATATTGGAGATAATGATCACAAGTCAGTTAGATTCAGTAATACCATAAAAAAGGACAGAGATAAAGCAGGAGTAAAGATTTTAAACTGAGGGAAGGAAAATTTTGCGGAAATGAGAAGTGACTTGGCTGAGGTAGACTGGCCAGCACTGCTAGAGGATAAATCAGTGGAAAACTTGTGGGAAGCACTAAAAAGTGAAATCCTAAATGTACAAAGTAGACATGTCCCCTCCAAAAATACGAGTGGCACTGCCAAATCTAGACACCACACCCCCCCCACCCCCACCCACCCACCCACCCCCGGTTGTCCAGAGAAATACAGGGGAAGATCAAACAGAAAAAGAAAGTGTACAATAGGCACAAAGAACTAAGCACTGCAGATCGCCTAGACCAGTGTTTTTCAAATATTTTTTCCAGGGACCCACTTTTACCAATCGGCCAACCTTCGCGACCCACGCTGGCTGACCTTTGCGGCCCTTATTGGCTGACCTTCACAACACACCACTGTTGTTTACCTTTAATGCAACAGGTGAGCATGCTTGGTCCTCACAATCTCACTTGCTTTGACATTCAATGTTACATTTTTGTTAAGGACTTCAGCTGATGATTTATGTTCTCGTTGCATCCTTGGAAACAAATCAAGAGGTATGTCCTCAAACTCGCCATGCTTAATCTTCAAATGCCTTTGAAGTTTTGGGGGTTTTAAACTTTCATTTGCCAGTATTTCCCTGCATATAACACGCATGGGCTTTGCATCCTGATTTATATTGGCAAAATTAACAATGCCATACCTCAAGAAATCATCTTTATTCTGCTTTGTTCCCAATTTCAGTTTCTTCTGAATTGTTTGTTCACCAGGGGCCCTGGAGCTCTAGATACAGCTCACACCAGCACAGCTTTGTCCTTGCATGGGCTCTCCTGAGAAACTTTCACCAGCAGATTCAATTGTGAGATCCTGATCTGTTTGTGTCTCTTGCCCTCTATTCCTTTATGTCAAATGATCCATCTTTAATTCTTCACACAGTCCTGTTGCTTGCTTGTTGGCAACCACAAAATGGGGGAATCTCTCCTTCATGATCTTGCGCTGGATCACGTGATGTCAGTGTATGGGGTGCGTGACCTGCTCTCTGCCACCACTTCTGGTGGGAAGACTCCATCAATTTTGTAAAAAATCTGGTCCTGGGGGCAGCATGCTGATGTCAGGAGGAGGCAGTCTGCCCCGGTCTCCGGACCTGAGCACTGCTAGATTCAACCAAGGGGGCATGCATGCGTGAGATAGCCAGCATTCTTGAAAGCTGATTGCGGCTGCCGTTTTTAAAATCCGGGTGTGGCCGTTAGGCACTTCTTCCCGTGATCAGGGATGCCACGCCGATCACTCCACGACCCTCCTGTCAGCCGCCCACGACGCACCCTTGTGTCGCGATCTTGAGTTTGAAAATGACTGGCCTAGACGAGTACAGGAAGTGCAGGAACTGAGTCGAAAAGGAAGTTAGGAAATCAAAGAGAGGGCATGAAAAAAGATTAACAAGTAAATTTTAAAAAAATGCAAAGATGTTTTGGTAAATATGGTAAAAGGTTAGTTAAGGAAAAAGTGGGACCTATCAGAGATGAAGATGGGAACACGTGCGTAGATGCAGAGGCTGTGGAAAGGGTTTTAAATGAACCTTTTGCTTCCATGTTTACAAAGGAAATGGATGATCCAGATATTGTAATCCAGGAAGAACATTGTGAGATATTGGATGGGATAATCACAAAGAGAGAGGAAGTACTCCAAGGGTTGGAATCCATGAAAGTTGATAAGTTGCTAGGGCCAGATGGATAAATTAGTGAGGGCAAAAATGGGACTCTTGCCAAGCGTCAAACCCACTATAAGTCTCCCACACCTACCCCCCCACCCACCCCAACAAGGTTCCGCTGGCCCTAATGGAGTTCTTGCCCAGAATGGGCGAGAGCATGCTAATAGACATTTACATTCAGCTGAATGTAATTACCGGGAGGAAGCCCGAGTCACTGGCCTCATGGGATGCTCCAGCCCTCCCAACTGGGAGTCACGTTGGTGTGAATTGGTGTACGTCCTGACAAGCGGGTACCTTAGCGCCTTATGGTCTGAGGAGGGGGGTGGGGGTGCAAGGGGTGAGTACCCTCACTACACTTGCCTCCAGGCTGCCAAGAATTCCATAGACTCCCATAGATAACCTACAGTGCAGAAGGAGGTCATTCGGCCCATCGTGTCTGCATCGACCTTTCAAAAGAGCCCTCTACTCCCCCATCCTGTCCCCACACACCCATGCATTGATCATGGTCAATCCATCTAAACATCTAACCTTCACATCGTTAGGCACTAAGGGGCAGTATAGCCACGTGTTATGTGAAAAGGATAATTCCAAACAATGGCAGTGATCAATGACATGAATTTGAAATTACCATTAGGGGATAGATTACCTCTGACTTAATTCAGACCCATTCCAAAATGATAAGTAAGTCTCTTTCATGTAGGTCTTTCCAATTAAAATTTTGGCAGAGAATAAAATTAAAATGTAATGGTCAATAGATCAATTTCTCCAGCTATGCATGACAACACTGCTACCAATTTCAGTCCTGTTCAATATGAACTAGAAATAGTGTACAGGCTAGTCCTGCATCACCACTGCTGTTTTGGACATACTAACAACAGATGGTGGGTCAGTTGCTGATACTGCGTGGAAGTTAATATGAGAACAAAGAGAAGATGTTACGGTATGTGTTACAAAAAGATTGCTGAATTTGATTTAGTTTGTATTCCATGTCGTAGAATTTCATTGAATAAGAAAATATGGAATGTTTAATCAAATTACAAAAGATATAAAATAACCAGCAAAAGAAAGGTCCCAGTAATTTTGGATATTTATCCCTCCTTAACCACAAAGATAAGTATTCAAAATATAGATACATAAAACTTGTGTCATCCTTTATGTCCATTTGTTATCTCAATAGTCTCTGAACAATGTCACTGTCAATGTCATACCAATCACTTCATTACCAGAGACAAAACCTTGCTATTCCATTGGAGACTCTTTGTAATGAGCTTCCTGGAATTCATCACTCTTGCTCAGAGTGACCCTGGGGCTTAATTCCCAGCTCTAGTCGCTCTTACTTTACATCACTTTATCCCACTCTTCCCTATCTGGTCTCGTGATGTAAATGCCACCACTGACCTGTTATCCCTTCCAGCTTCAGCACCAGGCATGCTGCTTCCTGGCTTCAAGCTCCACCATCAGCTTCAGCTAACTTCAAATTTTCTTCACCTGAGGAAGGAGCAGTGCTCCGAAAGCTAGTGATTTGAAACAAACCTGTTGGACTTTAACCTGGTGTTGCAAGACTTCTCACTGTGCTCACCCCAGTCCAACGCCAGCATCTCCACATCATGGCTAATTTTCTTGAGTATATATAGCCTCATGATGTACATTTGATGTATAAGTAGATTGCAGATATGAAAACTATACTTTTAAATTTATACTTTATACTTTATTCGACTCGATAGACAGTCAAACTTGATCTATATGAATTTAAGATTTAGCTTATTGAGTGAAGAAGTGTAATTAGAATGAAACAATTAATTGTTTGGGAATAAGAACACACTAAGAACATAAGAAGTAGGAGCAGAGGGAGGCCATTTGGTCTCTTAAGTTTGTCTCGCCTTCCAATAAGATCATGGCTGATCTGATTGTGGTTTCAACTCTACTTTCCTGCCTGTCTCCTATAACCCTGGAGTCCCTGGCTGATCAAAAGTCTATCTAATTCAGCCTTGAATATATTCACTAGCTCAGCCTCCACTGTTGTCTGGGAAAGAGAATTCCACAGATTAATTACCTTCTGAGAGAAGAAATTCCTCCTCATCTCTCTCTTAAATGGAAGACCTTTTACTATGCCCCCTAGTTTGAGATTCCCCCATGAGGGGAAATATTCTCTCAACATCTACTGTGTCAAGTCCCCTTAGAATCTTGGTTTAGCACAGTGGACTAAACAGCTGTCTTGTAATGCAGAACAAGGCCAGCAACGCGGGTTCAATTCCCTGCGATTATTATTATTATTATATGTTTCAGTAAAAACATCTTTCATTCTTCTAAACGCAAATGAGTGTCGGTTCTCATGTGAGTTATTATGTGTTGTAGCTATTATTTATCGTAGCTATTGATAAATTGATAAGTTCACCGTAAAGAAAAATAGTCTCCTTCATTAAAAAACTTTCACTACATTTACATTCCTTAAACTACATCCTTATAAAACAAACATTTTATTGAAGGTATTAATCCTTTTAAAGACAAACGTAGGAATTCATAGCTCCCACTTAAAACAGGCAAGAACTACTTGGAGCTGTCAATCACCAGTGAAATAGAAACCACCCTACTCTAAAAATTAAAGGATGTGAAATCAGTCATGCAAGACATTGGGCGCAATTCTCTGACCCCCCCGCCGGGTCGGAGAATCGCTGGGGAGCGGTGTGAATCCCACCCCGCCACTCCGAAGCTGGCTGCCGAATTCTCCGGCGCCGTTTTTTGGGCGGGGGTGGGGATCGCGCCTCGCCGGTCGGGAGCCGTTGGCATTGGCCCCCCCCCGGCGATTCTCCAGTCCCCGATGGGCCGAGCGGCCACCCGTTTTCGGCCAGTCCCGCTGGCGTGGATTAGACGAGGTCCGTACCGGTGGGACCTGGCTCTGAAGTTGGCCTGCGGAGACCTTGGGGGGGGGGGGGGGGCGCGGGAGGATCCAGCCCGGGAGGGGAGCGGGGGGGGGGGCGCACAGTGGCCTAGCCCACAATTGGGGCCCACCGATCCGCAGGCGGGCCTGTGCCGTGGGGGCACTCTTTCCCTCTGCGCCGGCCTGTGTAGAGCTCCGCCATGGCCGGCGCGGAGAAGAAACCCCCTGCGCATGCGCAGGAATCAAGCCAGCGGTTCTGGGAACACGCTGGCGCTCCTGCGCATGCGCCAACTCGCACTGGCCGGTGGAGGCCCTTCGGCGCCGGTTGACGCAGCGCCAACCATTCCAGCACCGGCCTAGCCCCCGAAGGTACGGAGTATTCCGCACTTCCAGGCGGCCTGACGCCGGAGTGGTTCACGCCCCGGCCCGTCCCGCCGGATACCGGAGAATCCCGGCCATTGTCGTTTTTAAAACACTCCACTTTTTCAAAGATTCAAAGGAATTTTAAATGCCTTGGCAGCTTGACAATTGCTTTTCGAAGGCCTGTTTGTCACTTTTGACAGTTGCTTCTAATAGTTCTTTTGACAGTTCCAACAAGGTTAACAGTTAAATGAGTTTATGTATTTTATATGCACACTCATACCTACTTTTAACAATCCCAAGGGGCATTTTACCTCTCACAAGGGACAGTTCACCTCCATGGGGCACTTGACCATTTCCAAAGGTGTCCCAGGACCATATCCAATGGGGTACCGCTACCTTGACAAAACAATATCTCACCTCTCCAAAAGACTCCACAAAGTTCAGACCAGTTTGAGTATAAGAATTGGCAAGTCATGTTGCAGCTGTATAGAACCTTAGTTAGGCCACACTTGGAGTATAGTGTTCAATTCTGGTCGCCACACTACCAGAAGGATGTGGAGGCTTTAGAGAGGGTGCAGAAGAGATTTACCAGAATGTTGCCTGGTATGGTGGGCATAAGCTATGAGGAGCGATTGAATAAACTCGGTTTGTTCTCACTGGAATGAAGGAGGTTGAGGGGAGACCTGATAGAGGTATACAAAATTATGAGGGGCATAGACAGAGTGGATAGTCAGAGGCTTTTCCCCAGGGTAGAGGGGTCAATTACTAGGGGGCATAGGTTTAAGGTGAGAGGGACAAAGTTTAGAGTAGATGTACGAGGCAAGTTTTTTACGCAGAGGGTAGTGGGTGCCTGGAACTCACTACCGGAGGAGGTAGTGGAAGCAGGGACGATAGGGACATTTAAGGGGCATCTTGACAAATATATGAATAGGATGGGAATAGAAGGATACGGACCCAGGAAGTGTAGAAGATTGTAGTTTAGTCGGGCAGTATGGTCGGCACGGGCTTGGAGGGCCGAAGGGCCTGTTCCTGTGCTGTATATTTCTTTGTTCTTTGTTCTTTGTTTGTTCACACATTGCGTTTCATACACCTGGCTTACCAAAATCGCACATGAGTAGAGACAGTTCCCAATTTAAATGGTCAGCATGGTTCCTGAGATCTGCCCATGGTTGATAGTGGTGAGTTGGTATGGTAGGTGTAAGGGCAAGAGGTGGTGGTTGGGGGAGGGGGGAGGCAGGAGTTAGCATTAAGTTTCCATAGGAGATATAAAGAGTCACGAGGAGGGGAAGGAGAACATGAGTTGGCATAGGGGCTATAATTAGCCATGGTAGAGTGGGAAGAAGGGCATGAGGTGAGATAGAGGTTATGAGGGGCCATGGGGATTGGGTGAGAAGCATGAGGTTATCATGGATGAGACAAGGGGAGTTTGTGTTGGGAGGGGATTGATGGGGGGTTGAAGTATTACGGCTATTTTATGTTTTATTTATTTTTTCAAACATCAACACAGCTCCATAGCACAGAGACAGGCATTTTGCCCATCCCACCTCCACATCTGGCAGTATCCAGACTTGTTCTGGGATTGGCTCCAGAGAAGCTCATCACCCCAGAACAAAGCATTCCAAATTCCAAGGCACGTTATGCCAGTTCTGGTTTGTGAAGAGTCTCACTTCCCAAAGATTTCTCCAATGCCCCAGCTGGTAAATGAGCCCAGAGTAAATCAAATGCATCACAAACCATCCTGAGTGAAATCAATTTAGCTGGAGGCAGCAGTATGAGGGCAGTAATAGATCATTAAGGACAGTAGGAGAACAACAAACGAGCCACGTTTGTTGGTCATTAACACTATTGCATGGCTTTCTGCTGGAACTACATGTGCATAGTTGTTAAACAAGTTCACATTCTAATTTAGCTATAATGTCCCCAGATTTGAAAACCTGTCAAAATTAACATCTGGTCTCATACATGAAGAACAAAATATTGGAGGGTGGCCAACATCCATACATTACATTATCAAATCTGGGGCGGGTTTCTCCCCTACCTGGCAGGGCGGATCATACCGGCGCCGAGGAGTGGCGTGAACCACTCCGGCGTCGGGCCGCCTGGAAGGTGCGGAGTCCTCCGCACCTTCAGGGGCTAGGCCGGCAGCGGCAGGGTTGGCGCCACGCCAGCCAGCGCGGAAGGGTTTGGCGCCATGCCAACCAGCAGTGAAGGGCCTCCATCGGCCGGCCTGAGTTGGTGCATGCGCGGGAGCGCCAGCGTGTGCTGGTGTCATCCCAGCGCACGCGCAGTGGGGTTCTTCTCCGCGCCGGCCATGGCGGAGGTTGACAGCAGCCGGCGCGGATGGAAAGTGTCCCCACGGCATAGGCCCGCCCACGGATCGGTGGGCCCCGATTGCAGGCGAGGCCATCGTAGGGGCACCCCCCAGGGCCAGATCCCCCCCCCCCGAGGACTCTGCAGACCGCCCGTAGAGCCAGGTCGTCCCGCCGGTACGGACCTGGTTTGATTTACGCCGGCGGGACCGGCCGAAAACGGGCGGCCTCTCCGCCCATCGCGGGCCGAAGAATCGGAGGGGGGGCCGCTGCTAGCGGCCGCCGACTGGTACGGCGCGATTCCCGTTCCACCAAAGCCCCGGCGCCGGAGAATTCAGCAGCCAGCGTCGGGGCTGCGGGGCGGGATTCACGCCGCCCCCCGGCGATTCTCCGACCCGGCGGGGACTCGGAGAATCCCGCCCAAGGGCAGTCAATTTTCAATTGCTTCACTCATTTCCCAAACTGACACATTCAGTAAATATCTGTATAGCTAATTTCATTTGCTGAAATCAGGGCCATTCTTCAGATAAAACATCTACTTAAAATAGGTAAATAAAGGACTTTATCATTTGAGAATAGTGCAAACAAGAAAAATAAAATTGCCATATTCAATTAAATTGTGGCCTTGATGGTACTGTTGGGAATTTAAAGTACCCAATTCATTTTTCCCCCAATTACTGGGCAATTTAGCGTGGCCAATCCACAATCCACCTACCCTGCACACCTTTTGGGTTGTGGGAGTGACACCCACACAAACACGGGGAGCATGTGCAACTCCACACGGATAGTGACCCAGGGCCAGGGTCGAAGCCGGATCCTCAGCACCATGAGACAGCAGTCAAATTTTATTTTTATTCAACTTTTTGCATTATTCTTGTGAATCTGGATTTAGCAAGTTATCCTAAATCCGAAATAAATGTTGATTTTCCAGTGTCACTAATCCAATTGTGATCAGTGCCCAGCATATTAAGCAGCCAATGCCAATGTCAATCCATAACATTGCCTTCTAAATTGCCACGGGATGACTCTGTACTTGCAAGTGCTCATTCTCTAGTGTGTAAATCTGAACCGAACATCCTTGAACTGAAGTCTGCTTGACTGTGCTCATGCATTTTACATTTTGAGTTTTTGGCCAGGCTGTAGCCTCCATGTCAGGGTATGGACCAGCTAACAAAATTTAACAAACTGCAAACTGTGTAGAGTTTCTGTCTCAAATGAAAGCTTTTACAATTTCCCCTCTCCTAGCCAGCCCGTTTGGGGAAAACATTGTTGCACAACTGCTTTTAAGAACATGTAAGCTTATCTCAAGGTGGGTGGGCAATTTTTATGGCAACCAGTCAAACACTGTGCAGCGGAAGCTGTATAAATCCCCAGTGATATTTCTCCAACATGGAGGGCTGGATTTGTTGTTTAAGAATTCAGCTCCTCTGCTCACATAACCTCCAGACTGCCCTTGTTCCTGGCACCCACCAGGAGCACCTGTAATGGGAGATGTTGCACAGATGAACACCTGTTCTCCAGAGGGACTATGACTAAGGAACAGTTTAAATGAATCTAAGCCAGGTCTGTGACACATGGGATGAGAGAATAGGCATCCTGGGAAATAACAAACACAAAAGAAACAAGAAATCTCTTTTATTACTGGTATGACCTTACATATGGAAATCAGACTAAACAAGTAACATTTTTACTAATTGCAAAACCAAGTTTCACCCAACTCTGACCTCTTTTTAAACTGCTAACTTCCTGTGACTTCAACTGAATTTCCAAAGTTTCAACAAGATTATATCTGGGTTTTCAGACACCAGCTAAATAAAATACGTTAGATTTGTGGTTAAACAATAACTTTACTGTCTATTCATTGCTCGTTATTTTTGAACCCATCAGAACTGCCTCCAGGTCAATGAATGCATCAATATGTTTGAGCAGCATAATCTCAAAGATCAGCTTTCATGATACATCAAATACACAATTTTATATGAAATCCGTTCATTCGACAACCATTTACTTATTTCTAAGTATCACAGATTTAGAAGTTTGCAAAACATTTCTCCAAAACAATACTGAGATCTGAGAGCTCTACCACACGGATCGATAAATGAGGTGGAAATTGTAGGTTGTAAACAGTAATTTCCTTATGGCCGTCTGACCATAAAAGATGCAATAGTATTTGAGGGTTTAATGGAGTGCATATGCATAGTCACACCTGTGGTGGTACATTACAGCTGTTTGTTGTCTTGGGTCAAAGATCTATAAGTTATACAAGCGTCAGAGGCTGAACGGAGACTTTTAAGGCCTTTCAGATGAAAGACCATTTGGAACAAAGGAACAAATCACCAGGATGAAGATTTTCTACTCATTCTATAAGCACTAATAAGGTTCTTAAAGTAGGATTATCTGTCTTATTGATGTAGTTTTTTGATACGTGACATCCTTTGTGTCACATAAAAGTGATCATTTGCAGATGGTGTATTTGTGACAGAACTGATGCGGTTTCTTTTCCATCCCAAATCGTAAAGTTCATTAAAAAAACTTGAGTGCCTTTGGCTCTGGAAGGAGATATTTTGCGCTAAGACAGAAAGTAATTGATCTTCTCTTGAAACAAGCCGGATAAGATTTGATGCATTTTAAAAGGACTCATGTCAGCCCAGAGATGTTTTGAATTCAACTCAAGTACCTGAAGGGTATAAAGGGTGGAATTCCCACAATAGTGGCCAGATCCTTGAAGACGTCATCGTGACATAGTCTGGCAGGTGGACAACCCACATATGGTCCCACTACCAGAAAAAGGGTGGAGGCCCTGCTGTCATCACGCCTCTGTCCTGATTAAGCCCAGAGCAGGAAGGCTCGTGGACAATTAATTTCCACTCAGGGGCCTCATCTCACCACCCCTAGAGCAGGGCTCACCCATATGGGCAGCCTGAAAAGCAAACCACAGGCTCTGAGGGAGGGTATTACTCATTGTCAGGCACTCTGTCCCTGATCGAAGGCCATGGCATCGGAAATGAAGCAGGGCCTGTTAAGAGCCACCCCTTGCCCCGGGCAGCGGGTAGCACTGTTGATTCACCGCTCAATCAAGGGTCCCAGATTCGATTCTCGGCTTGGGTCACTGTCATTGGGGAGTCTGCACGTTCTCCCCGTGTCTGCGTGGGTTTCCTCCGGGTGATCCGGTTTCCTCCCACAAGTCCGAAAGACGTGCTATTAGATGAATTGGACATTCTGAATTCTCCCTCTGTGTACCCGAACAGGCGCCAGAATGTGGCGACTAGGGGTCTTTCACAGTAACTTCATTGCAGTGTTAATGTAAGCCTACTTATGACAATAAAAAGATTATTATTAACACCCCCTCTCCTGCAACTCCAATCCCACCCTCATCCACCTGTGGCCCATGTCCTCACCTATCTCAGACTTTAGAAGAGTGTAGCCGGCAGCTATCGCCACTCCCTCTGTGACACTGGCTGCAATGATGAACTGCCAGCCACTGATTGACTGGTGGCTATCGGGGGAATGGGATTTATACCCCCAGGGTCCTTGATCCGGGGAAGACCTGCCGTTGGCCACCAAACTGCTTCACTGGCACTTAATATGGCGGGCCATCCCCAGAGGAGGTGATGCAGGGTTCTCGCCAGCTCTACAGCTGGTGGGCAGAACACTATAGCCTGAACTAATTACTGCCCCTAGGATCCAAAGCAATAGTTTTTCTCAACCTTATCAGTTCCTCATACTACCTTGAAAACTCTGATCAAGTGGCGTCTTAAACTTCTAAATAGCAGGGAATACAACCCTGTTTTGTGTAATCATGGTTTAACCCTTAGTGCCAGATATCTACCCTGCACCCCCTCAAAGCCAATGTTAGGCTGTGGTGCCCAGAACTACTCACATTATCACAAGCATTCTCCAACTGGTAACTAGCTTTCTTTTTAACTAAATTTGTTTTTTATTGAAACAAAAATAATAATAAGAATAACAATAATAATCGCTTATTGTCACAAATAGGCTTCAATGAAGTTACTGTGAAAAGAAAGTGCTGGAAAATCTCAACAGGCCAGGCAGCATCAGTGGAGAAAGAAACATGAGTTAACCTTTTGAGTGCAATATGGATATTCTTATTCCTTTCGTTCTAATGAAGAGTCATTTTTGGAATGTTACTTCCTTTTCTCGCGCCACAAATGCTGCTAGACTTGCTGAGCACACCTATAAGGGGTCCTCAGCCACCCCGCACCCCACCTCACACAGCCAGGGCACCCCCAGGCCCGATCCCCAGCATGAGCACAATGCCTGTCTGGCACCTGACAGTGCTCCTTCCCGCCTCTCCGTGCCACCTGGGCATCTTGGCAGTGCCAGGCTGCCATCCAGATGCCACTGCCAGGGTGCCAGTTCCAGGTGGAAGCTCTCCCGGCAGAGTTGTGCCTCATTTGGACGGGACGCGGCTGATAGATCGTGCCCTAAATGTTTTTCTGGAAATTTTGAGTCAATCAATAAAAGCACTTACTTTTTATCTTGCTACAGCTCATATTCTTCAACTCAAAAACTGTTTTAGAAGATTGTTTAAATTCAGTGTTTTATGAGCAGAACATCAATATGTCAGAATCTGAACCATAATATGAGTGCAGTCCGATATTTTCTTCATTTTCTGGACAAACATAAATAGTTAAGCTGTTTAGGAGATTCATAATATGTACAGTTACAAAATGTTGCACACTGATTTTGTCTTCGATTCATGCCTGCTTATTATGGATAGCTGCACTATCATTACTTTACCTGTCAAATTATACTTGCAAAAACTGCAACAACTTCCACCTTGAAAAATTGCAGGACAGATGCTTTGGCACCAAAGAATAGGTACCATGTAAAAAGTATCTGAACGTGAGTGATGAAGTAAGCCCAAGCTTCTAAACAACTGCTTTAGTACAGATAGACTGACACCAATAGATGATAAATCAGAACTCTGTTGAGGAGTTTAGTGGGCTATTTGACACTCACCCTCACACCATCGAGCCAACACTGGCAGAGGAGCCGAGAATAAAATATCTGAAAAAAAATCTTCATTTTCATAAAGGGAACCTATCAGATTACTATCAGATATCACCATAGGCCAATATGCGAAGAAAGCTCTCACTGAATAAGAGTTGCTCAATGCCAACAGGGATTTCAGTAATGAACTGTATCTGACAGATTTGTACAGAAAGAAATCCGAACAAGAATATTAATTATATCAGTAACGATGCAACCACCTGGTGCTGTGAAGTTATTTGATGGCATCCACCACTATAATGTCGCTATTGATGTATGTGTTAAGGGCACAGAGAAGGATTAGACTAAAGTCACTATTGTTCCACAGGTGGTCCAACATTGTTCTTTTGTTATCAAAGTAAGCAAGCCTGTTGTATTTGCAAGAAGCAATGCTCAAAGGTCCTTGGGGAAGGCAGGATGTGAGAGCAGCTTTATTTCAGAGCCCACACAGTCATTTCAATGGGGCTAAGTGCTATTTCTTCATATGTAATTATACAGTAATTAGTCCAAACACAATGTGGGTTTGTTACTGGAGTTCTAGATGCTGAAAGGCATTTGTCACTTGTTGTGAGCTAGTGATTTTGAAGTCCTGGGATGCACATAGTGAACTAGTCTTGAGGTGGTAAAGTTGACAAAGGCAAAGAAGCAGCAACTGCTGCAAACTTCACAAAGAACTCAAAAACGCTTCAAATATTATTCCCAATTTAAAAAATTGTTCCACTATGTTCCACAAAACAACTTGGAAATTCATGAGAGGCCAGAATATCCCAACATCCATTCTTACATTTTGGACATGCACTAATATATATTTGAAGTCTGGAGAGTTTGTAGTTAACCAAATGCCACCTTCACATGCATGTTATTTGATGATGCTGTGGTAATACCACAGAATATTTGCCTCCCTGCAGAGTCTGGTCAAATTTGACGTAGATCAGAATAGGTTATGTAGTTACATTGTATATGTTGTGTTGTTACCAGACTCCTAAATGACCCTCTTATGGACTGACCTCATTAACACTACACCCTGTATGCTTCATCCGATGCCGGTGCTTATGTAGTTACATTGTATACCTTGTGTTGCCCTATTATGTATTTTCTTTTCTTCCCTTTTCTTCCCATGTACTTAATGATCTGTTGAGCTGCTCGCAGAAAAATACTTTTCACTGTACCTCGGTACACGTGACAATAAACAAATCCAATGCAATCCAATCCAATCCAATATTGACATTTCTAAATTGTGTTTCTCTGGGAGCGAAACAAAGGCCCATTGTTGAAGTGATGCAGTTAACTCTCACCAGGGCCTAATTTGAACTTTAAATTAAATGAAAGCTGATTGCATGAATTGAGCTAACGCATCAGGAGGATTGGTGATGAGGCAGAAGATAGAGCTGCAATTTCTCCAGGGGGTTAATAATCACCTCCAGTCAAATTGACCATCAGTAATTAGTTTAGATTAGAGTAAAAGTTGATATATTTAACAAAAGAAATATTCCTGACTGCTGGCCCATTCCTTTTTATTAGCAACTTGAATTAAAACTGCAGGAGGCGTGTTGCGGTCTGGCCTGCAGTGGGGATTTCTATACAACACCTGGGCTGAATTATCCATAAAGTTGTGAGATGTCCAGCAGCAGCACTTACTTAATACCACTGTTTTGCTTGTCAGAGTTGAGCACTTCAAAGCAATTGCCACTGAGCTCCTGGATACTGTTCCTTTTGTTGCTCTGAGCCCTAGAAAAAACGTCCACTTCTTTTAGTCGATTAACTAGAGGAGTCATGTGGAAATTTACACTAATTCCAACTTCCTCAAGCATGAAAATGCAGCTACACTCCAGTGGAAGGCAAACCCAGGGCACAAAAGTAGTTACTCAATCCGCTGACCCACGCAGCCCCTAAAGCAATCACTGGATGATCTGCAGGATTCCTGCACAGTCCCCCTTTTCTACAATGGTTGTCTTACACTCGAAGATGCCATCTGTTGAATGAAACATGTTAAGGTTTTACTGCAGGGTCAACGTTTGCTATTAAATTAATTTACGAGGCTCAATTTGGAGAGGTTGTACAGGGAGGCAGGGATGTGTTCTTAGCCTCTCAGTCTTTCTTGAGCCAAAAATGCAAGATTAACGCAGCAGTGGATTTAGAATGGCAATGAAGAGTGTCCAGTTCTTCTTTGCTTATTTTATTACTGCTGCAAACCTTCCTGCTAACCTCTTCCTCCCTTTTCCTGCTGATCACCTCTACCTGCAAGAGGCTGAGGTTTATGTTTCTAACAAGGAATACTAGATACATGCAAGTTAATGTTAGGTAATTTGGACATTCTGAATTCTCCCTCTGTGTACCCGAATAGGTGCCGGAATGTGGCGACTAGGGGTTTTTCACAGTAACTTAATTGCAGTGTTAACGTAAGCCTACTTGTAACAATAATGATTATTAATGTTGCTCATTGAACAGCCTGTTTCAAAAAGTGGTCCTTTCTGCAGTCGTTTTCCATGCTCAAAATGGAGACAAAATAATCTGGGGTGGGATTCTCCGACCCGGCGGGGGGCGGCGTGAATCACGCCCCCGCCGGCCGCCGAATTCTCCGGCACCCGTGATTCGGAGGGGGCGGGAATAGCGCGCACCGGTTGGCGGCCCCCCCCCCCCCCCCCGGCGATTCTCCGGCCTGCGATGGACCGAAGCCCCGCCGCTGTAATGCCGGTCTCGCCGACGTGAATTAAACCACCTCCCTTACCAGCGGGACCAGGCGGCGCGAGAGGGCTCTGGGGTCCTGGGCGGGGCGCGGGGCGATCTGGCCCCGGGGGGTGCCCCCACGGTGGCCTGGCCCGCGATCGGGGCCCACCGATCCATGGGCGGGCCTGTGCCGTGGGGGCACTCTTTTACTACGCGTCGGCCGTGTAGGTCTCCGCGATGGCTGACGCGTAGGTGACCGCCCCCCTGTGCATGCACGGGGATGACGTCAGCAGCCGCTGACGCTCCCCCGCATGCGCGGATTTCCGCTAACCGGCGGAGTCCCTTCGGCCCCGGCTGGCGTGGCACCAAAGATCTTCTACACCAGCTGGCTGGATGGCAACCACTCCGGCGCAGGCCTAGCCCCTAAAGGTGAGGGCTTGGCCCCTAAAGGTGCGGAGAAACCCGCACCTTTGGGGCGGCCCGATGCCGGAGTGGTTCACGGCACTCCATCCCGCCGGGCCCCCCCCCCCCCCCACCCCCACCCCCCGCCCCGCCGGGTAGGGGAGAATCCCGCCCCCTATTTGGTTGTGATGTCCAGTGCTTATGTAATGAGCACAACAACATTGGGATTTTTAATTTTGCTGCCACTTTGTGGACAGCTGCCTTAAATCAATGTTAGTCCTTTTGAATATGTTAAAAAAAGGGCCTTGTGCCTATTTAAGGACCATTTCCAGAAATTTGAATGTGCAGACACTGAGCCTACTCTGTTTATATTTACACAACTCAGAGGCCACTGCGCAGAGCCCACAGGAGCACAACCTGCTCGTAAAGAGGTCAGGAAAGGCAGGGCACAGATTAATAGTGATTTGCAAAAGAAGCAAATGTGATGTGAGAAGAAACTTTTTCACTCAGAGATTGGCTCAGATCTGAAATGCACTCCCTGGAAGTGTGGTGCTGGTGGGTTCAATCAAGGCATTGAAGTGGGCATTAGATGATTGTTTGAATATAACCAATGACCAAGGGTACGGGCAATGGCAGGGAACTTGCACTAAGTCATGATGCTCGTTTGTAGAGAGCGAATGTAGACACGATGGGCCAAATGGACTCCTCCAGAATCAATTCTGTGATTCTGTGTAAGCAGCTGACAGGGAGTGGTGAGTGGGATGATTGTCGGGGGATAGGGTTGCCCAGACAGAGAAGGCCCATTAACCATTGAGCATAATAATAATAATAAAAATATTTATTAGTGTCACAAATAGGCTTACATTAACACTGCAATGAAGTTACTGTGAAAATCCCCTAGTCACCACACTCCGGCACCTGTTTGGGTACACTGAGGAGGGAGAAATCAGAATGTCCAATTCACCCAACAAGCATGTTAACCAGCAGTTGTCCACAGTGGTTTTAAGGTGTAGCCAGGATGATCAAAGAAGCAAAATATCTTTAAACTTTCATCTTGAGTGGCCGCAGCCAGCAGGTGTCTTTGGCAAAGGAGCCTCAAACAGGCATTAAGACTTTGACTTGTGTACTGTATACCGTGCCAATTTCCAGTAAGCAACCAGGGTGCCTAACCAACTGACCCTTTGGTGCCTTTTTTACACCAGAAAAATGGGCACAATGTCATCAAATTTACGAGGCAAAAGCTTTAGGCACTAGCATCACATTGCCAGGTGTAATTTCCCTTCTATTTTTGGATACGTTTTTTAAAATCTGGACTCAATATATACCGTAATATACTCAAGGCAATAAATAACTTGGAAAAGTTCTAATAGCCACCCACCATATGGATAGTGCACGATATTTTCTTTTGTTTTAGATAGTAAAGCAACAGAATTCAGGCACACACAACTATATATAGCAGGCCAGGATGTTTAATTAGGTTGCTGGGATTCTAGACACTTCAGAACTGTTTGTGGATATCAAAAGTCAGTAGGCTACCTCACCTCAGCAAGCATGTTCCAACAACCCTGGTTCAACAAGTGATATAACCTCATTAGCAAGTTTGCGTCACATTGCTCAACAGGGATATAAAGCAGCTCGAAAGGATTTATGTGTCTCTCTAATGACAAAGTCACATGTATAGTATTATAAAAGTAGGTCAGTTGGAGTGAGATAGTTAGAGAGCAGTCTACTGGGGGTAAGGGGGGAATTTTCCTTATGGCTATGGGTTGCATGAGGAGAAATGGACTGATCGAGACAAAAATACAAGTGTTGTACATAAGGCGGACAATTTATAATGAGACGCTTTATTCTAGAACAGGGCAGATTTTATTTTAAAAACATTTTAGAGTACCCAATTATCTTTTTCCAATTAAGGGGCAATTTAGCGTGGTCAATCCACCTACTCTGCACATCTTTTGGGTTGTGCGAGTGAGTCCCACACAGACACAGGGAGAATGTGCAAATTCCACACGGACAGTGACCCAGGGCCGGGATCGAACCCGGGTCCTCAGCGCCATGACGCAGCAGTGCGACCCACTCGGCCACCGTGCCGCCCTACAGAGTAGATTTCAGATATGTACATTTTACCTAAAGCGTCTGCAGCATTTTGTCCAGGTATCCGAATCTTTCATTGCATTTTTTAAAATAGAATCCCTACAGTGCAGAAGGAGGCCATTTGGCCCATTGAATTGACACCAGCCCTTGGAAACAGCAGCCTACTTAAGCTTAAGCCCATGCCACTACCCTCTCTCTGGAACCCAATAACCCCACCTAACCTGTTTTGGACACTTTGGGGCAATTTAGCAGGGCCAATCCACTTAACCTACACATCTTCGGACTGTGGGAGGAAACCGGAGCACCTGGAGGAAGCCCACGCAGACACGGGGAGAAAGTGCAAACTCCACACAGACAGTCACCTGAGGCCGGAATTGAACCCGGGTCCCTGGAGCTGTGAGGCAGCAGTGATGACCAACATGTGCCACCATCCCACCCGTTGCTGCCTAGAAATGAATTTTCAATATTATTCGAGATATATCATTGACACCATTAAGAATGGTTGACAGAACTTATCACAGGTAACAAATGGCAGAAATTAAATAGTTTAAATATTTCAAAGGCTCGGATTTTTCCTCTTTTTTGCTTGCGTATTAGTTTACTGACTGTAATTAGTGTCCGCCTTGTGCTTCTCACTTGCAACACGCAGGGCACTTAATCACAACGCTTATAGCTTTGTTCAGTCTCTACCACAGATTAAGTTGTTACTTCTTTTCAATGAATTCATCTCAAGTACAACTCAACCATGTCAGTAAAGCCTTTCAGACAGTTTTTTTTTTTGTAATGTTGAAAATCTGATGCAACGTGTCTCGCTTCTTGGGCGGGGAGGAGAAACAGTTACTCAGCAACACATTAAGGGAAATGTAACTATCAGAAATTTTCTGTAGCTGTAATCAAACCCTGTCTCGTTGGGATGTTTCAGTTTGCGATTAGTTCATATCAACAAATTACTGTCATTAAGTAAAAAAAATAAGCCATCTGTTTGAGAATGAACATATGGAACTAGCCAGTGTCTAGGACACAGGTTTGGAATTTTTGGCCAAGTTGAGTCTGGAGAGTCCAGTGGAAAGCATAACATCTGTATCCTGGGATGTATACTTCTGTATGCAGACACACACCATTTACTGACTCACTGTGAAAACTGGGAAAGTGCTGTGCTTGAGTCATGGTCAAAGCAGGTGGCCAGCCAGGCTGAAATAAATTATCTAGGCGGGATGCACTTTACTCCTAATTTTCTCCAGAGTCATAAACATTAATTTGCAAGTTCTAGGCACACAATTCAGCCTTCATTATGCAGCCTCTTAAGAAATGTTCTGTCAGCTGATTTATATTTTCTCTCTTTTTAAAGCTACTTCCTTACCTTGCAGAATGTGTTCTTGTCCGTAAATTTGTGTGCGCGATATCTTTTCACCACCACACCACATGCCCTCCCACCCTGATTCACAAACAAAGATTCTGTACAAAATGCTGTTGTATTATTGTGCCTTGACTTAACATGGTTTTAGTTTGGTGTCAGATATATTCAATTCCTGTAATAATGCAAACATAAGAAAATCAGGAAAGCTTTAACTGCTAAAATAGTTGCAGGCTTACGCTTTGATATAACCAATGAATCTAGTTACCAGATATTCCACAGTCTTCAGTTGTCCATCCCTTTCTTTGTTTAAAGGGATTATTTAACAGAACAGAATGCATTTTTCTTGTGCACTTTTGATCTTTCGCTTTAAGTAGTGCTTCCTTGCACAGTTGAAACATCTCAACAAAAGCAACTGGTATGCTGTGATTAGCTCCTACAAAAAAGTGCTGAATAAATATTTGATTCAGGAAGGGAATGAAGGTTGCAGAGATAAAGATCAAGACAGAACTTTGATTGCTACTTGGAATACAATAGTCCCTATTGCTGCTGGGATCACAAAAATGTCACTCCTGAAAAATAAGTGGCGAGGATTGAATAATGAGATAATGTTATATTGTTATGTTATTTGTAAAGTGTTAGGAACTAATTATGTGGATATGTATCCTGAGATGCCGCATTCACTGTCGCACTGCAGTTATGTGCCAAGTAGCAATCTATCAGTCCACCAACTTCATGGAGAACTGAAATAAATAGATTTGACAAAGCTTTTTTTGATGTTGTTATTTCTAATTTACGGGAACCAGAAGACAGCAGAGAGGAAGGAGAGGTATATTTCAGGGCAGATAAACTCACTTCCCCTCGCCTGGAAAAACTCCCTCCTATATTTCTGCAGATTAGTTTTGAATTTAGCCCCACTTGAGGGGAAATATGCCGTAAATGGCAAAACTCTTCGGAATATAGAAAGTCAGAGATATCTGGGCGTGCAGGTCCACATATCTTTGAAAATGGCAACACAAATGGACAAGGTAGTCAAGAAAGCATTCGGTATGTTTGTCTTCATTGGACGGGGCATTAAGTATAAAAGCTGGCAAGTAATGTTGCAGTTAGGGGCAGGTTTAGCACAGTGGGCTAAACAGCTGACTTGGAATGCCGAACAAGGTAGCAGCGCGATTTCAATTCCTTTACCGGTCTCCCCGAACAGGTGCTGGAATGTGGCGACTAGGGGCTTTTCACAGTAACTTCATTGAAGCCTACTTGTGACAATAAACGATTATTTATTTAATTTATTTATATAGAACCTTGGTAAGGCGCACTTGGGATATTGCACATATTGCACATAATTCTGGTCGCCACACTACCAGAAGGACATGGAGTCTTTAGAGAGGGTGCAGAGGAGGTTTACCAAGATGTTGCCTGGTCTGGAGAGTGTTAGCTATACAGAGAGGCTGAATAGACGTGGACTGTTTTCATTAGAACGACGGAGGTTGAGGGGTGACCTGATAGAGGTCTACAAGACTATGAGGGGCATGGATAGAGTGGATGGGCAGGCACTCTTTCCAGGGTGGAGGGATCAGTCACCAGGGCGCATAGGTTTAAGGTCCGTGGGGCAAAGCTTAGAGGAGATGTGCGAGGCAGGTTTTTTAGATAGAGGGTGGTGAGTGCCTGGAGCGCGTTGCCAGGGGAGATTGTGGAAGCAGATACATTAACAGCATTCAAAAGGCATCTTGACAAATACATGGATAGAATGGGTATAGAGGGATACGTCACAAGGAAGTGCTGAGGGTTTTGGCCAAGGTTGGTTTCATGACCTGTAGAGGCTTGGATGGCCGAAGGGCCTGTTCCTGCGCTGTATTGTTCTTTGTTCTTTGAAGCGCAGGCCATATTCTCTAATGCTGGACAAGGTGAAATGCTGCTTCTGAATTGCATTTTCCAGTTCCTTTAAAATCCTAGGGACAGCAATCGTGTCACCTTTCTTCTCTTTTCCAGTTAAGAGTATGCCCCAAACTTTCAAATGATACCAAAACAAGAGGTGCAGTGAATTGTGTAGAAGATCATCTGAAACTGCAAAGGGATCATGATAAAACAGGATTTTGGGGTGAATAAGTGACAGATACAATTCAACACAGGTAGGTGTGAGGTGATGCATTTTGGTGATTGAAAAACAGCACGGGCAGAATTTTATGTGTGGCAAGTTTCCTGGTCCACCATCCGAAGAGTTGGTGGGACAGGTTGCTGGCCGCCTTGCAGCCATTTAACGATCCAAAGAGCAGTCATTGGCTGCAGGCGAGACTTTCACGTGGGAGAAAATCCCACCTCAGAGGGCTGCCAGCCAATCTGACTGGCCTGCAGCTCTGTAGACCTTGGAGTGTCACCGGGAGCATGGCCACCGGAAGCATGGCCACTGGAGTATCACCGGAAACATGACCACTGGAGTGTCACTGGAAGCATGGCCACTGGACCGTCAGCAGAAGCATGCCATTTCTGGAACTGTAAGTTCCACACTATTGGTTTCCACACTATAGTAAAGATATATATAAAGAGGGAACAAATGTAGGTTCATGGAGGATGAGGAAATTTAAAAAATGGAACAACCTGGAAAATTGGGGGCGCGATTTTCCAGCCCACCACCCCATGGCATGCTTCCAGTGGTATAGCAGCTTGCCATTGGCCGCTGGTGAGACCTTCAGGTCCTGCCGAAGTCTACAGCATTTTGTAAGAGTCACCCTCGCCACCAGGGAATCCACTGCAGGCGGGTGGGGTGGTTGCATTCAGCAGTACCGTAAGATCCTGCAGCTGGAAGGACTGGAAAATCCCACCCTGGGTCTTTTTTTCATTTGGATATCACAGATTGTTGGATATTACAATAGAATTGTTTAAAATTAGGAACGGGTGCGGCAGGTTAGATAGAAGTAGATGATTTAAAATAGCAGGATTAGAAAAGAGGATCCTCTGAGAAATATAAGAGATTTACAACAGTGGGCAGGAAAAACCTCTTTACACACAGATTTCTGAGCCATGGAATTCATTTCCAGGGTTAATAATAATAATCTTTATTAGTGTAACAAGTAGGCTTACATTAACACTGCAATGAAGTTACTGTGAAAATCCCCTAGTCGCTACTTCCGGCGCCTGTTCAGGTACACTGAGGGAGAATTCAGAATGTCCAATTCGCCTAACAAGCACGTCTTTCGGGACTTGTGGGACGAAACCGGTGCACCCGGAGAAAACCCCCGCAGACACGGGGAGAACGTGCAGACTCCGCACAGACGGTGACCCAAACTGGGAATCGAACCTGGGACCCTGATGCTGTGAAGCAACCAGTGCTAACCACCATGCTACTGTGCCACCTCAGTTAAGACTGAATCTTTGTCCACATTCAAGATTGGATTGGATAGGTGGCTCTGGAAAGGATGTGGACCAGATTTGCTAGATGTGAGAATCCGGAAACTACAAAAACAAAACTCAAAGCTGTGTGCAATGACCAATAGTAAAAATACTTCATGACTTCTATAAAATAGTCAGAACAGAAAGCTAGTGAGCAATTAAGAATATAACACGTTCCAGGTGGTTTGAATCACAATCGCAAACTTTCTCACTCTTGCAGCTTATAATATCATGCAAAACCCTCAAAACTGTTCCTCTATTACAGTATACTACCAGCCTGCTGCTATTCACTGAACAAAAGATGTTAATTAATATTCTGATAACATACTGTAATAATAAGTCTCAGATTTTCTTCCTGTCACATGCTGGTGGCCAACTGGCAAAACTTGGCAATGGTGGAGGAAAACATTGGCATAAGTGGTAATTGGAAGGTAGTTCATTGCAACAAACAAAGAACTTTGTTGGATGGGTGTTACAAAACTGCTGTGTTGTTATGTTTTATTGCTTCATCTGAACCCACGGATTGTAACTTTCTCCGAGGCAACTGTTACTCTACTTCTAATACGCTATTGTTACTAGCTGCTCTATTTGGATGCTCCTGTTGCTCCAGAGCAGAAACTGACCTATTTTGAACATCAAATAAAATAAACTTCCTGGGCGCAATTCTCCCATCGGGAGACTAAGTCCCGACGCCGGAGTGAAAACCGGAGTGTTTCACTCCGGCGTCGGAGGCCGTTCCCAGCCCCCTATTCTCCCACCCCCGGGGGGCTAGGAGTGGCGGCGCGTCATTTACGCGCGCCGTGTCTTGGCGCCGCATAAAAGCGGCGCCGCGTAAATGACGCGACCGACGCCACGTAAATGCCGCGACCGCGCCGCGTAAATGACGTCACCCGCGCATGCGCGATTGCCGTCCTCCCCGCGGCCGCCCCGCAAGAAGATGGCGGATCGATCTTGCGGGGCAGCGGAGGAAAGGAGGTCCTCCTTCAGAGAGGCCGGCCCGCGGATCGGTGGGCACCGATCACGGGCCTGACCCCTTTTGAGCCCCCCCCCGGTGCAGGAACCCCCTCGCCCCCCCATAGGCCCCCCCCCCAAGCGTTCCCGCTATGTTCCCGCCGGCAGCGACCAGGTGTGGATGGCGCTGGCGGGAACCTGTCATGTTGGGCAGGCCGCTCGGCCCATCCGGGCCGGAGAATCGCCGCTCGCCCATTACCAACGGCAAGCGGCGATTCTCCCAGCGGACAGCCGTGATTCGCGTCGCGCCGGTTTGGGGGGGGTGGGAGAATTACGTGCGGGTGTTGGGACGGCGTGGCAGGGCTCGCGCGGCACCCGGGCGATTCTCCCACCCGGCGTGGGGGGGAGAATTCCGCTCAATGAGTCCATTTATAAAGTGTATTGACAATTCAAAATTAAAATAAACTGTATGCAATTACCATCCTAAACCTATGCAAGAAGTGATCATAGAATTTACAGTGCAGAAGGAGGCCATTCGGCCCATCGAGTCTGCACCGGCCCTTGGAAAGAGCACCCTACCCAAGCCCACACCCTCACCCTATCCCCATAATCCAGTAACCCCACTCAACACTGAGGGCCATGTTGGACACTAAGGGCAATTTATCATGGCCAATCCACCTAACCCGCACATCTTTGGACTGATTAAAGTCCAAAGTAAAATGATCTGCAAATCATTGTGGAACATTGCAATTTTACAATTGATTTATAATAATGTGAAATGTCTTCAACGCTGCCGGAATTAATCAGCGCGCACCTCCTTATGTTGCTTCACCAATGACCTTCCTTACATCATAAAGTCAGAAGTGAGGATGTTTGCTGATGGTTGCCATGTCCCATTCTGTTTACAACTCCTCAGATTACAAAGCAGTTCCATGTTCATTTTAGAATAACCCGGACAAAGGTTTGGGCTGATAAGCGGCTGGTAGCATTCATGTCACAATGGCCATCTCCAGCAATAGAGTGTCATAATATACATCAGTACATTATGGTGCAATCGCATACACACACTGATGGACATGCAGTAGGACCAACCAGCATACATAACCGCAGCCAATCACCAGTGAGAGCACAAGCACTATAAAGACAGGGGACAGGAGAGTTCCCGCTCTTTCTAGCAGCAGCCAGCTCAGAGCACCAGAGCTCACAGCCTGTATCACAGACATTCACCATGTGCTGAGTGCCTCACCATAGCTAGTGATAGGAAAGGGTCCACAGTTAAGCTGGTATTGCTTATACCCACGTTTACAGTTTGTTAGCATAGTTGAACAGTTAATAAAATAGCGTTACACCACTTCCAGAATTGTTGGCTTGTTTGTAAACCAGAACACCCAACACGACATGGTACAGGGAGTGGCCGCAATCTAGCACTTGTGAGACCTACCTGCAACTTCTCAGCATTCCGGCATCCTACAGCATGGAGAACATCAACACGCTGCCGCCGCTCCGCATCGCTGGCAATCTCGGGGTAAATTGGAAAATGTCTAAAAAGCGCTTCCAGCTCTTCCTCGAGGCCACAGACAGGGAGAATACATCGGACACCAGTAAGATAGCCCTTCTTCTCTCCATGGCTGGGCAACATGCCATCCACATCTTTAACTCCCTGACATTCGCAGACGACGAGGACAAGACTAAGTACAATACGGTGCTCCTCAAATTCGACACACACTTCAGTGTTGAAGTCAACGAAAGCTTCGAAAGGTACCTGTTCCAGCAGCATTTGCAGGGTAAGGACGAGCCTTTCCAATCCTATTTAACACACCTCCGCATCCTTGCGCAATCCTGCAGCTATGGGCCCACCTCCGACTCCATGATACGCGACCAGATTGTTTTTGGGGTCATGTCGGACACCCTGCATCAGCAGCGCCTTAAAGTTAAGCAACTAACCCTAGCGACTGCCATCGAGACCTGTGTCCTGCATGAGAATGCCACCAGCCGGTACTCCTACATCCAGGCAGCTGAAACAGCGCAGCAAGGGCCCCATGAGGCGGAACGGGTCCAAACGATCGAACACCTCCCGGGCCAGTCTGGAGGAGGGCGGCCATTTTGCGTGCTTTCCTAGGCCTCCCGCGCATGTACGCGCCAAACAAGGGGACGGTGACGTGGAGGAACGCGATGCGCAGGCCCCCACCATGCAAGACCATGCCGCGAATGCGCGGTGGCGCAACGAACGCACTGACGTCACGACGTGCGGCAACTGTGGCTCCACCCACTTAAAGCGGCAATGCCCTGCAAAATCGCGACAGTGCCTACGATGTGGCAGGCTTGGCCACTGTGCTGCGTGCTGTCGAGCAGCCCAGCCTGCCAACTCGCAACGATTTAACCAGCCTCGCAGGAATGTTCGGGCAATCCAACCCACCTTCACCGGGTCCGATCCTAACTTCATGCAGACCAGTGACACCGAGGACAGGGAGCCTTTTCGAGTCGCTGTCATAACCAAGAACAGGCTGTCCCCGAATCGAAAGCACCAGCCGCTGTTGGTGCACAGCACTGATCCGGACGACGAGTGGTGTGCCACCCTGACGGTCAACCAATCCCAGATCAGATTCCGTCTGGACACTGGTGCTTCCGCCAATCTCCTCGCATGGTCAGCATTTCAAACCTGGGGGTGAAACCAACAATTCTTCCATCCAATTGCCAACTGGTCGACTATAATGGTAACGTCATCCCCGCCACCGGGTCATGCCAACTCGAGGTGACGCACAACTCGCGAAAAGTCACCCTACCCTTCGAGATCGTGGGCTCCTCAAAGGACTCCCTGCTAGGCGCACAGGCGTGCAAGCTCCTCAACCTCGTGCAGCGCGTACATTCCCGCTCTCCAGAGGACACGTCTGACTTCCAAGATGCGGACTTCAGGGCGCAACTAAGTGCCATCATTACTCAACACTGAGATGTCTTCGAAGGCATGGGCACACTTCCCTACACATACAAAATCCTGCTCAAACAGGATGCCACGCCTGTGGTTCATGCACCTCGCAGAGTCCCAGCACCCCTCAAGGACCGCCTCAAGCAGCAGCTGCAGAACCTCCAGGACCAAGGAGTGCTTTCCAGAGTGACGGAACCAACCGACTGGGTCAGTTCCATGGTGTGCATCAAGAAGCCTTCCGGCGAGCTCCGGATCTGCATCGACCCAAAGGATTTAAATCGTAACATCATGCAGGAGCATTACCCTATCCCCAAGCGTGTGGAGATCACCTGCGAGATGGCTCACCAAGCTGGATGCATCAAAGGGCTTCTGGCAGATTCAATTGGACAAGTCCAGCAGAAAGCTGTGTACTTTCAACACCCCATTTGCAGGTACTGCTGCAATAGAATGCCATTTGGAATCATATCAACATCTGAAGTGTTCCACCGCATCATGGAGCAGATGATAGAGGGCATTGAAGGTGTGAACGTCTATGTGGACGACATCATGATCTGGTCCACCACCCCGCAGGAGCATATCAGTCGCCTCCAACGCATTCAAAGCCCTTGGCTCGTTTGTCTGTTAAAAATCTGTCTAACATGGCAGCACGGTGGCGCAGTGGTAGCACTGCAGCCTCATGGCGCTGAGGTCCCAGGTTCGATCCCGGCTCTGGGTCACTGTCCGTGTGGAGTTTGCACATTCTCCCCGTGTTTGCGTGGGTTTCTCCCGCACATCCCAAAGAGATGCATGGTAGGTGGATTGGCCACACTAAATTGCCACTCAATTGGAAAAATGAATTGGGTACTCTAAATTTATATTTTTTAAAAATCTGTCTAACACTGCCTTGAATAAAGTCAAAGACCAAGGACAGGGGGCGGGATTCTCTGATCCTGAGGCTAAGTGTTGACGCCATCGTAAACGCCGTCGTGTTTTACGACGCATCAACAGGCCCCCAGGATCAGCGATCCTGCGCCCCACAGCGACTCATGCAGCTCCAGCTGCAGATACCGCCGTCAAACAGGCGCAGCGGGTCTGCGCATGAGCGCTACGGCTGGCGCGAACTCGGCATGCGCGCTAGTTTCCTTCTCCGTGCCGACCCCAACGCAAAATGACGGACAGCTACAGGGGCCCGGCGCGGAGTAAATAGGCCCCCACCAGGAGAAGCCGGCCCGCCGGTCAGTAGGCCCCGATCGCGGGCCAGGCCGCCGTGGAGGCTCCCCCTCCCCCTACCATGATGAATGCAGAGATCCTGCCGGGTAGGACCACAGGTGAATGGCGCCGGCGGGACTCGACCTATCTCGGCGGCCACTCGGCCCAACGCGCTGGGGGTGGGGGATGGCCGCTCGACCGGCGCTGCATCGGCGCCAATGGTGCTGATTCTCCGGTGACCGATGAATCAGCGGACCGGCGTCGGAGCAGGGTCGCGTGAATCACGCCCCCCCCCCCCCCGCCCCCCCCCTCGCCGATTCTCCGACCCGGCCAGGGGTCAGAGAATCCTGCCCAGGATTCTCCATCTCAAGGCACCTGTTTTTTGGTGTGGCGTGCCCCCGTCAGCAGAGGGATTCCACATCCCAGCAGCCGGCCAATGCGGTTTCCCATTGTGGGCACCTCCACGGCGTTGAGAAATCTGCGGCGTGAATGCACTGTCAGCGAAACGGAGAATCCCACCGACAGAGAATCCAGTCCCAAGCCTCCGCTGCTCTCTGGGGTAAAAAGTCCAACGGAAAATAAGTGTTTTACTTCGAGGTAAAGTGCATCATTTAAAACTTTGAACACGTTAGAGTCATGTATTCGGCAAAGAAAAGCAGGCCTGTGAGAATTGATTTTGCATTGACCGTGCTACCATTTATGTTGCACAATTTATGCCTTTTACATTGCTTTAGATCATGCTGCAGCTGCTCACTTTAGTTGGATACTTTTACTGGTTGCATACAAAGACGGACTGACGCACTCTCAACATCAGACAAAACATGTTAAATAGTTAGTGCATTCATGTAATATGCTGTAATAATATTGCAAAACAGTAAATTGCTTTAATTCTCTTGTTACACTGCCACAATTCATGCTAAAGCTAAACAGCACAGGTTTGTTATGTTCGATCAGTAAGTTGATACTTAGTAGTTACTTTCATTAATTCAATTGTTACAGCCTTTCCTGGTAGAATTGAATTTTAAAATTAGAAAATGGAACAGTCTGAATTGAACTAGTAAGTTAACAAAGTGATCTCGATTTAAAAAAAGCGAGGCCCATATGTGTGTGCATTTTAAAGTCAACAGGGGTTCTCACAAGCTATTCATCAATGTCTGCCCATGTTGCTTTTACTTTCTGACATGAGACAATTGTGCTTAGACATCTTTTTATCTCTTCGCTAAATACTTATTCCAGAGAAAACAAAGTTCCTGAATATGTGCAGATTTTTAATTCATATCTTTGTTTGTGTATATTTTGTCACAGTATTTAGTTTATTCAATAAATAAGCACCCCATGAACTAGAAAGCTACTTCTAATGTAAACCTTTTTTTAAGTAAGAGTAAAGCAGATTTATTTTTTTAACATATCAGTGTAAGCAATAATTGTGTGCAGCAGATGGCAACCGTGTTTTACACCTGCATTTTATTGCAGACCTGCTTTGAAATCCAGTGCAGCTGGAATTACATAAAGACAGATGCTGGGGCGTCATTCTCCGACCCCCCAGCGGGTCGGAGAATGGCCGTTGGCCGCCGTGAATCCCGCCCCCGCCGTTTGCCGAAGTCTCCGAAGGGAGAAAAGTCGGCGGGGCGTTAATGGCGCCGCAGACGTCGGAGAATGGCACGGGTGGGCGCAAGGCAGCCGATTTTGGGCCTGCCGATATTCTCCCGTCCGGATGGGCCGAAGTCCCGTCGATGTGATGACGGGTCACGTCGACGTAAATCAAACCTCCTTTTAATCGGCGTCAACCTGTGCTCCAGGTTCACGCCGACCAGCGTGGAGGTGAGTGACGGCCTGGGGGGTTGGCCGCTGGGCAGGCGATGGCGTGGCCTCAGTCTGAATGTGTGGGGAGAGGTGTGTCTAGGGTTGTGTGTGTGTGTGTGCGGCGGGGGGGGTGGTTAGAGTGGGCTGGGCTCCGGGGGAGTGCCGGGAGGGGGGTCAGTGCCGGGGAGGGGGATGGGGGGGCCCGTGCCGGGGAGGAGGATGGAGGGCCCGTGCCGGTGAGGAGGATGGGGGGCCCGTGCCGGGGAGGAGGATGGGGTCCGTGCCGGGGAGGGGGATGGGGGGCCCGTGCCGGGGAGGAGGATGGGAGGCCCGTGCCGGGGAGGAGGATGGGGGGTCCGTGCCGGGGAAGAGGATGGGGGGCCCGTGCTGGGGAGGGGGATGGGGGGGGGCCGTGCCGGGGAGGAGGATGGGGGGCCCGTGCCGGGGAGGAGGATGGGGGACCCGTGACGGGGAGGGGGATGGGGGGGGGGGGCCGTGCCGGGGAGGGGGATGGGGGGGGGGGTCCGTGCCGGGGAGGAGGATGGGCGGCCCGTGCCGGGGAGGGGGATGGGGGGGGGCCGTGCCGGGGAGGAGGATGGGAGGGGGGCCCGTGACGCGGAGGGGGATGGGGGGGGCCGTGCCGGGGAGCAGGATGGGGGGGGGGGTCCGTGCCGGGGAGGAGGATGGGGGGCCCGTGCCGGGGAGGGGGATAGGGGGGGGAGCAGGATGGGGGGCCCGTGCCGGGGAGGAGGATGGGGGGCCCGTGCCGTGGAGGAGGATGGGTCCGTGCCGGGAGGAGGATGGGGGGCCCGTGCCGGGGAAGAGGATGGGGTCCGTGCCGGGGAGGGGGATGGGGGGCCCGTGCCGGGGAGGAGGATGGGGGGCCCGTGCCGGGGAGGAGGATGGGGGCCGTGCCGGGGAGGAGGATGGGGGGCCAAGCCGGGGAGGAGGGTGGGGTCTGTGCCGGGAAGTGGGATGGGGGGGGGGCCGTGCCGGGGAGGAGGATGGGGACACCCTCTCTCCGTGTCCGTCAAGGTTGCGGTGGCCCTGAACTTTTATGCAACGGGGTCATTCCAGGCACCGAGTGGGGACCTGTCCGGCATATCGCAGACATCGGTACATCGGTGCATCCGGGCAGTGACAGATGCCCTATATGCCATGGCGCACCGCTACATCCGCTTCCCTGTGGACCGGGCCAGCCAAGATGCCCGGGCCGTGGGCTTCTCTGCCGTGGCCGGGTTCCCCATGGTCCAGGGCGCGATTGAAGGGATGCACGTCGCCGTGCGGCCACCTGCAGATAACAGGGCCGTGTTCACCAATAGGAAGGGGACCTATTCGATGAACAAACAGGTGGTCTGCGACCACCGCATGATGATCCTGCACATCTGCGCCCGTTACCCAGGCAGTGTACACGACTCATACGTGTTGTCGTGGTCATCCATCACTGGCATGTACGAGGGACGCCATCCCCGGCTGAGGGGCTGGTTGCTGGGCAACAGGGGCTACCCATTGCGATCGTGGCTGATGACGCCTATACGGAGGCCACGCAATGAGGTGGAGAACCGCTACAATGATGCCCATGTAGCGACAAGGGGAGTGATAGAGAGGTGCTTTGGCATGCTGAAGATGCATTTCAGGTGCCTGGACCTCTCTGGGGGCGCCCTCCAGTATCGGTCAGATAGGGTCGGCCGCATCATTGTGGTGTGCTGCGTCCTGCACAACATAGCCCAGCAGAGGGGCGATGTGCCGCAGGCAGAGGAGGGCGGAGTGGAGGAGCAGCAGGAAGAGGCGCAGTCCTCCCCAAATGAGGGGGATGGGGGCAATGGTCAGGGCAAATGGGCTAGACACAGGCGGGTGGCTGTCCACCGTTACCGGCTGGCCCAGCGGGCACGGGACAGGCTGATAGCCGCCCGCTTCACTGACTAGATGGGCGTGGGAATCGGGTAGTACGGCCACAGACCGCACACCATGGCAACAGCCGACCACCCACACCCCCCACCCATCCACCCACCCAGCACCCTCACCCCCCTCCCCAACCCCACCCACCCCACCCACATGCACACCACCCCCCCCATTGCCGATCCACCTGCGGCACAACGGCCGGGCTCAGACAGTTGCGGGTGGACGCGTGTCTATTGCAGGCCATGGAGGATGATGACAACCCGCCCTGCGGTGAGCTCCTGGCTCCACATCGTTGGACTATGTCTGACCCATGGCCACAGTACCACCATCCACCCGGACCATCCCTGCATGCGGCTGTGACACTGCAGCGCACGGTCCCGTCCTCTGCCCAGGGGGATGTTGATGGCGGCCCAGGGGGAAGGGGCAGACTCACCTGGGGCTGAGGTAAGACCACCCCTCACACACACACTGGCGCTCAACGTACATGACACCCCCGCACGCTTTGGACAGAGCACAAAGGCAGCTTCTGTAGGTGTAACATTGACTTTAATAACCAAAGGAGTTCATGCACGTGCCCTGGCCCCTAAAACTCATCTGTGCCCTGCACCCGTGCCAACTTACTCAGTGTCTAATTGTTTGGCCTTACGGGCCCTTTGACTACGTCTACGTGGTTCCCCAGACGGTACAGCAGAACTGGAGGTGGACTCCTGTGATTCCTGCCCTCTGACACGGAATCCCTTTGGCGGCCGTTTCCTGGGGCGTCCTGGCCTAGATGGGCCAGGCTGCGGCCCGGGCGACTGGGATGGCGAGCTGCCAGCCTGTCCTGCCCGTTGCCCACCCAATGCACCTGGGACGGAAGGGGGGGAGTCCGAGGTTTCGCGGTGTTCCGGGACCTCCCCTACAGGGTGACCCGGGCCGGACCACACCACCTCCTCCTCCATCGAGGTGCCCGATGGCCCCCAGGCCTCTACATGGGTGGGGGATGCGAAGGGACTGGCCATCCGACGCCCCCCCGACATCTGGCGCTGCCAGTCCTGGAGGCCCATGCTGGTATCGACAGGGGTCTGCAGGTTTGCAGCCATGGAGCCCAGGGGATTGGCAAACCCTGTCTTTGACTGTGCGACGCCGGCTCGCACATGGCCAATGGCGCCGATGCCCTCAGCGATGGCCTGCAGAGACTGGGCTATGGCCTGCTGAGACTGGGCCACGGCCTGCAGAGACTGGGCCATGGCATTGAGCGCCTCTGCCATCTGGCGCTGGCATTGGCTCATGGCCTCCTGTGAGAGGGCAGCCATGTCCTGGGCCACAGACGCCGCCTGCACGGAAAGCCCCAGGCCTCGCAAACCGTTCCCCATGTCTGACACCGTCGCACCCATTGCCTCCACCGCGGACGCCACCCGTGCGGTGTCGGCCTGGGTGGCACATTTGACCGGCACCACTCCCAGCTCCTGGACGCGGGTGGACTCCTCCACCTGCGACTGCAGCCGCCGCAAGCCGGCCGTCACCCTCTTCGCTCGTCTCCGGGTCGGTGGTTGCATCGGATCTATGGGTGGGTGTGGTAACTCCAGGAACCCGGGATCCATCTGGGCGGCAGATGTTCGCTTGGGCTGGGCTGCCCTCCGACCGCCCGGCCCCTCTGCTGCTCCTATCTCCACCTGCTGTACCGGGACGGCTATGTTGTGCCCACCAGTGAGTGTACCAGACGCCTCATCACTAAAGTGCCCAACCGAGGTGAGTGTTTCTGCGATGGTGGAGGGTGTTGGTGACAGCAGTGGCATTGTGTCGTGCTCTTCGGCCCACTCTGAGTCCATGGCACTTAGGGGTGGGGGTACGTCTCCACCCATCCACTCTGTGTCACTGTCCGGTATTTCGTCTTCCTGGGTAGTGCTGTCCCGGGTAGGGGTGTCCTGGGTAGGGGTGTCCTGGGTAGTGGTGTCCTGGCCCGGCTGTGACGGGGGCCTGTGGCTGCCCCTCTCGTCGCTGGGTGGCACACGCCTGCGTTGTCGCACCCGCACGTGACGGGGGCGTCGTCTCCCTGTTGCTCCAGGTCTCTCCGTCTCCCGTGGTCTCCAAGGGACATCCTGCGGGCGTCGCATGCCGGATGGTCCGGGTCTCTCCGTCTCCCGTGGTGTGCGAGGGGCATCCTGCGGGCGTCGCATGCCGGAGGGTCCGGGTCTCTCCGTCTCCCGTGGTGTGCGAGGGGCATCCTGCGGGCGTTGCATGCCGGAGGGTCCAGGTCTCTCCGTCTCCCGTGGTGTGCGAGGGGCATCCTGCGGGCATTGCATGCCAGAGTGTCCGGGTCTCTACGTCTCCCGTGGCCTCCGAGGGGCATCCTGCGGGCGGTCTGCATCTGCGGGGATGGGTGCCTCGACGTTTGGTCCTGCGATACACAATGAAGCATGCATGGTTAGACACGCAGGCAGTGATCAGGTGATATGGGGGAGGGGGATATAGGGGAGGGGGGATATGGGGACGGGCTGTCGGTGGCTCACTTGCTAGTACGCCCCCAACCTCTGCATCAGCAAGCTCTCGGTCCTCAGGTCCGCCAGCCAGTTCCAGGACCCTTTCCTCGTGTTCGGTCAGTGGCCTCTCATAAGCGGGGCCTCCTCCTGTCCTCACATGCTCCCTGGTGTTGTGTGCACGTTTCTCCTGTGGCAGGGGGGGGGGGGGGGGGGGCGGGGTGGGGGGGGGGGGGTGGAGGGGGTGGCAGGGGTAAAAGGCAACAGTGTTAGACAGGTATATGAATGCACGCCATCGGTTGCGCGTGTATTGCAGAGGTTAAGGTTAGGGCTGGATTCACTTGGGGATATGGGGAATATGGGGGAGGGGGGATATGGGGGAGGGGGGATATGGGGGAGTGGGGATATGGGGGAGGGGGGGATATGTGGTATATGGGGAGGGGGGATATGGGGGAGGGGGGATATGGGGAGGGGGGATATGGGGAGGGGGGATATGGGGATATGGGGGAGGGGATATGGGGAAGGGGGGATATGGGGATATGGGGAGGGGGGATATGGGGAGGGGGATATGGGGGAGGGGGGATATGGGGGAGGGGGAATATGGGGAGGGGGGATATGGGGGAGGGGGGATATGGGGGATATGGGGAGGGGGGATATGGGAGATATGGGGAGGGGGATATGGGGGAGGGGGGATATGGGGGAAGGGGGGTTATGGGGAATATGGGGGAGGGGGATATGGGGAGGGGGATATGGGGGAGGGGGGATATGGGGGATATGGATATCGGGCAGGGGGGAAGGCTCACCCTGCCTGCTCTGACGAGGTCGTTCACCTTCTTGTGGCACTGGGTGCCTGTCCGTGGTGTCAGGGCCGCAGCGGTGACGGCCTCTGCCACCTCCCTCCACAGACGCCGGCTGTGGCATGGGGCAACTCTGCGGCCGTGCCCGGGATACAGGGCCTCCCTCCTCTGCTCCACTGCGCCCAGGAGCGCCTCCACATCCCGTGACTGGAACCTCGGGGCTGAGCGGCGGCCGGCCGTCCGGTCGGGTGTTCCGGTCGGGTGTTCCAGTCGGGTGGGGGGGAGCAGCGCGGCCTTATGAGCCGTCACGCCGTGCGGCGTGTATGATGCTGCACGGCGTGAACCACGTGAGCAAGCCCGGATCTCGTCACGTCGCTGCTAGCCCATTTCAGGCCGGAGACTTCGCGACGATTTTTGCGGCGTGACGCAGGTCGGATTTGCGCCGTTTTTTGCGCCGATCGGCGGACTTTGCGCCGATAGCGGAGAATTTCGCCCCTGATGTGCAAGTTGGACCACGCAATTGCTTTACAGTTACAATCAGATCATTGGATAAATTTTCATGTCTGGGTAAAGTATATGCAGGCCAGTGACTGCAAAGCTGTTTCCGATGACCTGTGGGGAGGACTAAGCTGCTAAGGCTCACATAGGACAGATAACACGGCCAGCTCTGCCCTCAATGGGAAAGACTTGTTTTTATTTATGTTGCTGTTGGCGACAGTGCTGCGTATAGAAGTGTTCGGAGAGCAGGTTCTTTTGATGGCGCGCAAGGCATTGTTCATCTTTCTACACTACTACTGTCAGCAGGATTATGATAGTTTTGTGAGGGCCACGAAGAATCCAGCACGAAGCACGGTGGCGCAGTGGGTTAGCCCTGCAGCCTCACGGCGCCAAGGTCCCAGGTTCGGTCCCGGCTCTGGGTCACTGTCTGTGTGGAGTTTCCACATTCTCCCCGTATTTACGTGAGTTTTGCCCCCATAACCCAAAGATGTGCAGGGTAGGTGGATTGGCCATACTAAATTGCCCCTTAATTGGAAAAAATGAATTGGGTACTCTAAATTTATTTTTAAAAAGGAGAAAAAAAAAGAATCTAGCATGCATTTGTAGAGTCAAACAGAAAGTAACTTACAAGTATATGTACACAGTGCCAGAGTTCACAACTGGTTCCCTCTCTAGCCGATGCTACACTGGCCAATTCTATTTATGCAGCTGCACTGCTAATGATTGGCTCGCATTGCCTCGCATTGCCGCCACCCCCCCCACCCCCCCCCCCCCCCCCGCCCCATTGGAGGAGCTCATATTCCCCAAGGAACATGGGGTAACCAATTGTCCCCCGCCAATAGGATCCAGGCAAGTTATAACATCTAGAAAACACAAAATCTGCTTTATTAGCATCAACATTGAACACTCGCAGGTGCCCTTGATTTCTGAAAATGTTTTCCCGACTCAGAAGTTTAAATTACAAGACAAGATTACCCCAAGTAGGTTTGTATTCCATGGGATTGAGAAGACTGAGTGTGATTTGATCGAAGTTTCCGTGATATTCAGATGAACAGGTAGGGTCGGCAGAGAGAATTTATTTGCATTAGTGGGAAAGCTAAGAATTATACAGTCTAAAAGTTTGAGCTGGACTTTTCAAGGATGAAATAATAATAATAATCTTTTATTGTCACAAGTATGAAATTACTGTGAAAAGCCCCTAGTCGCCACATTCCGATGCCTGTTCGAGTAAGCCGGTCCGGCTTACTCGAACCCGTGCTGCTGGCTTTGTTTGCATGACAAACCAGCTGTCTAGCCCACTAAGTTCTAGATTCTCCTACAAGGGGAAACATGCTGTCCACATCCATCCTATCACGACCCCTCATAATCTTAAACCTTTCAATTAAGTGGCCTCCTACTCTTCTAAACTCCAGCAGACACAAGCCTTGCCTGTCTAACTGTCCAAGTGGCAAATAACATTTGTGTCACACAAGTGCCAGGGAAAGACCATCTCCAACAAGAGAGAATCTAACATTGCCCCTCGAAATTTAATGGCATTACCATCACTGAATTCCCTACTGTCAACATCTTGGTGGGGGGGGGGTACTATTGAGCAGAAGCTGAACTGGACTAGCCATATAAATACTATGGCTGCAAGAGCAGACCGAAACTAGGAGGTCAACTTATCACCTCCTGACTCGCCAAAGCCTCCCCACCTTCTATAAGACACAAGTCAGGAGTGTAATGGAATATTCCCTCCTTGCCTGGATGAGTGCAGCTCCAACAATATATTCAAGAAGCACAATGGCAGCAGAGTGTACCATCTACAAGATGCACTGCAGGAACTCACCAAGCCACCATGGAGAGTACCTTCCAAACCCATTACCACCTAGAAGGACAAGTGCAGCTGTCACATGGGAACACCACCAGCTGGAAGTTCCCATCCAATATCATCCTGACTTGGAAATAAATCTCCATTCCTTCACTGTCACTGGGTCACAATCCTGGAACTCCCTCTCTACCAATACCGGTTCAGGGAGGCAGCTCACCACCACCTCCTCAAGAGCAATTAAGGAAATGCTGGCCTAGTCAGTGATGCTTACATCTCATGGAATGAATAAAAAATGCAAAAGATTGAAAGCTTTGCAACAATGTTCAGGCAAAGTGTCACGTGGAGGACTTCCGGTGATGTCATGTAAGAGCAAGATGCACGAAAGGTGGTTCCAGCCCAGGTCCTTATTTTGCGATCCCTTTTGCCTGTTTTTCGGGGGGCGGGGGGGGTTAGTTTCAAACCCAACTGGCTGAACTAGATAGCAGTTACTCAACGGAGCTATGTCAAAAGTCTCATCAAAAAAGCCCACTTGGAAGAAACCCCAGGATGGTAGCCCAGCGAGGGAATCTGAAGGAGAGGAAATGGCGGAGGTGGCTGGGTTAGACATGCTGGCTGTGGTGCTGGCCCAGGAACTAGAAAAGTTCGGGAAGCAGATGGACAGGCAGTTTGAGAGGCAAGGCAAAGAGACGAAGGAGTCTTTTAAAGCCTCCTTTAAAGACGTTGCGCCCAATCCTAGAGCAGCTGTGCAAGACTTTGAAAGGTGTGAAAGAGCAAGACGAGATGTTGAAGGGTATGGAGGAGGCTTTGCCGCAGCATAAGAGGCAGGTTGCATTGCTGGAAGCAGAGATAGATACTGCTCGTGGCAGAGAGCATCAAGGGCCTAAAGTCAAAAGTTGAGGACTTGGAGAACAGGTCGAGGTGATTAAATCTCAGAATGGTGGGGTTGCCAGTGGGTGTGGAGGGCTCGAGGCCGACCGAGTAATCTTTGACCGAAATCTTTGGATCCTCACTGTCTTCAGGTGATGTCCCGGAGGACTGGAGAATGGCCAATGTTGTTCCTCTGTTTAAGAAGGGTAGCAAGGATAATCCAGGGAACTTCAGGCCGGTGAGCCTTACGTCAGTGGTAGGGAAATTACTGGAGAGAATTCTTCGAGACAGGATCTATTCCCATTTGGAAGAAAATGGACGTATTAGTGAGAGGCAGCATGGTTTTGTGAAGGGGAGGTCGTGTCTCACTAACTTGATAGAGTTTTTCGAGGAGGTCACAAAGATGATTAATGCAGGTAGGGCAGTGGATGTAGTCTATATGGACTTCAGTAAGGCCTTTGACAAGGCCCCTCATGGTAGACTAGTACAAAAGGTGAAGTCACACGGGATCAGGGGTGAGCTGGCAAGGTGGATACAGAACTGGCTAGGTCATAGAAGGCAGAGAGTAGCAATGGAAGGATGCTTTTCTAATTGGAGAGCTGTGACTAGTGGTGTTCCGCAGGGATCAGTGTTGGGACCTTTGCTGTTTGTAGTATATATAAATGATTTGGAGGAAAATGTAACTGGTCTGATTAGTAAGTTTGCAGACGACACAAAGGTTGGTGGAATTGCGGATAGCGATGAGGACTGTCAGAGGATACAGCAAGATTTAGATTGTTTGGAGACTTGGGCGGAGAGGTGGCAGATGGAGTTTAATCCGGACAAATGTGAGGTAATTCATTTTGGAAGGTATAATGCAGGTAGGGAATATACAGTGAATGGTAGAACCCTCAAGAGTATTGAAAGTCAGAGACATCTAGGCGTACAGGTCTACAGGTCACTGAAAGGGGCAACACAGGTGGAGAAGGTAGTCAAGAAGGCATACGGCATGCTTGCCTTCATTGGCCGGGGCATTGAGTATAAGAATTGGCAGTCATGTTGCAGCTATATAGAACCTTAGTTAGGCCACACTTGGAGTATAGTGTTCAATTCTGGTCGCCACACTACCAGAAGGATGTGGAGGCTTTAGAGAGGGTGCAGAAGAGATTTACCAGAATGTTGCCTGGTATGGAGGGCATTAGCTATGAGGAGCGGTTGAATAAACTCGGTTTGTTCTCACTGGAACGACGGAGGTTGAGGGGCGACCTGATAGAGGTCTACAAAATTATGAGGGGCATAGACAGAGTGGATAGTCAGAGGCTTTTCCCCAGGGTAGAGGGGTCAATTACTAGGTTTAAGGTGCGAGGGGCAAGGTTTAGAGTAGATGTACGAGGCAAGTTTTTTACACAGAGGGTGGTGGGTGCCTGGAACTCGCTACCAGAGGAGGTGGTGGAAGCAGGGACGATAGTGACATTTAAGGGGCACCTTGACAAATACATGAATAGGATGGGAATAGAGGGATACGGACCCAGGAAGTGTAGAAGATTGTAGTTTAGTCGGGCAGCATGGTCGGCACGGGCTTGGAGGGCCAAAGGGCCTGTTCCTGTGCTGTACTTTTCTTTGTTCTTTGTTCTTTGTTCTTTGAGTACTTCTCGGAGATGTTTTCTCAGCTGGTGGGACGGGATGAAGAGTTCACCCCTCCAGAGTTGGATTGGGCTCATCGAGCACTCCGGCAAAAGCCACGGCCAAATGAGTCACCATGGGCAGTGATTATTCAATTTCATAGCTTCCAGAGGAAGGAACGGGTCCTGGAGTAGACCAAGAAAAACCGCAATATTGACTGGGATGGACACACAGTGCAGATCTACCAAGACATTGGGACTGAGCTGGTAAAAAGGCGTGCGGCCTTCAATAAGGCAAAACCGGTGATCTGCAACAAAGTAGTGTGACTCAGGGTGGGGTACCTGGAGAGATTAAGAGCCACGATGGACTCGAAAGACCATGGGCAGGATTCTCCATTTAGGAGACTCCTCCCGCAGCTGAATTGCACCAGTTTTACGATCTCCTTGCAGTCATAAAGCAGGATACAATTCAGTGTTCCACAGATTTCTGCATGGTGTGGAATACTAGGGATTCCCAGGGAATCCGGCTATTGGACGGCTAACTTAAGTGGGCGGCCTGATAGCGAGGTCTCACGGTCGGCCACCATCCAAATTGGTCCTGACCACTGGGCCTCTCCCCCCACCCACCACACAACAGCCCTCTACCCCCGGATTTCCTGGGTACTCCCCTTCCCCCATGCACGAGGGTAACATGACTTGCCCCATCCCCCAGGGACCTCTGTAATAGGGGGACCCCCCCACTGGGACATCTGTAATAAGTGGACCCCCAGGGACCCTTGTAATAGGGGAAACCCCACAGGGTCGCCTGAAAAAAGGGGACACGCCACAGGGACATCTGTAATAGGTAGACCCCCCAGAGACTCTCATAATAGGGGGACCCCCCACAGGGACCCCCTGACTAAAGAAACCGCCTCCAAACACAGATTCCACCCCTCCCCTCCCCCCCGACACACAGATCCTCCCCTCCATCCTCCAGAAAAGGGACCCTGTCTCGAAGCTTGAGAGCAGTTCAGACAGGGGCAGTGGGAAGAGTTATAGCTGTAATAGTCACCTTGCAGCTTTGGATGTCCATTCCTCAAGAGCAGCTGTGTCTGCATTTGGTTCCCAAACATCCACTATCTGCAGGTCATTCAGAGCTTTCCAGTGGTGGTTTGTGATTGTGATTGACAGCTTGCAAAAACTATCTGCAGCTTTGATCCATTCAGATCCTTTCACGCTTCAGTGGCCTAAGTGGTGAAACCCCAATGTTTGCAAAGATTGACCACATCAAGAGAGGTAAACCACAGCGAAGCTGCTTCCCACTGCCTCTGTGTGGACTGCTCATTAAGGCCCATTTGCATTTATTTACATCCGCCTGCCAGCGCACATCGTGGACCTTGTTCACTCCACCAGCGGGGGGTCAGAGCATCGCATTTGGATTAGCACCCTCTGTCCCATCAGGGAATACATTCCAGGCATCCCGGGAAGGAGAATCTCGCCCCATTTCTTTGAAACACTGGAGCAGGCAAAGGCCTTCATTAAAGAGAAGCGATTGGGACCGGTCTGAGGAGGACCGATGGACACTTTCTATATGAAAGGGGTGGGTTTGTTGAAGATGTTGTAGTATAGTATGTTAACATAGAAAATACAGCACAGAACAGGCCCTTCGGCCCACGATGTTAAGTCTCTTCTTACTTTTTATTTGGAAAAGGTGTGATTGATTGGCTACTTGGAGAGGACGAGGAGTATAGGAAGGATGCTAAGGTCTGGGGAGGACAGGCCAGGAGGATTATGTTTCTGTTGTTTGTTGGTTTTTGGGACAGGGACCTTAGGCGGTGGTCACCTCACTAGTAATAAGGAGTGGCTAGTGAACAGGGGTGGAGTGGGGGGAGGGACTGTTACACATTGGGCCAGTTTTGGCGAGGCACAATGCGTCTCGTTGTTTGTTTGTTTAGCGGGCAGGGGTTAGCTGAGGAGGCAGATAATCTGAAAGCTCGAGGGTGGGGTGGTGGAGATACTGGGTGGGGGGGCGGAGGAGGAGTGCAGTAGAGGGGTGGAAAGTGAAAAGTGGCCGGGGAATTTTCTTTGTCTCATCCTTGGGGTGGGGCCAGTGGCCAGCTTAGAGGGGCCTGGGACCTAGGAATTTGCAACAAAGAGATGATTCATCAAGGTGGTAATGGCTGACTTGAAGGTAGGGAGGGTGGTGAGAGACCCTCGACAAGGTTAGTCATCTGGAATGTACAGGGTCTGGGTGGGCCTGTGAAAAGAGTGAGAATGTTCTCTCATTTAAAGGGCTTGGGGGCCGGTGTGGTGTTTTTACAGGAGACTCACTTGCAGGTGCAGGACCAAACTAGGCCGCTGCAGAAGGCCAGGGTGAGCCAAGTTTTTCACTCAGGCTTTGATAGCAGGGCCCGTGGTGGTGGCGATTTTAATCAATAAATGGGTCCGCTTCCAGATGGAGAAGGTCCTGGCTGATCAGGGGGTCAGTACATAATGGTTGCATGCACACTGCGGGAGAAAGTTGGTAGTCTTAGGAAACGTGTACGCCACAAATTGGGATGATGTAACTTTGATACGGTGATTGTTTACCACAATACAGGATTTGGACACTCACCAACTGATTCTGGGGGGTATTTAAACTGTGTATAAGACCCGAAGTTGGATCATTCCAAGCCAAAGTCATTGACCCCTTCAAGGATAGCAAAGATGCTTGGCACATTCATGGAGGAGAGAGGAGGTATGGACCCGTGGCTGTTTATGCACCTTGGGGGTAAGGAGTTCTTGTTTTTTCCCGCGGTACACAAGGTGTGCTCGAAGATAGATTACTTTGTTATATGTAGGACTCTTCTCTCCGGGGAGAAAAAAGCGGAATATTCGGCAGTGGTCATTTCTGACCATGCTCCGGATTTGGTAATCTAGGGCTGGATTCTCTGCCATCGGGATGCTCCATTTTGCCTGAATCCAGGGGGGTTCCCAACGCTGTGGGGCTGCCCCACAATGAGAGACTCTTTAGAACACTTTAGAACATACAGTACAGAAGGAGGCCATTCAGCCCATTGAGTCTGCACCGACCCACTTAAGCTATCACTTCCACCCTATCCCTGTAACCCAATAACCCCTCCTAACCTTTTTGGTCACTGAGGGCAATTTATTATGGCCAATCCAACTAATCTGCACGTCTTTGGACTGTGGGAGGAAACCAGAGCACCCGGAGGAAACCCACGCAGACACGGGGAGGACGTGCAGACTCCGCACAGACAGTGACCCAGCAGGGAATCGAACCTTGGACCCTGGCGCTGTGAAGCCACAGTGCTATCCACAATGCTACCGTGCTGCCCTCCATTGAGCAGCCGGTGAAACGGAGCATCCCGCCGGGGTGCTGAATCAGAAATCTGGCGCGGCGGGACGGAGAATCCAGGCCCTAGTGTTGGGACTTATGTCCTGGTCTTCGCCCCACTGGTTGCTTGGAGGCGAATCCTGTTGGGTTCAAGGCTGGTGACGCCACCTAGTGCCTCGGAGTTGCAAGGTAGGTTCATGGAATTTTTGCACTTGGGAAGGTCAAATACACCGTGATGGGGTCAATTGAAGAGTTCTACCGGAAATAGCAGCCGTTTATATTACATTTCATTGGTCACTGTTAGCTGTTAGAGGGGAATACAAACTATTGTTTTTATCTTTTGTACTTTTTGTATTTTTTGGTATAAAATGACAAAAGTTTAATGAAAATATATATTTTAATAAAAATACATATTTTTTCAAAGTATCAAGTGGATGGTCATCTCAAGGCTTATCCTAAGCTTCCCCTCATCGCAGAAGCTAGTTTTCAGCTAATTTGGTTCATTCCAAATTATATCACAGATCGCTGAACACAGACTGTGTGATCCCCAACAAAATCCTAGCTGTAGTACTGAGAATATGCTCCAGAACTAGCCGTGGCCCCTAGCCAAGTTGTTCCAATAAAGATACAACTATAGCATTCACCAGACAATGTGGAAAATTACCTAGGTATGTCCCATCCACAGGACAAACCTAATCTGACAAAATTACCGCCTCATCAAGTTTACTCTCAATCATTAATGAAGTGATGTAACATAGCGACAAGAGTAGGTCAGATGTTAGCAGTTCTCTGGGGAGTAATTCACCTTCTGATTCACCAAAGCCTCCCCGTCCGAGACAAGGAAAACACAGGAGTGTGATGGAATAATCTGCACTTGTCTGGATCACTGCAGCTCCTACATATCTTGAGAAACTCAATACCATCCAAGCCAAAGCAGCCTCCTTGATTGTCCCCCACTCCCTCCACCACCAATGCACCCCGGCTGCAGCGTGTAACCCATAATCAAAATTTTTATTCAATACGGAAAATGGTGAGGTCCGAATGCAAAGCCTGGCTGCATACCACTGGTTGCATCCTGTCAATTAGAGTATGTGCCATGATCCCAGCTCTCTGTCTCTTACCACTCAGCCAATTTCTTAACCAGATCAATAATTTGCCTTTAATTCCACAAACATCTGTTTTAGCTAACATGCCGTCTGGAGGTCCATATAAATAATATCCATACACATTCCTCTGTCTAGTACTTCAGTCATTTTTTCAAAAATTCGATCAGGTTTGTCAGGCATGAACTATCTTTTACAAATTCATGCTGCCTCTCTCAACTTGGCTGAAATTTTTAGGATGTTCAGCCACTTTTCTCTCCTTAATTACATGCTTTAAATATCCTGGAAATTTATGTTAAGCTAACTGGTCTACAATTTCCTGATTCCCCTGTCTCACCATCCTTAAATAGTGCACAATTTTCATACGTGGGTCAAGATTACAAGATAATTGAATTTTACAGAGTTCAGCAGGTTTGCTGAGGGTAAAACCAGACCCCGGGCGAGATTCTCCATCCTTCACTTCGCAAGGAGCACACTCATGCTCACCGGATTTTCTGATGGGGAGTGGGGGTGGGCACAATGGGAAACCCCATTGGCCGGTGCCGGGACGGAGGATCCTGCTACCGGCGTGGGCACGCCGCACCCGGAAACACAGGTTTGGCGGGAGTGAGAATCCGCCCCATACTTGAGTTTGTTCCTCATCCCACACCTAGTGATGTATATGACAGACTTGCTTACATCTCTTTCCATAGTTAGTTTTTGCCTGTAACAGGTCACTAACCTGTCGACAGAGGCTATAGCTTAAGGGGCACCGTTCCACATCAAGCACGGCTGACCAGGTGTGTTTCCCACTCTTACCACCTGCCATTGGTGTGCATTGGAAGGATTCCTAAACTGATACTCAACCTCTTTGGTCACACTAATGAACACACCTTCCTGGTGTGGGATCTAAACCCAGAGCTTCTAATTTAGAGACAGGGTCGCTACTCACTGCACTACATATCACGCGTACAAAAGCAAAAAATCTGAAATAAAAACAGAAAATGTTGGAAGTCTCCGCTGATCAGGCAGCATCTGTAGTGAGTGAAACAGAGTTACCATTTAAAGAGTTAACATTCTGGCTGGGATTCTCCGTTGTGTGTACGGCTCGCTACTGCCGCCAGCAAGGATGGAGAATGTGGCGCTCTGCCAAATCTCCATCCACTGCAGCGGGAACGGAGAATCCCACTGACGTGAGGGAGCGGAGAAGTCTCTAACCTTTCATCAGAACTAGGTCACTGACTTGAAACCCTTGCTCTTTCTCCCTCCACAGATGCTGCCAAATGTGCTGAGTATTTCCAGGTAAAGAAAAGAGAAACTACTTTGGATTTTATGAATTAGCCTTCCCATTGTGATGTTCCACCTCCCAGGAGCATTTATTGCAATTTGAGCATGATGAACACTGATAACTTTTAAATACATGCTTTTGTGGGATGAAGCTCCAAGTTGGGATCACAAATGCATCAGAAATAAATATTGGATCATGTCATCCGTGGTTTGGTTCAGTCAAACATAAAATAATAAATCTGCACCATTAAAAGGATTAAATTTTCAAAACTTGGATGTGCTAACAAGTTAATGGCCTTCAGCAGATGTAGCCAAAATACTGCATGAACCTGCACCCCCCTGACAGACCTTGGTGAATGCTTTGAATTGTAATGAGTTGACAGATCGCTCCCATGGGAACCTCAAATGGATAATTCACCCACAGGTTATCTCTTCCACTATTTTATCCTGAATTAATATATCCTGTCGTAGTTCCAATACAAATTCTGGCTTCATGGTGACTGTCATAATATACACTAGTATATCATGGTGCAGACACACACTGATGGACACACAGTGGGACCAATCAACATACACAACACCGCAGCCAATCACCAGTGAGAGCACACGCACTATCAAGACAGGGGGCATCAGAGTTCCCGCTCATTCGAGTAGCAGCTAGCTAGGAGCACAGAGCTCACAGCCTGCAGCACAGACATTCACCATGTGCTGAGTGCATCGACTGGTTAGGACAAGGCAAAGGTCTTTAGTTAAAGCTAGTATCGTATTTACCCACAGTTCAAGTATGTTTAAATAGTTAACCTTTTAATAAAATAGTGTTGCACTACTTCAAGTGTTGGTGACATGTATATGATCCAGAACACCCAACACATCATGATACCAGGCGTGGTTGCATACTAGCACTTCTTAGACCTACCTGCAAGTGATCTGCCTTCCGCCAGCATTCCGTCATCCTGCAACATGGACAACATCAGCCCGCCGCTGCCGCTCCGCATCGCCGGCAACCTCGGGGCCAACTGGAAGATTTTCAAACAGCGCTTCCAGCTCTTCCTCGAAGCCACGGACAGGGAGGGCGCCTCGGACACCAGAAAGATTGCTCTTCTTCTCTCCACGGCCGGGAACCATTCCATCCACATTTTCAACTCTCTCACCTTTGACGGTTCTCCTCAAATTTAAGACGGTTCTCCTCAAATTTGACACTCACTGCAGCGTAGAGGTGAATGAAAGTTTCGAACACTACGTGTTCCCAGCAGCGTTTGCAGGGTAAGGACGAACCTTTCCAATCCTTTCTAACACACCGCCGCATCCTTGCGCAATCTTGCAGCTACAGGCCCACCTCCGACTCCATGATACGCGACCAGATCGTTTTCGGTGTTCAGTCGGACCCCCGACGTCAGCAGCTCCTCAAAGTAAAGCAACTCACCCTAGCCACCGCCATCGAGACCTGTGTCCTACATAAAAATGCCACCAGTCGGTGATCCCATATACAAGTGGCTGAAACGGCACGGCAAAGTCCCCACGAGGCGGAATGGGTCCAAGTGATTGAGCACCTCCAGGGCCTCAGCCTGGATGAGGGCGGCCATTTTGCGCGCCTTTCATGGACTCCCGCGCTTGTACGCACCAAACGAGGGGACGGCGACGTGGAGGAACGTAATGCGCAGGCGGGCACCACGCATGACCGCACCGCGCATGCGCGGTGGCGCAGCGAACATGCTGACGCCACGACGTGCGGCAACTGTGGCTCCGCCCATTTAAAGCGGCAATGCCCCGCAAAATCTCGACAATGCCTACGATGTGGAAGACTTGGCCACTATGCTGCCTGCTGTCGAGCAGCTCAGCCTTCCAATTCATATCGCTTCAGCCAGCCTCGCAGGAATGTTCGGGCAATTCAACTCACGGTCACCGAGTCCGATGCGGACCTCCCACACAGCAGTGACACCGAGGACCCGAAGGCGCCTTTTTGAGTCGGTGTCGTAACGAAAAACAGGCTGTCCCCAAAGCAAAGACACCAGCCGCTGTCGGTATACAGCATCGATCCAGACGATGAGTGGTGTGCCACCCTGATGGTCAACCGGTCCCAAATACGATTCCGCCTGGACACTGGTGCCTCCGCCAATCTCATGGCATGGTCTGCTTTCCAAAGCCTTTGTGTCAAACCAACCATTCTTCCATCGGCCTGCCAGCTATTGGACTACAATGGCAACATCATTCCTGCTACCGGCTCATGCCAACTCAAAGTGACGCACAAGTCACAAAAAGCCATCCTTCCTTTCGAGATTGTGGGCTCCTCGAAGGACTCTCTGCTTGGCGCACAGGCGTGCAAGCTGCTAAACCTCGTTCAAAGAGTTCACTCTCTCTCTCCAGAGGACACGTCTGCCTTCCAGGATGCTGACTTCAGGGCGCAACTCAACGCCATCATTGACCAGCACCGCGACGTCTTCGAAGGCATGGGCACGCTCCCATATACTTACAAGATCCTACTCAAACAGAACGCCACACCTGTGGTGCAAGCACCTCGCAGAGTCCCAGCACCCCTCAAGGACCGCCTCAAGCAGCAGCTGCAGGACCTCCAAGACCAAGGAGTGATCTCCAGAACCAACTGACTGGGTCAGTTCCATGGTGTGTGTAAAGAAGCCTTCCGGTGAGCTCAGAATCTGCATTGATCCAAAGGATCTGAATCGCAACATAATGAGGGAGCATTACCCAATCCCCAAGTGCGAAGAGATCACATGCGAGATGGCTCGCGCCAAGCTCTTCACCAAACTTGACGCCGCGAAAGGTTTCTGACAAATTCAACTCGACAGATCCAGCAGGAAACTGTGTACCTTTAACACCCCTTTTGGCAGATATTGTTCAACAGGATGCCGTTTGGGATCATATCGGCGTCAGAGGTGTTCCACAGGATCATGGAACAAATGATGGAAGTAATTGAAGGTGTTCGTGTCTATGCCGACGACAAAATCATTTGGTCCACCACCCCACAGGAGCACATCAGTCGCCTCCAGCGCGTGTTCAAACGCATACGGGAGCAGGGCCTACGCCTCAACAGAGCCAAATGCTCCTTTGGCCAGATTGAACTCAAATTCCTAGGGGACCACGGGCGAGATTCTCCACTCCCACGCTGGTTGGGAGAATCGTCTAGGCTGCCAAAATTTCCCGGGACACCGGTCCGACGCCCTCCCACGATTCTCCCAAGCGGCGGGAACGGCCCGGTCGAGTTTCGCGGGCCGCAGGCCGGAGAATCGCCGGAGACACACAAAATGGCGAGTAACCGGCACCCCCGCTATTCTCAGGCCCCGATGGGCCGAGTGGCCAGGCCAAAACGGCGGGTTCCCCCCGGCGCCGTCCACACCTGGTCGCTGCCGTCATGAACGGTGCGTGAACGCTGGGGGGGGCGGCCTCCCAGGGGAGGGCGATGGGGGATCCTGCACCGGGGGGTACCTCAAATGTGGGGTAGAACGCGATTGGTGCCCACCGATCGTCGGGCCGTCCTCTCTGAAGGAGGACCTCCTTCCTTCCGCGGCCCCGCAAGATCCGTCAGACATCTTCTTGTGGGGCGGACTTAGAGAGGACGGCAACCACGCATGCGAGGGTTGGCGCCGGCCAACCCGCGCATGCGTGGATGACGCCTGTTATGCGGCGCCGGCTGCGTCATCTATGCGGCGCCGCCTTTACGCGGGCGACAAGGCCTGGCACGTGTAGATGACGCGGCCCCGATCCTGGCCCATTGTCAGGGCCTGAATCGGTCGGGATCGGGGCCGTTTCGCGCCGTCGTGAACCTCAACGGCGTTCACGACGGCGCGGCCACTTCGGCGTGGGAGTGGAGAATCCCGCCCAATATCTCCCAGTTGGGTGTGCGGCTGGATGCGGACAAGGTGGCTGCCATCACAGCCATGAAAAAGCCAGAGGACAAGAAGGCGGTCCTTCGATTTCTGGGCATGGTCAACTTCCTAGGGGAGTTCATCCCTAACCTCGCCTCTCATACCACAGCTCTCAGGAACCTGGTCAGGAAGACGACAGACTTCCAATGGCTTCCGGCCCACGAGCGCGAATGGAGAGAACTTAAAACCAAACTTACCACGGCCCCGGTGTTGGCCTTTTTAGATCCAGCGAAAGAGACAAACATTTCGACCGATGCCAGCCAATCTGGCATTGGGGCAGTGCTCCTGCAATGCGATGAGGCCTCATCATGGGCACCCATTGCATATGCGTCACACGCCATGACCCCCACGGAACAGCGCTAGCCGCAGTTAGAAAAGGAGTGCCTGGGCCTTTTGACCGGTGTCGTCAAGTTTCATGATTATGTGTACGGCCTTCCCCAATTCACCGTCGAGATCGACCATCACCCGCTGGTCAATATAATACAAAAAGACTTGAATGACATGACGCCTCGCCTCCAGCGCATTCTGCTCAAACTCCGGCGCTACGACTTCCAGCTCGTATACACCCCGGGCAAAGACCTGATCATAGCCGACGCTCTGTCCAGGGCAGTCAACACCCCTTGTGACCCAGCGGGATTCGTCTACCAGGTTGGTGCCCATGTGGCCTTCTTGGCCTCCAATCTACCGGCCACGGATGAACGCCTCGTCCAAATTCACCGCAAGACTGCGGTTGACCCCCTGCTACAGCGCGTCATGCGCCACCTAACAGACGGGTGGCTCAAGGACCAATGCCCGCAGTTCTACAACATCAGAGACGATCTGGCGGTAGTCGATGGTGTCCTGAAGCTGGACCGCATCATGATCCCGCACAGCATGCGCCAGCTTGTCTTGGAACAGCTACACGAGGACCATCTTGCCGTGGAGAAGTGCCGCCGACGGGCCCGAGAGGCTGTGTACTGGCCCGGCATCAATGACGACATCGCCAACACAGTGCTCAACTACCCCACCTGTCAACGGTTCCAGCCGGCCCAACCACGTGAGACCCTACAGCCCCTTGAGTTGGTCACGTCCCCTTGGTCCAAGGTCGGCATTGACCTGTTCCACGCGCTGGGCAGGGACTATGTTCTGATTGTAGACTATTTTTCAAACTACCCGGAGGTGGTACGTTTGCACGACACCACATCGTCTGCAGTCATCCGTGCCTGTAAGGACACCTTTGCTCGTCACGGCATCCCACTCACTGTGATGTCGGACAATGGCCCCTGCTTCGCAAGCCAGGAATGGTCCAACTTTGCCAGCAGGTACAACTTTGTGCATGTGACATCCAGTCCCCTGCACTCCCAATCCAATGGCAAAGCAGAAAAGGGCGTCCACATCGTCAAACGGCTCCTCTGCAAGGCTGCCGAAGCAGGATCCGACTTCTACCTCGCCTTGCTGGCCTATCGTTCGGCCCCACTCTCCACGGGCCTGTCGCCAGCCCAGCTGCTCATGGGTCGCACCCTCAGGACCACGGTGCCGTCCATTCACGTCCCAGACCTCGACCACATTCCGGTCCTTCAGCGGATGCAACAGTCTCGTGCACAACACAAGGCGCCGCATGACGCTTGGGCAACTGATCTCCCTGCTCTGGCGCCGGATGACAACGTCCGCATCCAGCTTCCGGAGGGTGGCTGGTCTGCAACTGCTGTGGTTCTTCAGCAGGTGGCTCCCTGCTCGTTCCTGGTTCGTCTACCGGATGGTTCCATTCTGCGGTGTAATCGACATGCCCTTCGTCTCGTTCCGCGCTCGCTACGTGATCCTCTGCCAGTGCCATGCCCTCCTGTTGTCCCTGACCTGGACTATGCGGAGATTCCGGTTACTCTGCATCCTCCTCACTCTGACGCAGTCCAGCCCGCTCCTCAGCCGGTGGCTCCTGACCCACCCTTGAGGCGGTCAACCAGAATTCGTCGCCCACCTCAGAGACTTAATTTGTGAACTTTGTGCACTAATGGACTCTTTGGTCTGTTCTGTTCTTCCGTTTAATCGTTCAAGGGGTTTGAATATAGTGTTCATCTCGTTATTTGTGTGACACACTGTTTTTTCTGCATCAGGCACCTTCCCATGTAAATAGCTTAGTTTTATGTACATAGTCCTGTAAATATTTCGCACACACGTAGTCAGGAACATTCACCACACACTATTTATTGTCACACAGGCACATTTTTTTTATATAAAAGGGGATATGTCATAATATACACCAGTATATCATGGTGCAAACACACACTGATGGACACACAGTGGGACCAATCAACATACACAACACCGCAGCCAATCACCAGTGAGAGCACATGCACTATAAAGACAGGGGGCATCAGAGTTCCCGCTCATTCGAGTAGCAGCTAGCTAGGAGCACAGAGCTCACAGCCTGCAGCACAGACATTCACCATGTGCTGAGTGCATCGACTGGTTAGGACAAGGCAAAGGTCTTTAGTTAAAGCTAGTATCGTATTTACCCACAGTTCAAGTATGTTTAAATAGTTAACCTTTTAATAAAATAGTGTTGCACTACTTCAAGTGTTGGTGACATGTATGTGATCCAGAACACCCAACACATCAGTGACTTGATTCAAATTACAATTATTTTCCTCTTCACAGAACAATAAAATTCTGAATCCCTTTCATCGGTGTAAATTTAGATGAAAAGCATGCATTTGCACACAATCTTTTAGCTCTTTCGTTAAAGTTAGAACTTATTTCTAAAATTAAACATCAATGGGTACAACCTATGGAAGTCTACACTTCAGTTATCAGCAGTGCCTTTTCTGTGAAATATTAACTGCGAGAGAATGCAACAGGTCTGGATCATTTACCCTCCATGTTTCGATTTGATTTGGGTTTCATTATTGTTAAGACCCCTCAAGAGTCTGATCAAAAACAGAACCCAACATGCCGACTAATCCCGTGCATAGCAACAACTTTTGAGAAATCAGTTGTTTTTGGAAAAGCTTCCTACAATCATGTTCAATGTCACATTCCAAGGGCTGGGACAACTCTCGAATTATGTGAACTTCCAATTAGCAAAGTACAATTGATTTTACATTAATGTTAAACAGAACTCAGCTCTTTGGATACCAAATGCTCTGATTAGAGGAATTCAATATTGAGTTTTGTTTTCATGGGAAGGCCTGTGCCAGCCGATAGTGCTTGTTGGATCGAATAATTAAATTACAGACCACATCTGGAGCACAAACGAGGGATGGTGTAATATAAACATTCAGTAAAAGCCATGATTCATTAGGTGAAACTTGAAACCATCTCACAGATTTAAATGATGTTAATTACTGTATATTAAAACAACGCAATGTATTTTTGCAAAGTCCTTGATGCAGGCAAATTATAAGTTCAAGCAATGTTTACACTTCTGTTGCTTTAGTCGCAACCCATTTTATATTATGTATGGTCGTATGGGACTAAATTGTGAGAATAATGGTAAAATTAAATAAATGAATGATATGCAGCTATATGCAATTTGGTAATTCAGTAGCACACTTAAAGCAGGTTTAAGCCCCTCTAAGTCCACCACACTTACATGTTGATGCCTGTGGGAATAACATTATGAGCCTGGCTGCCCATTAACCCAATGGTACAAGACTGCCTGCCCTTCCAGGGAAATGCTTTCTACATCCTGTGGTGTTGGGTGCTCTGAGGTACAGACGAACCAACACGGTTGCGATTGGTACAACGCAGTTTTATTCCAACTAGTTATTTACACATCTGTCTTGGTACTCAGCACGTGGTGACTGTGTGAGTGTCTTGTTAATGAGGTCCTGGCCTTGTCCTGTCTCCAGATGGACTGGCCAGCAGCTGTCATGTTTCTTGTCTTATACTGTGTCTGCTCTTGTCTGTGATTGGCTGTCGTGTTATGTGTGCTAATTGGTCTGTTGGTCTGTCTATCATGATGTGTGTGTTGTGATATGTGTTTGAATATCATGACACATCCCATCCCCTTCAACATTATTACAAAATGGGTCCGTTTTTGAATAAACTTTCCACATTGTCTGTGGTCAGGTTCTATTCGATTCACTCTCTGTTTATTTCTGTATCATCTATCATTACTAATCAGGAACAAAATGATCACTGCAGAGAGTAAATCTTGTAAGATTCGAGTAAAAGAAAGTCGATGTTTATTTTCACGAGCATCGCAATTAAGAAATGAAAGCCAAAGAATACCTTAAAGACGGTGACACAATCAGCAAGATATTAAAGCAGACAGTGACTACAATAAAACAAAGGATCTGGTGGTATCTAGGCAGTGCAAATAACTAAATATAGTAGTGGTTACTGAGCCACGCCTGCAGAAAAATCTGAACTTGGAATTAAATATTGCGGGGTATAATATGTTTTAAAATGGTGGAGAGGAAAAATGAGTGATGTAATTGTGCTTATTGGCAATAACACAATGGTAAAAAGTGATACAGACATCAGAAAAACAGAAATAGAATCCACGTGAATGAGATAAAAAGTAAAAAGTATCAATCGCACTAATAGGGGTAGGCGATAAATAGTAGTCGGGAGGTGGGGAGGAAGAAATATGCAAACAAATCAGAAAAATGAGTAAAAACATAATTATAAAGATGGGAGATTTAAAATACTCTGGCATGAAATGGCCGGAAGAGGACATAAGGGATTGGAGTTCCTACAGGACGTGAGTGCAGCATAAAATACAGAATAGACTAGTTGGACAGAATGGTCTGTTTCCGTGTTGTATATTCGATGTAATCTGTGATATACCAGTATAAATCTAGGCAGTAATTTTGAAAATGCCACTGGAAAGATTTAAAAAACAAATAAATCTAGGTAGGTTTCTCAACTGGAGGTGCACTGAAAATTCATTGAAATAAACAGAATTGATCATAATCGATTTTTTGGGATGAGTAAAATTGCTTTAGTAATGACAGTTGCCCCTACAAAACATAAGTTATGCAGTCGTTGTAATATCACAATTTGAAAGGTAACTTGTATATTATTGCGTAAAGGTAGATTTAATGTAACATTTGAAATGGAACATTTTGTCCGTGTGGAATGGACCATAGCCTCGGAACCTAACTTAAAGAAACAGATTAATAAGAGTCCATTGGCAAATATGAAACTGAAATATATTTTACAGTAATGACCTAGTTAGCCTTCACTAAGACATTGGCCATGAAATTGCTCAACGCGTCCAGTAGTTTCCTGCCATAATGCTAGCAGAGATTCCCTGTGATAGCTGTAAGCATTGCTACACCCAATTATGCTGGGCCACTGGCACATTGCAATAGCCTAATCCACCCCAAACAAAGCCACCAAATGCAAAAAGGCCAGGACTTAAAACCTTGGAATCCGCAGGTTTAGAGTACCCAAATCCTCAACCCCTCAAAAGGCTGATGCACCATCAGAAGGAAAGGTGTACTGACCTTGAGTTCAGCAGTAGTGGGGTATTGATTCAAGATCTGAGTCACAACAAAGAAAGAACTCTCTTACAAATTGCCAGTTTCAACCTCCGTACTATTTATTCTCTTTTTAGGGAGCGGACCAGCTAATCCCACAGGTGGACTTTCTGGCCTGTGGGGCAATTTGCATCAGCAATATACCTGGCTAGGCCACTCTTTGTTGCCTATCCTTAATTGCCCTTGAATTAGGTGGCTAGCTGGGCCATTCAGAGGCAAAAGATTCAGCCCCATTGCGAGGGTCTGGATTCACACGTAGGTCAGACTGGGTAAGAATGGCAGGTTTCCTTCCATAAAGGGCATTAATGAACCAGATGGGTTTTAACAACAATCAATGCTAGTTTCATGTTCAATATTACTGAGCCTAGTTTTTAATTCTAGGTTTTATTAATTGAATTTAAATCCCACCAGCTATTATGATGGGATCTGAACCTGTATCCCCAGAGCATTAGCTTGGGCCTCTGAATTTCTAGTCCAGTGACATTACCGCCACACCACCATCTCCCACTTCAAATTGAAGGGCCACCCACAGTCCCTACATTCTCCAATGAGATCAGTGTTAGAGATCGCTAACTGGCATGATCTCCCTGCTGGTGCTGAGATCTCAGCATAAGGAATGATAGAACTTACACTCGTATAGCATCTCTTCCATCCTCAGGACATTCCAAAATACTGCACAGCTCATCAATTATTTTTGAAGTGTAGTCTCTGCTGTTGTTAAATAAACGCTGCAGCCAATTTGCATGTAAGAAAGTCCCCTGTTCTGCAATTAGATGAGTGACTAGCTAAAGCATTCTGTTTGGTGATGGAAGGAATTATCTGCTTTCCTTCAGAGTAAAACATAAATAGTTTACAGTCATCTGAACAGCCAGACAAAGTCCTGTTTTTTTTTCTCCAGAAAAATGTTACCTCTAACAATGAAACATTTGTTCAGTCCTGAACTAAAGTGTCAGTGTCATTTATCTACTCAGTCGTTTCATCAAGCTTGAATTCATCACCTACAGCCTTAAGTGTACTACCATTGTGTTAAGTTAGTACCAGCAACATAACTTTAACATCGTTCTTTTACAAGATGGAACACTGTTAATTAAAATAAACCCAAGAATATCTTGTTTATCAGTAGCGCCTTTTAGAAAAGTTTTGAAATCCACATGAAAAAGATAATTACAATGAATTGCTTCCATCACTCTGCCAACAAGCCACTCATTTACTGCAATTTAAAGATTTTATATCTACTGTGACAATTGTATTTATATATTTAAGAAGGAACAATGCAAAAGCCACAGCATTCAGATAGTAGAGTATAAAAACAATTTCACAGCATACCATACTGACGTATAATGGCTATGGTAAAATTGGATTTCAACATTCTTAGGTTTCTACCTATTTTGAATAACATCAATCACCACCATAGTAATTCTGGGATAAGAGGTTGAGATACAGCAAAATCACAATGCCACCAATCGCTAGTAAAATGTTAACAATTGACCCTTAATAGACACAATAGTTTGCCCCAACTACAGCAAATATATATTCGTATGAATACATTTTTAAATAGCAAATAAAAATAACTTACCTTGATCATGTGGGGTTTCCTCCACTGTAGTATTCGCAATTAACTTTTCTTCAATAACCAGAGGCTTCTGCTGGTCCTCGCTTTCTACTGGAGTTGGGGAAGCTCTAGTTGATGACGAAACAGTGGAAATTGTTGAATCTTCCACAGCCTTTTCAGCAGGTTTAGTATATGCAAGAGAAGGTTTAAAGGTTGTCGATACCAATTTTGTTTTGGATGATTGTGTGGTGAAATATTCATAATCGATGTCCGGTTGTGACATTTTGCCAATCATATCAACCTCCGAGATACCTGGAGGCTGTGTAACTGATTCACCAATAATGACAGTTTCTTCGGCTGTAGTCTCACCAGGCTCATTTTCATTAATAATTGGAGTTGCACTTGTTTTTAATCGCTTGGGTTTCGCAGAAGTTAACATTTCAGGTTCAGTAATAGAAACACCAATACCAGGTCTAATTTCAGCAGTAGGATTCATGACTGTTGACAACATTTTAGGTGCAGTTGAAGTTATGTTAATCTGTGCTGTGGTGATGGGTACAGTGGTTGCTGTTTTGATATCAGTAGGTCCTACGGTTTGATAGCTTGTTATGTTTTCTTTGTGTATAGCTGTGGTCTCTTCCATGGTGTATGCACCCTCTGTCTTTTCTGCTGATAAGGATGGGGAAGTAAGAACTGATTCATTCTGGAAAGTGGAAATTCCTTGTTCCAATTGAGGTATTTCAGTAATTTTAGACATTTCAGTAATTATTACAGAGCTTACTTTATCAGGACTCCTCTCAACATCATCGGAAGTGGGATATTTTACAGAAATGGTTGTTTCAACCTTAGGGATTAAAGTGGTCGCTTGTATAAAGACAGGGTGGTAGGGTGTTGCTTTCTCTGGTTCATCCTCAACCTTAGTGGGTAATGTTGATGTTGGTGGGGTGGTTGGATGTAATTCAGTGCCTGGACCCAATGCATGAGCGTCAGTGCTCACATGCTCAATGGTAATCTTTTCAACGGTGCTCACTTCTAGTTTTTCTTGGGGGCTTGCCACTGTGGAACCTTCGGTAAGTGACATTGTATTCGAGAGAGTAACTAAGGGCACAACTTTTGTTCCCACATAATCTATATGCATTGGTCCTACTGGGTGAGTTTCATTTACAGGCACCAATTTCTGTGGCATTATCACTGCAGTAATATGACCTTCACTTTTTGATTCTGATGTTTGTATGGTTGCAATCATATCATATGTCAGATTTTTCTCCCCAGTTGCTGTCAATGGCGTCTCAAATGTTATTTTATCATCAAGTACAGTGAAGTGGATTTTTTGACTTTCTTCGATAACTTTTGTTTGAGAACTCAGAACAGTGGTGGTTGTCTCTGGTGCAGTAGAAGGTGTGAACTCATTCTGTGGTAACTGAGTTGCCATATCGACTTTTCTGTCAGGTTCAACAGTGGAAACATCTGGTTCTACTTTAGAGCTTGTAATAGTATGCTCTTTTCCCAAAAGACTTGTGACATATTCTGGTTCATTTTCCTTGTCTGCATCTGTTTGATGACTTACAGAAGCTACCCTATCAATATATTTTGTGTCACTTTCTGATTCTCTAGCTGCATCTGAGACTGTCTGAATTTCCTGGATCAAAGGACCTTCAGTTATGGTTGGTTCTCCAAGTTCACTGGACTCATATGTCCTGCTCCCATGTAAATATTTAGTTATGGGAACCCCTAAGGATAATATAGCAGAAACAGTAGTTTCCTCTATCTGGCCAGGCATTGTCGACTTTGACACTGCCTGAATGGCCTTAGTTTGATGAGTAGTCAAATCTTTGGGGCCTTCACCAATATATTTTGGTGATGAAACTTTCACAGTGCTTTCTGGTGTGCTATGTATATGGTGCAAAGTGGACAGTAAAGTAAATTGTTGAGGTTCTAAGGGGACTGCATGGACTGTTGATCTTTCAATTAACTTAGTTGCCTCAGTATAAATAGCCTGAGTGCCCATGTCTTCAAAACCTTTACTGGACACTATTTCTGAAGAAAAGGGCTCCACTTCCAAACTTGGCTCTGCCTGATATCTTTTACTGGTGTGTGGTAATGAAATGGAAGACTCTTCAAATTCAGCAAAGCTTGCTTTTGTAGGTACAGAGTCAGTTGGTTTTATCGTAGAAAAAGATGGTGGTAAAATAGTTGCTGCTTCGATTTTAATTGTCTCCGACTCAATTGTTATTGCTCTGATAGTCCCTGGGGCTACAACAGTACCAGTTACAGGTGCAACAGTTGATGGACTGATTTCTGGTACTATTGTTTCTGAGGTAAGTTTTTCAAAACGCTTGGCTTCTTTCTCTTCAGTTGTTACGGATTGGATTGTAATGATGCCGATATCTTGTGTGGAGGTACCCACCTCTTTCTTGATGTCCTGCTCTTTCTTCCATTCAAATTTAAGGTCATCAGTTACCACTGGAGTCAAATCTGTTCCAGTATCATGTTTAGCAGACACTGCTTCATGTACCATCGAAACTGGTACCACTGATGACATAATAGATTTCTCATCACCTTTACCTTCTATTTTCTCATAATCTGCAATCTTCACTTCATTCTGCTGTGTCAAAGTTGTTTCATTGATGCTAGCTCCTGTAGTAGTAGCAGTTACACTTATTTTCTCAGGCTCTTTTTCAGGTTCTAGCTTTTGTCCCTCAGCCTCTGAATAAGATATGAAAACACCAGTGATTTGTGTTCCTTCGGTTAGTTGCAGTTTACCAGTGGTTGGCGATGACATGGTTCCCACTGACAACATTGTCCTGTCATCCTCTCCCTCCACTGACTGAGTAATCTCACTCACATGCTCCACTGTTCTTTTTAAGGCGCCAGTTGTTGTCTGTGTTGTGCCACTGGTGGGTTCCTTCTTCTCTTGTTGTCTGCTAGTTTCAGAGTCTTTTTCTGAACTTTCCATTCTCACAGTGCTGGCAGCTATAGATAATTTCAGTTTTTCATCTTCTACCGTTACAATATCCATTTCTGCTAACAACGTGCTTTGTGTGCCAGGTTGAACTTTTTCTTTCTTTTGGGCAGGAGTACTTGTGCTTTGACTTTCTTGTGTGATTGATGGTCTGGAGGAGGCAGTTAAAACCATTATGTCCATTTTCAGATCCTCATCGCGTCCAACTGGAGGTTGCACCCTGTGTTCAGCTGCAGGTATCTCAGTTCTTGTACTATGTTCCATTGATGTTTTTACAGTTGCTTCATCACTAGGCCTTGCTTTAATACTTGGGACCACGCTGTGGTTTTGAGTGACTACATCGTCCCCAAGTTTATCAATATCAATTTTCACAAGATGAATCCCAGTAGTTACGACAGCACTTGTTCTTGGCTCAAAGGCTAAATGGGTCTTCTGACCTCCTTCTTGAAAAGGCTTTGAATCAAGACGCCTGCTTTGATTGTAATCTTCAACAGTGAATGTGACAGGTAGTTGTACCTTCTGAACCGTCAGGTTAGTTGCAGCTTGATGCACTTTTGGGGGGCCTGAAACTATTTGTGGTGTTGGTTTCTTTACAGGCCTACCTGCGAACACATTAAAAAAAAATTTGGAATTTTGTCAGATTGCTTATAACATATCACTTTGGGATGACAGTCAATAATACACAAGACTAACAGTAATAAAACATGACAAAAACCATTATGTTTTCCATTTAGGTCTGCAAATGTATTGTGGAAATTCCTCAGTTGTTGTGGCAAGCTCCCTTGAAATCTTCACCAGAAGCCAAACACAGTGTTGAAGCTGGAATTCCTGTCAGAATGGTGCAGGTGGAAACTCAAGAAGTGCTATTAGTGGCATGGGCACTTAGATACCATGCAAATTTGGTTTCCTCCTCAGATCCACATACTCTGGCGGTGTCAACACTGGAGAGGTACAGTAGCACAGCAGTTATTTTACTGGACTAGTATTCTTGAGACCTGGATTAATGGTCCAGAGACCGAAGTTAAAATCCCACCATGGCAGCTGGGCAATTAAAAATGCATTTAATTAAATAAATCGACTATCGGAAAAAGTAGGAACACAGGAAATAGGAGCAGAAGTAGGTGATTCAGGCCCTTGGGCCTGACCCGTCATTCAACTCGATCATTGCTGACCTTCTACCTCAATGGCATTTTCCAGCATTATCCCCACATCCCTTGATGTGTTCACCATCTAGAAATCTAGCAATCTCCGTCTTGATCATACTCAGTGACTGAGTCTCCCCAGCCCTCTGGGGTAGAGAAGTCCGAAGATTTGCCACCCTCTGAGTGAAGAAATTCCTCCTCATCTCAGTCCTAATCTCAGTCTTATTCTAAGATTGATCCCCAACCAGAGGAAACATTCTGACTGCATCTGTCTTGTTGAGCCCTGTAAAAAAAATGTATGTTTCAATGAGCTCTCATTCTTCTAAACTCTAGAGAATACAGGCCCAGCCTCCTCAATCTCTTCTCACAGGGCAATCTCGCCATTCCAGGGATCAGTCCGGTGCATCTTTATTACACTTCTTCGGTAGTAAGGTTTTTGTCTCCGGAGACAAAATCTATGTACAATACTCCAGGTGCACTCTCATCAAGGCACAATTGCAGTAAGATATCTTTATTTATATGGGTGGCACGGTAGCACAGCGGCTAGCACTGTTGCTTCACATCTCCAGGGTCCCAGGTTCAATTCCCGGCTTGGGTCACTGTCTGTGCAGAGTCTGCACGTTTTCCCCATGTCTGTGTGGGTTTCTCCGGGTGCTCCGGTTTCCTCCCACAGTCCAAAGATGTGCAGGTTAGGTAGATTGGTCATGCTAAATTGCCCTTAGCGTCCAAAAAGGTTAGGTGGGGTTACTGGGACAGGCTGGAGGTGTGGGCTTAAGTAGGGAGCAGTTTCCAAGGGCTGGCGACGACTTAATGGACCAAATGGCCTCCTTCTGCACTGTAAATTCTATGATTCCTGAACTAAGATCCTTTTGCCGTAATGGCCAGAATAATTTGCCTTTCTAATGACTTGCTGCACCTGCATGGTAACTTTCAGTGACTCATGAATAAGGACATCCAGGTCCCTTTGGTCATGAATTCGTCCCAATCTCTCACCATTTACAAAATAGTCTGCATTTCTGTTTTTCCTGCCAAAGTGGATAATTTCACATTTTCCACACTATGTTCCAACTGCTATGTTCCTGCCCATTCACATAGCTTGTCTAAATTCCCTTGAAGCCTCTTTGCATCCTCCTCACAACTCATATTCCCACCTGGTTTTGTGACATCAACAAACTTTGAAACGTCACATTTGGTCACCACATCAAAATTAAGATTGTGAATAACTGAGGGTGAAGCACTGATACTTGCACTACCACACTAATCGCAACCTGGTGACCCATTTATTTCTTTGCCCTGTTTTATGTTTGTTAACCAATTCTCAATCCATCCAAATATTACACCCCATCCCATGCGCTCTAACCTTGCTGCAGTACCGAGAAACACTCTGCTATTCAACGGCAAATTGCCATTTGCTGGCCTCTGGAGGTTTCTCCCCACCGAGGCCATACTTGAATAATTTCCTGCTGGCCAGCCCAGCAGGAAAGGACCCCTCAGATCGAGGGCACCATTTTGTCTTGCTTTTCCAATCTCCCCCCCACCTTTGCTTTCAGCACCCCCCTCCCCCCATTTTCAACCCCCACCCCAACGTTGGGGAGACAACCGGGAATACTCCCTCATCCCGCCTCCATCTGTAAGGCCCCCTGTGCTTGATACCTGGCAGTGCCAACTTGACACCCAGGCATCCTGGCACTGCCACCCTGGCATCCTGAAATTGTCCCTGCCAGCCTGCAGTGCAAGGGGGTCTCTAATCGCCGAGGAGACCCCCAGATACCATTACAACTGGTCAATATTTGTGGTGAGGTCTCCCAGGCGTGGCTTTTAGGTCCCAGGCGCAGCCGCAGAGAAACTCCCTTTCAATGCACCGATTTATTTCCGTTGAACCGTGCCGCAGTCTCCCAATCTATTGCAGCCAACTTGCCCCTTACACCTTTGTACTTTCCTTTGTTTAGGTTCAAACCCTTAATTTTGCATTGAACTACTTCACTTTCAAATGTTATGTAAACTTCTTTCATATTATGGTTACTATTCCCTAAAGACTCCTTTACAATAAGATTATTAATTAGTCGTTTCTCATCGCATAATACTAGATCTAAAATAGCCTACTCTCTAGCTGACCCTCAACAAACTATTCCAGAATCTCACCTTGTATACACTCCAGAAATTCATCCTCCACAGCATTAATACTAATTTGGTTTACCCAGTCTATATGTAGATTGAGGTCCCCCACGATTACTGTAATATCCTTGTTATGTGCACCTCCAATTTCCTGATTTATATCATACCCTTCATTATCACTACCGTTGGTTATCCTGTAAATAACTCCCATCAATGTTTGCTGCTCCTTGCTGTTGCTTAGCTCAACCCATGCTGGTCTGCATCTTGATCTTCCAATTTACGATCCTCTCTTACTAATGTACTGATGTTGTTCTTTGTTAATGGCACTCCCTCACCTCCTTATCCTTTTTGCCTATCCTGCCTAAATGTTGAATACCCTTGAACAATCAGTTCCCAACTTTGATCACCTTGCAGGCATTTCTCCATAATGGCAATTAGATCATATTCATCCACATCGATTTAAGCCATTAATTTACCCACCTTGTTGCAAATGTTGTGTGCATTCAGACAGAGTGCCTTTAATTTTGCCTTTTTTAACATTTCTTTTCATATTGTGACCCAATTTGATGCAGACCTTTGTTTCAGCTGCCTTCCAATTTGGCTTACTACTTCCCATCACTACCAGCTTTGTTTCTCTCCAATCTGAATTCCCTTTCTGGTCTCCATCCTCCTGCCAAGCTAGTTTAAACCGTTTCCAACAGCACTAGCAAATTTCCCAGAGAGGATATTGGTCCTGCTCCTATTAAGGTTTAACCCCTTTGCATTGTACAGGCCCAAAATGTTCAAGAGCTATTCCCAGTGACTCAGAAATCTAAAGCCCTACCTCCTGCACCATCTCTCCAGTCACACTTTCATTTGCTCTATCTTCCTGTCTCCATACTCACCAGCACATGGTACTGGGAATAATCCTGAGATTACTGCCTTTGAAGCAGTCCTGCTTTTTAATCTCCTTCCTAGGTCTCTAAAATCTGTTTTAAGGGCCTCATCCATCTTTCTACCTATGTCGTTGGTACCGATGTGGGCCGTGACTTCTGGCTGTTCACCCACCTCCATAAGAATATCCTGCAGCTGCTCAGTGACATCCTTGATCCCGGCACGAGGGAGACAATCTGGAGTTACCTCTGCAGCCACAGAAATGCCTGTCTGCTCTCCTAAATATTGACTCCACATCCACAGCAATGTGGGGAGGGTGGGGTTGACTCACTAAAATGGTTTAGCTAGCCACTTAGTTAGACAAGAGTTGGCCATAAACGCTGACCTTGCTAACAATGCCCACATTCAGTGAGTTAATAGAAACAAGAGGGTGATCCCATTTCAATTGCTGGGGTAATGTGGCAATTTAGGCCCCGAAGTGTTGCTAAATTTTTCTCCTAATTCTGAATATACATCTGAAATTCCTAAATTAAAATGAGACTATGATAGGCCCTAGGTAAATATGTTGCCTGCCAGAAGAAATCCAGGGGTTGGGTTGTCCGTTTCACAGACTATGTCCCCACGCCGTCAAAAGGCCACAGATTCACAGCGTTGCAGGGGCTAGCAGGCAGTTGTTGTGGAGCTCGCAGCTCCCGCTGCCGAGATGGCTCCCCGCACTTCCGGGTCAGAGCCGCGAATGCACACGCCTCCAGCGTGCTCCATGGCGGACTCAGACGGCAGACCTGGAACGTGGAAATAGTGTCCCATATCGACCGCGCGCCCGACCTGGACCGCCCGCTCAAAAATACCCCAGTCCCAAATGAGACCCACTCCCCCCCACTGTCCTCCAATCGGCCCACCCCCGACTATGGCGACCGCAGCCGAGTCTGCAGCCGCCTCGCGATAATCCCGAACGACAGAACTGTGAGTGCTCCATGCCATCGGGAATTCAGGGGCGGAGAATAGCGGGGAGGGCCTCTGGCAATGGTCTCGGGTGGTGGATAATCGGCACGGCGTACTCCCCGAGTACACCGCATTTCGGGGAGGGGGGGGCAGAATCGCTGAACCGGCGCCAGCCCCGATTTCATGTGCGAAACTCTGCCCGTCGCCGAATGTGATTTTGGCGTCAAGGTGCGGAGAATCCAGCCCAAGGACTTCCAACAACAGTCTATCATATCAGGGAGAAGAAAAGGAAATGTATCTGTTCTATTCATGGTACAGATTTCTGCTTATTAGCCAATTAGAGGTCAGCAAGCAAGGATATAAAACCAAGAAGGCCCAAGGACTCCCAACTGTCTATTAAACAAAAATATGGTTTCCATTACACGTAGACAGTTTGCTGCAAAGTTTCACCAGCACATTGCGAATAATCAAAATGAATTTGCCTCCCAAATTATTTTCGAATCTGTTAAAGCTTAATTTTTCTCTTTACCTTTTAATAACCTCCATTTAGAATCAGTCTGCAAGCAAAGGAGTTCATTTAGGAGCACTGCAATCCTGAATATAACTTGCTTATTATTTTTAGGTGCTTGGCAACCAGGAAGAGAGGAATCCATTCTAATAACCTAGGTCGTCGTCACACTAAAAGGTTGGCTAATAGACAGCAGCAAGGCAAAAGGAACAAATTTTTAACTTATTTTTATCCAGAAGGAATAAGATTTTGTGAGCTGGGGTTATTTTGAAACGTGCTTCAGAATGTAATTTTTGGTTGAATAATTGTAAATCTTTACAGCACTACAGTGAGACTTTAACAGCTCTGAGAGTATAGTGAAGTAAATTTTGCCTTCATGTGTTTCATATAAAAGCATGGAGAGGAATGACACGTGAACATTCCCTTAATGATAATGAATAGTTCTCGTTTTTAGAAATACTTTAAAACGTACACAAGACCAAGAGTTAGTTGGCTTGTTTGCATTCATATTTAAACCAACCATTTCCTGACTTTTTAGACTGGCTACAAATCCACTAAAAACCATAATTCAAGTCAGACAAAGCTGCTTTTGGCACAGAATAGCAACTCATGATCAAGCACAAGTCAAAACGAATCATTTGTCACAAAAAATAAACATTTTTGCATCACCTCAGAATAATATTGTATATTTTCATAATATTACACTTTGTAGGCGTTAAATTAAGATGGTTGCTTTTTAATTTTCTTCTAATAATTTAGCCCGAATGTGTGAAAAACTCCTAACTTAAAAAAGCTGGTTTAGCTCAGTAGGCTAGACAGCTGGTTTGTGAGGCAGAACAAGACCAGCAGCTTGGGTTCAGTTCCCATGCCAGCTGAGAATTCTGAACTCTCAATACATGTGGCGACTAGGGGCTTTCCACAGTAACTTCATTGCAGTGTTAATGTTAGCCTACTTGTGACAATAAAGATTATTTATTTATTTAACCTGAAATGAAGGAGGAGGCATGTTTTGAAGGCTAAGTGGGCTTTCAGGTAACCACAGTCTCAGCAGGATTGCACAATTATTTGAAGCATTTGGTGAGATCTATCGGCAGCGTTAAGCCCGAAAGGCGGCGCGGCTCAACGCGACCGGTACATGTCGGGTGATCCCTCTTCTAGGATCTACCCGGCTCGCCATACCTCACGGGATCTAACAGGAGACGTCGCAAATCTGCATATTAGAGTGACAGCTAGTCTAACTCTAATATGCACTCTCATGATCTACCCAAGGCATGGGATCTACTGCCCTTACCTTGGAGATTGTGGACAAGCGTTATTCAGTGCTGGTCTCTCCAAATGAGGACCAGACGGAACAACACTCGTGGGGGTCTCCCAGGGGATTGGAGGCCCCTAGGTGCGTGCCCTCTGGGCAGGGTGGCACCCTGGCACTGCTTGTGCCAGCCTTGAACCTTGGCACCGTCAGCCTGGCACCTTGGCAGTGCCAGCTTAGCACTGCCCAGGTGACATTTCCATCTGGCATGGGGCACTGCCAAGTGCTAGGCTAGCAATGTCAGGGTGCCAGGCTGGCAATGTCAGGATGCCAGGCTGGCATGCTTTTCCGCAACTGGGATCAGACCTGGGGTGCCTGAAGACCCTCCTTACCTGTGTGCTGGGGCTTGGGAGAGGGGTTGGGGCCACATCAGGGCTCGTGATATCGGGGCCATTTAAAAATGGTATCCCGATCTCTCCCTTCACTGAGGAGTTCCGGCGAGCGGAACTCCTCTGTTCAAAAAATGGGACTAAGTGTGGCCTCGGCCGTGCGGTCCCCGCTAAGGTACCCACCTACCCGAGTGGCTGTTCGATAGCGTGGTGTTACTCGGCACTCCGAATGCCGGTAAACACCCGGCTAATCACGGGCTATGGGATTCTGTTCCTGTTCGGGTAGATCGCGCCCCTAGATACAAAAGCACACCAATAAGATAGAGGCTTTCCAGTTTCAAGCATGCTGCATTTAAGCTTTTTTCCCCACATCTCATTCAGATCAGGAATGCCAATTGACTTATTAAGTACCAATATGCAATAGGAAAAATTACAATAAGCTAATATGACTAACTTTATACCAGATGTATAAAGTTGCTTGTCTGCTCATCCAAGTTGATCATCTCAAATTATTCTGAAAAACATCGCAGCCAATGGAAACACTTCAACATAGTTTTACATAGTTCAAAATGGTCTTTCTAACCAAAGCTTTGGAGTAACACAATCTGGACTTTTGCTGTTCAGGGACTTTTACAGTTGAAATATTGGATCATATAAAAATTTCAAATACCCACCGTTATGATTTATTGAAAACCTTCTGAAAGATGTCTGCTCCTGCACTCTGAACCTTTGTCCTTTCCTCACTGCAAATACCAGTTCTCACTGGCAGCAACTGATCTTTGAATTCTTGTGGCTATTTTCACCTTGAGGCATGCTTGGTGCTCACACTATTTGCCTAAAATAAGCTGCACCTTTCTCAATGAGTCTCACCATCAGAAAAAATATAACTTCCCTAAAATTAAAGGTAGGCCTTTGATCCATTTTCAGAGCATGGAGGGAGAAATATTGTGTTGGAGTGCAAGTTTCTGAGCTGCATTGAACAGTTGGGAAGACGACCACCTTGTACATGAGAATCTTGGTGTCAGCACGAATGTCGTGGTCATCAAAGACTCTCGTCCTTAGGTGTCTGGAATGGGCGCTCGCTGGTTGGATACCATGTTGGATCTCCATATCGATGCCAGCCTTAGATGAGAGGTGGCTCCCCAGGTAGGGGAAATGTTCCACATTTGGTGGCGTTGCTCTATTGATCTTGATGGAGCGAAAGGTCTTGCTCTGGGGTGGGTTGGTAAAGGACTTGAGTTGTCTTGAGATTGAGGTTGAGACCGATTATTCAGTATGCTTCTGCGAAGGTTTCAAGCATGGCTTGGAGATTCTCTTCTGTGAGAGTGGAGTTACCAATTTCATCCACTTACTGAAGTTCCACAAGCAATATCAGTGCCGTTTTCTTCTTCGATTTCGACCGGTTTAGGTCCACTGGGAAGCTTGATCTTGACAATGTGAAGGATGGGGGCGATGAAGATGGAGAAAAGGGTGGGGATGCTGACACATCCCCGCTTGACTCCAGTCTTGACTTCAAAGCTTTCTGTCTTATTTCCATCAGTGAGGACTAGGCGCATTTTTATGGCCTCGTTGCGCCGACTTGGTGTCAGGATGAGGCCTTTGAATTCTCACGAGAGGCCTCTAGTGAGATTTATGATGCTCATAGCCTCTATAGATTTAACGGAATCTCGTGAGGCATCATGATCTGGATCTCGCCCTCACTGGCATGATCCAGATCAGAATATTCAAATGAGACATTCTCATTCAAAAATGCGTTCATGAGATTCTCCTGGTGCCAGGGACCTAACAATCATATCTGGGAGACCTCGCCAGGGCACCGTTTAGTACTGATTTCCACAAACATGGACCAATCATAATGGGGGGGGGGGGGGGGGGGGGGGGTGTCTCTCAGTCCATTAGAGACCACCAAATGCTCGGGGACTTGGGAAAGGGGGCACCCTGGAAATCCCTCTGACACCCGTGCACCTTAGCACTGCCAGCCTGGTACTCGGGCTGAAAGGGCAGACAAAATGGCACCCCGATCTTACAGGAGCCTTTCCTGTTGGGCATGCCATCAGGAAATGACTCTACGGGCGGCCTCAGCAAAGATTAACTTCCTGGGGCCAAAAGAAACAGAAAAGTGCCGTTAAATAGTGGGGTGTTTCTTGGTGCTGCAGCTGCCGAGAAAGACCCCGCTAAACGCGCGCAAAACAGGGCATAGATTTTGTTTCCCGTTGAATTGTGCCTGACTGTCACGGACATCTTGTCGAGGAGTCAGAGGATGTTATGAATTTCTCAGGACAGCCAGCCTTTGGCAGGGTCTTCCATCACACTTCCAAATTGACTGAGTCAACAGTCTTGGTCAGATCGAAGAAGACCATGTAGGGCTGCTGGCATTCCTCTTGAATTTGCCGAGCAATGAACATCATGTCTGCTGTTCCACAGTTTGGTCAGAAGCCACACTGGCTTTCCAGAACGATTTCTTCAGAGACTCAGAGATGGCAGCTAGTAAATTTTTGGGCGATGATCTTCACAGTGTTGGAGAGTGAGGAGGGCTTGGCTTCTTTGGACTCTTCATTGGCATCAAGGGTTGCGGCATAGGCACTCACGACCATTGCCTTCTGGTTCTTGGGAAGTTGTAGACGGAGGATCATGAGGCGCTTGTTAATGCTGACAGGGAACTCCAAATGTCGGTTGATGAGTTCATTCTTGATGATGAACCCGGTTCCATGTGTCCTGGGCTGATCCTTGGGTTTTCTTCTCCAGACGAAGGCATAACCACCGCAATCTTCCCTCAGCTGCCCCTCGCCTGCTCTTCAGGTCTCTTGCAGGGCAACAAAGTCAATGTTGAAGTACCTGAGTTCACGGGCAACAATGGCAGTTCCCCACTCTGGTCGATTGTTTTGCTTGAAATCGATGATGGTTCGTACATTCCACGTTACAAAATTGAGTTTAGCTTGGATTCTCTTTCATTTTTTGATATAAATTGAGAATACCCAATTCATTTTTTCCAATTAAGGGGCAATTTAGCGTGGCCAATCCACTTACCCTGCACATGTTTTTGTGTTGTGGGGTGAGACCCACACAGACATGGGGAGAATGTGCAAACTCCACATGGACTGTGACCCAGGGCCGCGATCGAACCTGGGACCTCAGAGCCGTGAGGCAGCAGTGCTAACCACTAAGCCACCGTATTGCCCTAGCTTTGATTTTCTGACGGCAGGTGGATCAGCCTCCTGGATGTGGTTTTCCAGCCAGGTTGGGGGATGGAACAGATTATTATTAGGGCACCTTTTCTAGCCCTTTCCCCATGCAGGGTGAGCAGAGTGGATCCTGAAAAGAGTTGCTCAGTCGTGAAGAAAGCTGCTGAAACGCTCTCCAGTTCCTATTCCAAGAGTAAGGTGACTGAATCAAACTCCACTGCCTACGTGCCGGTCAGAAGCTAGGACATCCAGAACTCATGGTCCTGTCCCCGTCACTTCCCACCAATCGCTGCAGGCTTGATTATTTTTTGGGGGGGGGGATGTTGGTTTCCTCCAGGTAGACACCTGGGGTGAAATTCTCCCGAAACGGCGCGATGTCCGCCGACTGGCGCCCAAAACTGCGCCAATCAGACGGGCATCGCGCTGCCCCAAAGCATCTTTGGGGGCCGAGCCCCAACATTGAGGGGCTAGGCCGACGCCGGAGGAATTTCCGCCCCGCCAGCTGGCGGAAACGGCCTTTGTTGCCCCGCCAGCTGGCGCGGAAATGACATGTCGGGGCGGCGCATGCACGGGAGCGTCAGCGGCCGCTGAAAGTTTCCCACGCATGCGCAGTGGAGGGAGTCTCTTCCGCCTCCGCCATGGTGGAGACCGTGGCGGAGGCGGAAGGGAAAGAGTGCCCCCATGGTACAGGCCCGCCCGCGGATCGGTGGGCTCCGATCGCGGGCCAGCCCACCGTGGGGGCACCCCCTGGGGTCAGATCGCCCCGTGCCCCCCCAGGACTCCGGAGCCCGCCCACGCCGCCTTGTCCCGCCGGTAAGGTAGATGGTTTAATTTACGCCGGCGGGACAGGCAATTTATCGGCGGGACTTCGGCCCATCCGGGCCGGAGAATCGAGAGGGGGGCCCGCCAACCGGTGCGGCGCGATTCCCGCTCCCGCCGAATCTCCGGTGCCGGAGACTTCGGCAACCGGCGGGGGCGGGATTCACGGCAGCCCCCGGCGATTCTCCGACCCAGCGGGGGGTCGGAGAATGACGCCCCAGGTGCGGGACATGAACGCGGGTTTTGCACATCAGTAGACACATGGCCCTTGACAGTGGCCAGGGAACCTCGAAAACTGGGGATCTCCCTGCTGCTTCAGTCATTGCAGCTGTTGATTACCATACGAGTATCTTCTGCCTGATCCGCCTTTGAGGACTTGTTTTGGATTTCACTTTGTCTGGTTCTTCCGCTCCGACCTAACCATCATTGGTTACCCTGCTAGGAGTTTAAAATTCCCGATGGCATTGCTCTCAGGATCAACGGAATGTTCAAGCCTCTCCACCACGGCAAGGTAGCAATCCAAGGAAAGGAATTTTCTTACTCACTATTGTGGTCTCTCCCGTACTCAAATTCACCATTGAATTGCTAGTCTAGGGCAGCATGGTGGCGCAGTGAGTTAGCCCTGCTGCCTCACGCCGCCGAGGTCCCAGGTTCGATCCCGGCTCTGGGTCACTGTCCGTGTGGAGTTTGCACATTTTCCCTGTGTTTGCGTGGGTTTCGCCCCCACAACCCAAAGATGTGCAGGCTAGGTGGATTGGCCACGCTAAATTGCCCCTTAATTGGAAAAAATGAATTTGGTACTTTAAATTTATTTTTAAATAAAAGAAATGGGGCAATCTAATGAGCTCCCTTTCACCGAATTGCTGGTTGGATAAATCTGCCCATGGGTTCCCGACCATTGACTGACACAAGCATATTGTAACCAGTCAATATACATGTTGGGTTTCCTACAGCCCCACACAATGCAAGATTGGCTCGAAAGGCAATTTCGTGAATAGGGCCTGAGCCATTTGCTCACCATGCAAGCTTGACATCGAAATAGCTATCCTGGACAATAAAGCCCACACCAATCAGATTATTGCTCGTTGTGTGTGTACTGTGCATTAGAACAATGAGCCTAAGGCCTCTAATTTCAGACCTGATTCATGCCCAATATCTCAAAAATTTGAACAACAGATGAAGCTAGCCATTTCAGACTGCTACTATGCAATAACAGCACGAGCGGTGTTTTCCATTAACAGGATGCTACCACAAAAACAAATACATGGATTTTGAATTTCAACGCCGGTGCGATGCCAGATATGCAAGTCATAAGTCCTAATGATTGGCAGCAGATCATATTAAACAGGACATCCCTTCAGCTATTCACAGTAGGCAGAGTACTGATCGTACACAACCAACCCGTGCTTGCAAAACTTCCAAGTGTGCTAAAAATTACACGAACAACGAATTTATGTGATCATTCAAGTTTGTAATGTAGCTCACGTACCATTGTCAGAAGCTACATATGTTCATATGGTCAATTGATAGTACAAAACTTGAGAAATGCTGAAAAAAGAGATGTATTGTCAAAGCTTTTCGCCTTGCACTGATCAGGATAGATTTGCAAAAATGCCAAATTTCAAAGGGAACAACAATTTATACTGCATGAAAAGAGGGTGCTGATGATTAGCAAATGGACTCTAATTGGCAGCAATAGTGGCCTCTCCTCTGCAGGTAAAATGAATATTTCCAGGTATTGCACCTTTTTTGTATATACAAAAGCATTGGGGCCATTACCTCCATGGTGCATTCGCCATGGCAACAGCTCTGCCAAATAGGGCCTACTTGTTAATCAATCAGTACCCTATTCCCATGCATTTCAAATCATTGTTCGCTTTGAGATTTGGTATTCTTGCATCTGTCCTGATGAGTGCATGATGAAAAGCATTGACAGCATGTTTCTTTTTTCAAAGAAACACAAGTTATTTACTACCAAATGACTAAATGTCTCTGACTGGTTTAATGTAAATGTGATAAAATTAATACAAAAGGTCTACCAAGGTTTATAAAGCTAGGATAGGAAGTTGCAGCCAATCATCTTAAATATTTAATTTTCCAGGTCAAATATTTCATTACACAGGTCATACATCAAAGAGTTATTTTTAAAAAGGAAAAAGGTTTTATGTACATGGTGAAGCAGTTTATTCCAATTATCTGTCAAGCGTACATTTGGTTTGCCATTGAGATGCTGCGCATAATCGGCCTCTACACAGCATCATCAACGTAGTGCAGCTTAGAGTCCTCGGGTGTGAAGTCCCCAGAGAACCCAAGCAGAAAGTCTGAGCTCATTTCCAAGGAGCAAGTAGTCTGGGAACTTTTTAAACTTTCATTTTGTTTTGTTTTTACTATGAGCACAGAGCCAACAGGGAAAATCTGCTCGCATTAACTGCAATCAGATGTGAGTGAGCAAACCAGTTCTGGGGGCCATCTTCCAACCCTATGCTGCAATCTAGATGGTTGGAAAATCCTGCGCCGCTCGTGTCTGAATTTCCAGTGTGTGCTCTCAGGGGCAAGGTCCCCTGCTAGGATTGTGAAGGTATAAATTTAACCTTAGTATATCTGCTTTCAATTATTCTGAACTCCGCTTTACCAGGAATGAAGAAAGAGCGATCATTTTCTGAGGGTCTGCCTACCTGAAATCAATTGAATACCTCGTCCACATAATTTTACATGCACTATCACAATATCCTAAAAGTGACTGTCAGGTTAAACCTTCCAAATCAGTTATGAACAAGTCAGTAATCTCAGTAATGGACTGGGTGGAGTCAAATGTCCTCAGTATTTCCACTCGATTTCTGCTGTACTTTGCGCAGAAGCCCTGCTGAATCACCTAGAAAATGGTTATGAATCAGATATGCTGTAGCCTGACCAGAGCTGGGAAATCCTAAGTCGCTGTGTATGGGACAGAGCCTCAATTTAACATTCACAAGGAGCGTCAATGTCAGATGGAATAGGGATTCCCCTTGCTGAGAGTTCCTAATTCCCAAGACAGATAAGAGGCCTGGCATGAAAGCATTTGAAGTGGGGGATTGGGGGGGGGGGGGGAGCCCAGGCAAGGCTTTTCCCTTCTAAGCAGAAGTAGGTTTTAGGGTCATCCCACCGCACCCTGCCTCAACAGCAGTGCTGCGTGCAGACTGCAGGGGGTGCCAGTCAGCACAGGAGCATGTGACAGAATGGGGAAGGATGGCACACAAGATGCAACCATGGTAACATGACAGCTGTCAGCTTCATGCAAATAATGTGCCTCCACTAACCACACAAACATTGGCAGGCTCTTTGCTGGGGCAGGGGACCTCCATAACAAATTCTGGGGGGGACTGCATTTTTAATTATTTTGCAGTATGTTTACTCTGCACTCAAATTTCCACATTCCTTAGAGGTACAATGATTTGGACAAGATATCTTACTGCAGGGCAGGGTGGAATAGGTAACTTTAAAACACATTCATGAATGGATTATGAAACAACTTGAAGATGGCACATTGAGTCCATGAGATAAATATCCCTAAAATTAGAGTATGGGGACATTCAGAGTGTGTGCAGTGCACAGCTGTAAAGTCCAGGTTTGTTATGACGATTGCCTATAACTGCTTTTCCTGCAGGGTTTTAACTTATTACACGGAGGCCACGTAAATCGCTTTTCTCTGTGTGCTTAGTAGGTCAATCTCCAACTTCTGCTGATTATTCCCAGATACAGCTGCTTTTCATTATTATAACCTCCCCCGCCCGCAGCAGCACCAACCCCTCCTCCTCCTCCCCCCACCCCCCTCCCTACACCCGCCACCACCCTTGTCTTGTATCCTCAGTGGTATCTTCTAGTAGCAGTCAGTGACGTAAGATGTGAGACAGATTTTCCCAATAAAAAAACCATGAATCTATTAACTCTCCACATCCAATTATCTCACCAACATCTGTTTACATGAAAAGCTTTTTTGTATTTTTCTTAAACTTTTCATTGATCAAACTGGGGCAGGGACATTTTGAAAGAAGCACTGTCAGCTTATATATAAAAACTGTGTGCACTTTTCTCACAAATTCAGTAAGAAACAAACACACTATGAGCTCTGTCTCGCCCGAATTAAAAGTAAGTTCCTGATCTAATCTAGAGTAACCGGAAAGTATTAAACATGATGTGCAATGTATGTGGGTATATTTTATGTTAAGAATCCAGCCGTCACCCTTCCTCTCCTGACTCGGGTACAGTTCCAATAGTATTGGTGCATTGCCTAACTCGTCACACTTTTCACATGGATGCCAGCAAACTATTTCACTGCGTGGAGGCACAACAAACAAACTCAATTCTGCCGTACACAACACCCATTCACAAACACTCCCAACAAGTATTGTCAAAGGATAATGGTCAGGAGCCGGACACCTGACTATTTTCCATCCCATCTCACCACACCCCACACACAATTAGTCAATAAGACACAAACCAGTAATCAACTCCGGGACACTCCTGTTCCTTCTGGTTCATTATGGCCTTATCAATGTGAAAAGAGTTAAACATTTTCAAATGAAATTGGAGGTTTATATGAGGTAGACAAGGAAAATCTGTCCTCGATAGCTTTTGGTACAAGGACAGGGCACATATACTTAGCCTCTGGGCAAGAGATGCAGAGGGAATGGGTGGGATTCTCCGATCCCGTGGGGCGCGAATCCCGCGATGCCGAGCTGCCGAATCTCTGGTCACCGGAGTATTGGCGGCAATGGTACCGGTGCAGAGGGCAGCATGGTGGCGCAGTGGGTTAGCCCTACAACCTCACGGCACTGAGGTCCCAGGTTCGATCCCGGCTCTGGGTCACTGTCTGTGTGGAGTTTGCACATTCTCCCCGTGTTTGTGTGGGTTTCGCCCCCACAACCCAAAGATGTGCAGGCTAGGTGGATTGGCCACGTTAAATTGCCCCTTAATTGTAAAAAATTAATTGGGTACACTATATTCTTGTTTTTTTTAATTGGTACCGGTGCAGTCGCCGCGGCGCTGGTAAGGGGCCTCGAAACACACACCCACCCACCCCCCCCCCCCCCCCCCCCCCGCCGATTCTCCGTGCTCGACGGGCCGAGTGCCTGGCGAGTTCGACCGAGCACCGCCGGCGTCGTTCGCGTGTGGTCCTATCCGGCGGGATCTCGCCGTTCTGGCTGCGGGGGCTGTCCTGGTGGGGGGGGGGGGTGATCCGACTCCGGGGGGGGCCTCCACGGTGGCCAGGCCCGCGAGCGGGCGCTACCGATCGGCGGGCAGGCTAATTCCGGGGGTGGCCTATGTTCCTCCATGCCAGGCCCCTGTAGGGCTCCGCCATGTTGCGTGGGGGCCGGCGCGGAGATGGCAATCCACACGCATTCGCGGACCCGCGCCGCCCATGCTGGGGCCCGTATCAGCAGCTGGAGCTGCGTGAAGCGCTCCAGTGCCGTGCTGGCCCCCTGTGGGTTGGGGGATCGTTGCTCCTAGCAGCCAGATGACCCGTCGTAAAACGCTGCGGCGTTTACGACGGTGTCAACACTTAGCCCCATTATCGGAGAATCCAGCCTAATGTGAGGAAGAACCTTTTTATATAGTGAGTGGAAATGACCTGGAACTCCTTGACCATAAGAAGGGGAGATTAAGAATGATTTCTAAAGGAAATTGGATGGGCAAATTGAGGGAAAGTAGGTTGCAGGGTCACTGTTCTAGAGCAGGGGAATGGATCTAATTGGATTGTTCTACAGAGAGCTAGCATAGACTCAAAGGGCTGAATTACCTCCTGCTGTGTCATAGTGGTTCTATGACTTGATTTATCATTTACGGATAATTTTGTCAACGTTATAATGGCTTGTTACACAGCCATGTTGCCCTGATAAATTGTGTAGAGTGCCCATTCAGTTGCTGCGTGACGTGGAAGGGTGAAATTAAGAAAACAAAATTGAAAAATATTTTGAAGTTTCTGTTAATTTTCATAAAAAAGAAACATTCATATAGTTAATTCCTAATATCCGACAGGCTGTAGAGTCTGAATGAACTTTGCAGCGATACATTAAAAAAATGACATAATTCAGAATAACAGGAAGAACATGTGTTCCACAGACACTGGTCAGAGTAGAAGTACCTGTCTACTTGAAAGGGTTCATTGGAAATGTGCTTTTATGTTCCAACTTTAAAAATTCAATCTTTACATGAAAGCAGATCAACCATTTTAATTTATGACAGTGAATGTTAAAATAAATATGACACTTACATTCTTTTGCTCTTTCTTCCAGAGGGATGCTGAAGCAGCGAAATGACAAATCCGCATTAAACGCAAATGCCAAAGAACTAGTCACAGTAACTTGGGATGCGATTTACCCACCACGTTGTGTCCAGAGCCGATCCCGTAATAATAATCTTTATTGTCACAAGTAGGCTTACATTACACTGCAATGAAGTTACTGTGAAAAGCCCCGAGTCGCCACATTCCGGCGCCTGTTCGGGTACACACAGAGAGAATTCAGAATGTCCAAATTACCTAACAGCACGTCTTTCGGGACCAGTGGGAGGAAACCGGAGCACCAGGAGGAAACCCCAGACAGTGACCCAGCCAGGAATCGAACCTGGAACCCTGGTGCTGTGAAGCCACAGTAATAACCACTGTGCTACCGTGTCGCCCACGTTATGGCGGGTGCATAACGGGAGGGGCCAAAAACGGGTTTCGGGTCTGGAGCCAAGCTGCGCGATGCACCAAACCCAATAAGCCCGACGTGATCCGGATCACACCAAGTAGCATATTTAAAAGAGTCATTTACATATAAGCCAGCCCATTCGAGGCCTGAGTCTCCCGACTCCTGGTATTCACCAGCCCTGCCATTGAGGCCGCATGCCGGCGAGCATTAGTACCGGGACGTGATCCAGTGCGGATCTGGGAGCAACGGGTGAAATGCATGAAAGCCTTAAATCAGGCTCTACGTCTGGCTGATCATGAATCACCCGACATGCTCCGCCCGGAGTGATCTGGATTTCGTCCTCACTGGGCGAGATCCTGATCTGCCTTTTCAAATGAGCCTAATGACTCAATTAAATACCCACACGCCAGATTCACCAGGCGCCCGTACTCAATGGCCTCAACTGCGAAATCTCACCAGGGCACCGTTTAGTACTAGTCCGCACAAATTTGAGTCCTTGACACTGCCGGCAGGGGTGTCATTTGGCACTGGCTGGGTGCCACAGGAAGTGCCTGGGTGCAAGGTTGGTGCTGCCAAGCGGCACTGCCAAAGGGTGGAGACTGGGGGGAGCTATGCCCATTAAAGGGGGGTGAAAGGGAGTTATGATCGTGGCAGGGGATTGTGGTGATATGCTTATGAGCTATATCATAGATGGATTCGGTACGATCTCCAACCAGCGGGAGGCGTGCAGACACACCATGCGGTCTCAAGACAAATGTCATGTGGCCAGTGACTCTCATGTAAGGGGAGACACATCCCGCCATCTTCAGAAGAAGATTGAGAGGATAATAAGACATACAAGTGACTGGTCGGTGTGAGGTGCAGATTCCAGAGGAGTAATAAGCAGACTCTATGATAACGTGCACTGTAACAGATTGCTATCTTACCACACAAGTCTCAATAAAAGATTCTGGTTTGGACAGGTTGAGATGTTTGGTGGATTCCTTCATAAGATATAAAAGACCAAACACAACAGGGGTGAGGGAGGGGGGCATGAAAAGTGGGTTGGGGTTGAAAGCTTGGGGGGAGGGGGCGCATAAAGGTGCCCATAGCAGGGTGGCCAACCCACCTACTCTGCTTGGGGGGTTTGGGGGCGGGGATGTCCCGAAGGATTGATGGGTGTGGGGACAGGTCATCTTCATGTCTGCGTGGTGTGTGTGTGGGGACCTTTAGTGATGGGGGGGGGGAGATTGTCCCTCTGGGGCCAAGGATTAGGGGAGTTGCCCATATCTTCAGGGGGTCGCAATGTCCATGGGTGTGGGGTTTGAAGGACCCTCAACATCTCTTTGAGATCTGGGCACTCTTCAGAAATGGGGCTCCCATCTCTGAGGAGCCGGTCTTGCCACCGTCTTTTGTTCTCCACTGCTGGAAAAAATTCCAAGGGCACGATTTACCGGCTACATCCCGCCAGAATCTGGACGGGACACCGCCGGTAGATATCGGGAAAGGACTCTAACAGGATTTCCATCGCGAGATCTAACCAGATATTGTGCTCTGGATCCCGCACACATAAGGCGGGGTCCAGACTCACATAGTTAAAATAGCTTAAAAGCTCACCGTGCGGGCTGCATGGTGGCGCGCTGTTTAGCACTGTTGTCTCACGCCGCCGAGAATCCGGGTTCAATCCCAGCCCCGGGTAACTGTCCGTGTGGAGTTTGTACATTCTCCCCGTGTCTGCGTGGGTCTGACCCCCACAACCCAAAGAAGTGCAGAGTAGGTGGGTTGGCCACACTAAATTACCCCTTAATTGGAAAAAATATATATTTGGTACTCTAAATTTAAAAAAAAAATTTTTTAAGTTCAATTAGCTATGCTGACACCAGATCTAACCAGCCCCCAGAATCGAATCCCCTCGCCAAAGAGACCTAATCCGGGTGCCATTTAGCACTGGTCCCCACAAATGCTACAAACGATGGGAATAACCCTGCTGACCCTGCCCAGAACGGACTCTGGTTTATTTGGGTTTGATCATGCCCCAAGTTTCAGTGAAAAACTCCCCAAGCTCCAGCAAAATGACGACGGGTGCAATGCAATGGTCATGCTACTCTGGAAAAGCAGCTCGCCGCAGCGCAGCATGGCAGATAAAGGCTGGGAGACTCTGCTCCCAGGATCTACCTGGCTTGCAATGCCACACGAGATCCAACGCGATCTCACAAGACTTTGCAATGTAAATCCCGCCCACACATTTTGGCAAATCGGCAGATGAGAGTGAGGCAGCTAGACTCGCTCTATTGAGCAGATTCCCGAGGTACCAGTTGGCCTCAGCAGTGCCAGGGCATCACACTGCCCAAATGGCTTGCAGCTGGGCGCCTCTGATGCCCTTCGAGACCCCCACGAGTACCATTCCGTCTGATCCCCATTTGTGGGGACCAGTACTAATTGGCGTTTGCCCGAGGTCCCCGAGAAAAGGGATTGAATCCCAAAGCCTCAGGTACCTCAGGAGTAAGGCTTACTGTCTCGCTCTATTATGCAGATTTTCCAAAAACCTAACCCGCCCATTGTGGGCAGGATTCCCTTTGCAATGTCTCCCGAGATTGTGTTGAATCTCACGAGGCATTGCGGAGCCGGGTCGATACCGGGAGCGGGGTCTCTCAGCTTTCACCAGCCACTCTGCTTTTCGAGGGCAGCATTGTTGGAAGATTGCGCACCTAGTCATTTTTTGGAAGCATTGCACCCTTGGTGGACAAACGCTTCAAAATTTCATTTGGTAAGAAAGTTCAAAGAAGAAGCCAACCTGAGACCTTAACTGTTAGTCTTTGCCAGCCTTTTAAAATAACGTTGGCTTCAGGGAAAGTATTTTTAAAGATCCTGTTGCTTGAGGAGAGAAAACATTTTGTCTTTTTTGTCACAATGTCACGCATAAAAACGCACTAATGGGTGCCAATGTGATTTATGTTAATTTTTAACGTCCTTTCATGGGATGTGGGCATTGCTGGCAATGTCACCATTCGCTGCCCATCCCTAATTTTCCTTGAGAAGGTGGTGATGAGCCACCTTCTTGAACTGCTGCAGTCCATCTGGTGTAGGTACACCCACAGTGCTGCTGGGAGGGAGTTCCAGGATTTTGCCCCAGTGGCAGTGAAGGAACGGCGATATAATTCCAAGCCAGGCTGGCGTGTGACTTGGAGGGGAACTTGCAGGTGATGATGTTCCCATGCCTCCGCAGCCCTTCTCTTTCTAGGCGGAAGAGGTCATCGGTGTGGAACGTGCTGACCTGATAGCAATCTCTTGCACTGGGTTATTATTGCACAGGTGGCACAAGCCTCGGGTACATCAGCCCAGCAGCCAAGTTTTGTCTGTTGGTATGCGTGACGGAAAGTGAATGGATAATGGGGAAAATCACGGTCAACCTGATCCTGGTCGAATCAAACACCTGCAGATTACTGAATTCTCCTACTCAGCTGGAGCCTCTTCAGCCCATTGTGCTTCTACGAGCTATTTTAAAGAACTTTCCAATTATTTTCCCCTCATTCACAGGGTGTGGGTGTGACTGACAAGCTCAGCATTTGTTCCCATCCTTTAAGAAGGTGGTGTTTTAATTCATGTGGTTTATAGATATTCATTGCAGTTTTGATATGATGGCTTGCTCAAACATTGCAAAGAGCAGGTAAATGTAAATCAGACTGTTGTGGGTCTGAAGTCACATACCGGCCAGATCGAGATGCCATGTTTCCTTCCTTGAAGGGCAAGAGTAAATCAGTGGGCTTTTATGACAATCAAGCAGTTTCATTACTGATGCTAGCTTTTTATTCCAGATTTATATATTTAGCTGATTTAAATTCCCCAGCTGTCCTAGTGGGATTTGAACTCAAGTCTCTGGATTATTAGTCCAGGACTCTGGATAATAGTTCATTAAAATAGCTACTATACGACTGCACCTGTTTATTTCAATTGGTCCCATTCCCTGGCCCTTCGCCATCGACTTGCAAATTCTTCCCCCTCAAGTAGCTATTCAATTCCCTTTTAAAAGTTCCCGCAATGATGTATCATGTGCACAGTGAAACATTAATCTTTAATTTCATTGGCTGGTGTGATGCCTTGGATTGTTTTTAAATAAGAAAAAAACATTTAGTTAGATCTGCAAAGACATTGGCCTGAATTTTCCGGCCCCGCCATGGCCGGGGATGTGGCGGCCCAACCTAAAGTCCATTGACTTTTAGCAGGACAGGCAATCTAGGTGAGGGCGGGACTGGAAAATCCTGCTCTGCAGAAGTCACCTGACCTGCATATGGGCCAAATTTCCAGAAGCCTCAGAAAGATCTTACAAGGGGGCATGTTTGGGCAGTTCCCCTGATGGGACTTGACGCTTGCCATTGTCCGAAATCGTTGCAAAACTTCGGGCATGATCTACCACGGCCTTGTCGCACCTGATTCAGGACGCGACAAGGCTGGTAAATCCCGGTGACGCTCGTTACGCCCCCCGAGATCGAACGAGATCTTGCAAGGTGTTGCAATCTGGATCTCGCCCTCACTGGGTGTGATCCAGATTTGCATATTCAAGTGAGTACTTTGGCTCATTTGAATATGTCAATGCCAGAGCTACCCTAGGCCAGGATCTAATGGCCTCATATCGGAGACTGCCCCCTGGTGCCAATTAGCTCTGGTTTCCTCAAATGTGGACCAGGCATACCGTCACTTGGGGTGGGGGTCTCCCATGAGGTCGGAGGTCCCTGGGTGGTCGGACTCTGGGAAGGGTCATACCCTGGCACTCATGATGCCACCCAGGCACTGCCAGAATGGCATTCTGGCAATGCAACCAGGCAGCCTGACAGTGCCATCCAATCGTGCACAGTGCTCGGGTGACATCTTGGCCATACCAGGGATCGGACCGAGGGATGCCCTATCGTTTTGTGGTGGCGTGCAGGGGTGCTCAAGGACCCCTTCCCACCCGTTGGTAATCTGGGCATAGTGGAGGTTCGGAGGCTGCGGCGGAGGATCGTGATTTCCTCCTGCATTGGAGAGCTGAGTTTGTTTGTGCAGGAAATGGGTCTAAGTGGGGCCTCGGCAGGGTGTTCCTCACCGGGGCCCAAAAAAGAAGAGTGCCATTTAATAGCCGGGTTGTTCTGAGCGCTGCAAGCACCAGGAAACACTGTGCCCAAAATGGGGCTCTTTTTTTCTATTAAATTGTGCCCATAAGGACAACAGGCCACCAGACATCCTGACTTCAGAATTGGCCAGGAACAAAGAAGGACGAATGAAACTCATTCTGCAAGGAGGGCACGAATAACATCTATCCATTTTTATGGCATCTTGATGGCTTTATTAATGGGAGATCAAAGCTTCTTCATCAATATGGACTGTCCCTTGGCAATAGCCAGCTGTCACCTGATCGAACTCGCCCCCCCCCCCATGCAAAAAGCTATGATTATAAGCTTGTTTATTTGTTACAGCAAAGGAAATGTCTGTGGAATGCACCAGTAACATCTGAAAGACTGCAGAATGTAACATCGCCCCTCTCACTCTGCTGTTCTCAAGTTTGGGACTCTAACTCTTTTCCATTTTGCAATATCTCACAGAGATAGAGAATTTTAAAAGAAAAGAACTTCCAAGTGTCATAGCATTCAGTTTGAAAAAGGCAGATTACAGCTTAGAAGTGACTGGGTGAGATCTTCCGGCTGTTCGCGCCAGTGGGATCTTCCTGTCCCGCTGACAGTACACCCCTGCCGCAGGTTTCCCAGTGGCACGGGGTGGATTCAGTGGGGAATTCCATTGACAGTGGCGGGACCTGCCGGATAATGGCAGGCCACCTCCTGCTGCTGAGGAAAATGCCACTGGGAGGCCAGTGAATTTCCCCCACTGTCTCCAGAAAAGCAACCAGCTTACATTAGCCACAACACTACTGGAATTTCAAGACCACCAAAGGAACATTGGGACATATATTTATTTTTTGTCATGGACTTTGAATCTTATCAATTTCACCTCCTCCACCCTATAGCTTGTTCTCTCTTGCATGTTGTGTGTGTATGTGTGAGCATTGGGATATGTTTGTTACCTTTATAATAAGTCTTGTACTTTTATCTGAGTGAGCTTTTAACAATGGAACTATCTCCTTACTTGTTAATTCTAAGAAATCTGGCTGTTTATTTTTCATATAGCTTTAATAGAGTCAAACACATATTGAATTGAAAAATCATAGCCTTCTAAAAAATTTAATTCTGTTACAACCAACCTCAGGAATGGAGAAAGAGGAATTTATTCACTCCTCTGGACATGGTTGTAGCAATGTTATTAAATCTGCTACCACCACTCTTTTAAGCAATGCTTTGCAGGTAATAATACCTCATTACATAAAATATCACAGGCAAGTTAGGCCAAATATCCTACTTTTTATGATTCCAAGACTTTGAACTTCTCTATTAAATTTCCCCCTAATCTTCTCTGCTCGAAGGAAAACATTCCTAGCTTTTCTGGTCTCTCTACATAACTAAAATCTTTCCTCTGCACCCTCTACAAGGCATTGGCACCCTTCTAAAATTGCAATGTCTAGAGTTAGTCATGGTACTCCTGCTAAGGCATAACCAGTTAATGGTTTTGACCCCCCATATCATGGGGGTCTCAAATCAGTTGTGGTCTCCCAGCTGCTACCTAAACTTTGACAAATCAATTCATTGCAGACAAGGAGTCAAATCTGGGATTTTTCTGGTCTGGATGACGAAGATCACATTTGGGAATACATTTTCCAATTGAATTTTTATAAAGTTGCTGGCCACAGATAATGGCAGAGGAAAAGTATTTCGTACAAGCAGCCTTATCTCCAAATGATTTTTTAAAAATCTCTTTATCTCTAAACGAATTAACATTCCTTTTGCAATCAAATTCTCAGTCAGATCTGTTTTAATTAATTTCTCTGTGTGTATATGTCCCTGTGCGTACAAGGGAAAGGGACAAAGAATGATGAGGCAGCTTGACAGGCAGTCTTGACATCCTTCCAAAATTGTGATGCCCAGACTTGAACACAGTACTAAGGCATTATCAGTGATTTATGAAGTTTTAACACATAGTCCAGCTCTAACAATAGGAAGGAAAGCATGAAAGGCAGAACAAATGGAGGGGAAGATAGGAAATAGAAATAAGATGAAAGGCCAGAGAGAGAGAACAAAGAGAACAAAGAAAATGACAGCACAGAGCACAGGAACAGGCTCTTCGGCCCTCCCAGCCTGCGCCGATCCAGATCCTTTGTCTAAACCTGTCACCTATTTTCCAAGGATCGACTTCCCTCTGTTCCCCGCCCATTCATATATCTGTCTAGATGCATCTTGAATGATGCTATCATGCCCGCCTCTACCACCTCCGCTGGCAAAGCATTCCAGGCACCCACCACCCTCTGCGTAAAAAACTTTCCACGCACATCTCCCTTAAATTTTCCCCCTCTCACCTTGAAATCGTGACCCCTTGTAATTGACACCCCCACTCTTGGAAAAAGCTTGTTGCTATCCACCCTGTCCATACCTCTCATAATTTTGTAGACCTCAATCAGGTCCCCCCTCAATCTCCGTCTTTCCAATAAAAACAATCCTAATCTACTCAACCTTTCTTCATAGCTAGCACCCTCCATACCAGGCAACATCCTGGTGAACCTCCTCTGCACCCTCTCTAAAGCATCCACATCCTTCTGGTTATGTGGCGACCAGAACTGCACGCAGTATTCCAAATGTGGCCTAACCAAAGTCCTATACAACTGTAACATGACCTGCCGACTCTTGTACTCAATACCCCGTCCGATGAAGGCAAGCATGCTGTATGCCTTCTTGACCACTCTATCGACCTGCGTTGCCACCTTCAGGGTACAATGGACCTGAACTCCCAGATTTCTCTGTACATAAATTTTCCCCAGGACTCTTCCATTGACCGTATAGTCTGCTCTTGAATTAGATCTTCCAAAATGCATCACCTCGCATTTGCCTGGATTGAACTCCATCTGCCATTTCTCTGCCCAATTCTCCAATCTATTTATATTTTGCTGTATTCTCTGACAGTCCTCCTTGCTATCTGCAACTCCACCAATCTTAGTATCATCTGCAAACTTGCTAATCAGACCTCCTATATCTTCGTCCAGATCATTTATGTATATCACAAACAACAGTGGTCCGAACACGGATCCCTGTGGAACACCACTAGTCACCTTTCTCCATTTTGAGACACTCCCTTCGACCACTACTCTCTGTCTCCTGTTGCCCAGCCAATTCTTTATCCATCTAGGTAGTACACCCTGAACCCCATACGACTTCACTTTTTCCATCAACCTGCCATGGGAAACTTTATCAAACGCCTTACTGAAGTCCATGTATATGACATCTACAGCCCTTCCCTCATCAATTAACGTTGTCACTTCCTCAAAGAATTCTATTGGGTTTGTAGGACATGACCTTCCCTGTACAAAACCATGCTGCCTATTACTGATAAGTCTATTTTCTTCCAAATGTGAATAGATCCTATCCCTCAATATCTTCTCCAACAGTTTGCCTACCACTGACGTCAAGCTCACAGGTCTATAATTCCCTGATTATCCCTGCTACCCTTCTTAAACAAAGGGACAACATTAGCAATTCTCCAGTCCTCCGGGACCTCACCCGTGTTCAAGGATGCTGCAAAGATATCTGTTAAGGCCCCAGCTATTTCTTCCCTCGCTTCACTCAGTAACCTGGGATAGATCCCATCCGGACCTGGGGACTTGTCCACGTTAATGCCTTTTAGATTACCCAAAACTTCCCCCTTCCTTATGCCGACTTGACCTAGAGTATTTAAACATCCATCCCTAGCCTCAACATCCATCATGTCCCTCTCCTTGGTGAATACCGATGCAAAGTACTCATTAAGAATCTCACCCATTTCCTCTGACTCCGTGCATAAATTCCCTCTTTTGTCTTTGAGTGGGCCAATCATATCTCTAGTTACCCTCTTGCTCCTTATATACGAATAAAAGGCTTTGGGATTTTCCTGAACCCTGTTAGCCAAAAATATTTCATGACCCCTTTTAACCCTCTTTATTCCGCGTTTGAGATTTGTCCTACTTTCCCGATATTCCTCCAAAGCTTCATCAGATTTAAGTCGCCTGGATCTTATGTATGCTTCCTTTTTCATCTTAGCTAGTCTCACAATTCCACCCGTCATCCATGGTTTCCTAATCTTGCCATTTCTATCCCTCATCTTCACAGGGACATGTCTGTCCTGCACTCTAATCAACCTTTCCTTAAAAGACTCCCACATTTCAAATATGGATTTACCCTTAAAGAGCTGCTCCCAATCCACATACCCTAGCTCCTGCCAAATTTTGTTATACTTGGCCTTTCTCCAATTTAGCACTCTTTCTTTAGGGCTACTCTCGTCTTTGTCCATGAGTATTCTAAAACGTATGGAATTGTGATCGCTATTCCCAAAGTAATCACCGACTGAAACTTTAACCACCTGGCCGGGGTCATTACCCAATACCAGGTCCAGTATGGCCACTTCCCGATTTGGACTATTTACATACTGCTCTAAAAAACTCTCCTGGATGCTCCTTACAAATTCTGCTCCATCTACGCCTCCAACATTACATGAGTCCCATTCAATGTTGGGGAAGTTAAAATCTCCCATCACAACCACCCTATTGCTCCTACAATTTTCTATAATCTGACTCCATATTTGTGCCTCTACTTCACGCTCACTTTTGGGAGGCCTGTAGTAAAGTCCCAACAATGTTACTGCACCCTTCCTATTTCTTAGCTCTACTCATATTGCCTCAGTGCTCGAATCCTCCATTAATCATAGCTGTGATATCATCTCTGACCAGTAATACAACTCCTCCACTCCTTTTACCTCCCTCTCTCTCCCTCCTGAAGCATCTATACCCTGGGATATTTAGTTGCCAGTCTTGCCCTTCCCTCAACCAAGTCTCCGTAATACCAATAACATCATACTCCCAGGTACTAATCCAAGCCCTAAGTTCATATGCCTTACCTGCTACACTTCGCTCATTGAAACAAATGCACCTCAGACGACCTGTCCCTTTGCGTTCATCAGCTCTTCCCTGTCTACTCTTCCCCTTAGTCACATTGAGTTTATTATCTAGTACCTTACTGGCTTTAGTTGCTGCCTCTTTACTGACCTCTAACTTCCTAATCTGGTTCCCATCCCCCTGCCACATTAGTTTAAAACCTCCGCAACAGTGTTAGCAAAAGCACCCCCTAGGACATTGGTTCCAGTTCTGCCCAGATGTAGACCATCCAATTTGTAATGGGCCCACCACCCCCAGAACCGGTTCCAATGTCCCAAAAATCTGAACCCCCTCCCTCCTGCACCATCTCTCAAGCCACGTATTCATTCTGACTATTCTTGAATTTCTACTCTGACTGTCTCGTGGCACTGGTAGCAATCCTGAGATTACTACCTTGAGGTCCTACTTTTTAACTTATCTCCTAACTCCCTAAATTCTGATTGTAGGACCTCGCCCCTTTTTTTACCTATATAGTTGGTGCCTATATGCACCACGACAACTGGCTGTTCACCCTCCCCCTTCAGTATGTCCTGCAGCTGATCTGAGACATCCCTGACCCGTGCACCCGGGAGGCAACATACCATTCGGGAGTCTCGTTTTCGACCACAGAAACGCCTGTCTACTCCCCTTACGATTGAATCCCCTATAACTATAGCCCTGCCAGTCTTTTTCCCGCACTTCTGCGCAGCAGTGCCAGCCACGGTGCCATGAGCCTGGTACTACTGCCTTCCCCTGGTGAGTCATCTCCCCCAACAGTATCCAAAATGGTATAACTGTTTTGGAGGGAGATGACCGCAGGGGACACGTGCACTGCCTTCCTGCCCTTTCTCTGCCTTTTGGTCACCCATTCCCTGTCTCCCTCGCCAACCCTAATCTGCGGTGTGACCAACTCACTGAACGTGCTATCCACGACCTCCTCAGCATCGCGGATGCTCCAAAGTGAGTCCATCCGCAGCTCCAGAGCCGTCATGTGGTCTAACAGGAGCTGTAGCTGGACACACTTCCCGCACATGAAGGAATTAGGGGCATCGGCCGCGTCCCTGAACTCCCACATTGAACACGAGGAGCATAACACAGTCTGGGATCTCCTGCCATGAGGAGCATAACACAGTCTGGGATCTCCTGCCATTTTTACACTTTATCTTAACTGATTACAAATATAATATCAAATAATAAACAAGTGAAAGGAATAAGGATTTTACTTACCAATCACAATACTTACCAACCCACGAAGAGTTAAATTTCTCCCAGCTACTTACCTTCCCGACAGAGCCCTGGCCACTGGTCCCACTGAAAATCTGAAGTTATAACTTGCGGATAAAAGAAAAAGAAAAGAGAGAGCTTACCTGATATTCACTCACACCCTTAGGTTCGAGGAGGTGGAAGGATGGGAGACACTACAAGTGTAGTGTCTCAGGTTTAGCAACCGCCCAACTTAAAAAGAGGTAAAAATCAAACACTTGAGCACCTACCTGATTCCCAAGCTGCACTCCGGCTCCCTCTCTCTCTCCCGCTCCCGGAAATGAAGGCCGCTGGAAACTGGGGGCAAGTTTAAACACCTACCTGAATCCCAAGCTGCACTCGCTGCGCTGCGGCTCCCTCTCTCTCTCCCGCTCCCGAGAATGAAGGCCGCTGGAACCTGGGGGCAAGTCTAAACACCTACCTGAATCCCAAGTTGCACTCGCTGCGCTCCGGCTCCCTCTCTCTCTCCCACTCCCGAAAATGAAGGCCGCTGGAACCTGGGGGCAAGTTTAAACACCGACCTGAATCCCAAGCTGCACTCGCTGCGCTCCGGCTCCCTCTCTCTCTCCCGCTCCCAGAAATGAAGGCCGCTGGAACCTGGGGGCAAGTTTAAACACCTACTGAATCCCAAGCTGCACTCGCTGCGCTCCGGCTCCCTCTCTCTCTCCCGAAAATGAAGGCTGCTGGAACCCGGGGGCATGTATAAACACCTACCTGAATCCCAAGCTGCACTCGCTGCGCTCCGGCTCCCTCTCTCTCTCCCGCTCCCGAAAATGAAGGCCGTTGGAACCTGGGGGCAGGTTTAAACACCTACCTGAATCCCAGAAAAGTGAGAGAAATGTGACAGGAGGGAAATACATAAAGAGATAATAGAGGAAAACAGAAGAGTGACAGGAGTGTAGAGAAACGAAAACAGCATTGAGAAACATGGACAAATTGTCAAGGCATTGACGGAGACTGACAGACCAAGTGAAATTATTTTATTGTTTCTGACGTCTGAATCAAATAAAGTGATCTCAAAGAAGAAGGCTTAACCTATTCGGCAGGCCAGAAATGAGTAGGAAGCTACTCTGCCAGCTCTTCATCACCTGCAGTTATTTCCACAAATTCCCAGTGAACGTTGAGCGTGAGAAAGATATCTGCCAAATTTAGACATGCATATTAAGAAGGAATAGGAATACATCTGTCATAGATTTGGATTTCCAAAAAGCGTTCAATAAGGAACCACACAAAAGGCTACTTAATAAGCTAAGAGCCCATGGTGTTGGGGGTAGTACAATTACTGGGTTGCTGCTGCTGGGGAGGGGGGGGAGCTGGTATGGGAGGGGATGGGCGGGGGGGCACCGCCTGGGGGAGATACAGCTGCGTGGGAACCGGGTGAGGAGCTGGAAAAAGGGGATGGCTAATCGACAAGGGGGGCGGGGTAGGAAGCCCCCCAACCCGGCTGATCACGTGGAACGGGAGAGGGCTGAACGGGCCGATAAAGAGGGCACGGGTACTCGCACACCTTAAGAAACTTAAGGCAGATGTGGTTATGTTACAGGAAACGCACCTGAAACTGATAGACCAGGTTAGGCTACGCAAAGGATGGGTGGGCCAGGTGTTCCATTCGGGGCTAGATGCGAAAAACAGGGGGGTGGCTATATTAGTGGGGAAGCGGGTAATGTTCGAGGCGAAGACTATAGTGGCGGATAACGGGGGCAGATACGTGATGGTGAGTGGCAAACTACAGGGGGAGACGGTGGTTTTGGTAAACGTATATGCCCCGAACTGGGATGATGCCAATTTTATGAGGCGGATGCTAGGACGCATTCCAGACCTAGAGATGGGAAAGCTGATAATGGGGGGAGATTTTAATACGGTGTTGGAACCAGGGCTGGATAGGTCGAAGTCCAGGACTGGAAGGAGGCCGGCAGCAGCCAAGGTACTTAAAGATTTTATGGAGCAGATGGGAGGTGTAGACCCGTGGAGATTTAGCAGACCTAGGAGTAAGGAGTTCTCGTTTTTCTCCTATGTCCATAAAGTCTACTCGCGAATAGACTTTTTTGTGCTGGGAAGGGCGTTGATTCCGAAGGTGAGGGGAACGGAGTATATGGCTATAGCCATTTCGGATCACGCTCCACACTGGGTAGACTTGGAGATAGGGGAGGAAACAGGAGGGCGCCCACCCTGGAGAATGGACATGGGACTAATGGCAGATGAGGGGGTGTGTCTCAGGGTGAGGGAGTGCATTGAAAAGTACTTGGAACTCAATGATAATGGGGAGGTCCAGGTGGGAGTGGTCTGGGAGGCGTTGAAGGCGGTGGTTAGAGGGGAGCTGATATCAATAAGGGCACATAAAGGAAAGCAGGAGAGTAAGGAACGGGAGCGGTTGCTGCAAGAACTTTTGAGGGTGGACAGACAATATGCGGAAGCACCGGAGGAGGGACTGTACAGGGAAAGGCAAAGGCTACATGTAGAATTTGACTTGCTGACTACGGGCACTGCAGAGGGACAATGGAGGAAGGCACAGGGTGTACAGTACGAATATGGGGAGAAGGCGAGAGGTTGCTGGCACACCAATTGAGGAAAAGGGGAGCAGCGAGGGAAATAGGGGGAGTGAGGGATGAGGAAGGAGAGATGGAGCGGGGAGCGGAGAGAGTGAATGGAGTGTTCAAGACATTTTATAAAAAATTATATGAAGCTCAACTCCCGGATGGGAGGGAGAGAATGATGGGCTTCTTGGATCGGCTGGAATTTCCCAAGGTGGAAGAGCAGGAAAGGGTGGGACTGGGAGCACAGATCGAGGTAGAAGAAGTGGTGAACGGAATTAGGAGCATGCAGGCGGGAAAGGCCCCGGGACCGGATGGATTCCCAGTCGAATTCTATAGAAAATATGTGGACTTGCTCGCCCCGGTATTGACGAGGACCTTTAATGAGGCAAAGGAAAGGGGACAACTGCCCCCGACTATGTCTGAAGCAACGATATCGCTTCTCTTAAAGAAGGAAAAGGACCCGCTACAATGCGGGTCCTATAGACCTATTTCCCTCCTAAATGTAGATGCCAAGATCCTGGCCAAGGTAATGGCAATGAGAATAGAGGAATGTGTCCCGGGGGTGGTCCACGAGGACCAAACTGGGTTTGTGAAGGGGAGGCAGCTGAACACGAATATACGGAGGCTGTTAGGGGTAATGATGATGGCCCCACCAGAGGGGGAAACAGAGATAGTAGTGGCGATGGATGCCGAGAAAGCATTTGATAGAGTGGAGTGGGATTATTTGTGGGAGGTGTTGAGGAGATTTGGTTTTGGAGAGGGGTATGTTAGATGGGTGCAGCTGTTGTATAGGGCCCCGATGGCGAGCGTGGTCAATAATGGACGGGGATCTGCATATTTTCGGCTCCATAGAGGCACAAGGCAGGGATGCCCTCTGTCCCCATTATTGTTTGCACTGGCGATTGAGCCCCTGGCGATAGCGTTGAGGGGTTCCAAGAAGTGGAGGGGAGTACTTAGAGGAGGAGAAGAACACCGGGTATCTTTGTATGCGGACGATTTGCTACTATACGTGGCAGACCCGGCGGAGGGGATGCCAGAAATAATGCGGATACTTGGGGAGTTTGGGGAATTTTCAGGGTATAAATTGAACATGGGGAAAAGTGAGTTGTTTGTGGTGCATCCAGGGGAGCAGAGTAGAGAAATAGAGGACCTACCGTTGAGGAAGGTAACAAGGGACTTTCGTTACCTGGGGATCCAGATAGCCAAGAATTGGGGCACATTGCATAGGTTAAATTTAACGCGGTTGGTGGAACAAATGGAGGAGGATTTCAAGAGATGGGATATGGTATCCCTGTCACTGGCAGGGAGGGTGCAGGCAGTTAAGATGGTGGTCCTCCCGAGATTCCTCTTTGTGTTTCAGTGCCTCCCGGTGGTGATCATGAAGGCTTTTTTTAAAAGGATTGAAAAGAGCATCATGGGTTTTGTGTGGGCCGGGAAGACCCCGAGAGTGAGGAAGGGATTCTTACAGCGTAGCAGGGATAGGGGGGGGGCTGCCACTACCGAGCCTAAGTGAGTATTATTGGGCCGCTAATATTTTAATGGTGAGTAAGTGGATGGGAGAGGAGGAGGGAGCGGCGTGGAAGAGATTAGAGAGGGCGTCTGTAGGGGGACTAGCCTACAGGCTATGGTGACAGCCCCATTGCCGTTCTCAGCGAGGAACTACACCACAAGCCCGGTGGTGGTGGCTACACTGAAGATTTGGGGACAGTGGAGATGGCATAGGGGAAAGACTGGAGCCTTGGGGGGGGTCCCCGATAAGAAACAACCATAGGTTTGCCCCGGGGGGAATGGATGGGGGATATGGAATGTGGCAAAGAGCAGGAATAACGCAACTGAAAGATCTGTTTGTGGATGGGAAGTTCGCGAGTCTGGGAGCGCTGACCGAGAAATATGGGTTGCCCCAAGGGAATACATTCAGGTATATGTAACTGAGGGCTTTTGCGAGGCAACAGGTGAGGGAATTCCCGCAGCTCCCGACACAAGAGGTGCAGGACAGAGTGATCTCAAAGACATGGGTGGGAGGATGGTAAGGTGTCAGATATATATAGGGAAATGAGGGACGAAGGGGAGACTATGGTAGATGAACTAAAAGGGAAATGGGAAGAAGAGCTGGGGGAGGAGATCGAGGAGGGGCTGTGGGCAGATGCCCTAAGCAGGGTAAACTCGTCGTCCTCGTGTGCCAGGCTAAGCCTGATTCAGTTTAAGGTATTATACAGGGCGCATATGACTGGAGCACGGCTCAGTACATTTTTTGGGGTGGAGGATAGGTGTGCGAGGTGCTCGAGAAGCCCAGCGAATCATACCCATATGTTTTGGTCATGCCCGGCACTACAGGGGTTTTGGATGGGGGTGACAAAGGTGCTTTCAAAAGTAGTGGGGGTCCGGGTCGAACCAAGCTGGGGGTTGGCTATATTTGGGGTTGCACAAGAGCCGGGAGTGCAGGAGGCGAGAGAGGCCGATGTTTTGGCCTTTGCGTCCCTAGTAGCCCGGCGCAGGATATTGTTAATGTGGAAAGAAGCCAAGCCCCCGGGGGTGGAGACCTGGATAAATGACATGGCAGGGTTTATAAAGCTAGAGCGGATTAAGTTCGTTCTAAGGGGGTCGGCTCAAGGGTTCACCAGGCGGTGGCAACCGTTCGTCGAATACCTCGCAGAAAGATAGATGGAATGGAAAAAAGAAGGCAGCAGCAGCAGCCCAGGATCGGGGGGTGGGGGGGGGGGGGGGGAGGGGAGGAGGAACCAGAAGGACTTTCAGGGTTGTTAATATATACTGTATAATATGTATAGGTCGTTGCTACAGATAATTATATATTGGACTGTTAAATTATATTTTTGGAGAGTGTTACTTGTGATAAGGCAGTTGCCAATTAGGGTTAGTTTTCATTTTTGTTATTTACTATTTATTCATTTTTTTTTGTTTTGTTTATAAAATAGGTCATTGTTATTTGTGTTGTTATAATATTGTGTAAAGGATGCACAATGTACTGTGTTGATTGACCAAAAATTTTCAATAAAATATTTATTAAAAAAAAGTTTGCGGATGACACAAAAATAGGTGGGAAGGCAAGTCGTGAGGATGATATAAAGAGTCTACAGAGGGAGATCGACTGGTTAGGTGAGTGGGCAAAAACTTCTCAGATCAATATAATGTTGGAAAATGTGAAATTATGTACTTTGGTTGGAAGAATAAAGGAGCTGAATATTATTTAAATGGAGAAAGACTGCAGAAAGCTGCGACACAGAGGAATTTGAGGCCCTTGTGCACAAATCACCAAAAACTAGCATGCACGTTCTGCAGGTAATAGGGAAGGCAAATGGAATGTTGGCTTTTATTTCAAAAGGAATGGAGTATACAAATAGGGAAATCTTGTTAGAACAATACATGGCAGTTGTTAAAGCAAACCTGGAATACTGTGAACAGTTTTGGTCCCGCTGTCTAAGAAAGGATATACTGGCATTGGAGGCAGCAAAGAGAAGGTTCACTAAGTTGATCCTGGGTATGGAGGGATTTTCTTATGAGGAGAGGTTGAGTAGGTTGGGCATGTACTCAATGGAAGAATGAGAGGCAACCTTGTTGAGACATTTAGCATTCTCAGGTGGCTTGACAAGGTAGATGCTGAGAGGTTATTTCCCTTGTGAGAGAGCCTAGGACCAGAGGGCATAATCTCAGAGTAAGGGGTCACCCATTTAAGACAGAGATGAGGAGGAATTTCTTCTCTCAGAGGGTAGTATATCTGTGGAATTATTTACAGCAGAGAGCTGTAGAGGTTGGATCATTATGTATGCTTAATGCTGAGACAGACAGATTTTTAACCAGTAAGGGAATCAAGGGTTATGGGGATAAGGCAGGAAAGTGGAGTTGAGGATTATCAGATCAGATCAGTCATGATCTCATTGAATGGCAGAGTAAACTCGATGGGCCAAACGGCCTACATCTATGCCTATATCTTATGGTCGTATTATGGTCTGTCACTTTCTTCTTTGCAGTATATGCATTCCCATCAATCAACAAGACACTCACTGGCTTCAATTTTGTCAGCTCCGTAATAAAAAGTCTTCATATTGTCTGCCTCCTTTGGAAGTAAAGGACTTCAGCTACTGCAACGTTCTCTGCAGGTAAGCTTCCTGGTACAAAAAGGAGCTTTACGCCAGGGGTGCAAGTGTTTTGCAGTTGGAAGTTCTACCCTGCTGAAGTTGCTCCATGGTAGGAGTTGGGAAGAGAACTGTCCCCTTTGTACCGGAGTAAAGATTTGATGTGAATTCCCTTCAACAGTCATATCGCAGAATGTGAGACCACAGTCCCTTCAAAAAAATCATGACATCCTGACCACCATTTACTAAAAGCAGCAGGGGGAGTTAAGAGACAATTCAATATACATACATCAACAATGCTATGGGAGATTATTTCTTTCACATTTTCCCCCCATTTTATTGCCCTTCATGCTTCATAACATCTGAGAGGTAATATAAATCACAATGCAGAAGGAGGCCATACAGCCCATCAAGTCTGCACCGACCCTCCAAAAAGGTCATTTTTACAAAATTGTACTCGCAACGTGGAGTTGCACCCACCAGGTTGGGATATCAGGAGCTGATGGGACAGAAATCTGATGTGGCTTATTGAACTTCAGGTCCATATTTTCATTATGCATTCTCAACAGGTGAAGGTGAATTTATAAAATCCACCCTCCTATTCCATTAGCAATATTAGTGCAAATTTCCAGATATTTATTTACCTCGGAAGCAGTAGGCGTCAAATTTTGATGTAGGATCTGGGAATCCAGTTCTGTTGACATATTGATACTTGGTCCTCACTCCAACAAGGCCCCCTCCGCACTGACTCCTGGCGTAGACAATTGGATAACGTACACTGCCATCTGCCAGCCAGCCATAGTCGCAGCGATCCAGACCTTGCTTCCATGCAGCGTGTAACTGGCCAGTTGTTGCTAACTGTGCATTCCTACGTCTGCACTCCTGCTGTGACTGAGCAAACGTCAACTTTCCTGGTGCTGACACATGGAACACAAACCCTATCGAACACGAGGAAAAAGATCAGTCTGAGTTCTCATCCTAAGAAATCACACAACTGAACAAATCGGTGTGTAAACTGCCAAATTCCCAAAGTATTGTATCCCCTTTCCGAAACCATTTTCAATAAATAGTTTACTGATACATCTTTGTTTCTCTCTTTCCCTCTTCTGGTTTTATGTTTGTCCTTAGTATACTAAAACAAAAAGATACATTTGTACTTTTCTCTCTTTACTCTTTATTGTTTCTGTACCTACAATTAAAAGGGAAAGGTTAATATATCTGAATCTTGAGATCAAAAGTGGGACCTTCTTGCCTGCGTAACTCAGTACGACCACCTTGCCGTGAGTTTGCTCATTGTGTCTCCATGGAGCATATTTATCATTTTTCATCAGTATTCAGGAACTACATCCAAAGAAATCTCGTTCATTGTTTTTAATACCACTTCAAATCATTGGGGCAGATTTTCCAACTCCTGCAATTAGTTCAATGAATCACTTGGATGCAGTGCAGGGAAGAAAACAAATTGGACAATGAGGAGTCTCTGGGGTGCACAACCCTCCCTGCCCATGCAGAGCCCAAGGAATCCAATATGGCTAGGCTAGGCTCAAGAGGAAAGTCTGCTAAATATCTGTTTGAAGTATTCACTCATATCTACTTTATTTTTGCCCTTTGTTAACTGTCCACCATCATATTCCTCTCAAGATGATGCACCAATGACTTTCCAAAACTGTCACCTCTGCCTTGTAGTTGGTTGGCAGCAATGTGCTTAAAGAGGAGCACTGTATATTAGGTGATTAGTAAAGAGGTAATAGGTTGTCTCTTCAGGCTTTGATGCTTTAATCAGAATATTCTAACAAGTGGTCAGTATCCAAGACATTAACCTATAACCGCCTCTATGAACGGGTTTCCCGGCAACATGGGTTGGCTACAATTGGAAATCCCATGGACAAGTGGCGGGAGTATAGAACCCTGCCACCAGCAAACGGCGCCCTGCTAAGGAGCACGGGATTGGGGGAGCGGAGAATTCAGCCCTATACCTAACATTTTTTGTCTTTTGGTTCAGATTGTAAACATTATCATAGAATCATAGAATGTACAGTGCAGAAGGAGGTCATTCGGCCCATCAAGTCTGTACCGGCCCTTACAAAGAGCATCCTCCTCAAGCCCACGTCTCTACCCTATCCCCGTAACCCAGTAACCCCCACTTAACCTTTTTGGACACTCAGGGCAATTTAGCATGGCCAATCCACCTAACCCGCACATCTTTGGACTGTGGGAGGAAACCGGAGCACCTGGAGGAAACCCATGCAGACACAGGGAGAACGTGCACACTCCGCACACTCAGTGATCCAAGCCGGGAATCGAACCTGGGACCCTGGAACTGTGGAGCAACTGTGCTAACCACTATGCTACCGTGCTGCCCTTAAAAGACATTAAAAGTGTCTTTTTGTACACTTGGGGGAAATGTTTGTTCTGTCGGCCTGTCGTGTTCAATTCCCCCTTCTCTTCCCCCCACCATGAGGTAGCGCACTTCACCTCCAAACGAATCTCCAAACAACAAATAAGCTGCAAACCAAACCAAGGGATGCGGACTTTCAACTCAACACATTGGTTTTGTTTGAAATAAGATAAGTCCGGCATTTCTATAATGGACTGCTGAAAAGGACAATTTGATGCCTGGGAGATAAGTTTTTTTTAAAGTTCCAGCCAGTGACTCAAGTGGATGACTGTAAGTCCTTGACATCCCTGGAACTCACATTCACTTCCCTCTTGCCATATGCTGGGTTGTTACTTTGTTCAACCCGTAACATCAGAGCCCACAAAGCATAACACAAATCCTGTAAAAAAAAAACCTCTGCTGGAATAACATTTGATTTATGGGAGAGGAGTCAGGCCTACTTGTAACTCGATCTTAAGGAGGCAGAATACAACAAAGAGACTCAAATAATAAAACTTAAAACAAATGCATAAAGTAACCTGCTGTGAGAAAGACAAATTTCAAACTTTGAAGCCATAACTAATTAATGATAACAATCTTGTTATTCCAATCATCAAAGGAGTCAAATATTTCAAGAAAATCTGTCATCCAATTCAGACAGAAAATATATCCGTTCAAATAAGGTCCCAGCTGCATGACCTCATTATTTTCACCAATAGTACCAATTACTACTGAACCATGCACCTCATTTATTAGAAGTGATAACCGTCATTTAACTTTAAGAAGCTCAACTTTAATCCTTCGCACCTACAGGGAAAATATAATCCTTTCATTTTATTTTATTTTTTATTTTCCTCCTTCCTTTGGATTCTGCCGCATGCCACACGTCCCGCAGCTACCTCTAGTACATCAAATAAGTGACATATTCTTTACAACTGAGGTTGGACAGTGATAACTGGATGTTCAATTTGTAAGGTGCTCACAGGCGGGCCCGATCTCGTTCTCTTGCCTTATGTACACACACTTTGCGGCAGGTCTCGTTGGATAGTGATCAGGAACGAAAAACCTTGGCTAAATTTTTTCGATGTCATCTTTAGCTCAACTGTAAAAACTGGGGCGAGAATAGCACAGAGCAGGGATCAAACCAAAAACCTTCTAAAGCCCTAACAAACATTTTAATGTGTAAATGACCTGCTGAAACATGCTGCACACTATTTCCTCACAAGCCTTTACAATAAATATTGACTGTAGGGATGTTTTTTTAAAAACACTTCTTATAAATACACTTGAAAACATGCTGATTTGAACCAAAATAAAAAAACATTATTGATCCATAGGCATTTCTCATTTTTAAAGCTTACGTTCAGTTGCAGCAGCATTGTCAGCAGTTCAAAATGCAGAATAACAAACAGTTGACCTTATTCTTTCATTGTTCACATGCTGTTATCAGCAGGAGGACTGATGTTTTGCAAGTTATTTAATGAACCTTTCCTTAATTTGTGTGCAAAGGATTCATTAAAATTTGAGTTTGGTTTGGCAAAGGTAGAGTTCTCAAAACCTTAGAAGAAATTACATTTTTTGGGGGGGATATTAGAAGTTCGTAAAACGTTGCAGATTCAATTAAATAAAGGCAAGCAAGAACGTGAGATCCTGAAGCTCATTGGTGAAAAAAATAAAACTTTCAGTGTATATAGCCAGATTCAATGCATGCCCTTTCCCACTTAACACATACTAACATTAAGAAGCATTTTGTCCTTGTTTTGATAGCAAACGTCTAAGATGGCAAATGTGAAATTTAGTCAGGCAGCCCCACATCTGTTGAAACTTCTCTGAACCTCCTTACCACTGCCCCACTAAGCTAATATGGTGAAAACGCAAACCATGACAATGTTTTAACTTGCTGCCAACAATGGGCTGTATGTTGACTCTGGCTGAGAGAGATCCTTTTCCTTATCTAAAGATGTAAATTGTATTCCCCCACAATCATCAGCAAATGACTGAAAGAATCTCAAGTATTCTCCTGCTGTGTACATATTGCACCACTTTATGTGGTCATTGGCATGAAGAATGTCTGGCTCTCTCCACCAATGTGTCAATGAGGTTATCCAGTGAGTTATTGAGCGTATACAGAACAAGAACCTCACAGGTTTGGTTGTCACAGCATGCTGTGTCAGGTTTATTGATCTGGAGGAAGATAAGGATGCTACAATTTGACATGGGCCTCCTGGGTTAGGGAGAGGAAGATCAACCAAGATTGTTGCCCCTGATCAGTGAAAGCAGCCCTTGCTAAAAGCATGTGAGGCTAAAGTAAGACATGACCATGTGGTCAAACATCTTGCAAACCCTCATTGTTAAAGGCTCACATTTGACTGGCTCGTCTGGGTATTGCAGGGTCTAAGGATGAAATGAAATGAAATGAAAATCACTTATTGTCACAAGTAGCCTTCAAATGAAGTTACTGTGAAAAGCCCCTAGTCGCCACATTCCGGCGCCTGTTCAGGGAGGCTGTTACGGGAATTGAATCGTGCTGCTGGCCTGACTTGGTCTGCTTTCAAAGCCAGTGATTTAGCCCAGTGCTAAACAGCCCCTTCAGGAATCAACCAGAGATCTTTATGACATTTGTCACTACTCAATTAAACATTGGCATTGTGGATAAGGTAGAGGAAAATCTTTTTTTATATAAATTTAAAGTACCCAATCAATTTTTCCAATTAAGGGGCAATTTAGCGTGGCCAATCCACCTAACCTGCACATCTTTGGGTTGTGGGGCGAAACCCACGCAAACATGGGGAGAATGTGCAAACTCCACACGGACAGTGACCTAGGGCCGGGATTGAACCTGGGAGCTCAGCGCTGTGAGGCAGCAATGCTATGAGGAGGAAAATCTTTTCGGGAAATGTTATTCTTTTAAAGAAGTAAATTTGAATCAAATGACTCGTTACTTCAGGCATTCCGGTTCCAAGCTTTCTAATTAACACAGCTGACCAGCGATGAGCAAACCCAATAACAGTATTTCTTTTATTATGATAAGTATCAAGTTTTGAAATGTTTCGCTTCATGGAAACGAAGGATCAGGAAAATAATCATACCTTTTATTTCACATTATGATTCTTTTTTATATTTATGGCTGAAATAAAGGAGCTAATAATGTGTTCAGTTTCAGGGAATTGGAGATTTAACTCCAACTAAAAGAGAAGATGCCATTTGAAACCAGCATCATGACAGGTCCAAGTGATATGAAGCCCTTCCTTCTGCACAAACTGTAATGAGTATAAAATGAAAATGAATTAAATGAATGAAATGAAATGAAATGAAAATGAATGAAATGAAATGAAAATGAAAATCGCTTATTGTCACAAGTATGCTTCAAATGAAGTTACTGTGAAAAGCCCATAGTCGCCACATTCTGGCACCTGTTCGGGGATGCTGGTACAGGAAATGAACCGTGCTGATGCCCTGCCTTGGTCTGCTTTCAAAGCCAGTGATTTAGGTGTATTTACAAGATTCAAAACACAGCTAACAAGGTGTATTTACAAGATTCAAAAATAAAGTGTTCTCTTGCCGTTCTCACAATTTCCCGGTAAGACTTGATCTTTTAAATATTACTATATCCATCATCAGTCGCAATTAGCAACCAAATGGATTCCATCACAGTGATCATGAGGTAAAGCTAATACCTAGATTGCTGGCTTTAATTTATTTTCAGCTTGATGCAAATCGAGTGCTTGATTCCCAAATGACAAGTGGCACAAGTGATTCTGCTGATTCAGCACTTTGGGAAGAATAAGTACCCAAAATCAATAGCAAGCAATTGATACTCGAGCTTGATCAATGGCCACCTCAGAAGGAAGCTTAATGAATGGCTCAGATTATGAAACAGAAAACTGTGATTATCCATACCAAGTACTTCGCTGTTCCTATTTACTTTAACTAGCAGTCATTCACTAAATTTATCTGACATTTGGACAATATATGTCAGTGACTACTGCTTCACTGGTCCCATTTAAAGGAGCTTCAATGAAACCAGAATAGAAGCGCCAGGATCAGTGAAGAATGGGGTGAGAATGAAAGAGGAAAGGAGCAGAAGAGCGATACGACTGGCTAAAAACAAAACCATATGCCTATTTCGAGAACATAAATGTAACAAATCCTCTCAGTAGATTGATACTCACAAGAGTGAGGCAAGCAAACAGATTATGGTTGCCTGAAATGAGCAAGCTAAACAAGCTGGTGCCACAGCTCACCGACATTATTTAAAAGATGTCCGAGGCTCAATGGGCAAATGCGCTTTGTATTACCAAGGAGGTAATACTCCCCTGTTTTAATGCAATACTTAGTAAATGTTGAAGATTTCATCTTTCAACTGAACAATTATCTTAAGGCCATGTCCGGCAGTTAAGGGGCTGTTTAGCACAGTGGGTTAAATAGCTGGCTTTTAAAGCAGACCAAGGCAGGCCAGCAGCACCGGTTCAATTCCTGTACCAGCCTCCCCGGACAGGCGCTGGAATGTGGCGATTAGAGGCTTTTCACAGTAACTTCATTGGAAGCCTACTTGTGACAATAAGCGATTTTCATTTCCATTCATTTCATTTTCACAAGTTGGATGCAAAAATTCCCATTCATATTTTCAACTAGAGGGTTAGCCCAGAAAATGATGACAGCACTCCGAAAGAAGTTTGTTGGGCCCAAGTAAATTTTTATCCCGTTGACAGCACGGAACCTTACTGTACTTTTATGAGGTTTTGTGTTCAATTTTCCGACAATAGGGCAACATTATTGATGAAAACGTCTGATCATCGCAAATACTTCTCACCATTTGTATCGCCCACGTAACAGTAAACATCATATCTCTCACTGGTGTCTCGTATTCCATATGTTCTGACACCTGGTTGTCCCCTTTTATCTCCATAACAGCCAGGTCTTGGCTTGGTGATTGGGTATCTAAGAAGCAAAAATCAGAAATCACTGCATTATAGCATTATAAATAAGTCAGTGAATAACTGGTGAACAATCTTAAGCAATAGAACACAAAGGATATCAGACTTCTTTCCCTTTGCTGTCTGAATGTGTGTGGTGCCGGAAAAGCCACATTATTGCCTGATGCGATGGTAGTAGAAGGCTTTATCGAATAACAATTGCTTCAGAGAGTATTAGAAGTTCACCATATAGTTTTGGAGATCAGGGGCGAAATTCTCCCGAAACGGCGCGATGTCCGCCAACTGGCGCCCAAAACGGCGCCAATCAGACGGGCATCGTGCCACCCCAAAGGTGCGGAATGCTCCGCATCTTTGGGGGCCGAGCCCCAACATTGAGGGGCTAGGACGGCGCCGGACGAATTTCCGCCCCGCCAGCTGGCGGAAAAGGCCTTTGGTGCCCCGCCAGCTGGCGTGGAAATGACATCTCCAGGCGGTGCATGCGCGGGAGCGTCAGCGGCCGCTGACATCTTCCCACGCATGCGCAGTGGAGGGTGTCTCTTCTGCCTCCGCCATGGTGGAGATCGTGGCGGAGGCGGAAGGGAAAGAATGCCCCCACGGCACAGGCCCGCCCGCGGATCGGTGGGCCCCGATCGCGGGCCAGGCCACCGTGGGGGCACCCCCCGGGGCCAGATCGCCCCGCGCCCCCCCCCAGGACCCCGGAGCCCGCCCGCGCCGCCTTGTCCCGCCGGTAAGGTAGGTGGTTTAATTTAAAGGCGGGGGGTCGGAGAATCTCGCCCCAGGACTCGAGGGGTGGCATTTTCCTGGTCCCACGGAGGTGTAGCTGGAGGTCGGCCCGAGGTTAAAATTATGCTTCCTCTAAATCCCCCACTGCCAGGTGCAGTGACCTGCAGTTCTAGGGGTAGTACAAGAGAACTGCCCAGGCCTGGTCCTCTGCACTCCTGGGGGCTGTACCCGCCTCTGTGCCTCTAGCGGGTTCTGACACCAGGGGTGGGATTCTCCATTAATGGGGCTATGTCCCCATTCCAGCGTCAAATCGTGGGAGTTTCACTCTGGACTTTCTTGAAGAATGTTACTTGTCACTTGTCAATTCAAGCTTGGATATTAACAACAATTGTTGTTTCAATTCAAAGAAAAACAGGGAGCATTCTTTCATTCTTTCAATATTCTGTTGTTTGTACAGGAAACAACAGCATCAACAATAAATGGCTTCATCCATCATCACGTTGCCATTTCTTGGATATTGTTAAGAACAAAATGCCAATTCCTTTACATATGTAATAACAGTGCCTGCACTTTGAGTTATTAGATTGGATGTAAAGCACTTAACTGAAGTCAGATATTAATTTATTGTTCCACTTTGTGTTTGCAGTACCTGTATGTATGTCCCTATACCTGCAGTGAGCCTCATTTAGGTGGGAATTGTGAGCTGCTCCTGAATCCATTGACCCCAATTCTCCCCTGCTAAATATTCACAGCCAGTTTCTTTCGTCTGGTATCACAACATCAATACCACCATTAAATCAGTCCCATCAAAGCTACTGAATGAAGATGTTTGCATTGAAATGGAGAACCACAATTCCAACACGGCACTGTGCGCCTATCATAAAACTCTTTGTGCCCCCAATCTGCATTTGGTGAGAAAATAAATGACCTCCCAGCAGCACTCTTCCAAAACCTGATTTTGTTGTAGCACTAATTTAAAAGCTCCTTGAGGCACCTTCTAATCCCAAAGCAGACATTTGCAATTGAGTATTGGCAGAATCATCAAAGCAGTAGCTAACATTACTTTTGATATACATGTCTTAACGGAGAAATAACTGGTCGATTTGATGTATTAGAAACAACCTATCATTTTAACAGCTCTAAATGCAATTGGGACAGTTAAAGTTTCTGCACCACTATAAAGGCAAATTATGTAGCTCCAGCTCAAAACGTACAAGCAGATAGCAGAGCTTTCGTAATCAGGGTTCCAATGTCACAAGTCCTGCACATATGCTTTTTTTTAAATTAAGGGACAATTTAGCGTGGCCAATCCACTTATCCTACAAATCTTTGGGTTGTGGGGGCGAAACCCACGCAGACAGGGGGAGAATGTGCAAACTCCACACGGACAGTGACCCAGAGCTGGGATCGAACCTGGGACCTCGGTGCAGTGAGCCAGCAGGGCTAACCCACTGCGCCACCGTGCTGCCACTGCACGTGTTCTTAACGACAGCATGGGAAAATGACCAAAGGCACTTCACAGAATCACAGAATAGTTAGTGCGCAGAAAATGTTCATTCGGCTCATTGTGTCCATGATAGCCCTCTGCAAGAGCAAGTCAGCTGGTTCCACTCTGTAATCCAGCAATATCTTTCTCTGCTCATCCAATTCACTTCAGGTTTGAATCTGCCTCCACAACACTCTCAGTGCATTCCAATTTTTCACCTTGCACTGTGTAAAATTGTTTCTCCTCATGTCACCAGTGGTTCTTTTGACACTCACCTTAAATCTGTGACTCTGGTTCTTGACCCTTCCATCAATGAAAACAGTTTCCGTCTACCTACTCTCTCTAGGCCCCTCATAATTTTGAACACCTCTATCGAATCTCCTCTCGACAGAGAATAGCTCCAATATCTTCAATATATTCATGTAACTGAAGTCCCTCATCCCTGGAGACAGTCTCGTAAAACCTTACTGCACCATCTCTAAAGTTTTCACATCCTTCCTTAAGTGTGGTGCCCAGGGCGCCATTGTGGTTAGCACTGATGACTCACAGCACCAAGGATCCGGGTTCGATCCGGCCCCGGGTCACTGTCTGTGTGGAGTTTGCACATTCTCCCCATGCAGAGTAGGTGGACTGGCCATGCTAAATTTCCCCTTAATTGGAAAAAAATAATTGGCTACTCTAAATTTATTTTGAAAAAGTATGGTGCCCAGAATTGAGGTTAAACCAGTTTTCTAGGGGTTCATCCTAATTTTCTTGCTTTTGTACTCTGTGCCTCTATTTACGGGGTCCAGCATTCTGTGTGTCTTTTTAAGCACTTTTCTTGTCTGCCCTGCTACGGTCAACAATTCTGGCACATTCATCCAAGGTCTCTGCTCCTCTACCATCCTTAGAATTGCACCCTTTACTTAATATTGCTTATCCTCGTTCTTCCTAACACTTCATCCTATGTTGCTAAACTGTTGCTTTTTAAATTTTGCAGCGACACATTTGTTTTACCCGCAGTAATCAACCGCTTACCTGACACTTTGATCGGAAAGCCAGCCAGCATCGCACTGATCAAACCCATCTTCATACGAGGCCTGGATCTGCTCGGGAGTTGCAATCGTGGCACTGTTTTCCTGGCATACTTGTTTAGCCAATTCAAAGTCCAGTGAATACCTGCTGGCTGCTGCCCGATAATGGAATATAACACCTGAGGGTGGAATGGCACTTCTCAGTAAATGCACAAAAGGCATGGGTGGATTTGTTTCCTGGGGTATGCAAGCAGTGTTGCCTGCAATCCTGTAATCTCAGTGAAATAGATCTTTATCACAGTGAGCTAAGACAACAAATTGATTAACTTTCCTCTGCTTTAGAGGAAATATTACTTTCTTGGGCACAAATCAGTGGAGACCAGTTCTGATAGATGTCCACAAGCATTGCATTTACATATCCCTATCCAGATTGGGGAAATGGCAGTAGTATCAGGTGTCATTCACATTATGGAAGCCAGACAGTAGAAGGAACAATGAAAGTGAATTTAGAGGCTCCACATATTGAAAGATTTGAGAAGCTGCCACCAGCAGCTCCCAGGCACCATTATTTCAAAGCAGGCAAGGAAGCCCAGCAAGGCTGTCGACCATTTATCTGGTGTTTTTGGACAGCAAATTAAAACGCCTTTAGCAGTTTACGGAAAGATTATTGGTCATAATTCAAAATCAACTGGGTCAATGGCTCAGTTGGTAAGGCCCTGCCGAATAACTAACTGAAGCTATGGTGTACCGATCCCTGTTCAATCCCTGCTGTGCGCTGAGTCAGCTGAATTTAGCCTTGCACTGCCGTACGGGAGCAATAATTAGCCTCAACGCGTCTGGACTAAGAAGAGGAAAATTCAGCTCATCACGCCATGACTTGCTGAAACTTGCTGGCATGGGAAAATGGATTGACTTTGTCAGTGTTGCTCACCTATGCTCATCCTTGGGTGCCCTACATTTGAAGATAATTTTGAAGGATAAGTGAAGTGGCTGTAATGATCAAATTGAATGTGTGTGTTAGTGCTTACAGAAACAAGGAGGGGTAAGGGATTGAGGTGGAGGAATGCATAGAATATTTGCGATTAATTTTTGATATCCACCCAGAAATGTAAAAAAAAATTGTTCCAACCCTTTGGAAACAGGGCAATATTTAATAAATAATTATAGTAACTGTGCAAAGCGATAATAAGTTTTGTAGGCCAACCTAGGTTGTTTCAACTACAATTGAGCGACCTTAAAAATTGTCCACCTGCTACAGTCACTAAGTACATCTCATGGTCTACTTTTTGAATGTGTTTTAATCCCTATAGCGCTACATTCCTTTTGAGAAAAAATGTTTTCTTAGCCACTCCTGAGATGGCTTCAAATAAACAGGGGCAGGTTTATATTCATGGTTTGACAATCCCCAGCATCAGTGTAGCCTGATTCTGATGTGTGTTCATCAGTTCCAGTCACTGATCATTGAGGATTACTGAGGGTGATGCCCGAGATGTCTGTAACCTATACCTACCCCACTTTGCAACTTGAACAAGGCCATACAAGGCAGGATTTTCCTCTGCGGAAATGGTGATTCTCTCACAGGGAATGTGCAAAATGAATTGGGATCTTGTTATGCTTGATCCCACCAATATTTAAATCAATATATCTTTCACCAGAAGTGACAGCAGACAAAAAAAAAACACCTACTTACATCATATTTGTCATAATTATTGCCGTAGTAACACTTGGAGATTTTGAACATATTGTCAACTGTTCTTAAGCAAAGCAGAAGGCGTTGACAAATTTAAATGGCCACAACAGGGAGGAAAACTGATGCAGGCCATTGATACACTCATTTATTGCAGCAGGTTTTATTTCAGTTGTTGCTGCAAGCTACCTGCTCTTTGTTCCTCTGACAGTATAATAGCTCATTATACACCCTTCCTTCCTTTGCCCCACCATTTGTTGTTGTGCTTTCAGTTACCTTACACATTACATTCTGGATTTCTTTCTCTCCAAGCTTCTTTACTTGTCCACCTTCCCATCTTCCTTAGACTGCTCTTTAAAACCCAGTTCTTTGACTATTTGCTCACTGTTCCTAATATTTCTCTCTTTGACTGTATAACTGCAAGTTGTTACTGCAATGAGAAAGAATCCCTGACTATGCCATGTAATTATTATTGTGTAAATACTGGGAAGACTACTTACATTTCCTTCCTTCCTTTCAGTTAACCATTTCTCACAGATTAAAATTATATCTTAAAGAATGAGGCAAATTTGATTTTCTTCTTCTCCCAAACTGAAATACAACAATTTCCAATTTGGCTCTGTTTAAATCATCTTTAAACTTTTCTACCTTTGCCGTCAGCAGAACTCATTCCCAGAGAAACCATGCACTCAAGAGGGGGAAACATTTAATGATGGTAACCATATAAAGAAGGGATGTCTTGCATTTATATCGCACCTTAACGCATCTCTCAGAAATGTTTCAAAGCACTTCATATGTCATGATTTGTATTGAAGTGTAATAGCTGCTATTAAGATGATAAGAAAGGTGATTATTTCCTTGTGCCCAGCAAGATTTCATAAGGCGAAAATACTTTTGGTGGTATTGGCGAAGGGAGGATATTCAGAGTTAGGAGGATTCTATGCTCTTCTTTGATTATTTTAATGGGAATTAAGTATCACAATAAGCAGACAGGATATTTGGCCACTGTCTCATCAAAAGAACCTTAACAATACGGTCTCTGTCAACACTACAGTGCAGTGTCAGTCATTTCATGTGCTCATATCTTGGATTAAGTTGATGAAAGATACAATTGTGATGAACGTTACAATCTTGTACTTCCAGGTAAATGTCACTTTTAATTACAGCAGAAACTTCTAAATCTAAAAGAAATACAATGAAGCTTGACCAGTTGTAGAGGCCTGTATTCTATAGGGGTCTGTCTACATGTGCCTCTGTAATGGAACGTTTGCTGTCAATACAAGCAAGATGTTAATCTGATAATTGGTCATTTGACTGGTTTCAATCTCACTGCAATAGGTAATCCATTTGCTGAATATTACTTGGCATATAGAAACTTACCAGTAACATCTAATGAGACAGTGTCTTGCTCATCTTCAATGCCGATCATTACCTCACAGCGGTAAAGACCAGTATCGCTTGCTCGCAGTCGGCAAATGGTTAGCGTTGCATCGCTCAGGCTCTCAGGATGTTGGGGCACTGCCACTCTGCCATCATAGTCAGCAGCAATTTTTATTACACCGTTCTGTGCAACCAGAATTAACGTTTCTTTCTTGATCCTTCCATCTTTTCCTTCCTCTATTTTTGTCCACTTAATGCGAGGAAACTCCTGGAAAGAATGGTTGGATGGGGAGGGTGTGGCCAGCATTGAATAGTGGCATGGAAGAGACACAAAGCTGGAAAGGGAGCCTTTTACATGGGAGCTCCTCTTAATCTTTATTCTCATCATCTTTCCACTGTCATGTGCTGAGGACGAAGAAAAGAGTTACCATCAGTAAATTTGGACAAGTTAAATTTACAAAAAATGTTTCCGCTCAAAGAAGAACACTTTTTGTGAAGTGGAAGTCTCCCATCCTCACTTTTCCTTCATTCTTTTGGAAAGGTTTATTATTTTTAAATTTCTGCCATTTGGAGCTTGTCAATTAATTGGATGCCGGAGCTGCTAACTCACCGGGTTAAACGGCTGATTTAGCACATTTTGTGGGCCTCTGGCTTTCTGCAGCTCCAATCACCAGCACTGACTCCCTCCCCCACCCCATATTCCAATTATTGCCGGGGTTACCATTTTCAGGAATCCCCAGCTAAACCTTCCTACTGCTCGTGTCCATCTGCCCACCAACCACACGATCCATTTTCCCAGCAGTCACACAAGAGGCAAGGCTATAGGATGTTATGAGGTTCTGCAGTCCGCATCTCCATTCAGATTCTTTAGTCGTTTACTGGCTTTGTCCTGCCCTCTGCACAGCCCCCTCACACTTCCAACAGAAACTCTACCAAGCAGGAATATTGAGCCCTTAATGTTTAAATTACTTTTACTAGACTGTGAAATATCTAACATGGCTCCACCTAAGTTCCTCAATATTAAAATTATGTAGCTTTCCAACAACGAATTTATTCTAGTCAATACAACAAGTTTTATGAAATGGCAGAATTACCCACAAGTAGTGCAATCTTGTCATACTTAACAGGCCGGTTATTTTAAAGTATGTAAGGGCAATAAAGTGACTCTGGTTGCACAATGATATTTTTAATTTAATGCACTGTCCTACAGTGCAGACATGTAGGACAAAACAAGATCACACTGAGCTAATTCAGTCTTACCTGAGTGCACTGATGATGCTATAGTCCATGTGGAGCATATCCACAGGATATGTATTAAATGTAATATCATTTTGACCTAAAAGGGAAAGCAAATATATTGTCCATCAGATTGCACAGAACTCTCTTTTAAATAACAAACAATATAACAGGGGAACATTTTACATCATATGAATTCTAGAAAAATGCTGTTTGCTACATGATCTGCTGCTGCATACAAGCAAACAGGTTGTCTGAGGACTTGCTTTCGAGGAACAAAGAGCTGAAAGGGGTTAGCACTCACACTACACTACCAACTCTCAAGATTACAAGCAGTAAAATAAGCGTAGAAGTATTTGATCATAGAAGGCTATAAAGTACAAGATAAATCAGAACCTGATAGAAATGGGAGGCAGTTGAAAACACTTGGAAGGTACTTTATGAAATTGCTACTCAGTCAGTCCTTCTGTAGTGTGAGCTAATGCAGAATGTATGTTTTTGTGGGTCTCCCAACCTAGTCTAGTGATTCCTCCTACAGTCACAATAGATTTGAATGCTGAAGGTTCATCGAAAAAAACACACTCCCTGCTGTCAACTGATTGCAACAGGTTTCCAGTGTAGATGCCCTGATGGCAGCAGTGCAACATCATACCAGGGCAAAGTCCCAGTGACCAGAGAAATTATAGGATATCTAGGTAGGAAATGTTCAATCAATTAATTCACAAATCTTGGGAAAAAAGAGCAGGTGAATTTAAATATGCATGTTTGACATTTAATTGAGAAGCAATTTTTTCAGATTTCTACCAAAAGGAAGGTGATAAAAGACAATTAATGGATTTGACCCTCAGGTAATCTACGCTTAGTCTTAGTACTCTGAACACAAACATCAAGAAATAAAGAAAATTGTGTAAACTTTCTGTATATTCCAAGTAAACATTTCAGCTTTCAATTCCAATCCAGTCAAGTTCACACTGAGCAGAAAATACACCCAAATTTCTGCTTACTATTTTCGATGCCGTACTGAAAGGTCTGGAATACTAGTTGAAAAATGTAGCCCATAGTTCCATAATCAAAAAACATAATCAGAATTGGCTGGACTTTAAATTTAAACTTTAAAGTGAAATTATATTTCATCTGGATCTGGGAGATTGATTGGATGGAAATCAAGCAAGGTCCCTGACCAGCATACATTTTCCCAACCCATTTTGCCACTGAACTCTAACTATCTGATATGCCCCAGTGTGCAAACAAGCAAGTCTGGCCCAGTGAGTTTATCCAGCAAATAGCTAAGCTGTACAAGAAGACCACAAGTTCACTTGCAGCAGACCCACGGGAGCACCATCATCTACAGGCCCATGGGAGCACCATCATCTACAGGCCCATGGGAGCACCATCATCTACAAGTTCTCATCTAAGTCACGCACCATCCTGACTTGGAAATATATCACCGTTCCTTCACTGCCACTGGATCAAAAATCTGGAACTCCCTTCCAATGTGGTTTAACTACACCACATGGACCGCAGTGGTTCAAGAAAGTGGCTCACCATCACCTTCTCAAGGGCAATTAGGGATGGGCAATAAATTCTGGTCTTGCTAGCAATACCCACACCACAAAAATGAATTTTTAAAAATCTACATTGAGTTAGATAATCTCACAAGTGTTAAAAATGACCTGTGCCCCTACTGGATGTTAAAATTCTGCTAAGTGGTTTGTATTCTCCAGGTAATAGTTAGCAGCATTTTCTGCTGCCAATGTTTAAATATTGAAACTTGGGAACAATTTGCTTAAGGGATCTTAGATCAAATAACAAGCTACGAAAGACAACAGTGAGATGCACGAGACAGAATTGCATTTCTTTCTTGGTTCTTTAAAATATTTTTATTTTATTTTTTACCGAGATTGCTATCTGAGAGCAACTGCTACTCAGAAAAACCAGCTGCAGGATTTCATCAGGATAAAAATTTCCCCATTCCCACTTAAGCCCAGGACAACCCATAACTCAATCTGCAAACCGTGATCTGAAAATCTCCAAGAGGCAAGAAGGAAAGGAAGAACTAAGCCACTGATGACTCGAAATGATCAATTATATCAGTTTTCCTAAAGTACTATAAGGCAAAGCTAGCAGAAATTCTCAAGACCATGGGCCAAGGTGAATAGGAAAGCCACGTCTGCAGGAAACCTCCAGGAATGGGACAAGTATGTAAAGCAGACCAGCAAAGTAGGAGACGTTAAAACTTATACTGCATAATGAGGTAATTGTGTTTTTACTGTAGCAATGTTGAACCAGGTGTTATAAGCATGTCATAAGTTTTTTTTCCAAGCTTTTTGGGCTTGAACTTTGAGGATCACCATATGGCTAGGACAATAAGCAACTTTACATGGCAGTCTAAGCAAGAAACGTGAGACTCAAAAGTAAAGACTTTTCAAGGTTGTAGAAAAAAGGACTATACATAGAATGATGCAATACATAACTAGAAAGACATAAACGATTTTAACAGACGAGTTAGAACATAGAACACAGAACGATACAGCGCAGTACAGGCCCTTCGGCCCACGATGTTGCACCGAAACAAAAGCCATCTAACCTACACTATGCCATTATCATCCATATGTTTATCCAATAAACTTTTAAATGCCCTCAATGTTGGCGGGTTCACTACTGTAGCAGGTAGGGCATTCCACGGCCTCACTACTCTTTGCGTAAAGAACCTATCTCTGACCTCTGTCCTATATCTATTACCCCTCAGTTTAAAGCTATGTCCCCTCGTGCCAGCCATTTCCATCCGCGGGAGAAGGCTCTCACTGTCCACCCTATCTAACCCCCTGATCATCTTGTATACCTCTATTAAGTCTCCTCTTAACCTTCTTCTCTCCAACGAAAACAACCTCAAGTCCATCAACCTTTCCTCATAAGATTTTCCCTCCATACCAGGCAACATCCTGGTAAATCTCCTCTGCACCCGCTCCAAAGCCTCCACGTCCTTCCTATAATGCGGTGGCCAGAACTGTACGCAATACTCCAAATGCGGCCGTACCAGAGTTCTGTACAGCTGCAACATGACCTCCTGACTCCGGAACTCAATCCCTCTACCAATAAAGGCCAACACTCCATAGGCCTTCTTCACAACCCTATCAACCTGGGTGGCAACTTTCAGGGATCTATGTACATGGACACCTAGATCCCTCTGCTCATCCACACTTCCAAGAACTTTACCATTAGCCAAATATTCCGCATTCCTGTTATTCCTTCCAAAGTGAATCACCTCACACTTCTCTACATTAAACTCCATTTGCCACCTCTCAGCCCAGCTCTGCAGCTTATCTATATCCCTCTGTAACCTGCTACATCCTTCCACACTATCGACAACACCACCGACTTTAGTATCATCTGCAAATTTACTCACCCACCCTTCTGCGCCTTTCTCTAGGTCATTGATAAAAATGACAAACAGCAACGGCCCCAGAACAGATCCTTGTGGTACTCCACTTGTAACTGAACTCCATTCTGAACATTTCCCATCAACCACCACCCTCTATCTTCTTTCAGCTAGCCAATTTCTGATCCACATCTCTAAATCACCCTCAATCCCCAACCTCCGTATTTTCTGCAATAGCCTACCGTGGGGAACCTTATCAAACGCTTTGCTGAAATCCATATACACCACATCAATTGCTCTACCCTCGTCTACCTGTTCAGTCACCTTCTCAAAGAACTCAATAAGGTTTGTGAGGCATGACCTACCCTTCACAAAGCCATGCTGACTATCCCTGATCATATTATTCCTATCTAGATGATTATAAATCTTGTCTCTTATAATCCCCTCCAAGACTTTACCCACTACAGACGTGAGGCTCACCGGTCTATAGTTGCCGGGGTTGTCTCTGGTCCCCTTTTTGAACAAAGGGACCACATTTGCTATCCTCCAGTCCTCTGGCACTATTCCTGTAGCCAATGATGACATAAAAATCAAAGCCAAAGGTCCAGCAATCTCTTCCCTGGCCTCCTAGAGAATCCTAGGATAAATCCCATCAGGTCCCGGGGACTTATCTATTTTCAGCCTGCCCAGAATTGAAACACCTCTTCCCTATGTACCTCAATGCCATCTATTCTATTAGCCTGCGTCTCAGCATTCTCCTCCACAACATTATCTTTTTCCTGAGTGAATACTAACGAAAAATATTCATTTAGTATCTCGCCTATCTCTTCAGACTCCACACACAACTTCCCATCCCTGTCCTTGACTGGTCCTACTCTTTCCCTAGTCATTCGCTTATTCCTGACATACCTATAGAAAGCTTTTGGGTTTTCCTTGATCCTCCCTGCCAAATACTTCTCATGTCCCCTCCTTGCTCGTCTTAGCTCTCTCTTTAGATCCTTCCTCGCTACCTTGTAACTATCCATCGCCCCAACTGAAACTTCACACCTCATCTTCACATAGGCCTCCTTCTTCCTCTTAACAAGAGATTCCACTTCTTTGGTAAACCACGGTTCCCTCGCTCAACGCCTTCCTCCCTGCCTGACAGGTACATACTTATCAAGAACACGCAGTAGCTGATCCTTGACAAGCTCCACTTATCCAGTGTGCCCAACACTTGCAGCCTACTTCTCCACCTTATCCCCCCCAAGTCACGTCTAATGGCATCATAATTGCCCTTCCCCCAGCTATAACTCTTGCCCTGCGGTGTATACTTATCCCTTTCCATCATTAACGTAAACGTCACCGAATTGTGGTCACTGTCCCCAAAGTGCTCTCCTACCTCCAAATCCAACACCTGTCCTGGTTCATTACCCAAAACCAAATCCAACGTGGCCTCGCCTCTTGTTGGCCTGTCAACATATTGTGTCAGGAAACCCTCCTGCACACACTGTACAAAAAACGACCCATCTAGTGTACTCGAACTTATATCTTTTCCAGTCAATATTTGGAAAGTTAAAGTCTCCCATAATAACTACCCTGTTACTTTCGCTCTTATCCAGGATCATCCTCGCCATCCTTTCCTCTACATCCCTAGAACTATTTGGAGGCCTATAGAAGACTCCCAACAGGGTGACCTCTCCTTTCATGTTTCTAACCTCAGCCCATACTACCTCGGAAGATGAGTCCCCATCTAGCATCCTCTCCGTCACCGTAATACTGCTCTTGACTAGCAGCGCCACACCTCCCCCTCTTTTGCCTCCTTCTCTGAGCTTACTAAAACACCTAAACCCCGGAACCTGCAACATCCATTCCTGTCCCTGCTCTATCCATGTCTCCGAAATGGCCACAACATCAAAGTCCCAGGTACCAACCCATGCTGCCAGTTCCCCTACCTTATTTCGTATACTCCTGGCATTGAAGTAGACACACTTCAAACCACCTACCTGAACACTGGCCCCCTCCTGCGACGTCAAATCTGTGCTCCCGACCTCTATACTCTCATTCTCCCTTACCCTAAAACTACAATCCAGGTTCCCATGCCCCTGCTGCATTAGTTTAAACCCCCCCAAAGAGCACTAACAAATGTCCCCCCCCAGGATATTTGTGCCCCTCAGGTTCAGATGTAGACCATCCTGTCTGTAGAGGTCCCACCTTCCCCAGAAAGAGCCCCAGTTATCCAGAAATCTGAATCCCTCCCGCCTGCACCATCCCTGTAGCCACGTGTTTAATTGCTCTCTCTCCCTATTCCTCATCTCACTATCACGTGGCACGGGCAACAACCCAGAGATAACAACTCTTGTTTGCTCTAGTTCTGAGCTTCCATCCTAGCTCCCTGAAAGCCTGCCTGACATCCTTGTCCCCTTTCCTACCTATGTCGTTAGTGCCAATGTGGACCACGACTTGGGGCTGCTCCCCCTCCCCCCTTGAATAACATTTATTTAAAGAAACAAGTCTTTTATTCATGTAAACCTAATATAACAATTAAATGTTGACCGTGAGGTTATTTAAATAAAAATATGAGCACCTTAAATGCAGAAAGGAAGAGTATGACAGGGAAGACAGACAGAATTATAGGCTTTCTTGGTTACTTCATTTCTGACACAAGCCAACAACAACTTGCATTTGTATAGTGCCTTTAATGTTGCAATGGATCTTAAGCTTCTGAACAAACTGGGATTGGACACCGGCCCACAAATACAGTTGAAAAGGTGCATTTTGAGACTGTGCTTGAAAGTGTAGAAGGCTTTCGGAGTGGAAGCGGGAATGTTGACAAAAAGGAGATAAGATGACAGAAAGCCAGATTAAAGAATTCGAACTGGAACATAGGGAGAAAGGTAGATGAAAAATAGGATGAAGGAAAGAAACAAGGAATTTTTTTTGTTAAACTTTTCCGCATCTGCAGTTTCTTTTAAGGAACTGAGGAAAGAACCACGGCTGGATTCTCCGGCAGCGTGATCCCCCATTTCACCAGCAGCACACTCAGGCCAGCGGATTTCCCGATGACGTGGGGGTGCCCACAATGGGAAACCCCATTGGCCAGATGCAGGGACATAGAATCCTCTGCCAGCGGGGGCGCGCCTAACCAGGAAATGGGGGTGTCAGGACGGAGAATCCCGCCCCATAAATCTCATCCAGTAACCTGATCATGTGAGTTCCATCTTTATCTGTTACGAATGTCGGAAATGCATCCATAGCGAGAAGATCATTAAGATTCCTGGGGTTGGATTTCATGCGCAAGAGTCGACCTGCTGGTGATGGACCTTAAAAAAAGCTTGCCCTGCAGCGATAACATACTGATGGCAGGCTAGACAGGCCGAGAGTGAGACCTCACCCCTCAGTGGGACGTAATCTGATTTCCAGCAGCGCTAGAACTGAGTAGTAGCCCCTGTTGGGACTGCAAGCAGGCCCACAAAGTGCTTCAGTGGATCCTTGGGTCAAGCAAGTCCTGGGCATTTAGGGCAAGCAGGGATCAGGCAGCTAAAGGTGGACTCCTCATTCTGCCTGTCGACCAGGTCAATCACTTTATGGCTTGGCCAGTGTGAAATACGAGTCAATGCCTTGGTAACAACCCCAATAGCCCTTTTTTTTAAAGTGGCAAGTCACGCCCACCCACTCACTGTTTATGGGGATGGGGTCGGGGATGGGCGATAAGGTGGCGGCCCAGCCACCTCTTGCATTTTTATGTGCCCCCCTGTAAGCACCGCAGAAAACATGCCCGACAGGAGACCGTAAAATCCAGCCCCAGAGTTTTTGTATTACTTGAAGAATAAACTTAAATATTTTTAAATGATTCCCATACTAAAACCAAAGGGAAGCAACCTGCTTTACCACATGGGTATTGCTCGTCTTATAGCATTAATAATCTCTGACAGGAGTTTAGATATTAGAAAAAAACTCTCCTGTCAGAACTTGTAATGGGGCCTAAAGAGATCAACTGAGATGTTCCTCTTAATGTGTAGCTTACCTGCTTCAAACTATAAAATCTGAGAATTCTTTCAAAATGGAACTAATTCAAAGCACACTGTTAGAATCTGTGTGGCACCATTCCCGGTATGTCATGCATGTTATTGTATCACATTAGAGCAGCTGGATCATTTTACATGGAGTCAAAGAAGAATTATTTAACCACTCATCTTTGGCTTCTTCAACCCCCGGCACCTACTCTCTGACCCCATTTTGAATTGGGTGTGGCCAGGCTTGCACATTGTGCACACGGGTTTACAATTTTTTACCTCAGTGGGTGACAAAACGAACACCAATTAAACAGCTTTGGCGGCTGACAATGCTCACAATAGGTCGCACTTGCAGATCAAGAAGGTGGATAGAGGGAGAACCTCTGTGAAAGGAAGAAATGTTTGGAGAAGGAATTCTATTTTCAAACAGAGAGGTGGCTGAATGGGACAAAGTTTGAATAAGTACAGATATTGATGTTTTGTTGAATGCGGATAAATCCAAATGTTACTTAACCTTTCCTCTTTTGATGAAAGATCAATTAATTGTGGCGCTAAGGTAAACCAGAAAGCAACAATTTTAATGTAAAACTTCATATTTTCCAGGCTAATGTGCTCGTGGAGTGTGAAAGTTACCTGGAGATGTGTATATATATATATATATATATATTATGCTCCAACAATCCAACCAGGGTAGGCCCAATTCTTCTACCAAGCTAATAATCAGTGATGATAGTGGTTCTGATGCTTCCAATATTGTCACAAAGGGAAGCAAACTGTTTTACCTCACTCTTCTCACAGCATTAGGGCAGCACGGTAGCCTTGTGGATAGCACAATTGCTTCACAGCTCCAGGGTCCCAGGTTCGATTCTGGCTTGGGTCACTGTCTGTGCGGAGTCTGCACATCCTCCCCGTGTGTGCGTGGGTTTCCTCCGGGTGCTCCGGTTTCCTCCCACAGTCCAAAGATGTGCGGGTTAGGTGGATTGGCCATGATAAATTGCCCTTAGTGTCCAAAATTGCCCTTAGTGTTGGGTGGGGTTACTGGGTACGGGGATAGGTTGGAGGCATTGGCTAAAGTAGGGTGCTCTTTCCAAGAGCTGGTGCAGACTTGATGGGCTGAATGGCCTCCTTCTGCACTGTAAATTCTATGATAATCTATGATTAACAATCTCCGATAGGAGATTTGACACTAAATCTGACACAAGGTCATCAGCCTGAAACATGAAATCTGTTTCTCATACTTGATGAGTATTTCCAGCATTCTCTGCTTTTATAATGATAGCAAACTCAGCACCTCAATTTGATACACAACCATCTCCAGAATTATAATTAACTGTAAGGTAGTCTACCTGCTGCACAATGGGTTTATCCTAAAGGTATACTTAGAGCTGATTTTGTTTCTCAGTTATTCAAAGGCCCCAAACTAGTGAGGACCCATATGTAATTCTAAAATTAATCTCAGCCACATGTTCTGGCATGTCTTCATATAGGTGCGTGTTTGTATGAAAGTTCATCTTTGATCATCCATAAACTTAGAGGTTACACTTGCTGATGTCAAATATTGTTGTCCTCTGTAGGAATCTGGGATATCTTGAATTGTTTGTGTGTGAAACTGCACTGAGGCTAGCTCACAGTAAGAACTTAGCTCCTGAAAACCTTCTATTGAGGCTGCCATTTTATCAATTTTAGACAGAGTAGGAAAGGTGAGCACGAGGACACGGAAATATCAGTGCAGTGGTGATTGATCAAAACGCTCGGTACATGTGCAAAGAGAGTGTGGGGCTATCCAAAGAATAAAAAAGAAACAGCAATCTGACCTTGAATTTTTACCATAATGCAATAGGAAGTTTGTTTGTGGCAACATAACATGGCAATTTTTGGGAAACTCATTGATGAGTGTGAAAGGCCAATAACTAATGCAAAAAGCATTGGTTAGTTCTGATTCTTTTTTGCACAGATGATGAATCTCGAGGGACAATAATTAGATGTCCTATTTAGTTTAAGTGCGTGCTAAGAAAAGCATTCTAGAGTCCTTTGCATGATACAGGCAATTAAATGATTACCAGCTGTGATTAGACATTCTTTTTTATTTTTTATTGCAATTACTACCATATTTTGTGGAAATTACAGAAACATCTATAATTGTAATAAATAATAAATGCATCAACCTCCCGTTGTTTAAATGGAACTTTAATAGCTGTTGATACACAGTATTTCAAATGTTTAAGGCTTGGGTCACAGCAGGCTAGTGCAGACTGTAGGTTGTCCTTGCAACAGCCTAGAACACAGCATTGACAGACATCTAATCCGTTCTCAGCTGGAAAAGCGAATGAAACAGGAAGACTTTGGGAATGGAAACAGATGAAAAAGAACATATCTAATTGCCAAAACCAAGATTTATTTTACTTCTCTGGAAAACTTTGAGCTGAAAACGTTTACCATTGCACAAAACTTGAAATGATGGAAAATAATATGGAAGGTATATTGTGGTTTATGCTGTTGAATCACAGAGTATGCAACAGGCATATTCGATTGTGCGAAACACTTGAAGATGGTTAGACAAGACGACAAAGGATATTTCCCTTTCTGAACATGGAGTTTTTACCCAAAGTTTCCATGTGGCAAACTCTTGCTCTCCCTTGGTCCATCCAGAACAGTTGGCAAAGAGGCTGTTATGTCTCTCCTTATTGAAAGGAGGAGGAAATCAGAGGCCCACTCTTAACAGCTGATTAAAGAGAATGTATTGTGCTGTCCTAATGGCTCGGCCAGTTTATCCAGTGAGTGCTCCTTGGTTAGGATTGCGATTGGTGTTATGGTGGCTGGGTTAAGTTTAGGGCAGGGGTGGGTGATTTAGTACATTTCGCCACAGCCCCTTGTTTAGTGAGAGGAAAATCTGTCAGTCCTGAATATTTTGGGGCGTGATCGTACAACCTCTCATGCCCAACTCGATACACTCCCGGGAATTACGATACTCGGGATGCCTCGCTATAACGAGATATCGCGAGGCGTTGCGATCTGGATCTCGCCCTCACTGGGCGGGATCCAGATTTTTATATTTAAGTGAGCAGTTAGCCACACTCAAATATGTCTGTGCTGGAGTCTCCCAAGGCCCGGGATCAAATGCCTGTGACTGGGAGACCTCGCCATGGTGCCATTTAGCACTGGTCCACACAAACGTGGTGCAGGCATAACGCCACCTGAGGGGGAGTCCCAGGTCAGCAGAGACCCGCGGGTGGTCGGGCTCTGGGCAGGGTGATACACTCGCACTCCTGCTGTCACCTGGGCACATTGGCATTGCCAGCCTGGCACCTTGGCATTGCCAGGATGGCAGGGGCACTGCCTGGCGTTGTGTTCCACGGTTTCCCCCGATGATGAAGACATACACAGAATATATATGTGTGCAGTCTGAATGCTGATTTAGTGTCAAACACGCGTAAAGACAACTAACAAATTTGTGTACAAACAAAGTTACTCAAATTCCTCGGGAGCTACTCGAAGTGCGACTGTCCTACCGTACGTCCTACTACCAACTGGCGAGTCACTTCAGTCACGTGATGCATGTCTGCCACCACACGCTGGTCATACCTGTGATTACGTGACCTGATAAACAGCTTTATACATTCATACAACTATATATATTTATGTGTGCATGAATATCACCACACCCGGGTGGCTGGTTGCCCATGCCAGGGATCAGGCCTGGCAGTGTCCTGCCCTTGTGAGGGGCCTGAAAGACCCCATAACAAGTACCTTGGGGTGTTGGAGGAGTCCGGAGCTTGGATTGGATGGTCAGACATTGGGCCGGTATTTAAAAATGGTGCCCAATCTCTTCCTGTACTGACAAGCTCAGCTCATCAGTGCAGGAAATAAAGTTACGTGTGGTCTTGGCTGGGCATTCCTCGACTGAGGCCAGAAAAAAGAGTCTCGTTTGATAGCGGCACCAAGAAACACCCCACTTAATGTGCCCAAAACAGGACTCTTGTTTTTTTCCCTTTAAATCATGCCCTTTATGTTTGTGAGCATTGGTGAGGAAACAATCGTGTTGTATCATGAATCCCCATTCCTCCCTGTCCCAACCCCACCATCATGATCAAATAGAACTGCCAAGTCTCGTTATTGAGGGTCACACGTAAATGGCCATTTTGTAAAATATGGAAGGGTGACTGGTCCATGCGGATTATACCCCAGCAAAGAGTCAACATTCTAAGAAAGGTATTTGGTTTAGGAGTAGGCTATTCAGCCCCTCAGCCAATTCTACTATTCAATTAAATTCAATTACTTCAACCACATTTACCTGCCTTTGCTTGGTATCTCTTGACACCCTCATCTTAGACATTTTAGCAATCTCAGGCTTGAAAGGTTCAATGGTTCCTGCCTTTTCAGGGAGAGTCCCAAATCTGAACTCTACATTGTGTGGGACATGATGATTCCGATTTTACTCCTAAATGACCGAGCTCTAATTATTCGGCGATGGATTTAACCGTCCTCCACTGATGGTTTAGTCAACAGAGTTTATGGAGGTTGGAATGGGAAAGATCATCCAGAACAGCTAGGAGCACATTGGAATAGTCAAGTCTAGAAGTCAAAAGGCAAGAGTGAGGACTTCAGCAGCAGATGAGCTGAGATGGAGGCAAAGTCAGGCGATGTTATGGAAGTGGAAATATGATGGCACGAATATGAGGTCAAAGGTTATTCTTGGAATCAGATGTGATACCAAGGGTGTGAGCAGACTGGTTTAATCACATAATTGTTGTCAGGGAGCGGGATGGAGTCAGCAATTAGGGAATTATGTTTGGAGCAGGAACCAAAAACAATGACTTCAGTCTCCCTATTATTTAAATGGAGGACATTTCTGTTCATTCAGTAGAGAATGTTGGATAAGCAGTCTGGTCATTTAGCAACAATGGAGGAATCGAGAGAGGTGGTGATGAGTTGGAGCTGGGTGTCACCTGTGTACATGCGAAAACCAATGCTATACATTTGGATGATATCACCAAGATAAATAAAGTGTAAATAAATTGGGGATTCGTTTTAAGCACAGTTTTTAAAGACATTAAAAATTGGAATATTAGTAGCTTCCATGCTTTGCTGGACAACTAAAAACTACAAAGCAGAGCTGTTTAAACAACTCAGCATGTGAATGCATTGCGATATCTGACATATAGGGGAGGCAGTTGTTTAGTGGTATTACCACTGGATTAGCAATCCAGAGACCCAGGTAATGCTCAGCGGATCCAGGTCCAAATGCCACCATGGCAGATGGTGAAATTTAAATTACATTTTTTTTAAATCTGCAATTGTCTCTTGTCGTAAAAACCCATCTAGTTCACTAATATCCCAAAGGGCAGGAAATCTGCCATCCTTACTCGATCTGGCGTACATATGACTCCAGACCCAGAACAATGTGGTTGACTCTTAAAAATGCCCTCTGAAATGGCTGGGCAAGCCAAGTGAAATTGATGATGGGCAATAAATGCTGGCCCAGCTAGCGACGTTCTCATCCATTTAATGAATTTTTAAAATACCACAATTGATTGGGGATTTTGCATATACATTCAGTACTTCAATTGGGTCAGGTTGAGTTCCCTTCCACTGGTAGCTAGCTCATATAGCTCCTGTATTCAAAAAATGGTACACATTAGAACCAGGGAACTGAAATAGGTTATTGTGTGAAAAATAGATGGGAACTTAAGAGATCATTGCATGACAGGTTGTGCTCTAAACATTTCATAAGAACCTTTGAGGACCATTGATTTTGGTGTCCCCGACTTCCGGTAGGGCTCTGTAGGGGCAAGGTCTGCACGGGGCAGCTCCCGCTAAAGAACTAGGTTCTCGGGGTGGGGGTTCTCTTGCTTTTCTTGTTTTTTGTTTTTTTTGCTCGTTTTGTCCAGGTTTTTATTTTTTGTGCACTTAAAAGAAACGGAGAGGAGAAAAAAAAAGAAAGGACCCACGCAGCACTCACCCGGAGGTACGAACAGGGGGGGAAAAAAAGAGAAGAGGCCGCAAGGGACCAGACTGGTAAGCTGTGGCGTGTGGGAGGAAAGGAGAGAGAGGAGCCGGAGACTTGGAAGCGGACGGGGAGGGTGGCGAAACCCCGAACGGAGCTAGCGCATCGGAGTGCGGGCCTGCGAGTCGACCCGACCGAGCCCCCCTCCCGCCCAGCAGAACGTGGACGGCCGGGGAGTAGCGGCATCGAAGTGGGGCCGAGCCAGCAGGAACAACCTGCGAACACCCACCCCCCGGCGGCAACCACCACGAGGCAGGCGGGGGAACAAAGGGGTACTCGCAGCCCGACTATAAGCCTCTCTCTCTCTCTCTCTCTGGACCGTGGGTGAGTGAGGAGGAGAAACAGAAAAGAAGAACTTCCCCTGTTTCCAAAAAAAAACTTTGAAAAGAAAACATTTAAAGGGAGAGAACATTTCTTTTTTTTCCACTTTGAGAAAAAAACTTACCTGAAAAGGGTCTTTTTAGACGGTGGGGGGGGGGGGGTCTTTTTAGACGGTGGGGGGGGGGGGGGGGGGGAGGGGAAAAAGAAAGAAAAAGGAGAGAAAAAAATTGCCAGAAGGGAGCCAAAGCAGAGGGAGAAAGGGCACCAAAAGAAAACGGGGCAATACGCAAGCCCGTTCAGACGAGTTAATCGGCGCACGAAGCGGGGGAACAGAAGCCTTGCCACAACAAAAAGAACTGGTCAGACAGGAGTATTTCCCCCCTGGGCCAGAGGGGAACTGGAACTGGAAGGCAGTCTTTGCTGAGGTACTGAGGGAATATCAGCAGGAAAACAAGGCAGGGACCAGAGCAGACATAGAGGCTGCAGTACAGGCAGCAATGGCCAAGGCCCTGGTGGAGGTGCAGCTCGCCTGGGCAGAGCAGAGAAGGAACTGGAAGGCCAAGAGGAGAAACTGGAAACCCAAGAGGCGACCATTAAGGAGCTGGAAAAAGCCATGACTGACATGAGCGACCGGATCACGGCCCTGGAGAAAGAGGTGGCGAGACTGGGCACAACGCAGGGGAGCCTGAAGGGCAGGGTGGACGATCAGGAAAACTGCTCAAGTAGACAAAATGTCAGGATAGTGGACCTACCAGAGGGGATCGAGGGTAGAAACCCCACGGCCTACGTGGCCGAGATGCTGGACAAATTAGTGGGGAGGGAAACTTTCCCCAACCCACCTGAAATGGACAGAGCACACCGGTCACTGCACCCGAAGCCCAGGGCAGGGGACCACCCGAGGGCAGTTATAGCTAAACTGCACCGGTCCGACCAAGACAGGGAAACAATCCTGCGCTGGGCCAGGCAAAACAGAACTTGGAAATGGGAAGGACACTCCATTAGAGTTTACAAGGACATTGGGGCAGACCTCGCCAGGAGACGGGCTGAATTCAATAGAGTGAAAGCAGCTCTTCACAAAAACAATGTTCGTTTTGGTATGCTGTACCCAGCGAAACTCTGGGTCACATACCAAGGAAGAGAGTATTTCTTCACAGCCCCCGCCAAAGCAAACAAGTTTATCGAGGAACACGGGCTGGAAAACCAATAGTGAGGGTAGAAATACGCGGCCCCTGGCAAGGGGCAACAACCCGCTGGCGGAGGGGGAGGAGGGGTGAGGCAACGCCAGGCCCCCCTGCCCCCACCCCCACCATGGCGAACGCACGCTGAACAAAAAGCAAACCATTACCCAAGGGACCGTCACAGGTGGGAGACCAGGCCCCAGCACGAGTGAACAAGAGCAGCGGAGAAGGGAGAGCAAGCGAGGGGAGCGCAGGGTAGGATGGGGGAAGAACGGGCAGAATAAGGCAGAGGCTGGGTGTGATGAATGATATCTGTATACACATGTACCTTTAATGCGTAGGCCCCTTTAAGACCGGGTTTGGAACCCTGGGGGACTCCGCCTCCGGCTCCGCCCCCACGGAACTGTATATAAGGTTACGTTCAGTGGGCAGCGTGCAGTGAGCACACTTCTCGGCAGCTGTCTGGTTCTCTGGTAATTAAAGCCTTTGAATTATCAATCTTCTCTCCTGAGTCGTAATTGAGGGTATCTCACTGGGCAAGGGAGAAGCGAGACAGTAATTCCCGAGAGGGGGGTCACCGCACTAGCAAGAAAGCTAGCACCGGGGACATGCAACAAAGCAGGGCCGCAGTGTGCCCCCAACAGGGGGTTGGTGCCAGACAGAAGGGGGGGGGGGGCACTCAACAGAGGGGGGAGAGCAAACAGGGATAGGAACAGGGGAAAGAGGAACAGAGGAGGAATATACGGGGGAGGGGGAGAAAAGGGCAGGAAAGTGAGGGACCGGGGTGGGGGGTGGGGGGAGGCACAGGAAGGGAGGGACCGGGGGTGGGGATGGGGGACACAGGGACGGAGGGACAAACAATACTAGAAAAGGAACAGCAATAGAGCTATAAAGTGCCACAACCAAGGGCTCGGAACAAGGAATCGCTGCAAGTATCCACCCAGTACGGCCTCTGGGCGAAGGGAGACCCCAGAGTGCAGGGGGCTACCCGCATGGCAGTCGCACAGCGGGCGGCCATGTTGGGTGCCCCCCGGGCGAAGAGAAACCCCGGAGCGCAGTGGCCCTACCGCATGGCGAGAGCAGTGACAGCGGCCATCCTGGACGGCCCCCTAACAAAGGGGAACCCCGGGAGGCAGGGGCGCATCCACCAGGTAAATATGGTTAATCCCACAGGAGCGAGGGGACAGAGGCCTCCCACCAGGATAGTCACCTGGAACGTAAGGGAGCTCAACGGCCCAGTGAAAAGATCCAGAGTCCTCACCCACCTAAGAAACATGAAGGCAGACATAATCTTCCTCCAAGAGACGCACCTGAGAGAGCAGGACAGACTGCGGGTAAGAAAGGGCTGGGTGGGACAAACCTACCATTCCTGTTACGGGACGAGGGCCAGGGAGGTGGCAATACTGATCAGCAAATGGACGATGTTTAGGGCGACAAAGACGGTTACGGACCCAGGGGGGCATTACGTCATGGTCAGCGGGGCCCTGGATGGGGCACCGGTAGTACTAGTTAACATGTACGCGCCCAACTGGGACGACACGAGCTTCATCAAGAAGACCATGGCAGAAATCCCTGACATAGCGACACACCGGCTAATTATGGGGGGGACTTCAACTGTGTACAGGTTCCAACGACTGACAGATCAAACCCCAAGACGGGGAAAACCTCAAGCATGGCAAGGGAACTCGGTCACTTTATGGAACAGATGGGAGCAGTGGGCCCCTGGAGGTTCACCCACCCAGGGGAAAAGGAGTTTTCCTTCTTCTCCCCAGTACACAACGTATACACCAGAATTGACTTCTTTGTGGTGGGGAAAACTGTGCTTCCGGGGAGGGACAAAGTGGAATACTCCGCAATTGTGATATCAGACCACGCTCCACACTACATGGACATGAGGCTGGAAACGGGCAGGGCCCAACACCCCACATGGAGGTTGGACGTCGCCCTACTAGCTGACAAGGCCTTCAACGAAAAGATATTGTGGGCCATAGCAGAATACACGGAGAACAACCAGAACGGGGAGGTCTCACCCTCCCCGTTCTGGGAAGCGCTAAAGGCCGTGCTAAGAGGGGAAATCATTGCTTTCAAAGCGCGAAGAGATAGGGAGGAAAGGGCGGCTAGGCAGCAGCTGGTCGACTCCATACTGGAGGTAGACCATAAATACTCCGAGGCCCCGGCCGTAGAGCTCCTGGCAGAGAGGAAAGAATTACAAAGGAACTTTGATCTGCTCTCCACCAGGAAAGCAGTGCATCAACTCCGCCAGTCACGTGGGACCCTATACGAACACGGAGACAAAGTCAGCCGCCTGCTGGCACACCAGCTGAGAAAGCAGGCAGCCACCAGAGAAATTGCACAAATCAGGGGTACTAGAGGCACATTAGAAACAGAACCAGAAAAGATCAACAAAGCCTTCAGGGCCTTCGACCAAGGGCTGTACACCTGAGAGCCCCCAAGTGGGGAGTCCTGGATGAAATGGTTCCTTGATGGACTGGACATACCAGTCGTGGGGGAGGGCAGAAAACGGGGCATGGAAGCATCACTAGCACTGGGAGAGATCATGGACAGCATTAGCTCCATGCAGGCGGGGAAGGCGCCGGGACCAGATGGGTTCCTGGCGGACTTCTACAAAACATTTGCGACAGAACTGGCCCAGCACCTGCGGGAGATGTTCACAGACTCGCTGGCTAAGGGCACACTGCCACCCACGCTAGCACAGGCCTCAATCTCGCTGATACGTAAGAAAGACAAAGACCCAACGGAATGTGGGTCATACAGACCCATCTTACTGCTGAACGCAGGTGCCAAAATACTGGCCCAAGATTCTAGCCAAAAGGCTAGAAGACTACATGCCAGAGGTGGTCGCAGAGGACCAGACGGGCTTTGTCAAAGGTAGACAGCTTACTTCAAACATTAGGTGCCTGCTGAACGTGATAATGACCCCATCCGGGGAGAGAACACCAGAGGTGATCGTCTACCTAGATGCAGAAAAGCCCTTCGACAGAGTCGAATGGAAATACCTCAGAGGTACTGGAGCGGTTTGGGCTTGGAACAGGGTTCACCTCCTGGGTACACAACGCTCCCATGGTGAGCGTACGGACGAACAGCACCAACTCCCGATACTTCCAGCTGCACAGGGGCACCAGGCAAGGATGCCCACTGTCCCCGCTGCTGTTCACTCTAGCGATCGAGCCACTAGCAATTGAGCTCAGAGCAGCAAAAACTGGAGTGGGATCCAAAGGGGCGGCAGAGAGCACAGAGTCTCACTCTATGCAGATGACCGCTCCTCTACATTTCGGACCCACAGAGCAGCATGGACAGAATCATCGTGCTCCTGAAAGAGTTTGGTGCCTTTTCGGGCTACAAACTCAACATGAGCAAAAGCGAGATCTTCCCGGTACACCCACAAGTAGGTGGGGCAGCCCTAACGGGACTGCCGTTTAAACAAGCCCGACACAAATTCCGATACCTGGGGATCCAAATAGCCCATGACTGGAAAGGGATCCACAAATGGAATCTCACCAGTCTGACACAGGAAGTAAAAAAGGACCTGCAAAGATGGAACATACTCCCACTCTCCCTCGCGGGGAGAGTCCAGACGATGAAAATGAACGTGCTGCCCAGGTACCTCTTCCTATTCAGATCCATCCCGATCTACATCCCCAAGGCATTTTTCAAAGCACTGGATAAACTAATCATGGCGGTCGTATGGGGGGGGGGGAGGAATGCTAGGATCTCAAAGAAGGTCTTACAGAAAACAAAATTAAGGGGAGGGCTAGCCCTCCCAAACCTACAAAACTATCACTGGGCGGCGACGGCCGAGCGAATAAGGGGATGGATCAAGGAGCCAGAAGCCGAATGGGTGCGCGCAGAGGAGGCCTCCCGCAGGGGGACCTCCCTTCGGGCCCTCGCCAGGGCGGCACTCCCATCCCCACTCAAAAAACACTCCAGCAGCCCAGTGGTGATAGCCACCCTCCAGTCCTGGAACCAACTACGGCAGCAATTTGGCCTGACCAAAATATCGGACAAAGCTCACATCTGCAACAACCATAGGTTCACACCAGCGCGGACTGACGCCACCTTCAAAAGATGGGGACAGGACAGAAGGACACTGACAGTCAGGGATCTATACACGGACGGCAGGATCGCAACAATGGACGAACTGACAGAGAAATTCCAGCTAGCCAGGGGGAACGAGCTGAGGTACCTGCAACTCAAAAACTTCCTACGAAAGGAGACAAGGACATACCCACAACCGCCATGACAGATATTACTGGAAGAGTTACTGGACGCAAGCATACCAGAGAAAGGAAACTATAGCGACATGTATGACCAACTGGTAGAAGGGGCCGACACCGTACTGGACGCAACAAGAAGGAAATGGGAGGACCTGGGGATCGAAATAGGGTGGGGACTCTGGAGCGAAGCACTGCACAAGGTCAACTCCACCTCCAAGGCTCAGCCTGACGCAACTCAAAGTGGTACATAGAGCCCACTTAACAAGAATCCATATGAGTAGGTTCTTCCCGGAGGTGGAGGATAGATGTGAACGGTGCCAAGGAGGCCCGGCCAACCACGCCCACATGTTCTGGTCTTGCCCCAGATTTGTGGAGTACTGGACAGCCTTCTTCGAGGCAATGTCGAAAGTGGTGGGGGTGAGGGTGGAGCCATGCCCAAAAGTGGTGGTCTTCAGGGTTTCAGACCAGCCAGATCTATTCCTGGGGAGGTGGGCAGATGCCCTTGCCTTTGACTCCCTGATTGCCCGCCGTAGAATCCTGTTCGGCTGGCGGTCAGCAGCACCACCCAAAGCTGCAAACTGGCCGTCCGACCTCTCGGAATCTCTCCAAATGGAGAAAATCAAATTCATCATCCGAGGATCAGACGATGGCTTCCACAGAACGAGGGACCCATTCACCCAATTATTCCGGGACCTGGGTGTGGCCAACAAACAAGCAGAAGAATAGCCAGGTAGCCAAGAACCAGGGGAAAGTAGCCAAAGCATGAGAGGGAGAGATAGACCGGGAGAGGGAGAGAGGGGGACTGCTAAATATAAGAGGAAGGAAAGGCGAACCACGGGGAGGGGGCGGAGGACCGGGAGAGGGGGGGGAAGAGGGAAGAGACAGGGAACAATAGAGGAGAGCCGGGGGGGGGGGGAGGGGGGGGGGGAGGGGGGGGGGGCAGAGGCAGGGAAACGTGAACAAACGTGGCATCCACAGGAACAGAGAAAAAGGAGAATACAGGCGAAGGACGGGAAGGCCGGCTGAAGCGGAAGTGAGCACGAGACGACAACGGCAACGAAATCCGTCCAGGAGAAGCAAGGGGCAACACTAGCACCAGACCCATTCGAATATTGCCCTCCGTAATTGTCTCTCCGGCACCCAAATGTATATCTGCACCCCCCCCCCCCGGTCTCCGCCCCCCCCCCCCCCCCCAACCCCACAAACAGATGCCTACTTATGTGTGTAAATAATTGATTTTGTATTTCTCTCGTATTGTTACCTTTTTTTCTTCTTCTTTTTTTTCTTTCCCTTTGTGATTTGTGTGTGTGTGCCCGTCTCTTCTTCTATATAGCTATATATATATATCATATCCTGTGTACATAATGGCAAATATACCTTGTTCAAAAACACAATTAAGAAACATTTTTTTTTAAATGTTGGTGTCCCCCACGGATTTGAGGTGCCCTGTTCTTATTAATGAAATGGGTGGTGGGAATGGGAGTATAGTCAGTAAATTGACAGATGGCACCAAAGTTATGTTACAGACATCAAGTCGTATGGGGAAAGGTTTGATGACCCAGCTGGTCTTTTCCCACCTGTCAATTTTGTATGTTCAATACTGATCCATACAAGTCAGAAAGATCCTTTATTTGCTCCCCATTCTGTGCTGGATGACGTCAGCTGTGGCACTGATGGTGAATAGTTTGTTTTATTATACCTAAAGCTAGGGAATGGGGCATGGAAGTGGCAGGGGTTGTACATGGTTCCTGCTCCTCACATTTTCCCACACGACCCTAATGAAAAGTGCAAACATTGTTGTCAAGCAGAGTTGCAATAAACTCCACAATCAAACTACCTCCCAACATTTACTAGCAAAGGCTTTCATTTACTGGTATAAACCAATTATTCAATGGTTGAGAAAAGGTTCTAATTTATGTCATTATAGCACTCAATGTACATGGGTCATCCCAAATGCACAATTTTGAAGTTCAAGATACAGATATGGATATGTTCGGGAGTACGCTGGTAGGAGGAAAGAAGATTGCGTACAGGTAAAGGTTACGGACCATCAAAAGGAAGCATCAGAAATGGGAACTTAGAGTTAGCAGTTTGGGAAAGGTTCCAAAGATATCTCAACTCATTGGAAAGCTGAAGAGAAACATGGCTAAGAAATAGCAAGGAAAGGTGAAGAGCAAGGTACCCAATGTGAATGCATGGGTCAATAGATAAATAGCACAAGTAGCCCAGCACTCAACTCTCTCTCTTTGATTGCTCCTGAAGTGAGGCTGTTGTGGCATGAAGTGATTGCAAGGAGGGTAGCCCTGTTTTCCACTCCAGGACACTAGTCTTCTAGTTCAAAAGTTGTGTATGTCTGGAAGAAAAGTGAAGAGAGATTGGAGACTGTTTCTGACAGTTAGCTTCAATGGTTGGACCAAGTTTATGCTCCATCTGAGCTGCAGCTGCCCTTGCAACAGATGGCATTATTTCACTTCTGCCTCTATGTTGGCATAGAGTTTGTGAAGATGATTTGCCCTTGGTCACTTCCAGGTAGATGCAACTACGCTAGGTGGCACCTTGACAAACTCAGCCATTAGGCTATGCTGGCTTTCGATCAAAGTGACATGCAAAGAAAAACATAATGTAGTGGGGTGTTTCTGATGCCACATTAGTTAGCCAGGCCTTTACAGATTACTGTATCAAGAGCTTGAAATGGTAGTCTATCTTGAGCGGAGGAATTTCTGAATACTCCTATTCTTTACTAAGGCGAGGTACATGTGCCTCTATTCATAGCTGAGAATGCAAGGGAACCAGTGGGTTGACACAGATATTGTGCCATACAGACAGTAGTACCACGGGTACAATTTTTTGGTATGTGATCAGTTAACCAAGGCTAGAAATTGGCTTCAGATGCTGATAAAGGGGAAAAATCAACAAGACACCTGATACTGATGGTTTTCAGGTGATCCCAGCTGGATCCCAAATGTCGGAGAGGGACAAATTGGGCCAGGGGTCAGTCAAACAGCTTGCCGATGCTTGCCATCTTAAATCCATGTGAAGAATGGCCACTCTGATGCGAGGTCATCCAGCATCTAAGGAATTATATCAAAGCATGAGTCTAGAGTCTATATGTTTAAAACTAAAGGGAAGAAAAGAGGAAGCGTAAGTTTTCAAAATGAGCAATTGGAAAAATAGCTTGGAACTCCTGAGGCTTCGCAACAGTCTAGGATGCATTAAACAACGTTGTGTGTGTTAGCATTGACTGAGGAAAGGATTCAGAAGTTAAATTCTATTAAACTGGATCATAATCTAGATTCGTCACCACGTGGGAAAGATGGGAGGACAGTGGGATCATGTTTTCTTGTATCTCCTAGATCATAATATTGAAATATGGGCAGCACCGTAGCACAGTGGACAGCACTGTTGCTTCGCAGCTCCAGGGTCCCAGGTTCAATTCCTGGCTTGGGTCACTGTCTGTGTGGAGTCTGCACGTTCTTTCCAAGTGTCTGCGTGTGTTTCCTCCGGGTGCTCCGGTTTCCTCCCACAAATCCTGAAAGACGTGCTGTTCGGTGAATTGGACATTCTGAATTCTCCTTCTATGTATCCGAAAAGGCGCCGGAAGGTGGCGACTTGGGGCTTTTCACAGCAACTTCATTGCAGTGTTAATGTAAGCCTACTTGTGACAATAAAGATTATTATAAATGAAATAATAGTGACAGGCGAGCACAGAAGCATTTGGGAACCAATGGAATTGATTTCCATCAACCTTTTCTGTTTTAAAAATGGAAGCTGGGACATTGCCATCTGCATTGGCTGAGAACAAGAAGCCAATTAATAACATTTTCATTACACATCTGTGGTCTTTACTCATGTCAATGGGCACTACCCAATCACTGGTGCCCAGCACTGGCTGGCATCCAGCAAATATAAAGTATATAGTGATATTCCTACTGTAGGTCATCATATTATTGTAACAGAAATCCATATGCTCACACATCCTACCAGCATTAGCTATTGGCTACCCTAACCCGAACTAATTCTGTGCCAAAACACAGGCAAGGAAGTATCAATCCCGCAGCTACTGGTCTTTCAGCTTCTGCATATCTGCTGATCACTGTCAATTTCAATATTCATGATTAGAGAAAAAAATTGTTGTCGACCTGCGCATGACTTTGTTTAACCCTGGGATGCCCTCACTGTTGGCAAACTCTTGATAGGCTGACGGGCAGATTTTATTGACTCCCCATGACAGGGACCACCTTGTTGTTGCAGCATTTTCCCCCCTTCACAAATGCTGACAGGCACAGTAGTCTTCCTTCCCTTGTTCTGCGTCGAGGACCTTTTGGACCGCACGTTGTCTGGCACCTCCCCCTCACCTTGCACTGTGGGTGGCCTTACCAGGTGCAAGGAGTGCCCGGTGGCACAACTCAAGGGATGGCAGGAGTGCCACATCACGGTGGCAGCCCACGGATGTGAATAGATGGCATTATTTCTAAAATGATATGTGTATCAAGTATGCACATGTGTACTGAAATAAAACCTGGCATTACTGCAGTTAATGTTACTTCGTGGAATTGGCACTTCACTTCAACTCACATGGTGTAAGATCAAGATCGTGTGATTTGATTATGGAAGTTCAATAAAACGAGTAAATTCTGTTGAAATCAAAACAAACTTAACCCCACCATGAACATTAACAATATGTAAAATAACACAGGTAGAATTTGCTTTAAGCCATCACTTGTGGTTTGTGGCAACATCTGAAGCCAAGGCTGCCACTCTGCTGGGCCGATATACAGTGTGCTAAATGGAACACAAGGCAGACACTGTACATGTTCATGTACAATTACAAAAGCTTGCCCCCGTGCAGAGTGTATTGAACTCTGCATTGAATAGTGAGTTACACGTTCTGCCGGGTTAACAGCTGGGCTTTGTTACGATGAAATCTGCAATCACTTACCTGAAACCAGATCCCGAAACCAATGTTGGGATTTCTGACTCTTTTCTTCCTCAGTCACCGCCAAAAAGGCGATTACACGCCTGTCCCAGACCCAGCTCTCCTGTTCTTTTGTAGATGGGGAGGGAGGGAGGTCCACTGGGTTGCGCCACCAGCTTCTTCATCAAATGTTTGGCGTTGCCAACCGCATTCGCTGCCTGGGACAGACACAATTGATTGAAATGTTATCGATGAGACACCGCGGTGTGTGTGATGTATCACCCGGGGCCGGCGCTGTCGCTTCCTTTTTGGAAGAAAGCACCAGGCGGGGGAGGGGGTAGTGTACATCAGTGATTTTGGGCGCGGGTATCACTTTGAACATTGATGAGAAGATCTGTTTAAGAAAGCGGAACATGGGAAGCTCAATTCAATCACACATGGTTCCGGCATGCGCTCAGCTCCTTTAGATCAAAGATTTTGTAACGGTCAAATACATTTGATTCATTCCCCTCCACCCCCTCCCAAAGTACCCACCCCGGCCTTCCCTCTCCTCCCCAAGACCCCTCCCCTCTCAAAACCCCACCTTCGCCAACAAAATCCCCTCCCCACCCAAAGACCCCTCCATCTCAAAGCCCCCTCCATTTCAAAGTCCTCCCTCTACCTTCCCTTCCCTCCCAAAGCCCCACCTCCACTCCCAAAGCCCCTCCCCACTCCAAGCCGCCTCCTCTCCCAAAGTCCCGTCCCTTCCCCAAGCCCCTTCCCTACCCAAAACCCTCCTCCCCTTCCAAAGTCCCCTCCATCTCAAAGCCCTTCCCCGCCTTCCGCTTCCTTCCCAAAGCTTCACCTCCCCTTCCCAAAGCTCCGTCTCAAAGGCTCCTCACCTCCCCAAGCCTCCCACCCTCCCAATGTCCCCTCTATTCCAAAGTCCCCTCCGCCCTCCCTTCCCAAAGCCCTCCCCTCCCAAAGCCTTCTCGCCTCCCAAAGCCCCCTCTTCCCAAAGCTTTCTCGCCTCCCAAAGCCCCTCCCCAAGCCCTTCCCAAAGGCTTCTCGCCTCCCCAAGCCCCCTCTCCTCCCAAAGCCCCCCTCCCAAAGCTAGGCTGTGTGACATGAGTTTTTTTTGTTTAGTCCGTTTATTTCCCATCCTCGGAGTTACTCTCACTTCTCTAACATGTGTCACTTTTAGACTTGACAATAGAATATTTCGTTTAAAATCGCTTTAAAATCAGGAAAACGAAGTTATCCCGTCGCGCCGAGGTGCTGGACAAATCTGTGACCGGACCGCTGCGTCTTCTTTTCTATATTTTGATGGATGTAAAATCTTTCAAATGGAGAAAAAGCACAATTGATAATTCCTATGATTTTTTTAAAGCCATGCATGGATGTATATTAATTTCCACAGTGCGGGTGCCGGGTTGTCCATGAGGGGGCGCCACAACCCACCAGAACCCGCCCCCCAAGCAGCTCCCAGCCACAGCCTGAGAGGCGACTTATTAAGAGTCACACACAGCACCGGGCTCCTGTCAACCCTGCACTGATGCAACGAATGGCACCGATGGAAACATCGGGGAAAGAATCTTGGGAGGCTTCTAGTTACACAAAGAAATTACTTTTCGTTTTCACGAGCCCCTCAAACGCTCAGATTTCTTACTGAAAGTCCTATGTCTATGGGTGGCCGTTCTGTGCTCTTTTAATGTTGATTTGCATTCCAATGGGGTATTTTACCCGTTTCTCGCCGATCGTTCGCCCCCTCCAGTGTTGTCCAGATGCCAGAAAGTCAACGTACCACAGAATGAGAGGCAGCTTTAAGGAGCTTTAAGGACACGGTTCAGATACTTAATACATTTTTTAGATGTTGTACGCATACGCAAGTGACATCTGAAGATCAATGCAAATTTGGGGAGCATCGTGTGCCCCCCCCCTTCCCCCCCCCCCCCAATATGTCAAAATATATAATTTCCAACCCCCAATCCATAGATTTGAATATTTTTCAGTTGGGTTTGGTCCATAACTTTCCTAACTGAGTCATGTTTCCTTTTTAAACCCGGTGTCCTGCTCCTTACGCAAAGGTTCTGTCTGGAAAAGTTTCGCGCGAGATAACACTAAATAATGTTTTATTGTATAACTTGAAACCGAGCCCAGTATCCAGCTGCAATCGCACGTTTAATCTGCTCTGGTAGGCAATATTTCATTCAAATTTAAGGTGCGGGGGGATCAAATAAATCTACCCAACAGTCTTTTGTCCATTCAACCGTACCCGACTTGAACAAAATGGATTTATTTGAAACGGAATTTTTTCCGTTATAATTTCCGTTGTTACCAGGAGCCGCCTGTGCGCACCGAACATGCATTGTCATTTACCAAGTGGACAGGTGATTGAAATGTACTGAATTAAGGAGTGTTTTATTCTCCCATCCCATGCCTGCCTTTCTGAGATTTGATTTATCCAAGGTAAACAATGGAGAAGTAATGAAAGCGATGTTTCTGTCTATCACCAAAAGCATTTGCTGGCTGCTGCAAGGGTCCGTTTGCTCCAGTGACTCTCCCTCTTCTCTCTCTCTCTGAAAAGCTTCTGCTAAAGACTCTCTACCGGACTGGAAGTTCCCTGCATTTATCACATTGCAATTTGCATTAATCTCCCCCACCCCCCTCCCTCCCGCCTCCCCGAATGACTCTGAACAGAACACCAATGCTATCGAGGAACTGTCCTCGCCTTCCCCTCTATCAGACCGCACAAGAAATGGGCTAGGATTGAAACTTTAAACTCCACAATCACCGCTCTTTTTTTCCTCATTTATCTTCCTTTGCCCTTTTATTTTCGCATTATTTTACAAATGTTTAAGTGTGCCCTGGACAATACCTCACATGTCCGCCCACCGCAAACCACAACCACACGCACGCCACATGCATGCATGCAAACTTAAATTCACACACACTCAACCACATAGACACACACCGCTTAACATGCAGACACCCGCAACATACATCCACTCAGGCATTCGCGCGCGCATATTCACACCGCACACATAACGTGCACACTTGCATCCACGCCACACAGTCACACATACGCTCTCACTCATACAACATAGTCGCCCAGACATTCACGCAAGATACTGACGCGGAACATACATGTCTCCACACACAGCACATTCTCCCACTCGCACACACCCTCACGCTCATTCAGAGCCTGCAGACACGATCGCATTCACACACAATACGATCACTCCTCTCCTTCATGCTTTCATTGAATCTCCTCAGTTTTCTAACATGTGCTTGCCCCGTCTCTTTCCTCCGTCGGCCTCATTTCCTCACAGCCTCCTATATTATTTTCGTTCTATTCTTTCCTTGCTCGCATCTCTTTTGCTCAATCCTCCTTTTAATCATTATCTCCCATCCCACTCCGCCTACCCCACCCCCACGAAAGTCTCCGTCAACCCCATTTCAACTTTTACAGCAATTTCACCCACTTCTACCCCATGCGCAGATCCCAGCCTTACAATTCCGTTACAATACGGTTACTCTTTTGTTTTGAATCGACTTTACCTCTCAGAGGTCGAGGTGCACAGGAAAGTCCTTTTAAAACGTGATTTATAGTCCCGCACTCAAAAAGTCGCAGTAGGTCCTGCAGCAGCCGATGAATGAGAAATGATTAGAGCGTGGACCCTAGTCTGGACTCCACTTCCCCGGTCACTCTTTAAACACTTGTCCCGGCGCACAGTGTTTAATCTTTGGGCACCAGTGCCTGCTCTCAGCCGGAGGGGAGAAAGAAGCAAAAGTCTAAATTGCTGCAAGTTCAAATGCGGGATTTGACACCTATCATTACTCCGTCAGCACTGCAGAGGAGGGGCCCCCACGTCTTTGGGGCTGGATTGCTGGAAAAAAAAACATTTGAATCTCTGATGAATTACAAAGAGCCAATTGATGAAAAGACTCCCACGACCACCTTAACCCTTAAAAGGGCATTGTCCACTATATACGGTATGTTTAAACCAGCCGGCCACGTATGAAGAGATCTCTTTGAGATATCTGATCTCTGATGGAGTACATCTGGCCTATCGTTGCTTCAAAGATGAGTTTTAATGAGGCTTGTTCAAAAAAAACGACACCATTTATAGCCAATGGTGAGACGTGATAGGGCTGAGTGCCCGCGAATGGCTGGGAAGTGCAGGTACCACAGGAAGCGATTGCTAGTTCTCAGTGTAATGGCTTCATTGAACATCTTGTGTAAGTTAATGGCACTTAGATATCAGCCTCCCCGCTCCCCTCGGTTTCCATTTCCATCAAAGGTTGGAGGGGGGAGGGGGGGGGGTCTGGTATTGGGCGGATGGGAACCGGCTACAGCCGAGTTATTGTCAAACTGTTTGCTAAACATGACAAATTAAGATCTGATCAGCGTATCAGCTTGGTAAATAAAGAGTTAACCGCGAAAAGCAGGATTGAAAGGACTTTGAAAACCAGACGCTCAATCTTTTTAGTAAAACGATAAGACAAGCTAGCGATTAAAAGGGGTTCTTAAACATGGATTTTCGTCAGCGTTTCTGGAATCCACACCAAATTGTCTGGCAAACTGCGAAACGATTGAGACTCATTTAAAAAAAACAAGGAGCCTGCAGCTTTAAATGTGACATTTCACTTTTATTATATACACCAACCAGTGGGGAGTAACTGTCCGAGCTGATTTATACTGAAAGAACTAAACCAATCAGCATTTAAAATAAATAAGATCTGATTTGGATGCTGCATAAGCGGGCAGTCGATTCAGCATCCCCCCCCCTTTTTTGGGGGGAGTGGGTGTCCCGTTGCTGCCCACCTCGCCTTTATCTCAGTGAGAATCATTAGATACCATTCAAAGCTGCGGAAAATCATCTCGGTCCCCATAACCAGCGCAGAAGTTCGTGTGGAGTCATTCAAGCTGCGAGGCACAACGATGTATATTCCCCGGGGTTAAAGTGAGGTGTGTACCCTTCCCAATCGGGCACTAACCCCGATAGAAATCCGGCGGCGGTGTCAACCTCCCGACCCCGGCTGCTGATGTACTCCGGAAATGTAAAACCCGAGATTTGGGAAAGAGCATGATTTTGTTTCCAACAAAATTAGAGGAGTTCTTCCCAAACACAAGATTACAAGTGCTCAGCCAAATGCTTCTTAAAATGTTGCGAGGGTTCCCGCCTCTCCCACCCTTTTTCAAGCAGTGTGTTCCAGATTCCCACCGGCAGTGCAGCATCATTAACACCAGCATCCGTGTGAACACAAAGGATTTCACTAAAATCCTCACGGTGGGGTTGAGCCTGAGAGCCACAGACCAACACACATGAAGGAGCCACAATAACTAGCGGCTTCCAGGGTGGCAACCCAACTGGAACCATTTCGGAATCGTAAAGTGGACTCGCCTTTAACTTTGTGACTCCCCTTGTAATATAGCGCTACATTTTATAGACAGCACAAGAGTGTTGTTTAATGGGCTTAGAGATGGAATCGGGTTAGCAAGATCTGAAATCTCACTTCATTGTTGGGGATTACCCAAACGACGACCTTTCTTTAGGATTAAAGTTCAATGAATGGAACGAGTGCTTAAATACGGAGCAAAAACGGAAATTGCTGGACAATCACAGCAAGTCTGACAGCATCTATGGAGAGTGGTAATGAAGGTGCTACCCTTTGGTTTTGGGTGAGAGGGAATAACCAGAGGGATCTCGCTTTTAGCTATGGAGAGAGGTTGGATAGGCTGGGGTTGTTTCCTTCGAGCAGAGAAGGCCGATGGGGTCCTCATCGAGCTGTACAACATTTTGTAGGACAATGATAGGAAATAAAATTCCCCTTAGTAAAGGGGTCTATAACCAGATTTAAGGTGATGGTCAGAAGATTTAGAGTGGATTTGAGGTAAAACTTTCTCCCCTCCCTGCCCCCCCCCCCCCCCCCCCCACCCACCGAGGGTGGTGGGAATCTGGAACACACTTCCTGAAAAAGGGTGGGAGAGGCGGGAACCCTCACAACATTTTAAGAAGCATTTAGCTGAGCACTTGTAATGTACATAACATACAAGGGTACAGACCAAGAGCTGGAAAATGGGATTAGGATAGGTGTTGATGGCCGGCACACACACGATGGGCCGAAGGGTTTCTTTCTGTGCTGTCAAACCCTGTGATTTTATGACTGAAAGTCACGGGGGGGTCAGCCTGGTCCAACTACATGCCGCTTGGATCGGCACAGACGTGCCTCCAGCTCCTGGGTTTCTTTATGAAAGTGTTTTGAAAGCGCCCGGACCGAGTGGACGGCTGGCTTGACAGAGGTGACTTGAGGAGAGTTTCAGCTCAGCATTCGCCTTTTTGCAAAGGGGCGGCATGTGGTGTGTGTGCTGTGGGCGGGAGAGGGGGCGTGTTAAACAGCACCTCCCCTCTGGACAGAGGCCACTCCCTCTGGAAAAGCTTTGTCACTGAAAGGGTGAAGGATTATTCAAGTCTCCCGGACAAGTGAGCGGAAAGTTCGAAAATGTGGCGAGCAAACTCCGCCGTGATCATTCCCCTGAAACCGCCTTCTCCCCACTGCTGTAAAACAATTCACCTCACAAAACCCGGCGAGCGCACATGACCACTGTCAAAGGGGGAGATTTCTCACTGTCACCTCAGGCAGGAAGAGGGCAGCGAGTCCGCTCAAACACTTTCCAACGCGGCCGATCAACGTTGTCGCTCCCAAATTCAATTTCTAGTCATGATTTTGGTTTTAAATCGTCTCCGAGACACGATTTTACACAGCAAAAGGACACCTCAGCGCATTTTCTAATGCTCCCTCACGCCACCACCCCGCCGATATAAGAGTAGGAAGAATGAATGGAGCGGGGACGGCTGTGAGACTACTGAAGTCATTTACAGCGGGGTTGGGAGACGGTTAGATCCTTAGATTCTCCCTGGTGCCGAACGAGCGACTGGAGGTTTAATTGGCCGCTTCCCGACAGAGGGGAAGCCCCCCCCCCCCCCCCCCCAGCTTTAGCACCAATAGTGTTTCTCACCGTGCCAAACCCCAGTGTCTTGTGAACTTAAGTTTCGTTTATATTTTAAAACATTTGTGTGTGAATTATCTCTCTATTCCCAACAGATTTTTTTTGTAACCAGCTGGAACCGGATACAAGGCTCCAACATCGGCGCTTTGAATAAAGACGCTTTGACGGTCTCGTCATTCCTGCCATGGGTTATTTTGAAGTAGTTTTTTTTCAAGTGGGGTTGGCAATTGTATAAAGGTTTCCACCACCGAGGTCTTTATTTAAAACATCCGCGGGACTTAGACTTCGCTGGCGAAGGCAGATTTTCTTGCCCATCGCTGCTTGCCCCTGAGAGACAAGTCTTCAGCCCCACAGTCGGAGGTTGTCAGGCTCTCTGCTGTCTCCAGTGCCCTCAGCTGCTTCTTGATACCATGTGGAGTGAATCGAGTTGGCTGAAAGCTGGCATCTTTTGGGGTATGAGCCTCCGGAGGAGGCCAGGATGGGTAATCAACTAACTCTCTAGCTGGAGGTGGTTGCACTCAGCTGGGCACTGCCATCAGGGGGGATGGGAGTCTTTGTGGAGACTCTTCCTCCAGTTAATTTTTTAATTGTCCATCATCATTCATAACTAGATGTGGCAGGGCTGCAGAGATCACTCTGATCCCTGGATTGTAGATCTAGGCTTAGCCCGGGTCCCGGGTTCGATTCCCAGCTTGGGTCACTGTCTGCGCGGAGTCTGCATATTTTCCCTGTATCCGCATGAGTTTCCTCTGGGTGCTCCAGTTTCCTTACACAAGTCCCGAAAGACATGCTTGTTAGGTGAATTGAACATTCTTCATCCTCCCTAAGTGAACCTGAACAGGCACAGGAGTGTGGCGACTAGGGGATGTTCACAGTAACTTCATTGCAATGGTAATGTAAACCTACTTACGACAATGATAAAGATTATTATCATTATTATCAGCTCTGTTCTGAATCATTTTGCATGGTGGCACTGCCATACAGTGCAATGAAAGTTATCTTCAGAGTAAAGATGGAACTTGGTCCATCCAAGGACTGTGTGATGGTTATCCCGACCAATATTGTCCTGGAGAGATGCATCTGTGACAGGCAGATCTCTGAGGACAAGTTTGAGAAGGTTTCTCCCTCTTGTTGGGTCTCTCACCACCTGCAGCAGACCCAGTCTAGCAGCTTCAGGACTCGGCCAACTTGGTCAGTAGTGGTGCTACCAACTACTCTTGGTGATGGGCATTCTTGCCACCCTTAGTGCTTGATTTTCACAGTAACTTAATTGCAGAGTTAATGTTTGCCTACTTGTGACACTAATCAAGATTGTTATTGTTCTTCCAAGTTGTGTTCAACATGGAGGAGTACGGATTCAAATTGAGGGTCTGGGGGTGGGGGATTACACAGTGGGTGGTAATCAGCAGGAGGCTTCCTCACCATTTCCCTGATGCCATGACACTGTATGGGATCCAAAGTCAATGCCCAGGACCATTCCCTCCCTCACTCCCATACCATTGTACCAAGAGGTCCCACCACCTCTTGTCCATCTGTCCAGCCACCTGGCCAAGACATAACCAGAGATGATGGTGATGGAATCTGGAACATTGTAAGTTATGTATTGGTGAGTATGACTATGTCAGGCTATTGTTTGACTAGTCTGGTAGATGGCTCCCCAATTTTATCAAAGACCCAAGATGTTAGTGAGAAAGACTTTCCAAGATGGGCTGGGTGTGCCTTTACAGCATCTGAATCCAATGATTACATCACTCTCTGGCTGCTTTTGATATCATTATACTTTGTCACGCAACCTTTTACAACTACAAGGCTTGCTTGGCCATTTCAGAGGACTGTAAAGACTCAACGACACTGTTGTGGGTATGGAACATATGTAGGACAGACTTGGCAAAGGCAGGGGGATTTCCTTCACAGTGGAACAAATGGGGTTTGACCAAAATCTAGTAGTCTGATGATCACCAGTATTGAGACTATAGTGTTAAGAAGGCATATCAGAGGGCAGCATGGTATCATTGTGGATAGCACAATTGCTTCACAGCTCCAGGGTCCCAGGTTTGATTCCGGCTTGGGTCACTGTCTGTGCAGAGTCTGCACATCCTCCCCGTGTGTGCGTGGGTTTCCTCCGGGTGCTCCGGTTTCCTCCCACAGTCCAAAGATGTGCAGGTTAGGTGAATTGGCCATGATAAATTGCCCTTAGTGTCCACAATTGCCCTTAGTGTTGGGTGGAGTTACTGGGTTATGGGGATAGGGTGGAGGTGTTGACCTTGGGTAGGGTGCTCTTTCCAAGAGCCGTTGCAGACTCGACGGGCCGAATGGTCTCCTTCTGCACTGTAAATTCTATGATGATCATCCAACATCCTGCAGTTTCAAAGTTTCACGGTCCACTTAATTCCAGGGGAGGCATTTTTTAACCTTAACGTACTCGTGAAGTTTTGAGATGAAAGGCAACGTTGCTTTCAGAGAGGGCTGAGAGGAACTGGAGAAAGAGTGTCTGTGTGTTTTGTTGTTGGGCCCTGCTGCACGGTAACTCGTATTTATTTGTCAGTGAAAGTCTGATGTGTAACAATCAGCTTTCAGTGCCGATGGAGTTTGCTCACCTCTTGGCCCCGGGGACTGGCTGCGGCCACTGGCCGCCCCTCATCAACTCTCTGGGTGGGTGGCCTCCCCAGCAGGTCCACAGGACATTGTAATCCCATTTTAATCAAGCTGTCATCGATCTACCGCACTAACTGTATGTGACCAGTCTCGCTCGTCGAAAGAAAGTGAGGACGTGCGGCTGGGAATGCTGATGATGGGAGATGAGCAAAAGTGAACTGCATTCAAGTGAGGAAGGGAAGGCTGAGGGGTGGAGAGGGGGTGGGGGTGCTGCAGAACCAAACCATCAGGCAGAGAGGGGAAGCGACATAGAGAATAAGGGCACAATAGGAATCAAAATAAACAAGGTGATAATAAAAGCATCAGAACCCTTTTCCACTATTAGTAAGAGTAACTAAGACGGTTTCATTTTAATTTGCTCTCTCCTAATGTCAGGAATTGTCCCAGCAGTACCAGGGCCCTGCATACCGCGCTGTCTTTCACACGTGAGCCGAGAACCTCAATGGAAGAAGGCGTGTGTGTATGGGAGGAGGTGGGAGGACATCATGTCCTCATAACCGACATCCACATCGTAGGAGGGGGAACCCGACTCAGGTTGCTGCAGGACGGCTGCTTAACCGTTTCTATAGGGAAACAGTAAAGACAGATTCCTCTCCTAGACAATCTGATCGCTTACTCTGGAGAACATTTAGTTTCACACAATTATCGCCCAGTGGTCCAATCCAATTCGGGGAGACGGTGGCACGGTCGTAATATCACTTGACTCCGAGGGTAGACTTGAGAGACACTGGGCAGTGCCACTGCCTCTGAACCAGCAGCTCTGGCTGCAGTCCGGCTTCAGTACTTGAAGGTTGGAAGGTTGGCCAGTGGCAGATAGTAAGGACCGGAGCGATTCCTGGTCATATAATGGGAAAGAAATTGGAAGCTCGACAAACACCATCCAGATCAAAGCATGCATGTAAAAAGAGCATATTGCCACAGTGTGGTAGTCTGTGTAGAGGTATTATGGTACCTGGTAATGCTGGAGCACCATTGGTAGATACTGTATGGTTCCTATTCGTCAAGCTGTATGGTAGCTCCGCCCTGCAAGGCAGGGTAAAAGAGCCCGTGCCGCCCCAGCAGCCTTCTTTTTGTACCTGAGCTGCTGGGGGAAACATCCAGCTTATTAAAGCCTTCAGTTGGACTACAACCTCGCTTTAGTGGTCATTGATCGTGCATCAATTTAATAAGCTAGATTTAAAAGGATGGGGCTCCGAATCAAGCCGGAGTGTCTGCAACACAGCCCCCACGCGGCGAACACAGCGGCAACGTTCAAGCACTGGCTGGCGTGTTTTAAAGGGTATCTCGGAACGGCCGAAAACACACCCACGGGAGAACAGAAATTGCAAGTACTGCACTCGAGGGTGAGCCCGGAAATTTACACCCTCATCGAGGACGCGGACGACTTCGTGCAGCAATGGAGCTGCTAAAAGGACATAATATTCGCCCGGTAAACCAGGTCTACACCCGACATCTGCGAGCAATGAGGCGACAAATCCCTGGGGAATCGCTGGAAGAATTCTACCGTGCGCTCCTGGTGTTGGGGAGAAGCTGCAGCTGCCCGCAAGTTTCGGCGAGTGACCACACAGAACTCTTGGTCCGGGACGCTTTCGTGGCAGGTATGCTGTCCTCCCAAATCCGCCAGCGATTGCTGGAAAAAGACACCCTAGGCCCCAAAGGAGGCACGGGCCCTCGCAAGCTCCCTGGATATGGCCTCCAGAAACGCCCGCACTTACGTTCCTGACCGCGCGGCAACACCCTGGGCAGCGTGGAACCCCTCCGCAGCCGACCCCGAGACATCCCCCATCCCCCCCACAAGCTTGTGCTGGAAGGCGGCCGAGCAACCTCGGGGGGCCTCGCTGCCAATTTTGCGGGCAGGCCAAGCACCCCAGGCAGAGCTGCCCGGCCCGCGCATCCACCTGCCAGGGATGCGGTTAAAAGGGCCACTTCGTGGTGGTATGCCAGGCCCGTGCGGTCGCCGCGGTCTCCGGTGGCGAATGCGGACCGCAACCACAAACGTCTCCACGGCACCCGTGCGGCCAGCGGGTGCCGCCATCTTCCTCCTCCAGGGCCAGGTGCAGCCCCCGGGAGCCGCTATCTTGTCCCACGGACGCCACGTTCGAGGGATCATAGATCATAGAAGTTTCAGTGCAGAAGGAGGCCATTCGGCCCATCGAGTCTGCACCGGCTCTTGGAAAAAGCATCCTACCAAAGCCCACACCTCCACCCAATCCCCATAACCCAGTAACCCCACCCAACACTAAGGGCAATTTTGGACACTAAGAGCAATTTAGCAAGGCCAATCCACCTAACCTGCACATCTTTGGACTGTGGGAGGAAACCGGAGTACCCGGAGGAAACCCACGCACACACGAGGAGAACGTGCAGACTCCGCACAGACAGTGACCCAAGCCGGGAATCGAACCTGGGACCCCCCAGACATGTGCCACCAATGGGAGCTGCCATCTTAGATGGACTCCCAGGACCCCAGCTCGGCTGACCTCACACCGCCCGAAGAGAACAATCAACTGCTGCGATTAGCCTCGGTGACCCTGAACCAGTCCCGGCCTCGAACACTCTCAACTGCTACAACAACAGTACTAATCAACGGGCATGAGACGTCCTGCTTAATCGATTCTGGGAGCACGGAGAGCTTCATGCACCCAAACCTGGTAAGACGCTGTTCTCTCCTCGTCCACCCCGTTAATCAAAAAATCTCCCTGGCCCCCGGTTCCCACTCAGTAGAGATAAAGGGGTTTTGTGTAGCAAACCTCACAGTCCAGGGAAGGGAATTTAAAAATTACCAGCTCCACGTCCTTCCCCACCTCTGCGCGGCCACACCCCTAGGTTTAGACTTCCAGTGTAATCTCCAAACTCTAACTTTCAAATTCAGCGGCCCTATACCCACCCTCACTGTCTGCGGCCTCGCGACCCTCAGGGTCGACCCTCCTTCCCTGTTTGTGAATCTCACCCCGGATTGCAAACCCGTTGCCACCAGGAGCAGACGGTACAGTGCCCAGGATTGGATCTTTATTAGGTCAGAGGTCCAAAAGGCTACTGAGGGAAGGAGTCATTGAAGCTAGCAACAGTCCCCGGAGAGCTCAAGTAGTGGTGGTAAAGACCAGGGAGAAGCATAGGATGGTCATCGATCACAGTCAGACCATCAACAGGTTTACGCAGCTGGACGTGTACCCTCTCCCCCGCATATCCGACCTGGTAAACAGGATCGCGCATTACAAGGTCTTCTCCACAGTGGATTTTAAGTCTGCCTACCACCAGCTCCCCATCCGCACTAGTGACTGCAAATACACTGCCTTTGAGGCAGATGGGTGGCTCTATCACTTCTTAAGGGTTCCCTTCGGTGTCACCAACAGAGTCTCGGTCTTCCAACGCGAGACGGACCAAATGGTTGACCGGTGCGGTTTACGGGCAACATTCCCGTACCTCGATAATGTCACCATCTGCGGCCACGACCAGCAGGAGCACGACACCAACCTCCGAAAATTCCTCCAGACCGCAAAGATCCTTAACCTTACATATAACAAGGATAAATGCGTGTTTAGCACCGACCACCTAGCCATCCTCGGCTACGTAGTGCGAAATGGAGTTATAGGCCCCGACCCTGAATGCATGCGTCCCCTTATGGAGTTCCCCCTCCCTCACTGCTCCAAGGCCCTGAAGCGCTGCCTCGGGTTTTTCTCTTACTATGCCCAGTGGGTCCCCAACTATGTGGACAAGGCCCGTCCCCTGATCCAATCCACAGTTTTTCCCCTGTCGATAGAGGCCCGCCAGGCCTTCAGCCGCATCAAAGCAGACATTGCAAAGGCCACGATGCACGCCATTGACAAGTTCCTCACCTTCCAGGTCGAGAGCGACGCCTCTGACGTAGCTCGGGTGGCAACCCTCAACCAAATGGGCAGACCCATGGCCTTCTTCTCACGTACCCTCCATGCTTCTGAAATCCGCCACTCCTCAGTCGAAAAGGAGGCCCTGGCCATAGTAGAAGCTGTGTGACATTGGAGGCATTACCTGGCCGGCAGGAGATTCACTCTCCTCACTGACCAACGGTCGGTTGCTTTCATGTTCGATAATGCACAGCGCGGCAAGATAAAAAACGATAAGATCTTGCGGTGGAGGATCAAACTCTCTACCTACAACTACGAGATATTGTATCGTCCCGGGAAGCTAAATGAGCCTCCTGATGCCCTATCCCGCGGCACATGTGCCATCGCACAAGTGGACCGCCTCCGAGCCCTCCACGAGGACCTCTGCCACCCGGGGGTCACTCGCTTGTTCCACTTTATCAAGACCCGCAACCTGCCCTACTCCATCAAGGAGGTCAGGGCAGTCACCAGGGACTGCCAAATCTGCGCGGAGTGCAAACCGCACTTCTACCGGCCAGAGAAAGCGCACCTGATAAAGGCTTCCCGTCCCTTTCAACGCCTCAGCATGGACTTCAAAGGCCCCCTCCCCTCCACCAACGGCAACACGTACTTCCTGAACATGATTGACGAGTACTCCCGGTTCCCATTCACCATCCCTTGCCCCGACATGACCGCAACCACCGTCATCAAGCCCTCCATAGCACCTTTGCACTGTTTGGGTTCCCCGCTTACATACGTAGTGATAGGGGGTCCTCCTTTATGAGCGACGAACTGCGTCAATTCCTGCTCAGCAAGGGCATTGCCTCAAGCAGGACGACCAGTTACAACCCCCGGGGTAACGGACAGGTAGAGAGGGAGAACGGAACGGTCTGGTAGACCGTCCTACTGGCCTTACGGTCCAGGAATCTCCCAGTCTCCTGCTGGCAGGAAGTCCTCCCAGATGCCCTCCACTCCATCCTGTCACTGCTTTGTACCTATTGGTCAAGCTGTATGGTAGCTCCGCCCTGCAAGGCGGGGTATAAGAGCCCGTGCCGCCCCACAGCCTTCTTTCTGTACCTGAGCTGCTGGGGGAAACATCTAGCTTATTAAAGCCTTCAGTTGGACTACAACCTCGCTTTAGTGGTCATTGATCGTGCATCACACAGTAACTCGGACTGCCGGAGTGAACTGCAACACCCCGCAATAATCCAGAGGCCCAGGCTAATGTTCCGGTGACATGGATTCAAAGCTCACCACGGCCGCTGCTGGAATTTAAATCCAATTGATTCGTAAAAATCTGGAATTAAAAGCAAGCCTCAGTGATAGTAATATTGACCATGAAACAATCATTGATTATCATTTTTTTAAAACTCACCCTGTTCACTCCTGCCCTTTAGTGGAAATAGAGAGAGTCATAGCGTTTTACAGCATGGAACGAGACCCTTCGGCCCATTGTGTCAGCGCTGGCCATCGAGCACCTATTTACTCCAATCCTATTTTCAGCACCTGGTCCGTAGCCTTGTATGCTATGGCATTTCAAGTGCTCATCTAAATGCTTCTTAAATGTTGTGAGAGTTCCCGCATCTACCACCCTTTCAGGCAGTGAGTTCCAGATTCTACCCACTCCTCGATGAAAAAGATTTTCTTCACATCCCCTCTAATCCTTCTGCACCTTACTTTAAATCTATGTCCCTGATGATTGATAGTTCCTTCCTATCCACCCTATCGATGCTCCACATAATTTTAGACATCTCAAGCAGGTCCCCCTCAGCCTTCTCTATTCCAAGGAAATAACCAGTCTATCCAGTTTCTCTTGATAGCTGAAATGTTCCAGCCAAACAACATCCTGGTGAATCTCCTCTGCACTCTCTCTCGTGCAATCACTTCCTTCCTATAGTATGGTGACCACAAATGCACACAATACTTCAGCTGTGGTCTAACCAGGATTTTATACAGTTCCATCATAACCTCCCTGTTCTTACGGTAACACGGTAGCATAGTGGTTAGCACAGTTGCATCACAGCTCTAGGGTCCCAGGTTTGATTCCCGGCTGGGTCACTGTCTGTGCGGAGTCTGCAGGTTCTCCCCGTGCCTGCGTGAGTTTCCTCCGGGTGCTCCGGTTTCCTCCCACAGTCCAAAGATACATGGGTTAGGTGGATTGGCCATGCTAAATTGCCCTTAGTATCCAAAAAATGTTAAGTGGGGGGCGACTTGGTTACGGGGATAGGGTAGATACGTAGGTGCTTTTTATAAGGGCTGGTGCAGACACGATGGGCTGAATAGAACATAGAACAGTACAGCACAGGCCCTTTGGCCCTCGATGTTGTGCCGAGCATTGTCCTATCCAATAACCGCTTGAAAGTTCCTAAAGTGTCCAACTCCATTTATCACAGCAGGCAGTCCATTCCACACTCTAACCATTCTCTGAGTAAAGAACCTACCTCGGACATCCCTCCTATATCTCCCACCCCAAACCTTATAGTTATGCCCCCTTATAACAGCTACATCCTCCCGAGGAAATAGTCTCTGAACGTCCACTCTATCTATCCCCCTCATTATCTTATAAACCTCTATTAAGTCACCTCTCATCCTCCTTCGTTCCAATGAGAAAAGTCCTAGCTCCCTCAATCTTTCCTCATAAGACCTACCTTCCAATCCAGGCAGCATCCTGGTAAATCTCCTTTGCACCCTTTCCAATGCTTCCATATCCTTCCTATAATGAGGTGACCAGAACTGCATGCAATACTCCAAACGTGGTCTCACCAGGGTCCTGCACAGTTGCAGCATAACCCCACGGCTCTTAAACTCAAGCCCCCTGTTAATAAACGCTAACACACTATAGGCCTTCTTCACGGCTCTATCCACGTGAGTGGCAACCTTCCGAGATCTATGGACATGAACCCCAAGATCTCTCTGTTCCTCCACATTCCTCAGAACCCTGCCGTTGACCCTGTAATCCGCATTCAAATTTGTCCTACCAAAATGAATAACCTCGCACTTATCAGGGTTAAACTCCATCTTCCATTTTTTGGCCCAGCTCTGCATCCTATCAATGTCTCTTTGCAGCCTACAACAGCCCTCCACCTCATCCACTACTCCACCAATCTTGGTGTCATCAGCAAATTTACTGATCCACCCTTGAGCCCCTCCTCCAAGTCATTTATAAAAATCACAAATAGCAGAGGACCCAGCACTGATCCCTGTGGTACACCGCTGGTAACTGGTCTCCAGTCTAATTTTCCATCCACCACCACCCTCTGTGTTCTATGTGATAGCCAGTTACTTATTCAGTTGGCCAAATTTCCCTCTATCCCACACCTCCTTACTTTCTTCATGAGCCGACCATGGGGAACCTTATTAAATGCCTTACTGAAATCCATGTATACGACATCAACTGCTCTACCTTCATCTACACACTTAGTTACCTCCTCAAAGAATTCAATCAAATTTGTGAGGCAAGACTTACCCTTCACAAATCCATGTTGACTATCCCAGATTAAGCTGCATCTTTCCAAATGGTCATTAATCCTATCCCTTAGGACCCTTTCCATTAACTTACCGACCACCGAAGTAAAACTAACCGGCCTATAATTACTAGGATTATTCCTATTCCCTTTCCTGAACAGAGGAACAACATTCGCCACTCTCCAGTCCTCTGGCACCATCCCCGTGGACAGTGAGGACCCAAAGATCAAAGCCAAAGGCTCTGCAATCTCATCCCTTGCCTCCCAAAGAATCCTAGGATATATCCCATCTGGCCCAGGGGACTTGTCGACTCTCAGGTTATTCAAAATTGCTAATATATCTTTCCTCAGAACATCTACCTCCTCCAGCCTACCTGCCTGGATCACACCCTTATCCTCAAAAACATAGCCCCTCTCCTCGGTGAACACTGAAGAAAAGTATTCATTCAATGCCTCTCCTATCTCTCCTGACTCCATGCACAAGTTCCCACTACTGTCCTTGACCGGCCCTAACCTCCACCTGGTCATTCTTGGCCTCCTTCTGCACTGTAAATTCTATGATTCTATATTCTATGCCTTGGCTAATATGCCTTCTTAATCATCTTATCAACCCGTCCTGCTGACTTTAGGGATCTATGGATATGCACACCAAGGTTCCTCTGATTCTCTGTATTTCCTAGGTCCTATAATTCATTGTACACTCCCATGCCTTGTTAGTCCTCCCAAAATGTATTACCTCACACTTTTCAGGGTTAAATTCCATTTGCCACTCTTTGCCCATCTAACCAGCCCATCTATGTCATCCTGTAATCTAAGACTTTCCTACTCACTATTTGCCATATCACCATTTTTTGTGTCATCTGCGAACTTCCTGATCATACTTCCTACATTCATGTCCAGATTATTAATATACACTACAAACGGCAAGGGACCCAACACCGATCCCTGCAGAACACCACTGGACATAAGCTTCCAGTCACAAAAGCAACCTTCGACCATTACACTCTGCCTCCTGCCACTAAGCCAATCTTTGATCTAATTTACCAAATTGGATCCCATGAACTCTTACCTTCTTGTTCAGTCTCCCATGCAAGACCTTGTCAAAAACCTTACTGAAATCCATGTAAGCTATATCATTTGCACGACTCTCAACCACACACCAAGTCACATCCTCGAAAAATTCAATCAAATTTGTCAGACATGATCTTCCTTTGACAAAGCCATGTTGACTATCTTTGACTAATTCTTGCCTCCCTAAGTGGAGATTAATTCTGTTCCTCAGAATTCTTTCCAATAGTTTCCCTACCACTGAAGTTACTGGCCTGTAATTTCCTGGTTTATCCCTATCACCCTTCTTGAACAATGATACCACATTAGCTGTTCTCCAGTCCTCTTCAATCTCCCTTGCCTCCCACAGCTGCCTGGAATACACCTCATCTGGGCCTGGGGATTTATCCAGTTTTAAGCCTACTAAATCCATTAATATCTCCCCCCTCTCAATGTTAATTCATTCAAATACATTACAGTCCCCTTCCCTGATTTCTATCCCGACATTGTCCTTCTCCACAGTGAATACAGATGCAAAGTACTCATGTAAAACCTCACCAACACCTTCTGGCTCCACACACAGATTGCTACATTGATCCTTACTTAATAGACCCCACTCTTTCCCTGGTCAAATGTGATATACAGTCGAGAGGGAGTCATCCTCAGTGTGCCAACATGGACCCTGAACCTCATGAAGTCTCATGGCATCAGGGCTAACATGGGCACGATAAGTTCCTGCTGATTTCCACTTACATCCCCCCTCCTCAGCCGATGAATCAGTGCCTTTCCATTTTAAAAACCAACTAGAAGCATAGAGGGTGGCAAGTCCACAGAATGTACTCTGGGTGGGGAGACTTCAATGTCCATCGTCAAGTGTGGCTCAGTGGTACCACTACTGACTGAGGTGGCTGAGTCCTGAGGGGCATAGCTGTTAGATTGGGCCTGCAGTGGGTGGTGAGGGAACCAATAAGGGGGAGGTTAGGATGAGCTTCCTCATACTAACCAATTTATCTATCCACAAAGGTATTGTAGGAGTGACAAGAATTGTAGAGACAAATTTTTGACTTCACTTTGGAGGGTACCCACCATTGTATTGTGTGGTATTGCCACCATATTAAATTAGCTGGATTTGAACAGACCTAGCAACTCAAATTGGGCATTGTGGACCATCAGTAGCAGTAGAAAGCCTCAGGATACCACCAGATTCTGCATTCTCCTGCCTCCCAGTCTGCCCTGGTATGGACAAGGCAACGGGCAAACAGCAGTACCACCACATGGGCTCACCTTGGTCATAAAAGTTGCAGAAGACTTCCAGTGGCAACCATGGAGTGAGCGGTCACATATTTGGTGGCTCCCACTCAAGGCAGATCTTTTCGGTCTTTTCCCCACCCGAAGGTCGAAGTATTTGAGAGCAAGAGATGCGGGAGTTCCTGGAGAATGTTTTACTCCTCTTTTGTGGCTGGTGGATGGATCTACAAACTAGGATTGGTGCAAGAAGGAAAGAGCTGGAGCAGGAGAATCTTCGTGGTGGGCCACAGGAAAAGATGGCAGAGGGCTGCTCTGCCTGCCCAGTAATCAATGGAGCAGTACCACGGCACTGAGAACCCGGGTTCGATCCCGGCCCTGGCTCACTGTCCGTGTGGAGTTTGCAACTTCTCCCCATGTCTGCGTGGGTTTCACCCCCACAACCCAAAGATGTGCAGGGTAGATGGATTGGCCACACTAAATTGCCCCTTAATTCTGAAAAAGAAATTGGGTACTCTAAATGCATTTTTAAAAAAGTAAATGGAGCAGTTGATACCTGCAGGTCCAAGATACTGTAAGGAGAGATGTGCCGCCCTTTCCTGGGCTGCCGCCCCTGAGGTTGTAAGAGAAGGTGCTGTCGAGGGACAAGATTAGGGAGGGGAAGATGTCTGATGTCTATAAGGAGTTGATGGATTGGGAGGCAGCCCTGGTGGGGGACATAAAACGTAAGTTGGAGGAGGAGCTGGAAGGGAAGGTGGAGGCCAAGACAGAGGTCGACGCTTTGCAGAGGGTGAACACGTCCTTGACATGTGTAAGCTGCGTCTCATCCATATTAAAGGGATGCATAGGTCGCTAATGACAGTGGCGAGGATCAGTAGATTCTTTGAGAGGGTAGAAGATAGGTGTGGGCAGTGTGCGGGGAGGCCTGCGAATCATGTCCACATGTTCTGGGTGTGCCTAAAGTTGAAGGGATTTTGGCAGGGGTTCGTGGACGTGCTGGGGGTGGAGGTGGTTCCGAGTCCAGAGGTGCCGATATTAGGGGTGTCGGAAGACCCAGGAGTCCAGAGGGTGATGGAGGCCGATGTCTTGGCCTTTGCCTCCCTGATAGCCCGGAGACGGATTTTGCTCGGGTGGCGGGACTTGGAGCCGCCGAAGGCGGGAATGTGGGTGAGCGACCTGGCGGAATCCCTGAGGCGGGAGAAGGTCAAGTTCATCTTGAGGGGGTCGGTGGATGGGTTCACCCGGAGGTAATAATAATAATAATCGTTTATTGCCACAAGTAGGCTTCAATGAAGTTACTGTGAAAAGCCCCTTTGAAGTTACTGTGAAAAGGCGGAAGCCATATATTGATTTCTTTAAGGAGGTATTAAGGGTCACCTGGGCGGGGGTGTAAGGAGGTTAAAATGAGCAAGGCGGGATGTGGGGAGGGGGTGGTATGAGGGGAGAGGGGGTGTGTAGGTATTGGTTGTTTATAACGTTGCTTCGTTGTTCTTCTGCTTTTGTTTGTTCATATGAAAATGCCTTGAATAAAATATTTTTAAAAAATAAAAGTTTCAGAAATCATTTTCATTGTATGTCAATTATTTGCAGATCAGAACAGTTTTTTCTGTTATAACAATGATTTTTATATGATTAGAAATAAGTTTTTGATTCCAACCAGATGCATATCCTTCGAAAGAAAGATATCCTATGCATCTTCTGTTTGTGTCTGTAAGAGTGAATTTGGACTTCCTTTATTTTTTTAAATATGTTTTTATTAAGAATTTTTCAAAAACAATATTTTCCACCTTACAAACAAACCCCCCCCCCCCCCCCCCCCCGTAACAAAGAAAAGAAAAATAACTCACGTGGCAAGACATGAACATGGCAAGTCAATAAGATACAAAACTTTGTACATTGGATTCTTCCCGTACATGTCAGTTTCCGGATCATTCATGTGTTTTCTTGCTCAAATGCCCCCCAGAGAACCCCCCCCTTCCCCCCCCCTCCCTCCCCTCCCCCCCTCCACGAATGATGTTCCCCCCCTCCCCCTTCCCCCCCCCCTCCCCCCTGGGTTGCTGCTGCTGCTGTCCGACCTTCATCTAACGCTCCGCGAGATGGTCTAGGAACGGTTGCCACCGCCTGTAGAACCCCTGCGCAGACCCTCTCATACTGAAATATAAACAAAATCATGGGAGCACATTCATTTTAATTGCCTGCACCCAACCTGCCAGCGACAGAGGAAGACTAGCCCACCTTGCCAAGTCCACCTTCATCCTCCCTACCAAGCTTGTAAGATTGTATCTATGGAACCCACCCCCCACCCCCAGTCCCACGCCACCTGCACCCCTAGATATCGAAAGTGGGTTACTGCCCTACGGAATGGCAACTACCCCACCCCCACCCCTGACACCACAAAATATTTACTTTTTTCCTGATTTAATTTATACCCCAAAAAGGACCCAAATGTTCGGAGAAGCTCCAGTATACCCCCCATCAATGCACTCGGCTCCGACACATACAATAATCAATCATCCGTGTATTAGGGGCAGCACGGTGGCACAGTGGTTAGCACTGCTGTCTCACTGCGCCGAGGTCCCAGGTTTGGTTCCGGCTCTGGGTCACTGTCCGTGTGGAGTTTGCAAGGGTTTCACCCCCACAACCCAAAGATGTGCAGGACAGGTGGATTGGCCACGCTAAATTGCCCCTTAATTGGAAAAAAACAATTGGGTAGTTAAACATTTTTTTAAAAATCATCCTTGTACAAAGACACCCTATGATCCACATCCCCCCCCCCACCCCGTACTATTCCCTTCCACCACCCCCCCCCCCCCCCCAAACTCCTCAGTGCGGTGGCCAAAGGTTCAATCACCAGCGCGAATAACAGAGGGGACAGAGGACACCCCTGCCTGGTCCCCCGGTGCAGAGCAAAATACTCCAAACTCATATCGTTTGTGCCGACACTTGCCCTTAGCTCCCAATGCAGTAACTGTACCCACTCCACAAATATTGGCCCGATACCAGTCCGCTCTAACACCGCAATCAAATACCCCCACTCTACCCAATCAAATGCCTTTTCTGCGACCAGCGCAACCAACACTTCTGTCTCCTTTCCCTCCGCCAGCGTCATAACCACATTTAACACCCTCCTAAAATTCGAGAATAGCTGCCTCCCTTTCACGAATCTCGTCTGGTCTGCCCCTCTCACCTTCGAGACGCAAGCCACCAACCTAGCCGCCAGCACCTTCACCAATATCCTTGCATCCACATTCAGTAGCGATATAGGCCTGTACGACCCACACACTGTTGGATACTTGATCCTTCTTCAGCAGCAAAGAGATCAAGGCCTGCCCCAAAATCTGTGGCAGCACCCCTTCCCTATCGCCTCGTCAAACATCCCCACCATCGGCGACGCCAACGTGTCCCTAAATTTCTTGTAATACTCCACTGGAACCCAATCGGTCCTGCCACCTTCCCTTATTGCATCCTCCCAATGGCGTCCTTTATCTCATGTTCCCCTAACGACCACTCCAATGTGGCCCGATCTTCCTCCCCCAACCTCAGTTATTCCAGACCGCCCATGAATTCCGCAGCTCCCAATCCTCCTCCGGTGGCTCCTGTCATAATATCCACTCATGTATATAATGAGATGCAGACAGGCAGTGATTGTATATGACTAAAAATTTACAGAAGTGACAAGTATCGTTAAGTCCAATTGAGGCATGAGGCATGTATATAATGAGATGCAGACAGGCAGTGATTGATACATAGGATGACCAGTAAGCATACAACACAGCACAGCCAATCACCAGACAGGACACTACCACTATAAAGCCAGAGGGCACTAGGTTTCCCGCTCTCTCCCGACCCAGCTACTGAGACAGTCAGAGTCCACGAGCTAGCAAGCACAAACACCATGCGGTAGCTAGTAAGTCTGGTCAGGCTACTACCAAGTCACTAGTCAGATCAGTATAGTGTCGACCCACAGCTGAATATGTATAGCAGTTCATCTAGTTGAATAAAACAGTGTTGGATCTTCTCCTGTGTTAGATGCCTGTTTCTAACTTCCCTGCATCGAGTGCAGTCTACATCCTAACCTGCCTAACACATCAGCTCCGACCTATAAAAATTTTCATAAAACTCCTCAAACACCCTATTGATCTGGTCCATGGTCACCACCAATTTCCCCGTCCTATCCTGCACCTGGACAATTTTCCTCGCCACAGCCTCCCTTCTAAGTTGGCCTGCCTTCTCTCCATACTTATAAACTACTCCCCTCACCTGCCTCAATTGGACTTAACGATACTCCATACTCAAAAACTACTCCCTCACCTGCCTCAATTGGACTTAACGATACTTGTTACTTCTGTAAATTTTTAGTCATATGCACTCATGAAATGATAACTATTGCTGGTTGAATATCAAAAATGTTTTGCAGCTGTTGTTATTTCTACATCTCATTTAACAACCAGTCCACATTTTACATCTCATAGTCATTTAAGTGAACAGGGTATATTATTTAATTGGTGAGAATGATCATAGTTCATTCATACCTGCAGCATTTGTGCTTCATAGACCTGATAGAAAAATGTACCTTTTTGATGCTATGGGCCATTTAGTTCAGTGGGATGAATTTCTCGCACTCTAGCTTCAGTAAGTGAATCTTCCAAGGTCTGATTGTTTAGAAATCAATCGGGCAGGAGTGAAGTGCAAGGAGATCAAAGAGTTTAGTTTGGTGAAGGAATATTATCCCCACCTCCCTTTGTAGGTAATGATATCATGCATCACGGAGTCGGATAAGGTGTGGGTTAGTCTCACAGTGCACTATTGTTTTAACTTCAGATGTTCTCTTTATTCCAAGAGGGTAACACTTATATTTTCCATACTTGCAGCAATGAATCTTCAGTGTGCAGACTTAAATTGAATGACAGCATTTAATATAGTTCTGTCCCTTGCCAAACACAATTTATGAACAGCAAGGCTATTCACTGTAAGAATCAGTCATTTGATTTTGCATTAAATCAGCTTTGTGATGTTTGCTACTTTGCAGCATCTGGCTTCATAAAATCATAGAATGATATGACGGAAAAACAGGTCATTTGGGCAGGGTACCCTTGCCAACTCTTTGAAAGAACTTTGCAATTCATTCCCCACCCCTGCTCCTTCCCCCATAGCCCTGCAAAATCTTCCCCTTAAAGTATTTATCCAGTTCCATTTTGAAAGTTATCAATGCACTCGCTTCCACCACTCCTTTAGGCAATGCATTTGTTATGGACAGGATTTGAGTAGTCGCTTCTATTCCTTAATCAGGATGTCCGTGTGCAAGGTGTGCGCGCATTCCCTTACCCTCAGAGTAAAGTTTCTTTAAAAAAAATCTTTTTTAGAGTGACTAATTCATTTTTTCCACTTAAGGGGCAATTTAGCGTGGCCAATCCACCTACCCTGCACATCTTTGGGTTGTGAGGCGAAACCCACGCAAATACGGGGAGAATGTGCAAACTACACAAGGACAGTGACCCAGAGCCGGGATTGAACCTGGGACTTTGGTGCCATGCGGCAGCAGTGCTAACCACTGTGCCACCGTGCTGCCCTCGAGTAATTTTTCTTAATTTAAAATAAATCCCAGCAGCAGGCTTAAAAATAAGACAAGGCTATTTATTATCAAACACTCGTCCCGGATGTTCGAACACAACATCTCAATCACTCATCTTACTCACACTGTCGCACACATGAAGATTAGAGGCAGATGGAGCCAAAGCAGTAATTATAAAAATGGAATTAATAACTCAGTCTCTATGTCGATGCAGGCCTGATGTCTTCTTAGTTGCGTTGATACTTTAGCTGGAGTGAAGGTCCTTTAGACATTAAGGAGCTTCATGAAGCTGTGAAGACTCTTGTCGACAAATAGCCGGGAGGTTGATTCTCTGGTGGGACAAGTGCAGTAATTTGTTCCAATAGAAGACTTTCAGCTGTGATGGTTCAGTTGTTTCAGATGTTTCCTGGTGCTCTTGAAATTCCAGCATTTGTAAGCTGGTTGTTCTTCCAGAGACAGTCTCTGAAACTACAATCTGTCTTTTCCAAAGTGGATGCTATGACGCTTGGAGTTCCCTTCAATTGAAAGTCTCTGAGTGTGATCTAATGGTGTCGTGTCCGGCGCGGATTCATGCAAACTGGTTAGATTGTGGGAGAGGCGGAAATTGGGATCTGCGCTGGCTACCGATTGGTTTCCAATCTAACCAGCCCGCTCCCGTTGGCGGGTTCCAGATCCAGCCGAGATATGGCGAGGTTCCAACTGACACCAATTAAGGGAAATCTCGGTAACATTAGCGGGACGGATGGCCTCCTGAGATCTAACCGGCTCCCCAGTGGGAGGTCACATGGGCGCCCTTTAGCGCACCTATTTAAAAAAGGGAAGCTGGCAAAATGACTGCTGAGGGGATTGGGGGAGGAGAGTAGACACCTTCAAAATCGGGCATGCAGCCCAAGGGCTCTGGAGGTGCTGCCTCAGTGCCGGGGGGGCGGGAAGGAGGATGTTGCGGTATCTCCTGGGGGTGGGCCTGGTCTGGCTGCCTGGACTGCCGCCAGTGGGAGGATCGTCCCTTGACTGGGGGGCATGGTGGGTTCAGCACCCATGGGTCCCACAGGCCATTGCCCAGATTGTATATACCCGTAACGGGCAACTTCAGCCGCTGCCTGCCCGGCCTGCCGCACCGAACATCCCCAGGGCTGTGCCCGGTCCGTGGTATCATGGTGACTGTCACTTTAACTTCCTCTGACTGTGAGCAGCCTCTGGCTGCACAGTTCAAGACTATTGCTAATAGAGAACTGGCACTGTTAATTATATGAGCACTTCACATCACTCGCCTGGAATCCCGTGGGTACACGTGCCATGTCTCAGGCGAGTGTGATTGCCGAGCATCCCAATCAGACTGTGAGGTCAGGACACTTCTGCCTGAACCCTGGAGGCTTGAACATCACAGAGGCAGCAGCCAACATTGAAACACCCTAGGCCTGGGCTTCAACACTGGGAATATCCCTGCAATCAGAGGGTGAGTGTGTGTGGATTGGGGAGGAAACCTGAGTCTGGTCCAAGTAATGTTCCAGGATCTGGGGACCCTGTTGTGGCCAAGGGTGCATGTGCAGGGTATGGTCCCCCAGCACAATCAGCTTGTTGGATGGCACCCTACGAGAAGACAGGGAACATAAGGGTCGGGGAGGCTTAGGGAACTTGAGGGTCCTGGGTGGAAGCCATTATTGATTGTCAGTCTCTCACCCTCTCCAATTCCTTACAGATGTCACATTATGGGTGGTATTGTGGACCCCAAAGCAGCTGTCCTCACGGTGCTGGCGGCAGTCCAGGCAGCCAGACGTTGGAGAAGGCAGGGGCAGCAGCGTCGACGCAGGCCCGAGATGACAGCCCATGTGCAGGGCTACACCCCACACCCTGAAGAACTGGTCGCCCATCAGGCTGAGGAGGAACCCAGAGGGAGGGGCCAGTGATGGCCCATGGTGTACAGGCGTCGCTGGTGGTTTGAGGAGATGTCGGATGGCATGTGCCGCAGGAGGCTCCACTTAAAAAAGGGGATGATGCGGCACCTGTGCCATGTCCTTACGGATTTGGCACCACATGCAGGAGGAGGATACCGCAGCCCTTAACCTCTCTGCTTCGGGTTAATTCCAGGCCTCGAGCAGGGACTTGTGTGGCATTTCTCAACCAACAGCCCACAAGTGCATCCATGAAGTCATGGATGCCTCTATGCCCCGGCATCAGACTATAAAAACTTCGAGCTTGAATTGCTCAGCCAAGTTCCCTGGTTATCTCATTTCAGTGGGTTCTAGCAACCTGGCCAATTTGCAGGCAAGGTTTTGTCGGTGGGGGAGGGGGTGGTGTGTGGTTGCGGGACAGCACCCTGGTTAACCTTTGTGCACTGGGACAGTCCTTAGAAATGGTGTCCCGTTCTTCAAAATACCAAGTTCAAACTGAGCCTGTCCTGCCAGGATGACATCGTAGGACCTGCCTTTTGCCATGTTTTTGTTACCAAGTCTGGGATGATACAGTGGAGAAAGCCACTGTTGGTGCCGGCAGCTTCAATGCCATTTTCTCACCTGCTATCGGCCTTTACTGAAATTCAGGAAAATTCCACTTTATGGCTCTATTAATGAAGCAAAGGGTTCCAATTGCCTTTTTCAACTTGTTTTGCTACCTTCAAATATTATGTGCATATATCCCTGATCTCCCTGCTCCTGTAGCCCTTTAAAATTATACATTTTAGATTAGATTATCCCTCCTCTTTCTTCTTACTACAATGAATCACTTCACAATTCTCTGCCTTAAATACCATCTAGCAGGTGTCTATCATTTCACCAGTCCACCTATGTCCTACAGAGTCTATTACTGCCCTTTACACCTTTTACTATGGGCGGGATCCCCCTGCCTCCCTGCCTCGTCTTTCTCAGCAGCGGGATTCTCCGCTTCCGCTGCTGTCAATAGGAATTTCCACTGAAGTCACCCCATGCTGACGGGGGTGTACTGCCGGCAGGAACAGAGAATCCCACAGCCAGCGAACAGCTGGAAAATCCCGGCCTATATTGTCCTTCTTTATATTTGTGCCATATGTGCCCAAGTCAAAAAGAGCTGTGGTTCCAAAAACAAGCCCTTGGGGACATTACTGCCCAAATCCCTCATATCTGAAATGTAACCATTCTCCGCTATACTTTTTACCATTTGTCAATTTTATATCAACACAGCCATTGCCCTTTGCATTCTTTCAGCTTCAATTTTACCAACAAGTCTGTTATAATACACTTTACTGGATATCTTTTGAAAGTCCATGTAGAAAACATCAGTCACACTACTCCCATGAATCCTTTCCATTACCTCATTAAAGCGTGCAATCAAGTTAGCCAAGCATGATTTTTTAAAAAAGAAATTCATTGTGGTTTTTGTCTATGAGCCCATATTTTACCGAGTACTTTTGTCCCAGTTGAATGTCTCTGAGAGTTTCACTACCATCAACATAAGGCTGACTGGCTTATAACTGTCAAGTTTATCCCTTGCTCTTTTTTAAAACTAGATTGTAACATTTGCATTCCTCCCGTTCTCTGTCATATCGAAAAAGAATTGTGGCAAAGCCTCCCCAATTTCCACCTTTCCACACTCAGTAATCTAGGATGAATCCAGACCTTGTAACTTTTCTAGTTTGATTACTATCATTTTTTTAAGTATCTCCTCTTTATACATATTTTATTTTATCCAATTTATCTGTCACTCCCTCCTTTACTGTGATCCATCTTCTTTAGTGAGTGCAGATGCAAAAATTCAAAGTCACGCCCTGTCTCCACAAGATCTCCTTTTTGGTTTCTAAATGGTTTTACTCTTTGACAGGCATGAGAAATCGAGCTTGGTTAGTTTTTTTTAACAAATAAATCTTTATTATAACAAAAGAAAAACTTTTTAACTTTTAAACTTCAAACCTAATAAGAACAGCATATATGTATCTTTTAACCCGAACACACGATTTCCCATTAAACAGCACATCAAATGAACATACAGCTCTCAACTCCACTTAAACGGATGGACCATACAGCATCATCGGACAAAGCAAAGGGTGGAGGGGTATGCCTCCTCATGAACTCCTCCTGGTGCTCGGCGATCCTGACGAACTACTGTTCCCCAGACCTGGAATACCTTCCACGGGAGTACACTTCTGCCATCATCATGGTGGTCTACATCCCATTGCGGGCGGAAATAAAGAAGGTGCTTGATGAATTGTACGCTGTTATAAAGAACAATGAAACAGAATACCTTGTTAATTATGGCTGGGGACTTCAACTAGGCTAACCTCAAGAGTGCACTGCCAAAATTCCACCAACATATCTCCTCTCCCACCAAGGGCACAAACATCCTTGATCATTAATACACAGACATCAAGAGCGCTTACCGATCCATCCACCAATCGCATTTCGGGAAATGGGACCACAAGATATAGAAGCAGAAACTTAATCGGGAGAATCCGGTTAAGAAGATTGTGCAATGCTGATCCGAGGCAACAGAAGAGTTCTTAAGTGACTGCTGGAGTCAGTGGACTGGTCCATATTCAAGAACTCAGCGGCCAACCTAAACGAGTATGCCACCATTGTCACAGGCTTCATCAGTAAGAGTGTCGAAAGTTGCATGCCAAAGAAGATAGTACGTGCGTTCCCCAACCAGAAACCATGGTTTAACCGGAAGATTGACTTCCCACTGAAGGCCAGGTCTGAGGCATTCAAGACAGGTGACTCTGACCTATACAAGAAATCTAGCTATGACCTTCGCAAAGCCATCAGGGATGCCAAGAGACAATACCAGACTAAGCTAGAGTCGCAGACGAACAACATGGACTCTTGTAGGTTGTGGCAAAGCTTAAAAAACGGAACGGGCTACAAAGCAAAGCCGAGTAGAATCTCCAGCAACAGCACACCCCTCCCCAATGAACTCAGTGCATTCTATGCTCATTTCAAGCAGGAAACCAACAAGCCGCCGTCAACTGCCCCAGCAGCCTTGCACACAACCATACCCACTGTCACAGCTTCCAAAGTCAGATGGGATTCTTGAAAGTGAACGGTCAGAAACCAAGGCGTCCTGATGGAGTCCCTGGTCGTGCACTCAGATCCTGCAAGACCAACTGGTGAGTGTGTTCACGGACCTCTCCAAATTCTCCCTACCCCATTTTGAGGTTGCCACCTGCTTCAAGAAGACCACCATCATACCGGTGCCAAAGAAGAACCAGGCAACGTACCTCAACGAATACAGTCCAATGGCCCTGACATCAATCATGATGAAGTGTTTTGGGAGAGTGGTCATGAGATGCATCAACTCCATACTCCCAGAATGCCTTGATTCCCTGCAATTTGCATACCGCAACAACCAGTCCACAGCAGGTGCTATCTCCCAGGCCCTACACTCATCCCTGGAGCATCTCGACAACAAAGACTCATATTTTTTAAAATGTATTTCATTACAAACATGTATCAAAACAGGTTACAGCAAATAAACACCCTGGGAAACATAATTCCCAACAATCAACAATACAGTCTGAACAGAATTTTCCCCTTTATCACCTCCCCGGCTCCGCGATGAACAGCTCCTCAAACACGGTCACAATCATCCCCCACCTTTCCTCAAACCCCCCTGAAGAGCCCCTTAACTCATACTTTATATTCTCTAATCGCAGGAAGTCGTACAGGTCACCCAACCAAGCCGCTACCTCAGGTGGCGATGCCGACCGCCACTCCAGCAAAATTCGCCGCTGTGCAATCAGAGAGGCGAAGGCCAAGACATCGGCCTTCCTCCTTTCCATGAGCTCCGGCTTCTCTGAAACCCCAAATATTGCCACCAAAGGGTCCGTGTCCATCTCCTCCTCCACTATCCTGGCTAAGACCACGAACACTCCCACCCAGAATCTTCCCAATTTTTCACAACCCCAAAACCTGTGCGCGTGATTCGCTGGCCCCCGCCCACACCTCTCACACTCATCTGCTATCCCCTGAAAGAACCCACTCATTCTCGCCTGAGTCATATGCACCTGTTCACCATCTTAAACTGTATTAGGCTCATCCTTGCACAAGAGGAGAACCCGTTAACCCAACGCAGTGCCTCACTCCATAATCCCCAATTGATCTCCCCTCTCAACTCCGCTTCCCATTTCTCCTTGATCTTCACCGCCCGCTTGCCTCCCTGCTCCCCCAGCCACTTGTATATATCCCCCATTCTTCCCTCCCCTTCCACATCTGGAAGCAGCAGTCGCTTCAGCAGGGTGTATCTCGGCAACCTATGGAACCCCATCCGGACCTTTCGCGCAAAGTCCCTCACCTGCAGATACCTGAACTCCCACCCGCTCGGCAGCTCTACCCTCTCCCTAGCTCCTCCAGACTGGCGAACCCTTCCTCCAAATATAGATCCCTCACCTTGACCAGCTCCACTTCCCTCCACCTCCTATATACACTATCCATCCCCACGGCTCAAACCCATGATTCTCGCACAGCAGTGTTAGCACCGACATCCCTTCCACCCTAAAATGCCTCCTCAACTGATTCCATATCTTCACTGTGGACTGCACCACCGGTTCCTTGAATACCTACTTGGAGCCATTAGCAACACTACCGTCACCATAGCCCTCAAACTAGACCCCTGACAAGATTCCTCCTCCATCCTAAACCACTCTACCCCTTCTCCTTCCCACCACCGCCGCACCGTGTCCACATTCGCCACCCAATAATAATGAAGCAAGTTCGGCCAAACCCCCTGCTGCCTCTGCCTCTGTAGCACGGTCCTCCCCACCCTCGGCACCTTCCCCGCCCATACAAAGTCAGAAATGTTTGTGTCCACTTTCCAAAGAAAGGCCTTTGGTATAAAGACCGGGAGAGCTTGAAAAATAAACAAGAACCTCGGCAGAATATTCATTTTCACCACTTGGACCTTCCCCGCCAGCGTTAAGTGCGGTGTATCCCACCTCGTAAGATCCTCCCTAGCGTCATCCACCAGCTTTGTTAAGTTCCACTTATGGAGCCTCGTCCATTCCCTCGCTACCTGAATCCCCAAATACTTAAACCTGTCCCTCGCTACCGTAAATGGCATCCCCCTAAATTAGCCCGCTGTGCCAGCTCATTCACCGGGAATACCTTGCTTTTCTCGACATTCAGCTTGTACCCTGAGAACCGTCCAAACCTCCCAGCAAGCCCATAATCCTTCCCATACTTTACAACGGATCCAAAACATACAGCAAGAGGTGATCAGCATAGAGCGGCACCGATGCTCCCTCGGTCCTCTCATAATCCCTCGCCACTCTGCCGATCCCCTGAGAGCCATCGCATATGGCTCTATGGCCAGCGCAAACAGCAGCGGTGACAGCGGACACCCCTGACTTGTATCCCTGTGTAAGTCAAAGTTCAGATCATTCTTTCTTGCCCTCTCCCTTGGTGCCACATACAGCAATCGTACCCATGCCACAAATCTCGACCCAAACCCAAACCTTCCCAAAACCTCAAAGAAGTACCGCTACTCCCCCCCGATCAAATACCTTCTCTGCATCCATGGACACCACCACCTCTGGTACCAGAGCCCCCGACGGATTCATCACCACATTCAACAGCTGAGCTGTCTGCCCTTCACGAAGCCCGTTTGATCTTCTGCCACCACCCCGGGGACCCACTCCTCCATCCTCCCCACCAACAACTTAGCCAATACTTTCACATCTGGGTTCAATAGTGACATGGGCCTATATGACCCACATTCCACTGGGTCCTTCCCCTTTTTCGGGATTAGTGTGATTACTGCCCCTTCTCCAGTGCTTCATCAAACGCCCCCAACAGTTGCGGTGCCAGATCCGTCGCAAATTCCTTATAAAATTCCGCCAGGTACCCATCCGGCCCAGGGGCCTTCCCCGACTACATACCCTGATACTATCCAGCACCTCCCTCTGCCCCACCAATGCCTGCCTCTTTGCTTCCTCCACCTGTGGAAATTCCAGCATATCCAGGAACTGCCCCATGCCCCCCTCCTCTCCTCCCGGGCTGCCTCATAAAGTCCCTGGTAGTACTCCCTAAATGCCACATTTATCTTCCCTGGCTCTGACACCACATCCCCAGCCCCAATCTGTATCTTCAATATTTCCCTGGACGCAGCCTGCCTCTGCAACTGGAGAAGATGAGCATGCGGCTCAGCTTCTCCCTATACTCATATTGCACCCCTCTTGCCCTATGCAGTTGCCCTACTACCTTCCCTGTTGTCAGCCTGTCAAACTGCCCCTGCAACCTTTTCCTCCTCGCCAATCCCTCCACGGTGGGCACCCTTGAATAGTCCCTGTCCACCTCCACCATCTTGCTCACAAGACGGTCATGTTGCTCCCTCCTTTCCCTATCCGCACGAGCCTTAAACAAAATAATCTCCTCCCGGGCCACTGCCTTCAGTGCTTCCCAAAAAATGGCTGCGGACACCTCCCCATCCTGATTCAACTCCACATACTCCTTAATCGCCGCCTGCACCTTATCATAAAAACCTCCAGACAACAAGGACCCCTATGGCAGGCTCCTATTCATTGACTACAGCTCCGCTTTCAACACCATAAACATAGCCAAGCCCATAACAAAACTCCAAAACCTCAGACTTGGTTGCTCACTCTGCAACTGGATCCATGACTTCCTGACCCATAGACCACAATCAGTAGGGATAAACAACAACACCTCCTCCACTATAGTTCTCAATACCGGGGCCCGCAAGGCTGTGTACTTAGTCTCCTACTATATCCCCTATACACACACGACTGTGTGGCAAGATTTGGCTCCAACTCCATCTATAAGTTTGCTGATGACACGACCGTAATGGGTCGAATTTTGAACAACAATGAGTCAGACTACAGGAGGGATATAGAGAACCTAGTGCGTGGTATAATGACAACAATCTCTCCCTCAATGTCAGCAAAACTATGGAGCTGGTCATTGACTTCAGGAAGTGAAATATCATACACACCCCTGTCTGGATCAATGGTGCTGAGGTGGAGATGGTTGACTGCTTCAAATAATCTTTATTATTGTCAGAAGTAGGCTTACATTAACACTGCAATGAAGTTACTGTGAAAAGCCCATAGTCACCACACTCCAGTGCCTGAATTCAGAATGTTTAAATTACCTAAAAGCACGTGTTTCGGGACTTATGGGAGGAAACCGGAGCACCCAGAGGAAACCCATGCAGACACGAGGAGAACGGGCAGACTCCGCACAGGCAGTGACCCAAGCTGGGAATCGAACATGGGAACCTGGTGCTGTGAAGCAACAGTGCTAGCCACTGTGCTACCATGCCACCCTCGATGTCCACATCACAATTCCTAGATGTGCACATCACCAACAATCTGTCCTGGTCCACCCACATCGATGATACGACCAAGAAAGCACATCAGTGCCTATACTTCCTCGGGAAACTAAGGAAATTTGGCATGTCCACAATGATTATTAACAGTTTTTACAGATGCACCATAGAAAGCATCCTAGCTGGCTGCATCACAAAATGGTATGGGAACTGCTCCGCCCAAGACTGTCAGAAACTACAGAGTCGTGAACACAGCCCAGTCCATCACGCAAACCCAACTCCTATCTATTGACTCTGTCTACACCTCCTGCTGCCTTGGGAAAGCGGGCAGCATAATCAAAGACCCCCCCCCCCCCCCCCCCCCCCAAGTTATTCTCTCTTCCAAGCTCTTCCATCAGGCAGGAGATACAAATGTCTGAGAACACGCATTTACAGATTCAAAAACAGCTTCTTCCCCGCTGTTACCAGACTCCTGAATAGCACTCTTATCAACTGAACTGATCTCTCCAAGCATCTTCTCTACTGAATAGTACTACACTCTGTATGCTTCACCTGATGTTTGTGTCAATGCATTTACATTGTGTAGCTATCGTATGCTTTTTCATGTATGGAACGATCTGCCTGGACTGAACGTAGAACAGGCAGCACGGTAGCATTGTGGATAGCACAATTGCTTCACAGCTCCAGGGTTCCAGGTTCGATTCCGGCTTGGGTCACTGTCTGTGCGGAGTCTGCACATCCTCCCAGTGTGTGCGTGGGTTTCCTCCGGGTGCTCCGGTTTCCTCCCACAGTCCAAAGGTGTGCAGGTTAGGTGGATTGGCCATGATAAATTGCCCTTAGTGTTGGGTGGGGTTACTGGGTTATGGGGATAGGGTGGAGGTGTTGACCTTGGGTAGGGTGCTCTTTCCAAGAGCCGGTGCAGACTCGATGGGCCGAATGGCCTCCTTCTGCACTGTAAATTCTATGATAATGAAACAATATTTTGTATTGGATTGGATTAGATTTGTTTATTCACTGTACCTCAGTACGCATGACCAGAAAGCCAAATCCAATTACACTGACAGGAAAAATTATACTTACATTTACAGAACATATTCCTGCTGGTAGTGGGACTCTCAAGAACTTGGCTGAAAGTGTGCCTCTGTGACAGCTTTTCATGACCTCTAAATCCTTCGGCCTCTGCCTTTCCGAACAGGATTCTTTTATCTCTCTAAGCTCCGTCCAGCCCCTCAAAGATGGTTCTGTCCAAGCGGGTCCAGACTCAAACTCATCATCACTGTCTGCACTTTGATTATCCACTCCCTTTTCCACAAATGAACAGGGCATGCTATGAATATGCAACTAACCTCCAATTAACAGACAAATAGGCCATCAGACTCTGTAATGGACTAATAGATGACCATACCAGAGTGTCCCAGAGGAAAATGGATCTTGAGTGATTTCCCCCAGCTGAACATGGTTATCTTGTTTATTCCCATTAACGAGTTTAAGTCTGAATGGGACAATGTAACTCAGGCCAGGTGTGGGTGTATATTTTGGACTCAGTACTAGCAGTTTTACCCTCAAGCTGTTAACTCTTAAATTCATCACTACATCTTTGATCCAATTTCCCAACATCTCCCAGGCATCACAGACCATGGACTCCAATCATGTGTGCAGTGTTCCTTTCCATTTACTGAAATGAGCTCTTCTCCATTTGAACACGATCACGGTTGATTTATCCTGACCCTTTTCCATAATCCCCCTAAACCTGATGATATTATGATCACTGTTTTTCAAATGCTCCCTCGCTGAAACATGCTGCAGTGGCTACATTTCATTCCGCATTGAAATTCTCTGCAAACATTAATCTTTTAGAAAAATATTTCTGCATTCTATCTGCCTGCGCATTGTTTTCCATTGGGAAGTCTGAGAATCATAGAACTAAAGAATACCTACAGTGCTGAAGGACGCCATTCGGCCTATCGGGTCCTCACTGACCCTCTGAATTGCCCTTCGTGTTGGGTGAGGCTGGTTTAGCTCACTGGGCTAAATCGTTGGCTTTTAAAGCAGACCAAGGCAGGCCAGCAGCACGGTTCAATTCCCGTACCAGCCTCCCCGAACAGGCGCCGGAATGTGGCGACAAGGGGCTTTTCACAGTAACTTCATTGAAGCCTACTCGTGACAATAAGCGATTTTAATTTAGGGCAGCACAGTAGCCTTGTGGATAGCACAATAGCTTCACAGCTCCAGGGTCCCAGGTTCGATTCCGGCTTGGGTCACTGTCTGTGCGGAGTCTGCACATCCTCCCCGTGTGTGCGTGGGTTTCCTCCGGGTGCTCCGGTTTCCTCCCACAGTCCAAAGATGTGCAGGTTAGGTGGATTGGCCATGATAAATTGCCCTTAGTGTCCAAAATTGCCCTTAGTGTTGGGTGGGGTTACTGGGTTATGGGGATAAGGTGGCGGTGTTGACCTTGGGTAGGGTGCTCTTTCCAAGAGCCGGTGCAGACTCGATGGGCCGAATGGCCTCCTTCTGCACTGTAAATTCTATGAAGGCGCACACTTCCCAGACTAACCTTTGGACACCAAGGGGCAATTTAGCATGGCCAATCCATCTAACCTGCACATCTTTGGACTGTGTGAGGAAACTGGAATAACCCTGAGGAAACCAATGCAGACACGGGGAGAACGTGCGAACTCCACACAGAGAGCCACCCAAGTGTTAACCACTGTGCTACCGTGCCGCCCCCTTGGATTGCCAGTATTCAATGATATTTTTCAGAAGAATTACAAACTGCAATGAAAGTATTTTTGCCATTGAAATGAGCTTTATTGTTCAAAAACTGAATGTAGAAATTGTAAAATTGTTTCAGATTTAAACCCAAAGTGAGAGCTTCTGTACTACAGAACTACACCACTAACTTTCCTATCTGCTCACTGTGATGTTTTTGTCTGTTAATGCTTGTTTTTTAATGTTGTCATAGGGAACCAGCTTAAAACAAATGCTGTCCTCAATGACATCATCCCACAGTTTCAAGAAAAGATTCTTGCAAAGAAAAACTCAAAGGGGCTAAATAAGTGATCTCAGAATTTTCTTTTGATTGGAAGAATGAAGCTTAATGTGAAAGTGGGGAGAAAATTTGGGGAAAAATGAATCACTAATGTGTTGTGATGAGCGGGTAGATGTAATGGAATTTGTATGAAACACATCTGTTAAAAAAAAATTACAAAAGCAACATCATTTGTATCGCAGATGTAAATTATAACACTTGGCAGCTTGTTACAAATACATGAGGTCTATTAGTGGCCTGTGTTTTTAATTACTCACCATTTAATTGTGCATTCAACGAGCAGAATGTGTGCACAACAGCAGAAGCTGCAGTGTCCCATGATGTTCCTTTATCCATTTTAACACAGGTGGGGAAGCTTATAAAATAATATCAGAAGTTAAATTACCAGTAGATGTTTATTATGATAGCCAGAAATAATTTGTCTTTTCAATCTGTTTTGAAAGCAAAATAGTAGCAATATTTTCATTGACACTGGAGAGAAAATAGCAGCGAAAAAATGACAGCACCTCTGTCTATCTCTGCCTTGGTAAAGTGGGCAGCATAATCAAAGACCCCTCCCACCCGGATTATTCTCTCTTACAATCTCTTCCATGGGGCAGAATGCACAAAAGACTGAGAACACACACTAACAGATTCAAAAACAGCTTCTTCACTGCTGTTACCAGACCCCTGAATGATCCTCCTATGGACTGAACTGATCTTTCCACAGATCTTATCTACTGAGTAGTACTACACTCCATATGCTCACCCGTATGATTTACATTGTATATTTATCATAAGTCCTACGTTTTTCATGTATGGAGCGATCTGCCTGGACTGTACGCAGAACAATACTTTTCATTGTACCTCGGTACATATGACAATAAATCTAAATCTAGTTTCCCAACAGAGTGCCAGTGTTTGAGTTTTGAAATAGAATCATTATTGCCTTACCGATCTGGCTCGTTGTAATTATGTGACCTCTGCCGTGATGGATTTCCTGCAGGCAGCCGGCAAACATACAGTTCAATAACGACACTACATCAGAAAAACTATGCCATGGGGTTCTCTGTCGGTGGGATCCTCCACTTTGCCAGCAGCGCACACATGTCCATGGATTTCCCGTTGGCGTGAAGGTCCCCATATGGGAAACCCCATTGGCCGGCTGCAGGAACGGAAAACCCCGCTGCTGGCGGGGGTGCGCTTGCCGGAAAACGGGGCTGCCCGGAAGGACAATCCGGCCCGTAGTCTTTGAGCTCATAACATGGTGTCAGGAGTGGAGCAGGGATTGAATTTGGAAAGCTGGAAGAAAAACCACAGCTACTCAAAGAGGAACACAAAAATGTTCCAATCTGCTAAAATGTGCTTGGGAGAAAAACACAGACAAGGAAAAGCGAACACAGGGCAGCACGGTGGCACAGTGGTTAGCATTCATGCCCACGGCGCTGAGGACCTGGGTTCGAATCCCGGCCCTGGGTCACTGTCCGTGTGGAGTTTGCACGTTCTCCCTGTGTTTGCGTGGGTTTCACCCCCACAACCCAAAAATGTGCAGGATAGGTGGATTGGCCACTCTAAATTGCCCCTTAATTGGAAAAACTAATTGGGCACTCTAAATTTTTTTTTAAAGAAAAAAAAGGAAAAGCGAACACAACCTGAAGGTTGCAAGTAAATTCCTTGGTGAGACAAAAATGGCTGTACATTGTCCACTCACAGATCCTGTCAAAATAAAAGGAAATCTGTGGTAGAAATGACAATTTGTCCACTTGCAATGGAAGTCCAAAACTATGAGACTGCAACAGATTTAATTAACAAACCAGAGTCTATGTGAGTAATAACACTTTTAACACTGCTGGAGAAAGACTGCTGCAAAGTGTATTTCACCCTAAATCTATCCAAAGTACAGAAAAAAAAGACTGCAAAAATGTTGAACGCTTTGAAGGCACACTTTAAATCCCAAGTGAGCGTAACTTATGAACGGTATATATTCAATATTAGGTGTCATGCTGAAAATGAGTCAATTGATCAGTATGTGACTGCAGTTACATAGCTTGCAGAATCATATGAATTTGGGCAACTAAAAGGAGATCTCCTCATTCAAGGTAGAATTGCCATAGGCTTAAAAGTTCCAAGAGTGAGAACAGGTCTACTGAGAGGGGAGGAACTTACTCTCAAGAAAGCAATAGATTATACAGAAAGGCAGAGGTTGCAAAAAATCAGCTGGATGACCAGGAGATACATTATGCTAAGAGACATTCCAGCCCAAAAGGACAGAACAATTGCAGACAAAGGGCAAATGCAAATACTGCAGAACACATCATACAAAGGTAAAGAAGGATTGTCTAGTGTGGGAAAGACAGTGTTTCAACTGCAAAAAGAAGAATCATTTCACACAGAAGGCTTTGGCTAGAAAGAAGCAAACAAAAACAAATGTCTACAGATGGCCACCAGGGAGATTTCAGCCAAAGAGGCTGAGGAAGTACTATACACCATAAACAGGCTGCTTCCGACAAGTCTATCGGTGATAAACAGTTTGTGACAGTTAGAATAATGACTGCAGAAGAGAGCATCAAGTGAACAAGAGGGGTCAGATAGATGCTGGTGTGTCAGGCAACACCATAACCTTCACAGATCTCTGCAAAGTGATTCAACATGGTGATCCAAAAATGAAGCCTTTGAAAGTAAGATTGAGGCTATATGATGACACGATAATCATAGCGAGAGGACAGTTTAGTCTGAGAGCACAATGCAATGGTGAGAATGAAGATCTGGGGCGGGATCCTCCGTTTCTGAGACTAAGTGTTGACGCTAATACAGAATTCGTGGACTTTCACGACAGCAAAACTGGCGCTGCATCTGGACAGATTCCGCTACTATTCAGGGGCTAGCACTGGTGCTGCGTGGAACACAATCGATTCCAATGAAAAATGGTGCGCGCTTTGCCTAGTCTGTTAATGACACTCGAGAGGCTGACAAGCTGCAGCTATACATACACATTACAATCCACACACACACTCATTGCAGCCAACAAGATGGTACTGGTTGTTCTATGGCGTGTCCATACAGCAGATGGGTCGGTTGGGGCCAGAGGGCACCCAGGTGGGTGGTCTGGGGGGACACCTATACGACCTGAGCCCTACGTTCGCAGTGGGCAGTCAGCGGCGTGCACAGCTGTATGGCTGCCTTTCCAGCTGCGGCAATGGTGTTCGTGTCTGGCCACCCAGATCCCACAGCCCACCTCCTGGCCACCCCCTGCTAGTCTCCCTGGCCCTGGCAGAAGCACCCCGGCCAGCGGCACAACTGTCAGCAAACTATGGCAATGTTGGACACTTTCCGCACCCCCTCTCTCTCCCTCAGCAGCCACAACGCCGGTTTCACGATTTTTAAAAGCACAAGTGAACCGCGCCGTCGGGAACTCGGCCCATCAGAGGCAGAGAATCGCAGAGGCCCCGGAGTCAGGCCCGTTAATGATATGGAAACGGTGTTTACTGTACGTGCATTCCGGAACGCATTGATGCCGCTGTTGAGGTGATGGAGAATCGTGATTTGGCACCAAATTGGCACCTGCTGCGATGTTGGCGTCTGAACCGATTCTCCGTCCAATCCCGTTTTGCGATTTCGGCTTCGGCCAATGGAGAATCCCGCCACTGGAGTTCCAGACAATTGACAGTATGCAACGAACACTCACATCAGGTGCAGCAAGTCTACGTTTGGGCTGATAACCTTAAATATGGCAACAGAGATTTACAACCTGTCACAGCAAACAATACTGCTGAACAGCTCCTAGAGAAGTGCAAAAATGTGTTTACAGGGTTTGGATGTCTACTTGGAGAATATCATCTTGAAGTAGATGAGAGTGCAAGACTCTGCCGAGAAGCATACCAGCTGCTCTCAAGTCAAGCTCAAAGGACAAAATAGAAGCAGGAAATAGAAGGGTATAATCCAGAAAATGGTAGCTCCTACAAACTGGGTTAGCAGCATGGTCGGATAGAAGAATAGAATCACTACAGCACAGAAGGAGGCCACTTGGCCCATCAAGCCTGCACATACCCTTTGAAAGACCACCCTATCCAGGCCGAATCCCTCATCATATCCCTCTAACCCCACCCAACCTTTTCACACTGAGCGGCAATTTAACATGGCCAATCCACCTAGTCTGCACATCTTGGGTGGTGGGAGGAAACCGGAGCACCTGGAGGAAACCCACGCAGACACGGGGAGAAAGTGCAAACTCCACACAGTCATCGAGGTCAGAATCAAACTGGGTCCCTGCGCTCTGAGACAGCAGTGCCAACCGCAATGCCACTGTGCACCCCCCACAGTGCCACAGAGCCGCCCCGTGCTATGGTCGCAGTGAAACAACCTGGAAAACTGTGAGTAATCTTAGACCCAAAGGATCTAAATAAAACACTGAAGCAATCTCATTACATATGCCAACCATCCAAGGAATGTTGCCACAACCTGCCATGGCAAAGGTTTTTTACAAACCTCATGCAAAGAATGGTTATTGGCTGGTGAAACTGGGTATAAGCAGCAGCTTTCTAACTACATTTGAATGCCATTTGGGCGATACTAATGGTTACACGTTTGGCATTTCCACAGCTCCAGAAGAGTATCAATCCAGACAGCATGGGATCGTCAGTGATGTTCCTGGAGTGGAAGCCAATGTGGATGATCCACTCTATCCATCTATTGATGTGGAGGCACAATGGAAGAAGTCATGGCTGACCATGAACAGAATTTAATGCGACTGCTAGAGAGAGCTTGCAAGATGAACCTGAAGCTGAACATGAACATATTGCAGTTGAAGATGCCTGAAGCAAAATAAATGTGTCATGTCTTCCCCAGATCCAGATGAGAGTTGTAGCAGTGATGCAGCAACTAACAGATGTGAAAGCAGTACAATGAATTGTTGCATCTGTGAATTATTTAGCAAATGTTTCGCCTAATTTGAAGTCAGAGTTTGAACCATTACACAAGCTCACTGCCAAGGAAGTGTAGTGGCATTGGGGTACAGAACAAGAGGCAGAATTCACTCAAATCAAACAGTTAGTGGTGACAATGCCAGCGTTGAAGTACTATGCCGTCAATGATGAAGTCACCTTGCAGTGTGATATGAGCGAGACAGGTTTTGCAGCAACCCTAATGAAGCAAGGATATTTTTTGAAGAGGTGACTAATGTCTATGGATATAATTTATATGAACTTCCAGACAGCATTTGATAAAATCCCAAATAAGAGACTGTTGACTAGGGTGGTAGCTCATGTAGTTTAGGGAAAACTATTTACATGGTTAGGTGAGTGGCAGGCGACAGAGAATGGGGATAATGGGTAAGTACTTTAATTGGCAGGATGTGACTAGTGGTGTACCACAGGGATCTGTGTTGGGGCCTCAAGCGTTGACATTGTTCATGGCATAGAAAGACATTTGTCCAAATTTGCTGCTGATACAAAGTTAGACTGCATTGTAGACAGTCTAGAAGATAGCATAAAATTGTATGGAGATATTGACAGACTAGATGAATAGTGGCAAAATTGTGGCAAATGAAATTCAATGTTACTAAGTGTGAGGTTAAATGGGAAGAGGCTAAATTCAGTAGATATCCAAAAGTACCTGGGGGTTCAGGTGCATAGATCTTTAAAATGTCACAAATAAGTGCAGAAAATAATCAAAGAGGCTAATGGAATGCCAGCCTTTATATCTAGAGGATTGGAGTATAAAGACACAAGGTTATGCTGCAGCTATACAAAACGCTGGTTAGACCCCACATTGGACAACTGGGAGCAGTTCTGGGCACCAGACCTTAGGAAGGGTATTCTGGCCTAGTAGGGAGTGCAACATAGGTTTACATAAATGATACCTGGTGGTTACACAAATTAGACCTGTTTTTGCTAGAATTTAGAAGGTTAAGGGGTGATCTGAGTGACGTCTTCAAGATATTAACAGGGAAAGACAGGGTAGATATTTCCACTGGTTAGAGATTCTAAATCTAAGGGGGAAAGTCTAAAAATTTGGGCTAGACCGTTCAGGAGAGATGTTCGGAAGCACTTCTTCACTCAAAGGGTGGTAGAGGTTTGGAACTCGCTCCCACAAATAACAGTTGAAGCTAGATCAGCTGTTAATTTTAAATCTGAGATAGATTTTTGTAAAGCAAAGATATTAAAGGATAGGGGTAAAGACAGGTGTATGGAGTTAGGTCACTTTTCAGCCATGATCTCATTGAATGGCAGGACAGGCTCGAGGGGCTGAATGGCCTACTCCTGTTCCTATGTTCCTATGTAACCAGTCGCATTAGCATCCAGGGCATTAATGCAAAGTAAATGACGCTACGCTCAGATCGAAAAAGACTTCCTGGTTATTACTTTCCTTGTCAACATTTCCATCAATGCGTGTTTGGGAGAAACAAAGTAACAGTGGATCCAAGCACACCCACTTCAAAGCATTTTTCTCACTCCGCCCCTAAGTGTCTGCAAAGAATGTTACTTTATTTAGAGACATCATCCGGACTTAACGGGCAAAATCTGCTGCTGGTAGCAGGGTTCCCGATGTGGCAGTGAATCTTGGGCGAAATTCTCCGTTGTCGGCGGAAAGTCCGCCGATCGGCGCAAAAAACGGCGCAAATCCGACTTGCGTCACGTCGGAAAAATGGGTCGAAGGTCTCCGGCCCGAAATGGGCTAGCAGCGACGTAACGGGATCCGCGCTTGCGCACGTGGTTCACGCCGTGCAGCGTCATACGCGCCGCACGGCGTGACGGCTCATAGGGCCGCGCTGCTCCCCTCCACCCGACCGGAACACCCGACCGGAACACCCGACTGGATGGCTGGCCGCCGCTCAGCCCCGAGGTTCGAGTCACGGGATGTGGAGGCGCTCCTGGACGCGGTGGAGCAGAGGAGGGACGCCCTGTATCCCGGGCACGGCCGCAGAGTTTCCCCACGCCACAGCCAGCGTCTGTGGAGGGAAGTGGCAGAGGCCGTCACTGCTGCGGACCTGACACCACGGACAGGCACCCAGTGCCACAAGAAGGTGAACGACCTCGTCAGAGCAGGCAGGGTGAGCCTCCCCCATATCCCCCCTCCCCCATATCCCCCCTCCCCATATCCCCCTCCCCATATCCCCCCTCCCCCATACCCCCCTCCCCATATCCCCCATATCCCCCCTCCCCCATATCCCCCCTCCCCCATATCCCCCCTCCCCCATATCCCCCCTCCCCATATCCCCATATACCCCCTCCCCTATATCCCCTATATCCCCCTCCCCCATATCCCCCCTCCCCCATATCCCCCTTCCCCCATATCCCCCCTCCCCCATATCCCCCATATCCCCCCTCCCCCATATCCCCCCTCCCCATATCCCCCCTCCCCCATATCCCCCCTCCCCATATCCCCCTCTCCCCATATCCCCCCTCCCCCATATCCCCCTCCCCTATATCCCCCCTCCCCCATATTCCCCCCTCCCCCATATCCCCCATATCGCCCCTCCCCCATATCCCCCCTCCCCCATATCCCCCATATCCCCCCCCCCACATTCCCCCCTCCCCATATCCCCCCTCCCCCATCTCCCCCCTATCCCCCCTCCCCATATCCCCCATATCCCCCCTCCCCCATATCCCCAAGTGAATCCAGCCCTAACCTTAACCTCTGCAATGCACGCGCAACCGATGGCGTGCATTCATATACCTGCCTAACAGTGTTGCCTTTTACCCCTGCCACCAACCACCCCCCCCCCCCACCCCCACAGGAGAAGCGCGCACACAACAATCGGGAGCACATGAGGACTGGAGGAGGCCCCGCTGATGAGAGGCCACTGACCGAGCACGAGGAAAGGGCCCTGCAACTGGCTGGCGGACCTGAGGACCGGGAGGTTGCTGATGCAGAGGTCGGGGGCGTACTAGCAAGTGAGCCACCGACAGCCCGTCCCCATATCCCCCCTCCCCTATATCCCCCTCCCCCATATCACCTGATCACTGCCTGATGTCTAACCATGCATGCTTCATTGTGTATCGCAGGACCAAACGTCCAGGCACCCATCCCCGCAGATGCAGACCGCTCGCAGGATGCCCCTCGGAGGCCACGGGAGACGGAGAGACCCGGACCCTCCAGCATGCGACGCCCGCAGGATGCCCCTCGGAGGCCACGGGAGACAGAGAGACCCGGACCCCCAGCATGCGACGCCCGCAGGATGCCCCTCGGAGGCCACGGGAGACAGAGAGACCCGGACCCTCCAGCATGCGACGCCCGCAGGATGCCCCTCGGAGGCCACGGGAGACAGAGAGACCCGGACCCCCCAGCATGCGACGCCCGCAGGATGCCCCTCGCACACCACGGGAGACGGAGAGACCTGGAGCAACAGGGAGACGACACCCCCGTCACGTGCGGGAGCGACCACCCAGCGACGAGGGGGGCAGCCACAGGCCCCCGTCACATCCGAGCCAGGACACCACTACCCAGGACACCACTACCCAGGACACCACTACCCAGGACACCACTAACCAGGACACCACTACCCGGGACAGCACTGCCCAGGACACCCCTACCCAGGACAGCACTGCCCAGGACACCCCTACCCGGGACAGCACTGCCCAGGACACCCCTACCCGGGACAGCACTACCCAGGAAGACGAAATACCGGACAGTGACTCAGAGTGGATGGGTGGAGACGAACCCCCACCCCAAAATGCCATGGACTCAGAGTGGGACGAAGAGCACGACACAACGCCACTGCTGTCACCAATACCCTCCACCATCGCAGAAACACTCACCTCGGTTGGGCACTTTAGTGATGAGGCGTCTGGTACACTCACTGGTGCGCACAACACAGCCGTCCCGGTACAGCAGGTGGAGGTAGGAGCAGCAGAGGGGCCGGGCGGTCGGAGGGCAGCTCAGCCCAAGCGACCATCTGCTGCCCAGATGGATCCCGGGTTCCTGGAGTTACCACACCCACACATAGATCCGATGCAACCACCGACCCGGAGACGAGCGAAGAGGGTGACGGCCGGCTTGCGGCGGCTGCAGTCGCAGGTGGAGGAGTCCACCCGCGTCCATGAGCTGGGAGTGGTGCCGGTCATGCCACCCAGGCCGACACCGCACGGGTGGCGTCCGCGGTGGAGGCAATGGGTGCGACGGTGTCAGACATGGGGAACGGTTTGCGAGGCCTGGGGCTTTCCATGCAGGCGGCGTCTGTGGCCCAGGACATGGCTGCCGTCTCACAGGAGGCCATGAGCCAGTGCCAGCGCCAGATGGCAGAGGCGCTCAACGCCACAGCCCAGTCTCTGCAGGCCATGGCCCAGTCTCAGCAGGCCATGGCCCAGTCTCTGCTGGCCATGGCCCAGTCTCAGCAGGCCATCGCTGAGGGCATCGCCGCCAGTGGCCATGTGCGAGCCGGCGTCGCACTGTCACAGACAGGGTTTGACAAGCCCCTGGACTCCATGGCTGCAAACCTGCAGACCCCTGTCGATACCAGCACGGGCCTCCAGGACTGGCAGCGCCAGATGCCGGGGGGGCGTCGGATGGCCAGTCCGTTCGTATCCCCCACCCATGTAGAGGCCTGGGGGCCATCGGGCACCCCGAGGGAGGAGGAGGTGGTGTGGTCCGTCCCGGCTCCCCCTGTAGGGGAGGTCCGGGAACACCGTGACACCTCGGACTCCCCCCCTTCCGTCCCAGGTGCATCGGGTGGGCAACGGGCAGGACAGGCTGGCAGCTCGCCATCCCAGTCGCCCGGGCCGCAGCCTGGCCCATCTAGGCCAGGACGCCCCAGGAAACGGCCGCCAAAGGGATCCAGTGTCAGAGGGCAGGAATCACAGGAGTCCACCTCCAGTTCTGCTGTACCGTCTGGGGAACCAGGCCAAAAAATTAGACACTGAGTAAGTTGGCACGGGTGCAGGGCACAGATGAGTTTTAGGGGCTAGGGCACGTGCATGAACTCGTTTGGTTATTAAAGTCAATGTTACACCTACAGAAGCTGCCTTTGTGCTCTGTCCAAAGCGTGCGGGAGTGTCATGTACGTTGAGCGCAAGTGTGTGTGTGAGGGGTGGTCTTACCTCAGCCCCAGGTGAGTCTGCCCCCTTCCCCCTGGGCCGCCATCAATGTCCCCCGGGCAGAGGACGGGACCATGCGCTGCAGTGTCACAGCCGCATGCAGGGATGGTCCGGGTGGATGGTGGTACTGTGGCCATGGGTCAGACATAGCCCAACGATGTGGAGCCAGGAGCTCACCGCAGGGCGGGTTGTCATCATCCTCCATGGCCTGCAATAGACACGCGTCCACCCGCAACTGTGTGAGCCCGGCCCGTTGTGCCGCAGGTGGATCGGCAATGGGGGGGGGGGGGGGGGGGTGCATGCGGGTGGGGTGGGTGGGGTTGGGGAGGGGGGTGAGGGTACTGGGTGGGTGGATGGGTGGGGGGTGTGGGTGGTCGGCTGTTGCCATGGTGTGCGGTCTGTGGCCATACTACCCGATTCCCACGCCCATCTAGTCAGTGAAGCGGGCGGCTATCAGTCTGTCCCATGCCCGCTGGGCCAGCCGGTAACGGTGGACAGCCTCCCGCCTGTGTCTAGCCCGTCTGCCCTGACCATTACCCCCATCCCCCTCATCTGGGGAGGACTGCGCCTCTTCCTGCTGCTCCTCCACTCTGCCCTCCTCTGCCTGCGGCACATCGCCCCTCTGCTGAGCTATGTTGTGCAGGACGCAGCACACCACAATGATGCGGCCGGCCCTATCTGACCGATACTGGAGGGCGCCCCCAGAGAGGTCCAGGCACCTGAAACGCATCTTCAGCACGCCAAAGCACCTCTCTATCACTCCCCTTGTCGCTACATGGGCATCATTGTAGTGGTTCTCCGCCTCATTGCGTGGCCGCCGTATAGGTGTCATCAGCCACGATCGCAATGGGTAGCCCCTGTCGCCCAGCAACCAGCCCCTCAGCCGGGGATGGCATCCCTCGTACATTCCGGGGATGGATGACCGCGACAACACGTATGAGTCGTGTACACTGCCTGGGTAACGGGCGCAGACGTGCAGGATCATCATGCGGTGGTCGCAGACCACCTGTATGTTCATCGAATAGGTCCCCTTCCTATTGGTGAACACGGCCCTATTATCTGCAGGTGGCCGCACGGCGACGTGCATCCCATCAATCACGCCCTGGACCACGGGGAACCAGGCCACGGCAGAGAAGCCCACGGCCCGGGCATCTTGGCTGGCCCGGTCCACAGGGAAGTGGATGTAGCGGTGCGGCATGGCATATAGGGCATCTGTCACTGCCCGGATGCACCGATGCACCGATGTCTGCGATATGCCGGACAGGTCCCCACTCGGTGCCTGGAATGACCCCGTTGCATAAAAGTTCAGGGCCACCGTAACCTTGACGGACACGGGGAGAGGGTGTCCTCCGCCAGTGCCACGCGGTGACAGGTGTGCCAGCAGGTGGCAGATGTGTGCCACGGTTTCCCGCCTCATCCGGAGTCTCCTGCATTCCCGGTCCGTGAGGTCCTGGTATGACTGCCGGGGCCGGTACACACGGGGCGCCCTTGGGTGCCTCCGTTGTCATGGGGCCGCGACGTCCTCCTCCCCCTCCTCGTCCTGTCGGTCAGGTGTCCCTCCAGCCTGGGCGGCTGCCGCCTGTCCCTCTGCGGCAGCCTGCGCCGTCTCTCTGGCACGCTCCTCCTCCTCCTCCTCATCCAGGGCAACATAGACATTAGCGGCTGCCGCCACAGCGGCCAACATCGCTGGATGATCGGAAAACATGATGGCCTGGTGGGGGGGAGGGGAACGACGACATGTCATCATTGCCCATATCCCCTCCTCCCCCCCAGCCAGGTGGCATGGACCGCATGGGTCCAACTGTTGGAGGCTGGCACCTGGTCAGGTGGACCAACTCACTTGCCCTCGCATCCCCCTCCCCGGCACGGACCCCCCCCAACCTCCTCCCCGGCACGGACCCCCCCATCCCCCTCCCCGGCACGGACCCCCCCCCAACATCCTCCCCGGCACGGACCCCCCATCCCCCTCCCTGGCACGGACCCCCCCTCCAACCTCCTCCCCGGCACGGATCCCAACCTCCTCCCGGCACGGACCCCCCCAACCTCCTCCCCGGCACGGACCCCCCATCCCCCTCCCCGGCAAGGACCCCCCCAACCTCCTCCCCGGCACGGACCCCCCCCCCCCCAACCTCCTCCCCGGCACGGACCCCCCATCCCCCTCCCCAGCACGGACCCCCCCCCCCAACCTCCTCCCCGGCACGGACCCCAACCTCCTCCCCGGCACGGACCCCCCATCCCCCTCCCCGGCACGGACCCCCCCCAACCTCCTCCCCGGCACGGACCCCAACCTCCTCCCCGGCAGGGACCCCCCATCCCCCTCCCCAGCACGGACCCCCCCCAACCTCCTCCCCGGCACGGACCCCCCCCCAACCTCCTCCCCGGCACGGACCCCAACCTCCTCCCCGGCAGGGACCCCCCATCCCCCTCCCCGGCACGGACCCCCCCCCAACCTCCTCCCCGGCACGGACCCCCCATCCCCCTCCCCGGCACGGACCCCCCTCCCAGCACTCCCCCGGAGCCCAGCCCACTCTAAACCCCCCCCCCCCCCCCCCCCCCCCCCCCCCCCCCCGCCGCACACACACACACACACAACCCGAGACACACCTCTCCTCACACATTCAGACTGCGGCCACGCCATCGCCTGCCCAGAGCCAACCCCCCAGGCCGTCACTCACCTCCACGCTGGTCGGCGTGAACCTGGAGCACAGGGTCACGCCGATGAAAAGGAGGTTTGATTCACGTCGACGTGAACGGTCATCACGTTGACGGGACTTCGGCCCATCCGGAAGGGAGAATATCGGCAGGCCGAAAATCGGCTGCCTTGCGCAGACCCGTGACATTCTCTGACGGCAGCGGCGACATTAACGCCCCGCTGACTTTTCTCCCTTCGGAGACTTCGGCAACCGGCGGGGGCGGGATTCACTTGCGGCCAACGGCCATTCTCCGACCCTCTGGGGGGTCGGAGAATGACGCCCCAGGTGTCAGGGAGAAATCGGGATTAGCGTGCGATACTCTGGCCCCCAACTGGTGGCGGGATTGGGGTTTACACCCGCGCGCCAGCGGGAGGATGTAAAGGGGTCTTAATGACCCAGGAAGATGGGATCTCACCAGCCGCACAGGGTACAGAATGACCGTCACTCCCAAAGGTCCACCGTTCCCCAAAAATGAGTAACTTCATACTTGTGACAATAAAATATATTATTATTATTAAATGGTAGTGGAACAACACCAATAGTTACCACGGACACAACAAGCGCCATGGGACTGACACTCCACAGAGTGGGAACATAAGCCAGTCAAACAGCCAGTGACAACGCTCATGGGCAATATTAGAAACCTGCACGACTTAACAACCATGTATGCAATTCATGTGCAGAAACTAACCAGAATGACAAAGAGCTTGCGAACGCATGAGGACAATTGTGGTACCATGGGCAACTTAGAAAACTCAGTTACACATGATAGTTCATGCAAATTCGTTATGAAAAGGGGTTTGGCATTTGAAATGCACTCATTACTATATGGTCATGTGATCTCGAGCATGAGCGACTCTCTGCAGGCTGCCATCTTACATACAGTTCCAAAAAAGCACTACAGCAGAAAGACGATGGCCACTATTTCAATGGTCTCGTCGCACCCGACTTGGTGTCGGGACGAGGCCATTGAATCTCATGAGGGGCCTCTCGCAAGATTTGCGACGCTTGAAATGCCTCGCAAGATTTAACGAAATCTCTTGCGGTGTCGCGATTTGTATCTCGCCTGTACTTTGCGTGATTCAGACCTGCATGTTTAAAAATACCTTACAACACATTTAAATATGCATTTGCTGTATTCTCTCGGCGCCTCTCAGGGTGCAATTTAGTACTGGATTTCACAAATGTGGACCAGTCGTAATAGCATCGGGAGGCGGTCTCCCAGGCCATTAGAGGCCAGAAGGAGTGCCATGATGCCACCCTACCATGTCCCTGGCCACCTTGACACTGCCAGCCTGGCACCCTGGTAGTGCCATCCTGGCACTGTCAAGGTGGCAGTGCCAGGGTGCCCGGGTAGCGTTACCAGGTGGAGAGAGGCGGGGTGAGGTGGTGTTCCCCGGGGCCTTCCCGAGGTTGGGGAAAAAGGGGGGTTCAAAAGCACGGGAGGGGGGGGGGGGGCAGGGTAGAGCTGGAGATGGGGGTGGGGGAGTAAAATCGCGGCACCCTGATCTGTGAGGAGCCTTTCCCACCAGTGAGCTTCAACCAGCAGAGAGAAACTCACCGAGGCCAAAAAGAACGGCAATGTGCCGTTGAATAGAGGGGTGTTTATCGGCCATGCAGCTGCCGCTTAACACCCCACCGAAACACGGCGCTAAACACGATAGCACAGTGGTTAGCACGGTTGCTTCACAGCTCCAGGGTCCCAGGTTCAATTCACGGCTTGGGACACTGTCTGTGCAGAGTCTGCACATTCTCCCCGTGTCTGCGTGGGTTTCCTCCGGGTGCTCCGGTTTCCTCCCACAGTCCAAAGATGTGCGGGTTAGGTGGATTGGCCATGATAAATTGCCCTTAGTGTCCAAAAAGGTTAAGTAGGGTTAGAGGGATAGGGTGGAGGTGTCGGCTTAAGTGGCGTGCTCTTTCCAAGGGTCGGTGCAGGCTCGATGGGCCTAATGTCCCCCTTATGCACTATCAATTCTATGTCTATGTCTAAACGTGCCCAAATCTGGTTGAATCACGCCTATTAGTTTTTTGAGTTTGTAACAGCCATAGAAATGCTCCACATATGTTAATCTTTGACAAAGATAATTCTGCAAACATTTTCCTGTTTTTCGACAGCTGGTTTAATATTGCTGTTATTGAGCCATATGTTCCAAAATGTTTCCAATCAAATGTCACCACAGGCAGTGTGATGCAAAAGTTGAGGATAGAGATTTTACAGTTTGTTTAAGAATTAAAACTGAAATGACAAAGAGAGAGATTCTATACTATAGAACTGTAGTTTCTGTGTCGACAAAAATTTGTTTTGGGTGCACAGTAGTGCGAAAACTTCAAACTCAAGCCACAACCTTACTCCAGAATGGACTGAACCAAGTGGCGTAAACTCTCTCAGGGACTCGTTAGTTTGGACAGAACTGCAAGATAGTGTGAACATAGAACATTACAGCGCAGTACAGGCCCTCCGGCCCTCGATGTTGCGCCAACCTGTGAAACAACTCTAAAGCCCATCTACACCATTCCCTTATCTTCCATATGGCTAGCCAATGACCATTTGAATGCCCTTAGTGTTGGCGAGTCCACTACTGTTGCAGGCAGGGCATTCCACGCCCTTACTACTCTCTGAGTAAAGAACCTACCTCTGACCTCTGTCTTATATCTATCTCCCCTCAATTTAAAGCTATGTCCCCTCGTGCTAGACATCACCATCCAAGGAAAAAGGCTCTCACGGTCCACCATATCCAATCCTCTGATCATCTTGTATGCCTCAATTAAGTCACCTCTTAACCTTCTTCTCTCTAACGAAAACAGCCACAAGTCCCTCAGCCTTTCCTCATAAGATCTTCCCTCCATACCAGGCAACACCCTGGCAAATCTCCTCTGCACACTTTCAAATGCTTCCACATCCTTCCTATAATGCGGCGACCAGAATTGCACGCAATACTCCAAATGTGGCCACACCAGAGTTTTGTACAGCTGCAACATGACCTCATGGCTCCGAAACTCAATACCTCTACCAATAAAAGTAAACAGACCGCCCGCCTTCTTAACAACCCTCTCAACCTGGGTGGCAACTTTCAGGGATCTATGGACACCGAGATCTCTCTGCTCATCCATACTGCCAAGAATCTTACCATTAGCCCAGTACTCTATCTTCCTGTTATTCCTTCCAAAATGAATCACCTCACACTTTTCCGCATTAAACTCTATTTGTCACCTCTCAGCCCAGCGCCGCAGCTTATCTATGTCCCTCTGTAACTTGTAACATCCTTCCGCACTGTCCACAACTCCACCGACTTTAATGTCATCTGCAAATTTACTCACCCATCCTTCCACGCCCTCCTCCAGGTCATTTATAAAAATGACAAACAGCAGTGGCCCCAACACAGATCCTTGTGGTACACCACTAGTAACTGGACTCCAGTCTGAACATTTCCCATCAACCACCACCCTTTGTCTTCTTCCAGCTAGCCAATTTCTGATCCAAACTGCTAAATCACCCTGAATCCCATGCCTCTGTATTTTCTGCAGCAGCCTAATGTGGGGAACCTTATCAAACGCTTTACTGAAATCCATATACACCACATCAACTGCTTTACTCTCATCCACCTGTTTGATCAACTTCTCAAAGAACTCAATAAGTTTTGTGAGGCACGACCTACCCTTCACAAAACTGTGTTGACTATCTCTAATCAAATTATTCCTTTCCAGATGATTATACATCCTATCTCTTATAAACCTTTCCAATATTTTGCCCACAACAGAAGTAAGGCTCACTGGTCTATAGTTACCGGGGTCTCTACTCCTATTCTTGAACAAGGGAACAACATTTGCTATCCTCCAGTCTTCTGGCACTATTCCTGTAGACAAAGATGACTTAAAGATCAAAGATCTCCTCCCTAGCTTCCCAGAGAACCCTAGGATAAATCCCATCTGGCCCAGGGGACTTATCTATTTTCACACATTCCAGAATTGCTAACACCTCATCCTTATGAACCTCAAGCCCTTCTAGTCTAATAGCCTGAATCTCAGTATTCTCCTCGACAACATTGTCTTTTTCCTGTGTGAATACTGATGAAAAATATTCATTTAGCACCTCTCCTATCTCCTCGGACTCCAAGCACAACTTCCCACTACTGTCCTTGACTGGCCCTACTCTTACCCTAGTCATTTGTTTATTCCTGACATATCTATAGAAAGCATTAGGGTTATCCTTGATCCTACCTGCTAAAGACTTCTCATGTCCCCTCCTGGCTCTTCTTAGCTCTCTCTTTCGGTCCTTCCTAGCTAACTTGTAAATCTCGAGCGCCCTAACTGAACCTTCATGTCTCATCTTTACATAAGCCTCCTTCTTCCTCTTGACCAGTGTTTCGACTGCTTTAGTAAACCACGGTTCCCTTGCTTGACCACTTCCTCCTTGCCTGACAGGTACACACTTATCAAGGACACGCAGTAGCTGTTCCATGAACAAGCTCCACATTTCCATTGTGCCCATCCCCTGCAGTTTTCCTCTCCATCCGATGCATCCTAAGTCATGCCTCATCGCATCATAATTGCCTTTCCCCCAGATATAGCTCTTGCCCTGTGGTATATACCTATCCCTTTACATCACTAAAGTAAATGTAATCGAATTGTGGTCACTATCACCAAAGTGCTCACCTACCTCCAAATCTAACACCTGCCCTGCTTCATTACCCAGTACCAAATCCAATATGGCCTCGCCTCTTGTTGGCCTATCTACATGCTGTGTCAGGAAACCCTCCTGCACACATTGGACAAAAACTGACCCATCTAAAGTACTCAAACTATAGCGTTTTCAGTCAATATTTGGAAAGTTAAAGTCCCCCATAACAACTACCCTGTTGCTGTCGTTCCTATCCAGAATCATCTTTGCAATCCTTTCCTCTACATCTCTGGAACTTTTTGGAGGCCTACAGAAAACCCCTAACAGGGTGACCTCTCCTTTCCTGTTTCTAACCTCAGCCCATACCACCTCAGTAGACGAGTCCTCATCAAACGTCCTTTCTGCCACCGTAATACTGTCCTTGACTAACAATGCCACCCCTCCCCCTCTTTTACCACCTTCCCTGAGCTTACTGAAATATCTAAACCCCGGCACCTGCAACAACCATTTCTGTCCCTTCTCTATCCATGTCTCCGATATGGTCACAACATCGAAGTCCCAGGTACCAACCCATGCCGCAAGGTCACCCACCTTATCCCGGATGCTCCTGGCACTGAAGAAGACACACTTTAAACCATCTTCCTGCCTGCTGGTACACTCCAGCAACTTTGAAACCTTACTACTCTCAACCTCCTGTATACTGGAGCTACAATTCAGGTTCCCAAGCCCCTGCTGAATTAGTTTAAACCCTCCCAAAGAGCATTAGCAAATTTTCCCCCCAGGTTATTGATACTCCTCTTGTCCAGGTGTAGACCAGCCCGTTTGCAGAGGTCCCACGTGTTCAACTCCTCTCTCTCCCTATTCCTCGTCTCGCTATCACATGACACGGGTAACAACACAGAGATAATAACTCTGTTTGGCCTAGATCTAAGTTTCCACCCTAGCTCCCTGAATTCCTGCCTTATATCCCTATCCCTTTTCCTACCTATGTCATTGGTACCTATGTGGACCACGACTTGGGGCTGCTCCCCCTCCCCCTTAAGGATCCCGAAAACATGATCCGAGACATCACGCACCCTGGCACCTGGGAGGCAACACACCAACCGCGAGTCTCTCTCGTTCCCTATCTATCCCCCTAACTATGGAGTCTCCAATGCCTAATGCTCTACTCCTCTCCCCCCTCCCCAACAGTATCCAAAGCGGTATACTTGTTACTAAGGGGAACGACCGCAGGGGATCCCTGTACTGACTGCTTCCTCCCAGCCCCTCTCACCGTCACCCATCTATCTTTATTCTTCGGAGTAACTACATCCCTGAAGCTTCTATTTACGACCACCTCTGCCTCCCGAATGATCCGAAGTTCATCCAGCTCCAGCTCCAGTTCCCTAACGCAGTTTCTGAGGAGCTGGAGATGGGTGCACTTCCCACAGATGAAATCAGCAGGGACACTGACGGCGTCCCTCACCTCAAACATTCTGCAGGAGGAACATTGCACTATCTTCCCTGCCATCCCCTCTAGATAAAAAAAGAATGAGAAAGAAAGAGCTTACCTGTTATTCACTCCCCTTCTCAGCAAGCTATTACTCAGCAACCTCTGCGCCCCGCACGATGTGTGGAGTAAGCTTTAAAAAATACTGAGACATTTTTGGATGTTCTGGTTATTGTTTTATGTACTGAGGACATCCTATGGACCAGAAAAGAATCATTATGTTCTACATGACTAAATCCAACAAAACAATTGACTAAAGTGTGTTGGTTTAGTCTTGAACTGGTAAACATGTGTGAAGTAGGCAGTGCAAGTGTGATGGTCACCAAAGCGACTTGGCCGAGGTTGAGGCATGGTCGAGGCAAGCTGCCAGTACAAAATGTGCTGCCCAAATGCAGAACAATGATTAGATGGGAAGTCGGGAAGTTGCGAACTGGACACACTCTTAAAGGTCTATAGTAGCATTAAACAGACGTACATTTTTAAAATGAGAAACAGAGAGAAGAAACACTGAGAAGCAGCTAACAGCATACGTTCAACGGGCGACTTGAGGTTTACAGGTGCAAGAGCGGAAATCTAGTTGCAGAAAGTTAGCAGTCACATCCTTTAACACTATCAAATCGAGAAGTTTTTGCAAGAAAATATACCTGCATATAGCTGCTTCCAGACTTTTGATGCCCAGGTTTGGTGGATGGGAGATACAGCTGGTGGTATGAGGTAAGGAGGAAAACAAATGGCTCTGGAATCTAAATGATGTCTATTGATTTGTATTTTCATCTATTCAGATAAGATCTGTAACAACCAACATTAGTGCCCTTTGGAAAAATATGAGTAGAGCTCAGTGGGAAAGACAGCCTGTTCCTTTTTATCTGTTCACCGTGGTGCTGGCTGGTAAAAAGGTCAAATTTGTGTTCCCACACACATAGAGGATGGTTAACATCTAGTTGGATAGGTGACTAGAGTGTAATGCAGAATGACACCTGTACCAGCTGTGGCAGTTCACGGAGGCTAGCCTCCACACCTTTCCCCAGGCTAAAGAGTGGTGCCCTTAAAGCTATATATTATTAATTGTCTCTTTCGAATGAAGAGATATGACTGTGGTCCATTGTGGGCTATGGGCACAATCTACCAGCCACACTACATCGAAAAGCAGCAATGTGACACAATGTGGCCGGTATATGACAGACGACCGCCCCCAGGACCAACCCGGCTCACCACGCCTCCCGAGATCTCACACAATCTCGCGAGACACGAGGCAGGGCTATAGTCATACGGGATTCAATCGTAAGGGGAGTAGACAGGCGATTCTGTGGTCGAAAACGAGACTCCCGAATGGTATGTTGCCTCCCGGGTGCATGGGTCAGGGATGTCTCAGCCCGCCCATTGTGGGTAGGATCACTTTTTGGCAAATATGCAGATTAGAACGAGACAGCTAGTCCCGCTTTGATATGCAGTTCCCTGAGGTAACCAAGGTAAAGGGATCCCCTTTACCTTGGAGACCTCGGGCGAGTGCTATTCAGTCCTGGTCTCAATATAAATTTGATATTATATTTGTAATCAGTTAAGGTAAAGTGTAAAAATGGCAGGAGATCCCAGACCCGTGTTATGCTCCTCGTGCTCAATGTGGGAGTTCAGGGACGCGGCCGATGCCCCTGACTCCTTCATGTGCGGGAAGTGTGTCCAGCTGCAGCTCCTGTTAGACCGCATGACGGCTCTGGAGCTGCGGATGGACTCACTTTGGAGCATCCGCGATGCTGAGGAGGTCATGGATAGCACGTTCAGTGAGTTGGTCACACCGCAGATTAGGATTGGTGAGGGAGATAGGAAATGGGTGACCAAAAGGCAGAGAAAGAGCAGAAAGGCAGTGCAGGTGTCCCCTGTGGTCATCTCCCTCCAAAACAGGTATACCGTTTTGGATACTGTTGGGGGAAATGACTCACCAGGGGAAGGCAGTAGTAGCCAGGCTCATGGCACCGTGGCTGGCTCTGCTGCACAGAAGGGCGGGAACAAGACTGGCAGGGCTATAGTCATACGGGATTCAATCGTAAGGGGAGTAGACAGGCGATTCTGTGGTCGAAAACGAGACTCCCGAATGGAATGTTGCCGCCCGGGTGCATGGGTCAGGGATGTCTCAGATCAGCTGCAGGACATTTTGAAGGGGGAGGGTGAACAGCCGGTTGTCGTGGTGCATATAGGCACCAACAATATAGGTAAAAAACGGGATGAGGTCCTACAATCAGAATTTAGGGAGTTAGGAGATAAGTTAAAAAGTGGGCCCTCAAAGGTAGTAATCTCAGGATTGCTACCAGTGCCACGAGACAGTCAGAGTAGAAATTCAAGAATAGTCAGAATGAATACGTGGCTTGAGAGATGGTGCAGGAGGGAGGGGGTTCAGATTTTTGGGACATTGGAACCGGTTCTGGGGGCGGTGGGACCATTACAAATCGGATGGTCTGCACCTGGGCAGGACTGGAACCAATGTCCTAGGGGGTGCTTTTGCTAACACTGTTGGAGAGGTTAGAGGTCAGCAAAGAGGCAGCAACTAAAGCCAGTAAGGTACTAGATAATAAACTCAATGTGACTAAGGGGAAGAGTAGACAGGAAGAGATGATGAACGCAAAGGGACAGGTGGTCTGAGATGCATTTGTTTTAATGCGAGACATGTAGCAGGTAAGGCAGATGAACTTAGGGCTTGGATTAGTACCTGGGAATATGATGTTATTGATATTACTGAGATTGGTTGAGGGAACGGCAAGACTGGCAACTAAATATCCCAGGGTATAGATGCTTCAGGAGTGATAGAGAGGGAGGTAAAACGGGTGGAGGAGTTGCATTACTGGTTAGGGATGATATCACAGCTGTGATTAAGGAGGGCACGATGGAGGATTCGAGCACTGAGGCAATATGGGTAGAGCTAAGAAATAGGAAGGGTGCAGCAACATTGTTGGGACTTTACTACAGGCCTCCCAAAAGTGAGCGTGAAGTAGAGGTACAAATATGTAGACAGATTATAGAAAAATGTAGGAGCAATAGGGTGGTCGCGATGGGAGATTTTAACTTCACCAACATTGAATGGGACTCATGTAGTGTTGGAGGCATAGATGGAGCAGAATTTGTAAGGAGCATCCAGGAGAGTTTTTTAGAGCAGTATGTAAATAGTCATTTGGATGTGATTGGATGTGGGGTGGCCTGGGGTAGGGATGAGGGGGGGACCAGGGGACCCTCTTACAGAGAGTTGGGCTTGTGGGGGGTCATGTTGGGGGCTCTCCCTGCACTGAGGAGTTTTGGCGAGCGGGTTTCCTCAGTGTAGGAAACGGGACTAAGTGCAGCCTCGGCCGCGCGTTCCCCGCTGAGGCCCCGTAACTAACCTGAGTCATGTTAGATAGCGTTGTGGTCCTCAGCGCTAAATACACTCGCTATGGGACATATTTCCCATTTGGTTAAATCGCGCCCTACATCTAATTACCTGACTCCTCTGTAAGGTTCCTCAATTACTTTTTTGAGAAAAATTCTATCTAGCTCCATCTTGAATTTGTTAACACTGTCAACCTGCACAGTAACACATTCACTACCTGCTATGCAAAGTAGTTAAAGTTAAACTGTGTTTTCACCTTCCCTTGTCAGAACTTGAATTTACGTCCTTAGCCATTGATTTCACCGTAGTGTCAAACATTTAATGCTTTTATTTTATCTAATATCCTACTGAACTTTAAAAACTTTTGTTGGGTCTTCCCTGAGACTTCTTTTCTCCAGTGTAAACATTCCATGTTTCCATCGTACCGTAAGCATTTAAATATTACAAGGATGTGGATGTTCATGCCTGCACTTTCAAAACATTGAAATGTTACTGACCGGGAGGTAGGGAGCTCTGCCCATGAACATAATGCACTACTATCCTTTAATATAACATATAGCTTGCTGACTGCACTTCATACTGTATGGTTATTGGTTTCAGCTGGGCAGTGCAATATAATTGCAGACTTAGAATATTAAAAGTAATCAGTGGAATTTTGTTTTATGCCATGCCTGCATCCCAGACCTTTCTAAATTTAATGTTATGTTGAAAATGCTTACGTTCATGTCCTGAATCATTCTTCCTCACAAGCCAATTTCCATTATGTCAACCATCAGAGGGGTACAGACATGCAATTTGAAAGCAAACTTGTTTTGATCTAAAAGACAATATAGGGCGGTATTTAATGGGCATGTAGCGTCCAGCGAGGATCTGTGCGGGCTGGGTGGATCGCAGGGGAAGCCAAAATTGGGAACTGCGCCGGGCACCAGACGTTTCGCGATTTAACCAGACCGCTTCCATTGGTGGGATCCGGACCCGCCTAGACGCGGCGAAAAGCTAATTGAGGCCAATTAAGGGCAATCTCCATTTCATTAGTGAGATGGAGCCTGATCTATCAGCCTCCTGTGGTCTAACCAGTTCCTCAGTGAGGGTTCTCATGGACGCTGATTAGTATCGACCAGCATCGACCAGAAAACAGCCATCCAGCAAAATGGAAAACATCCAGCCTCCTCCGCAGCTCCGCATCTCCGGCAACCTCGGCGCCAACTGGAAAATCTTCAAGCAAAAGTTCCTCTTGTACATTGAGGCCGCCGACCTCGAGGCAGCATCGGATGCCAGGAAGATCGCGCTATTCCTCTCCACTGCGGGGGACCACGCCATTCAAATCTACAATTCGCTTACATTCGCCGACGGCGAAGACTAAACGAAATTCAAAACAGTCCTGCTGAAGTTCGACAGCCATTGCGACATTGAGGTGAATGAGAGCTTTGAACGGTACATCTTCCAGCAGAGGCTTCAGGGTAAGGATGAACCTTTTCAGTCCTTCGTGACTCATCTCTGCATCCTAGCGCAGTCATGTAACTATGACTCGACGGCTGATTCCATGATCCGGGATCAGATCATTTTTGGGGTCCACTCCGACTCCCTGCAGCAGCAGCTCCTTAAAATCAAACAGTTGACCCTGTCTGTCGCTATCGAGACGTGCGTTGTCCATGAGCATGCCAAGAATCGTTACTCCCACACCAGGGCAGCAGAAACTGCAAAGCTGGCCTCCCACGAGGCAGAAAGGGTGCAGGCCATTGCACAGATGCAGGGCCTGAGCATCGAGGAGAGTGGCCATTTCGCGCGCTTTTCTCGGATCCCTGCGCATGCGCGCCACGACCACGTGGACAACGAGACCGAAAACCCGACTGCGCAGGTGCGTACGTCGGCCGACCGCACTGCGCGTGCTCGATGGCGCACAGATCACGCTGACGTCAGCGTCATTACGTGTCCGAATTGTGGCTCCGCCCATTTAAAGCGACAATGTCCGGCAAGAGGACGCCGATGTTTCCAGTGTGGCAAGCTTGGCCACTATGCAGCCCTCTGCAGATCCGCTCCACCGCTCAGCAGCCAGCGATCACAGCAGCGGTGCAGAAGTATCCGCTCAATACAACAAGGCATGCCATATTCTGATCCCGACAGCCCAACGGACCCTGATGCTGACTGCCTCAAGTCTCCATATCGGGTGGGCATCATAACCACACATGAGCTGGCCTCCACCACACTTGTGCAACGCCTCTTGATCCTCAGTGTGAATCCCGACGACGAGTGGTGTGCTGTCCTCACAGTTAACCAGGCTCGCATCCAATTTAAACTGGACACCGACGCGTCTGCGAACCTCATCTCACAATACGGCCGCGACACCATCCGGGCCCGATCAAGCATTCTTCCACTGGCCTGCCAGCTCCTTGACTACAATGGCAATGCCATAGCTGCCAGTGGCTCATGTCAACTAGGGGTATCCAACAAGGCAATCAAGGCAACGTTACGATTTGAAATCGTCAGGCCTGACAGGGCGCCCCTGCTCGGTGCTCGCGCCTGCAAGCTCCTGAACCTGGTTCAGCGAGTCCACACCATGTCAACGTCACCGGCGACGGCCTCGCCCGATGGAAATTTGCAAGCCGACATAGAAGACATTATCACGCAGTACCACAGTGTATTCGATGGAATGGGCACGCTCCCGTACCGATACAAAATACTGCTCAAGCCGAACGCCACCCCTGTAATCTATGCACCATGCCGGGTGCCGGCGCCCCTCAAGGATCGTCTGAAAAAGCAACTACAGGACCTCCAAGACAGGGCACCATATCGAAGTTCACGGAACCAACAGACTGGGTCTGCTCCATGGTCTGCGTAAAGAAGCCATCAGGGGAGCTCCGCATTTGCATTGATCCCAAGGATCTAAACCGCACCATCATGCGGGAGCACTACCCTATCCCAAAGCGTGAAGAGTTAACAGTCATGATATTCAAACACACATCACAACACACACATCATGATAGACAGACCAACAGACCAATTAGCACACATAACACGACAGCCAATCACAGACAAGAGCAGACACAGTATAAGACAAGAAAAACAACACCTGCTGGCCAGTCCATCTGGAGACAGGACAAGGCCAGGACCTCATTAACAAGACACTCATACTGTCACCACGTGCTGAAAACCAAGTCAGATGTGTAAATAACAAGTTGGAATAAAACTGCGTTGTACCAATCGCAACCATGTTGGTTCGTCTGTACCTCAGAGCACCCAACACCACATGGTACCAGTTAGTGAATCGATACTTACCGGCAAATCTGCCATCCTGAGCCATGGACACACACAGCAAACCGCAGCCATTGCAAGTCGCTGGGAACCTGGGCACCAATTGGAAGCTCTTCAAGCAGCGATTCGAACTGTTCATGCGAGCCAACGAAAAACAGGGCGCCTCGGACGAAACAAAGATTGCCATGCTCCTCACTACCGCAGGTCAGCACACCATCGATGTATACAACTCCTTAGTGTTCGCGGAAGGCAAGAACAAATCTAAATATGACACGGTCCTCCTCAAGCTCGACCAGCACTTCAACGTTAAAGTCAATGAAAGCATTGAGAGGTATATCTTTCAGCAGCACCTACAAGGTAAGGATGAGCTCTTTCAGTCCTTCCTGACGCACCTCCGCATACTCGCGCAGTCCTGCGGTTAATATACCACCTCTGAGTCCATGATCCGGGACCAGATCGTTTTTGGCGTTGCCTCCAGTGGCCTACGCCAGCAGCTTCTAAAGATTAAAGGCCTGACCTTAGCATCTGCAGTTGAAGCCTGTGTCCTGCGTGAAAATGCGACCAGCCGCTACGCCCAATTTCAGGCGACCGAATCGGCACGGAGGGGGTCCCAAGCGATCGAATCGGCAAGCCAGGCCGCCCACATCCAGGCAATCGAGTTTCTCCCGGCCCGCGGCCCGGACGAGGGTGGCCGTTTCGCGCGCTTTTTGAGGCCTCCCGCGTTTGTGCGCGCCAAAACCTACGGCAACACTGAGGGACGTGCTGCGCAGGCGCCACCGACGCAAGACCGAACTGCGCATGCGCAGTGGCGTAACGAACGCCATGATGTCATGACGTGCAGCAACTGTGGAGCTGCACATTTAAAAGGGCAATGTCCTGCAAAAACCCGACAATGCCTACGCTGTGGCAAGATGGGCCACTACGCTGCCTACTGTCGAGCGGCTCAACCTGTGGATCTTCCACATCTCCGACAACCTCGCAGACACGTGCGGACCATCCAGCCTCCACATCACGACATCCAAACCGACGACACGGATGACCAAGACGCCTTCCGGGTTGCGGTCATTGATGTGAAACGGGTCAACACCATCAATCCGGCCGATGAATGGAGTGCCACCCTGACGGTCAACCGATTGCCGATCACTTTCCGCCTGGACACTGGCGTCTCCGCCAACCTCATAGCATGGTCAGCATTCTATGCCATGAAGGTCAGACCACCAATCCAGCCATCCCAGTGCAAGATGGTCGACTACAACGGGAACGTTATCCCGGCCATGGGATCCTGCCAGCTCCAGGTGACACACAAAACACACACGGCCACACTCTCATTCGAGATAGTTGGCTCATCGAAGGACTCCCTGCTGGGCGCACAGGCATGTAAGGCTCTCCACCTTGTGCAACAAATTCTCTCTCTCTCTCCAGACGGCACGTCTGACTTCCCGGATGCAGAGTTCAACGCACAGCTCCAATCGCTCCTCGCCCACAACCAGGAGGCATTTGAAGGCATGTTTCATCGCATCATGGAGCAGGTGATGGAGGGCATGGAGGGGGTACGAGTATATGTGGGCGACGTGATCATCTGGTCCATAACGCCCCAGGAACACATCGCTCGCCTCAAGCAGGTCTTCCAGCGAATTCATGAACATGGTCTCCAGCTCAACAGGGCCAAGTGCTCATTTTTGTCAATCTGATATAATGTTTCTAGGCGACCACATCTCGCGGCAGGGTATGCGGCCAGACGCCGTCAAGGTCTTGGCAATCGACGCCATGAAGACCCCGGAGGACAAGAAGGCGGTCCTCCGCTTCCTCGGGATGCTCAACTTTCTCGGGAAATTCATTCCCAATATGGCATCCCACAGCACGGCCCTCCGCCATCTCGTCAAGAAGTCAACGGAATTCCAGTGGCTGCCCACACGTGAAGCGGAATGCCGTGAGCTGAAGGCAAAGCTCACCAGAGGCCCAGTTCTTGCGTTCTTCGACCCAACCAAGGAAACCAAGATATCAACTGATGCAAGCCAGAACGGCATTGGGGCGGTGCTCCTCCAGCGAGATGTCTCCTCGTCCTGGGATCCAGTGGCATATGCCTCCAGGGCCATGACGCCCACTGAGCAACGGTATGCCCAGATCGAAAAGGAGTGTCTGTGTCTCCTGACAGGAATAGTCAAGTTTCATGACTACGTTTACGGCCTGCCGAAATTCACAGTGGAAACGGCCCACAGGCCTCTAGTCCACGTAATCCAGAAGGATTTAAATGACATGACACCTCGGTTACAGCGAATTCTTCTTCGACTCCGCCGCTATGACGTCGAACTTGTCTACACGCCAGGCAAAGAGCTGATCATTGTAGATGCCCCAGCCCGGTCCATCGCCACACCGTGTGAACAAGGTGACTTCATCTGCCACATAGAAGCGCAAGTGCAATTGTGTGCACCAACCTCCCAGCCTCTGATGAACAGGTGTCCAAATTCATGAGGAAACGGCCAAGGATCCTTTACTGCAGCGTGTGATGCAGCACCTTACCCATGGCTGGCAGAAGGGACAATGTCCCCAATTCTTTAATGTTAAAGACGAGCTGACAGTTGTGGAGGGAATCCTTCTGAAACTCGACAGGATCGTTATTCCTCAAAGCATGCAGGCTATGGTGCTGGGTCACCTCCATGAGGGTCACCTTGGAGTCGAGAAATGACGACGCAGAGCTCGGGAGACGGTTTACTGGCCGGGCATTAACCAGGATATTGCCAACACGGTCCTCAACTGCCCCACCTGTCAGAAGTTTCAACCGGCTCAACCCAAGGAAACACTGCAACAGCACGAGATCGTGACCTCTCCATGGTCCAAAGTAGGTGTCGACCTTTTTCACACCTAGGGGCGTGACTACGTACTCCTGGTCGACTTCTTCTCCAGTTACCCAGAAGTGGTGAAACTGTCCGACCTCACGTCGAAAGCGGTCATCAAAGCCTGCAAAGAAACATTCGCCAGGCACGGGATACTGCTCACGGTAATGAGCGACAACGGTCCGTGCTTTTACAGCCAAGAATGATCTGATTTCGCACAGTCCTACAACTTCCGTCACGTTACCTCCAGTCCCCACTACCCGCAATCAAACAGGAAGGCCGAGAAAGGGGTCCATATTGTCAAGTGGTTGCTGTGCAAAGCTGCAGACTCAGGCTCCGACTTCAACCTGGCAATGCTGCCATACAGGGCAACCCCACTGTCCACTGGGTTGTCTCCAGTGCAGATACTCATGAATCGCCCTCTGAGGACCACAGTTCCATCCATCCATGTTCCAGACCTTGACCAGCTCACGGTACTACAAAAGGTGCATCAGTCCCGGGCCCAACAGAAGGCCACATATGATGCTCATGCCACGGATTTACCTGAGCTGGCTTCAGCTGATCATGTTCGCGTCCAGTTGCCTGAGGTCGCTTGGTCAGCCACAGCTGTTGTTGTCAAACAAGTTGCCCCGAGGTCTTTCATTGTTCGCATGGCTGATGGCTCCCTGCTACGGCGCAACAGACGGGCTTTGCGAAGAGTTCCACGCCCACCACCTGACCGCAGTGCTCCGCCGGCTATCATGCTTCCTCCGGACGTACCCTGCCACGAGGCCACCAATCTGCCAGCGATCCTCCCGGCCCACGCGACCACCGCAATGGCAGCTGATGTGTTGGGTGTTCTGGACCGCAAACAGGTCACCAACACTGGAAGTGGTGCAACTCTATTTTATTATGAGGAGAACTATATTAACATGCTTGAACTGTGGGTAAATGCAATACCAGCTTTAACTGTTGACCCTTGTCTAATCCTAACCAGGTGATGCACTTAGCACATGGTGAATGTCTGTGTTGCAGGCTGTGAGCTCTGTGCTCCGAGCTGGCTGCTACTAGAATGAGCGGGAACTCTCCTGTCCCCTGTCTTTATAGTGCGTGCTCTCTCACTGGTGATTGGCTGCGGTGTTGTGTATGCTAATTGGTCCCACTGCATGTCCATCAGTGTGTGTGTGTGTGTCTGCACCATGATATACTGGTGTATATTATGACATTCCCCCTTTTATATAAAGAATATGTGCCTGCGTGACAATAAATGTCATGTAGTGAATGTACCTGACTATGTGTGTGCATGTTATTTACATGACTATGTACATGAGGCTAATCTATTTACACGGGAAGGTGCCTGGTGCCGAGGAATGGGGTGTCACACCAACAACGAAATGAACATTATATACAAACTACTGGAAGAATGAAACAGGATAACAGAACAGATCAAAGAGTCCAACATCGTAAAACTCATAAGTCAAGTCTCTGAGGTGGGCGACAAATTTTGGTTGACCGCCTCAAGGGTGGGTCAGGAGCCACCGGCTGAGGAATGGGCTGGGTCACGGCAGAGTGAGGAGGATGCAGAGTATTCGGAATTTCCACATAGTCCAGGTTGGGGACAACAGGAGAGCGTGGCACCGGTGGAGGATCACGTAGCGAGCGTGGAACGAGATGAAGGGCACGCCGATTGTGGCGGCGAATGGAACCATCCGGTAGACGAACCAGGAACGAGCGGGGAGACACTTGCCGAAGAACCACAGCAGTTGCAGACCAGCCACCCTCTGAAAGATGGATGCGGACGTTGTCATCCGGGGCCAGAGCAGGGAGATCAGTCGCTCGAGCGTCATGCGCCGCCTTGTGTTGTGCACGAGATTGTTGCATTCGCTGAAGGACCGGAACGTGGTCGAGGTCTGGGACGTGAATGGACGGCACCGTGGTCCTGAGGGTGCGACCCATGAGCAGCTGGGCTGGCGACAGGCCCGTGGAGAGTGGGGCCGAATGATAGGCCAGCAAGGCGAGGTAGAAGTCGGATCCTGCATCGGCAGCCTTGCAGAGGAGCCGTTTGACGATGTGGACGCCCTTTTCCGCTTTGCCATTGGATTGGGGGTGCAGGGGACTGGATGTCACATGCACAAAGTTGTACCTGCTGGCAAAGTTGGACCATTCCTGGCTCGTGAAGCAGGGGCCATTGTTCGACATCACAGTGAGTGGGATGCCGTGACGAGCAAAGGTCTCCTTGCAGGCACGGATGACCGCCGATGATGTGATGTCGTGCAGGCGTACGACCTCCGGGTAGTTCGAAAAATAGTCTACAATCAGAACACAGTCCCTGCCGAGCGCATGGAACAGGTCAACGCCTAGCTTAGACCAAGGGTGCATGACCAACTCATGGGGCTGTAGGGTCTTACGTGGTTGGGCCGGCTGGAACCGCTGACAGGTGGGGCAGTTGAGCACTGTGTTGGCGATGTCCTCGTTGATGCCGGGCCAGTACACAGCCTCTCGCGCCCTCCATCGGCACTTCTCCATGCCAAGATGGCCCTCGTGTAGCTGTTCCAAAACGAGCTGGCGCATGCTGTGCGGGATCACGATGCGGTCCAGCTTCAGGAGGACACCATCGACTACTGCCAGATCGTCTCTGATATTGTAGAACTGCGGGCATTGGCCCTTGAGCCACCCGTCCATCATGTGGCGCATGACACGCTGTAGTCGGGGGTCAGCCGCAGTCTCGCAGCGAATGTGGATAAGGTGTTCATCCGTGGCCGGCAGATTGGAGGCCGTGAAGGCCACATGGGCGTCAACCTGGCAGACGAACCTCCCTGGGTCACACGGGGTGTTGACTGCCCTGGACAGAGCGTCGGCTATGAGCATCATCATAGATTATCACAGAATTTACAGTGTAGAAGGAGGCAATTCGGCCCATTGAGTCTGCACCAGCTCTTGGAAAGAGCACCCTACCCAAGGTCAACACCTCCACCCTATCCCCATATCCCAGTAACCCCACCCAACACTAAGGGCAATTTTGGACACTAAGGGCAATTTATCATGGCCAATCCACCTAACCTGCACATCTTTGGACTGTGGGAGGAAACCAGAGCACCCGGAGGAAAGCCACGCACACACGGGGAGCATGTGCAGACTCCGCACAGACAGTGACCCAAGCCGGAATCGAACCTGGGACCTTGGATCTGTGAAGCAATTGTGCTATTCTCAATGCTACCGTGCTGCCCAGGTCCTTGCCCTGGGTGTATAGGAGCTGGAAATCGTACCGCCGGAGTTTAAGCAGAATGAGCTGGAGGCGAGGGGTCATATCATTCAGGTCTTTTTGTATAATGTTGACCAGCGGGCGATGGTCGGTCTCGACAGTGAATTGGGGGAGGCCGTACATGTAATCATGAAATTTGTCGACCCCAGTCAACAGGCCCAGGCACTCCTTTTCGATCTGCGCGTAGCGCTGTTCCGTGGGGCTCATGGCACGTGACGCATATGCAACGGGGGCCCATGATGAGGCCTCATCGCGTTGCAGGAGCATCGCCCAATTGGCATCCGTTGAAATTTCTGTTTCCTTCGTGGGATCAAAAAATGCCAATACCGGGGCCGTGGTAAGCTTGGTCTTAAGCTCCTCCCATTCGTGCTCGTGGGCAGGAAGCCATTGGAAGTCTGTCGTCTTCCTGACCAGGTTCCGGAGAGCTGTGGCATGGGAGGCGAGGTTGGGGATGAACTTCCCCAGGAAGTTGACCATGCCCAAAAATCGGAGGACCGCCTTCTTATCCGCTGGCTTCTGCATAGCCGTGATGGCTGCCATCTTGTCCGCATCCAGCCGCACACCCAACCGGGAGATGTGGTCCCCTAGGAACTTGAGTTCCGTCTGGCCGAAGGAACATTTGGCTTTGTTGAGGCGAAGGCCTTGGTACCGTATTCGTTTGAAAACGCGCTGGAGGCGACTGATATGCTCCTGCGGGGTGGTGGACCAAATGGTGATGTCGTCAACATAGACGCGCACACCCTCAATGCCCTCCATCATTTGTTCCATGATCCGGTGGAATAGCTATGATGCCGATATAATCCCAAACGGCATCCTGTTGTAGCAGTATCTGCCAAACTGGTTATTAAAGGTACACAGGTTTATGCTGGACCTGTCTAGTTGAATTTGCCAGAATCCTTTCGAGGCGTCAAGTTTGGTGAAGATGTTGGCCCGAGACATCTCGCACATTATCTCCTCGCACTTTGGGATAGGGTAATGCTCCCTCATTATGTTGCGATTCAGGTCCTTTGGGTCAATGCAGATCCGGAGCTCGCCGGAGGGCTTCTTTACGCACACCATGGAACTGACCCAGTCGGTTGGTTCCATCACTCTGGAGAGCACTCCTTGGTCCTGGAGGTCCTGCAGCTGCTGCTTGAGGCGGTCCTTGAGGGGTGCTGGGACTCTGCGAGGTGCATGAACCACAGGCATGGCGCTTTGTTTGAGCAGGATTTTGTAAGTGTATGGAAGCGTGCCCATGCCTTCGAAAACGTTGCGGTGCTGGTCGATGATGGCATTAAGTTGCGCCCTGAAGTCCGCATCCTGGAAGGCAGACGTGTCCTCTGGAGAGAGAGAGCGTACTCGTTGAACGAGGTTTAGGAGTTTGCACGCCTGTGCGCCTAGCAGAGAGTCCTTCGAGGAGCCCACGATCTCGAAGGGAAGGATGGCTTTTCGCGAGTTGTGCGTCACTTCGAGTTGGCATGAACCGGTAGCAGGAATGACGTTGCCATTGTAGTCCACTAGTTGGCAGGTCGACGGAAGAATGGTTGGTTTAACCCCAAGGGTCTGAAAGGCTGACCACGCTAGGAGATAAGCGGAAGCACCAGTGTCCAGGCGGAATCGTATCTGGGATCGGTTAACCGTCAGGGTGGCACACCACTCGTCGTCTGGATCGATGCTGTGCACCGACAGCAGCTGGTGGTTTTGATTTGGGGACAGCCTGTTCGTTGTTATAACAGCGACTCGAAAAGGCTCCCTCGGGTCCTCAGTGTCACTGGTCTGCGGGAAGTCGGAATCGGACTCGGTTTGGGGGTAGGTAACTGCTTGTTGCAGGGTTCTTTGGAGGTTTATTTCATTTCCTGGTTCAATTTGAGGCATTGTGCTGTCATTCCAGGTGAAGGAAGGTTGTTTAACAGCTTTAAAAGATTTTTTCTTTGATTTGGGACGTTTCCCCTTTAAATGGGCGTGGTCAAGGGCCTCTGACGTCATGACGCGCGTGACATAGCATGTAGGAGGCGTTTGCACATGCGCAGATCGCGGTTCCTTTACTGATGGCTGTTTTCGTGATTGCGCATGCGCGGCATCGCGCAACTGCGCAAGTGCAGTTCCTTTAGAAAGATGGGCGCCGACCAAAATCGTTCTCTGCTCCGGGATTTCGGCCTCGAGGTGAGTGCTGGCGCTTCTCTTACCTTTCCTTGCTGGTTGGAATGTGTTTTCCTCACAGTATTTGCCGAATTTGTCCAGGACTGCCTGGAAGTCGCTCCTGTTTTGCCCCTTGGAGAACTTGAATTGTTTTAAGATTTCTTCTGCCCTGGCACCGGCGATGGTGAGGAGAAGCTCTGTTTTTTCAGGACCAGCCAGGTCTTCTAGTTCGGCTGGCAGCAGGAAGATTTCAAACTTTTGCCGGAATGCCCGCCAGTTTTCGCGGAGATCGCCGTGGCACTGGAGCTGCTGCGGAACCCGGATCTTGAACATCTTGCCTGGGTATCGTTGCTGGTTGTCACTGTACGCTGAGGTGCCGGCGATGTGGAGCGGCGGCGGCGGGTTGATGTTCTCCATACTTCAGGATGCCGGAATGCTGATTCAGAAAAAGGGTGTGTGGGAAAACTGGAAAAGGGGGGTCCCTCAGCACCTCCAGAGCAGACTGTCTTCACCAAGGAGGTGTGGGGTGTAGCCACCTGGGTTGGCCAACTCCCGATGTAAAATGGAGAACAGCAAAGACTGCAGGGAAATTCAGCCAACTTGATTTGAATCTTACTAATCGGTGTATTGAGTTATTGATCATTACTTGGACTTGAACCTCGTGGCGATATCATAAAGATACCTGGCGACTCGAGAGCAAAGGTTATAAAAAAGAGCCAATTGAACCAACCAAAAGTTAGCAACAGGGGTAATGCCCATGTGTGTGGGGGGTGACATTGCCCATGTGTGGGGGGTTGGGGAGGGTCTCAAGCTCTCTTAGAGATTGGGGCACCTTTCAAAATGGTGGCCCAATCTCTGAGGAGCTGGTCTGGCCAGCGAGTACTGCTGCCCAGTGATGAAAATAATTCGAAGTGTAGGCTAGCCCAGAGAGAAACTCCCCAGAGCCAGATAATGTGTGGTTAGATTCCGGAGGGGAACTCGCCGACCGAGCCGGGGAGAAACTCCCAGCCAAACCCGCCTGAAAAGATATTTAGAAGCTTTTCCATTAAATCGCACCCATCAGTTCTTCCTTCCCTAAAAGGTAGAACATTGGCAAATGACTGTCCCACCGGCTGATTCGCTGGGACCGCACCCGGCAGCTCCCCGCTAATGAGGGGGAGCAGCACTTAAATGAATCCCGCAGAGCAAACCCCAGACAGCACGCAGCCATGCCACCGTGCAGAGCAGCTCCACGATTCTGGGATGCCGGCCTGGCCAGACTGATGGACAAGGTCGAGTCCAGATGGACTCTGGGTTTCTGTTCCCCCCATGGGCTTGGAGGGTCAGCCAAAGGGCAGCCAGTGCCGCCTGGGAGGCAGTGGCAGCAGCCATCAGTGCGGATAGTATAACTGCCACCGAGTGTCGCAAGGAGCTCAATGACCTACACCGGGCTGGACGGGTGAGTTGGCATCGGCCCCCTGGCACCGGTCCCGCCTGCTAACCCCGTAGGCACTCCCCCGATGGCTCTGCGCCTGGCACTGCCACCCCCAAAAACATTACCGCGGCATGCCCTGACACAGCATGGCATCCACCAGCCCACCCCATCGATGCCCAGACATGGTGCATCTGCCCGCCTGGGGCCATTCCACCCCTCCCGTACAGCTCACGATGCCCCTCTATTTCCCCGCAGGAGAGATTGAGCCATTGCGATTGAGTTGGGAAAGAGCCCAGGCGGGTAGCGGGGTGCCAGATCTCAGGGTTCTCTCCTCCTATGAGGAACGGGCCCTGGAGGTCAGAGGGGTGGCCAAGGGCAGGGCAGTCAGCACCATTGAGATTGGCCTGTGCTGCAGACGTGAGTATCCATCGGCCCCCACCCAGATGGTCTGTCACACATGAGATTTTCATGCCAGGATGGTGATCCTTCCCTTCCAATGACCACATATTCATTCCCCCGCAGGATCTCCAACTGATGGCGCTGACCCATCAGCGGTGGCTTTCCCCTCACCGCCACCCATGAGAACATGTCGGAGGAGAGCTACGAGGATGCCCCCGTCAATGCATCATGGCTGTCACACCCACCCTCCACCAGCACAGTTACACATCTTGGAGTGTGACTTCGAAGAGATCTTGCAAATCAAGACTGGGAATCCATAGGTACATAGATACATAGAAGATAGGAGCAGGAGGAGGCCTTTCGGTTCTTCGAGCCTGCTCCGCCATTCATCACGATCAACATAGGAAAATAAGAACTAGGAGCTGGGGTAGGCCATCTGGCCCCTCGAGCCTGCTCCGCCATTCAATGAGATCATGGCTGATCTTTTTTGGACTCAGCTCCACTTTCCGGCCCGAACACCATAACCCTTAATCCCTTTATTCTTCAAAAAACTATCTATCTTTATCTTAAAAACATTTAATGAAGGACCCTCAACTGGTTCACTGGGCAAGGAATTACATAGATTCACAACCCTTTGGGTGAAGAAGTTCCTCCTAAGCTCAGTCCTAAATCTACTTCCCCTTATTTTGAGGTTAAGCCGCCTAGATCTGCTTTCACCCGCTAGTGGAAACAACCTGCCCGCATCTATCCTATCTATTCCCTTCATAATTTTATACGTTTCTATAAGATCCCCCCGCATCCTTCTAAATTCCAAAGAGTACAGTCCCAGTCTACTCAACCTCTCCTCGTAATCCAACCCCTTCAGCTCTGGGATTAACCTAGTGAATCTCCTCTGCACACACTCCAGCACCAGAACGTCGTTTCTCAGGTAAGGAGACCAAAACTGAACACAATACTCCAGGTGTGGCCTCACTAACACCTTATACAATTGCAGCATAACCTCCCTAGTCTTAAACGCCATCCCTCTAACAATGAAGGACAAAATTCCATTTGCCGTCTTAATCACCCGATGCACCTGTAAACCAACTTTTTGCGACTCATGCACTAGCACACCCAGGTCACTCTGCACAGCGGCATGTTTTATTATTTTATCATTTAAATAACAATCCCTTTTGCTGTTATTCCTACCAAAATGGATAACCTCACATTTGTCAACATTGTTATCCATCTGCCAGATCCTAGCCCATTCACTTAACCTATCCAAATCCCTCTGCAGACTTCCGGTATCCTCTGCACTTTTTGCTTTACCACTCATCTTCGTGTCGTCTGCAAACTTGGACACATTGCACTTGGTCCCCAACTCCAAATCATCTATGTAAATTGTGAACAGTTGTGGGCCCAACACTGATCCCTGAGGGACACCACTAGCTACTGATTGCCAACCAGAGAAACACTAATTAATCCCCACTCTTTGCTTTCTATTAATTAACCAATCCTCTATCCATGCTACTACTTTACCCTTAATGCCATGCACCTTGATCTTATGCAGCAATCATGGCTGATCATCCAACTCAATAGCCTAATCTTGCTTTCTCCCCATAGCCTTTGGTCCCATTCTCCTCAAGTGCTATATCCAGCCGCCTCTTGAATATATTCAAAGTTTTAGCATCAACTACTTCCTGTGATAATGAATTCCACAGGCTCACCACTCTTTGTGTGAAGAAATGTTCCCTTATCACTGTCCGAAATCCATGAGGTGCTGTTGGCCATCAGCAGCAGCAGAATTGTATTCAACTACAATCTGCAACCTCATGGCTCGGCATATCCCCCACTTTACCATTACCACCAAGCCAAGGGACCAACCCTGGTTCAATGAAGAGTGCAGGGGAGCATGCCAGGAGCAACATCAGGCATACCGAAAAATGAGGTGAGACCTGCTGAAGCTACAACACAGTACTATTTGTGTGCCAAACAGCATAAGCAGCGCAAGTAATAGACAGAGCTCAGCGATTCCACAACTAACGCATCAGATCTAAGCTCTGAGTCCTGCCATATCCAATCATGAATGGTGGTGGACAATTAAACAACTCACTGGAGGAGGAGGCTCCACAAATATTCCCATCCTCAATGATGGAGGAGCCCAGCACATATGTGCAAAAGACAAGGCTGAGGCATTCACAACAATCTTCAGCCATAAGTGCCGAGTGGATGATCCATCTCGGTCTCCTCCGGAGGCCCCCCGCATCACAGATGTCAGTCTTCAGCCAATACGATTCACTCTACATGATATCAAGAAACGACTGAAGGCATTGGGTACTGCAAAGGCGAGGGGCGCTGACAATATCCCGGCAATAATACTGAAGACTTGTGCTCCAGAACTTGCCGCATCCCTAGCCAAACTGTTCCAGTAGAGCTACAACATTGGCATCTCCCCGGCAATGTGAAAAATTGCCCAGGTATGTCCTGTACCCAGGAAAAAGGCCAAATACATCCCAGCCAATTACTGCACAGTCAGTCTACTATCCATCATCAGTGCTAACAAGCGGCACTTACTCAGCTGTAACCTGCTCACGGACACTCAGTTTGGGTTCCGCCGGGGTCACTCAGCTCCTGACCTCATTACCGCCTTGGTTCAAACATGGACAAAAGAGCAGAATGCCAGAGGTGAGATGCGAGTGACTGCCCTTGACATCAAGGCAGCATTTGACCAAGTGTGGCATCAAGGAACCCGAGCTAAACTGGAGTCAATGGGAATCGGGGGAAACTCATACCTGGCACAAAGGAAGATGGTTGTGGTAGTTGGAGGTCAATCATCTCGACTCCAGGACATCACTGCAGGATTCCTCAGGGTAGTGTTTGTTGCTCTTATTAGCCTTAGTTTTATTAGCTCTAATTCTGTCACCTTTGCTCACGAGTCACCAGGTATCTTTCTGATACCGCCACGTAGTTCAAGCTCAAGTAATGATTAATAATACAGCACACCGCTTAGTAAATGTTAAATCAACGATCATTTATTCTATACAGCAATCAATACTTATACAATAATCCTACTTCTAGACTATTACCTCCCACTAAAGGCCAATACTTAACTTTGGTGATGGCCCACCAGGTCAGGGAAATGAATGGCTTATCGAATTGGGTCTGGCCTGCGGGATTCAAAAAGGCTGGTACGGGTCGATAGTCTGGAACACCTATCTGGTAGCGATCGCTGGAGTAAGACTTACTTGTTCTTTCGTCGAAGGGTCTCGAAGGTTGCGAGTAGGAGAAGAAGGGTCGATCTGAACTTGGCCCCTATCTTTATAGTTCCCAGGGGCTTCCCGCCTCTCGGGGCGGACTTTGACCCTGGTTCCAAGTGATTGGACTTGGTCCCAATCACTGGGTTCGATATGCTCCAATAATGGGGCGATTCCTTGATCGGGGGGTGGTCGTTCACCTTTCTTTGTCTCGGCCACTGCTGGCGCCGAGAGGTCTGCATCGGCTTTCAATTGGTAATTTGTAGCAATTGTTCCCGGAGATAGCCGATTAAACTGCAGATGGCTGGGTTGATGTGCTGCTAATGGTTGCAGGTATCGGTCTGGGCCGACTTCCCCAGAGCTGAATACACTGTTCTGTCTGCAGTTGTCCGTTTGAGTCCTGTTGGCTGATTTTCCCATCAGCTTTTTCAGTTCGCCATTTTACATCGGGGTTTGGCCAAATTAATCGGGAATCAGCCATTTTAGGTGGCTACATGTTCTAGGCCCAACCATCTTCAGCTGCTTCACCAATGACCTGCCTTCCATCATATGGTCAGAAGTGTGTATGCACAATGTTCAGCACCATTCGTGACTCCTCAGATAATGAAGCAGTCATGTCCAAATGCAGCAAGACTGGGACAATATCCAGGAATCAAAAAGAAAATGCTGGAAAATCTCTGTAGGTCTGGCAGCATCTGTAGGGAGCAAAATGAGCTAACGTTTCAAGTCCAGGTGACCCTGGGTCAAAGCTAAAGGCAGAGAAAGTGGGAAATATTTATACTGTGGAGTGAGAATGAAAGATGAGTCATAGCCACAGAAACCCAGGGACATGGGGAGCTAATAGCCACAGAAAGCAAGGGGAAAGAGTGCTAATGGCAGTCCCCAGAACAACACACGTGAAAGGCCAAACTGCAGAGAAACTAACATCAGAGGGTAAACTGTGACAGATATAGATGTGGGAGGAGGTGAAGGGGAAGCAAAGGGGAGAAAAGTGATAGAAACTAACCTTTTATTATAGGTAAAAAGGGTTAAAGGAAGAAATTATTTAAATAAATCACATTAACTAAATTTTTTAATCAATATACATTAACATTAATAGTAAGAAATGGCTGACTGCTTGTGAACTGATCAGGTAATCAGAATGTGAGGACTTGCAAGGCCAAACTGACAGAAAAACTCTTTGTGTTAGAGAGCTGGGCTAAGATCCAGTTCCGTGTCCATGGTAACAATACGTCACCCCATCGTAAGAATCTTTGGTGGGAAAGCTTTTCTTTGAGTGGAAAAATACAGAAATCTTTTATCTTTTAATTTGATAGACAGACACTTCGGCCGAATTAAATGAATTATAAATTAGTTAAAACCAAGCACAGCTGTAAAAAGGACAAAGCTTTAAAGTTAGTAATCTCTTTGAAATTTCAGGTATCGGGATGGGAAAGCCATTCTAGAATCAATTCAACCTGTCCTCTGACACCTATTCTATCTTCTTGCTTTGCAAAATCGCTATTCTATTTTAAACTGTGCAGTACTTTTGTAATGTGTATCTTGATTTGAAGAAATTACTACGAGCTGTCATTGTATTTTGAATTCAACAATCTGTATTTGTGAAAGACAATCATTCTGATTAGTTTGCTGCAGGGCTAGTCAGAACACCCTAAATTCTGTACTTGTGTGAAAATTGAAGCTTACCAATAGACACCAGAAGCTGACAAAATAAAAGTGGCAAATTGCTTTTAACCCTAGACGCCAGTCTTGAATCTCTGTTATTTGGCATATGGTACGGCGTTACAGGTATACGAATAGACACAGAGATCCTACAAAAGGGTAACAAAAGGTGCATAAGATGGGGGTGTGTGAATATAAAGAAAGAAAGACAAGAGGGAAAGAAATGGTAAAAAAAACAGTTAAAATGAAATGGGATGAAAACAAATGGGTCGAGGTGGGGTAGAGCTTATCATCTGACGTTGTTGAATTCGATGTTGAGACCGGAAGGCTGTAGCGTGCCTAACCGGAAGATGAGATGTTGTTCCTCCAGTTTGCGTTGAGCTTCACTGGAATATTGTCGCAGTCCAAGGACAGATATGTGGGCATGGGAGCAGGGTCTTGCGTTAAAATAGCAAGCAACAGGAAGGTCAGGGTCCTGAATGCGCACAGACCGAAGGTGCTTAGCAAAGCAGTCACCCAATCTGTTTTGGTCTCTCCGATATAGAGGAGACCACATTGGGAGCAGCGAATGACCAAATTGAACGAGGTGCAAGTAAAACGCTGCTTAACCTGGAATGTGTGTTTTGGGCCTGGGATGTTAAGCATGGAAGAGGTAAAGGGGTAGCTGTTACATCTTCTTCGATTGCATGGGAAGGTCCCGTGGATGATGGGAGAGGTGTTGGGTATGGTGGAGGAGTGGACTAGTTATCTCGGAGGGAACGGTCTCTACGGAATGCTGACAGAGGGAGTGAAGGGAAGATGTGTTTGGTGGTGGCATCATGCTGGAGTTGGCGAAAATGGCAGAGGATTATGCTTTGCATACGGAGCCTGGTGGGGTGAAATGTGAGAACGAGGGGACTCTATCCTTGTTCTGGGAGGAGGGGGGGGGGGGGGCGAGAGTAGTGGCGCAGGAGATGGACCGCACACTTTGAGGGCCCTGTCAACAAGTATAATACAAGGCAATAGTCGGGTAAAGAATTGTCATTGGACTCAGAAGCCCCTCAAACCTCGTTGGTGGAGAAAATGGTGGAGGCTCCTTCTGCGACTGGCCTATCCATGGATGGCCAAGACGCGGAGCGTTTTGGTGGATAAATTCAAGAAGCAGCGGCAGGCGGTCTCTGAGGACCTCGATAAGGTGATAGAAGAGGCTAAAGCTCCCATCCGTGCAGCCTTGGAGAAGACGGATCGGAAGGTAAAGGAGAAATGCGCGGTGATACAAGGAGCTGGGGTGGCACTCTCAGACCAGGGTGACCGGATTGTTTCATCGAATTTTAAAAATAGAATTTACAGTGCAGAAGGGGAATTTCCCTGCAAGTGGAGATAGAGTTTCTGGCTGACGACCATAAAGCACTGAAGGCCAAGGTAGATGATCTGGAAAAGTGCTCCAGATGGAACCACCACAGACGATCATCATCAGTTTCCACATCCCGAGGGCGGATGACATTCTTGGAGATGAGTGAGAAATAGGGCAGGAGGAGATTCCGGATGGCCAGGGACAATGTCACTCACCATTGTCAGCTTCTGCTTTGCTCTGAGGGTCAGAGCCCCCCTACATTTCTGTGCAAGTGGCGTTTTTCAGGGCTCCACCAGTGACCATTGTGGCAACTCCCAGGCCTCCGTTTGGTCACCGGTGCACTCTTCACGGGGAGCATCTGTACATCAATTTTGACTGGGACCAGGCTTACCAGGATGCCAGACCACATGACTCACCTGTACAGCTGGCATCACACAAGTGCAGGGATCCATTAATTGACACATGTGGCTCTCCATTGCCATGGCGTTGTGTCCCCTTCATAAGAGGAGGCGGTGGTGTAGTCGTATTGTCACTGGACTAGTAAACCAGAGACCCAAAGTAATGCTCTGGGGACCCAGGTTCAAATCCCGCCACTGCATCTGGTATAATTTGAATTCAATAAAAATCTGCAATTAAAAGTCTAATGATGACCGTAAAACCATTGTCGATACAGGAGGTGGAGGGATGTGGGGCTGGTCAAGGTGAGGGATTTGTATTTGTATTTGGAGGAAGGGTTCGCCAGTCTGGAGGAGCTAAGGGAGAGGGCAGTTCTGCCGAGGTGGAATGAGTTCAGGTATCTGCAGGTTCGGGACTTTGAGCGAAAGTCTGGAGGGGGTTCCCTAGGTTGCCGGGATATACCCTGCTGGAATGACTGCTGCTTCCGGAAGTGGAAGGGGAGGGAGGAATTGGGAATATGTACAAGTGGCTGGAGGTGCAGGAAGGCGAGCGGGTGGTGAAGATCAAGGAGAAATGGGAAGCGGAGTTGGGAGGAGACACCAATTGGGGAGTATGGAGTGAGGCACTGCATAGGGTAAACGGGACCTCTTCTTGTGCAAGGATGAGTCTGATACAGTTTAAAGTGGTGCACAGGGTTCATATGACTCGGATGAGATGAGTGGGTTCTTTCAGTGGGTAGCAAATGAGTGTGAGAGGTATGGGCGGGGGCCAGCGAATCATGCACACACGTTTTGCGGTTGGGAAAAATTGGGAAGATTCTGGGCAGGAGTATTTGGGGTCTTAGCCAGGATAGTGGAGGAAGAGATGGACCCAGACCCTTTGGTGGCGATATTTATGGTTTCAAAGAAGTTGGAGCTCATGGAAAGGAGGAAGGCCGATGTCTTGGCCTTCGCCTCTCTGATTGCACGGCGGCATATTTTACTGCAGTGGCGGTGAGCATCGCCACCGGGGATAGCGGCTTGGTTGGGTGACTGTATGACTTCCTGCTGTTGGAGAAGATAAAGTATGAGTTTAGGGGCTCTTCAGAGGGGTTTGAGAAAAGATGGGGGTGTCAGTGACCGTGTTTGAAGAGCTGTTTGTCCCGGGGGGGGGGGGGGGTTTGGGGGGGGGCGGGTGGTAGGTGAAAAAGGGCAAAAATCTGTACAGACTGTATAGTTGACTGCATGAAAGTTTATTTCCCGGGGTGTTTATTTGCTGTAACCTGTTTTGATACATGTTTGTAATAAAATACATTTTTAAAAAACATTGTCGATTGTCGTAAAAACCCATGTGGTTCACTCATGTTGTTTAGGAAAGGAAATAGGCTGTCCTTTTCTGGTCTGGCTTACATGTGACTCCAGACCCACATCAATGTTGTTGACTATTAACTGCCCCCTCAAGGGCAATTAGGGATGGGCAATAAATGCTGGCACAGCCTGCAATGCCCACGTCCCATGAACGAATAACAAAATTAATTTTTTAAAAGCCGCAAGAACTTCCACTCCCAGAATGTCCAAAGTCAGAGTTATGAGAGTTCAGGCATAACTCTATGCGCCTGTGCACTCTGGTTTATATTATGTGTTAGCTTGTCCAGCAAGGAGACAGATGAGGAGAGTGCAAACAGGACGTGTACTGGGTAAGACTGTAAGGACGCTTGGCATATGTGGTTGGGGAGTGGGAGCTGGGATGTGATGAGGAGAGGAGGTATAGGGAGATAAGGAGGTATGTGGGTGAGCGAGTGGTGGGGCCTCATGAGGTGTCAGTGCGTGACCTCCCAGTGGAATTTTGATGGGTGAACGAGTGGGTGAGTGCTGAGAAATAGGTAGAGTGACTTACCCTAGCTGCACGAAGGAGGTAATTCATCTTCTGCCTGCAGGGATGCCCACACTCTCAGGTAGTGAGCTTCTGCTTACCAGCCCTGCCATCGCTTCCCATGCCAGATTGGTCACCTTGCCCATCAGTCTTCTGCCCGCTTGAGGGTAGAGGAGGTTCATTTAGCTTTCTGGTCAGTGCTCACTCCAAAAACTGTCTTCCTCGCAGCCATTTTCCTGACTGAACAAGTGCTGGGCCGGCATTTAAATGGAGCAGCCTTCTCATTAAAAAGATCAAGTGATACCAGGGCGGGAGATTCAGAGTCAATAACCTGAGTGTCTTTCATGTTTCCCATAGGTACAGCCCTCATCGCAGGGTACATTGCGCAGACTTGGAACTTAGATGGCCAGATGAGTGCAGTCTATGGCACCCTGGATGCGGGGGACCCAGAAATAGCTGCAAAGCCTCTGGTTCACTCAGCCTGGCTGTTTTAGCCCATCTGGTAAGGATGAATGTGCAGACCTGTCTGAGCAGAGCAGCAGTTCTGAGCTTGCCAAAGCAATGGGTAGCTGATTGGGACACGCCACACCATGGTGCCATTCACCATGCTCTCCCTGCTTGCCCTGTACCCCCCTGTGCCTGTGCTTCTCCACTCAAAGGTCTCTCTGTGTAACGCAGTTTGCAAACACCTGGCCTCCTCTCCCTTTGGCCCCTCTATTCCTCCTCAGTGGAGGTTCCCCCAGCAGAGTATGCAATCCCCATCTGCTGAAATGCAGATGTCATTGCCCTGTGTACTGAAGGCGGCAATGGGTAGTAATTTGCCAACAGAATTGACAAACCAGAAGTGTCCTCAGAACAAGGCTAACAAACCAAATACGTCAAGAAACCAGGCGAAAGGTCTGAAATCTCAACAAACTCACCCAAACTCCTAACAACTCACACAGCCAATGCTCTGACCCCCGTTTGTCCCACCCTTGGGTGAGAAAAGTGAAAAAAATGGGATGACCAATTGCCCGTGCGCCACCCAAGAAATCACACGGGCAACATGAAATTCCAAACAGTAGCTCTTTTAATTGCATTAACTGACTGATTAATTGTCGGCAGACACATCACCAATTCTCGCATGTGCCCACCAACCAAAATAATGTGCAAGTGTGCGATGGTGTCGGGACATGCATCCGATATGCGCCCAGCATTTCCCGTGCGATTTTATGTCCTTCCAGGTCAGAAACACCTGAAAATAATGCATACAATTCCAGCCATGAATTAAAACTGGCAAGTTGGGAGGGTTCTAAGTCATCATTATGCAAATCATTGTATTACAGTGGCTGGTGACGTCATATTGTTCATTATATGGCTGACCAATAATTATTCCATCACCGTATAGCATAGAGATCTGATTCCTCCACTGGTTATGACTGGAGGGTTACCCCAAAGCTCTCTGCTTTTCTCCAGTGTTCTATGCGCTCTTCTGCAAGGAATGAAAGAAGAAAGCTGTGACTGTGAGCTGTGGAATACTTTGAGAGAATGGAAGTGCAGTACTTGTGGACAATCATTGTGAGAGTTGGGTATGACATTGCAATGTAATGAGGGCCAGGGTCAGTGATGCCTGGTCAAGTGCGTATTTGCAAAGAGAGAAAGGGATGAGCTCAACAGCAAGGTTTGCTGGCCTGAGGAGTAATGAGCAGGAAAAGGCTCGGGAAGGGAGAATATTTGAATGTGCCATGCCACTCACTTTTCCTGCCCTGATCAAGTCATTAAACCTCTTTTGCACTTTATCCAAGAGAGAAACACCACACCCCTGTTGTTGACCTCATCTGTCACTTAAAGCCATGCCTGCTTGCGCTTTGTGGCTCCCTTCCTCTCGCCGTCCACGGAGAACAAAACTTCCCTTACAGTCCGCACCATGATGCCCATGGATGAATCTGAGAACCACGGTGCTGTCTTTCTTTGCACTTTGACCCCGTTACCTATCGAGTTGATGGCTCTATTTTGACAGTTCGAGAATGTTTCCATTCTGACCTGGCAGAATTCAAACACTGGAGCTGAAACAGATTGCAGTGGGCCGACAGCATGCCCGTCCATTCTATTGGTCAGGAAACCCAGAAGGCAGAAGTAAATGTCAAGGCTGAATTAAAAAGCTACCGACAGGCACAATGCTGATCCTTCCAGGTCCCCCAATCCACTGCTGGCCTCCCCCACAGCTTGCAGGTCAGATTGCTAAACCCAGCTCTGTTGTTTGAGATTTCAAAACAAATTGGCACTGAAAAAAATCAAGCTGATATTGTCATCATTTCACAAATTTCCAAGTTAAAACATTGTGAATCTATTGACCCACCTAACAATTGACCATTTTGCCTGCGCTGAGATTAATATACATTTACCAATGAAATAGATCATTGACAGAGACAATGGTTTAACTTTACCTGTGATAGCTTTTATCTCATCTGATAACCACTTATCTGAAGTGGCCCTTGTGCTTTTAAAAGCCCCCAGGGAACTCCGCGCTGACAATTCATGTTCCAAATAAATTAATTTTGAAATATTTTGTGCAGGTTCACATTCATCATACATCTCAAACATTTAGAGGCCATTTTAAACATTTCACACCGAGTTAAAACACCATTCCCCAATGGAAATCAATTTTGATGTTGATCGCAGATAAATGTTTATTGAAATTGCTGGTGTTTTCCCTGCTAATTTCCCTGAGCACTTTTCCATTGAGAATGGTCATGATTTTGGATTTCACCATTTTTCTGATAGCTGAAAGGAGCACAACACTCAAACACTTGGTGGAAGATTGATAACTTGAAACCAAAGGGAAAATGCTGGAAAATCTCAACAGGTCTGGCAGCATCTGTAGGGAGAGAAAAGAGTTAATGTTTCGAGTCCAGGTGACCCTTTGTCAAAGCCCAGCTGGGTCATCGGACTCGAAACGTTAGCTCTTTTCTCTCCCGACAGATGCTGCCAGACCTGTTGAGATGTTCCAGCATTTTCTCTTTAGTTCCAAATTCCAGCATCCGCAGTAATTTGCTTTTATCCTATGTTAATTACTTGATATTGACTTGTGTAAAGGGCAACGAGAGGGACAAGAGCTCCTAGAGTGTGCACAGGAATACTTTCTACAGCAGCATGTTTCCAGTCCAATTAGGAAGGACTGTTGGACCCGGTGGTTCTTGGGAATGAAGTGGGCCAAGTGGATCAAATGTCAATGGGTAAACATTTCAGGGACAGTAATTATTGTATCATAAGGTTTAGGCTGACTACAGGAAAAGACAAAAAAAACTAAGAATAACTAACCTGGGGAAAACCAACTCCAGTGGGGCAAGAATGAACATGGCCCAATAAATTGGAGTCAAAAATTGGCAAGATAAACAGTAACTGGGCTATCTTCAAAGAGAAGGCAGTTTGGGCACAGTCACGGTACACTTCCTTGAAAGGGCAAGTTAGGGCATTCAAATCCAGAGTTCCCTGGGAGACAAAAGAGTTAGCGATTGGGATAAAGAAGAATGTCAGGTAAAAAATACAATGGAGAACGAGGCTGAATATAGAAGGATCAGAGTGGTAATAAAGTAGGTTCAAGGTGAAAGGATGATCGGATTGATTAGGGTCCAAAAATAGGGGGCTGGATTCTCCGCCCTCCGCACCACATTTCCGTTTCAGCACGCTGGCGGGATGCTCCATTATGCCGGTTGGTCAATGGGATTTCCCATTGTGGGGCAGCCCCACACCGGCGGGAAACCCCCGGGCTGCCGGCAAAACGGAGCATCCTGCCGGCGGAGAATCCAGCCGAGGATTTATACTTGGAGGCTGAGGGCATAGCTGAGGTACTAAATGAATACTTTGCATCTGCCTTTTTCCAAGGCAAAGGATGCTATCCAGGCCATGGTGAAAGAGCAGATAATTCAGACACGAGAAGGATTTAAAATTGAGATGGAGCAGGTATTGGAAAGGCTGTCTGGACTTAAAGTTGATAAGGCACCAGGGCTGGATGCGATGCATTCAAGGATACTCAGTGAAGTGTAAGTAAAAATTGTGGAGGCATTGGTCAGAATTTTTCCATCTTCTTGTTACCAGAGGACTGGAGAATTAAAAATGTAACACCCTTGTTCAAAGAAAGGCATAAAAAAAAGCCCAGTAACTGCAGCCTGTCAGTTTAACTTCAGTGGTGGAGAAACTTCTAGAAACAACGATTCACGATAAAATTAATAGTCACATAGCCAAATGCAGGTTAACTAAAAATTGTTTCTAACAAACTTGCTGGAGTTTTATTTGAAGAGAGCACTGATGTGGGCAATGCAGTTGATGTGGTGTGCATTGACTTGCAAAAAGCCTTTGATATAATGCTGCATAACAGACTTGTGAGCAAAGTTGTAGCTCACGGAATAAAAGGGACAGTAGCAACATGGATACAGAATCGCTGAGGATCGGGAAACAGTGAGTAGTGGTGAATTGACACTGTTCCGGCTGGAGGAAGGTTTGAAGTGAGGTTCCCCAGGGATCAGTGTTGGGGCCCTTGCCTTTCCTGATAGATTATAATGACTTGGACTTTGGTGTACAGAGCACAATTTCAAAATTTGCAGATGATATAAAATTTGGAAGTATTGTGAACTGTGAGAGGATAGTGTTGAACCTCAAATGGGGTTCAACAAGTTAGTTGAATCTGCAGAAAGGGGGTAGATAAAGTCCAATATGGAGTGATTAATATTGATAGGAAGAAAGTGGAGCGAGAATATAAAATAAAGTGTACAACTTTAAAGAGGGTGCAGCAGCAGAGGGAACTGGCTGCATAAGTGCATAAGCTATTTAAGGTGGCAGGACAGTTAGAGAGAGCAGTTAATAAAGCACACAGTCTCCTCGGTTCAATTAATAGGGGCATAGGGACAAGAGAAGAGATGTGAAATTGAACTTGTGAGTCCGGCCTTAGCTGGAATAATACATCCCGTTCTGGGTGCGGCACTTTCGGAAAGATATGAATGCATTGGATAGAGTGCAGGAAAGATTCTCGGGATTTGATACAGGGATGAGGAACTTCAAATATGAAGATAGATTGGAGAAGTTAATACTAGTTTCCTTGGAGATAAGAAGGTTGACAGGAATTATTTGGTATTCAAAATCATGATGGGTTTGGACAAAGAAGATAGAGAGTAACTGCTCCCACTTGTGAAAGGGTCGAGAACGAGAGGGCACGGATTTAAAGCAATTGGCAAAAGTAGCAAAAGTGATATGAGAAAAAGTTTATCTCACAGCGAGTAGTTAAGGTTTGGAATGCACTGCTGAGAGTGTGGTGGGGGCTGGTTCAGTTGAAGCATTAAAAGGGAATTGGACTTGTTATCTGAAAATGATGAATGTGCCGGGTTATGAGTGTCATGGCATGCAGACATGCAGATAATGATATACAGACAGGCACAGACAGGCAGCTAATGAACACAGAGAACAGGACATGACCAATGAGCAGGCAGGACACTCAGGGGTGGTATCTCACTATAAAAGGCACGAGGCGCTCACACTCCGCCTCTTTCCACTGATGAACATCTACAGAGTGAGTCAGGGTGTATTTACAGTATCACACCTCCAGCACATGGCTAACAGCTAGTCTGGTTCAGTCAGACTGAGTAACCACACTTAGGTCAGCAGAGAGTCGAACTCATAGAGAACTGTGCTAACTGTGCTACTGGTTCAATAGATCAGATTGAACTAACTTCAAGGTCTGGAGTATCTTTTGGTTAAAGCTGCATCCAGTTGCAGCCTGTGTTATCCCAGAGTACATAACACGACAACGGGGAGGAAGGCAGGAGAATGGGACGAATGAATTACTCATCTGGAGAGCCAGTGCAGCCAAGATGGGCTGAGTTGACTCCTTCTTCACCGTAACTATTCAGTGAGTCGTGTTTTAATTTGTTGTACAAAAAAAGTATCGTTGGCCCTAATTCTTCCAGAAAAAAGCAATGTGGGCCACGTTTGTTGAATAGAAATAATGTGCTTGTTACTTATTGATTTTAACATAATTATTGTTGGCCTGTTTGGTTTGCAGTTATGTTAAACAAGTGGGCAGATAATATAGCTAATCAAAGCCCTTGTTTGCTTTAAGGAGCAACAACGTTTAAAGTGTAACCATGGTGAGCCAGAAGGCCACTGATCAATTCTATTATGGTCAAATATGTGTGCATGTGAGTAATACTCTGCTAGACTTCAAATAAATCGAATTCCAGTGCACCTGATCATCACCATCAGGTCTTCTTGATGAGATGTGATGGTGAAGCTGAGAAAGGAAGCTCTTGGATAAAGTACTTCCTGCAGCAGAGACGAGTCAAGACCTTTGAAGTTTCTTTCAGATTTCCTTTTGATCTTACAAGGGTTCTCATATGCCTCGCATGAAAGCAAGTAACCTTCACTTGAAGAAACCAAAACAAATGAAGTGTTCCGTGAATGCTACAACATGTTACCAGTTTCGTGACAAAAAGAGCTTTGTGCAGAGGTTTATAAAAATAGTCCCACAGCCATTTCAAAGGACATTCAAACCTGACATTTCAGTCGTCCTTTTCCATTTTTTTGTTGTTTTTCTTACTCATTAATCTACAGGTAGAAAAATAGAAATGCCCAAAATGTAACAGTTGTACAATTGCACCAAGCCCACAAAGAGTTTACAACAAGAATTTCTTATCCATCACTGTGTCAACACTTGTCATGAAGAGAGTAAATGAAAACATAACATCAGTCTGAAAATGGCAGTTTATAATATTCGGCAGCAGCTTGGGGAAATTCATTTTGTGGAGAATTCTCTCCTTCCCCAGCACCCTTCCCCCAACCACCCCCCACCCCCTCTCCAATTCTCTTGACTGAATTTCATTCCCTAATAATGATACAGCAGGAACAGAAACTCATGATGTCACCGCAGCTGACCTTTCTACTCAAAACATCTGTATCTTAACTGTGCTTGAAGAAGAGATTTAAGGGAATAGTTTGAAACATGGGAATAAGGAAGGCTGAGACATACCATTTAGTTTACATATAGTTCCCTTTTGTAGTATTTAGGATTAAGTGAGGATTGAGATTAATAATGTTGTCTTTGAAATGTCTAAATGTGTGGGAGAGCATACTTGGCTTCTATTGCACTCAATAGTTCTTTCAAGCTTGTAGGGTAAGTTTTCAACTGTGTGAAGCTGTCATTGAGGATTTGCCACCCATATTTGAACTGAGCAGACTCCAAACCAAACAGCTGATCAACAAAGGCTGCTGTTTATGCAGGCAGCAAGTTGAGAATATACTTCTGGGGCGTCATTCTCCGACCCCCCCGCCGGGTCGGAGAATCGTCGGGGGCTGGCGTGAATCCCGCCCCCGCCGGTTGCCGAAGTCTCCGGCACCGGAGATTCGGCGGGGGCGGGAATCGCGCCACGCCGGTTGGCAGGCCCCCCCCCCCCCCGCTCGATTCTCCGGCCCGGATGGGCCGAAGTCCCGCCGATAAATTGCCTGTCCCACCGGCGTGGATTAAACCACCTTTTGAACGGCCGGACCAGGCGACGTGGGCGGGCTCCGGGGTCCTGGGGGGGCGCGGGGCGATTTGGCCTCGGGGGGTGCCCCCACGGTGGCCTGGCCCGCGATCGGGGCCCACCGATCCGCGGGCGGGCCTGTGCCGTGGGGGCACTCTTTCCCTTCCGCCTCCACCACGGTCTCCACCATGGCGGAGGCGGAAGAGACTCCCTCCACTGCGCATGCGTGGGAAACTGTCAGCGGCTGCTGACGCTCCCGCGCATGCGCCGCCCGGGGATGTCATTTCCGCACCAGCTGGCGGGGCAACAAAGGCCGTTTCCGCCAGCTGGCGGGGCGGAAATTCCTCCGGCGCCGGCCTAGCCCCTCAATGTTGGGGCTCGGCCCCCAAAGATGCGGAGCATTCCGCACCTTTGGGGCGGCGCGATGCCCGTCTGATTGGTGCCGTTTTGGGCGCCAGTCGGCGGACATCGCGCCGTTTCGGGAGAATTTCGCCCCTGATTCTCTTTCCAACAAGGGCTATTATCTTCAATGTCGTTTGGAACGGTGGCGTGGTGGTTAGCACTGCTGCCCCATGGCGCTGAGGACCCGGGTTCGATCCCAGCCCCGGGCCACTGTCAGTGTGGAGTTTGCACATTTTCCCCGCGTCGCATGGGTCTTGCCCCCACAACCCAAAGATGTGCAGGGTTAGTGGATTGGCCACGCTAAACTTCTTCTTAATTGAAAAAAAAATTATCTTCGATGCTGGGGACTACTATCATATAGCTTTAGAAGTAAGAACAACTTAAAATTATATTGACAGAAAACCTGCTTCAGTTGAAATATTTATAAGTCTACAGAATATTGCTCATCTTAACAAATTGACTAATTTACAGTTACAATTTGCACAATAATATTTTAAGAACCATTGTTTTCTATATATTGATTGCAAAACTTAGGCATGTCCATTTTTGATAAATTGAGGCCCAAGCCTCAATAGTGGGCCTCGGGCTTGATTTAAAGGATCTGGTAAGAAGTCTGACAACACCAGGTTAAAGTCCAACAGTTTTGTTTGGAATCACTAGCTTTTGGAGCATAGCTCGTTCATCAGGTTTTCACCAGATGAAGGAGCTATGCTTCAAAAGCTAGTGATTCCAAATAAACCTGTTGGTCTTTAACCTGGTGTTGTACGACTTCTTACTGTGCCCACCCCAGTTCAACACCGGCATCTCCACATCATAAATGGATCTGGCAAGAGGCTTGCGCTCTTTTAAAATGGAGTGAGGAGCAACACTCCTGTTCCTTCCCTCTCCACATTTTGGTAAGTATAAGGGCCTTTCTGCTGGTTAGCACCACATTGTGATGTGCGAGTTTAGCATCTGACGAGTGAAGCAGTAGATTGTTTGAAAAATGGGCCCTGCAAGATGCTCAGGACCCCAATTTAAATAAATTATTGTGCATTTAAAATGTTGTTGACAAGCATTTGCTGGAAATGTGCGTGTGCTTTCTGCCCACCTAACTGGGGCACAGTGTACGTCTTTAGTGACAGATAAATGGATATTGTATTTATAAGCCAAGATCTTTGTCAATTTATTTTTGCTGGAGGGCAAAGATTTAACAGCTGCATTCTATTTTAATATATTAATGTCACAAGAAATTGTAAGGTTGTTGTATTTAGACATGATTCACATATTGTATCATACAAATGAGCAAATACTTGCCAAGCAGTCTTTCACAACGATCATGCCCCTTTTAAAACATAAAACTCAGTTTATAATAAAAAATACACAAGGTAACACATGTTCAAAATTGACTTTAATCACTTCCAACATAAACACCTTTTAAAATGTGAATATCAATTGAATGCACCCTTGGCCAGATTAAGAAGTATGTTTGCATGGATTTTAAATGTTAAAAATAAAATTTGATAAGTTCTATCCACAATATAACGTCAATCAGAATATATTAATCATGTTCCTTTCATCAATTTTGCATATTAACTTGCAGATAATAATTTATAATAAATATGCTTAGGTCTAATTGTTAAAATGTGAAGGTTTATAAATTAAAATCCATTCAATTGTATATTTTATCTGCTGTTCAAATAAAGAGTTATTTAACATTCATAGGCAGTGACATTACTGTTTGTTCTGTTAATTCTTGATAGTTTTTTTTACATACAAGCATTCCCACATGGCCAATTTCAATCCTTTTGCCCAGAGGGAATATACAAGTGGTGAAAGGACTTTTTATTTCTCCTTGTCAAACTATGTTCATAAAAATAATAATTAGGTTTTAAGTAAAAATGTACCTTGCAAATTTGAACGATATTTTCAATAAGAAATAAAGTCTATATCATAGGTGGTATGACATAAATAGATTCAGGACTAAGGGCAGGGAAGAGAAAATTGGAATCACAACTTCACACAACACAGAAAGAGGCCATTTTGGTAACAGTACACATGCCGGTTATCTAAAGTATCTACTTAGCCCCAATTTCCTGCGCTTCCTCTTAACATTTAAACTTCTACTTTTTCAATATTTATCCACTTCCCTTTCAAAAAAATGGTCAGAGATTCTGCTTCAACCATTGTTTCTAATTGAAAGTTACACATCCTCACAGTTCTCTGTTATTAAAAAAACTTTCTGAACATCCTTTGTTCTTTTCGTGAGTTTTCAAATTTGTGCCCTCTAGTTATTAAGACAGGGTATCAAAGAGTCATCTTATGATTCTTTAAGAAAGTAAGCTGAAATTGATATTTGGAATGCTACAGCTAGAGTAAGTCGAAAGATATTGGAACGGCTTTAGTGAGGCATCCTCACAGCTGGATGTCGTGTGAGGCCAGATTGAAAGATTGCTTGAATTTTTTAATTTGGCAGCATACGGATAGGGATATCATTCAGGTGGAAAAAAAACTCCACAGTATGAATAAGTATTACATTTAAAGAAAAATATTTGGATCAGTGCCAATGGCACTGCTTCTTCCAATGAAAGATACTAATGTTCTTGCACCAAAGGGATGGTTCTCCATATGGACTAGGCCATAAACTGGAATAAAGATTGTACAGAATATGGCCAGAAAGGTGATAGGAAGAAACCTATCCTTGAGTGCATGACCCAAGACATCACGCAATTGTAAAAGACTGCAAGCCTGTGTGTACAGAATAGCTAAACTATATTTGCCACTCAAATTACACTGAGTGGCAATACTCAATATCGAGAACACCTTCAAAGAAAGGTTTCATAGATATTAGCCCACTGCTCTCTTGGTGAGAAAACCTTGGAGATAGCAATGTTCAAACTTAATTGAATGTTTCTGTTAGGTGTACACCACCAGGTTGAACCTGCTGGGTCAGTGTCTGAAATGTTTTGCTCCATTACTCACTTCAGTACAGTTATGGAATCGCAGTTATGATGAAGAATAAGTTGGAGAAGTATGGGGCGAAATTCTCCTACGCCCCGCAGGGTCAGAGAATCGGTGTGGCGCCGCACAAATCGTGCCAAGCCACCCCGACGCCGGGACGCAATCCTCCGCAATGCGGAGAATCGGCGCCGGCGTGGTCGGCGCGGTGCCAGTCGGGGTATGCGCCGACTCTCCGGGTCAGATGTGCCGAGCGGCCGTCAACAAAAAGCCGAGTCCTGCCGGCGCCATTCTAACATCCTCTGAGCCGGCGGGACCTTGGCGTTGAAGGGTCCGGGTGCGGCCTGTAGTGGGGGTAGGGGGTGTTCCTACCCTGGGGGGAGCCTCTGTAGTGGCCTGGCCCGCAATCGGGGCCCGCTGATCGGCGGGCCGGCCTCTCTGACCCCCGGCCTCGTTTTCTCCGCGCTGGCTCTTGTAGCCCTGCGCCATTTGGTGTCGGGGCTGCCGCGGGGAAGAAGGCCACTGCGCACACGCTAGTTAGCGCCGGCTCAACTGCGCATGCGCGGACCCCGCGGCACCAGGTTCAGGCCAGGATCAGTAGCTGGAGTGGCGGAGGCCGTTCCAGCGCCGTCCTAGCCCCCTGTGGGCCGCAGAATGGGATCCCGGAACGGGCGCCGATGCCGGAGTAAAACACACCCGTTTTGACTCCGCCGTCGGCACTGGCCGTTGGGAGAATCCCGCCCATGCTGTTCCAGTCAGGTGAACTAAGAATTTGAACTGGTACAGCACGATCTGTTCTAGGGCTAGAACTTAATTTTTTTGAATATTAAGCCTTGTGTGTAAATTGCCATTTCCTATGTTTACATGGGAACATCACGTGTTTCATGCACCATAGCAACACGGTAGCACAGTGGTTAGCACAGTTGCTTCACAGCTCCAGGGTTCCAGTTTCAATTCCCGGTTTGGGTCACTATCTGTGCAGAGTCTGCACGCTCTCCCCATGTCTGCATGGGTTTCCTCCGGGTGCTCCGGTTTCCTCCCACAATCCAAAGATATGCAAGTTAGGTGGATTGGCAATGATAAATTGCCCTTAGTGTCCAAATCAAAAGGTTGGGTGGGGTACTGAGTTACGGGGATAGGGTGGCGGTGTGGGCTTAAGTGGGGTGCTCTTTCCAAGAACCTTCTGCACTATGAAATCTTTGAACTTGCAATTCAGCTATTTGATGGGTATGAAAAAACTCACATATTCAACAGTTTTCTGTTGCTCCTGCTAATTAATTCATTTTTCCAAAAATCAACCAGGGAGAATTTACCCAGCTATCATTTGTATTTGTGACTTAAAAAAAAAGTTTAATAGCTTGGCATAGTGGTTAGCACTGCTGCCTCACAGCACCAGGGGCCGGGTTCAATTCCAGCCTTGAGTGACTATCTGTGTGGTGTTTGCACTTTCTCCCCTTGTCTGCGTGGGTTTCCTCCGGGTGCTCCGGTTTCCTCCCACAGTCCAAAGGTGTACAGGTTAAGTGGATTGGCCGTGCTAAATTGCTCCTTAGTGACCAGGAATGTGCAAGTTAGGTTTGGAGTCACATGCCGGCCAGACCAGATGGCAGATTTCATTCCCTAAAGGATGTTAGTTAACGAAGATGGCTTTTTAAACCAATTGGTGATAGTTTATGGCCACCACCATTACTGGTGGGAAATGAACCAATGTCCATTGGGCATTTGCCTGGGCCTCTGATTTACTAGACCATTGGCATTACGACTACACCACCACCTCCTCATAATGTTCGGATGAAACAATATGGTTGAGGTGGGAATGATTGGCTGCAGGTCAAATGCAGAGAATTGATCAAAATCTTTTACCTCAGCACTTCAGGCATATGCTAGAAGCACTTACCTGGAAGTTCATTACAGCCCATGGTTTTCCGACTATTCATCCTAACTCTGAGGTGCAGAATTTCTTGACATGCCATTAGCATTGGAATGGAAAATCTGGACCGAGAACATAATTGAATGGAGCATAAGTGTCTTTTTAAATTTCTTAAATACAGTGATGAGTTAACAACGAATCATACAATTTTTGTAATGCATACGTGCCTCTGTATTATTTTACTGACAGAATAATAGGTCTTACTTTTTCCCCGCTACTGAGGAAAATACATTTTCCGTCTGGTACAGGCAAAATATTTACTTTTCCCCAGCCATAGGTATTGCATTCACTTCCACCCTTTCCACTGCCTTCAGTTCCCCTCAGAGCAACTTGACAGCATGTTTGCAGGAGAAGTTGGCTGGCAAACCTTAAAGTTGGGAGTCATTGTTAACAGGACAACCTTCATTTACCTCAAGCAGACCTTTGATGAGCATGCAGATGGGGACTACCTTGACAGCTATCTTTTCTGTATTATTAAAAATTAGCTCCATGATAAGTTTAGCAATGGACAGACATCTCTGTTGCAACAAAAATCTAGAAAGTACATTTTCAATTTTTTTAAATCAAAAGCAGTAAGTGTTAAATGTGTCAGTGAAGTAAGGTATATTTTTATTGGCCTTCTTTCCATTAAAAATTGTTACTATTGATTTTCTATGGTTTTTCCATATTTTGTTTAAGTAATTTAATTTTCTCCCTCATGTGCAGAGGACATGATATTTTTGACAGAAGTGGCAAAGAAATTCAATCCAAAAACATTTCAAGCAAAATTAGCTTCTGGATTGTTCTGTAAAACTGTAGCATGACGTAAAATTTGAATAGCAACTGCTAATGTTAGATAAAGTCTAGCACGTTCTTTCAGATGTTTTTGCCTTGCTGAGTACTTTGAGAAATGGCCTGATATTAAAATTACTAAATTACCATTTAATAATAGAGGAAGACTGAGGGAGCAGTTAAATGAAGTGCACATGATGCTTGAATGAACAGCAAAGACAGTGAAAGTTTAAAAAAATGTGTCTGGAGAACCTGTGGTCCTTGGAAACTCAATTTTATGGCCCTTTATGTTCATACAGACAGTTTTGTGTCTTCTTATGTTTGAATACACATCAATATTTGGAACTAGATGTCAAAGAAGAGAACAATTGCACCATCAATATTTTATTAAGGTCTGAAAACTGAACCCACATTTCGGTAATTGAAGTCCTTTGTTAAGATACTTTGTATAAAAGGTAGATGTGTGAGAATTACCTTCAGGCATATTTTTTATGTCAAAAAGCCCTTTTTAAATTGTAAGGCAACTGCTTTAAAAAGTCCACTGAGATTAAACAAAGATAAAATACACAACAAAAGTGCTGAGCTTTACTGGCACCACATCACAGCAGTGTTTGACAATCCAGTGAGGCCCTGTGTACATAGGATACATGATGGGCAGCAGAAGTTTACAAGGAAATAAACCACTAATAATAAGCCCACACGCATCTGATATATTCTTTCATTTATGGTGGTCCTTTGTGGTCAGGAATAAAACAATTCAAAACAATAGCAGCTTGAAGGAAAGAGATGTGGCGGTTCAGAACTATTCCCAAAAAGAACAATCAGGCTTAAATCTACAGTGAAGCCTCCACTTCTCCAGTCATCTACATCTCTGGTACTTTGGTTGGAGTTGATTGGCACTGAAAATGTAATCAACATAGTTTGGGCAAATTTAGCAGGGTGTTTCTTGGCACCTGAGTGCCGAGACAGGACTCTTTTTTTTGGCCTCGGCGAGGAATGCCCCTCCGAGGCAGCACTTACCTTTATTTTCTGCACTGACGGGAGCTCAGCTCGTCAGTGCAGAAAGAGATTGGGACGCCATTTTTAAATACTGCCCCAATCTCGCTGATCTCTGGTCCCACCCTTGGACGCCCCACCGTGACCTCTAGAACCCCCGCCCCCACCATGCCCCAACTTACCTGTTAGGGAATCCTTGAGCCGCCCCTCACAAGGACAGGGCATCGCCAGGCCTGATCCCTGGCAGTGCCAATGTGGCATCCAGCCACTGTTAGCCTGGCACCCTGGTGGTGCCCCTGCCAGCCTATCAGTAGCAGTAGGGCACCCTAGACATGCCAGTGTGGCACTGCCAGGGTGCCCCGGTGACAGTGGCAAGGTGCCAGGCCGGGAGTGGCAAGATGCCTGTGTGCCATCGGGAGTGCCAGTGTACCACTTAGCCAAGAGCCCAAACACCCAAGGGCCTCAGATGGCCTGGGAGACCCCCAGGTGCCCTTACATATAGCCCACATTTGTGTGGACCATTGCTAAATGGTGCCATGGTGAGGTCTCCCCTGCACAGGCTTTCGATCCCAGACCTTGGGAGAATCCGGTGCAGGCAACTTTAAGTGAACCTAATTGCTCACTTAAATCTGGAAATCTGGATCCCACCCAGTGAAGGCAAGATCCTGATCTCAATGTTTCATGAGATCTCATTAGATCTCGTGAGGCATCCCAAGTGTTGCCAATCTCACGAGAGGCCTCTCACGAGATTTACCAGCCTTGTCGCATGTTGAGTCGGATGTGACGAGGCTGTTCGATCAGGCCCGTGACATATTTTAATGTAACCAAATTGCATTTGATAATAACCTTTAAGTACAGGTACTAGCCAGTCATAAATGAGAAGATATGTGTTCTTTATAGATTAAGGACACCAGAGGCCAAGTGTTCGCCTCCCAATGGAGGTGTAAATCATGTTGCGAAATGCTGAGCTTAGTTTCTTTTGCTGGAAAGCAATTTTCCTTAGCCTTCCCAGTGCCACACCACTTTTGTGTTGCCTTCTTGTAGGTCAAGAGGGACCTGAGTGTAAAAAGCACACACACCTCTTTTGAGATTGGGAACCCGCTTATGAGGACTCCAGGAAAATTCTGTTTGCTCCTGCACACTGTTTTCATATTCTGGTGTGCATTTGGGAAACCATTAATAAAATGCACCACCTTGGAATGTTTATGACCACTGGGGGAATACCTGCTGAGGAGTCGAGAACATTCTGAATTGTAAAATCTTTGACATTTGTGTTCAAATGTCACTATTAGATTCTGTATCATAAAGTAGATTTATTTTTCAAGCAGCAATTCATCTTAGGGATCTGTCCTACGTTGACTAGCATTGTGCAATTGTTGCCAGGTATTACAATACAAGTGTCATACCGCATTAAAAATGTAAACAAAAATGGCCTGTCAACCCTTGCTGTCATGTTCTGTGCTGTGATTTAAACTGATTAACAGCTCTGGCTGTTTAAACAAATATTACTTTTGAAAGTTGAACAAAATCTCTGATCTGGTTCCTCGCCATTGATTGACAGGCACCCTGCTTTAAAATGGAAATGGAACACAATTTTTTCAATCTCAGGCATTGTAGCTGGAAGCTTTTGTTATGCCAGCTGTTGTCATTATGAATGCTTGGCTGGATTTTAAAAGTTACTCATGGCTTCAGTGCAGCACGTGGCCTCGTGACCCAAAATAACTGAAACCATTAAGAGGCAGTAATAATAGAATATGCCTTTGATGAGGTTTCTTAGAACATTAGAGAATTTCACATTCAGTTTAAAGGTGTGCTGTGTGCATTTACGTCTAATGTCTTGAACTTAATCAAAGAAAATTACAAAGGTATTGAAGTGTTGGGTGCTCTGAGATACAGACGAACCAACACGATTGCAGTTTAATTGCTTTGAACTATTTATATAACAAACTTGGTACTCAGCACATGGTGACTGTCTGAGTGTCTGGCTTGGAGGCCCTTGCCCTGAGCCGTCTCCTGTTGGACTGCCCAGGAAGTGTTGTGTTTCTTGTTTTGTACTGTGTCTGCTCTTGTCTGTGATTGGCTGTCGTGTTGTGTGTGCTAATTGGTCCGTTGATCTGTCTATCATTATGTATGTGTGTATGTGCTGTGATGTTCACTTGAATATCATGACAGGTATGAAGACAGAATTGGCTAAAGTGAACTGGGGAAATAGATTAAAAAGTAAGACAGTTCAAGAGCTGTGACAGGCATTTAAGAAGCTATTTCATAACTCTCAGCAAAGATATATTGCATTAAGCAAGATAGACCATAAGGCGGAGGTACCATCCATGGTTAACTAAAAGCTTTTTTAAAAGTATGTTTACTAAAGTTTTTCATATTAACAAACAATCAACAAAAACACAAGAATATTACAAACAAAGAAAAAGTAACTAATCTTAAACACTATCTAACAGCAGGCAGTGTCCAGATCTTTGAAAAAGGAAATAAACGGTTGGCATCTCAGGTAGAACCTCTCCAATGAACCCCTGATGATGAATTGAATTTTCTCTAAGTGCAAGAAAGACAATAGGTCCGCTAACCAGCCAGAGGCACTGGGTGCAACAGGAGACCTCCAACTGAGCAGTATCCGCCTCCGGGCTATCAGTGAGGTAAAGGCGACAACATCTGCCTCTACCCTAGAGCGACCTATGGGTGAATCTCAAACCCCAAATTTGGCTACCAGCGGAAATAAGAGTAATTCATACCAGTGTATCTCTGACATGGTGCTATAAAAGGAAGCCCAGAAGCTGGCGAGTTTGTGGCATGACCAAAACATATACATATATAGGTATGGTCATCTGGGGCAAACAAACAACAATCACATCTGTCCTCAATGTTTGGAAAAAAACAATTCATCCTCGCCTTTGTCAAGTGCGTCCTATGCAGCACCTTGAACTGAATTAGGCTCAACTGTGCACATGTGGAGGTCGAGATGACCCTGTAGAGGGCCTTCCTCCACACCTCGTTAGTAAGCACAGGAGCCAGCTCGCTCTCCATTCGCCCTTACCCTGCTTAGTGTGGAGGAATCAGACAAGAGAATATTGCCGTATATGTCTGAGATAGGTCCCTTGCCAGGCTGAGCCAAGGATAACATATTATTCATCAAGGAGGGAGGTGAAGCCAGAGGAAAGGAAAGGAAAGCCGTACAAGATAAATCACAAACTTGAAAATAATGAAAAAAAGCTGGAGTTGGGGAGCTGATATTTATCCGCCAATTCTCTAAAACTGACAAACCTCCCCTCCACAAACAGGTAACCAAAACGCTCAATTCCGTTGTTTGCACTGCTGCCTCACGGCGTTGCAGACCCGGGTTCAATCCTGGCCCCGGGCCACTGTCTGTGTGGAGTTTGCACATTCTCCCCAGTGTCTGCCTGGGTCTCACCTCCACAGCCCAAAGATGTGCAGGGTAGGTGGATTGACCATGCTAAATTGCCCCTTAATTGGATTTCTAAAAAAATGTAATGTTGGGTCCAATCTTGAAGGTAAGAAAAGGTGATTGTTACAGATAGGGGCCAGTGAAGGCAGGAAAAGGAGATTAAAATGTTGTTGAAACTGTTTCCAGATCCTAGAAGGCAAGGCTCCAATTGGAGCACCAGAACCGTAGCGAGTAGCTTATCGTTCACGTTTAAAAGCAAGATGAGTCTGTATGAACCGCACTCGGTCAGGTCCTTGACCTTGTTAAGGAAATAGAGGCTTGAATGATGGTCAGAGGCACTGAACCCCGTTATAGGGTGTCATTATTCATATCAAATAACAAAGGTGGAAGCTGTTCCAAGAGCTTCTTATAAAATTCGATCAGAAAACCATCTGGGTCAGAATCCTTACAGCCTGCATCAGTCCAATACCTTTCAAAATCTCATCGGGCATAACGGGGAATCCAACGCTATTCCGTTATTTCTTTTAATTTAAAAAAAATTCCTGGAATGAAGAGCTTGTCATATGAGGAGCAGTTGAGGACTCTGGGTTTGTACTCGTTGGAGTTTAGACGGATGAGGGGGATCTTATTGAAACTTACTGGATACTGCGAGGCCTGGATAGGGTGGACAAGGAGAGGATGTTTCCACTAGTAGGAAAAGCTAGAACCAGAGGGCACAACTTCAGACTGAAGGGACAATCCTTTAAAATAGAGATGAGGAGGAATTTCTTCAGCCAGAGGCTGGTGAATATGTGGAACTCTTTGCCGCCGAAGGCTGTGGAGGCAAAATCACTGGGTGTCCTTAAGACAGAGATAGATCGGTATTTGATTCAGGGGCTATGGGGAGAAGGCAGGAGAATGGGGATGAGAAAAATATCAGCCATGATTGGATAAACCGAATGGCTTAATTCTGCTCCTATATCTTATGGTCTTATGGTTTAGCAGCTGTGTGGTGTTCACCAGAGAGTGCCCCCGAAGCCTGTCCACTAATGACGCCCTGGTTCTCTGCTTATGGAGGAAGGTTCGGGTCACAGCTGTGATGCCTCACCGGTGGTCTCCTCGGAGCTGTCCTCTAAGGTGCTCTCTTGGGTGGCGAGAGGGGCACGCCTCCAGATGGCCCGGTCCCATCAGATGGAGATCCTGTGAGACAATGGACATGTGGTCAGCGAGAGGGAAGGAGAAATTTGTAAGACATGAACAACTTACTTCAGACAGGTCATCTGGAGGCAGGGACAGTGGATCCTCACCTTTCTGGCGCAGGCCGACCTCGCTGTCGGTCACTGCTCTTTCCTCGGGCAACCCCGCAACCTTCACGCCCCATTCCTCATATGAGGTGAGGACTCGATCTCTGGGACTCCTCCCCCACCATCTTTGCCCTTTCCCCCTTATCACAAGCTAGCTTCTCCTGCGGGTACAAGGAGGACACTGTGAGCCGCATGCTTGATGGGTCAGTGGGGGTCTAGAGCAGCCAGCAGGTGGGCACTGCACCTAGAGATGAAGGGATTGTGCTGGTGGGTGCCAGGGAGTGCTGAGGAACAAGTTTGAAGACTGGATGTTGGGAAGGTGCGTGGTGTCAGCCAGTGGATTGTGGGGGCAGAGGAGGCGTTTGGGGAAATTGAGGAGTGGCAGGCAGGACTGATGCCAATTGGAGAGAGGTGGTAACTTACCCTTGCAGCTCTTTGGAGGTTATTCGTCTTCTTCCAACATTGGATGGCAGTCCTCCTGGTCATGCTGCTGCACTCAATGCTGCTGCCACTGACTCACAGTTGGCATTGCTGACCTAGCTACTGATTCTCGGGGGTACATGGTGCCCCACTTCTCATTGGCGGCGTCGAGAAGCCTAGCCAGGTGGTCGGCATCCCTAAAGTGAGGAGCAGGTCTCCGCACTGCCATCCTCATGTGTTGACTGGGAGTGAGTGGTGGGGGAGCGTTTAAAAACAACTCCCCCTTGTTAGCGGCAACCAGCAGAGGCGCGAGTCAGGCGAATCAGACGGTGAGGGAGCTAGTCATGGCGAGATTCACGTGGGAATTAATTTTTGGGACTAAGTGCAATTGAATACAGGTTGTGATCTCGCCAATACAGCGGTGCAAAACATCCTGCCAAACTTTCCCAAAATGGCACTTTGAAATGTTTCTGCTGTATCGCGCACTAGATTGTGAGAATTTTTTTCCCCAATTATTTCAAAATAATTCCCATCACTATGGGGCTCCTGAGAACTGCCAATAGCGTAGTGGGTGAGGGGCTATGGGGGATACATGTGGGATATAGAGATGACATGCTCAATCTGAGGGGGCATGGAGGTCACATGGGAAATTTAAGGGGGCATGGAGTAGCATGAAGGTCAGAGGGGTGATGTGAGGGGAAAGGGGTTGGCATTGGGAGTGGGTGGGTGGGGGTGAGGTTAGGGGGCTTTATACAATGTCAGGGGGGGGGGTCTGGGCTGCTGTGATGGAGAATCAAGAACCAGCCTGCCTCTACACCCACACTCCTCACATAAGCCATGGCTCACAAAATGAACTATGAACCCAACCTATGTGAAAAGACAAAACTTCCAGACAATAACACTTTGGTGTGAATTTCAAAAGGTGCAAAAGTGCTGAGGTGGGGTTTTCCAGCCCATACAAAAATCTGGGCCCAGGCATCTATTTTGGGATTAAACAAAGCTGAGGGATAGATGGATATTGCAGAACTAAAGCAAACATAATCCCATTGAGTTCACTTTCTAATTAAATGATAAGGTTCAAGTGGTAGGTATTTATGTTCAAAGTTAGTGAAGTGTTTCAGTGCAATTCTCAGCAATTAGCCTAGTTACTAACAGGTACAAACTGCAAAGTTTGCACTTGCATTCTACTTCTCTGTTGGGCTTTCAAAAACTTCCTTAAGACTTACTATGGCAAAGGTGGAGCACGTGAAACTCAGACTAGGTCCCCTAGAAGCCATATTTGGGGTGTCGGATCGGTCGGTGTTGGAAGCGGGTGCGGAGGCAGGTCTCTTAGCCTTCGCCTCGTTAATCGCTCGAAGGCGGATTTTGTTGGGGTGGCGGTCAGCTTCTCCACCCTGTGCCTCAGCGTGGCGGGGTATCTGCTGCAGTTCTTCACGCTCAAGAAAGTAAAGTTAGAGTTGAGGGGGAGGATGGAAGGGTTTTACAACTCATGGGCCTTATTCATCATGCATTTTCATGAATTAGATGACATCGAACATTGGGGGGGGTTGGAATGTATAAGTTATTGATGATTCTTTTTCATTGGTGTTTTGTATTCAAAATGTTGGGGGCTGTTTGAGGGTGGGTGGGATAAGCAGATTGTTGGTGGGGGATTGCCACTGTATTTGTTGATATTGTTGATTATCTGTTGTAAATTTTGATGTAAATGTGAAAAAGGAGAATAAAACATTTATTTAAAAAAAGACTGACTGTGGCATATGTTCAGTATGCACTTTTCTCACATTATTGTCAATGAAATATTTTCTGTCTTTCCCTCAATAAATTTAAATAGTTGAATCATCTTTTACACCTTCAGATATCCCTGTCTAGAATTGGAACTCCTTATTAACGTCCAAAACTCTGCAGCCCATGTCCTAACTTGCACAAAATAGAATATAGTTGAATCCCTGCAGTGCAGAAGGAGGCAATTTGGCCCATCAAATCTGTTCCGACCCTCTGAAAGAGCGTCCTGCCCCAACCCACACTCTTAGCCCTTACACCGTAACCCCACCTAAAATACTGTGTGTTTGTTGACCTACACTGGTTTCTGCTAAAGTAAGTGCTCAATCTTACAATTCTCATCCTTGTTTTCAAATCCTTGCATGGCCTTGTCACTCCCTACTTCTGTCAATTTCTTCAGCCCCACACTTGCTGAGATATCTGCATTCCTTTAATTCTGCCTCAGAGATCTCATTGTACTATGTTAAAGACGAGCAGGATAATTATTCCTGGTGTCCCAGCTGATACTTATTCCTCAATCAACATTATTATCACATTTCTGTTTGCGGCTGATTGCCTCTCTACATCGCTTTGCTCCTTGAAGACACTTATTAAAGTAACTCTTTGACAAAGTTGTTGGTTATCTGTCCTAATATTACCTCATGTGACTCAGTGTGACTGTTTATGGTGCTTCTGTGAAGCAGCTTGGGGGTTTTATTACATTAGAGGTGCAATACAAGCTGCTGTTGTTGTATGGAGTGCCTTGACTGTTTCACCAAGCAAAAGATGCTGTACAAATTCAAAAGGTGTTGTTGCATGTTGCTGTCTTCAGATGTTCAGCAGCTCAATACATAGAAGCGCTGTCAGTGCCTTATGTGCATTTGTGACCAAAGGTAACACATCTCCAGTAGTGTCAATGCTTGTTTTCTTCTGTGCATCACTCTCACTATGTACAGTTTACCAGAATGGCCTAAAGCAGACTAAAATCAGCCAAATAAAGGAAATGGGCTTGAATAACAGGCAGCTTTGTGGCCCTGGTTGTGTATACAGCTGCATTTGCTGCTGGGCCTCATAGCATGAATCTGCTTCTTCCCAATTTAGGACTTTATTTTTTTTTAAACAGGACAGAAAAAGGGGTTTTCCCATTAGAATCATGTGGGACACCCACCTCCATGGGCACGATTCAATGGAAACATTTCAATGTGTCATTATGAGCGCTTTTGACTGGATGTTTCTCGATGGCCGCATTGGCGAGATCGCGGCCCACATTCAGCGGCACTTAGTGCTAAAAATGAGCCCCACGAGCATCTCGCCAGTTCTGGCTTTCTCGCCCTCTGATTCGCCTGACTCGCGCCTCAGTTCCTCGCCGCTAATAAAGGGTGTTGTGTTCTGTGATCTTGTCTTCAATGATTCTACAGAATGTTGGTGACCTAGCCCAAATGATGATTTATTAACGTGCCCGTGGTAAAGTAATGATCAGAATGCTATACAGACCAAGTTATCATAGAGTTGCATTAGACTCTCCTGGAACTACTCTTATATGTGACTGTCCTCGTGAATGCCTTACAACCTTCTGCTGATAGCCGGATGTCACCTGACTAATCTCTCATGCCACCTGCTGGTGGGAGGTCACACTGCTGATTACATGTACTATTATCTACAGGTGTATCACCACAATGGGGAGCTGCTTTTTTAAAATAAATTTAGAGTACGCAATTTACTTTTCCAATTAAGGGGCCAGTTAGCACGGCCAATCCACCTACCCTGCACATTTTTGGGTTGTGAGGGTGAGCCCATGCAGACATGGGGAGAATGTGCTGTTGCTAACTTTTGCCTTAGTTTAATTGCTCTGTTTTATCACCTTTGCTCTTGAGTCGCCAGGTATCTTTATGATACCGCCACGTGGTTCAAGTCCGAGTAATGATCAATAATCCAATACACCGATTAGTAAGAGTTAAATCAAAGCACATTTATTATTATTTTTTTTAAATAACTTTTATTAAAGGTTTTCATAAAATATCAATAACAAAATGAGAAAGAAAAAAGAACCCAACAGGGGTAAGTACAAAACACAATCTAAAAAAGCAACCCACCAAACCCCTCCCCGCCCGTACCTAAATAATAAATTGACATTAACACCCCGACTTAAGACAACAGGTGTATACACCCCCTCAGACCCTTCCAGTGTAAATAACATAAACAAAAATAAAGTAAACCCCCCCCCCACCCCCCGAGCTGCTGCTGCCATTGACCAATGTCTAGCGTTCTGCCAGAAAGTCTAAGAACGGTTGCCACCGCCTAAAGAACCCTTGAACCGACCCTCTCAAGGCGAATTTCACCCGCTCCAATTTAATCAACCCTGCCATATCGCTGATCCAGGATTCCACACTTGGGGGGCCTCGTATCTTTCCACTGAAGGAGAATCCTCCGCCGGGCTACCAGGGACACAAAGGCCAGAATTCCAGCCTCTTTCGCCTCCTGCACTCCCGGCTCCTCTGCCACCCCAAATATTGCGAGCCCCCAGCCCGGTTTGACCCTGGTTCCTACCTCCCTCGACACCGTTCTCGCTACGCCCTTCCAAAATTCCTCCAGCGCTGGGCATGCCCAGAACATATGGGTGTGATTTGCTGGGCTCCCTGAGCACCTAACACACCTGTCCTCACCCCCAAAGAACCTGCTCATCCTTGTCCAGGTCATGTGCACCCTGTGCAGCACCTTAAACTGTATGAGGCTGAGCCTCGCGCATGAAGAGGAAGAGTTCACCCTCCCTAGGGCATCTGCCCACGTCCCCTCTTCGATCTCCTCTCCCAACTCCTCCTCCCACTTACCTTTTAACTCCACCACCGAGGCCTCCTCCTCCTGCATCACCTGGTAAGTTTCCGAGATCTTCCCCAATCCCACCCACCCCCCCCGAGAGGACCCTGTCCTGTACTTTGTGTGGCAGTAGCCGTGGGAATTCCACAACCTGCCGTCTGGCAAACGCCCTTACCTGTAAAAAGCACATTTATTATGTACAGTAATCAATACTCATGCATAAATTCTACGTCTAAGCTACTTCCTACAACTAACAGGCCAATACTTAACTTGGAAATGGCCCACCAGGTCAGGGAAACGAATGGCCTTTCGTTCGGGTTCTGAGCCTGCTGGATTCGAAGCTGGTACAGATTGATAGCTAGGAACGCCTATCTCGTTGCGAGCGTTGAAGTAAGACTTACTGGATGTTTCGCGATGGCTGGACCGGTCACTGTCAAGGGTTGGTCTGCGTTGCTGAGTGACCCGGTCAGAAGAAGAAGCAGAAGGGTGCAGGAGGATGCAGAAGGGGTAGCAGAAGGGCCGGTTTGAACTTGGACTCTATTCTTATAGTCCCCAGGGGCTTCCCGCCTTTCGGGGTGGACCCTGTACCTGGTTCCAAGTGATTGGACTTTGTCCCAATCACTTGGTTCGATATTCTCCAATGCTGGAGCGATTCCTTGATCGATGGGCAGTCTTGAGGTGGTCGTTCACCTCCCTTTGTGTAGGCTTTTGCTGGCGCCGCCGAGTCTGGGTTGGCTTTGTGTGTCTAAATGTTGCACATTGTTCCCGGGGATTGCTTATTAGTATGCAGATAGCTGGTGTTTTGTTATGCTGATGGTTGCCGGTATCGATCTTGTCTGGCCTTTCCAGAGGTAAATACACACTCAACCCGCAGCTGCTTGTTTGTGTCCTGTTGGCTGACTTTCCCATCAGCCTTTGCCGTTCGCCATTTTAAATCGGGCGTTAGCCATTCTAAATCAGGAGTTAGCCATTTTAACTGGCTACATTCCCTCTTTGTGATCCTAACGCGAAGCGTGAAGGATCACATAACTATGTTGCTTTCCATTCCCTGACCTGGGGGGGGAGACACTTCCTTCATGGCCTCTGCACTGACCATAGCTATGCAAAACATTTTTTACTAACAATTCTAAGGGCGCTATGTCAGACAGGGACATGCATTATAAAACAATAAACTGGGAACCTCTAACTTATTCTTAATACACTACACTCACTTAAACATTCCATTATCCTACCTTCCTCAATCATACAACAAAATCATAGCATTTCATACAGTCTTTCCTGGCTTGGCAGTCAAGCTCAGGATCATACAATTTGCTCATGAAAAAGTTATTTACAGTTCTTTATTTACAATAACAATAAACGCAAGTGAATGTACTTTATTATAGATCGCGGGGGTCGGGGGTTTGGTCGTAACCGAACATAGGGGATCTGATCCTATATACCGGGATTCGAGCGCGGTAGGCTCTAATTCTCCATTTCCGTAGACGCATAGTCTGCACAATGCAGCAGAGCATCGCTAATGCTAGTAATGTTTCGATTACATAGGACAGAGAGTACCAGGTTATAAACCTGGCACACCAAGATGCTGTAGTGTCGCTGGTGACTGGGCTCTGGGTACTGCAGGATAGTGAAACATTAACGGCTGGGGGTCTTGAAGTCATGGGATTCGCAGTCACGCGCAACCAAATGTCCAAAAGCACAAGGGTGATCCACTTGAAGGATGTCCTCATGGCTCTTCTCTTTCCTTTTCTTTCTTTGTCTTCTCCGGTCCTGGAGCTTCTGGAGTTCTGTAGAAACAAGCATAGTGTCTGTAACTATCTTTGTTTAATATCTTGTACGCTAGTGTGTCTGTCCTTTGGTGCCAATTATTCCCTTTATAATTGGTCACTATGTGTGACTCCCTCATTTTTTGTCCAAAACAAATTTTAGGACACGGCACACTTCCCAATAATCAACCAGTGCTGATTTAGCATCCAAATGTTCCAGGATGTAAATAACAGATGGCCGGCAACCTAAAGGTTGCCTAAACAAAACAAAACTTTTTGAACGAAAAATGCCAAAATGAGGTGCGTATGGGCCGCAACGGGTAAGAGTTGGATGGAGTCCCCGGGTAGAACGGCTACCAATGCTGTGTCTCTCCTACCCGAGCATAATTGATGAGAGGGGGGTTCCCAGGCAGGGCGGGTCCCAAGCCGTTTCTCCACTGCCCGAGCAACCGACAAGAACGGGCAAAAAACGTAGTCATCGTGGTGGGGCTGCCGTAGTGGTTCTATCCTTCGAACCAGAAGGGCAGTTACAAACGGGCATCTGGTTCCTTAACCAGTCTCTGCAGACAAGCTCTCAGAGGTTTCTGCTGAACCGGTGTCTGGCAATGGTGAGTCTCTGTAGGCAAGTCCTCAGAGGTTTCGGCCGAATAGGCGTGGGGCAGTGAGAAAAAATTCTCCTGTCGGACATACAACATTTAACAAACTTACAAACAACATAAAATATTCTGCAGGTTCCATCAGAAAGGACAACACTTCTCCCAAGCGGTTCCTTTTAAAACATCATCTGGACACCTCAGTTCCCGGTTGCGATCAGGGTCGCAAAGGGGTTCTCGGTTTGGGAGTCAGACCCAAGGTCGTCCTCTTCTCCCGGGTGCCAAACTTTGGAGTGGATTAGGGCTGAATGGGCTGCATGGTGTGAGTTGGGGTTGCTCTCGTCGTTGCGGACGAGTCGGTATGAGTTGTCACGGTGCCAATAATTGGTGTCTAGTTGTGTGGGGACAAAATCGGGGTCGTCCATGTGGTTCGGTGGTCGGTGGTGGGGTTTATTTAGGAAAGTGATCATGAAGGGATCACTTGGATCGGAATCGGAATCACTGGGTGTGGGTCCTGTTGCATGGGGATAGTAGGGAGGCGTGCTGTGGCTATTGTCTGAGTCACAGTCGCTGTCGCCGCTGCTGCAGTCTGTGGGCGTTCCGGGGCGGAGTGTATATTTCGGGGGTGGAGTCGAGGTCGAGTCCATGGCTGGGCTGGACGTGGTGGGGGTTGGTAGGGTTACGTTGGCTGTGGGCGGGGTGTGGTGTGCTGCGTCGAGCATGACGTGGTGTGCGTGGTTCAACTGTGTTCCATATGCCTTCAGCTGGTTTATATGAAACCACGCAGTTTCACCATTGGGGTACTTTATTTTATAAACGGAAGGGCTTACTTTATCCGCAATGGAGTACGGACCCGAGTATTTTGGTCACAGGAATGTGCTGGGGTTATATACAGAGAGCATCACTTGCTGTCCGATACTATATTCAGTCGCATGCACTGTCTTGTCGAAACAAGCCTTGCTCTGTTTCTTTCTTGTGCCCAATTTTACTGCGGCTGCTAGCTGAGCCGTTTTAACATCTTCCACTAATTGTTGTACTGCTTTCTCATGTGTGAGGGCCGTCACTTCGGGGCTGGTTAAGTCCAAACCTAACAAATATTCTGTGCCTTTCATGGGGCGTCCGGTCATGAGGGTGTGTGGGGTGTAACCTGTGGAGGTAGAAATAGTGTTATGCAAAAACATCAGTGCAAAAGGGAGGACTGAGTCCCAAGTGGTGTTGTTCTGCTGGACCATTTTTCTGAGGGTGGATTTTAGGGTCCGATTCATGCGCTCCACGATACCACTCGACTGTGGGTGGTATACTATGTGGAATTTTTGGGTGATGCCAAATATCGTGAGGACGTTCTGCATGACACGTCCCGTAAAATGGGAACCTTGGTCTGATTCAATGCTGCGGGGGAGTCCCCAGCTGGTAAAGATGTGGTGGGTCAAAATCTTGGCTGTGGTTTTTGCAGTGTTTGTGCGGGCTGGGAATGCTTCCGCCCATTTTGTAAATGTGTCAATTACCACAAGTACATATTTATAGCCATTCCTGCAAGGGGGCAATGGTCCTATAAAATCGATCTGGAGGTTAGTCCAGGGGCCATTAACGGGTCGAGTGTGGCTGAGTTGGGCCTTTTGTCCGGATTATTCTGGGTGCAGATAAGACAATTTTCAATGTAATGATTTACATCTTCCTTTAAATTCGGCCACCAACAAAGCTGCTTGAGATGGGCTGCAGTGGGATTGATTCCCTGATGTCTATGACCGTCATGGAACAAGCAAATCAGTTGATTCCTGTCCTGTTCAGGAACCACATAGAGGGTGTCTTTTAACACCACACCGTCATGTGTGGTCAGTGCATTTCTAAATCTCTCATCGGGAGCTGGATAGTTTCCCTTTACAATCTCCTTGAGATTGGTGTCCTGCTTTTGGGCCACCACTAGATCCTCGATCTTTGTCTGTGAGACCTGAACTGCACTCACTGGTGCGCTTTCGGGGGGTGTCCAAAGGTATCCGTGTCTGGAACCTGCTTTGGCCAGTGCGTCGGCTTTCACATTTCCAGTGGGGGAGGAACAATGGTGACTGCGGACTTTGATTATCCCATAAGTTCTGTTCTGGGCTCTTTCTAAAATATGGCGGAGCAATGGGGCTGAGGGGAGGGGTTTTCCGTCTGCGGAAACAAATCCTCTTGCTTTCCACAGGGGCAGAAATTCCGTGAGGCTGTTGCAGACATAGAGGCTGTCCGAGTGTATGTCTGCTGGGCTGGGGAAGGAATCTGGGTGCTCAACTATATCTGAGACGGCCGCGAGCTCTGCTGCCTGCGCGCCTAAGTGTCCGGGTAGTTTGAACGATATTTCCTTGAGGGCGCGTCCCTGCACATCCTCGACATAGATACCGCAACCTGTTATGCGCTTCCCATCCAATACTGTGGAAGATCCATCCACATAGATCTTTATGGGCTCACACGTGTCCGTGTGCTGGGGATTCTGGTTTGAACTACCTATCTTTCGGGGGGGTGTTTTAGCGATAAAGGGGCCTGTGTTGTGGTGTGGAGAGATAATCTCATATTCATGGGGGGTTCCGGGGTACTGTAAGTTGTTGGCTAAATAGGTGTGTGTCTTTGTCCTTTTCACAGTGATGTCCCGTCCCTGCAAGAGAAGGGTCCATCTAGCTGCTCTTATTTGACTGACTGTACCGTCCTTGAGTCGTCCGTCCAGTAAAAGTTGGGTGGGGGTGTGTTCGGTGAGAATTGTGATGGGGTTCAGTCCGGTAATGTACGAAAAATACTGGACTGCCCAAAATACTGCGAGCAGGTGCCTCTCACAGGCTGAAAATCCCTGCTCCACAGCATCTAAAAGTCTGGAGGCGTAAGCTACGGGCCTTAACTGGTCGTGCCGTTCCTGGAGGAGCACGGCTGAAAGAGTGCGGTCTGTGGTCGCTACCTCTATGGCGTAAGGGGGAAGCGGGTCTGGAACTTGTAGTGCGGGGGCTGCTATGAGTGCCTGTTTTAAAGAGTCCACAGCGTCCGTATGCTGCGGAAGCCATTCCCATGGTGCTCCCTTCTTTAGGAGGTCTGAGAGGGGTGCTGTCTTGCTGGCGAAACCGTCAAAGTGGTTTCGGCAGTAGCCAACCAGTCCTAAAAATGACCGGAGGGCTGAAACGTTCTGGGGAAGGGGCAATTTAGCAATTGAGTCAATCTTTTTATGCTCGGTCTCGCGTTTACCATGTGTGACAATTGTTCCCAAATATATAACTTTTTCTTCCAAAATCTGGGTCTTTTTGGGGTTGACTTTACAACCGATTGAGTGTAATAGTTGCAGGAGTTCAGACAGAAGCTCAATGTGCTCTGCTTTGGAGTCCGTCTGCAGTAGTAGGTCGTCTACATACTGTACCAGACATTCGGGGCGAGAGAATTTGGCTAAACAATTTGCCATCTGTCGGTGGAAAATGGAGGGGGAGTTGTGGTAGCCTTGTGGCAGGCATGTCCACGTGTACTGCTGTGCTTTAAAGGTGAAGGCAAATTTGTACTGGCACGCCTTTGCCAATGGAATGGACCAGAATCCATTACTGACATCCAAAACCGTAAAGAATCGGGAATTGAGTCTCTGCTTGAGCATGGTCTCGGGACTTGTTGCTACTGTGGGGGCTGCTGCGGGGGTGACTTTGTTGAGTTCCCGGTAATCGATGGTCAGTCGCCATGATCCATCGGGCTTTCTCACTGGCCAAATCGGGACATTATTAGTGGAGGCTACTGATCTAAGTACGCCCTGCTCTAATAAGCTTTCTATTACCTTGGAGATTTCTCCCTCTGCCTCTTGGGGAAATCCGTACTGTTTTTGGGGTCTAGGGTTAGGTCCTGTTACTTGTACGGAGCCAGTCATCCATCCACAGTCGTGCTTGTGGGTCGCGAATGCTGCCCTGTTCTTTTGCAGAACTGCGCTAACCTGCTTGTCCGTACTAAGGGTGGTTGGGTTGAACCAAAATTTGCCTACTGCGCTAATTTTGTTCATGTATTCCCCTATGTTGAGCGTTGCGGGGGCTCTTGCGGATTTTGCCATCTTCCAGACACACTGGTTGACTGGATCGAATGAAAGATTATGGGAATTCATGAAACCGATTCCCAGAATGCGTTCTGCTGTGTGGGGCAGGTCAACTAAAACCATGGGGTGCTTGGTGGTGATGGTACCGATTTGAATGGGTACAGGGACTGTGATGTGTCCCTGCTATGAGTGGCCTGTAAAGCCGCTGAGGGTGATAGTGGCTGCAGTGGGCCACGTGTCCTTTTGAAACAGAGTGGAGGAATTTATCGTGGTGCGGGACCCTCCTGTGTCCCAGAGAAATTCGATGGGCTGTCCCCGAATTTTCGCTGCAACTACCGGTCGTCCGGACCTATCCCAAAGGGTGTCGCAGACCCAACTGGGGGAGCCCGTACACCGTCAGTCCATTCCGGTCAAGTCCGTCTGATCTGAACGGGCGCTAACGCTATGAATGGGCTCTGTCTTTTGCTTAATCAGAGTGCCCGTCTGCTGGGCTCTCTGTGGCTTTTTAGGGGCACTGCACTCTTTTGCGAAGTGTCCCAACTGTCCGCAGTGGGGGTGACTTGGGTGGGGGGCTGTTCTTTCCCTCATTCACCCATGCGGGGTTGTGGTGTGTTGTTTTTACTGCCTGCATATCTGCGGCGGCCTGCTTTTCCTCGCTATCCTTAACTGCGAGTTTGCTCTGAACAGATTGCTCCCAAGCGCGGGACAATCTTTTCACTACCCACTTCTCGTTATGAGCCTCCTCTGAGGGATCATAACTCGTACAGGCATTCTGTCCTGTTTCTGTGGCATGGGAGATAAGGGTGCGGGTCCATTTGGCCATGTTGTCTGGGGACAAATGGGCACGGTCTACGTCTCCAAAGACTGCTGCAAAGTCCAGCGAATGCTGTGCGGTGCTCGGATTTCTTTTGCCTACATTTGTTGAGGCCATCTACGGGGTCACCCCGGTTATACCCGATCGCATCCAGGATCACGGTATGCATTTCTGCAAGGGTGCCTCCTCCTACATCCTGTGGGTCGGGAAGGGCTGCTGCTACCGACGGGTCTAAACTTAAAACGGTGAGCTTTACATGATCTCGCTCATCCAGGCCGTACATGGTCGCCTGATGTTTAACTGTGGCAAAGAAATGGTGGGGGTCTGAGGTGGGGAGGAACGGTGTGATTTTATCGCACGCGTCCCGTAATTGGGTCATTGTTAAGGGGGTGGAATATAGAAATTCCGCATCGTCCGATGTGGCTGTGCGGTGGGTGGTTACTGGGTTCATTGGAGCTTGAACTATCTGCTGTGTGGGGGGTTGGGGCGCTTTTCTCTTTTGTGGCTTTCCCTGCTCACATGTTCCCTGAACATATACAAAGAACAAAGAACAAAGGAATGTACAGCACAGGACCAGGCCCTTCGGCCCTCCAAGCCCGTGCCGACCATACTGCCCGACTAAACTACAATCTTCTACACTTCCTGGGTCCGTATCCTTCTATTCCCATCCTATTCATATATTTGTCAAGATGCCCCTTAAATGTCCCTATCGTCCCTGCTTCCACTACCTCCTCCGGTAGCGAGTTCCAGGTACCCACTACCCTCTGCGTAAAAAACTTGCCTCGTACATCTACTCTAAACCTTGTCCCTCTCACCTTAAACCTATGCCCCCTAGTAATTGACCCCTCCACCCTGGGGAAAAGCCTCTGACTATCCACTCTGTCTATGCCCCTCATAATTTTGTATACCTCTATCAGGTCGCCCCTCAACCTCCTTCGTTCCAGTGAAAACAAACCGAGTTTATTCAATTGCTCCTCATAGCTTATGCCCTCCATACCAGGCAACATCCTGGTAAATCTCTTCTGCACCCTCTCTAAAGCCTCCACATCCTTCTGGTAGTGTGGCGACCAGAATTGAACACTATACCCCAAGTGTGGCCTAACTAAGGTTCTGTACAGCTGCAACATGACTTGCCAATTCTTATACTCAATGCCCCGGCCAATGAAGGCAAGCATGCCGTATGCCTTCTTGACTACCTTCTCCACCTGTGTTGCCCCTTTCAATGACCTGTGGACCTGTACTCCTAGATCTCTTTGACTTTCAATACTCTAGAGGGTTCTACCATTCACTGTATATTCCCTACCTGCATTAGCCCTTCCAAAATGCATTACCTCACATTTGTCCGGATTAAACTCCATCTGCCATCTCTCCGCCCAAGTCTCCAGACAATCTAAATCCTGCTGTATCCTCAGACAGTCCTCATCGCTATCCGCAATTCCACCAACCTTTGTGTCGTCTGCAAACTTACTAATCAGACCAGTTACATTTTCCTCCAAATCATTTATATATACTACAAACAGCAAAGGTCCCAACACTGATCCCTGTGGAACACCACTGGTCACAGCCCTCCAATTAGAAAAGCATCCCTCCATTGCTACCCTCTGCCTTCTATGGCCTAGCCAGTTCTGTATCCACCTTGCCAGTTCACCCCTGATCCCGTGTGACTTCACCTTTTGTACTAGTCTACCATGAGGGACCTTGTCAAAGGCCTTACTGAAGTCCATATAGACAACATCTACTGCCCTACCTGCATCAATCGTCTTAGTCACCTCCTCGAAAAACTCTATCAAGTTAGTGAGACACGACCTCCCCCTCACAAAACCGTGCTGCCTCTCACTAATACGTCCATTAGCTTCCAAATGGGAGTAGATCCTGTCTCGAAGAATTCTCTCCAGTAATTTCCCTACCACTGAAGTAAGGCTCACCGGCCTGTAGTTCCCGGGATTATCCTTGCTACCCTTCTTAAACAGAGGAACAACATTGGCTATTCTCCAGTCCTCCGGAACATCCCCTGAAGACAGCGAGGATCCAAAGATTTCTGTCAAGGCCTCAGCAATTTCCTCTCCAGCCTCCTTCAGTATTCTGGGGTAGATCCCATCAGGCCCTGGGGACTTATCTACCTTAATATTTTTTAAGACACCCAACACCTCGTCTTTTTGGATCACAATGTGACCCAGGCTATCTACACCCCCTTCTCCAGACTCAACATCTACCAATTCCTTCTCTTTGGTGAATACTGATGCAAAGTATTCATTTAGTACCTCGCCCATTTCCTCTGGCTCCACACATAGATTCCCTTGCCTATCCTTCAGTGGGCCAACCCTTTCCCTGGCTACCCTCTTGCTTTTTATGTACGTGTAAAAAGCCTTGGGATTTTCCTTAACCCTATTTGCCAATGACTTTTCATGACCCCTTCTAGCCCTCCTGACTCCTTGCTTAAGTTCCTTCCTACTTTCCTTATATGCCACACAGGCTTCGTCTGTTCCCAGCCTTTTAGCCCTGACAAATGCCTCCTTTTTCTTTTTGACGAGGCCTACAATATCACTCGTCATCCAAGGTTCCCGAAAATTGCCGTATTTATCTTTCTTCCTCACAGGAACATGCCTGTCCTGTATTCCTTTCAACTGACACTTGAAAGCCTCCCACATGTCAGATGTTGATTTGCCCTCAAACATCCGCCCCCAATCTATGTTCTTCAGTTCCCGCCTAATATTGTTATAATTAGCCTTCCCCCAATTTAGCACATTCATCCTCGGACCACTCTTATCCTTGTCCACCAGTACTTTAAAACTTACTGAATTGTGGTCACTGTTACCGAAATGCTCCCCTACTGAAACATCTACCACCTGGCCGGGCTCATTCCCCAATACCAGGTCCAGTACCGCCCCTTCCCTAGTTGGACTGTTTACATATTGTTTTAACAAGCCCTCCTGGATGCTCCTTACAAACTCCGCCCCGTCTAAGCCCCTGGCACTAAGTGAGTCCCAGTCAATATTGGGGAAGTTGAAGTCTCCCATCACCACAACCCTGTTGTTTTTACTCTTTTCCAAAATCTGTCTACCTATCTGCTCCTCTATCTCCCGCTGGCTGTTGGGAGGCCTCTGGCTATCTCTGCGCTGTTTCATTTAATTCTTCCCAATCAGGGCCGTCTTCCTGATCTAATTTGTCTCCAAAGGTTTCCTGGAAACCTTTCTGAACAGAAAGCAGCGATTGCAGCTCTGCAATCTGCTTCCGGCACTTTGCGTGATCTAGCGTGCTTTGTCTTTGTTCTGTGGTGGCAGCATGGAGTGCTCTTAACGCTGCCTTGAGGTCACTACACTGTCTCTGTAACGCTTCTACCTGTTTTTCTGTTTCCTCACGTACCAGGACTGCATGTTGCGTGTCCTGATAGGCCTTTTCGTATTGAGACTGGAAGCTGCTTAAATGCGCCAGACAAGACTGGTGAGCCCTTTTGGCGTCATCCACCTCTCCATCTTTTGCTGCCAATTTCCTCCTCAATTCCATATTCTCCTTTTCTACCTCGCTTACATCGACCTTACTCATCCGATGTATGCCTTCTCCTTCTTTCTGGAGCGTCCTGACGACCTCCTCTGTGCCTCGCAATTGTTCCAAGCAGGACACGATTGCCATCGGCTTGCGAGCTTTCCCTAAGCTCTTTTTGTGGATCTCGCTCAGATTCTCCCACCAAGTATGTCCTATACTCCCGGGACCTGATTCCTCATTGTCACAGAAATCATTCCAAAGGAGCCATCCTTTCCCTTTGAGATATTTCCTGATCTCTTCCTCCCAAATGGGACATTGTCCCACTCTACTGCTGCTGGTCGCTGCGACCGCAGATTCCTCGGGGTTCATTAGGTGCTGCATTGCCTGCATTGCCATCTTTCCTATCCGAATGCTTCTTTTAAATTTGGAACAGGGGAGCTTAGGCGGTGCTGTAAATACGGGTACGGCTTTCGCTACTTTCCGATATACAAACTTCCGACAGTTTTGACGCAACAAAAATCTATCAGTTTTACCTTATAGCCCTGTTAGTTACGCATGCATACACACACTTCCGAATTATGACTATTGATCAGAACTGCTTGAACACTTGTGGTTTTCTGTTTCCAATTGGATTTCTAATTCAAATTCTTGGGTTCTCCCGGAGTGGTTTTCCACTTCTAGATCGGGTCCCGTCAGGATGTCGCCAAATAAATGTTGCTAACTTTTGCCTTAGTTTAATTGCTCTGTTTTATCACCTTTGCTCTTGAGTCGCCAGGTATCTTTCTGATACCGCCACGTGGTTCAAGTCCGAGTAATGATCAATAATCCAATACACCGCTTCGTCAGAGTTAAATCAAAGCACATTTATTATATACAGTAATCAATACTCATGCATAAATTCTACGTCTAAGCTACTTCCTACAACTAACAGGCCAATACTTAACTTGGAAATGGCCCACCAGGTCAGGGAAACGAATGGCCTTTCGTTCGGGTTCTGAGCCTGCGGGATTCGAAGCTGGTACAGATTGATAGCTAGGAGCGCCTATCTCGTTGCGAGCGTTGAAGTAAGACTTACTGGATGTTTCGCGATGGCTGGACCGGTCACTGTCAAGGGTTGGTCTGCGTTGCTGAATGACCCGGTCAGAAGAAGAAGCAGAAGGGTGCAGGAGGATGCAGAATGGGTAGCAGAAGGGCCGATTTGAACTTGGACTCTATTCTTATAGTCCCCAGGGGCTTCCAGCCTTTCGGGGCGGACCCTGTACCTGGTTCCAAGTGATTGGACTTTGTCCCAATCACTTGGTTCGATATTCTCCAATGCTGGAGCGATTCCTTGATCGATGGGCGGTCTTGAGGTGGTCGTTCACCTCCCTTTGTATAGGCTTTTTCTGGCGCCGCCGAGTCTGGGTTGTCTTTGTGTGTCTAAAATGTTGCACATTGTTCCCGGGGATTGTTCATTAGTATGCAGATAGCTGGTGTTTTGTTATGCTGATGGTTGCCGGTATCGATCTTGTCTGGCCTTTCCAGAGGTAAATGCACACTCAACCCGCAGCTGCTTGTTTGTGTCCTGTTGGCTGACTTTCCCATCAGCCTTTGCCGTTCACCATTTTAAATCGGGTGTTAGCCATTCTAAATCGGGAGTTAGCCATTTTAACTGGCTACAGTGCAAACACCACAAGGACAGTGACCCCGGTCTGGGATCGGATTTGGGTCCTTGGCGCTGTGATGCAGCAGTGCTAACCACTGCAGGGGAGCTGCTTTTAAAAGCTCCCTCACCATTCACTCCCAGTTGACACACAAGCATGGCAGATCTGCTCCTCACTTTGGGAATGCCAGCCTGGCCAGGCTTCTCGGTGCTATGGATGAGAGGCAGAATATCCTGTTCCCCTGAGGGGGTCGGAGGATCAGCAACAGGGGCAGCAATGCCACTTAGCAGGCAGTTTCAGCAGCTGTTAGTTCAGACAGCATGACTAGGAGGACCGCCGTTCAGTGACGGAAGAAGACCAACAACCTCTACCGAGCTGCAAGGGTAAGTTACCACCTCTCTCCTGGCATCAGTTCCCCCTGCCACCCCTGAAATCACCAAACTGCACCCTCCCCCCGCCCACCCACAGATCGCTGGCTGAAACCTCGCACCATCCCCACATCCGATCTTCGTGTTTGTTCCTCGGAACCCCCTAGAACCCACCAACCCAACTCCTTTATTTTTTTTTCATAGAATTTACAATGCAGAAGGAGGCCATTCGGCCCATCGAGTCTGCACCGGCTCTTGGAAAGAGCACCCTACCCATGGTCAGCACCTCCACCCTATCCCCATAACCCAGTAACCCCACCCAACACTAAGGGCAATTTTGGACACTAAGGGCAATTTAGCACGGCCAATCCACCTAACCTGCACATCTTTGGACTGTGGGAGGAAACCGGAGCACCCGGAGGAAACCCACGCACACACGGGGAGAACGTGCAGACTCTGCACAGACAGTGACCCAAGCCGGAATCGAACCTGGGACCCTGGAGCTGTGAAGCAATTGCGCTATCCACAATGCTACCGTGCTGCCCCTATGTCCAGGTACAGTGCCCACAAATGCCACCTGCTACACGCCCTTCTGACCCATTAGGCATGCAGCTCACAATGCCCTCTCTTTGTCCCCGCAGGAGAAGATAGCCCATAATAAGCGGGAAAGATCCAAGATCGAGGGTGGGTCGGTGGAGTCCCAGAGATCTGAGTTCTCACCCCCTATGAGGAATGGGCCCTGCAGATCGTGGGTTGACTGAGGAGAGAGCAGTCATCGACAGTGAGGTTTGCCTGCACCACAGAGGTGAGGGTCCACTATCCTTTCACCCAGATGATCTGTCTCAAGTGAATAACTTATGTCAGATAAAATTATCCTTCCATCTCACTGACCACATGGCCATTGTCTCACAAGATCGCCATTTGATGAGGCCGGGCCATCTGGAGTCGTTCCCCCCCCGCCCCCCCTCCCCCTCCACCACTCAAGACGACCTCGGAGGAGAGCTCCGTGGAGACCACTATCAAGCCATCACAGCTATCACCCTCACCTTCTGCCAGCACAAAGAAACACACCTGGGTGGGCGACATTAGTGGGCAGGCTTCTGGGACACAACCTGGTGATCACCACACAGATGCTGATGCACCTCAGGTGGAGGCAGGAACTTCCAAGGAAGACAGTAATCGGAGATCTGCTGGATCCCGGGAATCGGCTGGGTCTCAGAGATCAGCTAGGTCCCAGTCAAATGCCGAGTCTCTGGGCAAGGTTATCCAAGAGCTGATGCAGATGATAGGTCACGGCTGTGAGATACAGGACAGGATGTCAGCGACATTCCAGGGAGTGTATAGCCGATTGGAGGAGTCCCAAAGGCTATGGGCGCAGGAGATGATGCCGACAATTCGTGGCACCGAAGCCAACACTGCTCGGGTGGCAAATGCAGTGGAGAGCCTGGAGCACAAGGTCAGTGCCTTGAATCATGGTGTCCAAGGCATGGCTCAGTGTGGATGACCATGGCTGAGGGCCTCGACATCATGTCCCAGTCGATGAGGGAATTGCCCCAGATGCAAGTGGACGGTGCCAAGGCACTGTAGAGCGTGGCCCAGTCACTGAGGGGCATCGCTGAGGGCGTCGACACCATGGTGCAGACAATGAGACTGGCAGAGCCAGGTGACTCAGAGGCCTCTGGAGCTCACTTCAGCTGCCCCTCGATCCAAAGGAGTCTCCCAGGGACCTATGGGCACCATCTGGGAGAAGGAAGTGTTAGAGGCCAACCCGGGATCTTCCACCAAGGAAATCACCAGGTGATCTCCTGTTCTTCCGAATCCCCTGCTCCTGACTGAATCACTCTCCTGCCTTGTACATTGACCTGCTGACAGTACCAACACAGGCCTAGCACCCTGGAAGGATGTTACACAGATCCTTTGAGAGCAGAACAGGGTGGTCGGGGAGGGGGCGCTGAGATGCGGAGGGGGACTTTGCAGCGGGAGGGGGTATTGGGGGGAATGAGGGAAATGGGGGATGTAGGAAGGATTGGGGAAGGAGGGAAATGGGGGGAAGGAGGAAAATTAGGAGGGGATTGGGGAGAAGGAGGAAAATGGGTGAGAAAGTATTGGGGGAATGTGGGAAATGGAGGATGTAGTGAGGATTGGGGGAAGGAGGGAAATGGGGGAGGAGGGAGGATTGGGGGAAGGAGGAAAATGACGGAAGGAGGGAAATGAGGAGGGGGAAGGAGGGAAGTGGGGGAAGGAGAGAAATGGGGAGGGGCAGAAGAGAAGTGGGGGGAAGAGGGTTGAAGGAAGGAGGGAAATGGGGGGATTGGGAGGGAAATAGCGATGGGGGTTTGAGCTGACGGACGTAGCCTCATCCTATGAGAATCTGGTGAGGTTGAGGGCCTCTCTGGTCCTCTGGGCGTGTCGGACCCTTGCCACTGCCTGTCCTCCATCCTCGGGCCCCTCCTCCAGCTCCTCCTGGTCCGTCCCTCCTCCTCAGATGAGGCCGCATGTTCCTCCTCATCTTCCGCTAGCATGTTGCCCCGCTGCTGTGCCAGGTTGTGGAGGGCACAGTTGACCACCACAAAGCGGGAAACCCTCTCGGGGTGTACTGCAGGGCTCCACCAGAGCATCCAGGCATCATAACCGCATTTTCAGCAGTCTGCTGCACCGCTCAATGTCAGCACGGGTGGTAGTGTGGGCTTCTTTATATTGGGTCTCCATCTCGTTCTCATGCTACCACATCAGCATCATCAGCCAGGGCTTCAGTGGGTATCGCTTGGCCCCCAAGAGCCAACCCGTCATCCTGGGGTGGTCCTCGAAGATGCAGGGGTCTCTGAGTGCCCCAGGATGTAGCTGTCATGCACAGTCCCTGGGTAGTGGGCACACACATGCATGATACAGAAGCTGTGGTTCCACGCATACTGAACATGCAGGAGGTGGAACTCCTTCTTGTTAATAAAGGGCACCACCCTGATGCCCCAGTGCGTGCAAGGTGACATGCGTGCCATCTTTTGCCCCCCGGACCTGGGGCATCCCGACGATGGTGGAGAATCCTGCAATACGGCATCTTGGTGGGCCTGGTCTGGCTCAAAAGCGATATAGTCTGATGCCCAGGCATACAGGACACCCGTGACTTCCTGGATGCACCTGTGGGCTGTAGATTGAGAAATGCCACACAGGTGTCCGCTCGAGTCCTTGAATAAACCGGGGGCATAAATGTTCAGGGCATGCGGTGACCTTCACAACTACTTGGAGCAGGTGTCCTCCTCCTTCAAGGGGGATGCCAAGTCCGCGAAGACATGGCACAGGTGCCACCTGAGGCGGAGTCTTAGGCGGCACATGCTGTCCAGCATATCACTGAAAGGTCAATGATGCCTGTACACCATGGGTCATCGCTATCCTCCCCCACTGGTTTCCTCCTCAGCCTGATGGACGGCCAGGTCTTCAGGGTGTGTGGCGGCCTCCTACATATGGGGTGCCATCCCCAGCCTCGTCGTCACATCTGCCGCATTCTCTGGCCTCTGCCCACCTTCACTGTGTGAGGACAGCCGCTGCGGGACAGACACCACCATTCATTTTGATATATGTAAGGAATTGGAGAAGGAGAGAGACTGGCAATCAGTTAGGACTTACATCCCGGGATGCTCAAATCCCACAAGCCCCCCCCCCCCCAGCACCCAACCTTGCCAAGCCTGTCCCGCCTTCTCTCACAGTTGCCATCCAGCGAGCCAGTTGTGCTGGCAAACCTTGCTCTGCACATTCAGCCCCAGCCTCATCAGGAGCCCCTAGATCTCAGACCCCAGACCTCTGCTGGAAATATTAGGGAGACCATGCTCAGGTGCCCTCCCCTGATCCATACACCTACCCTTTGGTGTTGAGAGGAATCTACAGTGCTGAAGGCCGGCTTTTTAATGTTTGATTGTTGGTTGCTGCCTCTATGGTGCTAACAATCCTAGAGTTCAGGAACACTGTTCAGACTTCAAAGTTTCCTTGAAATGCTGTGCACTAATCATCCTTTGAGGTTATGGCAAGGTTATGGCACGTATACCCTGGAGTAGGCAATTGAGAGTTGAGAATATTTTGCTCATCAAATGGTCAACAGTAACAAAGATTTGAAAATCAACTATGTAACATTCCGCGTTTCACACTAACCATTAAACAACAGGGAAATGTCATTGTTCCATATTGGTACCAATACTAGATTATATCAGCTAATTTTCACAGAAAAAACATACAGTATCATCCCTTGCAAGTTCCTCAACAGAAACGGAGAATAAGCCTGAGATTGTGTTATCATGTCCAGAACTGTCATAGAAATGATCTGTCATCGGGCAGCACGGTGGCACAGTGGTTAGCACTAGTGGTGAGGACAGATAGGCTGCAACCTGACCCTCCAAAATTTACAGATGGCTTGAAGGGCTCACAGACGCAAAGCCCTTCACCATCCCCCCCACCCCCCCACCTCCAACCCAGGGATAACCCCCAACCTGGAATGCTTCAGCCTCCTGACCAGGCCCAACCAATCTGAGGGGTCCCCCACCTCTCCCCACTTCCTCCCCACTAAGCACTGGAGCAGCAGCTCTGGTGCCCTTCCGCTGCATGCCAGAGAATGGTAATGGTTACTCATCTCTTCACCTCCTCTCAGAAATCAGGGTGCCGGCTTCACGTTTTTAAAAAGGAGTACTAAATGACACCCGCTAGCAAGTAGGGTAATTCCCAGCAAGTCACTGCATTCAACTTCAATTTCATTAATGAGATTGAAATGAATGCAAATGAGGGTGAATGATAGGCTCACTATTTTTTGGCGCGATCTGGAAATTGCCTTCGGGAGTGGGCCGGCTGAATTACAAACTGGTTCGTGCCCGGTGCAAATCTCGATTTTGGCCTTTCACGCTGTTTAGCCAGTGTGCCCAGATCCTCGCCAGATGCAACGCAATCGTTGAATCGTGCCCCATGTTCCTCATTAGTCATCATCCAGAGATGCAGTGCTAGTTTCACTTCAGCCCACTGCTAGTGTTTGGTCAGGCCTAGGGCCTACTTTCTAGAACAAACTTTCTAAACCCCTCCACTACTCCCCATCTCTCATCCTTTAAGACAACAACAACATATATTTATTCAGAGCCTTTAACTTCATGAAACTTCACAAGGTGCTTCTCAGTAGCATTATTAAAAGATCCTGCTTAAAATCTACCTACTTGACCAAGCAAGTTGCTGTTGTCATATGAGGCCAATATTCTTCTCCCGCTGTCTAAAAAGTACAGTAATTGTGCCAGAATACTAAAGTGCTAACAGCGCTCAAATTTCTTGAGTCGGACCATTAACATAACTGTTCACAGCATGTGGCGAGAGGAGGGTCATGATGGAAATGGGAAATTTAAAGGAGTAGAGACAATTAAAATGGATTGCCACAATGTGAGACAAAAGTTCTGAAAGCCTCTAAAATGGTTCAAAATACATTCCAACCCATTAACAGCCTTTGCCAAGGCTGAACAAGCAAAGAATTAAGAAGTGACAGACAGAAATAAAGGGGAATTAACCACACAGGCAGGTTTGATGCTGCAGCTGATTGCTTCTGTCACTGCCAGAACGAGTCCTGTCATGCATATGAAATGTTTTTGTCCCTACAGCAGATAACACAACTCAAATCTGTGTTGGCCCTGATTCTGTGAAGGAACTCCCCCACAGCCATTACTGAATAGTTCTAAACTCGTTCCTTTTATCTTGGGAGGCAATCCCAGGCTTTGCTTTACAACATTCAGAAGGAAAAAAGTTTTCTGGAGCGGTCATTCCTGAGAGTGGTCTATTTTAAAATCTTCGACCACTCCATGCCTTGGTCCTCTCTGACTCCATAATCACCTCCAGCTCTCCAAGATGTCCATGTCCCTCTAATTCTAGCCTCTTGACCATCCACAATTATAATCGCTCCACCATTGGTGGATGTGGCTTTAGTTGCCGAGGCCCTAAGCTCTGACATTCTATCCCTAAACCTCTCCATCTTCTTTTCATAGAATCAATCATAGAATCCCTGCAGAAGGAGAATATTTGTCCCATTAAGTTAACCCTCTGAAAGAGCACCTCACCTCGGCCCACTCACCTGCTCTATCCCTGCAGTCCCATAACCACACCTAACCGTTGGACACTAAGGGACTTTATTTTTAGCATGGTCAATCCACCTAACCTGGACATTTTTGGACTGTGGAGGAAATCGGAGCACCCGGAGGAAACCCACGCACACACGGGGAGAATGTACAAACTCCACCACACAGACCGTCACCCAAGGCTGGAATTGAACTGGGGCCCTGGTGCAGAGCTACCCACTGTGTCACCATCCAGTCCTTTGTTGCTATTGTGGTCACTCCATTGTCTTCTTGGAGCAGAGAAGCTGGTAAGAAATATTGAGGGTAGTTTGACAGGGCAGGATTTTTAAAAGGACAAGTTAGAAAAGAGATTATCAGTGGAGTTGGTTTTGTCTAATAGGTATATTTGTGTAGGTGCCAGTAATGTGGACAAAATGGGTACCAAGGGTGGGGAGTGCATGGGCGATGGTGTAAGCATTTGGAGATTCAATGGTTACCCTTGGGTGCAAATCAGTAAGAATAAGAGTGATAGCTGTGGCTACATAACCTGGTGAGGTTATGTTAGCACTTTTATTGTGGGTTTTTCATTGACTTGGAACTCTATCCCAAGCAATCCCTGTGGTTAAGGGCAAGCTTGCATTTTGACTCTTTGGTTTACTGTGAACTGCATTGTTCTTGATACTGCCATCAGTTTATGTCATTATCGAAGACTCAGAAATTTATCAGAGAAGCTCTTTGTGAGTTTCTGATTCACTTGGAACTCAGCAGACAGTTATCATGAAGGGTGGTGTCTATCTAAGCACAAGAGGATTATTGGATTTCATCACTCTGATGCTTTCTCATTTTTGAATACAGAGCAATTAAAGTTAGCTTTCTCTTGGCAAAAGTGGAGAAAAGATTTCAGTAGTGATACTGACAGTAAAATAACATGTTATCCAAAATCATCAGTAGTAGTTCTGTAGCACAAAGAGCTGATGTTACAGCAAACACATAGGCAAGATTCTCTGGGCTGGATTCTCCGATCTCCGACGACAAAATCGCATTCGGCAGTCGACCGGAGAATGCGTTTTTACGCTGGAATGGGGGGGGGGCAGTTTTTCCAATGCTCCGCCCCCTCAAGTACTCGAGGCGTACGCCACACACCATCAGGACGGCCTTAGGACATCAACTGAGGCCCTCCCCTGATGCTCTGCCCCCGATGGGCAGAGTCACCGACGGCATGGGGATGCGTAGCCTCACAACATTTGGGGACCTTGCGTGGAGGCTGCGGACTGTGTCCAGCGCCATCACAATCGGGGGAGGGGAGCCATTCCACTGGCAGGGGGGGCTTTGGCAAGGGTTGGGGAGACTGGTGGGGGTGGTCCGGGGGTGGCGGGGGGTGTTACGCGGAAAGCGGTTTTTGGCAGGCCGGGTCTGCATGTGACCGCCGCAGGTCGCTGCCATGCGCATACGTGGCAACGGACCAGGCCATTCTGCAGCCGTATCTGCAGGTGAAGCCGGGGGGTTTACGCGGCTGCTTGCCCCCCCACCAGGCGGAGGATCGTTGCGAGGGCGGTGCATACCTTTTGGTCATAAGACCAAATGGATCCTGTGAACAGAGCCGCAGAATTGGAGAATCTAGCCTGTGTTTTTGAGACAATGGGCGGGATTCTCCGTTGCCCGAGGCTGATATCGTTTCACGATTTTTAAAAGCACAAGTGAACCACGGCGTCGGGAACTCGGCCCATCGCGGGGGCCTCGGAGAATACCGGGTCGGGCCCTCTAATGACACACAAATGGTGTTTACTGTACATGCATTCCGGACCGCATTGGCGTTGCTGTCAAGGTGACTGAGAAAAGCGCCTGCCGCGATTTTAGCGTCAGAACCTATTCTCCGCCAAATCGCGTTTCACGATTTCAGCGTCAGCCAACGGAGAATCTCACCCATAGCCTTTGTAAGTATACATAAGTGACTTTGGATACGGCAGAATTAGCTTATTGGTGCATTGTTCTGGCATAGTCACAGAATTGCTATACCAAATTTCAACTGATGATGGCATTGTTGGAAGATTAGATTTAGAGACCCATTATGCATATGTCACGGTGCCGTATACTGAAAGTCTGCTTGTGGGGTAAATAACCCTTTTCACACTTGCACACTTTCAAAGATATGTTATCCAAATTGCTGCTTGATTTTACAATCGCTACTATTATAACAGTTCCTTGCGTGATAATTGAAGAAGAAAATCTGCTGGAGTCACTGCATTTTTAAATGAGTTATCTGCAAGACCATATTAACAACTACAAACCAATATTTCCTTTGTGGTATCTGCCAGTAGTTTGATAGCAGTGAAGCTGATAGCTCTCTCCATTTGTTATTCAGAAATGGCTCACCGATTTAAGCCCAGGACAGATATGTGGTTAAATGTACATATTCGAGACTTCCGGTGCCGGTTATGAAGGAGTAAGTCTCACATTTGGTGGCTACCGCTCTGGTCGGACTTTTGGACCTTTTCCCCCAATTTTCTACCGGACTTGATGACAGAGGCAATTGTGCACTGAATTCCCACATCGGTTCATGGAGAGAAGGACTAGAAGTGCTCGTAAAGGCAGAAACAGAAAGACAGCGAAGGCTTGAGCTGAAGCTGCAGGAGGAGACAGCATGGCGGAGGACAGGGCCTCTGGTTTGTCGACCCAGCGGTCAATGGAGCAGCTAATGCAAGTTATTCAGGAAGGCTTTGCTCAGCAGAAACGGGACTGCTTGGACCTGATAAAAGAGTCAATTGAGTGGCTGGAGCTTAGATTGGACGCCCAAGATCAAACGATCCAGAAAGTAGAGAAGGCGCTGGCTGAGCAGGAGGAACATCAAACTGCGGTGGAGTTGGAGGTGGGGATGCTGAGAGACCAGCAGAAAGGGCTTCTGGAGAAGGTGGAGGACCTACAGAATAGGTCCCGCCGGCAGAACTTGAGAATCATTGGGCTCCCGGAGGGGTCCGAAGGAACGGACACTGGGGCATACATCGCAGACATGTTTGAGAAGCTGCTGGGGGAGGGGGCATTCGCCCGGCCCTTGGAGGTGGACAGGGCTCACTGAGCGCTCGCGAGGAAGCTGCGAATGGGAGACCCCCCGAGGGCAATGGTGGTGAGATTCCACAGGTACTTGGATAAGGAGCGCATTCTACAGTGGGCCAAGCAGACACAGAGCTGTAAGTGGGACAATAGTATCCTGCGGGTTTACCAAGACCTGAGTGTGGAGGTGGCCAGGAGAAGAACAGGCTTCAACCAGATTAGGTCGATCCTTTTTAAGAAAAAGGTGAAGTTCAGACTATTGTATCCGGCCCGTCTCTGGGTCACGCACGAGGAACAGCACTTTTATTTCGAGTCGCCTGAGGACGCATTGGACTTCGCGAAAAGGAAAGGACTGGTGGTGGACTGAGAACTTTTTAACTTTGCTGTAACATTCTTGTTTTTTTTTCTTGTTTTTTCAGTTCTTTAAAAAAAAAAGTTTTGTCGTTTTTCGTTTTGTGGAAGCTGTTTGTAACGCCTTTTGCATTCATTTGGGACCAGCGGTAGAGCTGAGTGAGTTAAGGTTTTCATTTGCACTGTTGGGGGATGGAGGTGTGCTCGTTTAGATCTTGGTGTTTTTCTGTCGGGCAATTGTGTGGGGATTGTTTGATGTTGGAATATGTTTGTATGAGCGGAGGGGAGGGTGGGGAGGGAACAATAGGTGGGAGACTATCCGGCGCCAAGGATGGGGGCCACCAAGCCAGCTGGGCGGGTTAGCTCACGGAAGTGCAGTGGGGGCTGTACATATGTTCGGTTTATTAAAGGGGTTGGGGTACAGTGTGTTATTACTAGGGGGGGCGAGGGGGGGGGGTAAATGTTCTGCTGATGAGGGAGGGACTTGGACTAAGGGACAGAGAGAAGTTTGGGGGGCGGAGGCTGCCTGGGGGCCGACCGGTGGAAGCATGGAGCATGTGCTGGTGGCGGGCCCATAAAAGGCGATGGCTGAGCGGCGAAGGGGGAGGGGGGCAATGAGCCCCCCCAACTAGGCTGATCACCTGGAATGTTCAAGGGTTAAATGGGCCCGTCAAGAAGGCACGTGTGTTTGCACATCTTAGGGGACTGAAGGCAGATGTGGTAATGTTGCAGGAGACGCACCTTAGAGTAACTGACCAGATTAGATTGAGGAAAGGCTGGGTCAGTCAGGTCTTTCACTCGGGACTGGATTCAAAGACTAGAGGGGTCACGATCCTGATCAATAAGCGGGTGGTGTTTGAGGCGGGTAGAATAGTCTCAGGCATAGGAGGTCAGTACATTATGGTCAGTGGAAAGCTAGAGGGGGTGCAGGTGGTATTAGTAAATGTGTATGCGCCAAATTGGGATGATGTGGAGTTTATAAAGAGGATGCTGGGGAAGATACTGGACCTGGGCTCGCACAGGTTGGTCATGGGAGGGGACTTCAACACAGTTATTGAGCCTGGCTTGGACCGGTCAAGCTCGAAAATGGGCAGGGTGCCAGCAATGGCAAAGGAACTAAAAGGGTTCATGGAGCAGATGGGGGGGGGTGGACCCATGGAGATTTGGGCAGCCGAGGGTGAAGGAGTTCTCCTTCTACTCACACATGCATAAAGTTTACTCCCAGATTGATTTCTTTATTTTGAGCAGGGCCTTACTGGCAGGGGTGGTGGACACGGGGTACTCGGCGATCACAATCTCAGACCATGCTACGCAGTGGGTTGACCTGCAGGTTAGTAAAGACAGTAACCAGTGCCCGCAATGGAGGTTAGATGTGGGACTCTTGGCTGACAAAGGGGTGTGCGAACGGCTCAGGAAATGTACTCAGAACTACCTGCAGGTCAACGACACGGGGAAAATTTCAGCAGCGGTTGTCTGGGAAGCACTGAAGACGGTGGTCAGAGGGGAGCTGATCTCGATAGGGGCCCATAGGGAGAAGATGGGCAGGGCAGAGACGGACCGACTGGTAAAGGAGATACTTCAGATCGATAGGAGATATGCGGAGACCCAGAGGCAGGGCTTTTAAGGGAATGGCAGAGGCTACAGGCGGAGTTCGGCTTGTTAACCACAGGGAGGGCAGTGGAGCAGCTGAGAAAGGCGAGGGGGGCGCTCTATGAGCATGGCGAGAAGGCCAGTAGAATGCTTGCACAGCAGCTTAGAAAGAGGGAGGCAGCCAGGGAGATAAGGAAAGTAAATGACGGAGATGGGAACCTGGTTGGAGATTCAGCAGGGGAGAATAAGATGTTTAGGGATTTCTACAGTAGGCTGTACAGGTCGGAACCCCCTACGGGGCCGGAGGGGATGAGGCACTTCTTGGAGGGGCTGAATTTCCCAAAGGTGGACGGGGAGCTGGTAGAAGGGCTGGGGGCCCCGATCGAGTTGGAAGAGATAGTGGAGGGTCTGAAGGCCATGCAGTCGGGTAAAGCCCAGGGGCCGGACGGGTACCCAGTAGTTTTATAAAAAGTTCTCTGGGATATTGGGGCCGGTGTTGATGAGGATGCTCAATGAGTCAAGGGAAAGAGGGGTGCTGTCCCCGATGATGTCACACACCACAATTTCGCTGATTCTGAAGCGGGACAAGAACCCGGAGCTGTGTGGGCCCTACAGGTCGATATCCCTGTTGAATGTGGATGCCAAATTGCTGGCCAAAATGTTGTCCTCCAGGATTGAGGATTGTGTTCCGGACGTTATTGGGGAGGACCAGATGGGCAGTTGGTGGCCAATGTATGAAGGTTGTTAAACGTGATCATGATGCCCCGGAAGGTAGGGAGGTGGAGGTAGTGATCGCAATGGACGCAGAAAAGGCTTTTGATCGGGTAGAATGGGATTATCTGTGGGAGGTACTGGGACGGTTTGGATTTGGGCGGGGCTTTCTTGACTGGGTCAGGTTGCTGTATTAGGCTCCTGTGGCAAGCGTACGAATGAATAGGACAACATCGGACTATTTTAGACTGCACCAGGGTACGAGACAGGGATGTCCCCTCTCCCCACTGTTGTTCGCGCTAGCTATAGATCCGTTGGCAAGATTCAAGGGGCTGGTCCGGGTGGGTGGGGGGGGGAGGGGGGGGGGTTGAAGCACAGGGTCTCGCTCTATGCAGACGACCTGCTTCTGTATGTATCGGACCCAATAGGAGGGATGGAAGAAATCATGAGGATTCTTGGGGAATTTGGCCGGATTTCGGGGTATAAGCTAAATATGGGGAAAAGTGAGGTGTTTGTGGTCCAGGCGAGGGGACAGGAGAGGCGATTGGGGGAGCTGCCATTTAGATTAGTAGGGGGAAGCTTTAGGTACCTAGGCATTCAAGTGGCGCGGGAATGGGACCGGCTGCATAAATTAAATCTGGCCCGACTAGTAGACCAAATGAAGGACGATTTTCGGAGATGGGACGCGCTTCCGTTGTCACTGGCTGGGAGGATGCAGACGGTGAAGATGAAGGTCCTCCCGAGATTCCTGTTTGTATTTCAGTGTCTCCCCATCTTTATTCCGCGGTCCTTTTTTAAACGGGTCAACAAAGTGATCACTGGCTTTGTTTGGGCGGGCAAGACCCCGCGAGTAAGGAAGGTAATGCTTGAGCAGAGTCGGGGAGAGGGCGGGCTGGCGCTAACAAATTTTAATAACTATTACTGGGCGGCGAATCTTGCCATGATCAGGAAGAGGGTGGTGGGGGAGGGGTCGGCATGGGAGCGTATGGAGGCGGCTTCATGCAAGGGCTCCAGCCTGGGGGCATTGGTAACTGCACCTCTGCCGTTCCCGCCAGCACAGTACTCCACTAGCCCTGTGGTGGTGGCGGCCCTGAGAGTCTGGGGGCAATGGAGGAGACATGTGGGAGCAGAGGGAGCATCAGTCTGGTCCCCAATCTGTAATAATCACCGGTTTGTCCCGGGAAGTATGGATGGGGGGCTCCGGATATGGTGGAGAGCAGGGATTGAGAGGATGGGGGACATGTTTCTAGAGGGGAGCTTTGCGAGTATGAGGGCGCTGGAGGAGAAGTTTGGGTTGGCAAGGGGAACAAATTCAGGTATCTGCAGGTGCGGGACTTCCTATGTAAACAGGTGTCAACCGTCCCGCTCCTACCGCTAAGGGGGATTCAGGACAGGGTAGTTTCCAGAGGGTGGGTAGGAGAAGGGAGCATCTCTGACATTTACAAGGAACTTATGGGGTCAGAGGAGATGCAGACCGAGGAGCTGAAGCGCAAGTGGGAGGACGAGCTGGGAGGATAAATAGAGGATGGTCTATGGGCGGACGCGTTGAGTAGAGTCAACGCATCCGCAACATGTGCCAGGCTCAGCCTGATACAATGCAAGGTCGTTCATCGGGCTCACATGACAGTGGCCTGAATGAGCAGATTCTTTGTGGTGGAAGACAGGTGTGCAAAATGTGCGGGAGGACCAGCGAACCATGTCCACATGTTCTGGACATGTCCGAAGCTGAGGGGATTTTGGCAGGGGTTTGCTGACGTCATGTCCACGGTGTTAAAAACAAGGGTGGCATTGAGTCCGGAGGTGGCGATTTTCGGGGTGTTGGAAGACCCGGGAATCCAGGAGGAGAAGGAGGCAGACGTTCTAGCCTTTGCTTCCCTGGTAGCCCGGAGACGGATTCTATTCGCTTGGAGGGACTCAAAGCCCCCGAAGTCGGAGACCTGGCGAGCGAACATGGCTAGCTTTCTCTGTTTGGAGAAAATCAAGTTCGCCTTGAGAGGGTCACTGTTAGGGTTTGCCCGGAGGTGGCAACCGTTCGTCGACTTCTTCGCGGAAAATTAATCGTCAGCAGAAGGTGGGGGGGGGGGGGGGTTAGTTTAGCTGAGAGTAGAGGGTTAGTAAAGGTGGGACCTGTAAGGAAGGGAGACGGCTTTTGCACTATGTTTATAGTTTCATGTACATTGTTTATTTTGTTGTTGTTACAATACCAAAAATACCTCAATAAAATGTTCATTAAAAAAAAAGTATATATCCAAAAGTTGCTGTCTGAGCTGCACTGCTTTGTGAAAATTGCATTTCAGCGACAGCTCGCCATTTTAAGGGAAATTTACATTAGAGATTATTAATTTATTCATTAAGAATCTCTCTATTTTATTCTGTTTAATTATTAGCTTATGCCTGCAATAGTGTGGACTGCTGAGTCATTCTATTTTAGTTTACTCACCACGGCAATCAAATTCTGCAATGACCTGAAAAGTATACGGTTACTGGCGAGTCATTCTCTAACTGACCTACTGACATCTGCCATGTTCCGATTAATTGCTGAGTCATTCTGTTTCTGACAATTGGACCGTTAACTATTGAGACACCTGTTATCCTTGTAATTGTGGACAAGGAGTTATTTATCGCAGATAACGGATGGTCTCAGCGGAATGTGATTGGAAGCTAATTGTTGCTAAGGGAGCCTAATTGGTCATGGATGTAACCCCCCAAGCTAATTAGGAACTAACCAAGTGTACATGTATAAAAGAGGCTAACTGCCGTTGTATAATTGAGAAGGTGACCACGAGCACAGCGGAGTGCCTGGCTTTCTCCCAAAAGCTTTTGCCAATAAATTGACTTGACTCAACTCTTTGGTGTGAATAAGTTATTTACCACTTCAATTGGCGACGAGGATGGGATTCTGTCTCCGGACTAAAGCGGCTGGCCACCCCTTCGAGAGAGCCAGGACAGAATAACCGAACATTGGTAAAGACTTGAGTCAATTCATAAAAGGTTCAGTGACTGAGAGAATAATAACTGCCTGAGTTAACCTAAGGACAAGGAAGTGCTAGCCCCTAACACGCAGCCTTAGACCGGTTGTTAAGAGAGGAAATCCTCTCACGCGAAGATCAGGACCCTGAAGTGGGTTTCGGGACTGGAGAAAGAGCACTTGTGAGAGAGACTCAGGCAGCTGTGAGAAAGCGTGTGTGAGCGGTCAAAGGTCGGAACAAGATATGGATTGTAAGTATACTTTCATCTCAATGTGTGTATACGGCAAGAGAGAACTGATCATTCCAGAGTTTGTCAGACTCGGGTGACGACGACCCCCGAGAGAAAGACGTGGCCGGGGGGTGAAAGGTGCTCTAAATACCAGTGGTTGAAGAGCGCTCTCCGGTGGGTAAACACGATCTGGAGACTCGGGGATAATCGTGAGTATAAAAATTGTTACCGAAATGGCAGGAGAGGAAGTGAAACAGGGACCGACGGGGTCACTGATAAATAAGTATTTGACCGACAGACACTCACTAATTTAGAAGATGCAGAAAGATGGTTGGGATGTCTCTCAGACATTGGAACAACAAAGGAAATGGATAGATGGGGAAAAGGAAGGTAAAACAAGGCTGTTACCTTGGACAGGTAACAGCCTCTACCAAAAAATGGTCTGAGGACAAAGATAAGGTAAAGAAATTAGAATCTAGGGTAAGGGAATTAGAAAAAAGGAATTAACTGTTAGAGGAGAATCATTGGGGTCTCCTTCCACCTTATGAGACAACACATGAGGTAACAGCCCCTTCCCTACGTCAGGGGGATACGGAAGAATGTAATATGGCCCCGGTAACCGGGACAGGAACTGCCGCACATCCGAGGCCAACTTATAAACCCTTCACCCCCGGGGAAAGACAGCGAATATTAGACAAATTACAACCACGATGTGCAAATGCCAAATTTTGGGTGGAATTAGACACCGTATGGGTAGGACATCAATTATATTTGCGGGACATTCACCAATTAGTCAGAGCCGCATGCCCTCAGGATAAATGGAGACTGGTTAATGGTCCAGGCAACATAATTGGCTTCCAATCTGGAGTCTGGGCGCAGGCATTACCCGTCCTTACCGAAGTAGACGCCCAACAGGCGAACCTCGCCCCATTTAAAACAGCAGTACAAACCGATATAACCGGGGTCGGAAGAAGTAAAATACCCGCCTATTTAAGCGAAACCACACTGATGGAAATAAATAACTAGTATATACCAAGGCGATTTTATGTATGCAAAAATAATGGCCGGTTCGGAGAATCGCTGGGGGGTGGCGTGAATCCCGCCCCTGCCGGCTGCCGGGTTCTCCGGCGCCGGAGATTTGGCGGGGGCGGGGATTCTCCAGCCCGCGATGGGCCGAAGTCCCGCCCGTTCTATGCAGGTTCCACCGGCGTAAATTGGAGTTGGTCCCTTACCGGCGGGACCTGGCGGCGTGGGCGGGCTCTGGAGTCTTGGGGGGGGGGCGGGGGCGATCTGGCCCCGGGGGGTGCCCCCACGGTGGACTGGCCCACGATCGGGCCCACCGATCCGCGGGCGGACCTGTGCTGTGGGGGCACTCCATTCCTCCGTGCCGGCCGTTTAAGCCTCTGCGATGGCCGGCGTGAAGGTGAACCCCCTCTGCGCATCTGTTATCCTTGTAATTGTGGACAAGGAGTTATTTATCGCAGATAACGGATGGTCTCAGAGGAATGTGATTGGAAGCTAATTGTTCCTGGGGGGCCTAATTGGTCGTGGATGTAACCCCCTAGCTAATTAGGAACTAACCAACTGTACGTGTATAAAAGAGGCTAACTGCCGTTGTATAATTGAGAAGGTGACCACAAACACTGTGGAGTGCCTGGCTTTCTCCCAAAAGCTTTTGCCAATAAATTGACTTGATTCAACTCTTTGGTGTGAATAAGTTATTTACTACTTCACCGTTGAGACACTGTGAATTTGTTGTATTTGTGTGGTACTTGCGAGGTAAACTCGTATCTGAAAGTTAAAACTTGTCCATTTCAGTTCAAGTACCTTGATAACAACGTGGTAATAATTCATTATTGCCAGTGAATCTTTCTGGCACTCAGAATGAACTGATGCAAGTGTAGGACGTCTTAAAAATGTAAAATTTGATTATCTTTTACTTTAATTTTCTGCGTCTTTTTAAACTCTCTCAAGCCAGTCTACCTTTTCCTCGTTATTCCTGTTGCTGTACGTAATTTGATAACAAGTTCACTCACTCCAATTTACACTTTCTTCTGTTCTTGCACCGTTAATTTCCTAGTTCTTTATTCTGATTGGTTAAGGAGATATGCTGTTGTTCACCCAGGTCCAGGTGCCCGGTTTCCCCACTCTGACATCTTCAGCTCACACTTCCAGCAACTTGACATACAAAACGTTTAAAAACCCAAACATGCTGGGGCAAGTCCAACAAACTACAGATGCTATTAAATTCCCTGTGATCGAGACAACTGTGCTTTTCAATTTTCTAGATCATGCCTAAATCAGTCTAAGGAAAGGGTGTTGCAAGTTAGCTTTAAGCTTTTACAGGTTCTCCATGAAAGAGGCTGCCACTTCTGTCACATCACTTATATTAGTTGATACATTTGAGAATCTTTACATAAAGGATGCAATCTAACTAAAGCAAAGGACTCTGCTCTGCGCAGGATCTGGGGGCTGTTCCCGTGCTTGTAGCACTGCTAACGACTCCACTATCTAACAGCATTCTGTTTGTTCTTAGTGCCCCGGCGGGGTATACCCTCCCCCACCCCAATCACCCTTCCGCACCCAGGCTGCACTCAACGTCATTTCCTGCAATGAGGGGCTCCGGTGAGCAGAGTTCCTCAGTGCTGGAAGAGTCGGGACGCCATTTTAAATTGGCATCCCAATCTCTCGACCCCACAACGCAACCCCTGGACCCTCCCCGCAAAGCCCCAACTGACCTAAAAGAGGGTCATCAAGCCCCCCCCCCCCCCCCCACACCCCACCTCACACTGGCAGGGCACCCCTAGGCCCAAACCCGGTGCAGGCCAAATGCCAGCCTGGTATATTGGCACTGTTAGCCTGGAACCCTGACAGTGCCAAGATGTCAGGCTGGCAGTGTCACCTGGGCACCCTGGCAATGCCAGTCTAGAACACAAGTGGCACTACCAGGTTGGCAGTGCTCAGGTGCCAAGCTGGCTGTGCCAAGGTGCTCAGGTGGCACCAGCAGTGCCAGGGTGACACCCTGATCTGGAGGTCAACCACCGATTTCCTTGGAGACACCCCGTAGGTGCCCGTTTGTGAGGACCAGTACTGAACGGCGCCTGGCTGGGGTCTCCTTAGCGAGGCCGAGAGATGCGGGAAGTCAGTTAAATCCGGTGATAGCATGGCTAAGTCTGTTCTTAAACTCACTTAGTCATATGAGGCTGGATCCCTCCCATTGTGGGTGGGACCTAGATGACAACGTCAGATCTCGTGAGGCGTAACAGCCAACGGGAATCTCTGGGGAGGCCTCTCCCAGGATCTACCACTACATCCTGCCCCAAATCCAGCTGGACGTGACCTGTAGATTGCACCCAAAATATGAAGAGCTTGGCCACTAATTAGTTGGTAAATAACACTGAATTTGCGAAGGAAATGAAACTTTATTGCTCGCCATTAAATCATTAACTCAGAAGAACCAGTGTTACAGCACAGTGAATATGCCACTTTATCAGCAAAATTAGCACACAATGCCATCTTGGAGCCCTGCTTCAAAAGAGGCTTCAGCAGACTTTATACATATAAAGATTGAAGATGAGGTGAAAAGTTAAATGGTTTCAAAGAGTCCATATTTAGGGAGACAACCAAGGAAGAGCAGAAAACAAAAGGAAAGTTGGGAGCTGTGTAAATGCTTACAGACACCAGCTTCTCCAACCCTGAACTAATAAAGGCCAACAAGAGAAAGAAAATCTGTAGTGTCAACAAGAGATGGACGTTTTGTTTGCATTATATACATGAGTAGGTCTACAAAATATATTTATTATTCATACTCTAATAGTTTTAATTTGTTATAATTGTTACTCGCTCTCTTGTTCTGCAGTGTGGTGTCAGATTTCAGAGGACAGTGAAAGAAACAATGCTCCTTTTTAAACAGCCATAATCAATAGACTTGAGTTAATCATCAAGGCACATTAGAGGCCCCAGGAGTAAATTAATGTTTGTGGAGATATCTAGTCTGGTCAGTGCCAAAGATCATCAGATTGTGGAGATCAAAAGGACTATAACAATTAACAATGTTCAAACACAATGTCATCCATGTTTAGTTAACGCTTAAATAGTCAACTCATTGAAATGTGAGGTATTATAAAACATCAAGGCTTCTTATAGAATGACCATTGACCACAAACAGAATAAAAGCCAAATGCACAAGCTGAAGAATGTTACCACATGGCTGCTAGCCACCTTTCAAATTAAGCATTATGGGACGTTTTGTGCTAACCCCTCACAATAATACCAAATTTAGGGTGGTTTTCTATGTTGTAAAATTACTGTGGTTCCCATAAATGTTGCCTGTCCACTATCGACTATGATTAAAATTACACAAAATTAAACATCTACATTCAATATTTATTTAATGTGTCCAAGCAAAAAATTTTAAGAAGGTGATCAACCACAAATTCCAATAAAACAATGGAGAGATTTAATTACTGAGGATAAAAAGACAAAAGAACATTTTGTGACTTAAATTCAAACTTTTATGGTAATTTTGGAAGAGAATCATTTTGATGGTGCCAAGCTGAAAAGCAAAACTCATTTTATTTCCGGCTTCATAAAACCTAAGTAATGAGTTTCAATATATTTGCTAAAAAAATATATACGGTCTACTGTAAGATGAACAGAAAGTTAAAGTTTTCCCATTTGACAATTGGATTAACGATTCACTATCAATTGAGATATAGGAACTTTGGATTGGATTGGATTGGATTTGTTTATTGTCATGTGTACCGAGGTACAGTGAAAAGTATTTTTCTGCGAGCAGCTCAACAGATCATTAAGTACATGAGAAGAAAAGGGAATAAAAGAAAATACATAATAGGGCAACACAACGTATACAATGTAACTACAAAAGCACTGGCATCGGATGAAGCATTCAGGGTGTAGTGTTAATGAAATCAGTCTATAAGAGGGTCCTTTAGGAGTCTGGTGACAGTGGGGAAGAAGCTGTTTTTGAGTCTGTTCGTGCGTGTTCTCAGACTTCTGTATCTCCTGCCCGATGGAAGAAGTTGGAAGAGTGAGTAAGCCGGGTGGGAGGGATCTTTGATTATACTGTCCGCTTTCCCCAGGCAGCGGGAGGTGTAGATGGAGTCAGTGGATGGGAGGCAGGTTTGTGTGATGGACTGGGCGGTGTTCACGACTCTCTGAAGTTTCTTGCGGTCCTGGGCCGAGCAGTTGCCATACCAGGCTGTGACGCAGCCTGATAGGATGCTTTCTATGGTGCATCTGTAAAAGTTAGTAAGAGTCAATGTGGACCTGCCAAATTTCCTTAGTTTCCTGAGGAAGTATAGGCGCTGTTGTGCTTTCTTGGTGGTAGCGTCGACATGGGTGGACCAGGACAAATTTTTGGAGATGTGCACCCCTAGGAATTTGAAACTGCTAACCATCTCCACCTCGGCTCCGTTGATGCTGACAGGGGTGTGTACAGTACTTTGTTACCTGAAGTCAATTACCAGCTCTTTAGTTTTGCTGGCATTGAGGGAGAGATTGTTGTCGCTACACCACTCCACTAGGTTCTCTATCTCCCTCCTGTATTCGGACTCATCGTTATTCGAGATCCAGCCCACTATGGTCGTATCATCAGCAAACTTGTAGATGGAGTTGGAACCAAGTTTTGCCACGCAGTCGTATACAAAAAGGTGAATGTACCAACTCCTGAGTTCTTGAAGAGCTCTTTTTGATATATGTGATACTAAGACTTAAAATTATGATGTTCAGGTCCCAGCTAAACATGCTTCATAAATATTAAATCTTAACATATTTATTGCGGGCAGCTTCAATACCATGCCCCCATAACTATCTTGTGATGCTGAGGCATAGACTTTTAAACTGTGGCTTTACAGTTGCTCGCATGTTCTTCATTTCAAAAGGCCATGATGCCTAGCAAAGACTACTTTAATTTACTTTAAAACAGAAAATGCAACGGTGTAAATCTTATCAATATGCGCAATCATGTCATTTGTACCTTTTAATGAAAATGACACATAACTTTTCAACGTTATCTCTTTTCCATCCCCTATCAAACTTACTGGAGGGCAATCTTCTTTTCGCCTTTAGATTAGTGTGAAATATATTTGAATACACAATAGAAATGAGAGATTAGCAGGTTAAAAGCTAATTATGTCCAGCCAGTTAAAACAACAGAGCTTGATTAGGAACTGATAAAAAGTGTTTCAGAACAAATGAAAAATGTTTGCTTTTATAATGTGTATGTCTAATAATGATCTTGTTAAGTAACACTTTGGCAGCGGTAGATCAGTACATTTCCTGGCTGGATAGGGAGCACAAAATGATAATAGTTACACTTCTGGTAATGACTCAGCGAGTTTATATAGTGAATAGCTGAGCCATCGAATAACTATAGCACAGCTGGTTGTCCTTCTGCCTAATGCATCTGTTGTGGTGATGCTAGCTCCAACTGATAATAAAAGCTTTTCCTTGCTCTTTCTCTCTATACTTTATATTTTTACTTTTTAAACATGTACCTAATTCCCGTCAAACAATGTTATAGCTTTTGTCTCCATAGCCAATTATGGTGAACCATTCTAAGCATGTAGGTGCAGCAGGCGGTAAAGAAGGCAAATCATATGTTGGCCTTCATAGTGAGAGGATTCGAGTCTTGCTGCAGTTATATAGGGCCTTGGTGAGATCTCACCTGGAATATTGTGTACTGTTTTGGTCTCCTTATCTGAGGAAGGATGTTCTTGTGCTGGAGGGAGTGCAGCGAATGTTTACCACACTGATTCCTGTGATGGCAGGGTCGACGTATGAGGAGAGAATTGAGATGGTTAAGATTGTATTCACTGGATTTTAGGAGAATGAGGGAGAAACCTATCAGGACGAGACGGGGTAGACGTAAGAAGGATGTCCTCAATGGTGGGTGTGTCCAAAGACCAAGGGTCACAGTCGGAGGCTATGTAGAGGACCATTTAGGACTGAGATGAGAAGAAATTCCTTCACCCAGAGAGTGTCTGGCATGTGGAATTCACTACCATAGAAAGCAGTTGAGGCCAATGCATTGTATGTTTTCAAGAAGCAGTTAGATATAGCACTTGGAGCGAAGGGAATCAAAGGATATGTGGGGGGGGGGGGGCAGAATCAGGCTATTGAGTTGAATGATCAGTCATGAACATAATGAATGGCGGAGCAGGCTTGAACGGCCAAATGGCCTCCTCCTATTTCTATGTTTCTATAGATTACATGTAGGTTACTGTGAGAATTATTTGTTCCCCCTTTAATTTTTTGGTGAAATTCCTGAGTCTACGCCGCTTTGCTAACCCTAAAAAATAATCTTTCACTATTTACTCTCTCAATAGCGGAACTTTGAAGATATCTATTAGATATCCCGTACCAGCCTCCCCGAACAGGCGCCGGAATGTGGCGACTAGGGGCTTTTCACAGTAACTTCATTTGAAGCCTACTTGTGACAATAAGCGATTTTCATTTCATTCATATCTTCAACCCCAATCTAGCCTCTCATTGCTGACTTCAATTATACTGAATTTCTGCTGTATTCCTTCCATGACTGATATCACCATACACCCGAGTGCCCAGAAGTACTTGCCTTTGTTATCTCCTTTGGAAGAGTAGTCAGTAATTCTGGAGAAACACCAGTGAGGACTGAAAACATTGCTATTCTTAGTTCCCTTAGGTTTATTAATAAACGTTTCCTTTTGAATATTCAGTGTTGCTCGTTCATCTCCTACTTTTCCACTTTCACCTTAATCTGTAGAAACCGATATTAAATCATCATTACCATTTCAGACAGTCCTTGCCCTCCAGTATATGATGGCTTTCTATCTCTTATATAATCCCACCCCTTTGATTGCCCTTTTACTTCCAATGCGCTTTAAAAAAATTAAAGCACTTCATATACAACATATGTGCGGAACCTATTTCTGAGGCTCTTCAGCCATCAGCAAAAATAAACCATATGAACCTCATCCCCAATATCTCAGACAGATGGAAGGCTTATTAAAAGCCTCTGCTGTTTTCCTTTACATCGACTGTTCTTCCTCTAACTCCCTCTTAGCTTCCTAATCATTTCCTGATTTATTTTCATATTTACTCTTATGTCATCATATTTAAATCAGGATGTTGTGGGTTCAACTCCAATCCAGCTTGCCCTGCAGCCCCATGTTATGTGCTGCAGGCGGGCTAAATTGCATGTGATTGGGACCTCCACCATATTACAGCAAGGGGTAGGGTATTATTGGGTTGAATTGGATGTTATCAAGCTCAATTGTTAGTTGATTGTTTATTTGAATGTAGCAGGCAGGCTGTCAATTTCTACACCGCCCACATGCCATGTCATGGGGTGAGTGGGAAGGTGGTACCCTGCCTATTTTATGTTCTCCATCTCACTGAAAACACACCTGGCAGTGGCATGTAAAGTCCAGCCCCCTGTCTGCCCTCTCAGGTAAACGCAAAACATCATGGGCGAAGGTCTCCGTTTGAGAGACTGTGGGCTGGATTCTTCTGCCCCGCCCGCTGCAAAATTGCCACAGGCGAGTGTAATGATATCTAGTATATCATCTTTGTATATATGACTGATCATGTAGAATAGTGTATAATTACAGCATCCAGCCGCTAGATGGAGTAAGAGTACATCTCACACCCCAGACGGTGGTCCACTTGATCTTGGAGTGAGTTAGGAGAGAGGGTTGGAGACAGTCATGCTTTTCAGTAGTTCCTGTATTGTAGATATTTGATCTAATACTTAGCTATATTGGCATACTTAAGAATTCACAATCTATAGCGTAGTGTAAATAAATTGACTTTGATTTAGTACAAAGTCTGCATGTTCTTTGAAGGAACACTACAATCTTAATAATATTAATTTAAATAACCAAAGAACATCATATGGTATCAGGACATTGGTGTCAGAAAGAAAGGAGCATTTAGATCCAGCAGCTCGACAGAAAACATTGAAAAAAGAAAACGTGCAAAAATTGAAAAATCCAAAGACCGACTGCAAAGAAAATAGCGTACCCCATGGCAGATAAAAGATGTAAGGTTTAACGACTCCACAATATCTGCGCCATCGGGTAACATAGATGCGAACTGGCGTGTTTTTAGACAGTTGTTCACGCTGTATTTACATGCTCTTGGCTTACAAGATGCGTCAGACGAGAAAAAAATTGCACTTTTTTTAACCATAGCGGGTCCCCAGGCAAATTAATTGTTTAACTATTTTCAATTTGACACGGAGGAGGACAAAAAGAGCAATAAGAAGGTAATAGAGAAATTTGTTCATCATTGTAACCCTCAAACTAACAAGACCCTCGAAAGGTATATTTTTCGAATGCGTGTGCAGAAAAAGGGAGAAACAATAGATGGCTTTGTCACGGATCTGAAGTTAAAAACGCAGGCCTGCAACTTCGCAGAGCTACATGATTCCTTAGAGACCAGATCGAGTATGGCCTCCAGAACAATAAACTTTGTGAGCATCTGTTAAAAGAATCCAAATTAAAGTTTGCTGATGGAACTAAAATATGCAAAGCAAGTGATGTAGCATTGAAAAGAATAACAACGATTCATCTCCATGAAAATGGCGCAAAAATGGTAGCTTCCAGCAATGACATTAATGCTGTGTCACAGTTCAACCAAAAACGTGGTCCTTGCAGGAGGTATGGAAAGACTCACCCTATACGAAAATGTCCTGCATATGGAAAAATGTGTGCCAAATGTGGCAAAAAGAACCATTTTCCACAACAATGCATATTCAGCGAGATGCAACAAGCGACTAAGGTTAATGAAATCCATGAAATGCAGAAGATAAAAGATACATCAGTGACAGATAGATTAACCGAAAACAAGCAAAATGTTGATGAAAATATGGCTATAGACTAGACTATACATTTTTTGTGGGTGTAGTCCACGGCAATGAAGAATCGAAAATAGAGAAAACTTTAAAAGAAATCTCAATAGTCAAAAATACGGATGATTGGACATTTCCGATAACAATCAACAAAACTTGATATGAAACTGCATACTGGCACTAGAGCAAATCTAATAAATCAAGACGATGTTAAAAAAAGCTTAAAGTTAAACCAGTAATAGAAGACAGTGATTATATTTTAAAAGATTATAATGGAAGACAAATAGCGACCTTCAGAACCTACTAGCTGCAGATTGAAGTTAAGTGACAAAGATTTTTTGTCAAGTTTGCAATTCTACAAACAAATAAAACGTCTTTATTAGGTGCTGAAGAGTGTAAGAAATTACAACTAATGCAGTGAGTAGATAGCGCTGTATACAACTGGTGCACAAGGCAGCCACAGATGAAAAGTTACCACAGGCTCCGAACGACAAATCCAATCAACTGGCTAGTCTTCCACAAACAGGGAACAGAAAAGAAGATTCCACTGAGCGGATGGTGGACCGAGAAGATACGGATGCCTTCGAGAGAATGAAACATTATACAATTTTCAAGTTGGAAGTCGACAAGCGTAAGAGAATTTTCAAAGGAAAACCAGCAAATGGTTTCAAAAGAAATCCTGCTAGAGTTTTTAAAGGAAAACCAGAACGTGGTTTCAAACGAAAACCAGCGAGAAGTTTCAACGGAAAACCAGCAGAAGCTTTCAAAAGAAAACCAGAGACGCCTGACAGTGATTTCACTGGGAGAATGTTGGAAGCAAGGCAGAAACGTCAGTCCAGGAAAGTGAAACACAAAAAGGTTGGATCCGAGATGACAAAAGAAACTTTGAAAAGCTCAAAGTTAAATCAAATAAGCCAATGGGAACTGATCATGAGCACACAAAGAGAAACAACAGAGCAATAATGCTTAGACTAGAAGAAGAGGACAAAACAACAAGCGCAACCATATGCAACAAGATGCAACACCAGAAGAAAATGCACAAGAAATATTATGATAGGTCGAGTAAAGAACTATCTAAATTGGAGTCAGATGATGTGGTAAGAGTTGATACACCAACTGGATGGTCAAGGATTTCAAAAGTCATTACACAAGCAGGTCCACAGTCTTACATAATCCTGATGGAGCAGATGAATTTAGAGCCGCTCTCATTCCTACCAGCGCAGATTTGCTGGGGCGGAATTGGCACTGAGAGCTTGACAAGCTGGAGGTGCTTATAAGCTCTCCATACCTCACATACTCTCATTCCAGCCAAGAGGATGGCTCCACGAAGTGCAGCACTACGCTTCGCGGACGCAGAGCTCAATCAAATGTTGAATGCGGTGGAGGAGAGGCTGGACACCCCCTTCCCCAGGTGGGCAGGAAGCTACCGCACACGGTCGTCAACTGGGTCTGGGTGGAGTGGCCAAGGCGTTCAGCACGGTGAGCCTCACCAAGCACACTGGCACACAGTGCCGCAAGAAGATGAACAACCTCTTTAGGGCAGCTCGGGTGAGTCACCACCTTTGGGTGACCAAAAGACAGAGCAAGAGTAGGAAGGCAGTGCAGGTGTCCTCTGCGGTCATCTCCCTGCAAAACAGATATACCACTTTGGATACTGTTGAGGGAGATGGCTCACCAGGGGAAGGCAGCAGCCAGGTTCATGGCACCATGGCTGGCTCTGCTGCGCAGCTGGGCAGGAAGAAGAATGGCAGGGCTATAGTGATAGGGGACTCAATTGTAAGGGGAATAGACAGGCGGTTCTGCGGACGCAATCGAGACTCCAGGATGGTATGTTGCCTCCCTGGTGCACGGGTCAAGGATGTCTCGGAGTGGCTGCAGGACATTCTGGGGGGGGGGAGGGTGAACAGCCAGCTGTCGTGGTGCACATAGGCACCAACGATATAGGTAGAAAATGGGACGAGGTCCTACAAGCTGAATTTAGGGAGCTAGGAGTTAAACTAAAAAGTAGGACCTCGAAGGTAGTAATCTCAGGATTGCTACCAGTGCCACAAGGTAGTCAGAGTAGGAATGTCAGGATAGAAAGGATGAATGCGTGGCTCGAGAGATGGTGCAAGAGGGAGGGATTCAAATTCCTGGGACATTGGAACCGGTTCTGGGGGAGGTGGGACCAGTACAAACCAGACGGTCTGCGCCTGGGCAGGACTGGAACCGATGTCCTAGGGGGGGCTGTTTGCTAGAGCTATTGGGGAGAGTTTAAACTAATGTGTCAGGGGGATGGGAACCGATGCAGGAAGTTGGAAGGTAGTAAAACAGGGACAGAAATAAAAGGCAGTAAGGGGGAAAGTGTAAGGCAGAGAAGCCATAGTCAAAAATCAAAAAGGGCGACAGTACAAGGTACAGTGACTGAGGGGAGCTCAGTGAATAGGACCAGGAATACTAAAAGAAATAAAACGGGAAGTGAAAACATTAATGGTAAGCGACGCGACAGGTTGTTACATGAAGATTGTATTTGTTTATTGTCACGTGTACCGAGGTACAATGAAAAGTATTTTTCTGCGAGCAGCTCAACAGATCATTAAGTACATGAGAAGAAAAGGGAATAAAAGAAAATACATAATAGGGCAACACAACGTATACAATGTAACTACAAAAGCACTGGCATCGGATGAAGCATTCAGGGTGTATGTTAATGAAATCAGTCTATAAGAGGGTCCTTTAGGAGTCTGGTGACAGTGGGGAAGAAGCCGTTTTTGAGTCTGTTCGTGCGTGTTCTCAGACTTCTGTATCTCCTGCCCGATGGAAGAAGTTGGAAGAGTGAGTAAGCCGGGTGGGAGGGATCTTTGATTATACTGTCCGCTTTCCCCAGGCAGCGGGAGGTGTAGATGGAGTCAGTGGATGGGAGGCAGGTTTGTGTGATGGACTGGGCGGTGTTCACGACTCTCTGAAGTTTCTTGCGGTCCTGGGCCGAGCAGTTGCCATACCAGGCTGTGATGCAGCCTGATAGGATGCTTTCTATGGTGCATCTGTAAAAGTTATGATGTGGAGATGCCGGCGTTGGACTGGGGTGAGCACAGTACGAAGTCTTACAACACCAGGTTAAAGTCCAACAGGTTGTTTCGATGTCACTAGCTTTCGGAGCGCTGCTCCTTCCTCAGGTGAATGAAGAGGTATGTTCCAGAAACACATATATAGACAAATTCAAGGATGCCAAACAATGCTTGGAATGCGACCATTAGCAGGTGATTAAATCTTTACAGATCCAGAGATGGGGTAACCCCAGGTTAAAGAGGTGTGAATTACATCAAGCCAGGACAGTTGGTAGGATTTCGCAGGCCAGATGGTGGGGGATGAATGTAATGTGACATGAATCCCAGGTCCCGGTTGAGGCCATCGTACAAGGTACGCCCAGCTTCTGTCGCGACACGACGGACTTCCGACAGAAACTCAGCACCCATGGACCAGTTGAACCAAGAACATTCCTCGTCACAATGGACGTCTCGGCACTCTACACCAGCATCCCCCATAACGACGGCATTGCTGCAACAGCCTCAGTACTCAACACCGACAACTGCCAATCTCCAGACACAATTCTGCAACTCATCCGCTTCATTCTGGATCACAACGTCTTCACCTTCGACAACAAGTTCTTCATCCAGACGCACGGAACAGCCATGGGGACCAAATTCGCACCCCAATATGCCAACATCTTCATGCACAAGTTTGAACAGGACCTACTCACCGCACAGGACCTTCAACCGACGTTATACACCAGATACATCGATTACATTTTTTTCCTTTGGACCCACGGCGAAGAATCACTGAAACGACTACACGATGACATTAATAAGTTCCACCCAACCATCAGACTCACCATGGACTACTCTCCAAAATCAGTTGCATTCTTGGACACACTCGTCTCCATCAAGGACGGTCACCTCAGCACTTCGCTTTACCGCAAACCCACGGATAACCTCATGATGCTCCACTTCTCCAGCTTCCACCCTAAACACATTAAAGAAGCCATCCCCTATGGACAAGCGCTCCGTATGCACAGGATCTGCTCAGACGAGGAGGAGTGTAACAGACATCTACAGACGTTGAAAGATGTACTCGTACGAACGGGATATGGCACTCGACTCATCGATCGACAGTTCCAACGCGCCACAGCGAAAAACCGCACCCTTCGTCGTCCAGTACATCCCCGGAGCGGAGAAACTACGTCATCTTCTTCACAGCCTTCAACACGTCATTGATGACGATGAACATCTTGCCAAGGTCATCCCCACACCCCCACTAGTTGCCTTCAAACAACCGCGCAACCTCAAACGAACTGTTGTTTGCAGCAAACTACCCAGTCTTCAGAACAGTGACCACGACACCACACAACCCTGCCATGGCAATCTCTGCAAGACGTGCCAGATCATTGACATGGATACCACTATTACACGTGAGAACACCACCCACAAGGTACGCGGTACGTTCTCGTGCGACTCGGCCAACGTTGTCTACCTCATATGCTGCAGGAAAGGATGTCCCGAAGCATGGTACATTGGCGAGACCATGCAGACGCTGCGACAACGAATGAACGGACATCGCGCAACAATCACCAGGCAGGAATGTTCCCTTCCAGTCGGAGAACACTTCAGCAGTCAAGGGCATTCAGCCTCTGATCTCCGGGTAAGCGTTCTCCAACGCGGCTTTCAGGACGCGCAACAACGCAGAATCGCCGAGCAGAAACTTATAGCCAAGTTCCGCACACATGAGTGCGGCCTCAACCGGGACCTGGGATTCATGTCACATTACATTCATCCCCCACCATCTGGCCTGCGAAATCCTACCAACTGTCCTGGCTTGATGTAATTCACACCTCTTTAACCTGGGGTTACCCCATCTCTGGATCTGTAAAGATTTAATCACCTGCTAATGGTCGCATTCCAAGCATTGTTTGGCATCAAAGAACAAAGAACAAAGAACAAAGAAATGTACAGCACAGGAACAGGCCCTTCGGCCCTCCAAGCCCGTGCCGACCTTACTGCCCGACTAAACTACAATCTTCTACACTTCCTGGGTCCGTATCCTTCTATTCCCATCCTATTCATATATTTGTCAAGATGCCCCTTAAATGTCCCTATCGTCCCTGCTTCCACTACCTCCTCCGGTAGTGAGTTCCAGGCACCCACTACCCTCTGCGTAAAAAACTTGCCTCGTACATCTACTCTAAACGTTGCCCCTCTCACCTTAAACCTATGCACCCTAGTAATTGACCCCTCTACCCTGGGGAAAAGCCTCTGACTATCCACTCTGTCTATGCCCCTCATAATTTTGTATACCTCTATCAGGTCGCCCCTCAACCTCCTTCGTTCCAGTGAGAACAAACCGAGTTTATTCAATCGCTCCTCATAGCTTATGCCCTCCATACCAGGCAACATTCTGGTAAATCTCTTCTGCACCCTCTCTAAAGCCTCCACATCCTTCTGGTAGTGTGGCGACCAGAATTGAACACTATACTCCAAGTGTGGCCTAACTAAGGTTCTATACAGCTGCAACATGACTTGCCAATTCTTATACTCAATGCCCCGGCCAATGAAGGCAAGCATGCCGTATGCCTTCTTGACTACCTTCTCCACCTGTGTTGCCCCTTTCAATGACCTGTGGACCTGTACTCCTAGATCTCTTTGACTTTCAATACTCTTGAGGGTTCTACCATTCACTGTATATTCCCTACCTGCATTAGCCCTTCCAAAATGCATTACCTCACATTTGTCCGGATTAAACTCCATCTGCCATCTCTCCGCCCAAGTCTCCAGACAATCTAAATCCTGCTGTATCCTCAGACAGTCCTCATCGCTATCCGCAATTCCACCAACCTTTGTGTCGTCTGCAAACTTACTAATCAGACCAGTTACATTTTCCTCCAAATCATTTATATATACTACAAACAGCAAAGGACCCAGCACTGATCCCTGTGGAACACCACTGGTCACAGCCCTCCAATTAGAAAAGCATCCCTCCATTGCTACCCTCTGCCTTCTATGGCCTAGCCAGTTCTGTATCCACCTTGCCAGTTCACCCCTGATCCCGTGAGACTTCAACTTTTGTACTAGTCTACCATGAGGGACCTTGTCAAAGGCCTTACTGAAGTCCATATAGACAACATCTACTGCCCTACCTGCATCAATCATCTTAGTGACCTCCTCGAAAAACTCTATCAAGTTAGTGAGACACGACCTCCCCTTCACAAAACCGTGCTGCCTCTCACTAATACGTCCATTTGCTTCCAAATGGGAGTAGATCCTCTCTCGAAGAATTCTCTCCAGTAATTTCCCTACCACTGAAGTAAGGCTCACCGGCCTGTAGTTCCCGGGATTATCCTTGCTACCCTTCTTAAACAGAGGAACAACATTGGCTATTCTCCAGTCCTCCGGGACATCCCCTGAAGACAGCGAGGATCCAAAGATTTCTGTCAAGGCCTCAGCAATTTCCTCTCCAGCCTCCTTCAGTATTCTGGGGTAGATCCCATCAGGCCCTGGGGACTTATCTACCTTAATATTTTTTAAGACACCCAACACCTCGTCTTTTTGGATCACAATGTGACCCAGGCTATCTACACCCCCTTCTCCAGACTCAACATCTACCAATTCCTTCTCTTTGGTGAATACTGATGCAAAGTATTCATTTAGTACCTCGCCCATTTCCTCTGGCTCCACACATAGATTCCCTTGCCTATCCTTCAGTGGGCCAACCCTTTCCCTGGCTACCCTCTTGCTTTTTATGTACGTGTAAAAAGCCTTGGGATTTTCCTTAACCCTATTTGCCAATGACTTTTCATGACCCCTTCTAGCCCTCCTGACTCCTTGCTTAAGTTCCTTCCTACTTTCCTTATATGCCACACAGGCTTCGTCTGTACCCAGCCTTTTAGCCCTGACAAATGCCTCCTTTTTCTTTTTGACGAGGCCTACAATATCACTCGTCATCCAAGGTTCCCGAAAATTGCCGTATTTATCTTTCTTCCTCACAGGAACATGCCTGTCCTGTATTCCTTTCAACTGACACTTGAAAGCCTCCCACATGTCAGATGTTGATTTGCCCTCAAACATCCGCCCCCAATCTATGTTCTTCAGTTCCCGCCTAATATTGTTATAATTAGCCTTCCCCCAATTTAGCACATTCATCCTCGGACCACTCTTATCCTTGTCCACCAGTACTTTAAAACTTACTGAATTGTGGTCACTGTTACCGAAATGCTCCCCTACTGAAACATCTACCACCTGGCCGGGCTCATTCCCCAATACCAGGTCCAGTACCGCCCCTTCCCTAGTTGGACTGTTTACATATTGTTTTAAGAAGCCCTCCTGGATGCTCCTTACAAACTCCGCCCCGTCTAAGCCCCTGGCACTAAGTGAGTCCCAGTCAATATTGGGGAAGTTGAAGTCTCCCATCACCACAACCCTGTTGTTTTTACTCTTTTCCAAAATCTGTCTACCTATCTGCTCCTCTATCTCCCGCTGGCTGTTGGGAGGCCTGTAGTATACCCCCAACATTGTGACTGCACCCTTCTTATTCCTGATCTCTACCCATATAGCCTCACTGCCCTCTGAGGTGTCCTCTCGCAGTATAGCTGTGATATTCTCCCGAACAAGTAGCGCAACTCCGCCTCCCCTTTTACATCCCCCTCTATCCCGCCTGAAACATCTAAATCCTGGAACGTTTAGCTGCCAATCCTGCCCTTCCCTCAACCAGGTCTCTGTAATGGCAACAACATCATAGTTCCAAGTAGTAATCCAAGCTCTAAGTTCATCTGCCTTACCCGTAATGCTCCTTGCATTAAAACATATGCACTTCAGGCCACCAGACCCGCTGTGTTCAGCAACTTCTCCCCGTCTGCTCTGCCTCAGAGCCACACTGTCCCTATTCCCTAGTTCTCCCTCAATGCTCTCACCTTCTGACCTATTGCTCCCGTGCCCACCCCCCTGCCATACTAGTTTAAACCCTCCCGTGTGACACTAGCAAACCTCGCGGCCAGGATATTTATGCCTCTCCGGTTTAGATGCAACCCGTCCATCTTATACAGGTCACACCTGCCCCGGAAGAGCTCCCAGCTGTCCAGATAACGGAAACCCTCCCTCCTACACCAGCTGTTTAGCCACGTGTTTGTCTGCTCTATCTTCCTATTTCTAGCCTCACTGGCACGTGGCACAGGGAGTAATCCCGAGATTACAACCCTCGAGGTCCTGTCTTTTAACTTTCTGCCTAGCTCCCTGAAGTCCTGCTGCAGGACCTCATGCCCCTTCCTGCCTATGTCGTTAGTACCAATATGTACAACGACCTCTGCCTGTTTGCCCTCCCCCTTCAGGATTCCCTCTACCCGTTCGGAGACATCCTGGACCCTGGCACCAGGGAGGCAACATACCATCCTGGAGTCTCTTTCACGTCCACAGAAGCACCTATCTGTGCCCCTGACTATGGAGTCCCCTATTACTATTACTCTTCTGCGCTTTGACCCTCCCTTCTGAACATCAGAGCCAGCGGTGGTGCCACTGCTCTGGCTGCTGCTGTTTTCCCCTGATAGGCTATCCCCCCCGACAGTATCCAAAGGGGTATATCTGTTCGAGAGGGGGACAACCACAGGGGATTCCTGCACTGACTGCCTGACCTTTCTGGTGGTCACCCATTTCTCTGCCTGCACCTTGGGTGTGACCACATTTACATAACTGCGATCTATGACGCTTTCCGCCACCTGCATGCTCCTAAGTGCATCCAATTGCTGCTCCAACCGAACCATGCGGTCTGTGAGGAGCTGCAGTTGGGTGCACTTTCTGCAGATGAAGCCACCCGGGACGCTGGAAGCCTCCCAGACCTGCCACATCTCACAGTCAGAGCACAGCACCCCTCGAACTGACATTGCGTCAATTAATTAAAATTAAAATTTGTCTTTTTTTTTTTTAAATACTTTTTTTTAAAATTGCAAAGTTACTGTCAACTATCTGTTTCCTAGCACTAGATTTCTAATAGAAATGCGATAGCTAACTATAATACTCTCCGATCTCTGGCTTAGATATCCTCTAAATTATAATTAAGTTATTATGTTTAATTAGTTCCCAAATACTCAATTTTTTTTAAATTTAGGTTCAAATCCTTGAATTTGTCTATATATGTGTTTCTGGAACATACCTCTTCATTCACCTGAGGAAGGAGCAGCGCTCCGAAAGCTAGTGACATCGAAACAAACCTGTTGGACTTTAACCTGGTGTTGTAAGACTTCGTACTGTAAAAGTTGGTAAGAGTCAATGTGGACATGCCGAATTTCCTTAGTTTCCTGAGGAAGTATAGGCGCTGTTGTGCTTTCTTGGTGGTAGAGTCGACGTGGGTGGACCAGGACAGATTTTTGGAGATGTGCACCCCTAGGAATTTGAAACTGCTAACCATCTCCACCTCGGCCCCGTTGATGCTGACAGGGGTGTGTACAGCACTTTGTTTCTTGAAGATATGGGTTCAACGACAAGGAAAATTAGGAGAAAGGTTAAGAGGAAATATAACTTAGGAGAGGTTACTGATCGAGGTGTTAAGATTCAGAACAGAGGTAAAAAAGCCAACAAAAGTGTACTTTACCTGAATGCTCGTAGTATTCGGAATAAGGTAAATGAGTTGATGGCGCAAATCATCGTGAATGACTATGATTTAGTGGCCATTACTGAAACATGGTTAAAGGATGGTCACGACTGGGAGTTAAATATCCGAGGGTATCAAACTTTTCGGAAGGACAGAGTGGATGGTAAGGGAGGTGGTGTAGCTCTGTTATTTAAGGATGACATCCGGGCAACAGTAAGGGATGACATCGGTGGTATGGAGGATAAAGTTGAATCCATTTGGGTGGAAATCAGGAATAGTAAGGCGAAAAAGTCACTGATAGGAGTAATCTATAGGCCACCAAATAGTAACATTATGGTGGGGCAGGCAATAAACAAAGAAATAACAGATGCATGTAGAAATGGTACAGCAGTTATCATGGGGGATTTTAATCTACTTGTTGATTGGTTTAACCAGGTCGGTCAAGGCAGCCTTGAGGAGGAGTTATAGAATGTATCCGCGATAGTTTCCTAGAACAGTATGTAATGGAACCTACGAGGGAACAAGCGGTCCTAGATCTGGTCCTGTATAATGAGACAGGATTGATTCAGGATCTCATAGTTAGGGATCCTCTCGGAAGGAGCGATCACAATATGGTGGAATTTAAAATACAGATGGAGGGTGAGAAGGTAAAATCAAGCACTAGTGTTTTGTGCTTAAACAAAGGAGATTACAATGGGATGAGAGAAGAACTAGCTAAGGTAGACTGGGAGCAAAGACTTTATAGTGAAACAGTTGAGGAACAGTGGAGAACCTTCCAAGTGATTTTTCACAGTGCTCAGCAAAGGTTTATACCAACAAAAAGGAAGGACGGTAAAAAGAGGGAAAATCGACCGTGGATATCTAAGGAAGTAAGGGAGAGTATCAAATTGAAGGAAAAAACATACAAAGTCGCAAAGATCAGTGGGAGACTAGAGGAAGGGGAAATCTTTTGGGGGCAACAGAAAGCTACTAAAAAAGCTATAAAGAAGAGTAAGATAGATTATGAGAGTAAACTTGCTCAGAATATAAAAACAGATAGTAAAAGTTTCTACAAATACATAAAGCAAAAAAGAGTGGCTAAGGTAAATATTGGTCCTTTAGAGGATGAGAAGGGAGATTTAATAATGGGAGATGAGGAAATGCCTGAGGAACTGAACAGGTTTTTTGGGTCGGTCTTCACAGTGGAAGACACAAATAACATGCCAGTGACTGATAGAAATGAGGCTATGACAGGTGAGGACCTTGAGAGGATTGTTATCACCAAGGAGGTAGTGATGGGCAAGCTAATGGGGCTAAAGGTAGACAAGTCTCCTGGACCTGATGGAATGCAACCCAGAGTGCTAAAAGAGATGGCTAGGGAAATTGCAAATGCACTAGTGATAATTTACCAAAATTCACTAGACTTTGGGGTGGTCCCGGCGGATTGGAAATTAGCAAACGTGACACCACTGTTTAAAAAAGGAGGTAGGAAGCAAGCGGGTAATTATAGGCCAGTGAGCTTAACTTCGGTTGTAGGGAAGATGCTGGAATCTATCATCAAGGAAGAAATAGCGAGGCATCTGGATGGAAATTGTCCCATTGGGCAGACGCAGCATGGGTTCATAAAGGGCAGGTCGTGCCTAACTAATTTAGTGGAATTTTTTGAGGACATTAACAGTGCGGTAGATAACGGGGAGCCAATGGATGTGGTATATCTGGATTTCCAGAAAGCCTTTGACAAGGTGCCACACAAAAGGTTGTTGCATCAGATAAAGATGCATGGCATTAAGGGGAAAGTAGTAGCATGGATAGAGGATTGGTTAATTAATAGAAAGCAAAGAGTGGGGATTAATGGGTGTTTCTCTGGTTGGCAATCAGTAGCTAGTGGTGTCCCTCAGGGATCAGTGTTGGCCCCACAACTGTTCACAATTTACATCGATGATTTGGAGTTGGGGACCAAGGGCAATATGTCCAAGTTTGCAGACGACACTAAGATAAGTGGTAAAGCAAAAAGTGCAGAGGATACTGGAAGTCTGCAGCGGGATTTGGATAGGCTAAGTGAATGGGCTAGGGTCTGGCACATGGAATACAATGTTGACAAATGTGAGGTTATCCATTTTGGTAGGAATAACAGCAAAAGGGATTATTATTTAAATGATAAAATATTAAAACATGCTGCTGTGCAGAGAGACCTTGGTGTGCTAGTGCATGAGTCGCAAAAAGTTGGTTTACAGGTGCAATAGGTGATTAAGAAGACAAATGGAATTTTGTCCTTCATTGCTAGAGGGATGGAGTTTAAGACTAGGGAGGTTCTGCTGCAATTGTATAAGGTGTTAGTGAGGCCACACCTGGAGTATTGTGTTCAGTTTTGGTCTCCTTACTTGTGAAAGGACGTACTGGCACTGGAGGGTGTGCAGGGGAGATTCACTAGGTTAATCCCAGAGCTGAAGGGGTTCGATTACGAGGAGAGGTTGAGTAGACTGGGACTGTACTCGTTGGAATTTAGAAGGATGAGGGGGGATCTTATAGAAACATATAAGATTATGAAGGGAATAGATAGGATAGATGCGGGCAGGTTGTTTCCACTGGCGGGTGAAAGCAGAACTAGGGGGCATAGCCTCAAAATAAGGGGAAGTAGATTTAGGACTGAGTTTAGGAGGAACTTCTTCACCCAAAGGGTTGTGAATCTATGGAATTCCTTGCCCAGTGAAGCAGTAGAGGCTCCTTCATTAAATGTTTTTAAGATAAAGATAGATAGTTTTTTGAAGAATAAAGGGATTAAGGGCTATGGTGTTTGGGCCGGAAAGTGGAGCTGAGTCCACAAAAGATCAGCCATGATCTCACTGAATGGTGGAGCAGGCTCGAGGGGCCAGATGGCCTACTCCTGCTCCGAGTTCTTATGTTCTTATGTTCCCCTGGCATCACTGCTGTCCCTCACTCCTTACATCACACCCACACTCTCATAGAAGCCAATTGAAATCCTGCATCTCCCTCACATCCCACTCTGCATCAAATGCCAACACCTGTATTGTCCTCTTTGGCCAGGTGCCTTGCACACACAGGCCACCAGCTACAGGCCCCCTGTGTAACTCGCCACCATGCACATCACCATGTCCTTTATGTTACCCCGAGGAAAAGACGGTCCATAACAGAAGGGAACAGGAGAAAACCAGAGGTTGCATCCCGGACCTCCAGTCTCTCAGCCCGCTGAGCAGAAGGCAATGGCATTATTCGGGAGGTGCAGGAGAAGTCTATCTCCAAGGCATAGGTTGGCATATGACAAACAAGTGAGCCACTAATGTACAATGATACCCCCATAGCAAGTCAATCACCCCTCTCCCTCAGACCACGTATTCCCAAGATCTCACCATGTGCCTTGTCTTTTGTCTTGCAGAATCACCATCAGACCAGGCCGGCCGGTCTGGGGTGCCTTGCCCCACCCACAACCCCAGCATACCCTGCCTGGAGGACCAGTCGGGCGATGACCCTCGGCACTGCACTCACCTGCACCCTCCATCATCGCAGAGACTATCACCTCTGTGGGGCAGTTTAGTGAAGAGGCTCTTGGGTCACTACTGGTCCACACTTCACACATGCTGCAGCACATCAGTTGGAGGTAGGGACTCCAAAGTAAGCGGCGGTTCGAGGGCTACCTGATCCACAAAATCAGCTGTAGTCTGGAAAGGTATCGCACTTCTGGAAAGTATGATCCCATCACTAGTGGAGAAGCAGACGGAGAGCCAGAGTCTACGGAAGGAGTCAACAATCTTCCTGCACCTAAAGGTGCAACTGGAGGTATCCAACTGCCTTCAGGTGCAGGGGATCGTGGTCCAGGCATCTGAAGCACATCTTTAGGATGATAATGCACTGCTCAATGACACTCCTGGTTGCTGCATCGTTATAGCAGTTCTCCATGGTGGACTGGGGCCTCTGGACTGGTGTCATTAGCCAAGACCTCAGTGGGTAACCCTTGGCGCCCAAGAGCCATCTCCTCACCCAAGGGAGCGCCTTGAAGGTGCCGGGAACCGGCGCGTATGCCAGGACGTATGCATTGTGTACGCTGCCTGGATATAGGGCCCAGGCATGCATGGCGTGCAGCTGCTGGTCACATACCAACTGTATATTCAAGAGTGGAAGTCCTTCTGATTGATGAAGAGCACCACCTGATGAGCATGGCATGTGCTCGTGGGGGATAGGTGCTCCGTCAATCACCCCTAGACCTGGGACATGCTAGTGATGGCAGCAAATCTTGCTGCTGGGCATCCTGGTGGGCTTGTTCCAGATTGAATTTTATATAGTCCGCTGCTCGGATGCATAGAGCATCCTTCACAGTATGGATGCTCCTGTGTGCCAATGTCTGAGCGATCCCTGACAGGTCCCCGCTCAGCCACTAGAAAGACTCACAGGCATAAAAGTTCAGGGCGACCATCACCTTGATGGCCACCGGGAGCGGGTACCCTCCTCCAAACCTCTGTAGTGCCAGGTGCGCTATCATCTGGAACAGGTGGCACAGTCTGCCTGGTTAGCCGAAGTCTGTGACGGCACAGGCGGTCCGGCATCTCTTCGAAGGACAGAAGCTGACGATATACACGTGCCCTGATGCAGCGTCTCCTTTGCACCTCGTCCTTGACCTGTTGGGATGGCTGGCGCTGAACCCTCACCGGCTGGCCTCTGCTCTTCTGGGGCTAGCTCCACTTGTGCAGGGTCCTCCCTGAGCAGGTGGAGGCTGAAACCTGTGTCAGCAATAGGCTCTGCAGCCGGTGTCCTGTCTCCCCAGTGGGGTCTACTATGGGTGTCCTCATTGGGTGGGCCATGTGTTATCTCGCCAGCAAGGTGCCACCTGGTTGTGCAGTGGAGAGGGTCAAGGTGTGCCAGCAATCCTCTCCATGCTTAGAGGCTTGTGTGTGGGCAGGTCCTACAGATGAGGATGCGGCAGGGAAGTATGCATCAGCTGGGAGTGTAGCTGCAGTGTGATGTGGGTCCTGGATGGGACACACAGGCTGTGACAACGTTTCCGGGGGCAAGATGGATGGGAGCAGGATGGTTGACAGGCAGGGCTTGGAGACAGCTGGAGGTCCTGCGGAGTGGGCTAGCTGATAGTGTCACTGGTGAGGCCTCTGCCCCGAGAGGGTCAGTGTGCCATCGAGGGTGCCAAAGGCACATGTATCCTATTTTTGGGGTAAGCTCTGCTATTTCCCTGCTTCCCCTGCACTGAGGAGTGGCAGCACCTGGTGGGCCACGATTGAGCTTGGTCACGCCATCCTCATTGATGGGTCAGCTGGGGTCTGAGGGTTTCCAGAGGGGTGGCCTGGGTGGGCTCCCAAATGTCCAGAGATCCAGGGTACAGTGAGCAGTCAGCAGACTGAGCAGCCGGGGGTCTATAACTTGTACCAAATGGGTGGGTTTAAAACAAATACAGCAGAAATGGCGGTCTGAGCCCGGCCACCTCGATCCTAAGGGGGACACCTGAATTCATGGATTTGTCAGCAAGTCGCCCTCTGCTACTCCCGCTGGCCCGGTTGCCACTCCCCAGCTACCGGGACAGTTTTAAACATATTTTCAAACTTTGCTTACCTTCTCTCTCTCCCCTCAGCAGCTATGCCACCCAGTTCCTGTTTGTAAATACCTGTAGTAAATCGCGCTTGCGTGACTTCTGCCTGAGAGGGGCGGAGCACCATGGAGGCCAGAGCATACTGGTTCAAATGCGCTAATCACATTTGAATGCATGCAAATGCCGGTTTTGCATGCCGGCACGGGGCGCAAACCTCGTTATCACCACCAGCGAGGGAGTGGAGTATGGCGTCTGAATTGGTGCCGGGCGCGGACCTCGATTTTGGCCGAACACCCGATTCTCTGCCTGAACGCTGTTCACGTTTGTGGTGTCACAGGTGGCGAACTTCGCCCCATGACATTCATTCAATGCTGATGTACTGCTAATAGTTGTCTGTCAAGCAGCATCAGAATAACAGATTTTCCAATCATTCTCAAATTTAAATTAGTGGGGAGCTTGCTGCATGCCCATTGACTGCGGCAATTCCCACATTGCAACAATGGTTACACATCAAACATACTTCATTGGTTGTAAAGTGCTTTGGAAAATGTGGTGAAATTTGTGAAATGCGCTTTATAAATGCAAGTCTTTCTGTCCAGTTAATCTTAAATCCTCCTCAACTGTAAATTTGTCACAATATAAACCTCATTCATAGGACAAAATAGTATTGGTCAGTCTCAATTCAATTCAGAAAAGCCATCCTCGGCAGGCTGCAGACAATTAAGACCATAAGACCATAAGACATAGGAGTGGAAGTAAGGCCATTCGGCCCATCGAGTCCACTCCACCATTCAATCATGGCTGATTTCAACTCCATTTACCCGCTCTCTCTCCATAGCCCTTAATTCCTCGAGAAATCAAGAATTTATCAACTTCTGTCTTAAAGACACTCAACGTCACGGCCTCCACCGCCCTCTGTGGCAATGAATTCCACAGACCCACCACTCTCTGGCTGAAGATATTTCTCCTCATCTCTGTTCTAAAGTGACTCCCTTTTATTCTAAGGCTGTGCCCCCGGGTCCTAGTCTCCCCTGCTAATGGAAACAACTTCCCTACATCCACCCTATCTAAGCCATTCATTACCTTGTAAGTTTATATTAGATCTCCCCTCAACCTCCTAAACTCCAATGAATATAATCCCAGGATCCTCAGACGTTCATCGTATGTTAGGCCTACCATTCCTGGGATCATCCGTGTGAATCTCCACTGGACTCGCTCCAGTGCCAGTATGTCCTTCCTGAGGTGTGGGGCCCAAAATTGCTCACAGTACTCTAAATGGGGCCTAACTAATGCTTTATAAAGCTTCAGAAGTACATCCCTGCTTTTATATTCCAAGCCTCTTGAGATGAATGACAACATTGCATTTTCTTTCTTAATTATGGACGCAACCTGCAATTTTACCTTTAGAGAATCCTGGACTAGGACTCCCAAGTCCCTTTGCACTTCAGCATTATAAATTTTGTCACCGTTTAGAAAATAGTCCATGCCTCTATTCTTTTTCCCAAAGTGCAAGACCTCGCACTTGCCCACGTTGAATTTCATCAGCCATTTCTTGGACCACTCTCCTAAACTGTCTAAATCTTTCTGCAGCCTCCCCACCTCCTCCATACTACCTGCCCCTCCACCTATCTTTGTATCATCGGCAAACTTAGCCAGAATGCCCCCAGTCCCGTCATCTAGATCGTTAATATATAAAGAGAACAGCTGTGGCCCCAACACTGAACCCTGCGGGACACCACTCGTCACCGGTTGCCATTCCGAAAAAGAACCTTTTATCCCAACTCTCTGCCTTCTGCCTGACAGCCAATCGTCAATCCATGTTAGTACCTTGCCTCGAATACCATGGGCCCTTATTTTACTCAGCAGTCTCCCGTGAGGCACCTTAGCAAAGGCCTTTTGGAAGTCAAGATAGATAACATCCATTGGCTCTCCTTGGTCTAACCTATTTGTTATCTCTTCAAAGAACTCTAACAGGTTTGTCAGGCACGACCTCCCCTTACTAAATCCATGCTGACTTGTCCTAATCCGACCCTGCACTTCCAAGAATTTAGAAATCTCATCCTTAACAATGGATTCTAGAATCTTGCCAACAACCGAGGTTAGGCTAATTGGCCTATAATTTTCCATCTTTTTCCTTGTTCCCTTCTTGAACAGGGGGGTTACAACAGCGATTTTCCAATCCGCTGGGACTTTCCCTGACTCCAGTGACTTTTGAAAGATCATAACTAACGCCTCCACTATTTCTTCAGCTATCTCCTTTAGAACTCTAGGATGTAGCCAATCTGGGCCCGGGGATTTATCAATTTTTAGACCTCTTAGTTTCTCTAGCACTTTCTCCTTTGTGATGGCTACCATATTCAACTCTGCCCCCGACTCTCCGGAATTGTTGGGATATTACTCATGTCTTCTACTGTGAAGACTGACGCAAAGTACTTATTCAGTTCCTCAGCTATTTCCTTGTCTCCCATCACAAAATTACCAGCGTCATTTTGGAGCAGCCCAATGTCAGCTTTTGCCTCCCGTTTGTTTTTAATGTATTTAAAGAAACTTTTACTATCATTCCTAATGTTACTGGCTAGCCTACCTTCAAATTTGATCCTCTCTTTCCTTATTTCTCTCTTTGTTACCCTCTGTTTGTTTTTGTAGTCTTCCCAATCTTCTGACTTCCCACTACTCTTTGCCACATTATAGGCTTTCTCTTTTGCTTTGATGCATTCCCTAACTTCCTTTGTCAGCCATGGCTGCCTAATTCCCCCCTCTGATAACCTTTCTTTTCTTTGGGATGAACCTCTGTACTGTGTCCACAATTACTCCCAGAAACTCCTGCCATTGCTGTTCTACTGTCTTTCCTACTAGGCTCTGCTCCCAGTTGATTTTCGTCAGTTCCTCCCTCATGCCCCTGTAGTTACCTTTATTTAACTGTAACACCTTTACATCTGATTCTATCTTCTTTCTTTCAAATTGGAGATTGAATTCGACCATATTATGATCACTGCCTCCTAAGTGCTCCCTTACTTTAAGATCTTTAATCAAGTCTGGCTCATACATAACACTAAGTCCAGAATGGCCTGTTCCCTCGTGGGCTCCATCACAAGCTGTTCCAAAAAGCCCTCCTGTAAACATTCAATGAATTCCCTTTCCTTGGGTCCACTGGCAGTATTATTTACCCAGTCCACCTGCATATTAAAGTCCCCCATGATCACTGTGACCTTGCCTTTCTGACATGCACTTTCTATTTTGTGGTGCACTTTGTGCCCCTGGTCCTGACCACTGTTAGGAGGCCTGTACATAACTCCCATTATGGTATTTTTGCCTTTGTGGTTCCTCAACTCTACCCACACAGACTCCACATCATCTGACCCTATGTCGTTTAGTGCTATTGATTTAATTTCATTCCCAATTAACAAGGCAACCCCGCCCCCTCTGCCCACCTCTCTGTCTTTTCGATAGGTTGTGAATCCCTGGATGTTTAAATGCCAGTCTTGAACCCCCTGCAACCACGTCTCTGTGATGCCTACCACATCATACCTGCCAGTCACAATCTGGGCCACAAGCTCATCTACCTTGTTCCGAACACTGCGCGCATTTAAATATAGCACCTTTAATTCTCTACTGACCGTCCCTTTTTGTTTTCTTAGTGTGGTGGACCTTGGTTTACTGAGCCTTTCCATACACTGTGTCATATTTTGGGGGATGGGGACAATCGTAACCACTCTTGAGTTTTGTCTGTTCGTGCTTTTTGTATTCCTAAGCAGCTACGCTCCCCGCTGATTACTTCACCTCTTGGTTCCCTGACTTTCCCTTCCCCCCCCAATCTTTAGTTTAAAGTCCTATTGACCACCCTATTTACTCTTTTCGCCAGAACACTGGTCCCAGCTCGGTTCAGGTGGAGACCATCCCAATGGTATAGGTCCCCCCTGTCCCAAAACTGATGCCAGTGTCCCATGAAAAGGAAGCCCTCATTCCCACACCACTCTTTCAGCCACGTGTTAACTTCCCTTATTCTTGCCTCCCTATGCCAATTTGCACGTGGCTCGGGCAGTAATCCGGAGATTATGACCCTTGAGGACCTGTTTTTTAATTTGAATCCTAGCTCTTTATAATCTCTAAACAGGTCCTCTTTCCTAGACTTGCCTATGTTGTTGGTACCGACATGGACCACAACAACTGGATCCTCCCCCTCCCTCTCCATTATCCTTTCAAGCCAGGCCATTCAAGGTCAGAGATGTCCCGCACCCGAGCACCGAGCAGGCAACATACCATGCGGGACTCTTTATCCTGCTCACAAAGGATACTATCTATCCCCCTGATAATAGAATCCCCTACAACTACAACTTGCCTATTTACTCCCGACCCTTGAGTGGCCTGCTGAACCATGGTGCCTTGGTCAGCTGACTCATCCTTCCTGCAACCCTGTTCGCCATCCACACAGGGAGCAAGTGCCTCATACCTGTTGGACAGAGTCAAGGGCTGAGGCTCCTGAGTTCCTGACTGCTGGTTCCCTTTACCTGCCTGACTTGCAGTCACACCCTGCTGTCCCTGGCCACTGGCAGGATTTAAACTACTTACTCTGACAGGTGTGACTGCCTCCTGAAACACAGTGTCCAGGTAAGTCTCCCCCTCCCGGATGTGCCTCAGTGTTTGAAGCTCAGACTCCAGCTCATCAACTCTGAGCCGGAGCTCTTCGAGCAGCCAACACTTACTGCAGATGTGGTCGCTGCAGCTCGCAATGGGATTCAATTGACTTGAATTTGGTGCCAGTTGACAACCTGAATTGTAGAAACCACAGAGTGGTTTATAGAAAGTGATGCAGAAGGCATTGGGATTGAAGTACATTGTTGGGGAAGAGTGTACATCTGATAGTGCTGTGTTGACCAATGCTGTCACTGGGTACTGATAATATAGCTCCCCTGCTCTGGCTTGAGAGGGTACCACAAAGAGACATTGTAGAATTCCTCTTGGAACACCACAGGGATGATTTGTATTACCCAGAAATGCAAACTTCCCCTGGGCAATTGCCCTGCACTCGGAGTCACAAACTTCAAATGGTTCTGACAGGGTTACATCAATTGGTACCCAGAAAAAGTTAGAATTAAAACCTCTTTTAACTTCTGGGTAAATATTATACAGACCCAATCCGAACTGCAATGGGACACCCAACACACGCAGACTCCCAACTGCCCTGAGGAAGCCCTCTGCTCCTTGACTAGCAACCCCCCCCTCCCACCCCTCTACCACAGGGCATAACCTGTGACACTGCAGGGGTCTCCCCCCCCCATGCACAGGATTCTCTTCACCTGCCACGGGACTCCTCCACCACCCCCTGGCCCGATAGGACAGACCCAAGGCCCGACTACAACCCCCCCCCACCCCCCGTTGACACCACTCCCTCCCCCGCCCCTCCAGTGGACCTGACCTGACGTAATATCCCAATGTAGGCCCGAACTGACCTGCAATCCCCCTGGCCCACTCTCTGCACTGAGGCCCGGCTCCATCTCAAGCCACCCCGACCCTCCCCTGAGGGCCGACACCCAACCTGATGCCCAACTCCCTACTCCCACTCCCCCATAGCATTCCAGAATTTGCATCACCCATCTCAAGTACAAAAGTTTCCTATAAAACAGTCATAAAGTACTTGCTGCCAGAATGACATTCTTCTTTGCACAGATGTATTATGCTTTCTGGATCATGTAGATTTATCATTGGATGAGAGCTGAATAGAAGTGTTAACAATAATAATATCTATTGAGTTATGGATGAGATGGGGATTTAAATTACTAGTAGAATTTTTAAAATGAGTAAACAATACAGAATTTCCTAGTTCTGGTCATCATGACATGAGGGAGACAATAAAGTATTGGAAACGGTGCAAAGGAGAGCGACAGATTAATTCCTAATTATGAAGACAGAGTAGAAAATCCTGGGTGTAGAAAACGGGTGCACTGTATGTGCTTGTTCATCGGGACTGCTATGGGCCAGGGTTTAGAGCACCCCAAAGTGTATCATGGAATTCACCTGACCCACAACTTTTAATAGATTGTGGTATGGGGAGCACACGGCCCACTCTACAGGTGTGGTACAGCAGAAATGGAAAAGTATTTTTTAAAGCAAAACAATGTTTATTCTATTAACTCAAGTTAACCTTTTTAAAACGAACAGTGAACATCTTAGCAACCATTAATTCAAATACAACACCCAAAGAATACAACACTAAGTAAACCGTAAGCGTTCCTTTTAACATCCAGAAGACTTAAAAACAAAACCTTTATCAGAAGCACATCAGGTTAAAGTCACCACTGCGAGCATTTATTATTCTGAATTCACCAAATGATCAAGAGATGGTCTTTTGATGACAGAGAGAACAGCAGTACACCTGCTTGGTCTGGCTTCAGCTCCAACACTGAAAACGAAACTAAAACACACCCTGAAGCCTGCTCAAAAACAAAAGTAAAAAGCTGACAGACAGCCCAGCTCCACCCACTCTCTGACATCACTGCAGTAGTAAACACCCATTTCTCAAAGGTAGTCTCACTACAGATATTTATATGCAGACCCATTTATAAACACCCATTTCTTAAAGGTACTCTCACATGACAGGAGTCTGTGTCCTCATGAAATTGGTAATGAGGCTCATTATGCCAAGCCAGGTGTGCAGATTGGAAGGTTTTTTGACTGCAAGCCAATTTAGTGAGGTTGCATGTGTGCCTTCCTAATCACTTGCTCTACTTAAATACTAACTTTTTGTGATTCACGCCCCAGGACACCAGATCCCTCTGTACCGCAGAGTTCTGCTATCTCCATTTAAGAAATTTAATCATAGAATCACTACAGTGCAGAAGGAGGCCATTTGGTCCATCGAGCATCTACCCAGGCCCATTCCCCTGCAACCCCATAACCCCACCTAACCTTTGGACACTAAGGGACAGGTTAACATAGCCAATCCACTTAACCTGCGTGTCTTTGGACTGTGGGAGGAAACCGGAGGACCCGGAGGAAACCCAAGCAGACACGGGGAGAATGTGCAACTCCACACAAACAGCCACCCAAGGTTGGAATCGAACTTAGGTCCCTGGTGCTGTGAGGCAGCAGTGCTAACCACTATTCCATTGTGCTGCCCCAAATGTTTTTCTATTCCTGCTGCCTAAGTGAAGAAAATATAGCTGTACTTAATCAAGAAAGAGAAATGATTTAATATCTAATTACCAATACTAATTGCTTCTCATTTTCACTCGATGAAATTTATTCTTAAATGAATAAAAGTTTATTTAGAAAAGTCGTAGACTTCAGAAGAACTTAGATGGATAAGTGAAACGGGCAGCTACATGAAAGCTGAAATTTGATGCAGTAGAGTATAATTGGTGCATTTCAAAAGGAAAAATAAGAAGCTGTAAACTATACACTTTTAAAGAGGGTGGGTGGTCACAGGGACAGAGAGTAAAGAGGGGTCGCAAATCTGTGAAGGTAACAGGACAAGATATAATGGCTATTAAAAATGTATATCAGAATAGGTTGTATAAAGTGGTGTAAGAGTGATGAAGGAAGCTATTTTAAACCTTTAGGCTAGGCCTCAGCTAGAGTACTGAGTTCAACTCTCAGCACCACAAATGCCAAGGAGGGGATCTATTATAATGGGGCTAGGAATGGATGGTTTCAATCATGTGGAAAGACTAGGGAAACTGGAATTGTTCCCTGTGCAGTTGAGATAGTTAAGGGAAAGATTTCCAGTAAACCTTTGACATGGTGCCATTCAGGAGGCTGCTAAATAAGTTAAGAACTCATGGTGTTAGGGGCAAGGCACTAGCATAGATAGAGGATTGGCTGACTGACAGAAGGCAGAGAGTGGGGATAAAGGGGTCTTTTTCACGTTGGCAGCCAGTGACTAGTGTTGTGCCTCAGGGTGGGTGTAGGGACCACACCTATTCACAACATACATTAATGATCTGAAAGAAGGAACTGAGAGCATTGGTGCTAAGTCTATAGATTATACAAAGATATGTGGAAGGACAGGTTGGGTTGAAGAAGCAGTGAGGCTGCAGAAGGACTTCAACAGGCTAGGGCAGTGGACAAAGAAGTGGCAGATGGAATACAATGTGGAAAAATATAAGGTTATGTAGGAAGAATAGAGGCATAGACTATTTTCTAAATGGGAAAAGGCTTCGGAAATCAGAAGCCAAAGGGACTTAGGGACCCTAGTTAAGGATTCTCTTAAGGTTAACATGCAGGTTCAGTTGGCAGTTAGGAAGGCAAATGCAATGTTAGCATTCATGCTGAGAGGGCTAGAATACAAGAGCAGGGATGTACAGTTGAGGCTGTATAAGACTCAGGTCAGACCCCTTGGAATATTGTGAGCGGTTTTGGGTCCCCTATCTAAGGGAGATGCACTGGCCTTTGAGAGGGTCCAAAGGAGGTCCACAAGAATGATCCCGGGAATGAAGGACTTGTCCTGTAAGGAGCGGTTGAGGACACTGGGTCTGTACTCGATTGAGTTCAGAAGGATAAAGGACAATCTAATTAAAAGGTACAGAACACTGAAAGTCCTAGATTGAGTGGACATGGAGAGGATGTTCCCACTAGTCGGTGAAACTAGAAACCGAGGGCACAGCCTCACACTGAAGGGATGATCCTTTAAAACTGAGATGAGGAGGAATTTCTTCAGCCAGAGGGTGGTGAATCTGTGGAATGTATTGTCGCAGAAGGCTGTGGAGGCCAAGTCACTAAGTGCCTTTAAGATAGAGATAGATAGGTTCTTGATTATTAAGGGGATCAGGGGTTACAGTGAGAAGGCAGGAGAATGGGGACAGGAAACAAATCAGCCATGATTGAATGGCAGAGCAGACTCAATGGGCCGAATGGCTTAATTCTGTTCCTCTGTCTGATGGTCTGATGGGCTTAATAGAGTGATTTTGATACGATTATGTCCGAAGAAATTATTTACACTGGCAGGAGGATTGGTAATAAGAACACATGGATTTAATATAATTGCCAAAAAAATACAGGGGGCAAATAAGAATTGATTTTACACTGTAAATTATGGTCTGGAAGTGCACTGCCTGAAAAATTGGATTAACACTTGAAAAGTAGAAATTTGCGGAGCTTTGGAGAAAGAGCAGGGGAGTGGACTGGCTGGGTAGCTCTTTCATAAGAGCTGGCACAGACACAAGAAGATGAATGACCTTGTGTATGATTCTATGGTTCATCAGGTTAAATTCATTAATTGCGCTGAGGAAGTGCAAAGTAAGGGAGCAGTTTGGTTTGTATTGGTGCGGTGATTCATCCAATACACTTAGCTCCTGGTGCCAGTCAAAACATCGTTAAGCCAGTCAATAAACCACAGCAAAGAAAATAAAATGCCAAAAATATGTACACGAGGATAACTTGAGCTATGAAGTGATTTATGGAGGTAATTTATGTCAAATTGTATGTTATGATTCTTATATTAGCAGTGTTCACTTGCCATTTTGTCACATCCAGTTGTCATAGTCAAAATGAGTGTGGACAGCTTCAAACCAACTTTTATGCCGCAACTGCTTCTGATGCCAAATTGGCAGCTTCATTTAGAGAAGGCTATCGTGCAGGAGAGGGCAGTCTTCTGGAATTAAACATGTTTTTGTACCACGACCAAATTACAATATAAACATGGGTCAGGGATCAACTTGACTCCAGGGATGCACAATGTGAAGCTCCTTGGAGTGGATGGTCTGAAATTAGCCGGGTTTGACATTGTTGATTCCAAACAGTATCAAAATGTATTTAAGAGATACGCAGAAAGTTCCTTGTAGTTTCAACAGGATTTCCCGTCGACTGCATCCCTCGTCGCCAGGAAACCCGTGCGCCGTCGGTGGGACCAGGATGTCCCACCGGCGTGAACAGTTGGTAAATTCCACCCTAAGTGTTGTTAAGTAGCAGAAGGGAACTTGCCGGCAGAGCGGTGGGGAACTCCCAGCAAAACCTGCCACAAATGACATTTAGAAATGCCCATAGAGTCAGTTTGGGTGACTATAAGTAGCAGCAAGGGGTAAGCAAACACTGGTGGGAGTGGGTTGTAGGCCACCAAACAGTCGTGCTAATTTTGAGCACACTATAAAACAGGAAATTAAAGGTGCATGTAATATGGGTAATGCAGTAAAAAGGGATCTTCAATTTACACATAGGCCAGAATTTAATGGAGCTTGAGCGGGTGCACGTCTGGTCCAAACTTGTGTGAAATTGCGCACAAGAAATGCGCATCCCAAAGTCATGGAGCCATCGAGGACCAAGAAACTGATAAAGAAAGCAAAAATAGAATATGAACACAGATCAGTGAGAATATAAAGGCAGACAGTAAAAGCTTATTTAGGTATGTGAAAAGGAAAAGATTAGCTAGAACAAATGTGGGCCCATTACAGATGGGTACAGGAGAATTTATAATGAAGAACAGGGAAATCTCAGAGAAACTAAATAGTTACTTTGTGTCTGTCTTCATGGAAGAAGATACAGAAAATCTCCCATCCCATAGGTGACCGAGTGACCTATGAAACTGAGGAATTAAAATAAATTAGTATTATTAAAGAGGTCGTACTTGAAAGGTTAACTGGATTGAAGGTTGATAAACCCCCTGGACCAGATGGACTCCACCCCAGAGTGTTGAAGGAGGTAACTAGAGAGATAATGAATGCATAGGTACTTATCTTTAAAAATTCTATTGGGTCTGGAAAGGTTCCTGCAGACTATAAAGTGACAAATGTAATTCCACTATTTAAGAAGGGAGGAAGAGGGAGAATTGAGAACCACCGACCTATTAGTTTGACAGCAGTAGGAGAAAAAATGTTGGAATTCATTCTAAAGGATTTGATAACTGGACATTTAGAAAATAATGGTAACATTTGACACATTCAACATGGATTTATAAAAGGGAAATCATGCTTGACAAACTTATTTTTGGAGTGCTTTGAAGATTTTACTCGTAGCATTAAAAAAAGACAACCAGTGGGTGTGGTGTTTTGAGATTTTCAGAAGGCTTTTGATAAGTTCCCACACAGGAGGTTAGTAACTCAATTATAGCACATAGGATTGGGGAAATAAAGTAAAGTAAGTAAATTACTTGGGAAATGCCAGTATGGATTGAGCACTGGTTAATAGTGAGAAAACAGAGAGTAGGAATAAATAGATATTGAGGGCAGGATGGTAGCACAAGTGGATAGCACTGTGGCTTCACAGCGCCAGGGTCCCAGGTTTGATTCCCCGCTGGGTCACTGTCTGTGCGGAGTCTGCACGTTCTCCCTGTGTCTGCGTGGGTTTCCTCTTGGTGCTCCGGTTTCCTCCCACAGTCCAAAGACGTGCAGGTTAGATGGATTACATAAGAACATAAGAACTAGGAGCAGGAGTAGGCCATCTGGCCCCTCGAGCCTGCTCCACCATTCAATGTGATCATGGCTGATCTTTTGTGGACTCAGCCCGAACACCATAACCCTTAATTCTTCAAAAAACTATCTATCTTTATCTTATCATTGGCCATGATAAATTGCCCTTAGTGACCAAAAAGGTTGGGAGGGGTTATTGGGTTCCGGGGATAGGGTGGAAGTGAGGGCTCAGGTGGGTCGGTGCAGACTCGATGGGCTGAATGGCCTCCTTCTGCACTGTATGTTCTATGTTCGAACACACTGGAAGTGGTGCAACTCTTATTTTATTATAAGGTTAACTATATTAACATGCTTGAACTGTGGGTAAATGCAATACCAGCTTTAACTGTTGACCCTTGCCTAGTCCTAACTAGGTGATGCACTCAGCACATGGTGAATGTCTGTGTTGCAGGCTGTGAGCTCTGTGCTCCGAGCTGGCTACTACTAGAATGAGCGGGAACTCTCCTGTCCCTGTCTTTTTAGTGCGTGTGCTCTCACTGGTGATTGGCTGCGGTGTTGTGTATGCTGATTGGTCCCACTGCATGTCCATCAGTGTGCATGTGTGTGTCTGCACCATGATAAACTGGTGTATATTATGACATCCCCCTTTTATATAAAGAATATGTGCCTGCGTGACAATAAATATTGTGTAGTGAATGTACCTGACTATGTGTGTGTGTGTTATTTACATGACTATGTACATAGAACATACAGTGCAGAAGGAGGCCATTCGGCCCATCGAGTTGCACAGACCCACTTAAGCCCTCGCTTCCACGCTATCCCCGTAACCCAATAATCCCTCCTAATATTTTGATCACTAAGGGCAATTTATCATGGCCAATCCACCTAACCTAGACATCTTTGGACTGTGGGAGGAAACCGGAGCACCCGGAGGAAACCCACGCAGACACGGGGAGAATGTGAAAACTCCGCACAGACAGTGACCCAGCGGGGAATCGAACCTGGGACCCTGGCGCTGTGAAGCCACAGTGCTATCCACTTGTGCTACCGTGCTGCCGTGTGGCTAATCTATTTACACGGGAAGGTGCCTGGTGCCGAGAAATAGGGTGTCACACCAACAATGAAATGAACATTATATACAAACTACTGGAACGATGAAACAAGATAACAGAACAGATCAAAGAGTCCAACATCGTAAAACTCATAAGTCAAGTCTCTGAGGTGGGCGACGAATTCTGGTTGACCGCGTCAAGGGTGGGTCAGGAGCCACCGGCTGAGGAATGGGCTGGGCCATGGCAGAGTGAGGAGGATGCAGAGTATTCGGAATTTCCACATAGCCCAGGTTGGGGACAACAGGAGGGCGTGGCACCAGTGGAGGATCATGTAGCGAGCGTGGAACGAGACGAAGGGCACGCCGATTGCGGTGGCGAATGGAACCATCCGGTAGACGAACCAGAATGAGCGGGGAGACACCTGCCGAAGAACCACAGCAGTTGCAGACCAGCCACCCTCTGAAAGATGGATGCGGACGTTGTCATCCGGCGCCAGAGCAGGGAGATCAGTCGCCCGAGTGTCATGCGCCGCCTTGTGTTGTGCACGAGTCTGTTGCATCCGCTGAACGACCGGAACGTGGTCGAGGTCTGGGACGTGAATGGACTGCACCGTGGTCCTGAGGGTGCGACCCATGATCAGCTGGGCTGGCGACAGGCCCGTGGAGAGTGGGGCCGAATGATAGGCCAGCAAGGCGAGGTAGAAGTCGGATCCTGTATCGGCAGCCTTGCAGAGGAGCCGTTTGACGATGTGGACGCCCTTTTCTGCTTTGCAGAATTGGATTGGGGGTGCAGGGGACTGGATGTCACATGCACAAAGTTGGACCTGCTGGCAAAGTTGGACCATTCCTGGCTCGCGAAGCAGGGGCCATTGTCCGACATCACATTGAGTGGGATGCCGTGACGAGCAAAGGTCTCCTTGCAGGCACGGATGACTGCCGATGATGTGATGTCGTGCAGGCGTACGACCTCCGGGTAGTTCAGAAATAGTCTACAATCAGAACATAGTCCCTGCCCAGCGCGTGGAACAGGTCAACACCTACCTTAGACCAAGGGGACGTGACCAACTCATGGGGCTGTAGGGTCTCACGTGGTTGGGCCGGCTGGAACCGCTGACAGGTGGGGCAGTTGAGCACTGTGTTGGCGATGTCCTCATTGATGCCGAGCCAGTACACAGCCTCTCGCGCCCTCCATCGGCACTTCTCCATGCCAAGATGGCCCTCGTGTAGCTGTTCCAAAACGAGCTGGCGCATGCTGTGCGGGATCATGATGCGGTCCAGCTTCAGGAGGACACCATCGACTACTGCCAGATCGTCTCTGATATTGTAGAACTGCGGGCATTGGCCCTTGAGCCACCCGTCCGTCGTGTGACGCATGACACGCTGTAGTGGGGGGTCAGCCGCAGTCTCGCAGCGAATGTGGATAAGGCGTTCATCCGTGGCCGGCAGATTGGAGGCCGTGAAGGCCACATGGGCGTCAACCTGGCAGACGAACCCCTCTGGGTCACACGGGGTGTTGACTGCCCTGGACAGAGCGTAGGCTATGATCAGGTCCTTGCCCGGGGTGTATAGCAGCTGGAAATCGTACCGCCGGAGTTTAAGCAGAAGGCGCTGGAGGCGAGGGGTCATATCATTCAGCTCTTTTTGTATAGTGTTGACCAGCGGGCGATGGTCGGTCTCGACAGTGAATTGGGGGAGGCCGTACACGTAATCATGAAATTTGTCGACCCCAGTCAACAGGCCCAGGCACTTCTTTTCGATCTGCGCGTAGCGCTGTTCCGTGGGGGTCATGGCACGTGACACAGATGCAACGGGGGCCCATGATGAGGCCTCATCGCGTTGCAGGAGCACCGCCCCAATGCCGGATTGGCTGGCATCCGTTGAAATTTTTGTTTTCTTCGTGGGATCAAAAAATGCCAATACCGGGGCCGTGGTAAGCTTGGTCTTAAGCTCCTCCCATGCGCGCTCGTGGGCGGGAAGCCATTGGAAGTCTGTCGTCTTCCTGACCAGGTTCCGGAGAGCTGTGGTATGGGAGGTGAGGTTGGGGATGAACTTCCACAGGAAGTTGACCATGCCCAAAAATCGGAGGACCGCCTTCTTATCCGCCAGTTTCTGCTTGGCCGTGATGGCTGCCAACTTGTCCGCATCCGGCCGCACACCCAACCGGGAGATGTGGTCCCCTAGGAACTTGAGTTCCGTCTGGCCGAAGGAACATTTGGCTCTGTTGAGGGGAAGGCCTTGGTCCAGCATTCGTTTGAAAACGCACTGGAGGTGACTGATATGCTCCTGCGGGGTGGTGGACCAAATGCTGATGTCGTCAACATAGACGCGCACACCCTCAATGCCCTCCATCATTTGCTCCATGATCTGGTGGGATACTTCTGATGCCGATATAATCCCAAACGGCATCCTGTTGTGGCAGTATCTGCCAAACGGGGTATTAAAGGTACACAGCTTTCTGCTGGACCTGTCTAGTTGAATTTGCCAGAATCCTTTCACGGCGTCAAGTTTGGTGAAGATGTTGGCCCGAGCCATCTTGCACGTGATCTCCTCGCGCTTGGGGATAGGGTAATGCTCCCTCATTATGTTGCGATTCAGATCCTTTGGGTCAATGCAGATCCGGAGCTTGCCGGAGGGCTTCTTTACGCACACCATGGAACTGACCCAGTCGGTTGGTTCCGTCACTCTGGAGAGCCCTCCTTGGTCCTGAAGGTCCTGCAGCTGCTGCTTCAGGCGGTCCTTGAGGGGTGCTGGGACTCTGCGAGGTGCATGAACCACAGGCGTGGCTTCTTGTTTGAGCAGGATTTTGTAAGTGTATGGAAGCGTGCCCATGCCTTCGAAAACATTGCGGTGCTTGTCAATGATGGCATTGAGTTGCGCCCTGAAGTCCGCATCCTGGAAGGCAGTCGTGTCCTCTGGAGAGAGAGAGCGAGTGTACTCGTTGAACGAGATTTAGGAGTTTGCACGCCTGTGCGCCTAGCAGAGAGTTCTTCGGGGAGCCCACGATCTCGAAGGGAAGGATGGCTTTTCGCGAGTTGTGCATCACTTCGAGTTGGCATGAACCTGTAGCAGGAATGACATTGCCATTGTAGTCCACCAGTTGGCACCATGATATACTGGTGTATATTATGACAAGCCTTATACACCTCAGCAGTATATCCCTGCTCTTGTATTCTATCCCTCTCGAAATGATGCTAACATTGCAATTGCCTTCCTAAATGCCACTGAACCTGCATGTTAACCTTAAGAGAATCCTGAACTAGGCCTCTTAAGTCATTTTGGGCTTCAGATTCCCGAATCCTTTTCCCATTCAGAAAATAGTCTATGCCTCTATTCTTCCTACCAACATGCATAACCTCACACCTTTCCACATTGTAGTCCATCTGCCACTTCTTTGCCCACTCACCTAGCCTGTCCAATCCTTCTGCAGCCTCCCTACTTCCTCAACACAACCTGTCCCTCTGCATATCTTTGTATCCTCTGAAGACTTAGCAACAATGCTCTCAGTTCCTTCCTCCAGATCGTTAATGTATACCATGAATAGTTGTCAGCCCAACACTGACCCCTGTGGAACACAATGAGTCACTGGCTGCCACCCTGAAAAGGACCTTATATTGCCACTCTCCGTCTTTTGCCAGTCAGATAATCTTCTATCCATGCCAGTATCTGGCCCCTAGCACCATGGGCTCTTATTTTACTTCGCAGCCCTAGACAAGAGTGAATATTTTGTGGTGCGTCGGCCAGGGGTGGGGGGCTGCCATTCCATAGGGCAGGGACTCACTTTTGATACCTGTGAGTGCAGGTTGCTTGGATTGGCGGGGGCTCCGTCGGTACAACATTTCTAGTTTGGTGGGGAGGGTGAAAGCTGATCTGGCAAGGTGGGATGGTCTCCCTCTGTCACTGGCGGGTCGGTACAGGCGGCTAAAATGAATGCGCTGCCGCGATTCCTGTTTATTTTTCAATGCCTGCTGATTTTCTTGTCAAAGGCATTTTTTTAGAGAGATTGAAGGGATGATTACCTCGTTCATACGGGGAGGGAAAGTGGCCAGAATTAGAAAGGTGCTACTACAGAGAGGAAGGCAGGCAGGGGGTTTGGGTCTTCCGAATCCGATGTATTATTACTGGACGGCGAATGTGGGGAAGGTACGGAGCTGGGTCAGAGGGGTTGACTCCCAATGGATCAGAATGGAGGAGAGTTTGGGTAGGGGGTCGGGATTGAAGGCGCTAGCGACAGTGCCACTCCCGATGGCCCCGGGGAAATACTCAGGGAGTCCGGTAGTAATAGCTTCATTGCGAATTTGGAGGCAGTTTCGACAGCATTTCAGGTAGGGGGCAGGGTCAAGGGAAATGCCGATTCGGGGTAACCATAGATTTGAGCCAGGGAAGTGGGATGGAAATTTTCAGAGATGGGAGGAGAAAGGAATTAGTACACTAAAAGATTTGTTTCTTGGGGGTCGATTTGCGGGATTGAAGGAGCTGGGAGCGAAGGAAGGGCTGGAGCAGAGGGAAATATTTAGACACATGCAGGTTCGAGACTTTGCCAGACAGGAGGTACGGAGCTTCCCAGTAGAGCCGGCTTCCACATTGCTGGAGGAGGTGCTGACGACAGGGGGACTGGAGAAGGGGGTAGTATCGGCGGTTTACGGGGCTATTTTGGAGGAGGAGAAGGCGCCGCTGGAAGGGATCAAGGCAAAGTAGGAGGAAGAGTTGGGAGAGGGTATGGAGGAGGGGTTCTGGTGTGAGGTGCTACGGAGGGTGAACGCCTCCACCTCGTGTGCGAGGTTGGGGCTGATAGAGCTGAAGGTGGTGTCTGGAGCACACCGTACAAGGGCGAGGATGAGCTGACTCTTTGAGGAGGTAGAAGGTGTATGTGAACGTTGCGGGGGGGCGGCGGCCGCAAACCACGTTCATATGTTTTGGTCCTGTCCAAAGCTGGAGGATTACTGGAAGGAGGTTTTTAGGGTAATCTCTAAAGTGGTGCACATGAAACGTATATTCGGGGTGTCGGACCAGCCAGGGTTGGAAACGAATGCTGAGGCAGATGTTGTAGTCTTCACCTCGTTGATCGCCCGAAGGCAGATCCTGTTAGGGTGGAGATCAACCTCTTAACCCTGTGCCCTGGCGTGGCGGGGAAACCTGCTGGAATTTCTGACTCTTGAAAAGGTCAAATTTGAACTGAGGGGAAGGATGGAGGGGTTCTACAATTCATGGGCATTATTCATTATCCACTTTCGAGAATTGGATTACATCGAACATTAGAGGGGGTGGCTGGGAGGGGGGGGTGGGGGGAGAGGGACTATATGTGTTAATGGTGACTATGGGTGATTCCTGATTCCATTTTGCCATTTGTTTATGTTAACATGCGGGCTAATGTTTGGGGGTTGGTGGGAGGATGGGATCGTTGTTATTGATATGGGGATTGACATTAGATTTGTTACTGATTATTGTTTATTGTTGGGTGTAAATTTGGGAGAAAATATGAAAAAGGAGGAGAATAAAAATATTTTAAAACATTTTTTTTACTAAGCAGCCTCCTGTACAGCACCTTGTCAAAGGCCTTCTGGAACTCCAAATAGATCACGTCCACTTGTCTTCCTTCCTCGTTCCCTCCTCAAAGAATTATATCAGATTTGTCAGGCATGCCCTTCCCTTGAAGAAGCCGTGCTGACTCAGCCCTACTTTACCATACACTTACAAGTACGCTGCAATCTCATCCTTAATAATGGATTTAAAACCTTATCGACCAAAGTCAGGCTAACCGGCCTATAATTTCTCATCTTCTGCCTCCCTCCCTTCTTAAACAAGGGTGTTACAATAGCCATTTTCCAGTCCTCTGGGCCCCCTCTGCCTCCAGAGATTCCTGAAATATCACCACCAATGCCTCCACAATCTCCTCAGCAATCTTCTTCTGAACTCTGGAGTGTAGTCCATCCAGTCTGCTATCTTGCTTCTGAATGCGGATGTTAAACTACTTGCTAAGGTGTTGGTGCTTTGGTTGGAGTCTTGCCTCCAAAATATAATCTCGGAGGATCAAGCAGACTTCCTGAAGGGCCGACAACTGTCGGCCAAAAAAAGTTGCCTGTTAAATGTTGTCCTTTCCCCCTTGATGCTGAAAAGGCATTTGTCCTTTCTTGATGCTGAAAAGGCATTTGATAGAGTGGAATGGGAGTATTTATTCAAGACTCTTAGGAGCTTTGGATTTGGCCATAAGTTTGTTTCCTGGATCCAAAGAAAAAAGAAAAGTACAGCACAGGAATAGGCCCTTTGGTCCTACAAGCCTGTGCCGATCACGATGCCCTAAGTTAAAAAAAACTTCTGCCCTTCCTGGGTGCTTCTCCCTCTATTTCCTCCCTATTCATGTACCCATCCAGATGCCACTTAATGGTTGCTAATGTGCCTGCTTCCACCACATCCTCTGACAGTGCATTCCAGGCACACACCAATCTCTGCGTGCAAAACTTATCCCACACATCTCCCTTAAATTTTCCCCCTCTCATCTTGAACCTGTGCCCCCTTGTAATTGACACATCCACCCTTGGAAAAAGCCTCTGACCATCCACCCTATCTATGCCTCATAATTTTGAAGACCTGTATCCGGTCTCCCCTCAGCCTCCATCTTTCCAGTGAAACAATCCTAGTTTATTCAACCTCTCCTCATAGATAACATCCTCGAGACCAAGCAATATCCTGGTGAACCTTCTTTGCACTCTCTCCAAAGCTTCCACGTCCTTCTGATAATGTGGTGACTAGAACTGCACGCAATACTCCAAATGCGGTCTAACCAAGGTTTTATATCGCTGCAACATGATTTCCCAACTCCTGTCTTCAATGCCCCAGCTGATAAAGGAAAGCATGCCATATGCCTTATTAATCACCTTTGCCACCTGCATTGCCACTTTTAGGGAACTAAAAGTTCCAGATCACGCCCAGATCCCTCTGTATGTTAATGTTCCTCAGGGTTCTGCCATTTAAATTATAATTCATACCAAGACTTGATCCTCCAAAATGCATCACCTCGCATTTCTCCGGATTAAACTCCATCTACCATGTCTGTGTCCAAGTCTCCAATCTAGCTATATCCTGTTGTATCTTCTGACAATCCTCGGCACTATCAACCACTCCGCCAATCTTTGTGTCATCCGCAAACTTACTAATCAGACCACCCACATTTTCCTCAAGATCATTTATATATACTACAAACAACAAAGGTCCCAGTATTGATCCCTGCGGAACACCACTAGCTACAGATCACCATTCTGAAAAACACCCGGCTACTCTCTGTCTTCTATAACCAAGCCAGTTCTAGCCAGCCCACCTGAAATCCCATGTGATTTGAGTTTTTGTACCAGCCTGCCATGAGGGGCCTTGTCAAACGCCTTATTAAAATCCATATAAACTATGTCTACAGACCTTCCCTCATCAATTTTCTTTGTCACCTCTTCAAAAAACTCAATCAAGTTGGTGAGACATGACTTTCCCTGTACAAAACCATGCTGCCTGTCACTAACTAGTTAATTTTCCTCCAAATGTGCATATATCCTGTCTCCCAGTATCTTTTCCAAAAGCTTCCCCACCACTGATGTCAGGCTCATCAGCCTATAATTTGCTGGATTATCCCAGCTTCCATTCTTAAACAAGGGAACAATATTGGCTATTCTCCAATCCTGTGGTCAAAGAGGATGTGAAGATATCTGTTAAGGCCCCAGCTATTTCTCCATTTGCATCCCGCAGGAACGTGGGATAGATCCCATCCGGCCATGGGGACTTGTCTACCTTAATGCAATTTAAGATACTCAACATTGCCTCCTTTGATATATTGACGTTCTGAAGAGCGTTCACACACCTATCCTTGACCTCAACATCCATCATGTCCTTCTGAATACTGATGCAAAGTACTCATTAAGGATTTCATCCACTTCCTGTGATAGCACGCATAACTTTCTCCATTCTCTTTGATTGAGCCTACTCTTTCTCTTGCTACCCTCTTGCTCCGAATATGTGCATTAAAAAGCTTTGGAATTCTCCTTGACCATGTTTTCTGAAGACATTTCATGCCCCTTTTAGCCCTGCTAATTCCACATTTAAGTTCCTTCCTACTTTCGCTGTACTCAAGGGCTTTGTCAGTTTTCATATACCTAGACGTATCGTATGCTTTCTTTTTCCTTTTGACTAAGCTTACAATTTCCCTTGTCATCCATGGTTCTCAAATCCTAATTTTTGCAGGGACATGCCTGTCCTGCACTTCAATCAACTGGCCTTTAAAAGCCTCCCACATGTCAGATGTGGATTTGCGTTCAAATAGTCGCCCCCAATCCACATTCCCAAGTTTCCTGTCTAATTTGGATGTAATTGGCGCTTGCCCAATTAAGCATCCTCGCCTGCGGGCCACTCTTGTCTTTATTCATGACTGTCCAAAATCTTATTGAATTGTGGTCACTAAGCCCAAAATACTCCCCCACTGAAACACCAATCGCCTGGCCTGGCTCATGCCCCAATACCAAGTCTAGTATGGCCCCCTCCCTGGTTGGATTGTCAGGGCTGGTTTAGCACACTGGGCTAAATCGCTGGCTTTTAAAGCAGACCAAGGCAGGCCAGCAGCACGGTTCAATTCCCGTACCAGCCTCCCCGAACAGGCGCCGGAATGTGGTGACTAGGGGCTTTTCACAGTAACTTCATTGAAGCCTACTCGTGACAATAAACGATTTTCATTTCAACATACTGTACCAAAAGGACCTCCTGGACACATCTAACAAATTGCTCTCCAGCCGAGACCCTGGCTGTAATTCCCCAGTCAATATGGGGAACTTAAAGTTACCCAATACAACTACCCTACTTTTTTCACACCTTTTCAGTATTATTCATTTTTTAGACAACTGCTCCGAAGGTCAACAAACTGATATCCTCTTTTATTTGGGTGGTGTAGCCACCTAAATTGGCCAACTCCCGATTTAAAATGGCGAACAGCAAAGGCTGATGGGAAAGTCAGCCAACATAGACAGAAACCAGCAGCTGCAGGTTTGCTGTGTATTTACCTCTGAAAAGGCCAGACAACATTGATACCAGCGACCATCAGCATAACAAAGTAGCAGCCATCTGCATACTGATGAGCAATCCCCGGGAACAATAAGTAACATTTTGGACACACAAAGCAAAGCCAGACTCCTCAGCGCCAGCAGGAGCCAACACAAAGGAGGTGAACGAGCACCTCAAAACCGCCCATCGATCAGGGAACCGCTCCAGTATTGGAGAAAATCGAACCAAGCGATTGGGACAAAATCCAATCACTTGGGACCAGGTACAGGGTCTGCCCCGAAAGGCGGGAAGCCCCTGGGGACTATAAGAGTTAAGTCCCAAGTTCAAATCGCTCTCTCTTCACCTCTTCTTCCTGCCCGGGTCACCCAGCAACACGAACCAACATTGACCGTGACCGGTGCAGTGACCCCCCGACAAAATAAGTCTTAATTCAATGCTCGCTATGAGATAGGCACTCCTAGCTACCAGTCCGTACCAACTTCAAATTCCGCAGACTCAGAACCCGAACGAAAGGCCAATTGTTCCCCTGACCTGGTGGGCCAGTCCGAAGTTAAGTATAGGCCTGTTAGTTATAGAAGTAGCTTAGACGTAGAATTTGTGCATGAGTAGCGATTACTGTGTATAATAAATGTGCTTTGATTTGAATCTTACTAATCAGTGTACTGGGTTATTGATCATTACTCGGACTTGAACCTCGTGGCGGTATCATAAAGCTACCTGGCGACTCGAGCGCAAAGGTAATAAAACAGAGCAATTGAACTTAGGAGAAAGTTAGCAACAGTGGGTAAGAATCCTAGAATCTGTCATGTTCTCTTTCAAAGAGACAAACAGTGCGTGGGCCTGGCCCTCCCCAATTTATTGTTTTCTTACTGGGAAGCTAACATTTAAAAGATATTGTTGTGGATCAGTGATCCCGATTCTAATTCAAACAATGGAAGCTCGATTCTGCAGCAGTTCTACTCTTCTCGCCATAGTCACTGCACGGTTGCCCTTTTCCCCTGCTAGATTTTCCTCTCCCCCAGTGATGGTCACCTCCCTCAGGATTTGGAAACAGTTCAGACAGTATTTTAAGCTCCTTTCCCTGTCTTCACTAGCCCTGTTTGCAATAATCACCTTTTCCTATCTGCTGGTTTGGACTTGACATTTAAATCTTGGGAAGTGAAAGGTCTGTAGCAGTTTGGCGACCTGTTAATGGAGGGGAGGTTTGTCAAGTTTCAGGGAGTTAGCTGATAAATTCCAACTGCCCAACTCCAGTCTTTTTGGGGATTTTGAAGAGAGTGATTTTTCACATAAAGCTTTTCCTGCCTTTCCTTTGGCCTTCTTCCTTGATGAACAGGATTCGGTCCCTGGCTTTGCCTGGCGAGAGGTCTATTTCGGACCAACATGGTCAGCTCCTTTCATTGGAGTCCGCGCCGTTAAACGTGTGAGGGCAAATTAGGAAAATGAATTGGTCCCCATTCTTACTCATGGGGTTTGGAGTGAGGCCCTTCATATGGTCAACTCTATGTCTTCATGTGCTTGGTTGAGAATAATTCAGTTTAAGGTATTACATAGGTTGCACTTGACTAGGGCGAGGGTGTTGAACATAGAACATAGAAAATACAGTACAGAACAGGCCCTTCGGTCCACGATGTTGTGCCGATCTTTTGTCCTAGATTAAGAACAAATTAATCTACACCCCATCATTCTAACGTAATCCATGTACCTATCCAATAGTCACTTGAAGGTTCCTAACGTTTCCGACTCAACTACTTCCACAGGCAGTGCATTCCATGCCCCCACTACTCTCTGGGTAAAGAACCTACCTCTGACGTCCCCCCTATATCTTCCACCATTCACCTTAAATTTATGTCCCCTTGTAATGGTTTGTTCTACCCAGGGAAAAAGTCTCTGACTGTCAACTCTATCTATTCCCCTGATCATCTTATAAACCTCTATCAACTCTCCCCTCATCCTTCTCTGTTTTAATGAGAAAAGGCCTAGCACCCTCAACCTTTCCCCGTAAGACCTACTCTCCAGTCCAGCCAACATCCTGGTAAATCTCCTTTGCACCTTTTCCAAAGCTTCCACATCCTTCCTAAAATGAGGTGACCAGAACTGCACACAGTACTCCAAATGTGGCCTTACCAAGGTTTTGTACAGCTGCATCATCACCTCACGGCTCTTAAATTCAATCCCGCTGCTATTGAACGCTAGCACACCATAGACCTTCTTCACAGCTCCATCCACTTGAGTGGCAACTTTCAAAGATGTATGAACATAGACCCCAAGATCTCTCTGCTCCTCCACAATGCCAAGAACTCTACCGTTAACCCTGTATTCCGCATTCATATTTGTCCTTCCAAAATGGACAACCTCACACTTTTCAGGGTTAAACTCCATCTGCCACTTCTCAGCCCAGCTCTGCATCCTATCTATGTCTCTTTGCAGCCGACAACAACCCTCCTCACTATCCACAACTCCACCAATCTTCATATCGACTGCAAATGTACTGACCCACCCTTCAACTCCCTCATCCAAGTCATTAATTAAATCACAAACAGCAGAGGACCCAGAATTGATCCCTGCGGTACGCCACTGGTAACTGGGCTCCAGGCTGAATATTTGCCATCCACCACCACTCTCTGATTTCTATCGGTTAGCCAGTTTGTTATCTAACTGGCCAAACTTCCCACTATCCCATGCCTCCTTACTTTCTGCATAAGCCTACCATGGGGAACCTTATCAAATGCCTTACTAAAATCCATGTACACTACATCCACTGCTTTACCTTCATCCACGTGCTTGGTCACCTCCTCAAAGAATTCAATAAGACTTGTGAGGCAAGACCTACCCCTCACAGATCCGTGTTGACTATCCCTAATCAAGCAGTGTCTTTCCAGATGCTCAGAAATCCTATCCTTCAGTACCCTTTCCATTACTTTGCCTACCACCGAAGTAAGACTAACTGGCCTGTAATTCCCAGGGTTATCCCTAGTCCCTTTTTTGAACAGGGGCACGACATTCGCCACTCTTCAATCCCCTGGTACCACCCCTGTTGACAGTGAGGATGAAAAGATCATTGCCAACGGCTCTGCAATTTCATCTCTTGCTTCCCATAGAATCCTTGGATATATCCCGTCAGGCCCGGGGGACTTGTCTATCCTCAAGTTTTTCAAAATGCCCAACCCATCTTCCTTCCTAACAAGTATTTCCTCGAGCTTACCAGTCTGTTTCACACAGTCCTCTCCAACAATATGGCCCCTCTCATTCGTAAATACTGAAGAAAAGTATTCATTCAAGACCTCTCCTATCTCTTCAGACTCAATACACAATCTCCCGCTACTGTCCTTGATTGGACCTACCCTCGCTCTAGTCATTCTCATATTTCTCACATATGTGTAAAAGGCCTTGGGGTTTTCCTTGATCCTACCCATCAAAGATTTTTCATGCCCTCTCTTAGCTCTCCTAATCCCTTTCTTCAGTTTCCCAATCTGTTCCTCCACATCTCTGCTGCTATTGGGGGGCCTATAGAAAACTCCCAACAAGGTGACTGCTCCTTTCCTATTACTGACTTCAACCCATACTACCTCAGTAGGCAGATCCTCCTGTATCCCTCCAGCGCCCTGTCTGAACCTTGTTTCCTCAGCCTTACATAAGTCTCCTTCTTGGATTGGATTGGATTGGATTTGTTTATTGTCACGTGTACCGAGGTACAGTGAAAAGTATTTTTCTGCGAGCAGCTCAACAGATCATTAAGTACATGAGAAGAAAAGGGAATAAAAGAAAATACATAATAAGGCAACACACCATATACAATGTAACTACATAAGCACTGGCATCGGATGAAGCATACAGGGTGTAGTGTTAATGAAGTCAGTCCATAAGAGGGTCATTTAGGAGTCTGGTGACAGTAGAAAAGAAGCTGTTTTTGAGCTGTTTCTTCCTCTTAACAAGACATTCAACCTCTCTTGTCAACCATGGTTCCCTCACTCGACCATCTCTTCCCTGCCTGACAGGGACATACATATCACGGACACATAGTATCTGTTCCTTGAACAAGTTCCACATTTCAATTGTGTCCTTCCCTGACAGCCTATGTTCCCAACTTATGCACTTCAGTTCTTGTCTGACAGCATCGTATTTACCCTCCCCAATTGTGAACCTTGCCCTGTTGCACGCACCTATCCCTCTCCATTACTAAAGTGAAAGTCACAGAATTGTGGTCACTATCTCCAAAATACTCCCCCACTGACAAATCTATCACTTGCCCTGGTTCATTACCAAGTACCAAATCCAATGTGGCCTCCCCTCTGGTCGGACAATCTACATACTGTGTTAGAAAAGCTTCCAGGACACACTGCACACACACCACCCCATCCAAACTATTTGATCTAAAAAGTTTCCACTCAATATTTGGGAAGTTGAAGTCACCCATGGCTACTACCCTGTGACTTCTGCTCCTTTCCAAAATCTGTTTCCCAATCTGTTCCTCCACATCTCTGCTGCTATTGGGGGACCTATAGAAAACTCCCAACAAGGTGACTGCTCCTTTCCTATTTCTGACTTCAACCCATACTACCTCAGTAGGCAGATCTTCCTCGAACTGCCTTTCTGCAGCTGTTATACTATCTCTAATTAACAATGCAACCTCCCCACCTCTTTTACCACCCTCCCTAATCTTATTGAAACATCTATAAACAGGAACCTCCAACAACCATTTCTGCCCCTCTTCTATCCAAGTTTCCATGATGGCCACCACATCGTAGTCCCAAGTACCGCCTTAAGTTCACCCACCTTATTCCTGATGCTTATTGCGTTGAATTATACACACTTCAACCCATCTCCATGCCTGCAAGTACTCTCCTTTGTCAGTGTTACCTTCGACACTGCCTCACTATACGCTTTGACGTCCTGAACATCGGCTACCTTAGTTGCTGGACTACAAATCCGGTTCCCATTCCCCAGCCAATGTTCTTCACGGAAAGTGTTCTTCACGAATGTTGAGGATAGGCATGACCGCAGTTTTCTTGGGTCTCTAACCATATGCATATGTTCTCGTCCTGCCCTAAACTTCTAGGCTTCTGGGCTTCACTCTTCAATACTATGTCAGAGATACTCCATGTGACGTTAGACCCGTGTCGCTGGCGGCAATATTTGGGGTGTTGGATTCACTGGTGATTCAGTCTGGGGTAGAGGCAGACATTGTTGCCTTTGCCTCGCTGATAGCCCAGAGGCAAATATTGCTTGATTGGAGATCTACCATTCCGCTCTGCTTGGTTGGGTGACTTAATGTTATTCTTGCATTTGGAGAAGTTCAAGTTCACCATCGGGGGGTCGGTGGAGAGGTTCTAAGATGGCAACCATTCATTTCATTTTTTAAGGCATTAGTCACCATGGGACAGTGCGGTAGCACAGTAGTTAACACAGTTGCTTCATAGCCCCAGAGTCCCAGGTTTGATTCCTGGCTTGGGTCATTGTCTGGGCGGTGTCTGCATGTTCGCCCCGTGTCTGTGTGGGTTTCCTCCGTGTACTCCCGTTTCCTCCCACAGTCTAAAGATGTGCAGGTTTGGTGGATTGGCCATGCTAAATTGCCCTTAGTGTCCAAAAAGGTTAGGTGGGGTTACTGGGTTACGGAGATAGGGTGGAGGTGTGGGCTTAAATAGGGTGCTCTTTCCAAGGGCCGGTGCAGACTCGATGGACCGAATGGTCTCCTTCTGCACTGTACATTCTATGATTCTATGAGTCATTAGGGGATTTAGCTTAGTTTTAGTATTTAATGTTTATTAGGTGTTGTGTGTTTCTCTCTTTTTTGCTTTTATATTTAATTGTGAGGTTTTACATTTTTCTCTTTTTGTTCTGGTTTGTACTGATTGTTATGAAAACATTTTTAATAAACATTTTTTAAAAATGTGGACAGTTAGGTGGACCCCGGCTAGTGAGTGATCAGCCAGGCAAGACCAATCATAAAAATGCAGGGACTCATTTGCCGAATATTTGCAGAGTCTAACCTGACATCTGGCCACATTGACTACCTGGCCACTAGCTGCAAAGCAGTGGATGGGAGTGTAAATTTGGCCACTCTTGCAAACAATCCTCTGTAGAATATGGCTGGTGGGGCTGCCCATGAATTGCGGGAGAAGATTTTCTTTCAGTCAACGATCAGAGCAAGCTTGTGCTGAAGAATCTCTGAAGATTAGAATGCCATCACTTGGTAGGCCTAAGCACTCCTTAGAAGAATAATGCCAAGGTGGGGTTGGGCGGGGGTTGGGGGGGGGGGGGGCGGGGGCAGTGCAGTTCCTCCTGGGCCCAAAGAGTTCAAAGTAAGGCAAAGTTTTAAAAGTTACGTTGGCAACTTGGTCCCTCCTGCCATGTTGGCGCAGAACTCCCCCTGTGTGGACTTTAAGTATGCTGAGTTCTGGCCATGACTTTTGAATTCTAAGCAGGCTCCTGGTGCATTTAATACAAGCTCCACCCAGGGCAAGATCTTGATTCCTAGGAATTTAATCCCTCAACTGTTCCTTTCCTCGTTGCCCGTGATGGCGGAGGAGGTGTTGTGGAAGTTGTACTTATAAATTGGAAAACCAAAACATTTACCTTAAATCATCTGGAGTTGTTTCAAGGCCACTATTAAATCCTTTCAAACATATGTTCTTCTCTGTAAATATACCTTCTTCCATCAGCCTATTCTCAAAACTTGGCATTTAGCTCCTTCCTGGATTTCCCAGCTCCCTTTCATATTGATTCATTTCCATTTAATGATTAGAAGTAAGCTTTGCAAAATTGTGCAGAGTATTCTAAAGTGTTCTTATCAATGAGTTATGTGGTAACCTGCTTTGATTTATAATTAAACACCCATTATCCCAAGACGAGTGGTTGACATTTACTGTGCACATTTTCCATATGAAATCCTTCTAGCCACTCTAACTCTTAACTACATTTATTCAGACCCCCTTCATTGCTGCAAATCTCCCATGCATTGGTTATCTTGGCACATAGCTTTGCAGTCTTCTGCAAAGTTTATAGCCCTAGAAGTGCTTTCTTCCAGATTAGCATTCATAATTCAAGCAGCATGGAGCTCAGAACAGATTGATTTCTGTGGAATTCAGTGCCCCAGAGAAATCTCCTGTCAATTTCAAGTCACAAACAATGCAAATATCATGAGATAAATGTTGTATTGCATTTTTTTAAATCAGCCACAATTGGGAAGAAATAATTAAAGGGGTTAATTGAAGTCTACTGAAATCCCTCTCTTTATCTTAAGTAAAATTCCGCACTTTATCCATCTCCAGAAAAGTCCAAATTTTAATTCTTCAGCTAATAGATAACATACATATAAATAAAACATTAGTCTGTCAACCAACTGTAACACACAGGACTTATTTTGCATCAAAAGTCAAGTACTTCTGGGATGTTTGTGGAAATAGATTTGAAGAAATGTTAAATTCAGGGTTCTTCAGTACAGCCTTGGCAAATGAGAGCAGCTAAGGAATTGAGTCCATAGCTGAGTGTTTGGTGAGTAGGGGATTTGAAGTGTTAATCTTGTTCTTGTAAAAGGGGTGAGGGGAGGCGGTGGAGAGGAAGGAAGTGAGGAGGAAGGAGGTGAGGGGGAAGGAGGTGCGGGGTAAGGAAGTGATGGGTAAGGGTGATTGGGGCTGATTTAGCACAGTGGGCTAAACAGCTGGCTTGTAATGCACAACAATGCCAGCAGCGCGGGTTCAATTCCTGTACCGGCCTCCCCTAGCAGCACCACAGGCACTGGAATGTGGCGACTAGGGGCTTTTCACAGTAACTTCATTGAAGCCTATTTGTGACAATAAGGGATTTTTTAAAAAGGGAACAAACAAGTGGGAGGATGGAGGTGAGGGGGTTGAATGTGTGGGGGTTGGAGGTGAGAGGGATGGAGGCGTGGGGTAAGGAAGTGGTGGGGAAGGGTGTAAGGGGCAAAGAAGTGAGGGGGATGCAGGTGAGGGGGATGGAGGTGTAGAGTAAGGAAGTTGTGGGGAAGGGTGTAAGGGGTCAAAGAGGTGAAGGGGATGGAGGTGAGGGGAAAGGAGGTGTTTGCTTTCTTTTGCTTTTTCTCCCTTTCACATCCTGTGAGGAATTGGTTCTAGGTGTGCAAAGATAGCATAGATGATAAATTAATAGAATGCTTGTTTGGATAATTCCATAGATCATCATTTTTTGGAGCCAACCAGGGAGCTAAAGTAGTATCAAACGTAAAGAAAGAGTATATGATTGCGCAAAGATGGATGGCAGGTCAGAAGATTGGGTAGAATACACAAAACAGCAAATAATGATGAAAGGATAAATAAAGAGAGAAAAATTTGAGTATGAGAAAAAGTTAGCTACAAATATAAAAACAGATAGTAAGAGTTTCAAGAGATATTTAAAAAAGAAGAGTTAACAAAGTGAACATTGTTCCGTTAGAAAGTTAGGGAGCGATTCTCCGGAAAGATTTCTAAGTGCTGTAGCGAGCGGGAATTGCCGCGAGCTTCCCGGCGTTCGGCCCAGCCAGGCTGGCAATGCTATTCAACATTAATTGGTCTGCTTAACGAGGCCTCATGGGCTTCTCGCCGCAAATGAAGGCTCGCCAGCTGATTTGCTATCACTGCGCTCGCCAGCCACCTGCTAACAAGGTCGAGAAGCACTTGCTCAGCCAACCCCAGCCATTTTGCAACAATGCCGACGAGAACAGCCGCAAGATCCAGGGACGCTGACTTGGGGAGGTTGCTGGATGCGGTGGAGGCCAGGAGGGATGCTTCGGATGCACCTGTGGCTGTGGCCTGTGAGATACCATACAGGTCCCCGCTCGAGTTGTGGAATGATCCCGAGGCGTAAAGGCTCAGGGCTGTGGTGACCTTGACGGCCACCAGGAGTGAGTGCCCTCCTCTTCCACGTGGTGCCAAGTCCGCGAAGACATGGCAAGGTACCGCACCGCCTCCTTGTTGAGGCGGGGCCTTCTGCGACACACTCTCTGTCATTTGTTCCAATGGCCAGCGGTACCTGTACACCCTGGGCCATCGTGGGACTCCCCCTCTGGGTCCCTCCCTGGCCTGATGGGTGGCCGGATCCTCAGGGTGTGGGGGGAGGTCCGACATGTGGGCCCCCGTCTCCAGCATCTGGCCGCCCGGCCAAGCAGCAGCACCACTAGGACAAATTGTGCGTCCAATTACTCTGCCATAGAGTTCAATATCTGTAAGACATTGTGATAGGTGTTAGACTGACAAGCAGCGATGGCTCCCATCCTGGGGACTTCCATTCCCCCATTGATCCCCACCCTACCCGGAACACCCTGCCCATGCATTCCCGGACACAGCGGGCCCCCCCCTTACCGGATCCCAGATATTGTACCCTGGACACCCGCTCAGAACATCACCTGGACTGGGTGCTGGTTCCCTCCCCATTGCACTCACTTACCCTCTGGCCGTGGACATGTCCTCGGAGCTGTGTCTCATCGCCTGGGTGTTCAGCTGTTGGCTGTTGCATGTGTGGTGTTGCCTCCCGCAGTGTTCAGGTACAGTGTCCAGGCATCATGGTTTGATTGGGATGCTAGGCAATGACTCCCACATACTACATAGCCCAACCACCCACAGGAATCTACTTGAGTTGCGTGAAGTGCTCACTTCACTACAATTGCCAATTCCCTATTAGCAATAGACTTCAGTCATTAGGCCAGAGGCCTTGGCAGTCGACGGGGGTTATGGGTGGTCGGTGGGCTGGATGGGCAGGGACCAGGGTTGGCCCCGGAATGGGTAAACACAATCCAGGGGCTGGCATGGTGGTGCCGCAAGCAGTTGCCCGCCATGTTGCCCCGCCTAGTGCCTCCCCCCACTTCCCATGGTGTCCCACCCCTGCGCCGGGTCCCCCACCCCTAGCCAAGGGTCCCCCCACACCCTGCCGAGCACTGGGAGGCAAACCCGGCCCTGGGTCCTTTGCCTGTGAGCAAAGATGGCTACTCACCTACACGGCTCCCCACAGAAGCACTTCCGCCAGGTTCATGTTTTTCAAAAGGAGTACTAAATGGCGCTGGCGTGAACACCTGTTGGGGAGGCCAATGAATGACAGGAGGCAGTTGGATAAATGGTGGCTCCCATTAATTGTATGGAAATTGGCCTTAAGTGGTGATAATTGGTTTCTTGCCACGCTACAGCGCGATCCCGATTTTACCTACGGGAGCGGGCCGGTTGCTTCACAAACTGTTTTGTCACCTGGCGCCGTTCTCGTTTTCTGCCTCTCCCGCTATTCATCTGCCTCGTTTCATTTGAACGAGAGTGTTAAGAGGCCGGAGAATTGCACCCTTAGTCTGGGGAGTTAATAATGGAAAATAAGGAAATGGCAGATGAATGGAACAGGTATTTTTCATCAGTCTTCACTACGAGGATACAAGCAATATCCCAGGAATTGCTGTAAATCAGGAAATGGAAGGAAGGGAGGAACTCAAGAAAATTACAATCACCAGACAAATGGTACTCAAAAAATTGTTGAAACTGCAGCTTGACAAGTCCCTGGGTCATGATGGAACTCATCTTAGTGTCTTAAAAGATGTGCCCAATGGGATAGTTGATGTGTTGGTCTTAATTTGCCAAAATTCACTAGATTCAGGGAAGGTTCAATGCAGTTGAAAAATAGCTAATGCAACTCATTTATTCAAAATGGGAGGGGAGACAGAAAGCAGGAAACTACAGGCCAGTTAACTTAACATTTGTTATCGAGAAAATGCTGGAGTTATTATTTGAGAGTTTTTAACAGGGCACATAGATGAATTCAAGGTATATGTTCAGAGTCAGTATGGTTTTGTGAAAGGGAAATCATGTTTAACCAATTTATTGGAATTCTTTGAAGAAAACAGGTGTTGTGACAAAGGGGAGCTGGTGGATGTACTGTACTTAGGTTTTCAGAAGGCATTTGACAAGGTGCCTTAAGAAAGGTTATTGTGGAAAATAAAAGCTCTTGGTGTAAGGGGTAACATATTGGCATGAATAGAAGACTGAATCCTAGAATCATAGAATTTACAGTGCAGGAGGCTATTCGGCCCATCAAGTCTACACCGGCACCTGAAAGAGCACCCTACCTAAGCCCACACCTCTACTCTATAATAGTAATATAATAATAATAATAGTAACAATAATCGCTTATTGTCACAAGTAGGCTTCAATGAAGTTACTGTGAAAAGCCCCTAGTCACCACATTCCGGCACCTGTTCGGGGAGGCCGGTACGGGAATTGAACCCGCGCTGCTGGCCTTGTTCTGCATTAGAAGCCAGCTGTTTAGCCCACTGTGCTAAACCAGTCCCCTTTCCTGTAACCCAGCAACCCCACCTAACCTTTGGACACTACGGTGCAATATAGCGTGACTGATCCACCTAACCTGCGCATCTTTGGACTGTGGGAGGAAACCGGAGCACCTGGAGGAAACCCACCCGACACGGGGAGAACATGCAGACTCTGCACAGGCAGTGACCCAAGCCGGGTCCCTGGCACTGTGAAGCAACAGTGCTAACCACTGTGCTACCATGCCACCCATTGGCTAGTTAACAGGAAATAGTGGAGCATAAATGGGTCATTTTCTGATAGGCAGGATGGAATGAGTGGTGAGCCACAGAGATCAGTGCTGGGGCCTCAACTCTTCACAATTTATATAAATTACTTGGATGAGGGGACCAATGGTATGTTTGCTAAATTTGCTGATGGCACCAAGATAGGTAGGAAAGTAAGTTCTGAAGAGGACATATAAATTTAGATAGGTTAGGTGAGTGGGGAAAGATCTGAAAAGCTATGTATAATTAGGGAAAATTAGGTTGTCCATTTTGGTAGGACAAATAAAAAAGAAGTATATTATCTAAATGATGAGAAATTGAAAACCTCTGAGATGCAGAGGGATCTGGGTGTCCGAGTGCATGAATTGCAAAAGGTTAGTAGGCAATGCAACAAATAATTACTAAAGCTAATAAAATGTTATCATGTGCAGTTCCAACAACACCCAAACTTGGCACCATCCAGAACAAAGAAGCCTGCTGGATTGGTATTCCTTTCACAAATAATCATTCTCTCCGCCTGGTTGCCACTCAGTGGCAACAGTGGCTGGGATTTTCCATTCTGGAGCCTAAGTGCACCCGCCCGCAGAGAACCAGGACTGGTCTCCGCTGGTGTTCAGAGCGGCACCCAGGTGAGAGTCTCACTCCTTAACTATGCAATGTATGGAACAGCATGGTGGCACAGTGGTTAGCATTGCTGCCTCATGGCACCGAGGTCCCAGGTTCGATCCCGGCTCTGGGTCACTGTCCATGTGGAGTTTGCACATTACCCCTGTGTTTGTGTGGGTTTCACTCCCACAACCCAAAGATGTGCAGCGTAGCTGGATTGGCCACGCTAAATTGCCCCTGAATTGGATAAAAAATGAATTGGGTACTCTAAATTTATAAAAAAGGAAAAAAATCTGTGCAAAGTATGCACGGTGAAGAGCTCACCGGATTCCATGGGCATCCCGTTATCTGGCCGTCTTTTTGAGTGGGCGGCCTGATCACAAAGTCTGCCACCAGGCCCACCTGCCCCTGCAATGCAAATAAAACCCCTGATGACAAAGCCTCACACCCTCCACCATGGAAATAACAGGTCACACCCCCGCTACACCATGCTCGCTAAGGATGACCTGACTCCCCCTCAGGTCCCACTCATCAGCTACCTCCATCAGCCTCTCCTTCAGATCCCGTCCTCTGGTGTTGCCAATCACGCACTGCCTCCTGGCATCATGATACCCACAGCCTGATAGTGAAACCCATGCCTGCTACGATGACCCCAAGAGGGAGTCAAGGGGGTCAGGCCATAGGTCATGTGCCCTTGGCTGCAGTCAGGCTGGGGATTGGGTAGGCTCTGGCTGTGGGTGAGGGTTTGACCCAAGGAGCCCCCACCCCGGGATGGGGGTCCAGTGTCTGTTCTGCCCCTTCCAGCCTGGGCAACCTGAAGATAACCCTTGGCATGGTGATCTCAGGTGCTATCTGCTCAACAGCATCGTCCTGGCCCAAGCTTTTTAATTCTGATGTGGCCTCCTCACCCTGAACTGCTCTGCCTGACAGCTGAAGAGCAGTGAAGAATCAATGCAGGAAAACTTTCATTTTTCCAACATCTTTCCCTCAGGCAAAAGCATTTGAAACAGCAGTTGTTACAAGTGTCAGAGGCTTCATCGAAAGCCTACAACACTTGAAAAGGCTTCCACTATCTTTCACTAGCCTGTGATTGACAGTTTAATGGTTCAGACAGAGCTGCTTGGTGGATTGTTTATTTACCTTTCTCTTCACGCTTGGGCCACAGGTTACAAATCAAGATTCACTCGCAGTGTAATTGGCCGTGTCCAAAATCTAATTGGTAGCTTCAAGGGGTGAAGATCCATGTTGGAGACCCCTATTATGGGATGGGTGGAGTTTGGGCGTGAATAATGGGAGGGGTAAATAAAATCTCACTGCGCAGCAGCTGTATGGATGAAACCCAAAGCCTTTTCTAGGTGTTTACTTGGTGGAATTCCTATGTGTCTATTACGCCCATATTCCTACAACTTTGGCAGCAGGAGGAGTGTATGCAACAATGGAGGCCTCTCACCGGGCAACAAATGTGGCCACAAGACCAACAGCAGGCAGCACCAGAGGGAAAGGGCAGTCGGGAGGCAATAATTCAGGGAAGACATTGGGGGAAGCTCAGTGGCCTCATAGAATTTACAGTGGAGAAGGTCCACTGTCCTGGCAGTATGTTTTTAGGACATTGATAAACTACCTCCAGATATCTGAGAGGCAACGCCAGACACACCTGAGGCTGACCCGGGTAGCAGTCACTGAAGTTGGATCCTGCAGCAAGGCCTGCAGCCACATGGATTTGGCAGCAACCCCAAACTGACTGCGGCACTCAACCTTTTCAACACCGACTGCTTCCAGGGCTCCAGGGGGGCGACATGTGACATTTCACAGGCTAGTATACACCGGTGCAGCAAAGAAGTGGTAACTCTCTTGTCTTCATGCCAGTGAGTTTAACATATTCATCATAGAGGGTGACAGCCAGGCGACCAGGGCAATGGGCTTCCTGACCAACACTCATTTCCCTCGTGCAAGGGGTATACTCATATTGTTACCAGAGCTCCCTGGGAACAGCCTGTGCCATATGTTAACAACACGGGGTTCCATTCTATAAACATCCAACTAGTTTACAACCTGAGGTGAAGAATCATGCAGATGTATGCTCGTTTCCCAGGGGAGATCGCATGACTCCTATCTTTCTAAATTCACAACTTCCTGAGCTTTACGAGGCCCAGATGACTCCTGCGTGATGAAGGCTATCCACACCAGACCAGGATCATTGTTTAAAAAAAATTTAGAGTACCCAATTCATTTTTTTTCCAATTAAGGGGCAATTTAGCGTGGCCAATCCACCTAGCCTGCCCATCTTTGGGTTGTGGTGCGAAACCCACGCAAACACGGGGAGAATGTGCAAACTCCACACGGACAGTGATCCAGAGCCAGGATCGAACCTGGGACCTCAGCGCCGTGAGGCCGCAGGGCTGACCCACTGCGCCACCGTGCTGCCCACCAGACCAGGATCATGACACCAGTGAGGCATCCTGACATCACAGCAGTGGAGAGCTACAATGCAGCCCACACCTCCACCAGAGCCATCATTGAACAGAGCACTGGCATGTTAAATATGTGCTTCTAAGGGCAGCAGGGTGGCGCAAGTGGTTAGCATGGTTGCCTCACGGCGCCGAGGTCCCAGGTTCGATGCCGGCTCTGGATCATTGTCCGTGTGGAGTTTGCACATTCTCCCCGTGTTTGCGTGGGTTTTGCCCCCACAATCCAAAAGATGTGCAGGATAGGTGGATTGACTTGTGGAGGAGCTGTTGTCAAGTGACGCTTAAACCCGAAACACTTCTTCAGTGTTTCCCTCCCTACCCTCTCCTCGAACCAAAAAAAATCAACCGCTGTAAGGATCCCAGCCGAGAGGAAGGCTCGAGGGCAGGTAGAAGTAGAAAGCAGTTGGACCGTGACGTCACAGCCTGCAAGTAAGTGATTGACTGATGACTGGTAAGTAGATTTTCTTTTCCCTGAGGTGTTATCGTGTGGGGCGCAGTGGTTGCTGAGTGAGTGCTTGCTGAGAAGGGGAGTAAATTTTTTAAAAACTTACTGTAGGGAGTTTCCAGCTGAATCCAGTCAGAGTGAGGACAGAGTGACTGCTGGGTAAGTAGAAAAGATTTAAATTGTTTGCGCAGGCCCATAACAGCTGATTGCTGTTTTCGTATGGGACGCAGTGGTTGCTGGTTAAATGTTTTATTTTTACCTGTATTTAAGTTGGGCAGTTTCTAAACCCTAGACACTACACTTGTAGTGTCCCCCACCCTTCCACCTCCTTTAACCTAAAGGGTAGAGTGAATAACAGGTAAACTCGTTCTTTCTTTTTCTTTTTTTAATCTAGAGGGGATGGCAGGGAAGGCAGTGCAATGTTCCTCCTGCAGAATGTTTGTGGTGAGGGACGCCGTCAGTGTCCCTACTGATTTCATCTGTGGGAAGTGCACCCATCTCCAGCTCCTCAGAAACCACGTGAAGGAACTGGAACTGGAGCTGGATGAACTTTGGATCATTCGGGAGGCAGAGGTGGTTATAGATAGAAGCTTCAGGGACGTAGTTACTCCGAAGAATAAAGATAGATGGGTGACGGTGAGAAGGGCTGGGAGGAAGCAGTCAGTACAGGGATCCCCTGTGGTCGTTCCCCTTAGCAACAAGTATACCGCTTTGGATACTGTTGGGGGGGGGGGGACGACTTACCAGGGGTAAACCATGGGGTACAGGTCTCTGGCACAGAGTCTGTCCCTGTTGCTCAGAAGCGAAGGGGGGAGAGGAGTAGAGCATTAGTCATTGGAGACTCCATAATTAGGGGGATAGATAGGAGGTTCTGTGGGAACGAGAGAGACTCGCGGTTGGTGTGTTGCCTCCCAGGTGCCAGGGTCCGTGATGTCTTGGATCGTGTTTTCGGGATCCTTAAGGGGGAGGGGGAGCAGCCCCAAGTCGTGGTCCACATAGGTACCAACGACATAGGTAGGAAAAGGGATAGGGATGTAAGGCAGGAATTCAGGGAGCTAGGGAGGAAACTTAGATCGAGGACAAACAGAGATATTATCTCTGGGTTGTTACTCGTGCCACGTGCTAGCGAGATGAGGAATAGGGAGAGAGAGGAGTTGAACACGTGGCTACAGGGATGGTGCAGGAGGGAGGGTTTCAGATTTCTGGATAATTGGTGCTCATTCTGGGGTCTACACCTGGACCAGAGGGGTACCAATATCCTGGGGGGGTAATTTGCTAATACTCTTCGGGAGAGTTTAAACTAGTTCGGCAGGGGATTGGGAACCTGAATTGTAGCTCCAGTATACAGGAGGTTGAGAGTAGTGAGGTCATGAGTGAGGTTTCAAAGTTGCAGGAGTGTACCGGCAGGCAGGAAGGTGGTTTAAAGTGTGTCTTCTTTCATGCCAGGAGCATCCGGAATAAGGTGGGTGAACTTGCGGCATGAGTTGGTACCTGGGACTTCGATGTTGTGGCCATTTCGGAGACATGGATAGACCAGGGACAGGAATGGTTGTTGCAGGTGCCGGGGTTTAGATATTTCAGTAAGCTCAGGGAAGGTGGTAAAAGAGGGGGAGGGGTGGCACTGTTAGTCAAGGACAGTATTACGGTGGTAGAACGGACGTTTGATGAGGACTCGTCTACTGAGGTCGTATGGGCTGAGGTTAGAAACAGGAAAGGAGAGGTCACCCTGTTAGGGGTTTTCTCTAGGCCTCCAAAAAGTTCCAGAGATGTAGAGGAAAGGATTGCAAAGATGATTCTGGATAGGAGCGAAAGCAACAGGGTAGTTGTTATGGAGGACTTTAACTTTCCAAATATTGACTGGAAACGCTATAGTTCGAGTACTTTAGATGGGTCCGTTTTTGTCCAATGTTTCCTGACACAGTATGTAGATAGGCCAATGAGAGGCGAGGCCATATTGGATTTGGTACTCGGTAATGAACCAGGACAGGTGTTAGACTTGGAGGTAGGTGAGCACTTTGGTGATAGTGACCACAATTCTATTACGTTTACTTTAGTGATGGAAAGGGATAGGTATATACCGCAGGGCAAGAGTTATATCTGGGGGAAAGGCAATTATGATGCAATGAGGCAAGACTTAAGATGCATCGGATGGAGAGGAAAACTGTAGGGGATGGGCACAATGGAAATGTGGAGCTAGTTCAAGGAACAGCTACTGCGTGTCCTTGATAAATATGTACCTGTCAGGCAGGGAGGAAGTGGTCGAGCGAGGGAACCGTGGTTTACTAAAGCAGTCGAAACACTTGTCAAGAGGAAGAAGGAGGCTTATGTAAAGATGAGACATGAAGGTTCAGTTAGGATGCTCGAGAGTTACAAGTTAGCTGGGAAGGACCTAAAGAGAGAGCTCAGAAGAGCCAGGAGGGGACATGAGAAGTCTTTGGCAGGTAGGATCAAGGATAACCCTAAAACTTTCTATTGATATGTCAGGAATAAAAGAATGACTAGGGTAAGAGTAGGGCCAGTCAAGGATAGTAGTGGGAAGTTGTGTGTGGAGTCCGAGATAGGAGAGGTGCTAAATGAATATTTTTCGTCAGTATTCCCACAGGAAAAATACAATGTTGTCGAGGAGAATACTGAGATTCAGGCTACTAGACTAGAAGGGCTTGAGGTTCATAAGGAGGAGGTGTTAGCAATTCTGGAAAGTGTGAAAATAGATAAGTCCTCTGGGCCGGATGGGATTTATCCTTGGATTCTCTGGGAAGCTAGGGAGGAGATTTCTGAGCCTTTGGCTTTGATCTTTAAGTCATCTTTGTCTACAGGAATAATGCCAGAAGACTGGAGGATAGCAAATGTTGTCCCCTTGTTCAAGAAGGGGAGTAGAGACAACGCCGGTAACTATAGACCAGTGAGCCTTACGTCTGTTGTGGGCAAAGCCTTGGAAAGGTTTATAAGAGCTAGGATGTATAATCATCTGGAAAGGAATAATTTGATTAGAGATAGTCAACACGGTTTTGTGAAGGGTAGGTCGTGCCTCACAAACTTTATTGAGTTCTTTGAGAAGGTGACCAAACAGGTGGATGAGGATAAAGCAGTTGATGTGGTGTATATGGATTACAGTAAAGCGTTTGATAAGGTTCCGCACTGTAGGCTACTGCAGAAAATACGGAGGCATGTTTAGCAGTTTGGATCAGAAATTGGCTAGCTGGAAGAAGACAAAGGGTGGTGGTTGATGGGAAATGTTCAGACTGGAGTCAAGTTACTAGTGGTGAACCACAAGGATCTTTTTGGGGCCACTGCTGTTTGTCATTTTTATAAATGACCTGGAGGAGGGCGTAGAAGGATGGGTGAGTAAATTTGCAGATGACACTAAAGTCGGTGGAGTTGTGGACAGTGCGGAAGGATGTTACAAGTTACAGAGGGACATAGATAAGCTGCAGCGCTGGGCTGAGAGGTGGCAAATGGAGTTTAATGCAGAAAAGTGTGAGGTGATTCATTTTGGATGGAATAAATGGAAGACAGAGTACTGAGCTAATGGTAAGATTCTTGGTAGTGTGGATGAGCAGAGAGATCTCGGTGTCCATGTACATAGGTCCCTAAAAGTTGCCACCCAGGTTGAGAGGGTTGTTAAGAAGGCGGACAGTGTGTTCGCTTTTATTGGTAGAGGGATTGAGTTTCGGAGCCATGAGGTCATGTTGCAGCTGTACAAAACTCTGGTGCGGCCGCATTTGGAGTATTGCATGCAATTCTGGTCGCCGCATTATAGGAAGGATGTGGAAGCATTGGAAAGGGTGCAGAGGAGATTTACCAAAATGTTGCCTGGTATGGAGGAAAGATCTTATGAGGGACTTGAGGCTTTTTTCGTTAGAGAGAAGAAGGTTAAGAGGTGACTTAATTGAGGCATACAAGATGATCAGAGGATTAGACAGGGTGGACAGTGAGAGCCTTTTTCCTCGGATGGTGATGTCTAGCACGAGGGGACATAGCTTTAAATTGAGGGGAGATAGATATAGGACAGATGTCAGAGGTAGGTTCTTTACTCAGAGAGTAGTAAGGGTGAGGAATGCCCTGCCTGCAACAGTAGTGGACTCGCCAACACTAAGGACATTCAAATGGTTATTGGATAGACATATGGACAATAAGGGAATAGTGTAGATGGGCTTTAGAGTGGTTTCACAGGTCGGCGCAACATCGAGGGCCGAAGGGCCTGATCTGCGCAGTAATGTTCTATGTTCTACGGCCACGCTAAATTGCCCCTTAATTGGAAAAAAAATGAATTGGATACTCTAAATTTATATTTTAAAAAAGATGTGCTTCCATTGCCCTGACAGGTTCAGAGGGGCTCTGCAATATGCGGCACTGAGAGTTTCATGCATCGTATGGTATGTTGTACACTCCACAGCAAGGCACATGCAATGAACCCTGTTACATGGACTGATATGTAGGACAACTGATGCACCATTGGGCAGTTCTCAAGCAGCCTATCATGATTGAGATATCAGAACCTGCTCCATTGTTACAGGTCCTTGTTCACCAATGTAAATACAAACAAACAAAGAACAAAGAAATGTACAGCACAGGAACAGGCCCTTCGGCTCTCCAAGCCCGTGCCGACCATGCTGCCCGACTAACCTACAATCTGCTACACTTCCTGGGTCCGTATCCCTCTATTCCCATCCTATTCATGTATTTGTCAAGATGCCCCTTAAATGTCACTATCGTCCCTGCTTCCACCACCTCCTCCGGTAGCGAGTTCCAGGCACCCACTACCCTCTGCGTAAAAAACTTGCCTCGTACATCTACTCTAAACCTTGTCCCTCTCACCTTAAACCTATGCCCCCTAGTAATTGACCCCTCTACCCCGGGGAAAAGCCTCTGACTATCCACTCTGCCTATGCCCCTCATAATTTTGTAGACCTCTATCAGGTCGCTCCTCAACCTCCTTCGTTCCAGTGAGAACAAACCGAGTTTTTTCAACTGCTCCTCATAGCTAATGCCCTCCATACCAGGCAACATTCTGGTAAATCTCTTCTGCACCCTCTCTAAAGCCTCCACATCCTTCTGGTAGTGTGGCGACCAGAATTGAACACTATACTCCAAGTGTGGCCTAACTTAGGTTCTATACAGCTGCAACATGACTTGCCAATTCTTATACTCAATGCCCCGGCCAATGAAGGCAAGCATGCCGTATGCCTTCTTGACTACCTTCTCCACCTGTGTTGCCCCTTTCAGTGACCTGTGGACCTGTACTCCCAGATCTCTTTGACTTTCAATACTCTTGAGGGTTCTACCATTCACTGTATATTCCCTACCTGCATTAGACCTTCCAAAATGCATTACCTCACATTTGTCCGGATTAAACTCCATCTGCCATCTCTCCGCCCAAGTCTCCAAACAATCTAAATCCTGCTGTATCCTCTGACAGTCGTCATCGCTATCCGCAATTCCACCAACCTTTGTGTTGTCTGCAAACTTACTAATCAGACCAGTTACATTTTCCTCCAAATCATTTATATATACTACAAACAGCAAAGGTCCCAGCACTGATCCCTGTGGAACACCACTGGTCACAGCCCTCCAATTAGAAAAGCATCCTTCCATTGCTACTCTCTGCCTTCTATGACCTAGCCAGCTCTGTATCCACCTTGCCAGCTCACCCCTGATCCCGTGTGACTTCACCTTTTGTACTAGTCTACCATGAGGGACCTTGTCAAAGGCGTAACTGAAGTCCATATAGACAACATCCACTGCCCTACCTGCATCAATCATCTTAGTGACCTCCTCGAAAAACTCTATCAAGTTAGTGAGACACGACCTCCCCTTCACAAAACCATGCTGCCTCTCACTAATACGTCCATTTGCTTCCAAATGGGAGTAGATCCTGTCTCGAAGAATTCTCTCCAGTAATTTCCCTATCACTGAAGTAAGGCTCACCGGCCTGTAGTTCCCTGGATTATCCTTGCTACCCTTCTTAAACAGAGGAACAACATTGGCTATTCTCCAGTCCTCCGGGACATCCCCTGAAGACAGTGAGGATCCAAAGATTTCTGTCAAGGCCTCAGCAATTTCCTCTCCAGCCTCCTTCAGTATTCTGGGGTAGATCCCATCAGGCCCTGGGGACTTATCTACCTTAATATTTTTTAAGACACCCAACACCTCGTCTTTTTGGATCTCAATGTTACCCAGGCTATCTACACACCCTTCTCCAGACTCAACATCTACCAATTTCTTCTCTTTGGTGAATACTGATGCAAAGTATTCATTTAGTACCTCGCCCATTTCCTCTGGCTCCACACATAGATTCCCTTGCCTATCCTTCAGTGGGCCAACCCTTTCCCTGGCTACCCTCTTGCTTTTTATGTACATGTAAAAAGCCTTGGGATTTTCCTTAACCCTATTTGCCAATGACTTTTCGTGACCCCTTCTAGCCCTCCTGACTCCTTGCTTAAGTTCCTTCCTACTTTCCTTATATTCTACGCAGGCTTCGTCTGTTGCCAGCCTTTTAGCCCTGACAAATGCCTCCTTTTTCTTTTTGACGAGGCCTACAATATCTCTCGTTATCCAAGGATCCCGAAAATTGCCGTATTTATCCTTCTTCCTCACAGGAACATGCCGGTCCTGAATTCCTTTCAACTGACACTTGAAAGCCTCCCACGTGTCAGATGTTTAACAATGCAACATATTTCACATCTACTTTTGTGTATGCATCTTCTGTATGGTGATGCGTGCCTGTCAAACAGGTGTGCAGCTATGATCCCTCCCCTCACTTATCATAGATGTTGCTGTTGGTGCCTCGTATCTACATGCCCTGCTTCCATCGCACAACAGTGGATACCCATTGACACATTATTCCCAACTTCAGTGATGCATCATCCTTCATGTGAGATTTCCTCATGGAGAACCTGGTTCACATGCTTTGCAGGATCATGCATTGCTAACCTGTGCCTGTGTAAGATCGAGGCTGATGTGTACTCCCAACTCTGGCAGGTTGGCCGTTTTCCAGAAAGGTCAAGGTCTGGTGTAGGAGGAGAGATGTTGAAACAGATAGTGAAAGATTATGTACACTGGAACTCCATGTACTCTCTGTAATGCGGCAGGGGTTCAAAGCTATCAGTCCCTCCTTGGAGCTCGTGCAAGCTCCGGTGTGAAAAGCTTGCTTCCGAGTTTCCGAATGCATATGTGACAGGCTATACCAATAATTGTGAGGACCTTGCCAAAATTAGATCCAAAATTGGCTGAGTGGCAGGAAGCAGTGTGATGGTCGAGGGGCATTTTTCTGACTGGAAGCCTGTGTCCAGTGGGGTCCCACAGAGATCAGTGTTGGTACCCTTGCAGTTTATGGTTCATATAAATGATTTAGACATGAATGTAGGACGGTTGATCAGTCAATTTGTGGATGATATGAAAATTGGTGGGGTGATAAATAGTGATAAGGATAGCCTTAGATTACAGGGGGATATAGACAGGCTGATCAGATGGACTGATCAGTGGCAAATTAAATTCAATTCAGAAAAGTGTGAGGTGATGCACTTTGGCAGGACAAACAAGGCAAGGTAATACGTGAGAAACGGCAGGACCCTGGGAAGTGCCGAGGATCCGAGGGATGTTGGTGTGCATGTACACAGGTTCCTTAAGGTAGCAGGTGGATATAGTGGATAAGTAGGCTTATTTGCCTTTATTAGCCGAGGCAGTGAGTTGAAGAGCAGTGAAGTTATGCTGGACCTGTATAAAACGTTGGTTAGGTCACAGCTGGAGTATTGTGTGCATTTCTGGAAATGACATGAACTGAAATGAAATGAAAATCGCTTCTTGTCACAAGTAGGCTTCAAATGAAGTTACTGTGAAAAGCCCCTAGCCGCCACATTCCGGCACCTGTTCGGGGAGGCTGGTACGGGAATTGAACCGTGCTGCTGGCCTGCTTAAAAGCCAGCGATTTAGCCCAGTGTGCTAAACCAGCCCCACATTATAGGAGGGATGTGATAGGACTGGAAAGGGTGCAGAGGTTTACCAGGATGTTGACAGCCAGTGATAGTGATTGCAAATGGGGAAATATTGTGCTTAGTGGAGTGTTGGAGAAAGCTCTGGAGGCACACATGGTGGATTAAACCTATGCTGACTGAAGCCATTGTATAGCAGCAAGGATGTAGCAAATCTGAGAGTGCTCATTGTCATGTGAGGGCAACCTTGAGATCTTCATGATGTCTGAGCGTTCTACAGATCCCCATCCACACCATGATGGTGGACTGTCTTTGCTCAAGAGCATTTATTGCAATGTGTGGCAGACAACTTTTACAACCTTGTCACTCTCAGGTGGTTCACATCTATCGAAAGGGTGGATGCAGTCCAGCATCCTAACTGAGAGTGCCAGACTTCAAAATGATTGAGAACAAGGAGACACTGGAGGATGCAGGCATTGTAAATGGTTTTCCGGAAACCAGCATTCAATTCTTGACAGCCTCGGTCAAGCTTGGAGGAGCTTGGTGATATTGGAGGCATGAATTGACAAGTTCAATAAGGATAGTAGAGCAGCTGCTGCCATTGTGACTCAGATAGGTGAGAGACACTGGAAAAGGCAGCACCGTCAGATGTCCAACCTCCTGCAGTTGACCCCCATTTCAGGAAGGGCATCTTCTCCCAAGGTCTCACCATTCTTCAAAGCATCAGGACAATGTGAGACCCATTATGTACGTACAGTAGACACAGAGTGAAGAGGATGATTGAAAAGTGAGGATAGCTATGCTGGTGTTCATGTGGGTCCATGATGGAGGGCACTACTTGAAGAGAATAATCAGTCCTGCTCATTCTACTGGAATCTGGTGGCTATGAGGGCCTCACATGCATGTCTGCCTTGTCTGGCCCATACTATGGCCTCTTTGCCTGTAGCCTCAGCTTCCTGACCTCATCGCCTTCATCCCATTCGATGTCCTTCTCATTGGAGGAGACCTGCTGCTCCTCCCCCCCTTTGCATCACCTGGTTATGACCATCAGAACACATATCGGTCGATTGCTCAAACTGGCTCTGGCGGTTGCCATTATTTCCTGGAGGAAGACATGTGCTTACATGCCTGAGACATGGCAGAACTCATGGACTGCATGAACTTGTTCACAGTCCATGCAAAGAAGTCCATAACCTTTGGATCTCCACCATTTTCAGCAGGCTTATTGTGATTGAAACCAGGAGCTTGTCATTAGTTTGGAGCTCAGTAGGGGTCAGTTCCTCTATTGAACTTGTACATATTCCTGGAAAAGATAAAGGGCGGGATTCTCCGGTCGCCGCCGGCGAAATTGCGTTCGGCGATCGCCCGGAGAATACCCATTTCCAACGAAATAAGGGCGGCACCGCTTTCGCGATGCTATGCCCCCTTCAAAGTGGCGTACTCTAGGAGTACGCCGCGTGCCGTATCGACGGCCTCAGGGCGTTGCCTGACGCCCACCTCCTGATGCTCCGACACGACCGGCCGAGTTCCCGATGGCCTCGGTCGCACGTGCTATCATCCATCGGAGCTCGGCGTGGCTGCTACGGACTCAGTCCAGCGCCGCCACAGTCAGGGGAGGGCCGATCTGTGGGCAGGGGGGACATTGTCAGGGGCTGGGGGCACCGTTGGGGGGTGGTTCAGGGGCTCGTGAGCCGGCCAAAGGTGGGGCACTATTTTGCAGGCCGGGACCGCACGCGTCCAGTCCATCCCATGAACCTGCCTCCCATCCATTGACTCCATCTATACTTCCCGCTGCCTGGGGAAAGTGGGCAGCATAATCAAACTTCTTCCATCGGGCAGGCGGTACAGAAGTCTGAGAACACGCACGAACAGACTCACAAACAGCTTCTTCCCCACTGTTACCAGACTCCTAAATGACCCGCTTATGGACTGATCTCATTAACACTACACCCTGTTTGCTTTATCCGATGCCGGTGCCTATGTAGTTACATTGTATACCTTGTGTTGCCCTATTATGTATTTTCTTTTCTTCCCTTTTCTTCCCATGTACTTAATGATCTGTTGAGCTGCTCGCAGAAAAATACTTTTCACTGTACCTCGGTACACATGACAATAAACAAATCCAATCCAATCCAAAATTGGAGAATCCAGCCCAATGTGTTTGACATGTGTATAAAAGCTGACTCATTACTAATGTAGAAACAAAGAAAATGACTTGTATAATGGGGCTGATTTCATTGGGTATTGCATGTCTTCTATGCCTCATAATGAAATGTTCGTGCCCAGAAGTTTCATTCTTTTTGGGGGGTTTTGGGGTGGGGGGAGGGGGTGGGGGGCGGGGGGAGGTACGAAAGGACCCTCCTGCTTAAATCCTGTTTTCCCTGTGTCTTTCTTTTATTTTCTGTTATTTTGACATTTATAATTTTTGCACCTGGACAATTTCTGGGACCTATACCTTTAGTTGGCTCACACCTTTGATCTTAAAAAAAAGGAATCCAGCAGGATGTGCTGGCATTGGTGATGCCTCATCTTGATGGACTTGGCTGTCGGCAATGAGTTGTTTACTTTTCCAGGCTCTTAGCTGATAGTCTATGCTGATTGATGCTGACCATTCTGGTTGGTGCTGACCATTCTGGAGTGTTCTGCCAGGGACAGGAAGGCTTCATCTGGTTTTTAGTTGTGGTTTGATCAAGAAGCTGGAGGGTCACAACCCTGATCTCTCTCTACCTGATGGACTCTATCTAAAAGTTCAAAGTAAGGACCTTTCTCTCTACAGATAGATTCACCTGCAAGGAGGTTCAGTCCAGCAACAGCTGCAGGCAGGATCAGTTGTTCAAAGAACCCTCTTTAAAATCTTGTGAGGGAAACTCTGTTTTTCCTCAGTAAAGCTAGGGGACATACTGATGGAATTCGAAACGAATAGGAATTACACAGACTTAAGGCTGATCTTCTGAGTGAAGGCCCAGGTTAATAAAAGTGAAAGTGACTTGCCAGAGGGAATCCCACAATCTGGGGATTCTGAATGAATGTTCCAGTCAGAAGATCCCAGTTAACCATCCAACTGGTGGTTCTCAATCGCTCCATGTCCTGGAAAGACAGTCAGCTGAAAAAACAGCATCCAAAGCAAAGGCATTCATCTTCCATCTCACAGTAATTCTCTTTTATTTATCCCCTCCCTCAACGTGTGTATGTCTTACGTGTGCTTATGTAGAGGGTGGGACTGTAAACGTTGGGGGGTGGTAGATTAGCTGGCCATTATTCTAGTATAGTTATCGCATGTCTTATAATAATAATCTTTCTGAATGTCATTAATCTTAGGCCAACATTAACACTGCAATGAAGTTACTGTGAAAATCCATTTGTCGCCACACTCCAGCGCCAGTTCGGGTAGACTGAGGGAGAATTCAGAATGTTCAATTCACCTAACTGCACGTCTTTCGGGACTTGTGGGAGGAAACCGGAGCACCCGGAGGAAACCCACGCAGACATAGGGAGAACGTGCAGACTGCACACAGACAGTGACCCAAACTGGAAATTGAACCTGGGGCCCTGACACTGTGAAGCAACAGTGCTAACCACTTATCTCTATTTTTGTTGTAAATAAATGGTTGTTGTGTTTCACTTCCAGAACAAAAAGGCCTTGGTGTGTCTGGGACTTCAGCTTTCAGAGTCTCTCTCACTGCTGGGACCAGGCTGTGCTGTGTTCACCAGAATTTGGCTCTGCGCCTAATGCTAACAATGTGCCTCTGCTGGTGGGGTATGTGGGAGAAGCAGGTGATGGTGCAACCTCTGGATCACTGGTGCCATTGTGCCCAGAGATGGAGGCTTCATTCTCCAGGAGTGGCTGAAGCCTGTGGTCTGGATTGCAGGCACCTGTAAAGGAGAGCAAAAAGAAACACATTCAGGTTCCATGAGCACAGCGCAATTCCTCTTGTGGTCCTCAGTTCCCATTTTTGCAGCACTAGGTTGAATGCATTCTCACTCTGATGCCTTGTCACTCCTGCCTTGCCATCAACTATGGATTGGCTGATCTATTCTTCTACATCTTCAGATTGGGCACCCCTCTGCCCATCTTCACCCTTTCCTTTTGATTGTGGGTCTGCTTGTCCTGGAAGTGAAAATGGAGATTTAGTGACCTAATAAATGCCAACTGACCCCCTTGTCTGCACATATCCCATCATATACTGGCCTGTTGATGTGTTCACTTGTTGGTTATAATACCTAAAATGCATGTAGTGCTCAATCAGTCTGCACTTGTAAAATCCAAAACAGAAATTTGGCTGTTAGATGAGATTCCGCGAATGAGCAGCACTTGTTGAACAATCCAGCGTGTGCTAATAGGTACACTAACAATCAATTTACACAGCCAGGCTCCTAATGGGGCTTGTGTGTGCTTGCTAGAAGTGACATACATTCACGCAGAGACCCATTCTCTACAACAAAAGGAATGTGTTCAAGCCTTGCCCCTTTTTTGAATTACCTGGGTGCATGGGGAGCCCAGAATTGCCTATTGCTTCCTCCATATCAATGCCTCAGTTAATCACAGTCGACCTACCAATCAGCCCCCCTTTCTCCTATGGTATAAACTGTTGTGATTATTTGAAAATTGGCATTCTTGCATTAGCCCTCAAGACACAAAGCTACGGCAACATGTCTCTCTTCTCAGCAATATTTAAAAATACCTTATTTTACTACTTAGTAATATACAAACATAGACTGTGTAACTTGTAGATATAAACACACAGCTAATCCCATTTGAAGTTATATGATCAAGATTTGACATTTATTTTTAATCTATTATTCAACCGTGGAAAATATTTTCCTGAGTTGTTACGCAAATTTGGAAACATCATCTGTATAACTTTTACTGATGGCTTCTTTTGAAGTTTATCCATTTAGTAGCCTAACTTCATTTTCTTTTATTCATTGATAAAATCAGGGCACTAATGTCAAGGCCAGCATTTATTATCCATTGTTAATTGCCCATATGAAGGTGATGATGATCTTCCTTTTGAATCATTGCAGTCTGTGTGCTAAAGGTCACAAGAGAGAGAATTCTAGAGGTTTGACCAAGCAAGTTAAAAAGCTGCAAAATAGAGTTTGATTTGGGGGAGAATTTGCGGTGCTGGTATTCTTATGTGTCTGCTGCCCTTGTCCTTCTGAGTGGTAGAGATCATAGGTTTGGTAAATGTTGTCAAAACATTTGGTTGAGTTGTTACAGTGCATCTTATATATGGTGCACTGCTGGTGGCGGAGGAGGTGAATGTTTAAGGCGGTGAATGGGATGCCAATGAAGTGAGCTGCTTTGCCTTGGATAGTGCCAAGCTTCAAAAGTGTTGGGGGAGCTGCGCACATCCAGACAAGTGGAGAGCATTCCATCACTTTTCTACCTTGTGAGATGTGGAAAGTATTTGGCAAGATAGCAGGTGAACCATTTGCCAAAGAAATCCTAGCCTTTGACCTGCTCTTGTGGCTAATCCACTTAAGCTTCTGGTCAATGGTGAATCGCAGGATGTTGATGTCGGGGGATTCGCTGATGGTAATCTCATTGAATATCAATGGGGGGTAGTTAAGCCCATTGCTGTTGGGAGTTAGGCAGTGCCGGCCCTTGTGTGTCACAAATGATATTTGACATTAATCAGCTCAAATCTAAATGTAATCCAGGTCTGGATGCGTATTGACAGAGGCTGTTTCATTATCTGATGAGTTGTGAATAAAATTGATTACTGTGCAATCATTAGTGAGCATCCCTTTTCTGACTTTCTGATGGAGGGATGGTCATTGATGAAGCAGCTGAAGATGGTTGGACCCACAAAGCGGCCCTGTGAGGAATTCCTTTAGCGATATCATGGGGCTGAAGTTTTTGGCCCCCAATGCCAGAAACATCGGGCTGGATTCTCCACCGGCGGGATGCTCTGTTTTTGCCGGCAGCCCGGGGGTTTCCCGACGGTGTGGGGCAGCCCCATAATGGGAAACCCCATTGACCTGCCGGCATAACGGAGCATCCTGCCGGCGGGGTGAAACGGAAATGTGGCACGGTGTAGAATTCAGCCCACTATCTTTTGTGATAGGTAGAAGTCCAGTCAGTGGAGAATTTCCCTCTTGATTCCCATTGAATACAATAAAATTGAAATAAATTATTCTACAGGTTAAATTCTTAGGAAGTGCTAAAGCTGCTGATTTCAACCCAGCTGATGAAGCTACAATGGACCTCAGTACATCAAACAGCAATAGGAATATCAACCAATGATCCCTCCCTAGCCATTATCTAGAGACCAATCCCAATTCCCCTCTTTGCAACGCACATTTTAGTGTTTAGGGCAACGAGAAAATTGAACTGAGAGTCCCTCACAATCCAACAGTCAGTTCACACTCAGCACTGGATGCCCTACCGGAGAACCCACTCATCCTCGCCCGAGTCTTGTGCACCCTCTGTACCACCTTAAACTGCATCAGGCTCATCCTTGCACACGAGGAGGTCGGGTATATCCTGCGTAGTGCAGCACTCCACACTCCCCAATTTATCTCCCCTCCAAGCTCCCCCTCCAACTCCGCCTTAATCTTCACCGCCTTCTCACCCCCTGATCTCTCAAGCATCCATATATGTCTCCGATCCTGCCCTCCCCTTCCACATCCGGGAGCAACAACCGCTCCAGTAGGGCAGGGAATACTTCAGCAGCTTGGGGAATCCTTTTCAGGATTTCCGTGCAAAGTCTCTTACCTGTAAATATCTAAACTCACTTCCTCTCGTGAACGCTACTCTCTCCTTCAGCTCCTCGATGCTAGCAAATTTCTCTTACAGGTACAAATCTCTCACCCTCACCAGCCTCACTTCCTGTGCATACCATCCGTCCTCCCTGGTTCAAATCCGTGGTTTTCACACAACGGCATTAACACCAACATCGCCTCTATCCTAAAATGCCTCCTCAGCTGGTTCCACACCTTCACCATGGACTGTACAACTGGGCTCTCCATGTATCTCCTTGGTGCCAGGGGCAACGCCACCATCACCATAACCCTCAGGCTGGAACCCCAACAGGATCCTAACCCGTTCTGCCCCCTCTCCCTCCCACCACCGCCATGTCTTCTCCATGTTCGTCGCCCAATAATAATACAAGTTTGGCAACACCACCCCTCCTTCTGCCTCTGCCTCTTTAACAGAGTCCTCTTTACCCTTGGCACCTTCCATGTCCACACAAACTTTGAAATAATCGTAAACAACGTCCGGAAAAAGGCCTTTGGCACAAAAATCAGAAGTGTCTGGAATATGAATAAGAACCTTGGCAGGACATTAATTTTCATCACTTGGACCTTCCCTGCCAGAGTCAGGTGCAACGTATCCCACCTCTTAAAATTCTCCTTCACCTCCTCCACCAGCTTTGTTAGGTTCCAGTTATGCAATGTCATCCACTCTGTCATTGCCTGGATCCCCAAATATCTGAACCTGTGTCTGGCTATCTTGAATGGTAGCCCCCCTTAGCTGGCTCTCCACCCCAAGGCAACACCGGGAACACCTCACTTTTCCTTACTTGCAACTTGTAGCCTGAGAAAGCCCTAAACCTCTCTAATAGGCCCATAATCTTCCCCATGCTCTCCAACCGGTCCAACACATACATTATCTGGTCATCTGCATAAAGTGATACAGTGCTCCCTGCTCCCCCTCCTAATCTCTTGCCACTCTGCCGACCCCCAAGGGCCATTGCCACGGGCTCTATTGGTAGCGCAAATAGCAGCGACGACAGCGGGCACCCCTGCCTCGTTCCCCTGTGTAACCCGAAACTTTGAGAGTTCATATCGTTGGTCCATACGCTTGGCACCGGGGCCACATATGACAGGCGCACCCACCCAACAAACTTCGGCCCAAACCTTCCCAGGACATCGAACAGATACCACCACTCCACCTGATCGTATGCCTTCTCCGCATCCATGTACCCGTCCTGTCGGAGGGGTCATAATCATGTTGAAGAATTGCCTTCTATTACTGGAGAGTTGCCTGCCCTTTATGAAACATGTTTGTTCCTCCGCAGCACCCCCGGGGCACAACCTTCCATCATCCCCGCCACCAGCTTCGCCATCACCTTTATATCTGTGTTTAAAAGGCAGCACGTGGCGCAGTGGTTAGCATTGCTGTCTCACGGCGCTGAGGTCCCAGGTTCGATCCTGGCTCTGGGTCACTGTCCGTGTGGAGTTTGCGCATTCTCCCCGTGTTTCCGTGGGTTTCGCCCCCACAACCCAAAGATGTGCAGAGCAGTTGGATTGGCCACGCTACATTGCCCCTTAGTTTGGAAAAAATGAATTGGGTACTCTAAATTTAGTAAGGAAAAGAAAAAAACGTCTGTGTTTAACAACTTGTATTACCCACATTCTAATGGGCCCTTCCACTTATTTGGTATTAATATAATCATCGACTGCATCATCGTCTCCGGTATCTCCCCCTTGTCTAGCGCCTCACTAAACAATGCGGTGCCAGTTCTGTCGTGAATTCCTTATAAAATTCCACCGGGTAACCATCCGGCCCCTCGCCTTCCACGACCTAATCCCCCTTATAATTTGCAATACTTCCTTCAGCCCCAAAGGCTCCTCTAGCGCCTGCCTCTTCTCTTCCTCCAGCTGCGGGAATTCCAGGCATCCAAGAACCGCCCTAGGTCCCCCTCTTCACCCCCCCCGGGTCCATCCTGGACAGTTCCTTATAGTATTCCCTAAATGCCTCATTTATCTACCCCGGCTCCAACACCACATCCCCTGTCTCTGTCTGTACCCTCAAAGTTTCCCTGAAAGGCACCTGCCCCTGTAACTGATGCGCTAACATACGACTTGCCTTCTCCCGGTACTCATACTGCACACCCATTGCCTTGCACAGCTGCCCCATTGCCCTCTTCATTGTCAATCTGCTGAATTGCCTCTGTAGCTTTTTCCTTCTCGCCAATCCATCTGCGGATACTCCCTGTCCACTTCGGCTATGTCACCCAATAAATGTTTGTACTCTTCTCTCCTTTTCCTGTCCTCATGTGCCTTGAACAAGATAATCTCCCTCCCCGACCACCACCTTAAGTGCCTCTCAGAATGTGGCCGCCAACATTTCCCCATCTCTCCCGGCCATCTCCCCCACCTCACTTCCGTTCACCAGCATTACCTGCCAGAGGGACAACTCCTGACCAAAGGTCCTTCCTACTAACCCCCCCACCCTCTCCTCTTTGTTCTGTATCAAAGGCTCCAAGGGATCCTCCCCCACCCAAAAAGGAAAACATCCCAAACCACAGGCAGCCTCCTCCGAAAAAAAGAAAAACACTGCCACAGGCAGCAGGACAGCAGGAGGGGAGAGGGTAGACCTGTCCCGTGACCAACTTTGCAGCAGGAGGACGGGGGGGAGGGGGAGAGATGAGACCTGTCCCCTGACCAGCTTTTTCCCCCTACACATTGTCGACCCAACAGAAACCTTCCACCTAGGTGGAAAAGAAAACGAAAACCACCCTCCAACCTCACTCTACCCGTTTATTCCGGATTCCAAACTACTGGCTCCTCTGTCTCCCAATAAAGTTCAGTTATCCCCCAGTTTGTGCTCTTTAATGAAATCATTGGCTGCTTCTGGGGTCTCAAAGTAATATTCCTGGACTTCATAAGTCACCCACAATTTTGCCTTGGCTTTGTTGAATCCCGCACATCGTTTTGTCAGTTCAACTCCAATGTCCTTGTATATTCCAACCTTGTTCCCCTCCCACTCACAGTTCCGTTTCTCCCTGGCCCACTACAGGATATTCTCTTTTTTCACAAACTTGTGGAGTCTTACAATCACCGCCCACGGCGGCTCCCCTGCCTTAGAGACCTGTGCGCTATATCCACCTCTGGGGCCTTGTCCAGCACCCCCTGTCACCAGCTCTACAAACATCCTCGAGACGTACCTCATGGCACTTGTGCCATCCACGCCTTCAGGCAGGCCGACAATGCTCAGGTTCTGCCTTCTTGGCCTATTCTCTTGCTCTTCCACCTTTGCTCTCAGCATCTTGCAAAGGTCTCCCAAGAGCCCAACTCCGCCTCCAATGCCACCACCCGATCACTGTGGGCCAACATTATCCTCTCCATCTCTCGGATTTGAGACCCTTGTGCCTCTAGATACTTTTTGACTCTTTCCATCGAGCTCTTCAGGGGTGCCACATCCCCTTCAAACAGTCCTCCTGGATCTCTTTCCTTTGTTGACAGAACTCTTCCCTCATGAAAGCTATCAACTGTTCCATCTGAGGCTTTCCAACTTGCACCAGCCCTTCCCCCTCCACCAGCCTTCCAGTAAATGCTACCCACAGGGCTTTTCCAGCTCCTTGGCCAGGTCTTCACCTTTTGCTGGGTTTGGTAACTAGCAGACATGCCACACCTGGGGGGAACTTCTCCTCCAACCTTCAGCTACACTTTTCCGTCAAAATGTCTCCCGTTTTTGAGTAAAAAGAGCTAGTTTCTATGCCTTCGAGCAGGAGCTGTCCTCTGTGTGACCACTCACACCATGGCCTCCACAAGAAATCCAATTAAGCCATCTTAAGTGACATTTTGTAAATTGAGGGGTTCAGACCATGTCATAAAACATATAGCTCACAGGTGTATGAGGTAATCTGAGTCCACATTCAGTGATAACCTTTCACTCTCAGCTATCTATGGGCATAATTGAATCAAAAATACTGCTTTGGTAAATGTGATTTGTAGAGAATTCACTGTCCAAAATGAATAACCTTATTAATAGAGCATAAAATACTCTACTTAAAGATTAGTACTTATCATTATTCAAATTCAGTCCGTCCCTTCAATCAAGCCCTAATCTGGACTCGGGCTATCCTCTGCTGTATCCTTCAATTTCCTTAATTTGTGTCCTTTGGATGAGAAAAGGTTTTTTGAGAATAAATTTCAGTCAGGACTAAATGATGGTGGTAAAATGTGCAATGACTCTCAGCTACTACCCTTAGTTATCATAGATTATCATTTAGTAGCTACTCCCAGAACACTGGCCACCTTCAACTTAACAAAGAATCGTGCTCTTCTACTAAATAGTATGGTAAAATTACAATAACTGGAGTGAGTTATATTTCAGAATGGGGGAGACAAAAGCTTTGTTCTTAAATAACATGATCATTTTGGTCTATTACTTGAGTCTCTTTGTTATGTCCTCCTGTCATGTAAGGCAAGTTGTGAACATAACTATGTATTCCTGATCAAAGTTCTGCCACCATGAGATTGAAACAGAGGATGCATCTCTATTCTACATCAATTAGACTGCCATGAAAACTGGAGAGCTCGCCCTACAGGTAAACCCTGCTAGCAAAAGCAATAAAATAGGGATCTGTAAGAGCACATTAGCCAATACCTATACACCATCGTGTGCACCTGGAAATTACCGTTGGTGATATTAAAGAACGAAAGCTTAAATGTTTGTCATAAATTTCCACTATTTATTGCAGACATCGTTATTTATTTTGAATGATTAAATGTCCCCGCCAAAATACCAGACAAAAACGTTACATAAGCAAGTGTATTTTTACTACATCAGCAACAGCCATTTCTATTCTTGCATAATTTGTTGCTTCCTGACATTACTGACAGTGTTTTGTTAGGAATTACAGCTACCTGGATATCACAGTTCCTCTAAATGTCAACATTGGGATATTGAGAGTTTGAGGTGGCCAGCACAGGGGCCATCAGGTGCAGAGCCACTGATTAAAGGCCCGCTTCAATGCTGTAAGACTTCATCTTAGTTAAAATAAAAGCAGAAAACCAGTCCTCATCCCTCACATCTCATCCATACCACCTCATTTCCCCATGCCAAACTATGCCCTCCCCACCCACTCCCCAGGAACCCTCAGGCGCCCTATGCCAAACAATGGTCCACCACTCACTCCCATGCCAAGCTATTTCCAAGCTCATTGACCCAGTATATAGTGTATAGAACGAATGAACTCAATAGTGATAATGGGATGGAATCAGAGTATGCCCATCATTTTTAAATAGATCCCAAGTTATCCCAATTCAGCAAAGATCCAGGGCTTTTTCTCTTAATTGTATCCAACTCATTTCCATTTGTATTTGGGGAACATGCAGTGGTACTGCAACTAACTATAATATGAAGGGAATATTCTTAAAAGGCGCAGTTAAAAAAAACATATAGAATGCAGTAGAAAGGTTTGAGATGCATGGATTTTCCTGATTTCAAAACGTTCCTCCCCTTCTATATGGGTACAGAAAAAGAAGAAAGTGTGTGTCATGGCACTCATGAGGGCAATATTGCAGGAGAACTGAAAGCACTGTCAAGCATCAACAAGAGATTACATTTTTAAACAATCTAAGTGTTAAAGGTAACCACGAAACAGATGTTAGCTGTAACTAAAGTTACACATGTAGATTTGTGCATGTGGTTTCTATAATAAAACTTCTTACATCACTAATTGTATTTCATTGGATGATAGCATTATGCACTTTTTTATTTACTGTTCTCTATGCATATCATACTTTTTAAACATAAAAATGACAGTTTAAATATTATCAAAGAGATCATCTGGTTCAACAGTGTTGGGTAAGGTTTCCAGTGATTGTTCCTCCTCAGCTTGATTATGGATTATTGATGATACAGAGCTCATAGGGCACGATCTACAGAATAATAATAAAGCAAATAAATTAGGAGATAGAAATTGAACCAATGACTTTGATTGCAAAATAACTGGATCTCTTAAATTGTGAGGATAATAATCTCTAGTATTGTTACTGAAAATTCTAACAGCAATGATTATAAAATATGGTACAGAAAGGATCCCTAAAGAGGCCATTACTTCTTTAAGATGAAGGCTCAATTGTTCCTTTACCTTTTTCATGCTTTTGATGAAGTCCACTGTTGAATTAACAGCCCTACTGAAAAACTTTACATCATTTGCATTCAACAGGGTTCATTTGCACTCGTTTGATTCCTATTGTGCTCAAAAGTAATCATTTAACATCAATTGCATTTAAAATAATAAGAATAATTTTTATTAGTGTCACAGGTAGGCTTACATTAACACTGCAATGAAGTTACTGTGAAAATCCCCAAGTCGCCACATTCCGGTGCCTGTTCGGGTACCAAGAGGCAGAATTCAGAATGTCCAATTCACCTAACCAGCATGTCTTTCGGGACTTGTGGGAGGAAACCAGAGCACCCGGAGGAAACCCACGGGGAGATGGGGAGAACGTGCAGATTCCGCACAGGCAGTGACCATATTCTTCGACTTCCCCCCAATCCCCCACCCCAGAGCAATTTTCTTCAGCCACTATTTGATTTCAATTGCACTCAAAGCAATCATTCAGCCATTATTTGACAGATAGTGCCAAATTTTCCAAAGTCACATTTTTTAGATGGGGTGATCCAACATAAAGCAGTATTAGGTCATTTGCTTAAAAGCTTGATTAAAGAGGTGAAATAGGTGATAAGTACCAGAGAATTTACAGTGCAGAAGGAGGCCATTCAGCCCATCAAGTCTGCACTGGCCCTTGGAAAGAGCACCTCACCCAAACCCACACCTCCACCCTATTCCCATAACCCAGTAACCCCACCCAATCTTTTTGGATACTAATGGCAATTTATCATGGCCAATCCACCTAACCTGCACCATTTTGGACTGTGCGAGGAAATCGGAGAACCCGGAGGAAACCCACCAAGCAGACACGGGAGAATGTGCAGACTCCGCACATAGAAAACATAGAAAAATAGAGCACAGAACAGGCCCTTTGGCCCACGATGTTGTGCCGAACTTTTGTCCGAGATTAAGAACAAATTAATCTACACCCCATCATTCTACCGTAATCCATGTACCTATCCAATAGCCGCTTGACAGACAGTGACCCAAGCCAGGAATCAAACCTGGGACCCTGGAGCTGTGAAACAACTGTGCTAACCACTGTACTACTAAGATTCAGGAAAATCAGACAGTGCGGGTCACATTCTGACCCTTACTTAACACTGCGTTACAACCCAGAAGTGGGAACAATCCTCGCCTGGGTGGCTGCAATGGATTACTGATTATGCTGGCGGCGGACCTCGAAACTCCCAGCAGGTAGGCCTTTCAGTTTGTGCATGGATGTGATAAATGTAAAAATGCAAACAGAAAAAACACCCGATTTAAAACCCCAGATTGCAGCAGTTTTCTTCCTCCCTCCCCCTCCCCTCTCCTGGCAGTGTGCCATCAGGGTAGACACAGAACATAATGGCCAATGGAAATTTTAGTTTTGACATGCACAGCAGCAGTTGGCAGCCAGCGTTCGGAAGTTCAAATTTGATAAATCTGTGTGGCTGTTACATGGCGGGGATGGAATCTCAGGTGCAACTATTTATCCGTGTCAGTCGTTTATCCCCCTACCCTATACCCCCTCCCTTACTTCCCCAAACCCTCTCCCCCCTCCCTCAGTCACACATCCCATCCACCTAAACCCCCACCCCACCCTCCTTCAACCTCCATTCCTCCACTTCCCCAGTAGGAAAACACTGATTGTGTGGGATTGAGAGAGAAAGAGTGTGCGTGTGCATGTCTGCACTAGAATTGTCTGTATATCCTGGCTTCCTGAAGAATGAGCAAATCCTGACAGTGGCCTCCATCCAGGGAGATGCCACCTGGCATTGTAATGCAACTGGCTACTGGAAGAGTTCAAAGGACAGTCACCATTGAAGTAGGGAGTGCTCAGGAATGCACTACCAGCTCGTTGGGAGAGAGAAGCACATTCTGCAGGTAAATTCCTCAGCCTCGCACTGAGGCAAGGCCAGCTCAGTCCATTTTAAACCATAATTCCCTCAGAAAGAACAATGTATTCTGTTTTTTAACATATAAAATTATGAAGGGACTAGATAGGGTAGATGCGGGGAGGTTGTTTCCACTGGCGGGTAAAAGCAGAACTAGGGGGTATAGCCTCAAAATAAGGGGAAGTAGATTTAGGACTGAGCTTAGGAGGAACTTCTTCACCCAAAGGAATTCCCTGCCCAGTGAAGCAGTTGAGGATCCTTCATTAAATGTTTTTAAAATAAAGATAGATAGTTTTTTGAAGAATAAAGGAATAAAGGGTTTTGGTGTTCGGGCGGGAAAGTGGAGCTAAGTCCACAAAAGATCAGCCATGATCTCATTGAATGGCAGAGCAGGCTCGAAGGGCCAGGTGGCCTACTCCTGCTCCTAGCTCTTATTATGTTCTTTTCAATTAATGTGTTATCGGAAGCAGGAGTGAGCGAATCAATGCAATGGCCTCTATTATAGAATCCCAGCACCAGAGGTGCGACCTCTTTAAGCTTCTGAATCAATAAATATTTTACAAGGATCAAGACTTTGCTCATGTAAAGCCAAATTCTCTGAGAATATAGAGATTTATTTCGACCCCAGAAATGTCATCAATTACTTAATTTATCCTATTTGAAGCATAACCACAATATCTAAAATTAGTTACGTATATTATGAAACAACGGTAACTGGTCAGATATTAGGGTTTGTTACCTTCTTCAATAGATAACATAGCAGGGAAAAGATAGTTGTGGGTGAAGAATTTCCTTCCATAGTCAACATGTTGGAAAGTAATGGATTTAATCAGTAATGATACCCGATTTCCATATGGGAACCATAGAATTTCACAACACAGATGAAAGGGATTTGGCACATCACTGCCACTGCACATCACTCAGAAAGAACAATTCACACAGTCCTATTTCGCATTCTCTTTTTAAAATTTCAGATATGACACTGATGGAGTCTATTCCTGCCACTGTTTCTTATGTGAACATTTCATGCCCTAACAACTTCTCAATTCATAACAAGAGTCATTGTAACATCATATTTTATTTGGTTGAGAAAATTATTGCTGCAGACAACCTGGTGCCTGCTGTAAGAATGGGTTCAATTTTCAGGTACAGAGAAAGATTTCAAAATGGAGATTGGGGTGTGTTGGTTGTTTGACATAAATTATAGAAAAGAAAAATAAAGTCATTTATACAAATAGTCAGATAGTGGCCTCAATAATAAGGGGTGGGTTGGAAGAGAGAGTGTGTTTGAGGGGTGGGTTTCAGCCTTCAGATCCCAGGAGGGGCCGGAGGGGAGGGGGAAGCAAAAATGAAGGTGAGCACAGGGCCCCATGAAATGTAAAGCTATCTCTGGGGTGTAGAGTTTGGAGGCTGGAGGGACGGGGAAGAGTTTGGAGGCTGGAGGGACGGAGAAGAATTTGGACATGGGAGAGATAGAAAGGGAGAGTTGGAGGCTGGAGGGAGAGAGGAAGCATTTTCCAGAGTGAGAATGGGCTGCGGTAGTGAGTTTGCATATGGGTGGGTTGGAGGAGAAGGCTTTGGTGGCTGGAGGGGGAGAGCAGAGACTGGGGTGAAGGAGAGAGATGGGAAAGTTTAGACTCTGATACCAGAGGCGGGTTGGGGGGGGGGGGGGGGGGGGGGGGGAGGGGGAGGGGGGGGAAGATAGTTTGGACCCTGAGAAATGGTGGGGGATGGAGGGGCGGGGGGTAGTGGAGGAGGAGGAGGAGGAGCAGGGCAGAGTGTGCAGGGGTTTGGATGGGTGGATGCAAAGTATCAGATCCTGTGACTAAAATGTATTAAAAACTGCTGGGGATCAGGTGCTGTTCTTAACGATACACTATATAGCGGAACTTTTCAGGGGCTAAATGAAAAATAATTAAATGGTTGATTTCCTTGTATTTTTCAATGCAATTGGTGAGCGTATTTGATACCTTTGAACATGATGGATTGCTTTGAGCATGGTGCAGATAGCTTTGAGCATGGTGCAGATAGCATGCTGGGATAGCTCTGAGCACGCTAGATAGCTTTGAATGTACTAGATAATCAAATAGCTTTGAGCGTTCTTTCACATTTGATGCAAAATTCATTCCGTATTAGAACGTTTAGAAAATTTCCTCCCTCCAGCCTCCAAATTGTAATTGAGTACATTCAGCACACTTGAATGTAAAAATTATGTTAAAAAGTTTGGGTAGGAGAGTCTCAATTAGCACTGATGGACGAACAGCCTGCTGCAGCACACAAAAACATGGCCACAAGTATCACATTGAAAGCTAAATGAGATAACAGTGCATGGCTTTTCCAGCAGTTTCTGTTTTTATTATGGATAGATGGCTTGCTTTGCCAGCTGAGTAATTGGGAACAAACTCCAATTATTTCAGGCTGTCATGCTGTTTAGTCAGTGGCTGTGTGTTACCAGATGCTGAGACGAATACTTCAAGATTTCAAGGTGGTCGTTAGTGTGTCTTTTTTTAGCATTTCATCTCTACCTCTATTGTGGTGCAGCTCACCATCGGTGACAGCTTTGGGAATTCTAGAATCAGGTATGTGTCAAGACCAATGTAAATGTATGTTTTTCACTGTGGCCTCAATTCCAATTGCATTGCAGCTCTTCAGGACATTAACAAAGTATTTAATTATTTTTAAAAAACACAAATTTAGAGTACCCAATTCTTTTTTCCCAATTAAGAGGCAATACAAGCTGAATATTTCAGAATTTAAAAAAAATACATTTAGAGTATCCAATTCTTTATTTTTTTCCAATTAAGAGACAATTTAGCCTGGCCAATTCACCTACCCTGCACATCTTTGGGTTGTGGGGGTGAGACCCACGCAGACAGGGGAAGAATGTGCAAACTCCACACGGACAGTGACCTGGGACCGGGATCGAACCCGGGTCCTCGGCGCCGTGAGGCAGCAGTGCTAACCACTGCACTACCATGCCGCCCCAACAATGTGCTTAATTTCTATTTGGTAAAGTTCAATGATTTAATTGAATAAATATAGGGCATGATTCTCTGGCCTCATTTCACTCTAGCTCAAGCGAAATGAGGTCGGTGAATAGCAGGCGAGACAGAAAATGAGAACCGCGCCAGGCACCAAATAGTTTGCGATGCAACCAGCCTGCCCCCGTAGGAGAAATTGGGATCTTGCTGTAGCGTAGCGAGAAAACAATTATCACCACTTAAGCCCTATTTCCATACAATTAACGGGAGCCACCCCAAATCCAAAGTCACTTATCAGCCTCACAGCAGCAAGTGGTCACGCTGGCGCCGATTAGCATTCCTTTATAAAAATGTGTACCTGGCAGAAGGACTTCTGTGGGGAGATTAGGAGGTGAATAGCCATCTTTGCTCACAGGCAAAGAGTCTGGGGGTGCTGGGCTTGCCACCTCAGTGCTCGGCGGGGGGTGGGGGACTCTCGGCTGTGAGTGGGGGACTTCGCAGTGGTGGGCTGCCATGGGAAGGGAGGGTTGCTGGGGCACCAACTGCCCACAGCATCACCATGCCAACCTCTGCATCGTGTTTACCTATTCCAAGGGCAACCCTTGTCCCTGCCCAACTGGCCCACCGAGCACCCATAACTCCCACCAACTGCCGAGACCTCTGGCTGTGCGGTTGAAGGCTTTGGTAATAGGGAATTGGCAATCGTGGTTAAGTGAGCACTTCACACAACCCAAGTGGATTCCTGTGGGTGGGTGGGCCATGGAGCATGTGGGAGTCATTGCCTTGCATCCCAATCACACCGTGATGCCTGGACACTGTACCTGAACACTACAGGAGGTAACACCACACATGCAGCAGTCAACATCCGAACATCCAGGGGATGGAACACAGCTCCGGGGACATGTTCACGGCTGAAGGGTGGGTGAGTGCCATGGGGAGGTGACCAGGGCCAGGTCAGGTTGTGAGCGGGTGTCTGGGGTACAGGGTCTGGGGTCCGTTGAAGGGGTACCCGCTGCGGCTGGGAGTGCGTGGGCAGGGCGTTTTGGGTGGGTGAGGGGGGAGAATCAATGGCGGATTGGAGGGTCCCGGGATGGTAGCTACTGCCGTTTGTCAGTCTGACACCCTCTCCCAATGCTTTACAGATAATAAGCGCTATGGCAGGGATATTGGATGCAGAACTTGTCCTAGTGGTGCTGCTGGTAGTCTGCGCAGCCAGATGCCGGAGACGGCGCAGTGTCTGCAGATGCTCGAGGCGCCGGCGCACATGCCGGAATCCGCCCCACACCCTGAGGACCTGGCCGCCCATCAGGCCAAGGAGGGGGAATCCCGCGAAGGCCCAGGTTAGATAGGCTGGTCATTTGAACAGGTGACAGACAGCGCGTGCCGCAGGAGGCTCCGCTCCAACAAGGAGACAGTGCGACATCTGTGCCATGTCCCCGCGGACTTGGAACTACATGGAGGAGGACGACACCTGCTCCCGGTGGCTGTCAAGGTCACTGGAGCCCTGAACGTTTACGCCTTGGGACCATTCCAGGGCTCGAGCGGGAATTTGTGCAGTATCTCGCAGGCCACAGCTCACAAGTGCATCTGACAGGTCACGGATGGCTGGCATGCCTGGGCGGAAAACTGCATCAACTTTGACATGGACCATCCCCAGCAAGATGCCTGGGCAGCCTGTTTCTCCGCCCCAGGTCCAGGGAGTAATAGATGCCGTGCATGTCACCCTGCACTCGACTGGCCATTTTGTGGTGCCCTATGTTAATCGAAAGGGGTTCCACTTCCTGAACATACATTATCGTCATCTGGTGGTTGCACACGAGTTGTATGCGGAATAGTTACATCCTGGGGCAATTGGTCATCCCCTGCCTCTTTGAGTACCACCCCAGGAAAGCTGTTTGGCTCTTGGGGGATAAGGGATATCCGCTGAGGACCTGGTTAATGATACCAGTATGGACGCCGGTGACCGAAGCGGAGACTTGGTACAACGAGGCCCATGCAGCCACGTGGGCTGTGATTGAGGGGTGCATTGGACTGTTCAGGATGCAGTTCCGATGTCTTTACCGCTCCGGAGGTGCACTCCAGTACACCGCCTGGAGGGTAGCCTGCTTTGTGGTGGTCTGCTATGCCCTTCACAAGCTCGCACAACAGCGGGGCGACAAGCTGGAGGAACATGTGGCCACCACCGAGGAGGAGGATGACGATGAGGTGGCGATGGACCAGCAGGGGCTGGAGGACGAGGCCGGGGAGGAACCTCAGGTCCAGGCGGAGGCTGCAGGACAGGCGGCAGCGGCGGCAAGCCCAGAGGGCCTGGGAGGCCCTCATACTCACCTGATTCACTTAGAACATAGCCTGGTCCACCACCCCCCACTCCCATTTCGTACCCTCCCAGGGTATGTGTCACATCACTCCAGGACGCTGGGACTGTGTCACATCACTCCAGGACGCTGGGACTGTGTCACATCACTCCAGGACGCTGGAACTGTGTCACATCACTCCAGGACGCTGGGACTGTGTCACATCACTCCAGGACGCTGGGACTGTGTCACATCACTCCAGGACGCTGGGACTGTGTCGGCACCGTCAGCGGGTCACTGTCAAGGGCAGTGTGGTGATGGTAACGCGCAGAGAGCTGAGTGTTGATGCTCCTCAATCTATGCCATAGTCTTGACTCCTGCCGGTCTGCTGAATGCTCGCTCACACCCATCATCTGCACGCGGTGTGCCTGAGGAGGGGCGGGGTATGCATGGAGAGATGAGCCAAGGGTTCGGAGGTTGACCCGCATTGCGGAAGAAAGTGACAGGGACATCTTACTGTTTGTGCTCCACTCTCCAATTCCCCACTCTCTCTATGGTGCTGACACCCCACCCTGTTCCCCCCTCCCTCAGTGCCCTCATTGATCCTCGATGTGCTTTGCCTTCCTAGCGCTACCACATGTCGGGGGGTGTCCCCAGGATACATATCTGAGGTGGAGGCAGCCAGCTGCTTACCTCGTCCTGTGGCCTTTAACGTCCCGGCGAGCGTCCTCTGGGGGCAGAGGGCCCTGGCTCACTTGTTGATGTCACATGCACAGCTGTGCCGCCCTGTCCCATGTGCTGGCTGCGAGATGCGGCCTCATCAGATGGGTGGAACTTGGGGGAGCTGATGCCCTGGATTCCTACTCCATGGGACGGGTCCCGGTTGGCACCCAGCGCCCCTCCTCCTGGGCGGTGCCCATAGGACCCTGAGGTTCACCTTGGGACGGAGCGGAAGCTGCTTTGAACCCTGGCTGTCCGTGCATCATCTGTCTCTGCCAGCCCTGGCGGTTCCCCATGGTCCGCACCTCGGTGATACTCCTCAGTTACTCGGACATGCTCCGCAGTGCCTTGGCCAAGCCCATCTGAGAGGGGACATGCAGCACCTCAAGGCCAGCCTGATACTGGGTAACATCCCCCAGCGAGGTGGACATTTTGTCGAGACCCTCACCCACCATGGCCGTCACCAACTGCGCGACACCTTCACGAATGGTGCCGACGCGTGCATCAGGCTTTCCGCTGTGGTTGCACCCTAGTAGTATTAGCGTCAGTGCCATGCATTGCCAACGACATCTCCAGCGCCCATAGCCTCCAGACTCCTCCAAGCTACTATGGATCTGCTGAAGTAGTGACGTTGACATCTCCCTGTGAATGACCCGGCCGCTCCTAAAGTCTCCATCAGCTGCGGGAAATTCTCTTCCTCAGGCTCGGCATTACCATGGCATCCTCAGAGCTCTCCTCTGAGGTGGTCTCCTGGGAGACTGGAGAGGGTGCCAGCTGGGATGGGCCATTGCATTCGCCTGGATAACCTGCGAGAGAATGGACATGTAGTCAGTGGGAGGAATGGGTCAGTCAGTAAGGCAATAACAACTCACGATTGACAGGTCCTCCGGGTGGAACCCGGTGGTTCCTCACCTCTGCGTCGTCCACCAGCCTCCGCGTTGGTGATCGCCCTGTCCTCGGCCACACCGGTCACCTCCAGGGTACGGCTAATCAGCTGGTGAGCCTTCATTTGTGGCGAGAAGCCTTTGAGGCCTCGTTAAGTGGAACAATTAATATTGAATAGCGTTGCCGGCCTCACTGGGCCGAGTGCCGGGACGCTCGCGGCAATTCCCGCTCACAACACTTCGAAATCTTTCTGGAGAATCGCGGCCATAGTCTACCATGGAAATATGACAGGACTGAAATGTAACATACTTCATTTATATTATAGTTTGTATATATACTCACACACAGTTAGATTTATTAATATGATCTATGATGCATCAACCTATTTACAAGATGACTTTTCTCTATCGTTTAAACAAATGTCTGCTTATGTAGATGACCATTGTCCATAATGACAAACAATAATTTTAATTAGTAAGAGAACCCAATAAGTTGCAATTATGAAGCTGAATGTTACAAACATGGTTGTTGCTAAACTAGTTGCAAAACAAAGTGATTTCTAACTCCTGAATATGGACTATCATGTAAGATTGGGAGATGAGCATATATTATAAAATATTGAATACTTAAAAAAGGGCAGAGTGTGGACGCATAGAAAGACACAAAAAATTGTGCGTTGCTTACTTCATGGAGAAAATATACCTTTAACTAACATACCAGACTACTAATCACCAATGTTAGATCAATGAAGAACTACACCAGAGGAGACAAGCTCGATGAGCCACTTGGTCAAATAGAGACTGCGAATTCACCTATAAACTATAAAGTCTTGTGTTCACAATCCAGATGTTCCTTGGAGCTTGAGGCTAAAGAATTTAATCAGCATTGTGTACTTTCAGAAGTTCAAAGTTACTTTTTAAAATGGTAAAATTACAAAGATCACTTTGGGCTCACAATCTCAAACTTGTAAATGACCTCCAATGTTAGCAACATTCTTGACTTAGATCACTGAAAAAATTCAGAGACAACAGGACAAAATATTTTCTACCACTGTGACTTCCAGAAATATATTGCGGTACTGTTAACTGATATTTGGAAAACATTTAATAATAAAGTGAACATTTACGCCTAAAGATAATTCATTCTCCATGAAGGTACTTAATTTTCTTATGATTGAAATGTATTTTTATACCTTCATTGTTACTATTGTTAATTTAAGTCAAAATGTAAAACTGAGGGTTGTCTATTAAACAATTGTACTTCCATTTGGAAAGACTAAGGGGCGAATTCTCCACCGGCAGGATTCTCCGTTTGCTAGTTGGGTGCAACCCCCTCCCCCGCGGGTTTCCCAGTGGAGTGGGTAAGCCACCATGGGAAATTCCATTGGCTGGCGGTGGGAACGGAGAATCCCGCTGCCAGTGGCAGTGTGCCGCTGAGGAATACATGTCCGGGAAGGCGGAAAATGTACCCCTAAATTTGAATCTTAACCCCATCAGCCAGATATATTTATTACTGGGCGACTAGAGGGAGCACCTGTTTAATTAAAGTATTGCTGTGTTCCTAACTCAGTGCACCCTGTGCCATCCTTGCACATCATTAAATGCCAATTGCCCTTACAACTGCCTTGATTGGCTATTGCCACGAATTAGCAGATAGCTCACTCAGGAGCCCAGCAACATGCCTCAGTTCGATTTCTCATGCCCCCACACCCTCACCAAATCCTATCAAGTGAATGACAGTTAATGCCTCCGAGGAAACTAGGCACAGGACAATAAATACTTGTTGGTGCCATCCACACCCCAGGAACAACAACGATTTGCATCTATATAGAAACTAAGACATAAAAAAATCCCAAAATGCTTTGCAGAGAGGGGTGCGGCCAGAAAAATAAAGAGATAGTGGGAGGGAGATCAAAGGTTTGAGCAAAGAGGCAGATTTCCATCCCATTTGGGGGCGACACGGTGGCACAGTGGTTAGCACTGCTGCCCCACAGCGCCAGGGTCCGGGATTCAATTCCAACCTTGGGTAACCGTCTTTGTGGAGTCTGCACATTCTCTCCGTGTCTGAGTGGAGTGTTTTCTCCGGGTGCTCTGGTTTCCTCCCATGGTCCAAAGAGTTGCAGGTTACGTTGTTTGCCCCCGAGTGTCCAAAAATGTTAGTTGGGGTTACGGGTATAAGGTGGGGGCCTAGGTGGGGTGCTCTTTTGGAGGGTCGGTGCAGACTCGAAGAGCTGAATGACCTCCTTCGGCACTGTAGGGATTCTATGACACCTATGATTTGGCCTATTGATTGTAAGCGTATGGAGTTTGAGGCCAGGCTGCAGATGATGGCTTTCACCTTCTCCAACTGTTTAATTGGAGGAAACTAAAGTTTATCCAAGAGTGGTTGTCAGACAAACAGTTCAAAACATGGACAGTGGAAGAAACATAGAAAATAGAAGCAGCAGGAGGCCATTCAGCCCTTCGAGCCTGCTCTGCCATTCATATGGGTGGCACGGTAGCACAGTGGTTAGCACTGTTGCTTCACAGCGCCAGGGTCCCAGATTCGATTCCCGGCTTGGGTCACTGTCTGTGCGAAGTCTGCATGTTCTCCTTGTGTCTGCGTGGGTTTCCTCCGGGTGCTCCGGTTTCCTCCCACGAGTCCCTAACGATGTGCTTGTTAGGTAATTTGGACATTCTGAATTTTCCCTCTGCACTCGAACAGGCGCCGGAATGTGCGACTTGGGGCTTTTCACAGTAACTTATTACAGTGTTAATGTAAGCCTACTTGTGACAATAAAGATTATTATACATTATTATATATTAGAAATAGGGAGACCCCCCTCCCCCCCACAATGACCCCTAAATAGGAAGATACCCCCACAGGGACCCCCTAAATAGGGAGACCCCTCACAGGTACCCCCTAAATAGGGAGACCCCCACAGGGTCCCCTAAATAGGGAGACCCCCCACAAGGATCCCCTAAATAGGGAGACCCCCCACAGGGACCCCCTAAAGAGAGTGACCACCATAGGGACTCCTCCAAAGACTCCCTAATTAAAGAAACCCCCCAGAGACCCCTAATTAAATGACTCCCCCTCCCCACAGGAGCCCCCTAATTAAAGGGATCCCCCTCCAGAAAAGCGACCCCTGTCTGGAAGCTAGAGAGGTTCAGACAGGGCAGTGAAAAAATTACACTCATTTGGAAGCACTACGATGTCCATTCAAAGAACAAAGAAAAGTACAGTACAGGAACAGACCCTTCGGCTCTCCAAGCCCGCATCGACCATGCTGCCCTTCTAACCCAAAACCTTCTACACATCTGGAGATAACGGGCGGGATTCTCTCCTATCCGGGGGGGGCGGGCGGTCCCGGCGCTGAGAAGTAGCGTGAAGCACTCCGGCGTCGGGCCGCCTGGAAGGTGTGGAATCCTCCGCACCTTCAGGGGCTAGGCCGGTGGCGGCGGGGTTGGCGCCACGCCAGCTGCCGTAAAAGGGCTTAGCGCCACGCCAACCGTCGCCGAAGGGCCTCCGCATGCCACATGCACGGGAGCACCAGCGTGTGCTGGTGTTATTCCAGTGCATGCGCAGGGGGGTTCGTCTCCGCACCGGCCATGGCGGAGGTCCACAGCAGCCGGTGTGGAGGGAAAGAGTGCCCCCATGGCACAGGCCCGCCCGCGGATCGGTGGACCCCGATCATGGGCCAGGCCAAGAACCCTGGAGGCCGCCCGCAGAGCCAGGTCCCGCCGGTAAGTACCTGGTCTAATTTACGCAGGTGGGACCGGCCCAAAATGGGCGGCCGCTCAGCCCATCGCGGGCCGGAGAATCGCCAGGGGGGCCGCTGTTAGCGGTCGCCGACCGGAGGGGCGCAATTCCCGCCCCCGCCAAAACCCTGGCGCCGGAGAAATTGGCAGCTGGTGGGGGCGGGATTCACGCCGCACCCCGGCGATTCTCCGGCCCGGCTGGGGGTCAGAGAATCCCGCCCTATATCCCTCTATTCCCATCCTACTCGTGTATTTGTCAAGATGCCCTTAAACGCCACCATCGTACTTGCTTACACCACCTCCTCCGGCAGCATGTTCCAGGCACCCACTATCCTCTGTGGAAAAATCTTCCCTCGCACATCTTCTCTCAACTTTGCCCCTTGCACCTTAAACATATGTCCCCTAGAAATTGACTCTTCCACCCTGGGAAAAAACTTCTGACTATCCACTCTGTCTATGCCCCTCATAATTTTGTAGACTTCTATCAGGTCACCCCTCAACCTCCGTCGTTCCAGTGAGAACAAACCAAGTTTCCCGAACCTCTCCTCATAGCTAATGCCCTCCATACCAGGCTTTATCCTGGTAAGCTTCTTCTGTGCCTTCTCCAAAGCCTTCACATCCTTCTGGTAGTGTGGCGACCAAGATCGAACACAATGGGCTGGATTCTCCATTTCAGGAATTATGACCCCATGCCGTCGTGAAAACTGTGGCCTTTTATGCCGGAAAAACTGGCGTCAAAAGGTCACATATTCACTGCCCTGCAGGAGGCTAGTAGAGAGCTCCAGCTGCAGATACGGCTCCAGATCAGAGGCCGCCCATGCACACAGGGTGAAACTTGGGGAGTATGCCGCTTTTCGGGAGCCGGAGAATCGAGAAACTGGCGCCGGTACCGATTCCATGCATGGAACTGGATTCTCCGCGATTCTCCGGATCTTCGTATTTAGGGGGTCATAGAATCACTACAATGCAGAAGTAGGCCATTCAGCCCATCGAGTTGCACGACCCTCTGAAAGGGCACCCTACCTCGTGTGATGCCCCCACCCTATAGCCTTAACCCAGTAACCCCACCTAGCCTAACCTTGTTAGGTCCCTGTGGAGGCTCCTTTGGTTGGGGGTCTCTGGGGCGGGCGGGGGGGCGTGTGGTGTGCGGGGAGGGGGGGGGGCCTGTTGGGGATGGGAGGGCAGGTAGTGCATTATGGGGAGGAGGGAATGGGTGGCTCTCAAATGGATTTTGGGGGCGGCTCTCTTTAGAATTTACCTTTTTGGTCCACAACGAGGTCCACCTTGTCATGTTCAAGTTTGGTGATACCTGTAAAGTTCCGCGCCCACGGAATTCCAGGCCTGGAGGACCAGAAAACTGCGAGGTCCAGGAGACTCTGGTGATGTGCCCCCTAAGTGGTGCGCGGTGAGAACACTAATCCTGCCGCCAGCGGGGTGGCCGGAGCATAGTGGTCAGTTCGGCACCCGGTGCGAACCTCGATTTTGGCTGGATGCCCAATTCTTTACCCAATTGCGATCCACGGTGCCAGTGTCACAGGGCAGAGAACCCAGGCGATTGGCTTTTCATGTTTTTCCAATAAAATTAATCCCCTCACATTTCTCCTCATTTTACTTCATCTGCCACCTGCCCAACAATCGCACCAACTAATCTATAACCTTTTGAAGTTCTACACTATCCCCCTCACAGTTCACAATGTTTCCAAGTTTTCTACCATCTGCAAATTTTGAAATTGCATCCTGTACACCAAGCTCCAGCTCATTATTTTGTATCAGGAAAACCAAGGGTTCCAAATTGATCCTTGGGAAACTCCACTACAAACCTTCCTCCAGCCAGAAAAAAACATCCATGAACCACTATTTTTTTTTCCTGTAACTCAGCCAATTTCAATTCCATGTTGCCACTGTACCTTTAATTCCATGTCTACAAGTTTCCATGACTCACAAGTCTTTTGTGTGGCACTGTATCAAATGCCTTTTGCAAGTCAATGTACCCCACATCAATAGCATTGTCCACATTAACCCTCTCTGTCACCTCTTCAATAAACCCCAGCAAGTTAATTCTTAGGAAATCCATGCTGGTTTCTTTCATTAAACTGCATGGGCTGGAATATCCATTTGGAAGACTGTCCCCACGCCGGCGTGAGAATGGTGGTGTTTTATGCCAGGAAAACCGATTCCCTGCTCCGGGAAGGGGCAAGCAGCCAGGCAGCGTAGCGCTCCGCTCTAGCCGACGATACGGCCCGGAGCATTCCCAGGTTCCTGGCCGCACTTGTGCACGCTGGCAGCCTGCAGCGGCCGCGCCGTGCTACACGGCGGACGCAGGCCGCGGACCGCAAATATAGTCCCCCCTTTGGCCGGCTTGCGCGCCCCAGATGCCCCCCCCCCAAAGTACTCCCAGCCCCGAATAGTGCCCCCCCTGCCTGCGGATTGGCCCTCCCACGACTGTGGCGGTGCTGGACTGAGTCCGCAGCTGCCACGCTGAGTTCCCAACGGGTGAGACCATGAGAGTTCCAGGAACCCGGCTGGTCGGGGACGGAGCATCGTAGGGCGGGGATACGGCGCGCGGCGTACTCCTAGAGTACGGTGCTTTTCAGAGGCCGGAGCATTGCAAAAGTGGCGCCGCCACCAATTCTTGGGGATTCTCCGCCCCCCTCACCGAAAGTGATTTTGCCGTCGGGGATCGGCGAATCCAGCCCCATTTGTCCATAAATGGGTGACCTCCAAACAAAATAACACTTTGTACAATAATCAAAGAACCTAAGATATAGAACAGGCCGTTCGGTCTCTCGAGCCTGCTTCACCATTCAAGAGGATCATGGCTGATCCGACATTCCTCACATCCATTTTCCTGCCCTATCCCTGTAACTCTTGTATCTTGTTTTTGTAATACATAATAATGAGCTGGACCTTGGGATACAGGAGCAATTTCATGGAGGTGGTTCAGAGAAGGTTCACTAGGATGAACCCCGGTATGGATGGATTGTCTTCCGAGATAAGGTTAAACAAGTTGGGACTCTACTGATTGGAATTTAGAAGAATGAGAACATTGAAACATATCAGATTTTTAAGGGGCTTGACAGGGTAAATGCTGAGAGGATGCTTCCCCTCACGGGAGAGTCTTGGATCAGAGGGCATAGCCTCCAAATAAAGGAGTGCTAATTTAAGATTGAGAAAAGGAGGAATTTCTTCTCTCAGAGGGTTGAGAGTCTTTGGAACTCATTGTCACAGAGAGCTGTGGGGTAGAGTGCTTGTGTATACTTGAGGCGGAGATAGATAGATTCTTGATAAGTAAGAGAGTCAAGAGTTATGGGGATAGGGCAGAAAAATGGATGTGAGGAATGTCGGATCAGCCATGATCCTATTGAATGGTGAAGCAGGCTCGAGATTCCAGGCGGCCTATTCCTGTTCCTATATCTTATGTTCTTTGATTATTGTACAAAGCGTCATTTTGTTTGGAGGTCACCAGAATTCTCGATTAATTATAGAAACAGAAGATAACTACTGTTTTTATTTTGTCATTAATAATAGTCATGTTCAACATAGTAAAAGCCTTTATAACCTATTTGACAGGTAAGTAAGGTATTTTCTGTGGGTTCTACCACTGAAAAATAGTTTATAGTTCTGCAACGTATATTTTTAAGTTTCCAAATTTCTCCAATGGTTCTGGAGTATAAGACCATAAGACAAAGGAGCAGAATTAGGCCACTCGGCCCATCGAGTCTGCTCCGCTGATATTTTCTCATCCCCATTCTCCTGCTTCTCCCCATAACCCCTGATCCCCTTATTAATCAAGAACCTATCTATCTCTGTCTTAAAGACACTCAGTGATTTGGCCACCACAGCCTTCTGCGGCAAAGAGTTCCACAGATTCACCACCCTCTGACTGCAGAAATTCCTCCTCATCTCTGTTTTAAAGGATCGTCCCTTTAGTCTGAGATGGTGTCCTCTGGTTCTAGTTTTTCCTACAAGTGTAAAAATTCTCTCCACATCCACTCTCGCCAGGCCTCGCAGTACCCTGTAAGTTTCAATAAGATCCCCCCTCATCCTTCTAAACTCCTATGAGTACAGACCCAGAGTCCTCAACCGTTCCTCACACGACAAGTTCTTCATTCCAGGGATCATTCTTGTGAACCTCCCCTGGACCCTTTCCAAGGCCAGCACATCCTTCTTTAGATACGGGTCCCAAAACTCCAATAAAGTTTGTTACTTTACAAATGTTAACACACCTAAACAAGTTAGGACCGTCTGAGTGGATCACTGGGTGATGAAGTGTACTGCAGAATTTGAAGATTTTTGGTTTAGTTACCTGATTGTGTGGTGTTGGTTGGCCTTAACTGGGTCAAGGATGATGGCTGACATGTACCCTGGCTAAAATGAGAGAAAATAAGCTGGTTTCCTGTTCTCATTGCTACTTTGTCCACACCTGCAATGAAACTGCAGGTCACCCAAAACCCTAACCTGCAGCAAGCAAAGCGCCCCATCATGTCAGTCTCGCAGACCAATATTGGCTCCTGGATCCTAAATTCCTGTACTTTAGAACTTTTCTCCTTCTGTTTAAATAACATTGTGGTCTCACTCCTCACTATCACCCTAACCTCCTCCTGTTCAATAAGCCCCTCCTCCCCCACCACTTTGACCTCTTAATTCCTCTGACTCTGGCCCTTGTGACCTACCTCCACTCTGGCTCAATATTAGTAGCTGTGCCGTAAGCCTCTTATGTACTACTCTCTGGAACTCACTTCACCCCCTCCCCGAACCCACCATGTCCCAAACTCTCCATCCCCCCCCACCACAAACCATTCTCTATCTTGTTCTTCTTTTGTCCAGCCTTCTAATTTCCCCTCCTTTGGCTCAGCGGGCATTTTCCCAATGCCTTTGAACATTATTCTGAATTAAATGTGCTTCAGAAATACAAGTTGTTCTTAATTATTATCATTGTCATCCAATGATGCAATTTGAAAAGTATGTGTTAGGTGACTTCAGTTCAGAACAGGATTGTGCGGTCTGTGGTCATTCTGTTCACACATGCAGCCTGGTCTGCCTCACACATACAACTGGACTTAGATCAATTTTTTATGGATTTCTTTGCTACTTTTAAGCTTTAAATGTGATACTGGCTAAAGATGTGTTAAAAGAATGTTTTGCGCCTCGTTTTTCCAATATATACTGATAGTTTCTAGAATATTATCACTATCGTTGCCCATGTATTCATAATATTTTGTAAATATGACAAAACAATTACATGAGGTTTATCATTAATTGTACCTTGATGATAAAGTGAAAGAAGGAGCTAGAAGAGGTGCTTGAATGGGTACCTAAACTAGTACTGTGAGGTGTTAAGGAGCATTTACTGTTGACTATTTGAAAAATAACCCAGAACCATAGAACGTCACAGTAGAGAAACAGGTAACTGAGCCAATCAAGACTGTGCCAATAGTTTTCTCTTTGTGTCACATAGTCTAATTCCATGTTGCTCCTTTGTCCCTGTAACCCTTCATTTTCTTTGCAAGCAAATTTCTAACAACCAGTTAAAGTTTGTAGCCTGTCCTTCAAAATCCACATTCTGACCATCCTCTGTGCACAGATGTTTTCCTAACTTTTAACTCTTAAGGTTATTTTATATCACTTCCGGTTGCGGCTATGCCTAGGTAGGTCGCATGGTCGGCAGCTCCCGCCGATAACGGACCTTTGGGCCCATTAAGGAGCTCCAGCGGCATTTGGACGACGATTCCCGGTGTGGAAAGTAAACCAAGGGTCCCCCAGCATTGTATGGAGTGTACCAGGAGTTGAGCGGTCAAAAAGTGGCTTTACAGAAGAGAGGAGAACGGGCGAGAAAAAACAAGATGGTGGCGGGCGGGCATCAGGCAGCGTGGGCCCAGTGGTCCCGGGAGCAGCAGGAGGTTTTAAGAAGCTGCTTTGCTGACTTGAAGGCAGAGATGTTGGCCCCTATGAAGGCGTTGATTGAAAGGCTGGTGGATACCCAGAAGATGCAGGGGACGGCGATCAAGGAGGTGCAGCAGAAGGCCTCTGATAATGAGGACGAGATTCTGGGCCTGGCAGTCAGAGTGGAAGCGCACGAGGCGCTGCACAGAAAATGGCAGGAGAAGCTGGAGGACCTGGAGAATAGGTCAAAGAGGCAGAACCTGCGGATTCTGGGTCTCCCTGAAGGCGTGGAGGGATCGGATGCTGGAGCGTATGTGACCACGATGCTGAGTACGCTGATGGGCGCGGGGGCCTTCCCGAGGCACCTGGAGATGGATGGGGCGCACAGAGTCCTGGCAAGGAGGCCGAGGGCGAACGAGCCGCCGAGGGCTATGGTGGTAAGGTTCCACCGCTTCACCGACAGGGAGTGTGTCCTGCGATGGGCGAAGAAGGAGCGGAGCAGCAGGTGGGAGAACACCGAGATCCGGATTTACCAGGACTGGAGTGCAGAGCTGGCCAAGAAGCGTGCAGGATTTAATCGGGCCAAGGCGGTCCTCCACGGGAAGGGAGTGAAGTTTGGGCTGCTACAGCCGGCGAGGCTGTGGGTCACATACCAGGACTGACACCATTATTTTGATACGCCGGATGAGGTGTGGACTTTCGTCAAGAATGAGAAGTTGGACTCGAGTTAATGGATTGCAGTATGTTATGGGGGTTGTTGGTGAGGGGGATGGGGCGGTGTTTGGGTGGGGTTTCCCCGTGTCTTTCATGTGTCTTTGTGGCCCCGTGGCCCTCGGGGATTTGGGTGAGGTCGCAGTTGAGAGGAGCTGCGTCACAGGGGGTGGGGTCGGCACAGGCAGGGGGCGCGGTTTTTCTCACAAAATGGTGGGGGCGGTACCTGAAGCGGGGGACGGTACTGTGTTCGATGTCCGCATTGGTTCATACGGGGTGTGGGGGTGGGAGAAAGACTTTCTCTACCCCACTTAGGTGGGGGGGGGGGGGGCTGGAGATTTGGATGGGGAATCCACAGGGGGATTGGAGGTAGAGGCGGGAGAGGCCGGGGTCAGCTGACTTACGGGAGTGCAATGGGGGGGGGGGGGGCGGGGGCCAGGGGGGGTTAAGCAGTTTCTTGGCCAGGGGAGGGTGGGTTGGGGGGACTGGGTTGCTGCTGTGCTGACTGAGGGAGAATTGATAGAAAGAGGGAGAGTCGGGGCGGGAAGCTTCCTCCTGGGCGTCTGGAGGGTGAGGGAGGCCCGGGCACGTGGCTGGCCTAAAAAAGGAGATGGCGAGTTGGCGGGGGTGGGAGGGTGGGTGGGTAGCCCCCCGGGGGGTAGGTGGGTAGCCCCCCGATCCAGCTGATCACGTGGAACGTGAGAGGCCTGAATGGGCCTGTCAAGAGGTCTCGGGTGTTTTCGCACTTAAAGGGGCTAAAGGCAGACGTAGCCATGCTACAGGAAACACACCTGAAGATCGCGGATCAAACCAGGCTGAGGAAGGGATGGGTGGGGCAGGTTTTTCACTCAGGGCTGGACGCGAAGGACAGGGGGGGGTCACAATCTTGGTGAGTACGCGGGTGGCATTTGAGGTGGTGGGTATTGTGGCAGATAAGGGGCGTCGTTATGCTATGGTGAGTGGCAGGCTGCAGGGGGCCCGGGTGGTGCTAGTGAATGTGTATGCTCCGAACTGGGACGATGCGGGGTTCATGAAGCGGATGCTGAGCCGGATTCCGGATCTGGAGTCATGTAGTTTGGTAATGGGGGGGTGGGGGGGAGGCTTTAATACGGTCCTGGACCCGACATTGGATCGGTCTAGGTCGAGGTTAGGTAAGAGGCCGGCAGCGGCCAAGGTCCTGAGGGGGTTCATGGACAAGATGGGGGCGAGTGGATCCGTGGAGATTTGCCAGGCCAAGAGCGAAGGAGTTTTCCTTCTTCTCCCATGTACACAAGGCTTACTCGCGGATAGATTTTTTTGTGGTAAGCAGGGCGCTAATTCCGAGAGTGGAGGGGACGGAGTACTCGGCCATTGTGATCTCGGACCATGCCTCGCACTGGGTGGAGCTGGGGATGGGGGAGGAGAACGGCCAACACCCGCTGTGGCGAATGGACGTGGGACTACTGGCGGACGAGGAGATCTGTGGGCGGGTCCGGAGGTGTATCCATAGATATGTGGAGGCCAATGATAATGTGGAGGTTTCGGTGAGTGTGGTCTGGGAGGCGCTGAAGGCAGTGGTCAGGGGGGAGCTAATCTCAATCAGGGCCCACAGGGAGAAGAGGGAGAGGATGGAGAGGGAAAGGTTGGCGAGGGAGATACTGAGGGTGGATCGGAGGTATGCGGAATCCCCTGAGGAGGGGTTGTTGAAGGAGCGCCGGAGCCTTCATACGGAATTTGACTTGCTAACCATGGGGAAAGCTGAGGCCCAGTTGAGGAAGGTACAGGGAGCAGTGTATGAGTATGGGGAGAAGGCAAGTCGGATGCTGGCGCATCAGTTGCGGAAGAGGGAGGCGGCTAGGGAGATTGGGGGAATTAGAGATAGGGGGGGGGAGAACATGGTGCTGAGCTCAGCTAAGGTAAACAAAGTCTTTAAGGACTTTTATGGTAAATTATACGGTTCAGAACATCCTGGAGGGAGGTGAGGGGATGAGGCAGTTCCTGGACCAGCTGAGGTTTCCAAAAGTGGAGGAAGGGCGGGTAGAGGGATTGGGGGTCCCGATTGAGGTGGAGGAACTTATTAAGGGGTTGGCGAGTATGCAGGCGGGCCGGATGGGTTTCCCGTAGAGTTCTATAGGAAATTCTTGGAGCTGTTGTGCCCGTTGCTGTTGAGAACTTTTAACGAGGCTAAGGAAAAGGGAATCCTTCCCCCGACGATGTCACAGGCTCTGATCTCGCTTATCCTCAAGCTTGATAAGGACCCGCTGCAATGTGGCTCCAAAAGGCCGATTTCGCTCCTTAATGTGGATGCCAAGCTGTTGGCCAAGATCTTGGCCACTAGGATTGAGGACTGTGTCTTGGGAGTGATTCATGAGGATCAGACGGGGTTTGTGAAGGGCAGGCAGCTGAATACGAATGTGCGGAGGCTTTTGAATGTGATCATGATGCCCTCGGAGGGTGGGGATGCAGAAGTGGTAGCGGCAATGGACTCGGAGAAAGCCTTTGACCGGGTGGTGTGGGAGTACCTGAGGGAGGTGTTGGGCAGATTTGGGCTTGGGGAGGAATTCATCGGGTGGGTCAAATTGTTGCATCAGGCTCCGGTAGCAAGTGTTTTGACGAACCGGTGGCGGTCGGGGTGCTTTGGACTATATTGTGGAACGAGGCAGGGGTGCCCTTTGTCCGCCCTGCTGTTTGCCCTGGCAATTGAGCCGCTGGCCATGGTGTTGAGGGAGTCCAGAAACTTGAGGGGTTTGGTTCGGGGGGGGGGGGGGGGGGGGGGGGGGGGAGGAGCACCGTGTTTCACTGTATGCAGATGACCTGCTTCTGTACATTGCGGATCCGGTGGAGGGGATGGGGGAGGTCATGCGGATACTTAGGGATTTTGGTGACTTCTCAGGATACAAGCTAAATGTGGGAAAAAGTGAGCTTTTTGTGGTGCATGCGAGGGGCCAGGAAAAGAGGTTGGGAAAGGTACCGCTCAAGATTGTAGAGAGGAGCTTTCGGTACTTGGGCATTCAGGTGGCCAAGAGCTGGGGGGTTTGCACAAGCTCAATTTAGCGCGGCTGGTGGATCAGATGGAGGGGGACTTTAGGAGGTGGGGCGTGCTGCCACTCTCCCTGGCGGGCAGGGTGCAGTCCGTAAAGATGACAGTCCTCCCTAGGTTCTTGTTCGTCTTCCAGTGCCTGCCCATTCTCATCCCCAAGTCCTTTTTCAAGCGGGTAAATAGGAGTATTACGTGATTTATGTGGGCAAATAAGACCCCGCGGGGTTTGGAGCGCAGCCGGGGCGGGGGGAGGGGGGTGTTGGGGGGGGGGGTTGGCGCTGCCGAACTTGTGCAGCTATTACTGGGCAGCGAATGTGTCTATGATTCGGAAATAGGTAATGGAGGGAGAGGGGGCGGCGTGGAAACGGTTAGAAGCGACATCCTGTACAGTTACTAGCCTGGGGGTACTGGTGACGGCACCGTTGCCACTTCCGCCTAAATGGTATACCACGAGCCCAGTGGTGGCGGCGACACTGAGGATTTGGGGGCAGTGGAGACCGCATAGGGGGGAGGTAGGTGCCTCAGTCTGGACCCCGATACGGAACAACTACAGGTTCGTTCCAGGTAGGACAGACGGCGGGTTCCTAAGCTGGCACAGGACGGGAATCAAAAGGATGGGAGACTTGTTTATCGATGGAACTTTTGCCAGTCTGAGGGCGCTAGAGGAGAAATTTGGGTTGCCCTGGGGGAACACTTTTAGGTAAATGCAGGTTCGGGCGTTTGTGAAAAAGCAGGTGGGGGAATTTCCGCTGTTGCCTGCCCGGAGGATACAGGACAGGGTGGTCTTGGGCGTGTGGGTGGGGGATGGCAAAGTATCGGACATATACCAGGAGCTGCAGGAGGCGGAGGGGCCTCGGTGGAAGAGCTGAAGGGCAAGTGGGAGGAGGAGTTTGGTGAGGAGCTGGATGAGGGCCTGTGGGCTAACGCCCTGGGCAGGGTCAATTCCTCCTCATCTTGCGCCAGGCTGAGCCTGATTCAGTTTAAAGTGGTGCACCGGGCGCTTTTATTTGTAAGGGGCAAATGCCCCACCTTGTTTTGTTCTGTTTGTTAAATTGTTAATTTGTTAGAGGGTTAAGTTGTTTTTGTTGGCATATTGTTTTGTTCTCTTTGCATTAGATTTTCTTTTGTAGTGGTTTGTAAAAATTATTGAAAAACTTTGAATAAAAACATTTTTTTAAAAAGGTTATTTTATATTGTTCCTTCTATTTACCATTTTGCACAGCGATGGAACAATCATCTATTATTTGCATTATCTAACTTTCTATTGTCTTGAAGATCTGTTTGCTTACTTATTAGCCTTTTCAAGTTTCTTCATAACTATAATCCCTAACTTCTCAATTGAACATAGTTAAAATTGTTATTACTATTATCATGCATAAAGTTAAAATCAAGCACCATCGCAGCATCCAACCTTTTCTTAAAAACATTCCAGGGTATTTACTCATCCCATGGCAAGGATTTGTGGCTAGTCCCTCCACGGTGGATGTGGCGATCCTCCCCGTGTGTGCGTGGGTTTCATCCGGGTGCTCCGGTTTCCTCCCACAGTCCAAAGACATGCAGGTTAGGTGGATTGGCCATGCTAAATTGCCCTTTGTGAAAAAAACTGCTCATTTGACAATATAAGGTTGCCTATTTTCTGTAGATTGATTGAAATTTACATTCTGTATTTCACCTACTTCTAATCTAGGCCTTCACTCTCTCCTTTCTTTTTCTACGAACATCCATCCTTTCCTCCAAATGCATTGACGTGTTGTTGGGCATGGTTCTATGCACACCAGTTACCCTCTGGTACAATATTCAAGTGCCAAATCTACAAGTAAATCTACAAGTACAAATCCTACTAGGAAGCTGCAGCTCGAATGAGCGGGAACTCTGATGCCCCCTGTCTTTATAGTGCGTGTGCTCTAACTGGTGATTGGCTGCGCTTTTGTGTGTTGATTGGACAAGGAAGGTTGATTATCTGTGGAAAACCGGGGGCAGGGGGGAGGGAGGAGAAAAATCTACTCCACAGCCAAACTGTTTTATCTGACACATCTGTTGTGTTGGGTGCTCTGGATCCATGGAACACATACAGTCCACCAACACTTAAAATAGTGCAACACTATTTTATTAAGTCAGAAAATGTTTAACATACTTTCACTGTGGGTTAACACGATATTAGATTGAACTAAAGACCTATGCCTTGTCCTAACCAGTCTATGCACTCAGCACATGGTGAAGATCTGTGCTGCAGGCTGTGAGCTCTGTCCTACTAGGAAGCTGCAGCTCGAATGAGCGGGAACTCTGATGCCCCCTGTCTTTATAGTGCGTGTGCTCTAACTGGTGATTGGCTGCGGTGTTGTGTGTGTTGATTGGTCCCGCTGTGTGTCCATCAGTGTGTGAATCTGCACCATGATATACTGGTATATATTATGACAACATCCTCACTTCCAGCAGGGATTATTACATAGCAATTAGGGACAGAAATCCTGACCAGCTTTCTCTTTCTGTACAGGGACTCTGAAGATAATTGTAGCAACCTGAAAACTATATTGCTGCTCTGGTTGAGATCAACTAGTTTATCATAGATTTCACACAACACCAGATTAAAGATAGACCTTGCTGGTGAGTATGACTCGGCTATCACTTGTCAACTATCTTAGTACCCGGGGACCCTGGGGAAATTGCATAATCAGAGCTTGCAATAATGTTGATGGCAGGATACTAAAAAACGTATTTCAGTTACAAACTTCCAGCTTGATTTGATAATGACATTTGATAAACACTGAGGCAAGCACGCGGTGAATATTGCAAGATATGCAGGAAGAATGGAAATCCTCATGAAAGTTCAGCCCTAATGTGTCAGTAATCTGAGTGTGTTACAGTTTGGGCAGGTTCTCTGGCGGCATGCCATCAGGATTCTTTGTTTCACCGGCTGATCAATGGGATTTCCCATTGTGGGTCAGCCCCACATCGTCGGGAAACCCCGGGCTGCTGGCAAACCAGAGAATCCCGATGGTGGAGCATTCAGCCCTTTATACGTGACCAAGTTTACATCAGGGGCGAAATTCTCCGGTATCGGCGCGATGTCCGCCGACTGGCGCCCAAAACGACGCAAATCAGTCGGGCATCACGCCACCCCAAAGGTGCGGAATGCTCAGCATCTTTGGGGGCCGAGCCCCAACCTTAAGGGGCTAGGCCCGCACCGGACGAATTTCCGCCCCGCCAGCTGGCGGAAAAGGCCTTTGGTGCCCCGCCAGCTGGCGCGGAAATGAGATCTCCGGGCGGCGCATGCGCGGGAGCGTTAGCAGCCGCTGACGGCATTCCCGCGCATGCGCAGTGGAGGGAGTCTCTTCCGCCTCCACCATGGTGGAGACCGTGGCGAAGGCGGAAGGGAAAGAGTGCCCCCACGGCACAGGCCCGCCGGCGGATCGGTGGGCCCCGATCGCGGGCCAGGCCACCGTGGGGGCACCCCCCGGGGCCAGATCGCCCCGCGTGCCCCCCCCAGGACCCCGGAGCCCGCCCACGCCGGCTTGTCCCGCCGGTAAGGTAGGTGGTTTAATCTACGCCGGCGGGACAGGCATTTTAGCGGTGGGCCGGAGAATCGCGGGTGGGGGCCCGCCAACCGGCGCGGCGCGATTCCCGCCCCCGCCGAATACCCGGTGCCGGAGAATTTGGCAACCGGCGGGGGCGGGATTCACACCAGCCCCCGGCGATTCTCCGACCCGGCGGGGGTTCGGAGAATCTCGCCCCAGATCCTTCACCCGGTGAAAATCCATGAACTCCCTTCATAACAGTATAACTGCACCACACAGACTGAAGCACACGGTGGTTTAAGATGGTGGCCATTAAAGGCCAGTTAGGGATTGGCAACAAATGCTGGCTCAGTTGAGGAAGGAGCTGTGCTCCAAAAGCGATTGATTCGAAACAAACCTGTTGGACTTTAACCTGGTGTTGTAAGACTCCTTACTGGGTTCCCAAAGAGGAGGGACACATTACCCACTCCATGGGCGCGATTCTCCACTCCCACGCCGCTTGGGAGAATCGCCTGGGCCGCCAAAATTTCCGGGGATGCCGGTCCGACGTCCTCCCGCGATTCTCCCAAGCGGCGGGAACGGCCCGGTCACGTTTCGCGGGCCGCAGGCCGGAGAATCGCCGGAGTCACCGAAAATGGTGATTCTCCGGCACCACCGCTATTCTCAGGCCGAGCGGTCAGGCCAAAACGGCGGGTTCCCCCCCGGCGCCGTCCACACCTGATCGCTGCAGTCGTGAGCGGTGCGTGAACGCTGGGGGGGGCGGCCTGTGGGGGGGCGAGGGGGGATCCTGCACCGGGCTTTACCTGAAATGTGGGGTGGCCCGCGATCGGTGCCCACCGATCGTCGGGCCGTCCTCTCTGAAGGAGGACCTCCTTCCTTCCGCGGCCCCGCAAGATCCGTCCCCCATCTTCTTGCGGGGCGGACTTAAAGAGGACTGCAACCACGCATGCGCGGGTTGGCGCCGGCCAACCCGCGCATGTGCGGATGACGCCCGTTATGCGGTGCCGGCCGCGTCATCTATTCGGCGCCGCTTTTACGCAGGCGACAAGGCCTGGCGCGTGTAGATGACGCGGCCCCGATCCTGGCCCATTGTCAGGGCCTGAATCGGTCGGGACCGGGGCCGTTCCGCGCCGTCGTGAACCTCGACGGCGTTCACGACGGTGCGGCCACTTCGGCGTGGGAGTGGAGAATCGCGCCCCCTGTCTATGAATATGGAAAATACTTCGAGACACAGGTGATCAACTTTGCAGCAGGATGAAGAACAGACATAAGAAGCCATTACAGACTCCTTCATGAGCTGATGGCTGGTCAGACAAAGGGGGCGGTATTCCCCCCCCCCTCCCCCCCCGCTGGGTGGGAGAACCACCGGGGCGCCGAGTGAATCGCGACACGCCGCCCTGACCCCCGCACGCAATTCTCCCACCCCCCCCGAAACCAGTGGCGCGCGGATCGCGCCGGGCCGCTTGGAGAATCGGCGCAAACGGCGAGTGCCGATTCTCCGGCCCGGATGGGCCCGAGCGGCCGCGCGTAAACGGCATTGTCCCACCAGCGCCGTCCACACCTGGTCGCTGCCGGCGGGTACTCGTCGCGAAGGCTTGGGGGGCGGCCTGTGGGGGGGGCTCCATTGCTGGGGGGCGCCTCCAGTGTGGCCTGGTACGCGATCGGGACCAACCGATCAGCGGGCCGGCCTCTCTGTCGGCGGGCCTCCTTTATTCCGCCGGCGAGCCTGGGTCCATCCGCCATGTTTGTGCGGGGCGGCCTGGGTGAGGGCCACCGCGCATGCACTAGTTGGCGCCAACCCAACTGCGCATGCGTGGGACCCAAGTCTTTTACGCGGCGCCAGGTCTTTTATGCCGAGCTGAGGCCCCGCCCCTGTAAATCGCGCGACGCCCCTGCTAGCCCCACGGAATGGGGAGAATAGGGGGGCGCCGACGTTGGAGTAAAAACACTCCGGTCTTCACCCCGGCGTCGGCACTTAGACTCCCGCCCAGGGAGTTTCAGAGGACAATGGGTCTTGCTTGAACCACCATCGATAAACAGGAGTATCCTGTCTTTCCCATTAACAAGTTGGGGTCTGGCTAGGACAATGGCCAGTGGTGGGCATACAGAACATACAGTGCAGAAGGAGGCCATTCGGCCCATCGAGTCTGCACCGACCCATTTAAGCCCTCATTTCCACCCTATTCCCGTAACCCAATAACCCCGCCTAACCTTTTTTTTATACATATGGCTCAATCCTAGCTTCTCAGCATAAAAGAATGGAGCATCGAACATATCTTGAGCGATAACCTGGGAGTTGCCCAGGCACAACCATCGCAAGAAGAAAGGTCCCTGGGTTTTGAACCCAGAGAAGACATCAACATCGAGTGATCAAACCCTGCCAGCCTCCTTTACTAAGTGCGGGTAAAACCCAAACCTCAGCTGTGAGTCTGAGTCATATTTTCTTGAGTAATAGAATTGTGAATAAAATTGTGTTAAACTGTGAACCTGTTTTGTCCTTTGTTCATCTCGCAAATAAGGGCACCTGAGTTAAAACCTTTAAGTAAACTGGTCGAACGCATCAGAGGTTTTAAAGGTCCAATAGTGGTGTTTTGAAGCCTGTGGTGAAAATCTTGATCATTGAATTGACATCACAGAAACAGGCCATTAAGCCCAACAGATCCAGACTGGTGCATATGCTCCACAGAAACCTCCTCCCCTCCATCTTCAACTAACCCCATCCTATTATTTCTTTCTCCTTCATATTTATCTCGTTTCCACCTTAAGTGTGTGGTGTTGGGTGTTCTAACACACAGAAGAGCCAACACAGTTGCATATGGTACAACGCTTGTTTATTTAAACTCACTATTTACAACTTGGTCTTTGCACTCTGCACGTGGGGGGCTCCCTGCTTGTGGTGTTTCAACAGCTCTTTCATGCTTCCTTCTCCCCAGACCTACTGACCTCCAGGTGTCGTGCTCGTGCTTTTTATGTGGTTGGTGTTCTTGTCTGTGATTGGTTGTGGTGTTGTGTACTCTGATTTGCCTGTTAGTGTGTCCATCATGATGTGTGTGTTTGAATATCATGACATCCCCCCTTTTTACAAAGATATGTGCCTACGTGGTAATAAATATGATCGTGACGTGAGTGCATCTAAGAGTGTGTGTGTGTCGTGTGCAGCATGTGTCTATGACGGAACTATGTACATGGGGCGATGTCGAGTGCGTCACATGAATCCAGTTGTACCATAACATAACAGAAATGCGAACGAGAGAAGAAGAAAAAAAATTTTGAACAGTTGTCCAGTCAGACGACATCTGGAACGATAAACAACAACAGGTTATCATGTAAAATTGTCCAACTTATTAAACATATGAACTGTATTATAAGTCCATTCTAATGGGTTTGCGACGAATTCGGGTTGACCGCCTTAAGGGTGGATCAAGAACCACCGGCTGCTGTGCAGGCATGGCCATGGGTGGCGATGGAAAGGGCGTGATGTGCGGCAGCTCCACAAAGTCATCCTCGGAAGCCTGTTGAGGATCTGGCGTGTTGTGTGGCTGTGAACGTGGAAGTCGGCGAAGGGCGCGCCGATTGCGGCGACGCACGGAACCATCCGGCATGCGAACCAGGAACGAGCGGGGAGCCACTTGTCGGAGGACTTCGGCCGGTGCTGACCAGCCACCATACGGTTGATGGACGCGTACTTTGTCTCCGGAGGACAGGGGGGGCAGGTCCGTCGCTCGTGTGTCGTACCGACCTTTCTGGCGATCACGCTGCAGTTGCATGTCCCGAAGAACCGCCTCATGGTCTGTTGTCGGTGCCAGGACGGAAGGTACCGTCGTCCTGAGGGAGCGACCCATTAGTAGCTGCGCTGGCGAGAGGCCCGTGGATAACGGGGCCGATCGATAGGCCAGCAAGGCAAGGTTAAAGTCCGATCCGGCATCAGCCGCCTTGCACAGGAGCCGCTTTGCGATGTGGACACCCTTTTCAGCCTTCCCGTTCGATTGTGGATGCAGAGGGCTGGATGTCACATGAGTGAAACCATATGCTGCGGCAAAGGACGACCATTCACGGCTGGCAAAACAAGGTCCATTGTCTGACATGACAGTCCTTGGAATGCCATGGCGAGCAAACGTTTCCTTGCAGGCCCCAATGACTGCGGACGACGTCAGATCATGGAGAGGCATGACTTCCGGGTAGTTTGAGAAGTAGTCTATAATAACAATGTAATCTCTGCCGAGCGCGTGAAATAGGTCAACACCCACCTTCGCCCAGGGGGACGTCACCATCTCGTGTGGTAGAAGTGTTTCCGGAGGTTGCGCCGGCTGAAACCTCTGACAGGTTGTGCAGTTGAGCACCATGTTGGCTATGTCTTCATTAATACCCGGCCAATATACCGCCGCCCGGGCCCTTCGTCTGCATTTTTCGACACCCAAGTGGCCTTCGTGTAGTTGACGAAGAATCATCTGGCGCACACTGTGTGGAATGACGATCCTATGCGATTTCATAAGGACCCCGTCTATATTGGTGAGATCATCTCGCACATTATAAAACTGGGGGCACTGCCCTTTTAGCCACCCTTCCGTCATGTGGCGCATCACTCGCTGCAGCAGAGGGTCAGTCGCCGTCTCTGCGCGTATGTGGGCCAGACAAGGATCATCAGCTGGCATATTTGCTGCTGTCAGAGTCACGTGTGCCTCAATTTGACGCACGAACCCCTCCGCATCTGGTGGTGTGCTCACTGCTCGGGAAAGAGTGTCCGCCACTATGAGTTCCTTCCCCGGAGTGTAGATCAGTTCAAAATCGTACCTCCTGAGTTTGAGTAAGATGCGCTGGAGGCGAGGAGTCATGTCGTTCAGGTCTTTGTTAATGATGTTGACCAGGGGGCGGTGGTCAGTTTCGACCGTGAATCGTGGCAGGCCATACACATAGTCGTGGAACTTGTCCAGTCCAGTTAACAAGCCCAGGCATTCTTTTTCGATTTGCGCGTAGCGCTGTTCGGTAGGGGTCATGGCTCGTGAGGCATACGCAACCGGGGCCCATGATGACGTGCTGTCTTTTTGCAGGAGTACCGCTCCAATACCAGATTGGCTGGCGTCTGTTGAGATCTTTGTAGGGCGAGTCGCGTCAAAGAAGGCCAGCACTGGTGCCGTGACCAGTTTGTGCTTGAGCTCCTCCCATTCCTGCTGATGCGACTGGTGCCAGTTGAATTCCGTCGATTTTTTTACGAGATGGCGCATGTTTGTTGTATGAGAAGCCAGGTTGGGAATGAACTTCCCAAGGAAGTTGACCATGCCCAGGAATCTTAAGACAGCCTTCTTGTCAGCCGGTCGTGGCATGGCTGTGATGGCGCTAACCTTGTCTGCATCGGGACGGACCCCGGACCTTGAGATGTGGTCCCCGAGGAATTTCAGCTCCGTCTGGCCGAAAGCACACTTCGCACGGTTGAGACGCAGGCCATTTTGCCGTATGCGGGTGAAGACACGTCGAAGACGATGCATGTGTTCCTGCGGAGTGGTGGACCAAATGATGATATCGTCCACATATACACGTACCCCTTCGATGCCTTCCATCATCTGCTCCATAATGCGGTGGAATACTTCAGATGCCGAAATGATGCCGAATGGCATCCGGTTGTAGCAGAATCTGCCAAAAGGGGTGTTGAATGTGCATAGTCTTCGGCTGGCCGGGTCCAGTTGGATCTGCCAGAATCCTTTGGACGCATCCAATTTAGTGAATATGTTGGCTCGCGCCATCTCGCTGGTGAGGTCTTCTCGTTTCGGGATGGGATAGTGTTCCCGCATGATGTTGTTGTTCAGATCTTTTGGATCTATACATATACGGAGCTCGCCAGAGGGCTTCTTTACACAGACCATGGAGCTGACCCATGGCGTGGGCTCCGTGACCTTGGATAGGACCCCTTGGTCCTGAAGAATCTGCAGTTGTGCCTTGAGGCGGTCTTTGAGAGGCGCAGGAACCCTGCGAGGTGCGTGAACGACAGGGATGGCGTCCGGTCTGAGTCGAATCTTGTACGTGTGTGGCAATGTCCCCATGCCTTCAAAAACCTCCTGGTTGTGAGCGAGGAGGGAATGGAGATTCGCGTGGAACTCAGCATCCGGGAAGTCGGATATCTCATCTGGAGAGAGAGACATGATGCGCTGTACCAGGTGAAGGACCTTACACGCTTGTGCGCCCAGTAACGAGTCCTTTGATGAGCCCACAACTTCGAAGGGGAGTGTGGCCGTGTACCTCTTGTGAGTCACCTGTAGCTGGCAAGATCCTACGGACGGGATAACGTTCCCGTTATAGTCAACCATCTTAAGCCGGGATGGTGTGATGAGTGGTTTGACCTTCATGGCCTGGACTGCAGAGTAAGCAATCAGGTTGGCGGATGCGCCGGTGTCCAGACGGAAGGCGACGCGCGATCGGTTGACCGTCAGGGTGGCACACCACTCATCGTCTGGATTGATGGCATTGACCTTGTTGACATCAATGACGGCAACTCTGAAGTCATCCTGGTCATCTGCATCACTTAACTGGAAGTCTTGATGCGTGGGCTGGACGGTCCTGACTCGTGTGCGAGGTTGTCGAGGATGCGCCGGATCCATGGGTTGAGCCGCACGACAGCGGGCTGCGTAGTGGCCTATCATGGCACATCTGTTGCACTGTTGGTATTTTGCAGGACATTGCCCTTTTAAGTGTAGACCTCCACACTTGCTGCACGTCATGACGTCACGGCGTTCGTTGCGCCACTGCGCATGCGCAGTGCGATCTTGCGGTGGGCGCGCCTGCGCAGTGCGTCCCTCGTTGTGGCCGTTATTCTTGGCGCGCACCTGCGCGGGAGACCGCGAAAAGCGCGGGAAGCGGCCGCTGTCGTCCGGGCCGTGGGGCGGGAAGAAATCGACGGCCTGGATGCGTTCAACGTCGTGGGCGGCCTGGCTTGCCGATTCGACGGCTGGGGACCCCCTCCGTGCCAACTCGGACGCCTGAAATCGGGCAAAACGGCAGGCAGCATTCTCATGGAGGACACAGGCTTCCACAGCAGACGCTAAGGTGAGGCTCTTTATTTTAAGAAGCTGCTGGCGTAGGCCACTGGAGGCAACGCCAAAAACAATCTGGTCCCTGATCATGGACTCTGTGGTGGTGCCGTAACCGCAGGACTGCGCCAGAATCCGGAGGTGCGTCAAAAAGGGTTGAAAAAGCTCCTCCTTACCTTGCAGGCGTTGCTGAAAGATGTATCTTTCGAAAGTTTCGTTTACTTCAGTTTGAAAGTGCTGGTCCATTTTGAGGATGACCGTGTCATATTTGGCCTGGTTTTCGCCTTCCTCGAACACCAGTGAATTAAAGACATCATTTGGGTGGGGGCCTGCGTAGAAGAGGAGCATTGCAATCTTCGAATCATCCGAGACATTCTGTTTTTCGGTGGCACGGATGTACAGGTCAAATCGCTGCCTGTAGAGCTTCCAGTTGGTGCCTAGGTTCCCCGTGACTTGCATCGGCTGCGGTTTGCCGGTGTGGTCCATGTCCAGAATGGCAGGTTGGTAGGCAGGTATCGATCCACTCCTGTACCATGTGGTGTTGGGTGTTCTAACACACAGAAGAGCCAACACAGTTGCATATGGTACAACGCTTGTTTATTTAAACTCACTATTTACAACTTGGTCTTTGCACTCTGCACGTGGGGGGCTCCCTGCTTGTGGTGTTTCAACAGCTCTTTCATGCTTCCTTCTCCCCAGACCTACTGACCTCCAGGTGTCGTGCTCGTGCTTTTTATGTGGTTGGTGTTCTTGTCTGTGATTGGTTGTGGTGTTGTGTACTCTGATTTGCCTGTTAGTGTGTCCATCATGATGTGTGTGTTTGAATATCATGACAAAGTGCACCTCAACTTAGTCTTCAATTACTCGTTGTAGTAGCCAATACTACGTTCTAACCACTCTCCTGGTAAAAATGTTTGACCTGAATTCCCTCATGGATTTAGTAGTGACTATCTTATATTTATGGCCCTGGTTCTGTTCTCTTGCAAGTGGAAACAGCTGCTCTATGTTTACCTGATCAAGCTCTTTTAAAGAGCTCTATCAGGGAACTCCTAAGTCTTGTTTATCTATACAACTATTTTTTAAAATGACCTGGCCAAAAGGGTGGCAAAAGCAGATTCAATAGTAACTTTCAAAGAAAATTGGAGAAATACGTGAAGGGAAAAAAATCACGACATTACGGCGCAAGTGTTGGGAATGGTACTAATTGGATAGGTCTTTCAAAGAGTCAGCACAGGTATGATAGGCCAAATGGCCTCCTGTTCTGCTATTATTCCAAACTTGATACAACAATTGTGTCCTTACAACAATTTGTCTCATTGTTCTGCCATATGATGTGCAAAACACTCCAAAGTGGGTGCTTTCTCTCTCTGCGCTCAAACTAATAAAGTATAAAACCCAAAGTTTATTTATCCTTTTTTAAAAAACTGATATTTTTTTAAATGGTAGACTTTTCCATGTTATGACATGGCTGTAATATGTTATAAATATGCTTTTGTTCTGTAATGTATTGCCCTACAGTATAGACATTTTACCATTTTCAGATGTTCTATGAATTAACAGAGTGAACTTTTGTTGCGTCCATTCTTTAATCTACATTTAGTCCCAATTTAAATCTTTCATGTGAACTGGAACTAGCTGAAAAACACTGGTCTGTGTAAGAACACAAAGGAAGGGGCAGAGCCATACATCTGCAACAACAGCTCTTTATGAGCAAACTGCAGATGTCAATCATAGTAAGCAAACTATTGTACACATGTGAACCAGATGCTCCTTCTGTAAAATAACCCAGGGTGTTACACAGATGAATCATTGAGAAGTTAATTATCCATCAGTACTAGCTATTAGTCTGGGCATTTTTTTTCTATTCCATCTGTTGCATTCCAGCCCAAACTACATGGAAGCAGAAACATTACAACTGAAAACTTTACAAGCACAAAAGTTCTTTTGAGGTTCTGTGTTTAACAAGTTTTAAAGAACAAATTTCAATTGTTCTCCAGATTTGCAGCTTAGAATCCCAACAGTCAACAGGTTTGCATTTAGATGCTGTGTTTATTTTCATATTCCTTTATGAATTATGCTATTAACAATTGCCACTCAAACAGTGATTGAAGACCACGACTGCAGTGACATTTAACAAATCAAAAATGGCAAGTATATGTGCAAGCTAATACATATTTGATAGCAAACATCAAGTCTGGTAACTTTTTGTATTTGTATAGTTTTCTTGGGATGTTTTTGAAGTAATGCACTGCGTGAAACCGGGCTGCTTGTTTGACCTGTCGTGCACTCTCCCTTCCTAACTTGGCTTCCAGCCGAGTCCAAAAATCTGGGTTCATTTAGGAATTGGTGGGAACAACAGATGAGGGGACATTGATTCATTCATACTGTAAACAAGCATTCAGTCATACAACAGAATTGACAAAAGTTATATTTGCCCATCACACTTTCCCTCAGGGTTGTGATGGAAATAATACCTGGTGCTGATGATTCACGACCTACTGCACTGTCATTTTCAGTGCATTAGCAAAGTTACTTGTCTCATTGTACCCTCCCCCCACATCACGGGGGGGAGGAGCAGCTTCTTTCAATTTTCTTGTGGTTTTCATTTACTCAGAAATTCTTTACCCAAGGTTAAAACTCTGCTATGATTTCACTTCAAGTAGACAAACTTCACGTCATATTCCGGTTTTCCATATGTGCATCGAGAAAATGTATTTCCTTCCAGGCAACAACAGAATCTCCATTGTTGTTCTCCGAATACAAAGGAATATTTTCTTTTTTTTAATTCTCGAGAGCCCAGGTGTTGAGAACTGTAGTGCATGTCAACATTGAGAAGAGTTGGAGTAAATATGAGATGAATCAAGAAATGATGGCTAAATGTATATGAACTTTTAAACAAGGTGTTAAAGCTGTTTATGCAATTCTAAACCTCAGTGGCAGTTTTAGACACAGGTGGTAAAATATGGCAATATAGATACAAGTTCACAATAGGGTGAAAAAAAGATTCAGAGATCTGAGTGATGTTGGCACTGAATGACCGAGAGGACTTTATGTTTATAGATTAAGAGTCATGTCCCATTGCTCCTAAGTCATGCTTGTCTCTTTTTGATTTAAAGTCACTTTGGAGAGAGGCATCAGTCTTACGGGGTCACAATCTCAAGGTAAGAGGTCGATCAGTTAGAACGGAGATGAGAAATTTCTTCCCTCAAAGGTTTGTGAATCACTGGAATACTCTACCCTAGAAGACAGTAGACAGCTCCATCATTAAATATTTAAGGCGGAGATAGATTTTTGGTCTCTCAAGTAATCAAGAAATATGGGAAGTGGGCAAGAAAGTGGAGTTGAAGCTGGATCAACAATGATCATATTGAATGACAGAGGAGACTCCACAGGCTGTATGATCTATTCCTGATCGTTTTTCTTATGTTCTTGATATGTTAAGCACCTGTGCTAAAAATGAGGATGAGGAAATGAGTTATAATGTTGGCTTTCAGTTGGAAAGATTGTAAGACGATTCAGGGTATCTTTCTAACTGGAAACGTAAGAACAGATAGTTGTGGCAGAGTTGTTCATATACATTTAGCCATCCATTTCTTGATTCATTTCATATTTGCCACACCTTAGTGGTGTCATATCCTTTAAAAAAAAAACTTTTTATTGGCATTTCTCATATTTATAAACAATTGTATATATACACATCACATTTTTCTTACCCGCGTTAATTTACTTTATTGTACAGAAAGGTTTATTTTGTCTTTCTTTTAATTGACCCTATCTACATTGCACCACCCTCTGGGTCAGTCTATGGTTAACCCCCCCCCCTCTTGCCCACCCCCTCCTTGCATGCTCTCCCTGCCCCTTCCCCCCTCTCCCCGTTGGCTTCAGCTGTGCTTTGTTTTTATTATCGAGGGGGAGATTACCCCCCCCCTCTTCTTTTTGTGGTTTCTCCACCTTCCTTCCGTCTCCCCCCGTCTCTTTGCCCCCCCCCCCCCCCCCCCCCCCCCCACCCACCCCGCCCCACACACACACACACCGGTGGTTGCCTTGGTTCCTCATCTATCTTGTTTTTTTATTCTTAGCTTACTCCTCGTTGCTGGCCTCAAACAGGTTTTGGAACAGGCCGACAAACTGCCCCCAAGTATCTCAGAAGCCTTTCTCAGACCTTCAGATGGCATACTTAATCTTCTCCAGGTGGTGAAATAGTGGTGTCATATCCTGAGGCATTTTTAGCTTTGGTACTTTAATTGTTTTCAATCCAAATTCCATGACCTTTCCCTATATCCTTTCACACTCTTATGTTACAAGTATTGCTCTTATAAACACCTCGTCAATGATCTACACAGGGAAGATGATCAAAATCCAAGGCTTACTTGCTTGCTTTCCTTAACAAATTCATCAGACAATACCTGATAGCGGTGTAGTAGTTTTATCTATGAACAGAAAGAGAGTACAAATCGTAACAATTGACTGTAGGTTATAAAGTAGATGTACTGAGGATTTGGCTAATCATTACATAATCTGGACCATCTTCTGAAATGGAACAAATGGATCCAGCCAATAACATAATCCGCTTATTGTTCTGTTTGTAGACCTCACCAATTTTTGCTGCTAAAAGCAATCCCTGACATCTACATATTAATGGCTTAATGAGTAACATATAGCCAACAGGCTCTGGATGAAGATCAATCCTGCTTCTAGTGGAACAAGCAGTCTTCAGGGAGATTGCTAGGGGCCCTCTCTATAACATTTTGTATATTCTCAGGACTCCCTTTTAAGTATCAAAATGATAGTTTTCTCTTTCCAGCCACTGATGTCATCCTACTCTTCATGACAATGCTTTTAAATAGCAGGCTTTATCCCTATTGGTGCTGAAAGAGTATGCACGCTAGAAGATAATTATTAGTTAATAAAGAATATAATTACATTTTCAAAACATTGACAATAAAAGGGACATTGGTCAATTCGTTGAAAATCTAGCCACACTAAAATAGGGTGCTTAAAAATTACAGTTTATTTAATTTAAAAATACTTAAGATTTATTTTTGTCTCCTCAGCTTACTGTTTAATTTTCCCCATTTTCTGAAAACATCAACCCCTGCTGGGGCTTGGTTCATCTGATGCTGGCCACCCTCTGATATTCATTCAAGTGCCAAGTCTTCAATATGAAAGGCCAGACAGCAATTGTCATCAGGTTTTTTGACAGGCAACCCACAAAAGGTGACCCTGATCCTTTCATCACTAATGTCCATGCATTCAAACTTTGTGGCACGGCTAACTGGTTTGTAATCAGGAGCGAAGAATTTGACTGAATCTTTCACTTATAAATTGTGAACAATGAGGCCAACTCTGACACCTCAACTCGTGTCCAGACTTGCTTGGGTTGGTACTGAACCATATAACTTTCTTTTTTATACCCCAGGTTACATAGTGTGCTGGGCCCATCAACCAAGCAATGGGGCACTGAAATGAAGATTCCCAGCTAAGAAGGTATCTATAAGATGATACTTACAAAAAAGAATCTGGACTCTTTTGTCCTCTTCCACGGCCCGGGTGTGTTCAGGCCGACTGTGGCACCCAAAAGGTAGTTTCTGCACCTACCAGCATTAGTCTCGGCTCAGTGCTAATTCTTTCACCTCTAGGTCAGTAGGTCATGTGTTCAAATTTCACTCCAGAGACTTGAACACATAATTGAGGCTGGCATTCCAGTGCAGTACTGAGGTGGTGCTGCATTTTCTTGGATGCCATCTTTCAGATGAGATGTTAATCCGACGCCTTGTCTGCCTTTTTAGGTGGAACCAAAAGATTCTATGACACTATTCAAGAAGAGCAGCAGAAGAAATGCAAGCCTTTATAAAAATATTCTTTTTGCTCTCCTTGTTTATGTTACAGATTTTCAAAACACCATGGGTTGGATTCACCATTTGGGAGACTAAGTCCCCACACCGGCATAAAAACGGTGGTGTTTTACGCCAGGAAAACTGGCGCAAAACGTCCACCGATTCACTGTTTTGCTGGGGGTTAGTGGGAAAGCAGCGTAGAGCTCGCAGCTCCAGCTGCTGATACGGCCCTGAGCATTTCTGGGTCCCTGGCCACGCATGGCAGTGGCCTGCAGAGGCTGCACCATGCTTCATGGCAGACTCAGCTCGCGTGCCCCGGACCGCCCGGCCACAGTGCCCCCAGACCCGAATGAAGACCCCCCTGCCCGCGGATCGGTCCTCCCCCGACAGTGGCGGCGCCAGACTGAGTCCGCAGCCATCACACTAAGCTCACGACGGGTGAGACCACACATGTCCCACGCCGTTGGGAACTCGGCCAGTTGGAGATGGAGCATCGCGGGGAGGGCCTCAGGCAATGGCCTGAGGCTGTGGATACGTGGCTTTTCATGGGGCAGAGAATTCAAAAAACGGCGGCGCCCCCGATATTGGCATCATCGCGGATTCTCCGCCCCCTCGCCGAACACAATTTTGGCGTCGGGGAGCGGAGAATCCAGCCCTAAATGTATCAAAATAGTTAATTGAAACAACTTCATTGTTTAAAGGGTTCTGTAGCATTAAATTAATAAACAGGGAACTTTTCAATTTCCTTGAAGTAAAAAGGGTGGAAAGCAAATCCATCTCCAGATGGACAGAATACAGATCCACACAAAGCATTCTCACATACTGGAAACTACTTAATTTTAAAATATACTGGCAAGAAATATCTTGAAGACATTTCAGCATTTAATTTCTGTTACACTAAATAATCTGGGTAACTAAACAGAACACTTCTCTGAGGAAAGGATAAGCTGAAACTTGGCATCATGTTGCAATGGGACACAATCTTGATGAAAGAGTGTTTGGCAAACCTTTACTTCTTAAAATAAGTCATATTGAAACACATCATTGTGTCTAGTGAATGTGACATGAAAATGATGTGAACTCCAATCCTTCCTAGCCCAGAGAATAATTGCCAAATACTTTTTTTTCTCAAAACAAAATTAATTTCAGAATTTAACTGCTGGTATTAAAAATCCAGACGTCAAATCTCCTTTTAATTAGACTCAAATTTAACCTAATAATAAAAACAGCATTTTTGAAATGCTGAAACAAATACATTTCAGATGGGCAATGCATTTTCCTCATTTGTCCACAAATTTATTTTATTGTACAAAAGCAAAGAACATTGAATTGCAAAGTAGTGGACAAATACCTCAAATAATCTATTCTTCTGAAACTCATTCTCTCGCATGCTTATTTGTTCTGGTGTTCAAACTGAAATATGAATTGAGAGGGAACTGCAGAGCTCTTAACTCATTCCGGCCCTGATCCTAAATTAATGCAGAGTCAGGCTGGCAGGAACATTTGCAGCAAACATCTGCTCTTTTGATGTCCAGTTAACTGACTTGGGAGTCAAAAGGTCAATGTAAACCTAACAGTATATTTAGACATCTTTACCCTGAAAAGTTTACAATTACTTTGATCTGTTTATTACTCTATCATTATTTTCAGCTGTTTCATACTGAAGAGAATAAAGATGCTTTGATTAGTTGATCTTTGAGCTCAAAAATATCGCTTTTTGGTTACCTCATTGGGCTGAAAAGGGTTAACCTGTCAGTTAGACAATTTATTTTGAGAAACGAACACCAAGGCATAGAATCAAACCTTTTTATACCAAGTGTGTGGTCTGCGGAACTGTGGAATAACATCCATACAATAACAACTCAGTTGGATCTATTTATTATTAATAGTGCCTGTGTAAGAGTCTGCCACTTCCAGTGCAAGAGAACTGATCACTGACACATTGGACCCACAGCACTATAAACCACAATATCTGCTCAGCATACTCTCCTTCCACATTGATCACTGTTACTTTCAGGCCACAGACTTTATACATTTCTTGCCCATACCCATCTATATCATCTAGCCATATCATCAAATGTGGTAGCCATTTGTATCTGGATCTGGAAAAGTGATGGGAAACCTAGGCTAGTGCGTGGGCCACATGAGCCGTCAACTCAGTGGGCCACAAGATTTAAATCAGGCATGTTCACTAACCATGACCCCATGAATAAGATTAAATACATTTAATGCAAGCTGAATATTTCTTAATTTAGAAAAATACATTTAGAGCATCCAATTCTTTATTTTTTTTCCAATTAAGGGACGATTTAGCGTGGCCAATTCACTACCCTGCACATCTTTGGGTTGTGCAGACAGGTGGAGAATGTGCAAACTCCACACGTACAGTGACCCAGGGCCAGGATTGAACCCGGGTCCACGGCACCGTGAGGCAACAGCGCTAACTACTGCGCCATGCCGCAGATTGAATATTTCATGAGTTATAGAAAATGCTGAATAATTTCTTTATTAATAGAACTGTCGGGCAGCACTCTAAATTTATTTGAAAAAATTAATAGAGCTGTCATCAACTTCAAATGGTAAAATCAAAAGAAATATTTTCACTTTGGACACAGAGGAACACATGGGGCGGGATTCTCCCATCGGGCGGCTAAGTGCCGATGCCGGAGTAAAAACGGGAGTGTTTTACTCCGGCGTCGGCGCCCGTTCCGGGACTCCATTCTGTGGCCTACAAGGGGTGAGGAAGGCGCTGGAGTGGCCTATGCCGCTCCAGCTGCCGATCCCGGCCTGAACCCGGCGTCGTGGGGTCCGCGCATGCGCAGTAGGGCCGGCGGCATCTAGCGCATGCGCAATGGCCTTCTTCCCCGCGCCGGCCCCAACGCCAAATGGCGCAGGGCTACAGGAGCCGGCGCGGAAGAAAGGAGGCCGGGGGGCAGAGGCCCCGATTGCGGGCCAGGCCATTACGGAGGCCCCCCCCCTGGGTCGGACACCCCCCCCCCTCCCCCCCCCCCCACAGGCCGCCCCCGAACCCTTCAACGCCGAGGTCCCGCTGGCTCAGTTAGAACGGCGCCGTTGGGACTCGGCTTTTTGATGACGGCCGCTCGGCCCATGCGGGCCGGAGAATCGGCGTGCTGGCCTGGGTCGGAGAGTCGCCGCATACCCCGACCGGCACCGCGCCGGCGTCGATTCTCTGCACTGCGGAGAATTGTGTCCCGGCGCCGGGCGGCGTGGCGCGATTCGCGCGCTGCCGCGCCGATTCTCCGACTCAGCGGGGGGTCGGAGAATTCTGCCCATGGTCTCTCAATCAATGTTGTGTGCAATCAGATTGCACCTCACTTCACTTGTCCTTGCTTTATGTGCGTATCACGTCAGTCATACCGGTAGACAAAAAAAACGACTCGGATGGAAATCAGCAGAATGTGGCAACCCGGCGCACGGGCAACAAAATGACTCGTGGGCTGCACGCAGAACCCAAATGGGCCGCATGTGGCACCCAGGCTGCAGGTTGCCCGCAACTGGTCGAGACCCTTTCATGGTGGTGCTGCAACAGTCTCAAATAGTCAGCCCCATAAACCAGTTGGCATGCCCTACACAATCAGCAGCACCAAAGTAATACTTTTCATCATTTCCCCAAATGCTACTGGGGAGAAAAAGTGGGCTTAGCATCCATGTGTATCTGCTTGACAAAGTGTGTGCCAATTTATAAAAACATTGCAATGATTTCAAATTGCCTACCATGCCATGTTTACCAAAAATAGAAAATTTACTCTAGCTCCCAATCGATTCTAAAAACATAAATGTCAAGGGCCATGAAAACGGATCCTGCCTGCAAAATCCAACTCTTCAATTTTGCCATCCAGCTGCATTTGGACACCGTGATGCTTTTGCCTCCAAACCCTACCAAATTAATCCCAACATTTACCATTCTTTGAAAAAGAAGTTCTTCCCATTATTTATTTTAAATTTATTTTCCTGAATTAAAATCTAAGGGTGCAAACTACGTGCCGTGTCCCACCGGAATTGGGACATGGCCAGTATATCCCAGGAGAGGCCTCCCCCAGGATTTGCGACGGCTGAATCGCTTCCCGAGTTCTAACTTGATCTCCTCGGGGGGGGGGGGGGGGGGGGGGGGGGGTGTTCCTCGCTTGGGCCCAAAATAGCAACAGAGTACCATTGGATAGCAGGGTCATGCAGTGCAGACTCTGATTTTTTGTTTAGATTGCACCCCATGTCTTTTGAACCCTAATCTCCTGTGTTATTTTCTAATTATATTCAGGGCTTATCTTGTCTATTTGTACCATAACCTTTCATATACCCCAATTCACGCTCCCTTAAAAGTCTGCACTCTGGACTGTGAGCTTCTGTTTTGTCCCTCTTTCTGCGTCGTTAACCCCCTTTACATGGCTTAATCGCTTTATCAACGCTTATTCAACAATTGTATGTTTTGTGGCATGGTGACCAAATTTGAACAAAAGTATTTCAAGTGATCATGATCTGACATGCTCCACAGATCTTCCCTACTTATTGTGCTAAATTTTCATCCTAGATGCAGAATTGTTTGTGTGTCTGTGTGCGGCAGGGGAGGGGGTGGTTTCAGGTGGGACATGAGCCCACCGTCAAGAGGCTGAGAGCCAATACATTTAGTCGTCTGTTAAAATAGAGGTGCCCAGGGAAATCACTTTGATTGACAACTCATTTCTCTGTGATCTATTTCTCAATTGCACAATGTTTGTTTATACAAGATAAAGAGGTAGCAAGTGCATGCAGCTTTTGCTATTGATATTTTGAAGGGTCTGGGTGACTCACACTTTTATAAGATTGTAATAAAAATGTTTTAAAAATAAAGTAGAAAGTTATGAATTAACTTTTTAAGCTATTGTTACCATAGGATTTATTGGTTCTGTATTGTACAGAGATGGGCGGCACGCTAGCACGGTGGCTAGCACTCTTGCTTCACAGCGCCAGGGACCAGGGTTTGATTCCCAGCTGGGTCACTGTCTGTGTGGAGTCTGCACGTTCTCTCCATGTCAGCGTGGGTTTCCTAGGGTGCTCTGGTTTCCTCCCACAAATCCCAAAAGACCTTGGGCGCGATTCTCCACTCCCACGTCGGTTGGGAGATTCGCCTGGGCCGCCAAAATTTCCGGGGACGCCGGTCCGTCGCCCTCCCGCGATTCTCCCAAGCGGCGGGAACGGCCCGGTCGAGTTTCGCGGGCCGCAGGCCGGAGAATCGCCAGAGACACCCAAAATGGCGATTCTCCGGCACCCCCGCTATTCTCAGGCCCGGATGGGCCGAGTGGCCAGGCCAAAACGGCGGGTGCCCCCCAGCGCCGTCCACACCTGGTCACTACAGTCGTGGGCGGTGCGTGAACGCTGGGGGGCGGCCTGTGGGGGGCGAGGGGGGATCCTGCACCGGGGGGTACCTTAAATGTGGGGTGGCCCGCGATCGGTGCCCACCGATCGCCGGGCCGTCCTCTCTGAAGGAGGACCTCCTTCCTTCCGCCGCCCCACAAGATCCGTCCCCCATCTTCTTGCGGGGCGGATTTGGACAGGACGGCAACCACACATGCGCGGGTTGGCGCCGGCTAACCCGCGCATGTGCGGATGACGTCCGTTATGCGGCGCCGGCCGCGTCATCTATGCGGCGCCGCTTTTACGCGGGCGACAAGGCCTGGCTCGGGTAGATGATGCGGCCCCAATATTGGCCCATTTTCAGGGCCTGAATCGGTCGGGACCGGGGCCGTTCCGCGCCGTCGTGAACCTTGACGGCGTTCACGACGGCGCGGCCACTTCGGCGTGGGGGTGGAGAATCCCGCCTATGCTGTTCGGTGAATTGGACATTCTAAATTTTTGCTCAGTGTACCCGGACAGGCGCTGGAGTATGGCAACTAGGGGATTTTCACAGTAACTTCATTGCAGTATGAATGTGAGCCACTTGTGACACTAATAATGATATTATTATTATATACTGGGAGACTGGGCACGGAAGTCCCATAGGTAGGCAATGAGGATATGAAGGGTCATGGAGGGGGCGGTTCGATGCAAGTGGAGAGACATATGTTAAAATGGGAGGGTGTATAAGGGGCCATGGGGCTGTGCGTGGAGGCAGGTGGTTTTGAACTTAACTTTTAAAATGTTACCTCATCTAGACACTGGTTCATGACACCTCTGAAGGGCGGTGAAGCTTGAGTCCTTGAAAGGTTGTTATGACTCCATAAAAATTGCGGGGTCAATGTGATGCCTATCCTTGCAAAGGACTGGACCCAGCTGGGTGTGCAGGCTGTGGGTATTTGTGACCCAGCCTGCACCCTTACCCCTTGCTGGTGAAAGTTGTGGGCGCTTGGGATGGATCTGGGCTTCCCAGGTCAGGTCCCGACCACCATTTGTAAAGGTGCCAAAGTCTCCCCGAATTCCCCAAAATTACAGCTCCTAAACATTTGTGTACAAATGAGTACGAACACACAAAGGAAAGCAAGGAAACAACAAAACTTCAGATAATATGGTATGGTTTAAGATCAAATGATATTTATGAATTCTGGCTTCCTTAATGGACTCTATGTCTATCTAACTTTTCTGCTTCCTGTTTCAGCTCAGACTGTCTGGGTCACAGAGATAGCCACAGTTCTAGCCATTGGTGCTTATATCTGCTTACCCCAATAGAGACTAATCTACTTAATATTTCCTATATTTGAGTTCCTTTCTCCTTCGTGGCTGTTCATTTTTTTCTTCCCCTCGGTCTGCTTGCTTCTTAAGACCGTGGGAACATTTTAAAAATGGAGCACTTCTTAATCCCCTGGTTTTCTGCCATTCTCAGCACTAGCTGCTAAATATGGGAGAAATGTTTTTAAATATTTTAATCCAGTTGCAGGCGTTCTTGGTGAAAACTCACATTCTGATGGGGCATTTTTGTCAAGAATTTTGGGAAAAGTCACCATTTCTCGAGAAACTATAAGAAATACTACTTTACTGTTTTCTGTCTATTGAAATGCATGGAATAATTATTTTTCCTCCTGTATATATGGGGATTTCTATGGAAATGGTCCTTCTCGCAGAAAAAATCTCAAAACCATCAGCATTGAAAAGGACAGACTGGAGCTGCCAAAAAATAACAGAATAACAAGGTTTGAAGATTTTTTATTTGGAGCATTGGTTGCTTCCTTAACATTATCTCTTTGGAACCTCATACGACAGCTGAGAACAGATTTTCATTTCCGCTGAAGTCGGGTAAGTGTAAAAAAAATAGCCAATTTTCTCTTATTCTCTTCTCAGGTGTTAGCTCATGCCAATGTAGGTTTCCAAAAGGGGCAGCAGCCTTTTGCTTCCTCTCACCATCCACCCCCCATGAACATCCCCCCCAGTGAACATTCTTCATTCAGGAGGTTAGGCAGTGACTGTGAACAATGTGTACATCACAGCCAAGCTTCGTTAGATCCCAACACGCACACCTTACAGCACAGAGCAGTGGATAGTGATCAAGAGTAGGAAAATGCTTCATTTCTTCATTTTAATAGCCAAGACATGTGGGTTAATTGCAGTATCCCAATTGATGCTTCAGCTAACATTATCTAACTTCACACAGACTAAGGGTAGAACTGGGAATCTTCCAGGTGATTAAGAGGTAACACCGTGTCAGTGGGTGCAATTACCCACCAATCCATCAAAAATTTAATTATGTTTAATGAAATATTGAAAATAACCAGCAGATAATGCTAGGTCCATATCATGGGTTGCATTATTAAAAATAAGTACAGTGCTGCACTTCATTCCTGCATTAAAATATCAACTTGAAAGAGAGCTGATATAGGTATTGATACTGTCTTTTAAAATTTGTACAAAAGGATCAAGTAATTGCATCTAGCAGATGCTGGATCAGCATGAAAGTCATTTCCTTGAAACGCATAATATCCTGTCATCCAAAATGTAAGCATGATACTGGGTGTATCCCAATGTGCAAATCAAATTAGCCTCCCCGTATGGCTCACAATTAATAGTTGCTGGCAAGAATAAAAGCAAAGTACGCCATTGAGGGCTGAACTTTAATTTGAGTAACCAGATCTTTGCAACACAAACTGACATATTAAAATTATCATTTTTATAGATAATATTAAATATTTCAGTCAGCGGTTGACTTCCAACAGAACTGTGCACATGAAGGAAACTAGCCTATTTAACAAAAGGCTAATTAATCATAAAACAGCACTAAATTCTCCTAAAATTGATCAGCATATATAATAAATGAGCTGCGTTTAATCAGCAAATGATGCTGAAAGAATATAAAATGCACCAAACAACTCCTATTGAAATGAAATGAAAATGAAAACCGCTTATTGTCACAAGTAGGCTTCAAATGAAGTTACTGTGAAAAGCCCCTAGTCGCCACATTCCGGCACCTGTTCGGGGAGGCTGGTATGGGAATTGAACCGTGCTGCTGGCCTGCCTTGGTCTGCTTTCAAAGCCAGCGATTTAACCCAGTGTGCTAAACCAGCCCCTTGTATAGATATTAACATGCATATGACATTAGGTATAATGCAATGGCTCCAGGGTTTACCTGGAGAGAGGTCAGGAGCTGCAGCGGAGCTGAGATGAAGCGGGAGCAGCAGGGGGTGCATATGTTGAAGGCCAGGCTGGCGGCCTATCACTTACTCGCAAAGAGAGTCAGTAAGTACAGTGGGCCTGGGCACGCTCGAGTTTGAAAAACATGACAAAATAAATCAAACTGACAACACAGGAAGGTGATGAGTTCATTGGCTGGTGAATATTGTAGTTGTGAATAGAGGTTGGCGAGCATTCAGGGGACTCTTGCACTACCAGCCTGTTTCTTCTTTATTGCCTGGTGGTCAGCCGTTCACTCTTCTTCCTGCATTTCCTTAAGCATGGCCACATCTCTTTTAATGTCTCAGTTCTGAACATTGGTTGGTGCAAATGATGGTTTATCTAGGGAGAACTTCCGGTGGCGGCCATGAGCTGAGCGATTGCTTGAAAGTTAGCTCTCGTCTGAGAACTTTGCCTCCGGCCTTTTAGCACAAACAACTGGCAGCAAAAGTACCTACAATCTCCCAGTTTAACCCCCCATCAACCGCTCAGCCAAAAAGCCAGTAGAGACAAGGGGAGGGAAACCTAAGCTTCGGAGCAGGGAACCGCACGTGGAGGCACAGAACTGGTGATGGTCGACCCCACAAAGCTTTGAGCATAGACCCAGGCGCTGATGGACAAATTGACAGGCTTCATCATCTCATAGCTCCAGAGACATAGGGAGGAGATGAGAAGAGACCGCCTGACTGCCGCATGGTGGCTGTGAAAGCCGCGACGGCCGCCATGAGGGAGGCAATATGGAACTGCAGGCTAGAGGCCCAGGAGACAACGGCAAGGGACCTCAAAAAAGCCGCCATGGACCAAGGGGACCAGATCGCAGCACTCGAGGCCGAGATAACAAACCTGGTCAGAACACTGAATAGGTTGAAGAATAAAATCGACAACAAGGAGGACCGGCAGAATCTGAGAATTGTGGAGCTGCTGGAGGAGAAACCCCACAGAATACGTAGCAGCGATGCTCAGGAAGTAGGTCATTGAGGAGGGCTCCAAGTCCCCGGTGGTGATTTCTAATTCCAGATATTTTAAATTGAATTCAAATTTCATCATCTGCCATGTGAGGGTGTTTTTTTTTTTCACACAGCCAGTGGTAACGGCCTGGAATGTACTGCCCATGAGGCTGAGGGGAATCAGAAACAATCAATGATTTCAGTGGGTGGGCACTTCAGGAAATAAACTTTCAGGGCCAAGCAGATGAAGTAAGGAAAAGTGACTGGATTGCTCCATGGAGAGCCAGCATAGGCCCATTGGGCCAAATGACATCTTTCTGTGCTGCAAATGATTCTATAATTCTAACAGATTGTAATACATCAGGGCTGGTACTAAACCACCACAAACTGTCAACCTGTAGATGTTTTATATGCAGTTGTTTTGATAGGAAAAGCAAAAATGCACAGTATTTCTTAAATGAGGAGAGATTGGGAAGTGCTAATGTTTAAAGGGACCTGGAAGTTATTGTTCATAAGTTACTGAAAGCAACAAGTAATCAGGAAGGCAATTGGTATGTTTGCCTTTATTGCAAAGGGACATGAGTACAGGAGTAAGGAGGTCTTGCTTAAGTATTGTGTGCAGTCTTGGTCTCCTTACCTAAGGAAGTATATATTGATCATGTGGGGAGTGCAACAAAGGTACACCAAACTAATCCCTGGGATAGCAGGATTGTATTATGAGGAGAGATTGAGAGGACTGGTCCTTATCCTCGAGAATTTAGAATGAGAGATGATCTCACTGAAATGCACAGAATTCTCACAGAGCTTGACGGTAGATGCAGGAAAACCAGGAGACACAGTCTCAAAATAAGAGGGAGGCATTTGGGACCAAGATGAGGAGGAATTTCTTCAGTCAGAGGGTGGTGAATCTTTGGAATTTTCTACCCCAGTGGGCTGTGGAGGTTCAGTCACTGAGTATGTTCAAGGTTGAGGTCAATAGATTTCAAGATACCAATAAAATCAAGGGGTACGCTGCGATAGAGCGGACAGATGACTGTGAATGGAAGATCAGCCATGATTTAGTTAAATGGCAGAGCAGGCTCAAGATGCCGAATGGCCTACCCCTACATTCCAATTTCAACTTTTATAGGAGCAATCTGAGATATAAATATTGTAAGTAGTATAAACCAGTCCTTGCTTTCAGTGGGACTGCACAGGAATTAAGAATGTGTTTGAAACCTTTATTAATCAAATGCAGCAGCTGTTGGTGGACATAAATCAATATTTACTTCTAAGGAACATTTCAAAAGTGTGAATAGTTAAACTGCCGATGAATTTAGATGACTAAGAAGGTTACATACAGAATAATACATTTGAACCAAATATTATCCCCTCTTTGGTAAATTCTGAAGCATTATGAGAAGGCACAGATGTAGAACACAAACCTTGTGAAGTTTCCCACAGGCAACAGCAAAGATAATATTGGCCCCTGTCATGGATATATAGAGCAAGTAGTCAAAACAGTTGGGGTTCATCGGCTGAATTGGTTCAAAAATTGATGGAACTCAAAAGATTATGCATTGATTACTCTAAAGTGAACGCTATAACAAAAACTGATTCTTATCCGATTCCACAAATTGAAGATTACGTCAATAGAGTTGGAAATTGGGAGGTGATCACCAAGATTGACTTATTAAAAGGATATTGGCAAGTGTCTCGAACAAGCCATGCCAAGGAAATTTCTGTCTTTGTAACCCCAGATGGTCTACATTAAAACAAAGTGCTGACATTCGGAATGAAGAATACACTAGTTATTAATGGATTATTAAACTGTGTTTATATCAACGGTTTATTGATCTACAGCGAACTTGGGAAAACCTTATGAAACACCTCAGTGCACTATGACAGATTTTGAAAAGTGGACTGAGTGATAAATTTGGTGAAAAGTGGTTAACTAAAACAGTTAAAGATAGAAAACTGTTAAAGAACAATAATATACCTCCGCAAAGATGAGTGGCAGGTCAGAAGATTGGACAGAATATAAAAAAACAGCAAAGTATAATTAAAAGATTTTTCAGGAGGGAAAAATTAGAGTATATAAGAAAGCTAGCTAGAAATATAAAGAGTTATAGTAAGAATTTCTACAGTGAGTTCAAAAAGAAACAGTAAGAAGTCTTGCAACACCAGGTTAAAGTCCAACCGGTTTGTTTGGAATCATTAGGTTTTGGAGCACAGCTCCTTCATCAGAGGAATGAAGATGTCAGTGTCTATATGTGCGATCTTCTTGGAGATCCTCTCCACTTTGAGCCAGCAGTTTGCGATGTCGGTGGTAGCCATGATGTGGCGATGCAGGCGTTGGACTGGTGTGGGTACAGTAAAAAGTCTTACAACACCAAGTTAAAGTCCAACAGGTTTGTTTGGAATCACTAGCTTTCGGAGTGCAGCTCCTTCATCACTCAACAGACGAAGCAGCTTGTGACGTTTCCCACTTCAAAAAGAAAGGTTAATAAATGAAAGCTGTTCCTGTAGAAAGTGAGTCTGGGAATGTCAGAAGAACAGGTATTTTGCATTGGTCTTCAATATAGATGTTTCACGGAACATTCCCAGATACAGCTGTAAATCAGGAAGTAGAAGGGAGGGAGGAACTCAAGAAAATTATTACCAGGGAAATGGTATTGAGCAAATTGCTGGAGATGCGGTCTGGGCCTTGATAGGCTTCTTGCTGAGGCCTTAAAAGGATTACCTGGTGAGATAGTTGATAGGTTGCTTTTAATTTTCTAAAATTTCCCAGAAAGTTAAATTAAATTGGAAAATAATGAACATAACTCTTTCATTTAAAAAGGGAGGGAGGCAAAAAGCCTAAAGGCCAGTTAGCTTATCAGTCATAGTGAAAATATTAGGAGCAATTATAAAATACATCAAAAAATTCAAGGGAATCAAGGGAGGCATAGTGAGGCTCTGCTGCCTCACAGCGCCAGGGACCCAGGTTTAATTCCGGCCTTGGGTGACGGCGTGGAACTTGCACATTCTCCGAGTGACTGCGTGGGTTTCCTCCGGGTGCTCCGGTTTCGTCTTACAGTCCAAAATGGAAAATAATGAACATAACTCTTTCATTTTAAAAGGATGTGCGGGTTCGGTGGATTTGCCATGATAAAATTTCCCCTTAGGGATGTGCAGAATAGGTGGAGTTTTGGGGGGATGTTGGTGGAGTGGGAGTAGGTAGAGTGTTCTTTCAGAGGGTCAATGCGGACTCAATGGGCTGAATGGCATCCTTCTGCACTGTAGGGATTCTATGGTTCTATCAGGCAGAGTCAACATGGATCCGGATATTCTAGCCCATCTGTAGCGAGTTTCCCCACAGCGGATGTGGCGGAGCATTCGTATTTCTGTCAACTTTGATGGGACTGGAAGATTTCACCGCGAGGTAGGACTAGAAAATTGCATTCGTGAATTTGTGAAACGGAAATTATGATTGAACTAATTTAACCAATTTATTGGAGTTCTCTGAAGAGAACAGTTGCTGTGGATAAAGGGAAACTGGTGGATGTACCTGTGATTTTGCAGGACAGGGGTGGGGGGGAGCTATATTTCTTGTTGTGCAAGAACTAGGTTTTTCTGGTAAAAGGTAGCTTGCTTCCAGCATATGATCATGTGACCAAGCAGCCCGAGAGTAAACAATGGAGGAAAAAGGATCAACCAGAAGGTAATTATTGGAGTAAGTGGTTGGGTGTGGTGCTGTGTTCATGAAATTTGGGTTTAGTTCAGCACGATCTGGTTGCAGAGCAAGAGACATCTCTTTGAAGCAGAATTTATTTGAATTTTCATGTTCTGGTGACAAGAGTTTAAAACTCTTGTTAACTGAAGGATTCCTAACAGTGAGTTAAACCTTTAAGAATGGCCAAGCATAAAAAAAGGAGTGAGAATATTTAAAAAGTCAGATTTCAGAGTGATAGAATATTAGAACTATAAGAGTTTTAACCTGAGGTGACTACCCTCAAGATGCTAGTTACACCTGTTCTGAACCAACAGTCTACAATTGTGGGATGGCCGGAAGAGATTTGAAGAAACAACCTTGCTGGAAGTAAGTGGTAGATCAAATAAATCTCAGCCCTTATACAAATTTTTGAATCAGTACTTTGAAACCAAGTGGTTCGTCTTCAAATTTTGGATAATTATCTTTTTTTTTTAATAAACATTTAATTGAGGTATTTTTGGTTTTGCAGCAACGACAAAATAAACAATGTACATGAGTCTATAAACATAGTGCAAAAAGCCTGCTTCCTCCCTTACAGGTCCCACCTTTATTAACCCCCTACTATAAGCTAAACTAACCCCCTCCCCGCCTCCCTTCTGCTGACGATTAATTTTCCGCGAAGAAGTCGACGGACGGCTGTCACCTCCAGGTGAACCCTAACAGTGACCCTCTCAAGGCGAACTTGATTTTCTCCAAACAGAGAAAGCTAGCCATGTCAGATAGCCAGGTCTCCGACTTCGGGGGCTTTGAGTCCCTCCAAGCTAATAATATCCGTCTCCGGGCTACCAGGAAAGCAAAGGCCAGACATCTGCCTCTTTCTCCTCCTGGATTCCCGGATCTTCTGACACCCCGAAAATCGTCACCTTTGGACTCGGTGCCACCCTTGTTTTTAACACTGTGGACATGATATCTGCGAACCCCTGCCAGAATCCCTGAGCTTTGTGCATGTCCGAAACATGTGGGCATGGTTCGCTGGCCCCCCCGCACACCTTGCGCCCTATCTTCTACCCCAAAGAACCTGCTCATCCGGGCCACTGTCATGTGAGCCCGGTGAACGACCTTAAACTGTATCAGGCTGAGCCCGGCGCATGTTGTGGATGCTTTGACTCTACTCAACGCATCCGCCCAGAGACCATCCTCTATCTCTCCTCCTAACTCCTCTTCCCACTTGCGCTTCAGCTCTTCAGTCTGCGTGTCCTCTGACCCCATGAGTTTCTTATGGATGTCAGAGACCTTCCCTTCTCCCACCCACTCTGGAAATGGCCCTATCCTGAAGCCCCCTTGGTGGTAGGAGCGGGAAGGTTGAGACCTGTCTACGTAAGAAGTCCCGCACCTGCAGGTACCTGAATTTGTTTCCCCTCGCCAATCCAAATTTCTCCTCCAGCTCCCTCAAGCTAAGAAAGCTCCTATCTAAAACATAGCCCCCATCCTCTCAATTCCTGCCCTCTGCCATCTCCGAAACCCCCGTCCATCCTTCCTGGGGCACACCGGTGATTATTACAAATTGGAGACCAGACCGATGCTCCCTCTGCTCCCACATGCTTCCTCCATTGTCCCCAGACTCTCAGGGCCGCCACTACCACGGGGCTGGTGGAGTACCGTGCTGGCGGAAATGGCAGAGGCGCCGTTATCAACGCCCCCAAGCTGGTGTCCTTACATGAGGCCGCCTCCATACGCTCCCATGCCGACCCTCCCCCCACCACCCACTTCCTAATCATGGCTATATTCGCCACCCAATAGTAGTTACTGAGGTTTGGCAGCGCCAGCCTGCCCTCTCCCCGGCTCCGCTCAAGTATCCCCTTTTTTACTCGTGGGGTCTTGCCCGCCCATACAAAGCCAGTGATAACTTTGTTAACCAGTTTAAAAAAGGACCGCGGAATAAAGATGGGGAGATACTGGAACACAAACAGGAATCTCGGAAGGACTGTCATCTTCACCGTCTGGGCCCTCCCAGCTAATGACAATGGGAGCACGTTACACCTCCGAAAATCGTCCTTCATTTGGTCCACTAGTCGGGCCAGATTAGGTTTGTGCAACCGTTCCCATTCCCGCGCCACTTGGATGCCTAGATACCTAAAGCTTCCCCCTACCACTCTAAACTGCAGTTCTCCCAGTCGCCTCTCCTGTCCTCTTACCTGGATCGCAAACATCTCACTTTTCCCCATATTTAGTTTGTACCCCGAAAACCGGCCATATTCCTCCAGAATCCTCATGATTTCTTCCATCCCCTCTACTGGGTCCGATACATACAGGAGCAGGTCGTCTGCATAAAGCGAGACTCTGTGTTCCACTCCCCCCTGGACCAGCCCCTTCCAGCCCCTTGAGGCTCTTAGTGCAATTGCCGACGGTTCTATAGCTAACGTGAACAACAGTGGGGAGAGGGAGCATCCCTGTCTCGTCCCCCGATGTAGCCTAAAATAGTCCGATGTTGTCCTATTCGTCCATACGTACGCCACAGGAGCCTGATACAGCAACCTGACCAAGTCAATAAAGCCCCGCCCAAATATGAACCATCCCAGTACCTCCCACAGATATTCCCATTCTCCTCGATCAAAAGCCTTCTCTGCGTCCATTGCGACCACTACCTCCACCTCCCTACCCTCTGGGGGCATCATGATCGCATTTAACAACCTTCTTACATTGGCCATCAACTGCCTTCTCTTAACGAACTCCGTCTGGTCCTCCCCAATCACATCCGGAACAATCCTAGAGGACACAATTTTGGCCAGCAGTTTGCCGTCCACATTCAAAATGGATTTCGGCCTGGAGGATCCACACAGCTCCAGAGCCTTGTCCCGCTTCAGGATCAGCGAGATTGTGGCCTGTCACATCGCCGGGGAAAGCACCCCTTTCTCCCTTGCCTCACTGAATGTCCTCATCAACAGCGGCCCCAATATCCCAGAGAACCATTTATAGAACTTCACTGGGTACCCATCCAGCCCCGACTTTACCCGACTGCATGGCCTCCAGACTCTCCACTATCTCTTCGATCCCGATCGGGGCCCCCAACCCTTCGACCAGCTCCCCGTCCACCTTCGGGAAATTCAGCCCTCTAGGAAGTGCCTCATCCCCTCCGGCCCAGTTGGGGGTTCCGACCCGTACAGCCTACTATAAAACTCCTTAAACGCCTTATTCACCCCTGCTGAGTTTCCCACCAGGTTCCCGTCTCCATCCTTTACTTTCCCTATCTCCCTGGCTGCCTCCCTCTTTCTAAGCTGCTGTGCAAGCATTCTGCTGGCCTTCTCTCCATGCTCATAAATTGCCCCTCTCGCCTTTCTCAGCTGCTCTACCGCCCTTCCTGGGGTTAACAAGCTTAACTCAGCCTGTAGACTCCGCCATTCCCTTAAAAGCCCTGCCTCTGGGTTCTCCGCATACCTCCTGTCGACCTGTAGTATCTCCTTTACCAGTCGGTCTGTCTCTGCCTTGTCTACCTTTTCCCTGTGGGCCCGTATCGAGATCAGCTCCTCTCTAACCACCGTCTTCAATGCCTCCCAGACCACCGCTGCCGAAATTTCCCCCATGTCATTGACCTCCAGGTAGTTCTGAATACATTTCCTCAACCGCCTGCACACCTCTTCATCCGCTAAAAGTCCACGTCTAACCTCCATTGTGGGCGCTGGTTACTGTCTTTATAACCTGTAGGTCAACCCAGTGCGGGGCATGGTCTGAGATTGTGATCGCCGAGTACCCCGTGTCCACCACCCCCGTCAGTAGAGCCCTGCTCAGAATAAAGAAATCAATCTGGGAGTACACTTTATGCGTGTGTGAGGAGAAGGAGAACTCCTTCACTTTTGACTACCCAAATATCCATGGATCCATCGCCTTCCCCCTTCACTGATTAGCCATCCCCTCTCTTGGGCCAGTCGCCAGCCCGCGCCCCACGCCTCCACCGGCCCGCCCCCAGGCAGCCTCCACCCCCGACCTCCTCTCTGTCCCTCAGCAAAAGTCTCTCCCTTGTCTGCCCCCCCTCCCCCTCCTAGTAACAGCACAAAATAAATCAACCCCTTTGATAAGCCTAACATCTGCCCACCCCCCACTACGCTTCCGTAAGCTAGCCTGCCCAGCTAGCTTGGTGGCCCTCGCCCCTGGCGTCAGACATTCTCCCACCTATTGTTCCCTCCCCACTCTCCCCCCCACTCATACATACATATTCAAATGAAAAACAATCCCAAGACAATTGTCCGACAGAGAGGAAAAAAAACCCAAGTTGAACAAAGAAAAGATCAAGCAAAAGATCCAGCATCTGAACAAACACACCTCCATTCCCCAACAGTGCAAATGCAAACTTTAACTCACTCAGTTCTGCAACTGGCCCCAGATCAATACAGCAGGCATTACAAATAACGTCCGCAAAACAAGAAACTCTTTTTTTAAACATAAACGTTGCAGCAGAGTTCAAAGTTCTCAGTCCGACAACAGTCCTTTCCTTTTCGCGAAGTCCAGTGCTTCCTTAGGCGACTCGAAATAGAAATGTTGCTCCTTGTATGTGACCCAGAGGCGGGCCGGATACAACAGCCCGAACTTCACCTTTTTCTTGAAAAGGGTCGACCTGATCTGGTTAAACCCCGTTCTTCTCCTGGCCACCTCTGCACTCAGGTCCTGAAAGATCCGCAGGATACTGTTGTCCCATTTACAGCTCCGTGTCTGCTTGGCCCACTGTAAAATATGCTTCTTATCCAAATACCTGTGGAATCTCACCACCATTGCCCTTGGGAGGGGGGTCTCCCATTTGCGGCTTCCTCGTGAGCGCTCTGTGAGACCTGTCCACCTCCAAGGGTCGGGCGAATGCCCCATTCCCCAGCAGCTTCTCGAACATGGCCGCTATGTATGCCCCAGCAACCGCTCCTTCGGATCCCTCCGGGAGCCCAACGATTCTCAAGCTCTGCCGGCGGGACCTGTTCTCTAGGTCCTCCACCTTCTCCAGGAGCCTTTTCTGCTGGTTTCTCAGCATCCCCACCTCCAACTCCACTGCTGTTTGATGTTCCTCCTGGTCAGTCAGCGCCTTCTCTACTTTCTGGATCGCCCGATTGTGGGCATCCAATCTAAACTCCAGCTGCGCAATTGCCTCTTTAATCGGGTCCAAGCATTCCTGCTTCTGCTTGGCGAAGCCCTCCTGGATAACTTGCATCAGCTGCTCCGTTGACCGCTGGGTCGACAAGCCAGAGGTCTGGTCCTCCGCCATGCTTACTCCCGGTGCAGCTTCAGCCCAAGCCTTCTCTGTCCTTCTGTTTCTGCCATTGCGAGCACTTCTAGTCCTCCTCTCCATGCACCGATGTGGGAATCCAGTACACAATTGCCTCAGTCATCGATTTCTCAAATCAAGTCCGGTAAAAAATCGGGGGAAAAGGTCCAAAAGTCCGACCCGAGCGGGAGCCACCAAATGTGCGACTTACTCCTTCATAGCCACCACCGGAAGTCCAAATTTTGGATAATTATCTGGCTTGAGTTTTGTGTTTTGGGGGTTCAAGTCAAATGTAGAAAGAAATTTAAGTTGAGAAGTTTGGTTTAGAGAAAAACTAGCTGTGTTCATTGTACTTTTAATTTGCTTACTCTATATAAGAGTATAGTCATTCATATTCATGTTCTTTGGTTTTCGTGTCATAAATTTATTTTGACTTAAACCGTTAAACTTGTGGCTTCATTCTTTTAGTAAATAACGAGATGTTTGGTTTCTAAAATAAATACATAAACATGGCACCGGGCTCCACGAGATCATAACAGGCTATACAGCATTAAGTTAATAAACTAAACTTAAACTTTTATTAATTAAAAAAATTAATCCCAATTTTTACTTTTTAAGGAATTAACTTCCTTATTCACCAATCACGGGACTATCTCATTAAAATGTTCTGTTCAGATGCAGTTTTCCTGTCATGAAGGCTCTTCAGTTACAAAAATGTTATTAACTTTACAGGGTGAGCATCCTTCTTATTGTGCTGGGTCATCAGCTACAGGAACAATTAGTCATTCTCCCATTTTTCTTTAGGGCTCTTAGTATCCAGTGGACCTATTGTGACCTTATTACAATAAAGATTGTCAAAACAAATGATCTGCAAGAAAATACTAAGCCAGGTAACAAAGATTAAAGTGGAAAGAAAATTAAAGGCAGCTTGAGTTAAGTTTGGAAGAGCAAGATAAATGATATCTTCATTGCCCATCTTATTATACATATTTTTCCAAGTCTATATGAAGGTTAAGGTACTGGCTTATTTTTAAACAAAAGTTCAACTTTTATTGTGTACGTATGGTTGTAAAAAGTCACCATGATCTGCTCAAGTGTCTTTTTTCCTCTCCTACCAAAGATGAACTGTTTTTCACCGACCCTCCAGAGGTGATATATTTCTCAGAGAGGATTTCTGACTTCCATGCCTGATTTGTGGATAAACGTGTGGCAATATACAAATCCCTAATTTACCAGATTTTTTCTGTTGCCTGGACTGGTGCAGCAAATCTGAGCTAAAGTTGCAGCTGGGGCAATGCAACTGACCTATATGTTCCTTTGCCTGGACAAAAGTTAAGGACAGGATAGTCTTGGGGCTGTGATCATGCCCATGGTCAAAGAGCCTCTTGACACTTACTGTCCAGTCTTACATAAGAAAGTATTGGAGGCAGTTAGCAGCTAGCATTCGTGGTATGATACACCAACACGTGCATTTAGGAAGGGAGAAAATTGAGATTTTTTTTCTGTTCCTCTTGTCATGATATGCAGACTGCAGATAATGATATACAGACAGGCAGCTAATGAACATGGAGAACAGGACATGACCAATGAGCAGGCAGACACTCAGGGGTGGTATCTCACTATAAAAGGCACGAGGCACTCACACTCCACCTCTTTCCACTGATGAACATTTACAGAGTGAGTCAGGGTGTATTTACAGTATCACACTTTCAGCACGTGGCTAAGAGCTAGTCTGGTTCAGTCAGACAGAGTAACCACACTTAGGTTTGCAGAGAGTCGAACTCATAGAGAACTGTGCTAATTGTGCTACTGGTTCAATAAATCAGATTGAACTAACTTCAAGGTCTGGAGTATCTTTTGGTTAAAGCTGCATCCAGTTGCAGCCTGTGTTATCCCAGAGTACATAACGCATCATGCTACCAGGAGACTGCTTAATCTAGGTGGTTTACCTCAGTCCGTTCCGTGACGACCAGCGAATGTGTCCCGGCACCATGGCGAAGATTCAGGCTCCTCACCAGTTCAAGACCTCCGGCAAGCTCAGTGCCAACTGGCGGCCATTCAAGCAAAACTTTCTGCTGTACATCGAAGCTTCAGACCTCGTGGGTGCGTCTGATGCAAGGAAGGTCGCGCTTCTCCTCTCAACAGTGGGTGATCAAGCCACCGAACTCTTCAACTCTTTTCACTTCACCGAAGGCCACGACAAGACAAAGTTTCAGACCATCCTGGACAAGTTTGACAGTCACTGTGAAGTGGACACCAATGAAATCTTCGAGCGCTACATATTCACACAGCGTCTACAAGATAAAGATAAATCTTTCAACTCCTTCTTAACTAACTTCAGCCTGCGAGCGCTGCCCTGCAACTTTGGTGATATTGCTGACTCCATGATCAGAGACCAAATCGTTTTTGGAGTTCACTCTGATCCTCTGAGAGATCAGCTACTGAAAATCAAGCATATGACCCTGCCAGTCGCAATTGAAACATGCACAGTGCATGAGCACGCCAAAATTCGTTATGCCCAGTACAAATCAGCTGAAAATGAGAAACTTGCCTCCCACGATGCAGAGAGTGTGCAGGCCAACTCCCGGATGCAGCGCCTCAGCATTGATGAAAGCGGCAATTTTGCACGCTTTTCCCGGGGCCCCACGCATGCGCGATGCGAACGGGATAATGAAGCGGCTGACACCTGCATTGCGCATGTGCGACGACGCACGGAGCGTCAGGACGCTGACGTCGTGACGTGCTCGAACTGCGGCAACGCCCACTTAAAGAAACACAGGTGATGTTTAAACTGCGGGAAGCCTGGACACTATGCCGCCTTGTGCAGGTCTGCACCACCAGTCAGGCTTCCATCCCACCTGTCGCCCCCACCACCACCTCTCTGACGGTCGACAAGGATCAGACGCAAGCCCCAGAGACTGAACTTATGAACATTTGTTTTGTTTGCTATGTTGTTTTCTCACATTAGGCAGGCTGTCTTTGCATGTAAATACGTTCACATATGCCACCGCTTGTAAATATGTTAATATATGCCACCACATGTAAGAACATTCCCATGTGCCAACAAAACATTTAAAAAAAGGGGAGATGTCATGATATGCAGACATGCAGATAATGATATACAGACAGGCACAGACAGACAGCTAATGAACACAGAGAACAGGAAATGACCAATGAGCAGGCAGGACCCTCAGGGGTGGTATCTCACTATAAAAGGCACGAGGCACTCACACTCCACCTCTTTCCACTGATGAACATCTACAGAGTGAGTCAGGGTGTAGGTACAGTATCACACCTCCAGCACGTGGCTAAGAGCTGGTCTGATTCAATCAGAGTAACCACACTTAGGTTAGCAGAGAGTCAAACTCATAGAGGACTGTGCTAACTGTGCTACTGGTTCAATAAATCAGATTGAACTAACTTCAAGGTCTGGAGTATCTTTTGGTTAAAGCGGTATCCAGTTGCAGCCTGTGTTATCCAGAGTATATAACACATCACCTCTAACATCCGTAAACATTGCAATGCCAGCCAGCATTTTAAAAAATATTAAGGTGGCCAAGCATTTTTAAGAAGTGGAGATGCCGGCGTTGGACTGGGGTGAGCACAGTACGAAGTTTTACAACACCAGGTTAAAGTCCAACAGGTTTGTTTCGATGTCACTAGCTTTCGGAGCGCTGCTCCTTCCTCAGGTGAATGAAGAGGTATGTTCCACAAACACATATATAGACAAGTTCAAAGATGCCAAACAATGCTTGGAATGCGAGCATTAGCAGGTGATTAAATCTTTACAGATCCAGAGATGGGGTAACCCCAGGTTAAAGAGGTGTGAATTACATCAAGCCAGGACAGTTGGTAGGATTTCGCAGGCCAGATGGTGGGGGATGAATGTAATGTGACATGAATCCCAGGTCCCGGTTGAGGCCGCACTCATGTGTGCGGAACTTGGCTATAAGTTTCTGCTCGGCGATTCTGCGTTGTTGCGCGTCCTGAAGGCCGCCTTGGAGAACGCTTACCCGGAGATCAGAGGCTGAATGCCCTTGACTGCTGAAGTGTTCTCCGACTGGAAGGGAACATTCCTGCCTGGTGATTGTTGCGCGATGTCCGTTCATTCGTTGTCGCAGCGTCTGCATGGTCTCGCCAATGTACCACGCTTCGGGACATCCTTTCCTGCAGCGTATGAGGTAGACAACGTTGGCCGAGTCGCACGAGTACGTACCGCGTACCTGGTGGGTGGTGTTCTCATGTGTAATAGTGGTATCGATGTCAATGATCTGGCACGTCTTGCAGAGATTGCCATGGCAGGGTTGTGTGGTGTCGTGGTCACTGCTCTGAAGACTGGGTAGTTTGCTGCAAACAATGGCTCGTTTGAGGTTGCGCGGTTGTTTGAAGGCAAGTAGTGGGGGTGTGGGGAAGACCTTGGCAAGATGTTCATCGTTTGGCATCTTTGAATTTGTCTGTATATGTGTTTCTGGAACATACCTCTTCATTCACCTGAGGAAGGAGCAGCGCTCCGAAAGCTAGTGACATTGAAACAAGCATTTTTAAATATCACTTGCATTGCTTTGGGTGAATTACAACTCTGGCAACTGTTTGTTCACTTGCCAAGCTAATTTGTCATTCAAGATAAATTAAATGGCACATTCACGGGCACATTATCAGACAGTGCTCAGGTTCCATTGATGGTCTTTAGGCTCTTCATTTCCATGCACAGAAGTACTTGTTCACTGTATCATCAACATAGCAAAGGCAAACTGTTTGAGGATAAAACATTTTAAAATAATGATTTTATAGAACCCTGCCATGTGTGAAAATATTACATTACAGAAACTACTCTTAAAAACAGAAGAGCTACTATACAATATAGTTATTTTTATGTAAATGATCACAATGAATATCATAAAGAAAACGTCTGAACTCCCTTTCAGTGTTTTTTTTCCTTTCCATCTATCCAAAATAAAATGCACTGTTCTGGAAAGCTTAATTGCTCACTCAAAACAAAAGCTGGAATTTTCCACTGCTGTTCGTGCTGGCGGTGGAAGTGGAAAATATCACGAGAAATGCAAAGTCACGTTTTACGTCGGTGTGAACACATGGCACAATTGTCCCCTCCCCTGTCTGTGATGGGCACATTTCCTGATGGTCAAACTCGAAAACCTCATTGGAATACATTTACATGTCATTATCAGGCCCGTATGCTGGAACCTGCTGGTCAAAAGATCCATCCACCTATTATGCATGAAGCCCAATTGGTCATTGAAAGTGTGCACCAGGCAAGTAGACTTCCGAGGTGAGCTCAGGTGAGTGCAGCACTCTGAGGGAGAGTAGCACCTGGATACAGCCCCGACACTAGGGTGCCCAGTCAGTGCTGGCAGTGCCTAGGAAGGGCCTGGGGGTGCCAGGGTGAACTGCTATGCTTGGTGTGTGCTGGGTGGCCTGTACAACTGGCATCCTGGATCTTGGAGTTTCTAACTTGTTGGTGGGGTGGGCAAATCAGAGGTCAGCGATACATCATGGGGCCTGTCACATGAAGTTTTATCTCCTAAGGCCTGGACTATAAGGCAGAGAAAGCCGCTGTTGTGGTCAGCGGCTTCAATGCCGCTTTTCCCACCTGACATCAGCCTTTGTTGATATCCACAAAAGTTTTGCCAAAAGCTTTTCAAACATGTTTCACATGGTACTACTATACCACATAGAACTTTTTGAAACAAAATATTAATGGGCAGCACAGTAGCACAGTGGGTAGCACTGTTGCTTCACAGGTCCAGGGACCCAGGTTCGACTCCTGGGTTGGGTCACTGACTGTGTGGAGTCTGAACAGTCTCCTACTGTCTGCGTGGGTGTCCTCCGAGTGCTCTGGTTTCCCCCCATAAGTCCCGAAAGACGTGCTTTTAGGTAATTTTGACATTCTGAATTCTCCTTCGGTGTACCCGAACAAGCGCCAGAATGTGGCGACGAGGGACTTTTGACAGTAACTTCATTGCAGTGTTAATGTATAATAATAATAATAATAATAATCGCTTATTGTCACAAGTAGGCTTCAATGGAGTTACTGTGAAAATCCCCTGGTCACCACATTCTGGCGCCTGTTCGGGGAGGTCGGTATGGGAATTAAACCCGCGCTGCTGGCATTGTTCTGCATTACAAGCCAGCCGTTTAGCCCCCTGTGCTAAACTAGACTGCATAATAAAGATTATTAATATTATTAATTGCACAGTGGATCTCTCCATATTATTGTTCCCAGATATAAATATAAAATATGCCAATCTCAGCTCGAGAAATCCAACGTAAATCAATACATTAGCAGCACGGTGGCACAATGGTGAGCACTGCTGCCTCACAGTGCCAGGGACACCGGTTCAATTCCAGCCTCGGGTGACTGTCTGTGTAGAGTTTGCGCATTCTCCCCGTGTCGGCGTGGATTTCTTCCGGGTGCTCCAGTTTCCTCCTACAGTCCAAAGACGTGCAGGTTAGGTGGATTGGCCATGTTAAATTGCCCTTAATGTCCAGGGATGTGTGGGTTAGGTGGGGTTATGGGGTCGCAGGGATAGGGCAGGAGCCTGGTTAGGGTGCTCTTTCATAGGGTCGGTGCAGGCTCGATGGGCCAAATGGCCACCTTCTGCACTGTAGTGGTTCTATGATTCTGTGATTCTCCTGTTGGTGCATAGGTTTTTCTCCTGGAGTCCCAGGAATTAATCTTCAGGACACCGCTGAAAAAGATTGTTTTTTTTGTCATTTTCTCTGACAATTTCTCTTTACCAGATGTATACATACTGAAAATGGGGAAAAAGACTGACAGTGAAGCATTGTCCAAGTCTTTTTGCTTTCCAATTGGCCTAAGAAGGCAGTATGTCACAAGGATGGATATGTCGATTGTCTCAGGGATGTGGAGGAAAGTGATGTGCTGAAACTTCCAGGAATACATTTAATTGCAGTTGGCAATCCTAGTTGGAGCTCAGAAAATACACTGAAAACACTTTCAAGCAATCTGGTTGCACATCTAGTCCTAACCAAAGGCCTCAAACATAAAACTGAATGCAAAGCTGTTGCAAAACTTTTCTTGGAAATAATCTATTTTTTTCTAAATGCTCTGCTTTATTCTGTACTAAAGGACAGGTATTAATATGAAACTACTTGCCTGCAGACACATCAAACCCCATGACAATATACAAAATTCTCTATTGTTATTTGGCTTGTGTAACATTTGAAAAATAAATATACGGCAGATTTATGCAACTAGGCATCTGTTAACAGAGATTCTATTTCCTAGAAATTCTAAGAAACTGCACAATTAAGTGACCAAAGGGTCTCATTTTACAAAATAGTTCAATTTTACAATATCTAAAAATTGGCAGGAAGTAATTTCCAATGGTACTCATTTAATAGACGCTAAGAAGCAGTCCCAGGTGAATTGTGGGTTGCCTGTTTGGAAAGAGAGGTTCAGGTTAACTCTGGGGGAGTGACTTTATTCTGAAGTCATCAAGATACTGAATGGACTTAATAATAATAATGATAATAATAATCTTTATTTTTTTTCACAGGTAGGTTTACATTAACACTGCAATTAAGTTACTGTGAAAATCCCCTAGTCGCTACACTCCGGCGCCTGTTCAGGTACACAGAGGGAAAATTCAGAATGTCCAATTCACCTCACAGCACGTCTTTTGGGACTTATGGGAGGAAACCGGAGCACCCTGAGGAAACCCACACAGACAGAGGGAGAAAGTTCAGACTCCGCACAGACAGTGACCCAAGCTGGGAATCGAACTTGGGACCCTGGCGTTGTGAAGCAACAATGCTAACCACTGTGCTACCGTGCCGCCCCCTAATTCAATAGTATTCATTACTTATTCAATACTCATTCAATAGTACTCATTCAATACTCATTCAATAGTACTCATTTGCAAAAAAAAAAACAAGTTCACCGGTGGTAATACACAGGTGGTTCACATGTTGGTACAGATTAATTTTCAAAATTATTTCAGAATATTGGGTGGAATTGTTGCTCGTTTCAGCCTTAGTTTAATTGCTCTTGTTCTATCACCTTTGCTCGAGTCGCCAGGTATCTTTCTGATACCGCCACGTGGTTCAAGTCCGAGTAATGATCAATAATCCAACACACCGCTTAGTAAGAGTTAAATCAACGCACATTTATTACATACAGTAATCAATACTTATACATTAATTCTACTTCTAAGCTACTTCCTACAACTAACAGGCCAATAATTAACTTTGGAAATGGCCCACCAGGTCAGGGAAACGAATGGCCTTTTGTATGGGTTCTGAGCCTGCGGGATTCAAAGCTGGTACAGGTCGATAGCCAGGAGCGCCTATCTCGTAGCGAGCGTTGAAGTAAGACTTACGATTTTAGCGGCTGTTACAGAAGGTCAGCAGAAGGGTCTCGAAGGGTGCGGAAGGATGGAGAGAGGAGAAGAAGGGTCGATTTGAACTTGGACTCTATTCGTATAGTCCCCAGGGGCTTCCCGCCTTTCGGGGCGGACCCTGTACCTGGTTCCAAGTGATTGGACTTCGTCCCAATCACTTGGTTCGATATTCTCCAATGCTGGAGCGATTCCTTGATCGATGGGCGGTTTTGGGGTGGTCGTTCACCTCTCTTTGTGTAGGCTCCTGTTGGCGCCGAAAAGTCTGGGTTTGTGTGTCTAATTTGTTGCACATTGTTCCCGGGGATTGCTAATTAATATTCAGATGGCTGGTGTGTTGTTATGCTGATGGCTGCAGGTATCAATTCTGTCTGGCCTCCCCAGAGGCGAATACACAGTTTTACCTGCAGCTGCTTGTTTTTAGTCATCATCATATCATATCATAGAATTTACAGTGCAGAAGGAGGCCATTCGGCCCATCAAGTCTGCACCGGCTCTTGGAAAGAGCACCCTACCCAAGATCCACACCTCCACCCTATCCCCATAACCCAGTAACCCCACCCTACACAAAGGGCAATTTTGGACACTGTGGGCAATTTAGCATGGCCAATCCACCTAACCCGCACATCTTTGGACTGTGGGAGGAAACCGGAGCACCCGGAGGAAACCCACGCACACACGGGGAGGATGTGCAGACTCCGCACAGACAGTGACCCAAGCCGGAATCGAACCTGGGACCCTAGTCCTGTTGGCTGATTTTCCCATCAGCCTTTTCCGTTTGCCATTTTAAATTGGGGTTGGCCATTCTAAATCGGGAGTTAGCCATTTTAACTGGGTACAGAATTTACCGGCTGTTCATGCCGGCGGGATATTCTGGTCCCACTGACGGCGCACGGCTTTCCCGACAGCGAGGAGTGCAGTCAACGGGAAATCCCATTGACAATGTCGCTGCCAGAAAAACTGCTGGCGGGCTGCCTCTGACGCTGAAAAACATGTAGTGGGTTGGTTGGTGTGTTATCATTTTTTTGAATCGGTCCTTTGTGTTTTCTTTTGGCTTTAAATGTCTGGAACAATAGCAAGATGGATGGAATGCAATGTAGTGAATTAATGGATTTAAATCCATTGACATCCTTTTATTTGCAGCATTCATTTCACTTATGGCGTTGATTAATCTATTTTAAAATCAATCACTGAAATGTTCAAAGCAGCTACTTTTCCTTAGCTGAACCCATGTGGACATGAATGGCAAGAAAGGTTGGCGGTAGTGAAATTATAGAACATTGCAGTTGCACATTCCAAGTACACAGTGTGGAAGATTTCCCTACAAATGATTTGAGTGTTCATTCACTGAAAAATGTGAAAGCGGGCAAGGTAGCCCCCATTATAGTAGTGCTTTTGGTTACTGGTAAACCTATAGAGATGGAAGGAGACACAGGAACGTCCGCTATCATAACAGGGGAACACAAGTACAGGTACCTGCGAGAAAGGGTTCAGCCTTTAGATTTCAGGAATATGTCAACAAAATTGGTGACCTATACGGGAGAGGCCATCAAGATCATGGGGGGCATGGCAGCGCAGTGGTTAGCACTGCTGCCTCATGGCACCGAGGACCCGGGTTTGATCCCGGCCCCGGGTCACTGTCTGTGTGGAGTTTGCACATTCTCCCAGTATCTGTGTGGGTCTCACCCCCACAACCCAAAAAGATGTGCAGGGTAGGTGAATTGGCCATGCTCAATTGCCCCTTAATTGGAAAAGAAGAATTAGGTACTCTAAAATTAAAAATAAATCAAGATCATAGTTACTACCACTGTACCAGTTAGTAGCAAATGCCCAACTTCCACTAATAGTTGTATCAGGCTGAGGACCAAGTCTACTGGGCCGCGACTGGCTCAAATAAAAGGAGGCTTGCTAGAATTAATAAAGAAACACAAAGATGGATTTTGCAATATGCTCAGGAAAATGAAGGGCTGGCAGGTGAATATCCATGTCAACCCAAAAGCAGCCCCACGGTTTTCCAGGGTTAGACCCATGAATTGAAAAGGTTGGAACAACTGGGAATCATCCAGTCAGTCAAGTTTGCGGAATGGGCATCCCCCATAGTCCCTGTGATAAAACCAGGCAAGACCATCTGCATCTGTGGGGACTACAAATTGACAGTGAATCAGACTGCCAAGCTAGGCAAGTACCCCATTCCAAAGATAGAAGATTTGTATGCAAAGCTTATACGAGGTTAGACACGTGTCATGCTTATCAGCAGCTTGAGCTGAACGATGCTTCCCAAGGTTATGCTACAATTAACACACACAAATGTTTGTTTCACTATATGAGCCTGTCTTTTGTCACGTCGTCAGCTTGTGCCATATTCCAGAGAAAGATGGAAAGTTTGTTGCAAGAATTGCCACATGTAATAGTATACCTGGATGATGTATTAATAACGGAAGCCGAGCACCTAGATAAGAGATGCAATGAAGATTTCAAAACGCTGGAGTTCGCCTCAAGGAGAAATATACTTTTCAGGCCAATGAAGTGGCTTACCTGGGCTGACGGGTAGATGCACATGGGTTGCACCTCATAGAAGACCAGTTTAGAGCAATAAAGGAGACTCCGGCCCCAGAAACACATCCGAGATTGAGCCCTTCTTAGGAATGGTGAATTATTATTGTCATTTTTTACTGAACTTGTCAACATTGTTGGCCCACATACATGTATTCCAAAAGATGCACCAGTGGTGGTTTTGGAGGACACCTCAGAGAGAAGCTTTGCATTCATTACATTCATCTTGCTTATTGGTGCACTTCGACCCATCCAGAAAATGAGTGTTAACTTGTGATGCCTCTCCTTCTGGCATCAGCGCAGTTTTGTCTCATATAATGGATGGTAGGTCTGAACGACCGATAGAATATGTCTCCAGAACCCTCTCAGAGGCCGTAAAAGGCTATTCCCAGATTGTAAAAGAACTTTTGGCTTTCGCTTTGGAGTAGTGAAGTTCCACCAGTATGTGTATTGAAGGTATTTTTCCTTTGCCACAGCCACAAACCACTTTGGGTCTTTTCAAGGAAGACAGGGCTATTCCGCCAATCACATTATTATACGAGTATACATTCCAACTCTGCTTGGAACGCGGTTGGCAAATTTATTTATTCAACCATGGGATTTGAGTGTCGCTGGCTGGGTCAGCATTTATTATCCATCCCTATTGCCCTTAAACCGAATGGTTTGCTGGGCTATTTCAGAGGGCATTTAAGAGTCAACCACATGGCTGTGGGTCTGGAGTCACATGTAATATAGACCAGGATGGCAAATTTCTTTCCCTAAAGGACATTAGTGACCCAGATGGGATTTTACGACAATCATCAATGGTTTCTTGTTCAACATTAGGGGCGGGATTCTCCGCAATCGGCGCGATGTCCGCCGACCGGCGCCAAAAATGGCGCGAATCAGTCCGGCATCACACCGCCCCAAAGGTGCGGAATTCTCCGCACCTGAGGGGCCGAGCCCTCACCTTGAGGGGCTAGGCCCGCGCTGGACTGATTTCCGCCCCGCCAGCTGGCGGGAAAGGCCTTTGGTGCCCCGCCAGCTGGCGCGGAAATGACATTGCCGTGCGGCGCATGCGCGGGAGCGTCAGCAGTCGCTCACGGCATCCCCACGCATGCGCAGTGGAGGGGGTCTCTTCCGCCTCCGCCATAGTGGAGACCATGGCGAAGGCGGAAGGAAAAGAGTGCCCCATGGCACAGGCCCGCCCGCGGATCAGTGGGCCCCGATCGTGGGCCAGGCCACCGTGGGGGCACCCCCCGGGGCCAGATCGGCCCGCGCCCCCCCCCAGGACCCCGGAGCCCACCCGCACTGCCTTGTCCCACTGGTAAGAGAGGTGGTTTGATTCTCGCCGGCGGGACAGGCATTCCAGCAGCGGGACTTCGGCCCATCGCGGGCCGGAGAATCGCCGGGAGGGGCCCGCCAACCGGCGCGGCGCGATTCCCACCCCCACCGAATATCCGGTGCCGGAGAATTCGGCACCCGGCGGGGGCGGGATTCACACCAGCCCCTGGCGATTCTCCGACCTGGCGGGGGGTCGGAGAATCCTGCCCCAGATTTTTCAGATTTTGTATTATTGAATTCAAATTACACCATCTGTTGTGGTGTGATTTAAATCTCGGTCCCCAGAGCATTACCCTGGATCTTTGGTTTACTCGTCCAGTGACAATACCACTGCGCCACCGTCTTCCCAATGCGGCTGCATTGAGTCGCCTACCATTGCCTGAGAGTTTAGAACCCCACCCCACTGTAGGAAATTGCGATGGCACTAAACGTCTTTGATATGTTGCCAGTTTCAGTGTGGCAAATCAAGTATTGGACCAGTAGAGGCCCGCTATTGTCTGAAATGAACAGGATGGACCAAGGAGCCAGTGTCTGAAGAGATGAAGCCATATTGTATCTGGAAAGACAAATTGAGTTGTGAAGACAGCATCATACTTTTGGGAGCAAGTGTAGTCGTCCATGTACCAGGAAGGAAATTGCTCTTGGCTGAATTACATAGTGCCCATCCGTGTGTGTCAAAAATGAAGATGAGATGCTCGCCAGGAGTTATATTTGCTGGCCTGACCTCGATGCTGACATTCAGAGGTTAGTGAATCCCTGCGATCAGTGTCAGTTGCAACCGAAGTTGCCTGCCTGTTGAACCTTTGGAAATGGCCTGGTCGGCCATGGATGCATGCCCACATTGATTATGTGGGGTCATTTTTGGACACAATGTTTTTGCTCCTGATAGATGCCCATTCGAAGTGGATGGAGGTGTTTGAAATGAAGTCCACGACAACGAATGCCACAGTTGAAAAATTGTGTCAGCGATTTGCATCCCATGGGATATCTGAAGTAGTCGTGCCGGATAATGGAACGGCTTTCATAAGTGCTGAATTTCACATCCGCGAATGGTAAAAAGCATAACCAGATTGCGCCTTACCACCCACAATCCAATGGACTGGCTGAACAGGCAGTTCAACCCTTCAAAACAGGTCTTAAAAAACAGTCAGGTGCGACTCAGGAAATCAGAATATCTTGGTCTCTTCTCAGATACCGGAAAACACTGCATTCTAGAGCAGGAGTGCTGCCAGCGGAATTATTGATGGGCTGGAATCTTAGGACCAGACTATGTCTGGTGTTTCCGAATTTGCTGGGGAAGGTAGAGGCCAGTCAAGCGCAGTCAGAAGAGAAACCACGTTTGGTCCCAGGAGCAGTTGTATCCAAGATAGGACCGCTTTCTGACAAGGTGAATGTACAAGTTAGAATTGTCAGGAAACATGTGGACCACTTATGTGGACAGAGTTATCCCAGCAGCCAGTACTACAGCCTGAAACCATATTGCCAGCAGGAAATGTTATTGGTTGTCTGAGTAGTGAAGTACCAAGTCAACCTGTGACAGAAGAGCTTGCCGTCACCATAGAAACAGATAAGGCTGAGTTGGATGTATCTGAGGAGACACCAGGTGCAGCAGTTTCTGCAGTAAGTATCCCAGCAGAAGCACCCAAGGTGGTGGAGTTAAGCTGCTTTGCCAGAAAGCGGAAACAACCAGAGTTGTCCATCTATGATGGACTGGTTAAATGGTTTAAATTTATTGGGGACTGTATAGTTTAACTGTTATGATTATATTATATGATTGGAGTATTGTGAGCAGTTTTGGGCCCGTATCTAAGGAAGGTTGTGCTGGCCTTGGAAAGGATCCAGAGGAGGTTCAGAAGAATGATCCCTGGAATAAAGAGCATTGTCATATGAGGAACGGTTGAGGACTCTGGGTCTGTACTCGTTGGGGTTTAGAAGGATGAGGGGGGATCTTATTGAAACTTACAGGATATTGCGAGGCCTGGATAGAGTGGACATGGAGAGGATGTTTCCACTTGTCGGAAAAACTAAAACCAGTGGACACATCTCAGACTAAAGGGACGATCCTTTAAAACAGAGATGAGGAGGAATTCCTTCAGCCAGAGGGTGGTGAATCTGTGGAACTCTTTGCCGCAGAAGGCTGTGGAGGCCAAATCACTGAGTGTCTTTAAGACAGAGATGGATAGGTTCTTGATTAATAATGGGATCAAGCGTTATGGGGAGAAGGCAGGAGAATGGGGATGAGAAAAATATCAGGCATGATTGAACGGCGGAGCAGACTCGATGGGCTGAGTGGCCTAATTCTGCTGCTAAGTCTTATGGACTTAAGGTAGAAAAGAACTTAGAGGGGGAGGCATGTGGTATCTGGCCCCTTTAAGGGCCGATCGGCTGATAAGGAAATCAGTCAGGGTCCAGGGTGGGGGGGTTCACCGTCGCAAGCACAGGCATTTGCCTCAGATTGATTGAAGCTGCAAGACTCTGTCAGATAGTATCTTGTAAATAAATGTTCGCTGTTTCACAAGAACACAAGAAATAGAAGCAGAAGTTAGACCACACCAGGCTCTTCAAGCCTGCCCTGCCATTCAATACGATCATGTCTGATCAATACCGGCCTCAACTCCTTTTCTGTGCCATTTCCCCATAGCCCACCATTCCTAGATCTATCAAATATTTATCCACCACCACTTTAAATACTTCCAACGATCCAGCTGCCCACACCCTCCGGGGCAGGGAATTCCAGAGTTTCATCATCCTCTGCAAGAAGAAATTTCTACACACCTCAGATATAAATGACCGGCCCTTTATCTTGTAGCTATGTCCTCTTGTTCGAGACTCTCCCTGATACATACTGATGCCTAGCTAGTGAGCCAAAGTTATTCCATCTATCTTTTCATGGTCCTCGACCTTTCCATTCAAGCTCCACTGGGTCACCACCAACTTTTTCACCTCTGCCACCAGAGCGACAATCCTGTCACTCCGGTCGATCGAGGCTCTCTCTCTCTCTTGCGGTCTTGGATCATCCTCTCTTGCGCCTCCACTTTCTTTCCCAGACCGTCGTTCGTTTGTTGTAGGGAGACCATTGCCTCCATCACCACCACCTTCACCGCCACCTGGATCTCGATTCTAATCGTCTCCTTCATGGCAGCCAGCTCCTTCTTTAGAAAGGTCCTCCATCTGTCTCTTCGTGGGGAGGGGGAGACTGGTGCTCGGGTCGGCGGTCTCCCACTCTCTTGGGCAGCCAAGGCCTCCTCGCCTTGTGGATCCACCAGTTCGTCCGCCCGTTGCTCGTGGCCCTTTCTGCCACTTCTGCCCTCACATCGGCCTCTTGAGCTCCCATTTGCCGGCATCTTTCCCTCCGTTGTTCCTTTTCCTCCGTTGGGGTTGGGGTTTTTTTGGTTTTTCGGGTCAGATTCGTCTAAAAGTGTCTTTTTTGGTTCTGGTTGGGAGGAGAGCCACCTGATGTACGTCCGTTCAGTACATCACCGTCACCGGAAGCCCTTACACCTACCTTTTAAGATAGGGATAAGGAGAATTTATTTTCTCTCACAGACAGTTAGTCTATGGAATTCTCTTCCTCTGATAGCAGTAGAGGCTCAGTCTTTAAATTTATTCAGGGCTGAGTTAGATCGGTTTTTGTTCGCTAAAAGAGTCCAACGTAATGGGGGTGGGGGCAGCCAGGAAAGTGCAGTTGAGACAACAATCAGATGAGCCATGACCATATTGAATGGTGAAGCAGGCTCAAAGGGACAAATTACTTACTCCTGTTCCTTAGTCTTATGTTTCCTCGCCCATAGAATAGGTGAGACGTCAAAATCGTTTCTATACTCAGAATTTCTGAAGAGCTGCATTCACTCTCTGGTGGGTTGATCACTAAAACACTGAGCAGGTTGCATGCATCCATTTTAACTTCACTTTTATTCATAACATTGCAAGACTGGTTTCTTGGCCCTTAGAAAGCCAGCAGTTCTGGGTATCCCAGTGGATTAAAGTTTACTTTTGTCCATCCGTGGTGTATTTTGCTCCCCAAGAACTCAGACGACATGCTTTTCCAAAATGTTTTCCCCCTCTTAACACTCCTCCCCGGTCTCTTGAACCCATCTGTTATCCCCTCCCACTTCACACACTTTGCTGAGAGCCCCGACCCAAGACCTACTGAGGCAAGGTGGAACCTCAGTAGTCCAGCAGTTGCCTATGCTTCCATTGGCACTAGTGGGACTACAAAGGTCTCTAATGTGCGATTTCATCCCGAGATAGGGGTGGAAGTCTCACTTTAAAGTAATTAACATTGCTCTCCGCATTCTGCTGCTGTGGGGATGCTGTTGGCATCATGGGCAGGCCCTCTCCCAACTTTGTAAGCCATTACTTAAGTCACAAACATGTAATTATGACATTACAGATTTTAAGGACAACCGTTTTAAGGTCCACTTCTGTTTTCAAACCTTTACATCAGTTTAAAAACCTTTTTCAAAATGCAAGTATGGACAGATAACTTGACACCTTTTCGTGTTTGTTCAAACCTTGTTAGACATATGCCTTGAGAGCTGGCTACGGAGAGTCATTAAAATGCAGACTCCTTCAGGGATGTCTGTTTGAATCTTCTAAATGGTCCGAAAATCATTTTACTTCTGAGGGACAGGAGGCAGGAAGAGACTTCAAAGGACCACAATTTAATGAACTGCTTTGCCTGGTGAAACAATGACCCCCTGAAAATTAATATAGCAGCTATTTTAAGTTTTGAAATGTATAAAGTCTGGCTGAGGACAGCCATTTTGGTACAGAGACCCAGGAAGGATTCTTGGTGAAGAAGGAGAATGATGAAAGTATCAAGAACTCACTTGCTGTTCTGCTGAAAGATCAAAATAATCTGCAAGTGCCATAACCACAGAATCAGCGATAAATAGGACACCTTCCAGCTCTCCCAAAAATCTGCTAAAGTACTGAGTCTAACTAAAGAGGCAAACCTCCAAATATTCACTACAGAAACCATCGCAACTGCTAAACCAAACCTCAAGTTTCAACACTTCTACTTTGGAAAGAAGGAATTCAAGCAATGGGCCTGCAACCATATCTCATAGAGACTGATTTAAAATCTCATCTTTATGCATTTTTGTTTCTTCATCTGCATTTTAATCTTCATATTCATATTTTAGTCAATAACATCACTTTAATTTTCACCAGTTGTACACACATGCATTCTTAGTTCACAGACTACTTGGAGGCAACACCTTTTATGTGATCATGAAATGGGGTTGCGGACACTCCCACTCTGTAAATTTCAGCCCCATATCTTTCAATAAAAATTGAATTTGACTTGTTTGGTAAATCAGGGGCCTTGGATGTTTTCTGCTAAGTGACAAGTGACATAAACACCCTCACGGTTCAAAATAGAAAATCCTGATTCACCATGAGCTACAGCACAGGTGATCCACTCGTAAAACTCTCCAATAACTTTACATTCCATGCATATAAAATTGAAGCATATGGGATGAAAGGGCAATAGCAACATGGATACAAAATGTACTGTGAGGAAGAAAACAGAATACAGATGAATGTTTCTGTTTTGGACTGCAGGGAATTTTTACACTGATGTCCCACACGGATTGATATGAGAATCATAGCTCTTTTTGATATAAGTTAATAACTAGCCAGGGCTGGTTTAGCTTAGTGAACTAGACAGCTGGTTTGTGATGCAGAACAAGGCCAGCAGTGCAGGTTCAATTCCCGTACCAGCTTACACGAACAGGCACTGGAATGTGGCGACTAGGGGCTTTTCACAGTAACTTCATACTTGTGACAATAAAAGGTTATTATATATTATTATATTATACTTGTACATGGGAATAGAGGTATAATTTCAAAGTTTGGTGATGACATAAAGCTTAGAATGAGGATTTGAGCAGACTTCAGGGGGATATAGATCAATGCTAAACCATTGTGAATCACTGGTTAGTTAGACCTCAGCACAGCATCGTATCGAGTTCTGGACACCACACTTTAGAAAGGATGTCAAGGCCTTCGAGAGAGTGCGGAGCTAATTTATCAGAATTATACCAGGGTTGGTGTGTTTCAGCTATTCAGAGAGATAGAGAAACTGGGATTGTGCTCTTAAATCAGGATATTGAATAGAGGAACTGTTTCCCTTGGCAGGAGAGTTGGTAACCAGAGGATATAGATTTAACATAATTGGCAAAAACAGTCAGGAGAGATGGGGAGAAATGGTTTTACTCAGTGACTTGTTATGATGTGGAATGCATTGGCTGAAATGGTGTTGTAAGAAGATTCAACAAAAACTTTGAAAATGGAATTGAATCTCTGTTTAAAAAGTAAACTTGCAGGCAGGATTATGCGGAAACAGCAGAAGAATGGGGGTAATCGGAAGTTCTTCCATACAGCCAGCATGGGCACAGAGGGCCGGCTGAATTACCTCCTCTTGTGCTGTGTGATTCTATACTTGCTGTTAACTTCTTTCACCACTGATTCCTACATCCTTAGTCAACTTGTCACTTTAATTACCTCCAATGGGGGCAGGAAGGTGTCATTGAAATGAGACAGGTTAACATAGGCATTATTAATGAAGTCATAAATGTTTATCATGTAAAAATGGGACTTTAAAGTGACTAAATTAGATCTGTGCATTCAAGTTCAATTAACCCCTCCCTCTAACCAGATGGAACCTGAAGACTATATTTGATTTTGGTTCCTGTATAAAATGTCACGTGAGATGTAGGGCCACTCTGAAAGAGGCAGTGCTTAGAGAATTATTTTTTTCATGGAGATTGTGTTGTTTATAAACATAAATCGTATCTTTAAATGGGAGAAAATGCTAATTTTCTCATCTTATCATTCTCGTTCTTGCAAATAATTTTATCTTTCTCATTACAAGCTTTTAAAAAACTTTTGTTGCATTTTTAGTGCTGATGACCATCAGTGTCCTCTTCATAATTGTAGTTTTGTTCTGTATCCATTATTATAATTTCTCTTATTCATTCTTGGGTATCACAGGCAAGGCTAGCATTTATTGCCCATCCCCCGAGCTGTCGTGATAAAATGGCTGGTTTGCTCACTTCAGAGGTTAGTTAAGAAGCAACTACATCACATAGTGGGAGAGGAGATGGCAAGCCTGAGTGTGGCGAGGAACGGATGCTAAGTCGGGAATTTGGTACTGGTGGGATATCTCTGGTAAGTTGTTTTTCAAGCTATAATTTAGATTCACAATCAGGCTCTGAATTAGAACTTTAAACTGCAACCTAGTTTAACATACATTGGCATTGACAGTTATATGTCAATCAGCTGAAAGTGGTTGCCTGAGAAGGTGCTAATTACTGTAACAGGATGCTGATTTAGTACGTTTGGTGTGAGTCACCAGCTCTCTATAATTGTAGACAGGTTATTCTACCACATAGAGTGAAGACAACAATGTCTGAGTGTGACATGGACTGAATGCCAAATCGGGAATTTGGTGCAGAGGGAAAAGGTGGTGCTCCTTGTTACACCCTTTTTCAGCTACCAGTAGCTGGTGACTGTTCTTCTTTTATCTCCAAGCTATGAGACTTGCCATTATTTTAGCTATGTAAATTCATATCTGACTGACTAACTGAATAAATTTAGTAAGAAGTCTTACAACACCAGGTTAAAGTCCAACAGGCTTGTTTCGATGTCACTAGTTTTCAGAGCGCTGCTCCTTCCTCAGGTGAATGAAGAGGTATGCTCCAGAAACATATATATATAGACAGATTCAAAGATGCCAGACAATGCTTGGAATGCGAGCATTAGCAGGTGATTAAATCTTTACAGATCCAGAGATGGGGTAACCCCAGGTTAAAGAGGTGTGAATTGTGTCAAGCCAGGACAGTTGGTAGGATTTCGCAGGCCAGTTGGTGGGGGATGATGAATGTAATGCGACATGAATCCCAGATCCCGGTTGAGGCCGCACTCATGTGTGCGGAACTTGGCTATAAGCTTCTGCTCGGCGATTCTGCGTTGTCGCGCATCCTGAAGGCCGCCTCAGCCAACGTTGTCTACCTCATACTCTGCAGGAAAGGATGTCCCGAAGCGTGGTACATTGGCGAGACCATTCAGACGCTGTGACAACGAATGAACGGACATCGCGCCTCCTTCTGCACTGTAAATTCTATGATAATCTATGACAATCACCAGGCAGGAATGTTCCCTTCCAGTCGGGGAACACTTCAGCAGTCAAGGGCATTCAGCCTCTGATCTACGGGTTAGCGTTCTCCAAGGCGGCCTTCAGGACGCGCGACAACGCAGAATCGCCGAGCAGAAGCTTATAGCCAAGTTCCGCACACATGAGTGCGGCCTCAACCGGGACCTGGGATTCATGTCGCATTACATTCATCCCCCACCATCTGGCCTGCGAAATCCTACCAACTGTCCTGGCTTGACACAATTCACACCTCTTTAACCTGGGGTTACTCCATCTCTGGATCTGTAAAGATTTAATCACCTGCTAATGCTTGCATTCCAAGCATTGTCTGGCATCTTTGAATCTGTCTATATATATGTTTCTGGAACATACCTCTTCATTCACCTGAGGAAGGAGCAGCGCTCCGAAAGCTAGTGATATCGAAACAAACCTGTTGGACTTTAACCTGGTGTTGTAAGACTTCTTACTGTGCTCATCCCAGTCCAACGCCGGCATCTCCACATCATGAATAAATTTAGACAGACATGGGACGGATCATGATGTGTCGTGACTGCAACATGTGGGAATCTGTGCAATGCACCGCAGTCTCGGACGACCATAACCATGTTAAGTGTTTGCAGCTTGAGCAACTTTGGTTCAGAGTTGCTAAGCTGCACTGCAGACATTAAGGAGCATCAGGGAAGAGAGAAGTTATCTGGGTACTTAGTTCCAGGAGGCTGTCACACCCCTTAGGTTAGGTAGAACTTCAGAATTGATCAACGGTCAGAGACAAGAGTAGGTGACTGTGAGCAAGGCAGTCATGGGCTGATGGAGGAGCTTTAGCACTTGACTTTGACCAACATGTATGAGTGCTTGCTATCTGTGTGGATGAAGAGAAGGTCTGTAGAGTGGATGAGCAAACTGACCTTGGTGCAAGAGGCCATTCAAGTGGGGGAGCAAAAAGGAATGTGGTAGTAAGGGACAGTATAGTCAGGAGGATAAAGACTTTTCTCTCTGTAGCTGTGATTGAGAGCTCTGAAGGTTATGTTGCCTGCCTACTGCAGGGCTCAGGAAATCTCCTTGTGGCTGAAAGGAAGGGGAGGATCCAGTTGTTGTGATCCACTTAGATTTAGGAAGTACGAGGAATGACATTCTGCTGGGAATGTTTGATATGTTAGGGTCCAAATTAAAATGCAGATCATCAATGGTAATTATCTCTGAATTATTACTTGAATAATGTGCCAATTGCCATTGAGTTGAGCAGATTAGATAATTAAATGTGTGGCTCAAGAGTGGTGTGGGAGAATAAGGGGTTTCAATTCAGGGGGCACTGGCACCAGTACTCAGTAAAGAAAGCAATGTTTTGTTTGGATGGGCTCCACTTAAACTGGGCTCGGGCCAATCTCCAAGCGAATTGTAGAACACGGACTGTGGCCAAGGTTTTAAACTAGTGGGGGGTGGGGGGCAGGGGGGTGGTGGAGGGGAAGGGTCTGGATGAAGAGAGATTTCGAAATCTAAAGAGAAAAGTTAAAGCAACAGAGCAGTGTAGCAATGTAGGTAGAAATAAGCGGAGTTGGATTGGAAGGGACAGAGAATTTAACGGTAATTATGCATCACCAATTAAGATCCAGTTAGAGAACAGAAGTAAGAAAAACAAGTTAAAGGTCCTTTACATAAATGCACTAAGCAGCCACATAAGATAGATAAACTAATAGCACTAATACAGATGAATGGTTCAGAACTAATTGCAATCACAGATATATTAGGGACTGGTTTAGCACAGGGCTAAATAGCTAGCTTTTAAAGCAGACCAAGGCAGGCCAGCAGCATGGTTCAATTCCCGTACCAGCCTCCCCAAACAGGCGCCGGAATGTGGCGACTAGGGGCTTTTCACAGTAACTTCATTTGAAGCCTACTTGTGACAATAAGCGATTTTCATTTCATTTTCATTTTTATTGTTGCAACTTGACAAAGATTGGCAAATATATATTCCAAAGTACGCTGCGATCATGATCTACAGGCCTTGTTGTGCCGGAATGGGAATGTGACACAGCCGGTAGATGCTGGGCGAAGCCTCCTGCGGGATTCCCGGTAGCAAGTACGCCTTGCGGTATCTACCCAGACCTCACGATCACGATCCCGCTGACAATGGGTGTGACCAAGCCTAACTCGTTTTTTAACCCATTTAGCACGCCCACCCAGAATCTACCGGGCTCCCCAGAGAGTCCCCAGCCGGGCGCCATTCAGTACTGGTCCACACAAACGTGGACCAGGCGGAATGGCACCCGGGAGGTCTCCCAGGCCATCTAGGTATTCCCCTGGCCCGCTCCCATGGAACACAGGCACCTTGGCACTGCCAGGCTGGCATTTTGGAACTGTCACCCTGGCACTACCAAGGTGCCTGGGTGGCACTGCAAAGCTGGCAGGAGCACTGCCAGGGTGCCAGTGCCAGGTTGGCACTGTCAGGGCCTGGGATAGCCATGCCCATGAAAGGAGGGTGGGGGTATGAATATGGGATTTGTAGGGCAGGTATGAAGGGGCTTCTGTAAGGTTGGGGGGGGGGGTGTAAAGTGTGTGGGTCCTGGAAGGGGAGGCATGTAAGGGGTGTGAGAAGGCATGAAAAGGGGAGCCCTCAGCGACCTCATGGTGGGGTGTCATCACTTGGGGGGTATGGGGTAATTCCCATCTGTGTGGAGGTGACATTGACCATGGGTGAGAGGTAAGGAGGACCCACAAGCCCTCTTAGAGGTCGGGGCATCCTTCCAAAATGGTGGCCCGATCTCTGAGGAACCGGTCAGGCCCAGCGAGTTCAGCTCTTCAGTGATGAAAATAACTCAAAGTGTGGGGTTGACAGGGGAGAAACTCCCCAGGGCACAAAAAAAGGACTAAGTGTTGTTAGATAGCGGTGAGGAACTCGCCGACAGAGCCGGCGGGAAACTCTCAGAAAAGTCTACCACAAATGACACTTAGAAACCTTTCCATTAGATCGTATCCAATATTTCAAAAAGGCAGAATGGCAAAGGAGGTGGTATATCCCTGATTGCAAAGAATTAGTGAGGAAGGATATTGGCTCAGAAGATCATGCAGTAGGATCAGTATGGGTGGAGATTAGGAATAGCAAGAGTCAAAAAACAATGATGGGAGTAGTTGATAGGCCCTAAACAGTAGAGATACTGCACAACAGAAGCATTGGAGAACACATTATTGGAGCATATACTAAAGGCAATGTAATAATTGGGGAGGCTTTAATCTGCATATGGACAGAACCAATTAAATTGGGAAGGGTGGTTTAGAAATTAATTTGTTGAACATTTTCATAAGTTTCCTGGAGCAATATGTTATGGAACAAACTAGGGATAAAGATTTTGAAGATCTTATGTTATGTAATGATGCAAAATTAATGAGTATTCACAGAGTAAAGATTCTGCTGGGAAATAGTGATCATAATACAATTAAATTCCATGTTAGCTTTAAAAGTGACATATTCCAATCACAAACAAGAATCTTAAATTTTAGTAAAGCCAGTTACATAGGAGTGAGGCGGGTACTGGCCAAGGTTTGTTGGGTAAATAGACTAAAATGGATAAACATCAGTAAATATTCAAAGAGAGAATTCAAAATATTCAATGAAAATATATTCCATTAACAGAGACGCTCCCGATGGCCCCGGGGGAATACTCAGGGAGTCCGGTAATAATAGCTTCATTGAGAATTTGGAGGCAGTTTTGACAACACTTCGGGTTGGGGGCAGGGTCAAGGGAAATGCCGATTCGGGGGAACCACAGATTTGAGCCAGGGAAGTTGGATGGATATTTTTGGAAAAGGGAGGAGAAGGGGATTAAGACACTAAAAGATTTGTTTCTTAGGGGTCGGTTTGCAGGATTGAAGGAGCTGGAAGCGAAGTATAGGTTGGAGCAGGGGGAAATATTTAGATACATGCAGATTCGAGATTTTGCCAGAAAGGAGATACAGAGCTTCCACATTGCTGGAGTAGGTGGTGACGACAGGGAGACTGGAGAAGGGGTAATGTCGGCAGTTTACGGAGCTATTTTGGAAGAGGAGAAGGCACCATTGGAAGGGATCAAAGCAAAGTGGGAGGAAGAGTTGGGAGAGGATATGGAGGAGGGGTTCTGGTGTGAGGTGCTCCGGAGAGTGAACGCCTCCACCTCGTGCGCAAGGTTGGGGCTGATACAGCTGAAGGTGGTACACAGAGCACACCTCATGAGGGCAAGGATGAGCCGATTCTTTGAAGGAGTAGAAGATGTGTGCGAACGTTGCGGGGGGGGGGGGGGGGGGGGGGGGGACGGACTAATCACGTTCATATGTTTTGGTCCTGTCCAATGCTAGAGGATTACTGGAAGGAGGTTTTTAGGGTAATTTCTAAAGTGGTGCACGTGAAACTCAACCCGGGCCCCCCGGAAGCCATATTCGGGGTGTCGGACCAGCCAGTGTTGGAAACGGGTGCGGAGGCAGATGTTGTAGCCTTCACCCCGTTGGTCACCCGAAGGTAGATCCTGATAGGTTGGAGAGCAACCTCTCCACCCTGTGCCCTGGCGTGGCGGGGGGACCTCTTGGAATTCTTGACTCTTGAGAAAGTTAAGTCTGAACTGAGGGGAAGGATGGAGGGGTTCTACAATTCATGGGCATTATTCATTATGCACTTTCAAGAACTGGATAACATCGAACATTAGTTGGGGCGTTTGGGTGGGAGGGTTGGGGGGAGGGGGGCTGTGTGTGTTAATGGTGACTATGGGTGAATCCTGATTCCTTTTTGTCATTTGTTTATGTGAACATGTGGGCTAATGTTTGGGGTTTGGTGGGAGGATGGGATCGTTGTTATCGATATGGGGATTGACATATTTGTTACTGATTATTGTTTATTGTTGGTGGGTGTAAATTTGGGAGAAAATGTGAAAAAGGAGAATAAAAATATTTTTTTAAAAAGAAAATATATTCCATTGAAAAGCAAAAACTTAACAAGATAGGTCCATCTGTGGCTTACTCAGGAAGTTAAGGATAGAATGAGATTAATTGAAAAATTTATAAGATTGCAAAGAATAGTAGCATGCCTCAGCATTGGGAGTGTTTTAGAAACCAGCAAAGGGCCACCAAAAAGTTGATAAAGAAGAAAATTTTAAAAAACTAGCCAGGAACATAATGAACAGATGATAATGCCTTTTGCAAGTACATAAAAAGGAAAAGAGTAGCTAAAATGAACATTGGTCCCTTAGGAGCAGAGACAGCAGAAATTATGAGAAATTAAAAAAATAGCAGGGACATTGACCAAATATTTTGTGCCTGTCTTCTCAGTTGCATCCCAGAAATAGAGGGAAGCGTAGATATTAAAAAGTGAAGAAATAAAGAATATTAATATCAGCATAGAGAAATTACTGGAAAAACGTAAGTGGCTAAAATCCAAAAAATCCCCAGGACCTGATGATTGAATCCTAGGGTGCTAAAAGTGATAACTGCAGAGGTAGTGGATGCTCTGGCTACGATTATCCAAAATTCCCAAGATTCTTAATCAGTCCCAACAGATTGGAAATGAACAAATGTGACACTGCTATTCAAGAAAGGATGGCGAGAGGACACTGGGAACTGCAGGCCAGTTAGTCTGACATGAATTGTCAGGAATGAGCTGGAATCGGTTATGAAATTAAATGAAAATCGCTTATTGTCACAAGTAGGCTTCAAATGAAGTTACTGTGAAAAGCCCCTATCAAGGAAGTCTTAACAATGCACTTAAAAAAATCAGTGTGATCAGGCAAACTAAACATGGTTTGACAAAGTGAAATAGCGTTTGTCAAATTTCTTGGAGTTTTGTGAGGATGAAACTGGTAGGATTATCATAGAATTTACAGTGCAGAAGGAGGCCATTCGGCCCATCGAGTCTGCACCGGCTCTTGGAAAGAGCACCCTACCCAAGGTCAACACCTCCACCCTATCCCCATAACCCAGTAACCCTACCCAACACTAAGGGCAATTTTGGACACTAAGGGCAATTTATCATGGCCAATCCACCTAACCTGCACATCTTTGGACTGTGGGAGGAAACCGGAGCACCCGGAGGAAACCCACGCACACACGGGGAGGATGTGCAGACTCCGCACAGACAGTGACCCAAGCCGGAATCGAACCTGGGACCCTTGAGCTGTGAAGCAATTGTGCTATCCACAATGCTACTGTGCTGCCCACTAGATAAAGTGGAACGAGATGAAGTATATTCGGATTTCTGAAAAAATATTCAATTCAATGCCACACAAATAGGCAAGATAAGGGCTCATGGAGTAGGTGGTAATATATTAGCATGGATAGAGAATTGATAAACAGGCAGGAAACAAAATGTATCCCAACTCCTGCTCCTAATTTCTACGTTCCTATTATTTTCAAGAAAGCAAGCATCAGTGCTGGGGCCGAAGTTTTTACAACCTATATTAATGACTTAGACAAAGGGACAGAGTAATTTGGCGAACTTTGCTTATGATACAAGCTGGGCGGGAATGTAAGTTGTGAGGAGGACACATTGAGGCTGCAAAGAAATATAAACAGATTCAGTGAGTGAGCTAACAAAATGGCAGGTGGAATATAATAATGAAAACTGAGAGATTATTCACTTTGGTTGTAAGAGTGGAAAAGCAGATTTTTTTTTAAAGGTGTGAAACTTGTAAATGTTGATGTTCACAGAAAATTGGGTGTATTGAATTGTGGAATTCAGAAAATTAGCATTTAGGTACATCAAGTTATTCGGAAGGTACATGGCAAGTTGGCCTTTATTGCAAGAGGGTAGGAGTACATGAATGAGGAAACTTTGCGACATTCATATAGTGCTTTTGTGAGTCCACACTTGGAATACTATGTGTAGGTTAGGTCTTCATATTTAAGGAAGGATATGCTTTCATTGGAAGCAGCACAGCAAAGGTTCACCAGATTGGATCCAGGGTTGAGAGGGTGAGTAAATTGGGCCTAATAATAATAATCTTTATTGTGACAAGTAGGCTTACATTAACACTGCAATGAAGTTACTGTGAAAAGCCCCTAGTCGCCACATTCTGGCGCCTGTTCGGGTACACAGAGGGAGAATGCAGAATGTCCAAATTACCTAATAGCACGTCTTTCAGGACTTGTGGGAGGAAACCAGAGCACCCGGAGGAAACCCACGCAGACACGGGGAGAACGTGCAGGCTCCACACAGACAGTGACTCAAGCCAGGAATCGAACCTGGGACCCTGGAGCCGAACCTGGGACCCTGGAGCTGTGAAGCAACAGTGCTACCCACTGTGCTACCGTGCTGCCCTTGAGTGAGGCCTATATTGAGTTTAGAAGAGTGGAAGTTGGCCTCATTGAAATATACAAGTTTGTGAAGGAGCTTGATCAGGTTGTTTCGCCTGGCTGGGAAAACAAGAACATGGGAACAGTTTCAGGATTAAGAGATTGGTCACACTCAAAGGGTTGTAAATCTTTGGAATTCACCACTCCAGAAGGTTCTGGATAGTCCACTGTTGACTGTATTTAATGCTGGAATAGAAAGGTATTTGGTCTCTCAGGGAATCAAGAAATATGGGGAGCATGTGGAAAGTAGAGTTGATGATCAGCCATGGTCATATTGAATGGTATAGTGGACTCACAGTCTATCTAGGCCACTTCCTAACTCCTGTATTCTTATGTTCACAGGCTCTATACCAGGAAAAAATGGCAAGCGTTCTTTTCTGTTAAAGAAATAAGTCAACTAGTTGGGTTCTTATGATAATCCAACAGTTTATGGTCCTTTCTACTGATACCGGGTTTGATTTCCAGCTTTTCAAGAGGAAACTGAATTCATTTTCTTGAACCGTCATGAGTGGAATTTAAACTCTCATTCTTTAGATTATTAGTCCAGTCACACAGCCTTGAAATTAATACACCCAATTTTGTACTTCGGACATTCTTGTATATCCTTACATTTTATTTGATTCTCCATTGTTATCTATAACTATGCTGGATGTCCTTTTACTGATTGCTGCCTAATACCTCTATAATGCTTCACAGCAAATAATACGAGAGATCAGGACTATGGCGGTCAACTTGGTGCTTGAAATTTGAATGCTGCCAGTGCACAAAGATTAAGCAGTATTTATCCACCACTGACCAGACTTGCAAAGTTAATCTCCCTACTGGCACTAAATTGTTCAGAGAGGTCACAAGGATGATTATGTTAGATGGAAATGTGGCACTGCTTTTGTAGGGAGTAATTTTTGGAAATTTCTGCAGAGTATGGGAATGTTATTCTGCATTTGACTTCTACTTTGTTTGACTTGGAACTGCTTGATGCCAACACCGAATGCTGAAAGTGAAGCTATGCCACTGCAGAATATTGACATTATTCATCATGATAAGCACAAAATAAACCAAGAAATCAACTACCCAGACATAAAAAAATGTCTTGCAAAACAGTTCTTTATTTTTATAAGATTACATCATGGTCAATTGAAGAGTGTAATTTTCTCTCACTGACTGTGAATGAGAGAAAATTCTAATGCAACTCTTTCAACAGCCTCAAGCCATCAACACAATATTTATCTCAAGTAATAATACTTCCGATTTAATATTAAACTGTTAAGTTGGAAATAATGATCTTTTTCGGATTCCTTTTTACTTTACAGCATGCCTGAGTATGTTAGATTTTCACATTGGATTAACGGCTGGCAAATTCCCTTTGAACAAAGTTAGAATTACAGCCTGACTCATTAAGATCCTTTTAATTGCTCATAATATCCTACTATCTGCTTTTCAATAATTCACAAGTGCCAAACTTCACACCAATAATTAGAACAGTTTTATATTTTACTGAATTGAGTTTTCTCAGACAAGAAAGATTTTCATTACAATCCTAAAATGGATTATTCTTAAATTTTAAATGCGTGTTCTGAATCTACTCTCTAAAGTCATTATTCAGTTGCCACTGTGCATTTCAAAGTTTGTAAAGAGATTGCTCATGTTTTAGGTAGAGAAGGGAGAACGCACACATTATATGTTTACAAAGCTGCACAATAAACAAGTTAGGTCTATGTTGTTTACAAGTTTCTCCATTTTTAATCAATGCAGCCCAAACACGCCGCCTGATGATTATGAAATCTGTGCAACTGAAACAAATGCAGTGTCTGTGGACATAGGTTAGATTTTTTCATTGAGGCAGGACCTCATCATGAAACCAGCCCATGTTTCTGGGTCAATGGGTCATAACGTATCCATGGTGGGCCCCAAAACAGCTAAAAAGGACCACGACTGCAGCATTCGGAGACGTGGGAGCAAGATTAATGGGACAATATACTAAAGATTTAACCAAGACCGAGGCCAACAAAGCTAAGTGATCAGGGTGAAATAAAAAAAAGACTTGCATTTATGCAGCACCTGTCACAACCTCAAGACTTCCCAAAACACATTGCAGTCAATATTATAGTTTTGAATTGTTGTCAGGGCTGTAAGATAGGAACCATAGCAGTGAATTGTCACTCAACAATCTCCCACCAACAGCAATGTGATAGAAACATAATAATATGTTATTTGTGATTTTTATTGAGGAATCAAATTGCCAGGACTCTGGAAATAAATCCCGAGGATAGAAAGAAAGGAGGCCTTCCTCAGATCCTCCCTTTACATTTACAACATTTGGCAATCTCAAACCCAGTACATCACTGCAGGAGTGCCTCGGGTAGTGTCCTTGGCCCAACCATCAGCTGCTTCATCAGCGAACATCTTTCTACCAGAAGGTCAGAAGTACAGATGCTTGTTGGTGATTGCACAATGTTCAGCACCAACTCGCAATTCTTCAGATACTGAAACAGTCTGTGTCCAAATGCAACAAGACATGGACAACATACAGACCTGGACTGATTAGTGGCAAATAAAATTAGCACCACGCATGTACCAGGCCATGACCATATCCAAGAAGAGAGAATTTAAGCATCCTTCCTTGACATTCAACGTTAAATCCTCTGCTATCAACACCCTGGGGGTTACCAACAAGCAGAAACTGAATTGGACAGGCCATATGAAAACTGTGACTACAAGAACAAGTCACAGACTTGGAATTGAATTGTGTAACTCATCTCCTGACTTGCCAAAAACTGTTCACCACCTACAAGGCACAAATCAGGAATGTGATGGAATAATTTCTAATTGTCTGGTTGACTGCAGCTCCAACAACACTCAAGAAGCTTTACACGAACCAGGACAAAGAAGTGCACTTGGTCAGCACCTCCATGCAGCAGCAGCAGTCTACACATCATTACAAGATGCACTCAGCACCTCATCCAAGCTCCTTCAACAGCCCCTTTCAAACCCATGAACTCTACCACCTAGAAGGATAAAGGCAGCAGACACATGGGAATGCCACCATCTGCAAGTCATTCTCTAAACTAGACATCCTGACTTGGAACTATATTGCTTTTCCTTCATTGTCACTGGATCAAAGTCCTGCAACTCTCTTCCTAATAGCACTGCAGGTATACCTGCACCAGATGAACTGAAAGGTTCAAGAAGACAGCTCATCACCACCTTCTCAAGGCAATTAGGATGGGAACAATTGTTGGCCTTTCCAGTGATACCCACATCCCATCAAAGAATAAAATAAGCATTTCGGACTATTATTGTCACTACACAAAGTGTTTGCTTGCTTTTCACTGGGAATCAGGGTCTTGCATTTGCATGTGGCAGTTTAGAATGGTTTGACTGTGCCCTGCTACTCAAACGTCCTAGCTCCTTCTGCTACTGCCTTACACCTGTAATCTTCTCACTTAGCAGACCAATTCCATACATTTCTTGCAGGCATATAACACTACATTTCTGTCATTTTAAAAAAGCAGATTTTTCCAATTTTCTCCTCTATTTCCTAGCTTTGGTTGGTTCTAATTCCAGAGGTTCCAGACTCTCGCTCAAAACCTTATGTAAGGCGTCTGTTTTTGTGTGAACCTCGACAATTAAAGTTGGTTTCCATTTTGTTAGATAATAGTTTTGATTGTGCCTTGGTGGTAACCTTTATGTTGAACATGGCCTGGTATGAATTAGGAGCCCCACTCTGGAATGGTAGTCTGTGCCGCATTTGTTGCAGATGAAGACAATGGGCTGAGAAATTGCAGGATAAGCTGCCCACCTTTTTTTTCCCTGGGCTCTCTTCTCAGTCTGTTGAGGTTTCTGTTTCACCTTGCCTCTTTTAATGTTCCTTCAGACTTTCAGCCTCCAGATGACATGACCCTCCCAGTTATCCATGTCGCTTCATATCTTCATATCTCGCTTGCAGGTGTCCGTGTGGCAGAGGTATGATGATCCAGCAGGTCATCACTCAAAGGCTAGTTCACCATACAGGTGGTCTACGGTTAAATGGCTTTCATGCATCTGATGAATGTAGTCCAGCCTGGTTAGACATCATTACTTAGTAAGAAGTGGATGCTGATGAATTAGCATTCTTCAGGATCTCTCGGTATTTGACCAAGACCTTTTAAGAGAAGCTGAGGATATATCTGAGGCAGCAAAACTGGAAACTCTTCGGCCTTTTCTCCTGTCTCACATGTGTTGTACAGGTCTACCTACTGCAGAGGAGTGCATGGTGGATGCAGGTTTTTTTGCCCAGCAGGTCGACACATTGCATCAGTGCACTAATGAAAAGAATTAGCTTGCTTCCAGTTATTAGTGTTCTAGTTTGCTTCTCATTTTCAGTCTACATCGCTGGCTGGCAGCAATGTGAAAGGGAGAAGCAAATACACCCCCTGTCCATACACAGCTTCTCATTTGCCAAGTCCTCTCTCTGCTCAGTCTCCTCATGGTAACACATGGAACTGCCCTGTAGAAGATTCATATGGATGTGAAACGATTACTGTGTTTCTCTCTTCACAGATGCTGCCAGGCCTGAGTTTATCCAGCATTTTCTGTTTTTATTTCCAATTTCCAGCATCCACAGTATTTTGCTTATAATTGTCCTGGATGGTTTTGAGCTTCTTCGGTGTTCTTAGAGCTGCACTCATCCAGGCAAATGGAGAGTATTCCATCACTGACTTGTGCCTTGTAGATGGTGGATAGACTTTGGGGAGTCAGAAGGTGAATTACTCGCCTCAGAAATCTCAGCCTTTTCCCTCTCTTGGAGCTATTGTATTTATATGGCCGTAAGAGTTCAGGTTCTGGTCCATGGCAACCAGCAGGATATTGATAGTGAGGGATTCAGTGATGTAATGCCATTAAATGTCAAGGGGAGATGCTTAGGTTCTCTCTTCTTGGATCTGATCATTGCGTGGCACTTGTGTGGCATGAGTATTATCGGTCGTTTATCAGCCCAAGCCTGAATGTTGTCCAGGCGTTGTTGCATATGGACACGGACTGCTTGAGTACCTAAAGAGTTTTGAATGGTGCTGAACACTGTGCAATCATTAGCAAACACCTGCACTTCTGAACTTATGATAAAAGTAAGGTTATTGATGAAGCAGTTGAAGATGGTCGGGCCTAGGACACTACCATGAGGAACTCCTGCAATAATGCACCAAGACTGAAATGATTGACCTTAAACAACCACAACCATCTTCCTTTGTGATAGGTATGACTCCAATCAATGGAAAATATTCCCATGATTCCCATTGGCGTCAGGGCTCCTTGATGCCGCACTTCATCAAATGTTGCATTGATGTCAAGAACAGTCGCTCTCACCTCACCTTTGACATTCAGCTCCTTTCTCCATTTTGGAACTCGGACTGGAGTGAGGTCAGGAGTGGCCCTGACAGGACCCAATCTGGACATCAGTGAATAGTTCTTGCTAAGTGGCACTTGACAACCACTTCTGACATTTTTCTGATGATCGAGAGTAGACTGGGCAGCATGGTGGTGCAGTGGTTAGCACTGCTGCCTCACGGCGCTGAGGACCCGGGTTCGATACCGGCCCCGGGTCACACTCCATGTGGAGTTTGCACATTCTCCCCGTGATAGCATGGGTCTCACCCCCACAACCCAAAGATGTGCAGGGTAGGTGGACTGGCTATGCTAAATTGCCCTGAAGTGGAAAATAAGGAAAGAAAATCGAGAGTAGACTGATGGGCGGTAATTTGCCTGGTTGGAAGTGTCCTGCCTTTGGTGGACAGGACATTCCTGCGCAATTGTCCAAATGGTCAGGAAGATGCTAGTGTTATAGCTGTACTGGAACAGCTTGGCTAGGGTCGCAGCCAATTCTTGAACACAAGTCTTCAGTACTATTACTGGACTGTTGTCACGGCCCATAGCCTTTGTTTGTATCCAGTGCCTTCAACTATTTCTTAACATCAGTTGCAGTGAATAAAATTGGCTGAAGTGTAGCATCTGTGATTATAGGGACCTGCGGAGGCGGCTGAGATGGATCATTCACTCAGCATTTCTGGCTGCAAATGCTTCAGCCTGGTCTTGTGGATTCCTCAGGTGAATAAATAAGGGAGTAAATATAGCCTGGCAAAAAACTGGAGTGCAGCCCAAAGGCAGTGTGATACGTAAGTATGTCAACTTTCCAGCAATTTCTACAACCTAGCCAGTACCAAACATAGTGTTTTGCATTCCTTTGGACCCAACCGAGAAGGTCAAGATGGGGACCCTTGCCAAGGCTTGCACCCTGGAGAAGACACACTAGTTTTGCTGCAGCGCATTATCATAACTTATGGTCCCATGTTGTGTTAATGAAAATTCGCATGTTATTTAACCTCTGGGGTTTCTCTCTTTTCACAGAAATTCTCACCCATTTTCACTTCCTCGTGTATCGAGGCACAAGAATGAGGACACCAGGTGACTTCCATCCATGGCGCTCAGCATATTTCAGCCAAGCTTCAAATGCTGCAGGAGCTGAGATGGGCTAAGTCAGCACAGAATGCGAATTAAACCTGGGAACTTGTCTGTATGCACCAGCAACACATTGTACCAATTGAGCCATCGCAGAGCTTATCAATTTTTACTGTAGTTCCCAAATATTTTTTACTACAGAGTTAACTTACTTTCCTTTTACAACAATATCTAACCTCATTCTGACTAGTTTTGAGCTGGCTACTTATTTCAGTGAAATTAAAATTCACCCCAATACAATTAACGGGCTTGTGCATCTTCATTGTACATTGGTGGTACAAACCGATTCCTTTTAAAGAAGCTTTGTCTTCTAAGTTGTAAAGGGGAATAAAATCGTTCACAAAAAGTATTTGAAACCAAAGTGAGACAAGCAATTTAGGAATATCGTTTTACCATCATGGTTAAATTAAAGCTTTAAATCCATGACCAGAGACATTTTATTGTCTGCATGATGTATAATTACCAAGTAAATTTGTTTCTAGTTTTACTGTTATTATGGCAGTCGCACCAGGCACAATTGAGTTGTTGTACATGGATAATAAAACCTTAATTAATGCCTTTTGTCACTTCCAGACAACTTTTCCAATGGTTTCCTCTTCAGTCTCTCAATCTGCACTGTAGAGAAACTCAAACTAATTTATTACTTTGCTGCCCTCCTCCTAAGGCCCATATATTTACCACCCCTGTTCCCATAGCAATACATTCTTCTCCTCTATAATTTCAGAGTTCTCATCCTAATTCACAAATCCTTCTGTGGCTCAAATCCCAACTCAGCCTTCATTCTTTGATTCTGGTCCACTGTTCATGGGCGCGATTCTCCGACCCCCCACCGGGTCGGAGAATCGCCGGGGGCTGGCGTGAATTCCACCCCCGCCGTGTTGCGAATTCTCCACCACTGGATATTCGGCGGGGGCGGGAATCGTGGCGCGCCGGTTGGCGGGAATCCCCCGGCGATTCTCCGGTCCGCGATGGGCCGAAGTCCCACCGCTGTCAACCCACGCCTGCCGGCGTGGATTGAACCACCTACCGTATCGGCGGGAGCAGACGGCGCGGGCGGGCTCCGGAGTCCTGGGGGGCGGGGGGGGGGGCCTGGCCCGCGATCGGGGTCCACCGATCCGCGAGCAGGCCTATGCCTTGGAGGCACTCTATGCCATGGTCTCCACTATGGCGGAAGCGGAAGAGACCCCCTCCACTGCGCATGCGCGGGGATGCCGTGAGCGGCCGCTAACGCTCCCGCACATGCGCCGCCCGGCAGTCATTTCCGCGCCGGCTGGCGGGGCACCAAAGGCCTTTCCCGCCAGCTGGCGGGGCGGAAATCAGTTTGGCGAGGGCCTAGCCCCTCAAGGTAAGGGCTCGGCCCCTCAAGATGTGGAGAATTCCGCACCTTTAGGGCGGCGCGATGCCGGACTGATTTGCGCTGCTTTTGGCGCCGGTCGGCGGACATCGCGCCGATTACGGAGAATCACGCCCCTGCTTAACCACTTCCTTACCTTGCAGGTCAGCTGTTCGGGAGAGAGAGGGAGCCGGGACCTTGGAAACAGCGCGGGAGTTTCAAAAAGCGCGGGAGCTGCGAGGCAGAGGGGACAGTTTAAAAGGGCGCGCCGTGGGTGAGGTAAGTACTGCTTAACCACTTCCTTACCTTGCAGGTCAGCTGTTCGGGAGAGAGAGGGAGCCGGGACCTTGGAAACAGCGCGGGAGTTTCAAAAAGCGCGGGAGCTGCGAGGCAGAGGGGACAGTTTAAAAGGGCGCGCCGTGGGTGAGGTAAGTACTGATTAACCACTTCCTTACCTTGCGTCAGCTGTTCGGGAGAGAGATCAGTTTTGGGAGCAGGCCTATTGGCTGACTGTAAATCAGGAAGGATACAAAGGGTGTGGCTGAAGTGCCTATAGAAACAGAGTGCTGGAGGCAAACAGAGTGTATCTGAGTTTGGGTAAGGCTGAGTTCGGGTAAGAGGGGAGTGACAAAAAAAAAAAAAAAAAAATCAAATTAATTAAGTAAATTAATTAACTAGTTAAGGGAATTTGGTGCTCACCTGAAGGAGGTGCAGAGAAGCAGAGCTGTGAGGGAGTCTCTGGAGCAATTACATCACAGCCAGCAGGTAAGTGATTGGCTTGTAACTGGTAAGTGATTTCTCTCTCTTTGACTTTCTCTTAGCTGTGTAGTGTAGTTCAAATTTAACTTCAGGTTTAAGTCATGGCAGGAGAGCTCAGACCCGTGTCATGCTCCTCTTGTGAGATGTGGCAAGTCAGGGACCCTTCTGGTGTCCCTGACTCCTTCATCTGCAAGAAGTGTGTCCAACTGCAGCTCCTGTTAGACCGCTTGACGGCTCTGGAGCTGCGGATGGACTCACTTTGGAGCATCCGCGATGCTGAGGAAGTTGTGGATAGCACATTCAGTGAGTTGGTCACACCGCAGATTAAAATTACTGAGGCAGATAGGGAAAGGGTGACCAACAGACAGAGGAAGAGTAGGAAGGCAGTGCAGGGATCCCCTGCGGTCATCTCCCTCCAAAACAGATTTACCGTTTTGAAAACTGTTGGGGGAGATGGCTCACCAGGGGAAGGTGGCAGCAGCCAGGTTCATGGCACCGTGGCTGGCTCTGCTGCACAGAAGGGCGGGAAAAAGAGTGGCAGAGCTATAGTGATAGGGGATTCAATTGTAAGGGGAATAGACAGGCGTTTCTGCGGACGCAAACGAGAATCCAGGTTGGTATGTTGCCTCCCTGGTGCAAGGGTCAAGGATGTCTCGGAGCGACTGCAGGGCATTCTGGAGGGGGAGGGTGAACAGCCAGCTGTCGTGGTGCATATAGGCACCAACGATATAGGTAAAAAACGGGATGAGGTCCTACAAGCTGAATTTAGGGAGTTAGGAGTTAAACTAAAAAGTAGGACCTCAAAGGTAGTAATCTCAGGATTGCTACCAGTGCCACGTGATAGACAGAGTAGGAATGACAGGATAGCTAGGATGAATACGTGGCTTGAGAGATGGTGCAAGAGGGAGGGTTTCAAATTCCTGGGACATTGGGACCGATTCTGGGGGAGGTGGGACCTGTACAAATCGGACGGTCTGCATCTGGGTGGGACCGGAACCAATGTTCTCGGGGGGGTGTTTGCTAGTGCAGTTGGGGAGGGTTTAAACTAATGTGCCAGGGGGATGGGAACCGATGTAGGAAGTCAGTGGGGACAGAAACAAAAGGCAGGAAGGGAGAGTGTGTAAAGCATGACCAGAGAAAGCAGGGCAGAGAGCAAGGAAGGTCTACATTAAACTGCATTTATTTCAATGCAAGGGGCCTGACGGGCAAAGCGGATGAACTCAGGGCATGGACGGGCACATGGGACTGGGATATTATAGCTATGACTGAAACATGGCTAAGGGAGGGGCAGGACTGGCAGCTCAATGTTCCGGGGTACAGATGCTATAGAAAGGATAGAACAGGAAGTAAGAGAGGAGGGGGAGTGGCGTTTTTGATTAGGGAGAACATCACGGCAGTACTTAGAGGGGATATATCCGAGGGTTCGCCCACTGAGTCTATATGGGTGGAACTGAAAAATAAGAAGGGAGAGATCACCTTGGTAGGACTGTACTACAGGCCCCCAAATAGTCAGCGGGAAATTGAGGAGCAAATATGTAAGGAGATTACAGATAGCTGCAAGAATAATAGGGTGGTAGTAGTAGGGGACTTTAACTTTCCCAACATTGACTGGGACAGCCATAGCATTAGGGGCTTGGATGGAGGGAAATTTGTTGAGTGTATTCAGGAGGAATTTCTCATTCAGTATGTGGATGGACCGACTAGAGAGGGGGCAAAACTTGACCTCGTCTTGGGAAATAAGGAAGGGCAAGTGACAGAAGTGCTAGTGAGGGATCACTTTGGGACAAGTGACCATAATTCCATTAGTTTTAAGATAGCTATGGAGAATGATAGGTCTGGCCCAAGAGTTAAAATTCTTAATTGGGGCAAGGCCAATTTTGATGGTATCAGACAGGAACTTGCAGAGGTAGATTGGGGGAGACTATTGGCAGGCAAAGGGACGGCTGGTAAATGGGAGGCTTTTAAAAATGTGTTAACCAGGGTGCAGGGTAAGCACATTCCCTTTAGAGTGAAGGGCAAGGCTGGTAGAAGTAGGGAACCCTGGATGACTCGAGATATTGAGACTCTGGTCAAAAAGAAGAAGGAGGCATATGACGTACATAAGCAACTGGGATCAAGTGGATCCCTTGAAGTGTATAGAGATTGTCGAAATAGAGTTAAGAGGGAAATCAGGAGGGCAAAAAGGGGACATGAAATTGCTTTGGCAAATAATGCAAGGGAGAATCCAAAGAGATTCTACAGATACATAAAGGGGAAAAGAGTAACTCGGGACAGAGTCGGGCCTCTTAAGGATCAACAAGGACATCTATGTGCAGAGCCACAAGAGTTGGGTGAGATCCTGAATGAATATTTCTCATCGGTATTCACGGTGGAGAAAGGCATGGATGTTAGGAAACTAAGGGAAATAAATAGTGATGTCTTGAGAAGTGTGCATATTACAGAGGAGGAGGTGCTGGAAGTCTTAAAGCGCATCAAGGTAGATAAATCCCCGGGACCTGATGAAATGTATCCCAGGATGTTGTGGGAGGCTAGGGAGGAAATTGCGGGTCCCCTAACCGAGATATTTGAATCATCGGCAGCCACAGGTGAGGTGCCTGAAGATTGGAGAGTGGCGAATGTTGTGCCCTTGTTTAAGAAGGGCAGCAGGGAAAAGCCCGGGAATTACAGACCGGTGAGCCTAACGTCTGTAGTAGGTAAGTTGCTAGAAGGTATTCTGAGAGACAGGATCTACAAGCATTTAGAGAGGCAAGGACTGATTCGGGGCAGTCAGCATGGCTTTGTGCGTGGAAAATCATGTCTCACAAATTTGATTGAGTTTTTTGAGGGAGTGACCAAGAAGGTAGATGAGGGCAGTGCAGTAGACGTTGTCTACATGGACTTTAGCAAAGCCTTTGACAAGGTACCGCATGGTAGGTTGTTGCAGAAGGTTAAAGCTCACGGGATCCAGGGTGAGGTTGCCAATTGGATTCAAAATTGGCTGGACGACAGAAGGCAGAGGGTGGTTGTAGAGGGTTGTTTTTCAAACTGGAGGCCTGTGACCAGTGGTGTGCCTCAGGGATCGGTGCTGGGTCCACTGTTATTTGTGATTTATATTAATGATTTGGATGAGAATTTAGGAGGCATGGTTAGTAAGTTTGCAGATGACACCAAGATTGGTGGCACAGTGGATAGTGAAGAAGGTTATCTAGGATTGCAACGGGATCTTGATCAATTAGGCCAGTGGGCCGACGAATGGCAGATGGAGTTTAATTTAGATAAATGTGAGGTGATGCATTTTGGCAGATCGAATCAGGCCAGGACCTACTCAGTTAATGGTATGGCGTTGGGGAGAGTTATAGAACAAAGAGATCTAGGAGTACAGGTTCATAGCTCCTTGAAGGTGGAGTCGCACGTGGACAGGGTGGTGAAGAAGGCATTCGGCATGCTTGGTTTCATTGGTCAGAACATTGAATACAGGAGTTGGGACGTCTTGTTGAAGTTGTACAAGACATTGGTACGGCCACACTTGGAATACTGTGTGCAGTTCTGGTCACCCTATTATAGAAAGGATATTATTAAACTAGAAAGAGTGCAGAAAAGATTTACTAGGATGTTGCCGGGACTTGATGGTTTGAGTTATAAGGAGAGGCTGGATAGACTGGGACTTTTTTCCCTGGAGCGTAGGAGGCTTAGGGGTGATCTTATAGAGGTCTATAAAATAATGAGGGGCATAGATAAGGTAGATAGTCAACATCTTTTCCCAAAGGTAGGGGAGTCTAAAACTAGAGGGCATAGGTTTAAGGTGAGAGGGGAGAGATTCAGAAGGGCCCAGAGGGGCAATTTCTTCACTCAGAGGGTAGTGAGTGTCTGGAATGGGCTGCCAGAGGTAGTAGTAGAGGCGGGTACAATTGTGTCTTTCAAAAAGCATTTAGATAGTTACATGGGTAAGATGGGTATAGAGGGTTATGGGCCAAGTGCGGGCAACTGGGACTAGCTTAATGGTAAAAACTGGGCGGCATGGACTGGTTGGGCCGAAGGGCCTGTTTCCATGCTGTAAACTTCTATGATTCTATGATTCTATATCATTTTGCCACCGTTATTGGTTACCTTCAAGTCATCATTCCCTCACCCTCACCACCTACTAAGGCAATTTCAGATTTTCTTCATTTGTGCCTAAGTATGAGGTCATGCATTTGGTCAGAAATATGGGAGGGCCACTTACTATCTAAATGGGGAGAGACTTTGGGATGCTATGTTGCAGAGGGATCTGGGAGTCCTTGTTCACGAGCCACAGAAAACTAGCATGCAGGTAACAGCAGATAATAAAGAAAGCAAATGGAATGTTGACATTTATAGCGAAAGGAATAGAGTATAAAAGTAAGGAAGTGTTGTTGCAACTATACAAGACATTAGTGAGGTTACATCTGGAGTATAGTGCACAGTTTTGGTCTGCTTATTTCAGGAAAGTTGTAGTCGCATTAGATGTAGTTCAAAGGAGGTTCACTCGATTGATTGTAGAGATGAGGGGTTTGTTGTATGCAGAGAGGTTGAACAGTTTAGGCCTACAGAGTTTAGAAGAATGAGAGGAGATCAACTTGAGGTATACAACATGATATAAGGTATGGATAAAGTTGACGTGGAGCAGATGCTTCCTCTTCTCGGCAGGGTTGAAGAGAAACTACTTCTCCCAAAGGTTTGTGAATCTATGGAAATCACTACCCCAGAGTGCAGTGGATTCTAAGACAGTGAGTAAATTTAAGGAGGAGTTAGACAGATTTTTAATTGGTAATAGACTGGAGGGTAATGGAGAACGGGCAGGATGGTGGAGTTAAGGTCAGGATGAGATTACCCATGATCGAATGGCAGAGCAGAATTAATGATCCAGTCTGCTCAGTAATATATCTTATGAACATATGTAACTAGCTATGTACAAGTTGTTGTGATGCCTGAAATAAATAGCATCCTGTCACAAACACCATACGTTAAAGCTTTTGTTCTCAGCAGATGAATAGCTGTGCAAATATCTATTCTGATAAATGCATCCATATGTAAATTTTACATAAGGTGGCTGGGGGTCACAACATTCCATCGGAAGTGTTTCTGTAGGTGGTGCTATCAGCATGATGTTACATTATCATTTATAGAATATAATTCACATTCTGTTTAAAACACCGAAAGGCTAAATTTAAACAAGGGGTATTATAAAAAGAGATTGTAATAAATATGTTTCAGCAAAGGGTGAAAGCACAGTCACGCCTCCAATTTAAAAAGTGATGGATTTAAGGTCATTGCAGGTGATGAAGGATTTTGTTATGAAATAATTTGGAAAATAATTTGGACCTTTTTGACTCGAACTGAGAATGTAAAGGGAGTGACTCGATAAGAGATTTTCAAATTTAAGAAGGGTTGCGATAAGGCATAGCTAGTTACTTATTGCAATGTTGTCACCTGTAAGAACACAACAAATTATCATTTGGCCACAAGGTTTGACATTTTAGAGCTGTCTTTATTGGTTCTTTGTTTGATTTAGAGAAAATAACTTTCTCCAGTAATTGAATCTTTTGTTTTACAATCCGTTCAATGAATTGGAAAAGAATGCGAACAATTTTTACTCACGGATTTATTGTAATGAAGAATAATGCTGTGTTTTCTTTATTTTGGAGCTTTATTATGGCTATACTCGCTATTTTAATTATACCTGTGACGTACCGGTTTTAACTATTTAATTGAAGCAAATTTCTTTAAAAACATTAAAATCTAATTGACGGTGTAAACATTTTAGTCATTCCTGAAACACCCCCTCTGTACAAAATAGGCTGTAGTAACTTTTCATCAGTCTTGTGAATAGGTTTATTGCATATGGTGACTCAGGAGCATCACGCCAATATCTTACATTATGGAGATATGGAAGATACTATGCAGCATCCAATGAATTACATATAGCTGTTAAGAAAACCAACAGCCAGGTTCAACATGACAATAGCCTGAGAATGCAAGACATTCTAATAAATGGACCTCTAACTGAGCTGTAGAATATCCCTACAGTACTGTTGTAAACATTTGAACAAATATGTTTCCTTTAAACATTTGAACAAATATGTTTCCTTTAAAGAAAACCATATATCAACTAACCAAGAGATTTATGGCCCTTTTCATTTCAACATCCATTTTAATTGTTCTTTGTCCTTAGGGCAGATTTTTCTCTGAGAGAGATTATGCAATCATTGTTCCTGAACTGAATGCCGGACTATCGACCCCTGGAATAACAGAATGCTAGCAAGTCTTCAGGCGGAGATGAACAGTCTGCTAAAATGCGCAGACACAGCAGATGAAATTTGATGCACAAAACTGTGAAATGATTCATGTTGGTAGGGAGCATGAGGAGAGACAATATTAACTGAATGTTATAATGTTACAGAGGATGCAGGAAAGAAAGAACTTTGTGTGTGTACACAACTCATTGATGGCAAGACAAGTGAAGAAGGCTGTTAAAAAGGAAAATGGAGAGCAGCATGGTGGCGCAGTGGGTAGTACTGCAGCCTCACGGCGCCAAGGTCCCAGGTTCGATACCGGCTCTGGGTCACTGTCCGTGTGGAGTTTGCACATTCTCCCCGTGTTTGCGTGGGTGTTGCCCCCACAACCCAAAATATGTGCAGGGTAGGTGGATTGGCCACACTAAATTGCCACTTAATTGGGGTGAAAAAATGAATTGGGTACTCTAAATTTTTTTTTAAATAAAAAAAAAGGAAAATGGGGACTTCCGGTGGCGGCTATGAAGGAGTAGGTCGCATATTTGGTGGCTCCCACTCGGGTCGGACCTTTGGACCTTTTCCCCCGATTTTTTGTCGGATCTGATTCGGAAAATTGATGGTGGATGCAATTATGAAGAGGAATCCTAAATCAGTGCATGGAGCGGCAGACCAGGAGGGCTCGCAAAGGAAGAAATAGACGAACAGAGAAGGCTTGGGCTGAGGCTGCAGCGGGAGAAAGCATGGCGGATGACCGGAGTCCTGGCTCGACGACCCAGCGGTCGATGAAGCAGCTGATGTAGTTCATACAGGAGGGCTTCGCCAAGCACAAACAGGAATACTTGGACCAAATTAAGGAGTCGATTGCACGACTGGAACTCAGACTGGATGCTCAAGATCGGGCGATCCAGAAAGTGGAGAAGGCACTGACAGAGCAGGAGGAGCACCAAGCTGCAGTGGAGTTGGAGGTGGGGATGTTGAGAGACCAACAGAAAAGGCTCCAGGAGAAGGTGGAGGATCTAGAGAACAGGTTCCGCCGGCAGAACTTGAGAATCGTGGGTCTCCTGGAGAGATCCGAAAGAACGGATGCAGGGGCATACATAGCGGGCATGTTCGAGAAGTTACTGGGGGAGGGGCCATTCACCTTACCCTTGGAGGTGGACAGGGCGCACAGGGCACGCGCAAGGAAGCCGCGTGTGGGGGACCCCCCCCGAGGGCAATGGTGGTGAGATTCCACAGGTACCTGGACAAGGAGTGTATCTTACGGTGAGCCAGGCAGACACGGAGCTGTAAATGAGAGAACAGCATCCTGTGTATATACCAGGATCTGAGCGCGGTCGTTGCCAGAAGAGCAGGGTTCAACTAAATAAAGTCGATCTTTTCAAGAAGGTCAAGTTTGGGCTGCTGTATCCGGCCCGTCTTTGAGTCACTCATGAGGAGCAACATTTCTACTTTGAGTCGCCCGAGGAAGCGATGGGCTTTGTCAGAAGGAAAGGGCTGGTAGCAGGCTGAGGTGTTTGAACTGAACTTTGCTGCAGCGTTCATGTTAAAAAAGTTTTTGTTTTTGGACGTTATCTGTAATGCCTTCTGTATTGATTTGGGGCCTGCGGCTGAGCTGTGTGAGTTGAAGTTTGCATTTGCTCTGATGGGGGATGGAGGTATGAATTTTAGATGTTGGATCTTCTTTTGGATGGAGGGTTCCGGAGATGGCAGAGAGCAGGGATCGAGAGAATGGGAGATATGTTTACAGAGGGAAGCTTTCCCAGCCTGAGGGAGTTGGAGTAAAAGTTTGAATATACGGGAGGGAACGAGTTTAGGTACCTGCAAGCGCGGGACTTCCTAAGCAGGCAGGCCTCAACATTCCCACTCCTACCACCAAGAGGGATACAGGACAGGGTAGTTCCCAGAATGTAGGTGGGAGAAGGGAGGGTTTCGGACATTTATAAGGAATTCATGGGGTCAGAGAAAACGCAGACCGAGGAGCTGAAAGACAAATGGGAAGAGGAGTTAGGAGGAGAGATAGAGGATGGTCTCTGGGCGGATGTGTTGAGCAGAGTCAACGCATCCACATCATGTGCCAGGCTCAGCCTGATACAATTTAAGGTTGTTCACCGGGCCCACATGACAGTGACCCGGATGAGCAGGCTCTTTGGGGTAGAAGATAGGTGCGCAAGGTGTGCTGGAGGACCAGTGAACCATGTCCATATGTTCTGGGCATGCCCGAAGCTTAGGGGATTCTGGCAGAGGTTTGCGGATGTCATGTCCAAGGTGTTGAAAACAAGGGTGGCACCGAGTCCAGAGGTGGCGATTTTTGGAGTGTCGGAAGACCCGGGAATCCAGGAGGAGAAAGAGGCAGACGTTCTGGCCTTTGCCTCTCTGGTAGCCCGAGATGGATATTATTAGCTTGGAGGGACTCAAAGCCCCTGAAGTCGAAGACCTGGTTAACTGACATGGCTAGCTTTCTCTGTCTGGAGAAAATCAAGTTCGCCCTGAGAGGGTCAATGTTAGGGTTCGTCCGGAGGTGGCAGCCGTTCATCGACTTCTTTGGGGAAAATTAACCGTCAGCAGAAAAGGGGGTGGGGGGGGGGGGGGTTGGGGTTTAGTTTAGTTTAGAGTAGGGTGTTAGTAAAGGTGGGACCTGCGAAGGAGGAAGACGGCTTTTGCACTATTTGTATGTACACTGTTTCTTCGGTTATTGTTATAAAATCATAAATACCGCAATAAAATGTTTATATTAAAAAAAGGGAAATGGGACCCTTGGCTACATAAAGGCATTGAGTAAAAAAGCATTATGCAAATCCCTGGTTAGTACTGTGATCAATTCTGTGCACCAGGCTTTAAGAAGGATGTCAAGGCCTTTGGAGAATGCAGACGAGTTACTAGAATGGAACCAGGGACGAAAATGTCAGTGAAGTGGCAAGACTAGAGAAACTGAGACTAATGTCCTTAGGGCAAATAAGTTTAAGAGAAAATTACTGAGGAGTTCAACATTATTAATGGTTTTGACAGGGTAAATAAGGAGAAACTGTTTTCAGAGGCAGAATGGATAGTAACATGAGGACACAAATTTAAGGTAGTTCCAAAAAGAACCAGAGGTGACATTAGGACCTTTCTTCACACAGTAAAGGTATAGTGGAAGCAAATTCAATACTTGAAAATGATAAACTTTCAGGCTCTGGGAAGAGGGAAAAGGAATGGAATAAATTAGATAACTCTTTCCAAGAGCCGACACAGGCAACATGAGCTAAATGGTCTCCTACCATGTTACATCATTCTGTGATCAGCCCAGACTCTGTGACATGTCTTCTGTCTCTCTTGGAATGATAAATACAATCTGGAAGGGTAGAATAATGAAATAGAGAACCTAGTTCATAATTTAAAGGTAAGGGTACAGGATCAATACAAAAATGTGACTTTCTTGAGAAAGAGTTGGACAATGAAGCATCTGACACTGTTGTGAAGCACTGCACCTTCAAAAATATGAAAATTAATCTGATGGCGATCTTACCAGTGATCATTGATCCATTTTTGTTGTTCACAACAAATGACTGTACGTCATAGTGCATGGTTTGCTTTCCACATGCCCATCACGTTTTGCAAGCGCTTTATCTCCTAGCGTTAGTGCTGTAGCACTACATTTCATGTTTTGCTCTGCATTGCTTTCATTTGATCCTTCTGTTCTCAATCGTGTACATCAGGAAGGCGGATGTGAAAATGTGAATGTACAAGGTTTTCCAGTAGTCGAGTGAGAAGTCGCACTATAATTGTCGTACAGCTTTTGCTTCCATGATTTTCTCTCAACTGTTACTGCACAGATCACGTTCATCAAGGTATTCAGAAATCTATTCACTTCTCCATTAGCTCTTGTCCAACAGGGCATGAATTTTTGTTGAATGAAATCTAGGTAGTTCACTAACTTACCAAACTCATCACTGTTGGATGAGGGTCAATTATTGCTTCTCACCATTTGAGCAATTCATAGCAAGGCAAAAATCTGGTAAAGCTTTAGGACAATCCCTCTTATTGATGCTGGCATAATTATTTCCAGACTGGAATCTGCCATAGTCATCAGTGACAATCAGCAGGTGTTCACGAGTGGGAAAATCTGCAAAATCAATGTAAACTTCAACCCATGATCCTGTAGGGGTTTTTCAAACATCTTGAGAGATCATGAAGATTCAACATTGTGGTTGCTTCACATGGCAAACACAGGTTGATTTTGTGCTCAACCAAGCGGTAAGTTCCTGGGGACCTTACATTTTTCTGAAGGAGATATTTGGATTAAGCAATTCCCTGGTGAACTTCATTCATGTACTATATCAACAACACATTCCCCCAATGAGTTTGGAATGGCAATACAGTTGCTGCATAACACAAGATCTGATATGGATGTAACAATGAGCTCATTTTGAACATTGTGAAGACTTGTAGTGTGAGCATAAATTTTTTTGTAGATGCTCTTTCGATCACACCTTTTCAGTTTTGTCATTCCATATTCATCACATAAACCGGTAACACTTTAAATAGTTTGGTTGCCACTTTCATGTCAACTACTTTTCGTGATTTTGGCACCCAAGTTAGGCTTAAGTAGTTAAGATGTTGTTGGGCAATCTTTTCTTTGTGACTAGCAAGACTGACTGTTGACAACGGATGTCGCGAAAGATATCCTGCTGGGTTGAGTTTGCCTTGTTGATATTTAACATAGAACTCGTATTCATGTAGTTTAAATATTCAAGTGGGTGGTTTGCGCTGTGGATTATTGAACAAGCTTACTAGTGGTCTGTAATCAATTATTACTCCAAACGTGCTTCCATACAAATAGACAAGAAAGTGCAAGGTACCCCATGTGATTGAGGGCATTTCCCTATTTGCAAATAATGTTGCTGCACAGGCTTCAGTGATCTTCATGCCATCACAACAATTGATCAGTTACCAGCTTGCCTTTCTGCTTGAGAACTGCACCTGACATCCGGGTTTGCATCCATGATTAGCTTGGCGATTTCTCAGGGTTGAAATGGATTTTTGTGCAACCGCTGTATGATCTGGTGTACAGCCTGATTGTGTGATGGTCTCTTTTATTAGATTGCGATGGAGGCCAGATAATGTAGCAAGATCAGGAATGCTTTTTAGCATAACTTCACACATTTTTTTTCCTTTGTGGAATAGTCTCTTCTCCTTCTTGGGCAGTCCCTCAGTGTCGAGGATGACTTCCACTCCGGTGAGGTAGGTTCTGTGGTGGCTGAATAGTCCGATCCTGGATACGCAAACTCTACCACAGGTTTGGCAGGTGGTGCTTGAAGGCTGGGATGCAGTTGGGTGGCTGGGATGCTCTGGATTCAGCGCTCTCCTTCTGCTCTTACGCTTGGCCTCCACCTGCTCCACCCTACGACACTCAATGTGATTGGCGCCTTCGCGGATGCTTTTTCTCCAGTTTATGGATTCTAAGGCAAGAGATTCCCACATGTCATTATTCAGGGAGGCTTTCAGAGTGTCCTTGTAGTGTTTCATCTGCCCTCCTAGTGATCCCTTACCATTGCGGAGCTCGGAGTAGAGCACTTGTTTTGCGAGTCTTGTGCTGGGCATGCATGCAATGTGGCCCGCCCATCGCAGCTCGTTGAACATGACCAATGCCTTGATACTGGCGATATTGGCCTGGGAGAGGACACTCATGTTGGTACGCCTATCCTGCCACTGCGGAGGCAACGTTGGTGATATCTCTCCAAGGATTTGAGGCGTCTGCTGTACATTGTTCATGTTTCTGCTGCATTCAGGAAGGCGGGGACCACAGCTGCTCTGTAGACCATGAGCTTGGCGCTGGGTTTGAGGTCTCAGTTTTCAAATACTTTGTTCCTCAGGCGTCCAAAGACTGCATTGGTGCATTGGGGAAGTGGTGGAAGGATTCCTGAGCTGATTATCAACCTGTTGAACCGTGTTATGAACGCCTCTTCTATGACCGACACGTCCTGGTGTTGGTCTTGAAGCCGGAGCTTCTGATTCAGAGGGAGGGATTCTACCATTATGCAACAAGACCTCTCTATGAGTTCATGGTTATTTGCCTGATGCCTCTTCTCTCTTTTCCTTTTGTTTTATTATAATCTAAGGAAATAATTTGAAAATAGGCAGAACCCATATGTGTTTTTGCGGTTGGATTCCAGTCACAGTAGGTGATACTCATCACATGGCATTGCTTTGTCTTCAAGAGTCTTTAGGATGCTTTTCAAAGGTACTTGTAATATCTGCTAGCACTGGTTTAAGTGAAGTTACCAGCATAACCGAGAAGGCAGTGATGTGATAATAACATTTAATCAGACCCAATAATGTAACATTTTTTCTCTATCCTGCAATTAAAACTTATACAGGAAACTTAAAATGGCAAAGATACTGGGCTAGAGTTGCCAAGAACCTCCATTTTCATAATCATTGTTATTGTTTTAAACCCAATGCCCACAATTCCTTGGCAGGGAGGTGACATGCTCCTGAGAGCCACCCTATTGTGGTTATGGAAGTTATGGAAGTATGAGGGGGAAATCAGGAATGGCCCACCCACCCCACTGTCTGATGTCGAGAATTCAAGATCAGGAATGAAGTGACTGCAATACTTAATGAGTCCTAGCAGACTCCATACTTCTGCACATTTGTACGATCTGCAGCATTTGCAATGGCTTCAGCTTTTCATGAATCAAGTGATACTCCGTCACCACTGAACACATGACTGAAGAATTTGATTCTGTTTTCACTGAACAAGCATTTGTCTTTGTTCAAAGTGCGGCTACATTAGTTAAGGCATCGTAGGCATACATGTAAGCATATGTCAAGTTTACTTTCAATGCCACCATTGTTAAGAATGTTATCCTTGATTTTCAATTTGTCTTCAAGTGTAGACTGAATCATACGCTGAAATACCTTGGCTGTTGAGTCGACTCCAAAGTTGAGTTGCTGAAAGTCCAATGTGAGTGAGGATTACTGTAAGATACTTTGATTTCAGTGTAGATGCAGTGGCAGACTTCTAAGGAGATATTTAAGAACTCTCAGCAAACATTTATCCCATTGAGAAAGAATGGCTGTTTGAGAAGAATGCATCATCCATGGCTGAATCAGGAATTGAAGGATTGTATCAAATTGAAAAAAGCATTGTACAATCTGCAAAGATTTGTGATAAATTAGAAAATTGGCCATATTTTTGAAAACTTTTTCCAATTAATGGGCAATTTAGTGTGGCTAATCCACCCAGCCTGCACATCTTTTGGGTTATGGGGGTGACACCCACGCAGACATGGGAAGAATGTGCAAACCCTGCCCAGACAGTGACCCGGGTCGGGATTGAACCCGGGTCCTCGGCACCATGAGGCAGCAGTGCTAACCACTAATTGACCAGATTTTAAGAACCAGCAAATGAGGAGGGAGAAAGTAGAGTCTGAGACACAGCAACAGAAGAACACATAGTAAGAATTTCTAAAATTATTTAAAAAGGAAACGAGTAACTAAATCTCGAGTTGGTCCTCCGGAGCAGAGGTGCAGTCGACTGGTCGATCGGGAAGTACTTTCCAGTAGACCACATCAAGTTAACTCCTGCAGTTCACAGGATGCACAAAATTGTGGGACGTGCAAAATCACACGATGTGCGAATTTTCAAACGGCGAACCTGCGCATGCGCGGTGTGTGCTTTCTGCACGCATGTTCTCTGTGAAAAAGTTGAGAGTAAACTTCAACATCTCATGAGAGATCTGTACTCCCTCAATGTATAGAAGTTACTGGCCCACTTGATATAATATAAACTAAACAATACTTATTTGTTGTATGTTTTTGGCGACATCAGCTGCAAAAATCCTATATAAGATGCTCTCCGTGCGTCGAAAACAGAATGCATTCACACATATTTAGAATGCTTTCACTTGTTAACTGGGTAGTCAACAGGTTAAACTTGCAGCTTTGAACTCAAATTTTGCCCAGGCTGATGAAATGTAACTCCCACTTACCCCTGCTGACTGTGAAAGCATTGTGTAATACAAGTAGCCGTAAGACCTTATCCTTAGGTCTCAACCCAATTCTTAGTGGATAAGGATCTACAGCACAAAAACTGTCCTCATTTATTTGCATATTTGGTGCATTTTTGTTCTTTTTGTCTATAGGCAGGCTGTATTAGGCCTATATTTCAAATGCCCTTGGCAGATCGTATTAGGATGGCTGTCATTGGGCAGCACAGTAGCACAAGTGGTTAGCACTGTGGCTTCACAGCTCCAGGGTCCCAGGTTCGATTCCCCGCTGGGTCACTGTCTGCGCGGAGCCGGCACGTTCTCCCCATGTCTGCGAAGGTTTCCGCCGGGTGCTCCGGTTTCCTCCCACAGTCCAAAGACGTGCAGGTTAGGTGAACTGGCCATGCTAAATTGCCCTTCATGTCCAAAAAGGTTAGGAGGGGTTATTGGGTTACGGGGATAGGGTGGAAGTGAGGGCTTAAGTGGGTTGGTGCAGACTCGATGGGCTGAATGGCCTCCTTCTGCACTGTATGTTCTATGTTCTGTCACAAAAGTAGATCTCAAGTCACCAAAGTCTGGGCACCCCTGTTCTAGAGAATGAGTCTGGGGAATTGATAATTGAAAACATGGAAATGGTGGAGGTGTTGAACAGGTATTTTGTGTCTGCCGTCACTGTTGAAGACTTTGAAATTATCCCAAAGATACTTGAAAATCAAGAAGTGAACGCGAGTGAAAAAGTGAAAACAATTACCATCACTAGGGAAAGGTGCTGGGAAACTATTAGACCTAAAGGCTTACAAGTCCCCAGGGGCAGATGGCCTGCATTTTGGGGCCTTAAAAGAAGTGGCTGCAGAAATAGAAGATGCATTGGTTACAATATTTCAAATTTCCTTTGATTCTGAAAAAGCTGTAGTAGATTGGAAAATAGCTCATGTAACACCTTTATTCAAGAAAAGAGGGAGACAGCAAGCAGAAACTATATGCCAGTTAGCCGAACATCTGTCATAGGGAAATTCCGAGAATTCCTTATCAAGGAGGTAACAGCAAAAATATGGTCAGACAGGTCAACACAACTTTGTGAAAAGGAAATTGTGTTTAACTAATTGATTAGAATTTTTTGAGGCAGTAACAAACAAGGCAGATAAAAAGTAACTGGTCCATTTGGTGTACTTGGGTTTCTGAAAGGCATTTGACAAGGTGTCACAGAAAAGGCTACTACACAAGATAAAAGCACATTACAGGATCAGAGAATTTCTATAGTGCAGAAGGGAATTTGGTCCATCATGTCTGCACCAACTCTCTGAATGAGTAATTGGCCTAATGACATTCTCCTGTTATTTCCCCATAACCAACATGTTGTTCATTTGCAAATAACAATCTAATTTCCTTTTAAATGCTTTGGTTGAACTTGCCTCCACCACACACCTGGGCAAAGCATTCCAATTCTAACCACTTGCTGCATGAAAAGGTTTTCTCATATCGCTTTTGCTTCTTTTGTCAACTACTTTAAATCTATATCCTCTTGTTATCGATTCTTTCACAAGTGGGAACAGTTTAGACCATAAGACATAGGAGCAGAATTAGACCACTCGGTCCATCAAGTCTGCCATTCAATCAAGGCTGATATTTTTCTCATTCCCATTCTCGTGCTTTCTCCCCATAACCCCTGATTTCCTTACTAATCAAGAACCTATCTTTCTCTGTCTCAGCGATTTGGCCTCCACAGCCTTCTATGGCAAAGAGTTTGTCCATATCTGTTCTGACCCCTCATGATTTTGAATACCTCTACTCTCAACGCAAAACAGCACTGTACACACACCTGTCAACATCAACGGGGCCGAGGTGGAGATGGTTAGCCGCTTCAAATTCCTAGGGGCACACATCTCCAAAAATCTGTCCTGGTCTACCCATGTCGACGCTACCACCAAGAAAGCATAACAGCGCCTATACTTCCTCAGGAAACTAAGGAAATTCGGCATGTCCACATTAACTCTTACCAACTTTTACAGATGCACCATAGAAAGCATCCTATCTGGCTGCATCACAGCCTGGTATGGCAATATGGCAACTGCTTGGCCCAAGACCGCAAGAAACTTCAGAGAGTCGTGAACACAGCCCAGTCCATCACACAAACCTGCCTCCCATCCACTGACTCCATCTATACCTCCCGCTGCCTGAGGAAAGCGGGCAGCATAATCAAAGACCCGTCCTACCCGGCTTACTCACTCTTTCAACGTCTTCCATCGGGCACTCTTCCAACGTCTTCTCGTGTAGACGTCTTCTACACGAGAACCACAAGTTAACAGAATCTTCTTGCTTTTATACCCTGTGCCCCTATAAATATAACCTTGGGTACTGTAAGCTTTATTAATCGCTCTTTCAACCTGTCTTTCTACCTTCAATGACTTATGTACATATACAGCCAGGTCCCTCTGCTCCTGCACCCCTTTAGAATTATACCCGTTATTTTATATTATATTTCCATGTTTCATTTTCTTGCCAAATGAATCACTACACATCAAACTTCACCTGTCACCTTTCTACCCATTCCACCAACTTGTCTATGTCCCTTTGAAGTTCTACACCAGGGATCAGCAACCTTTTCAAACCAAAGAGCCAAACTACATCAGAATTCAGAACAACTGGTCAACAAAGAGCCAGTATAAGAATGACCATTTGCATGACTGAAAATATACAACTTAATGTTATTAATAATTGACATGATGATTAATAATAGTAAAAATGTAACCTTGTGCTCACAGGTTTTATTTAATGGGACTTCTGCGGGTGCATCTTTGCACACATTTCTTTAATGTTTACACCATAACTGGTCAAAGTGAGTTTCATGCACACATTCAGGCTATTCCCTGTCAATCTTGAGCTCAAATTAGCATTGATGTTATTCAAATGTGTGGTGCCAAACATTGAAAGTAAAACCAAGCTGATATTCTGCAGGGTGTTGTATGTGACAGGAAGTTGTTTCCAAGTTTACAGAATCAGATTATCATGTTCCAATTCCTTCATGTCAGCCTATTTGTGCAGTTTTGCCAATTCTGCACTTTCTCGAGAAAGGCATTCTAAATGAGAATTCAGCTTGCCGAATATTTCTATGCAGATATCTCACTGAAATCAGATAATTCCATTCCCAAGTCGCTGAGTAAGATGCATGGAATGACTATCAAATCCAATTCATTAATGGACGACTTAACTGGACGAATTATTAACCTAAACAGAGTACTGTGTTTGCGCAAGTCAACAAAACGAGACTGAACGTCATCAGTAGCCCAGATACTAACGTGGAAAGCTGCTGCCATTTGACAAGGCTGTCATTTGAATTCTCTCTCTGATATGAATCACAAAACATTTGTAATCTTTCCAAATGTGCCAGACTCGATATCTTTGATGAAGACAGTCAATTTTGATTCAAATCCAAACACTGATTGCTGCCGAGCCAGGACCATATTTCTTTGCCCTTGTAGCTTAAGGTTCATCATTCAAATGCCCAGTAAAGTTGATGAGATAGTAAAACTTGAGCAACCAATCACAGTCTGAAACCTCAGTGTGTTTAATGCCCTTCATATCTAAAATTGACTTAATCTTGTTAATGCAGACAGCAAAATGAGACAGAACGTTGCCACGAGATAACCAGTGAACATTATTGCGCATTAGTAGATCAGGATATTTGGAATCTATTTCCTCGAGCAATAACTGAAATTGACAGTGATTAAGGGCTCGAGCAAGAATCCAATTGACAAGGCGAACAACCAGTCCCATTACAGTTCCGAGTTTGGTTGCACTCCTCCTTTTGCCATCCTTTTAGTATTTGTATGTCCATAAAAAACGTTGGAATTCCCTTTTATGTTGACGAACAGTCCCTTTTCATGCTCCCTCTTTACTTCTCTTAGTTGCTTTTTCATCTCCCCTCTGAATCTTCTATATTCAGCCTGGTTCTCAATTGAATTTTCTACCTGATATCTCATAAGCATACTTTTTCTTATTTGTCTTCATTTCTATCTCTTTTGTCATCCAGGGAGCTCTGGATTTGTTTCTGCTATCTTTCACTTTTGGGGAAATAAACCTTGACTGTGCCTGAATTCTCTATTCTTTGAAGGTAACGCAGTGTTCAGTTAATGAAATTGACTTTCCCCTGTTAATTATTCTTTTTAAAAAAATTTAGAGTACCCAATTCATTTTTTCCAATTAAGGGGCAATTTAGTGTGGCCAATCCACCTAGCTTGCACATTTTTGGGTTGTGGGGGCGAAACCGACGCAAACACGGGGAGAATGTGCAAACTCCACACGGACAGTGACCCAGAGCCAGGATCGAACCTGGGACCTCAGCGCCGTGAGGCCGCAGTGCTAACCCACTGCACCACCGTGCTGCCCTCCCAGTTAATTATTCTAACTTTGGTATGTTCTTTGCCCTTGGCCAGAGTCAGCCTAAACTTGATACAATGAGGGTGGCATGGTAGCGCAGTGGTTAGCAAGGCTGACTCACCGTGCCGAGGACCCGGGATCGATCCTGACCCCGATCACTGTCCGTGTGGAGTTTTCACATTCTTCCCGTGTCTGCCTGGATCTCACCCCCACAACCCAAAGATGTGCAGAGTAGGTGGGTTGGCCACGCTAAACTGCCCCTTAAATTAAAAAAAAACTAATTGGGTACTCTAAATTTATTTTTAAAAACTTGATACAATGACCACTGTCCCTTAAATGGTCTCCTATTGACCCTTGATCACTTAACCAAGATCATTCCCAGGAACCAGTTGTGTCAGTGCCTCTTCTCACCGGACTGGAAACATATTGCTACAGAAAACGTTTCTGAACACACCCTTTACACTGCTATTATCCTAGCATTTATTTGGATAATTAAAGTCCGCAATTATAACTACTCTATAATTTTTACACCTCCCTATAATTTCCTTGCAAATGTATTCCCCCACATCCTTCCCACTGGTTGGTGGCCTATAGATGAGAGAAATGTAATTGCACCTTTTTGGTTCCTTAGCTCTAGTCAAATAGATTCTGCCCATGACTCCTCTGGGATGTCTTCTTTCTCCAGCAACAGAGAAAGCAATGCTCAGCTTAATCAATACCACCGCCCCTCTTTATCCATTCCTATCTTTCCCAATACATTGTCTTCATGAAGATTTAATACCCAGTCTTGCCTTTCTTTGAGCCAGATTTCTGTTATTGCTACATCATATTTCAACATGGGAATCCACGCTTAAAATTCACCAATCATAGATCATAGAATTTACAGTGCAGAAGGAGGCCATTCGGCCCATCGAGTCTGCACCGGCTCTTGGAAAGAGCACCCTATCCAAGGTCAACACCTCCACCCTATCCCCACAACCCAGTAACCCCACCCAACACGAAGGGCAATTTTGGACACTAAGGGCAATTTATCATGGCCAATCCACCTAACGTGCACATCTTTGGACTGTGGGAGGAAACCGGAGCACCCGGAGGAAACCCACGCACACACGGGGAGGATGTGCAGACTCCGCGCAGACAGTGACCCAAGCCGGAATCGAACCTGGGACCCTGGAGCTGTGAAGCAATTATGCTACCCACAATGCTACCGTGCTGCCCCACAATCATATTTAACACACTCCATACATCCATATAGATGCATATTTAGACTTATATTAGTTTCTCCTTTACTCTGACCCAGCTATTAACTTACTTTTCGCTATTCTAGTGCCATCTATCTCACCCAGTAATCTGTGCACCTTGACATTCCTCTCGGACTTTATCTCTGAATCCCACACCCCTGCCAAGATAGTTTAAATCCACCAAGAGGCACATGGTGTAGGGACTAACATATTAGCACAGATAAAGGATTGGATATCTAACAGAAAGGAGAAAGATGGGATAAATGGATATTTTTCAGGTTGGCAAGCTGTAACTAGTTCAGTTCCACAGGGATCAGTGCTGGGCCTCAACTATTTACAATCTGTATTAAGGGTTTAGATGAAGGGACCGAATGTTGAGTAGCTGAAGCTGCCGATGACACTAAGATGGGAAGCAAAGCAAGTTGTCAAGAGGAGGTAGAGAGTCAAAGTACAGGCAGGTTAAGTGAGTGGGCAAATATATGGCAGCTGGAGTATAATGTGGAAAAATGCAAATTTCCCCACTTACGCAGTAAGAATAGAAAACGGTATATTTTTTAAATGGAGATTCACAACTCGGTAGATCAGAGGGATTTGGGTGCCTGGTACATGAATCACAAGAAGCCGATATGCGGGCACAGCAAGTGATTAGGAAGGGATTAGGAAGACAAACAGAATGTTGCTATTTATTGCAAGAGGAAGTAAATATAAAAGTAGGGAACATAGGAGCAGGAGTGAGCTATTCAGCCCAGCGAGCCTGTCCCGCCATTCAATACGATCATGGCTGATTATCCACTTCAGTGCCTTTTTGTCCATTCTATCCCTGTGGCCCTTTATGCCATTGGTATTTAGGAGTCTACCATCTCAGCTTGCAACATACTCAATGACTGAGCTTCCACAGCCCTCTAGGGTACTGAATTCCAAAGATACACAACTCTCTGAGTAAAATACGTTTTACTGTAGCTGTCCAGGGCATTAGTGAGCCCACATTTAGCGTACGGTCTACAGTTTTGGTCTCCTTACTTAAGAAAGGATTCTGTAAGCGAATCCTCTATGATAAGCTGAAGAATGGAGTACGCTCCCATGGTTGCCAGAAGAAACTCTTCAAGGATATCGGAAAACTTCCCTCAAGGACTTCAAAACTGACACTGCATCACGGGAGACCCTTGCCCAGGACCTCTTAGAGTGGAGAAATGCAATTGTCAATGGTGCATTAACATACGAGGAACAAAGGATAGTGTCAGCTCAAAACAAGTGCAAGGCATGTAAAAACTATGAGGACAGTGCTCCCAACTACCTACCAGCCTCATTGTCCTGTCTGCATTGCACTAGAATTTTTCATGCTGAGATAGGACTTATCAGCCACCTTCGCACTCACACAGCTCAATGCCTGATTGACAAATGAAGATGGCCTTCTTCAATAATGAAGGGCGAACAACGTCTTTAAGAAAGGACACAATTGATTTGGAAGAAGTTCAGAGAAAGTTAATTCGACTGATTTCTGGGACAAAGGGGTTACTTTATTAGGAAAGGGTGGACAGGTTGGGCCTATACGCATTAGAGTTTAGAAGAATGAGACGTGATCTGAAGAAAAATATAAGGTCCTGAGGGGACTTGATAGAGTGGATGCTGAGAGGATTTTTCCCCTTTCGTGGGAATCTAGAATCAGGGTCACAGTTTAAAAATTAAGTGGGAGTCTTCAGGGGAAAATTTAGTTCATGGAATTCTCTTCCCCAAAAAGAAGTGGAGGCTGGGTCACTGAATTTAGTGAACATAGAACATTGCAGCGCAGTATAGGTCCTTCGGCCCTCGATGTTGCACCGACCTGTGAAACCACTCTAAAGCCCATCTACACTATTCCCTTATCGTCCATATATCTATCCAATGACCATTTGAATGCCCTTAGTGTTGGCGAGTCCACTACTGTTGCAGTAAAAAGGCTCTCACAGTCCACCATATCCAATCCTCTGATCATCTTGTATGCCTCAATTAAGTCACCTCTTAACCTTCTTCTCTCTAACGAAAACAGCCTCAAGTCCCTCAGCCTTTCCTCATAAGATCTTCCCTCCATACCAGGCAACATTCTGGTAAATCTCCTCTGCACCCTTTCTAATGCTTCCACATCCTTCCTATAATGTGGCGACCAGAACTGCACGCAATACTCCAAATGAGGCCGCACAAGAGTTTTGTACAGCTGCAACATGACCTCATGGCTCCGAAACTCAATCCCTCTACCAATAAAAGCTAACACACCGTACGCCATCTTAACAACCCTTGCAACCTTCAGGGATTCATGTACATGGACACTGAGATCTCTCTGCTCATCCACACTGCCAAGAATCTTACCATTAGCCCAGTACTCTGTCTTCCTGTTATTCCTTCCAAAATGAATCACCTCACACTTTTCTGCATTAAACTTCATTTGCCACCTCTCAACCCAGCGCTGCAGCTTATCTATGTCCCTCTGTAACTTGTAACATCCTTCCGCACTGTCCACAACTCCACCGACTTTAGTGTCATCTGCAAATTTACTCATCCATCCTTCTACGCCCTCCTCCAGGTCATTTATAAAAATGACAAACAGCAATGGCCCCAAAACAGATCCTTGTGGTACACCACTAGTAACTGGACTCCAGTATGAACATTTCCCATCAACCACCACCCTTTGTCGTTTTCCAGCCAGCCAATTTCTGATCCAAACTGCTAAATCACCCTGAATCCCATGCCTCCGTATTTTCTGCAGTAGCCTACCGTGGGGAATCATTTCAAACGCTTTACTGAAATCCATATACACCACATCAACTGCTTTACCCTCATCCACCTATTTGGTCACCTTCTCAAAGAACTCAATAAGGTTTGTGAGACATGACCTACCCTTCACAAAACCGTGTTAACTATTTCTAATCAAATTATTCCTTTCCAGATGATTATACATCCTATCTCTTATAAACCTTTCCAAGACTTTGCCCACAACAGAAGTAAGGCTCACTGGTCTATAGTTACCGGGGTTGTCTCTGCTCCCCTTCTTGAGCAAGGTTGAGTTGGATAGATTTTTGATAGACATGGGAGTCATGGGTTATGTGGGCAAATGGGAAAGTGGAGTTGAGACTGCAAACAGTTCAGCCACCATCTTAATGAATGGCAGAGCAGGCCTAAAGGGTTGAATAGCCTACTCCCATTCTCAAGTCCTATGTTTCTATGTTAAACCCGATATAGGCTTTGTGCTGCCTGCTGTTAAAATTATTGCAGCATCCAGCTAGTGCTAACCTGTGCAAATTTTTAGTTTCATTAGGCATGTATGGACTGCCAAAGACACACAAAAGTGATGTCCCATTACGTCTTATTTTATCAATGACCAGTGCTGCACAGCACAAATTGGCCAAATGGTTGAAGTGAATTACCCATATACACAACAAAAGATTCCTTCATCTTCACAAAGACTATTCGTGACCTATATATTAATAGGTACATCTGGGCTAATGTGCTCATTTGACATTGCGAGTTTATTTATGAACGTGTCCTTGAAGGAAGCCACCAACCAACATTTTTGGCACATCGCTATCTCACAGCAATATAAATATGCCATCGTTTTCTGAATCTGTATTTGTTGAACTTGTGATCTTGCCAACTTGTGCAGTCGAGTTCAGTTTTAATAACATCATGCATGTCCAAATAGGTGATGTGGTCATGAGATCCCCTTGGGGTCCAGCGCTCACATAGTTTTCCACAAGAAACACTATTTGGATTGAATGAGCCCTAATCTCCTAACCCCATGCATGTTCCAATACTTTTGAGTTGGAGCAGTCTAATACGCTCCCTTTTCCTTGACGTGCCAATTGAGAAATCTGCTTATGGGATCTCCATTACTATCGGTTATGAGCCTACCTTCACTGGTCAATATACATGTTAGGATTCAAGTTAGTCCATTTAAGATTGACCTCACCAGCAATCAATGTAAACAGGGCTCTAGTCATTTGTTCACCTTGCAAGCTTGACACAGAAATAGAGCGCTGCAAAGCTATCCTGTGGGAGTAAGGCTATCCTGATCAGACTGTTATTCACTCGATATTGTGCACCCTTCAAATGGGCCAAAGGCTGGTACTTTTGACATGAAACGTGCCCAATCTACCTCAAACTACCCCGGCTAAAATATTTGAGCAGCAGGTTAAGCAAGCCCTTTCATGCTGCTACTAGGCAGTTGCTATACAAGTGATATTTACCACTAACAGGGTGCTGCTGTCTGAATTTCAATGCTGATGCAATGCGAGGTAGGCTGTACATCTCAGCGATTGCTGACTGAATCAAGCAACATGTACCTTTGGTTGTTCATAATAAGCAATGTACAAACCGTACTCAACCAGCCCACGTTCGTGAAACCCAAAAGAAAACGTATGATTCTATGATTGGGCAACCCTTACTGAACAATTCTGAGTGCATTAACAGCTACACTAACCACCAATTTAAGATAGTCAGTCAAGCTTTTAACGTGGTTGATTTCTGCTTGCTAGAAGTTACATACATTCATATGCAGGGAGGTGATCTCGGCAATCAGATGTTCAATCCTTATGCCTTTTTAAAAATTACCTGGGACCTTGGGGAGCCTGCAGTTCCCCATTGCTTTCTCCATGGCAATGCTTGATTAATCAGCTTTGTCTTGTCAACCAATCAGTCCCCCTTTTCTCCTCTAGTATAAGTTTTGATTGTTTTAATGGCATTCTTGCATTTTGCCCAATAAGTGCAAAACAAAAAGCTTCAGCAATATGTCTTTCTTTTCAGCAACACTTGTGCTTTTATTACTGTTGAGTTTGACGAAGCATAGCAGCTAAACCTAAAAGAAAGGTGAACCACAGGAGAAGGGGAGGGGGGGAAGGGGGCAGAAGGGGGGAAGAGAGGGGGGAAGAGGGAGGAGACAGGGAACAATAGAGGGGAACCAGAGACGTGGGGGGGAGGCAAGGGAATGACAGCCGGAAGGAGGGCAGGGGAAACAATAACAAACTTGGCAACTACAGGAGCAGAGAACAAGGAAAATTGGACGAAAGACGGGACGAACGGCTGAAGCGGAGGTGATCACGAGACGACAACGTCGGCGAAAACCGTCCGCGAGAAGCAAGCGACAACACCAACACCAGATCCATTCGCGTATTGCCCTCTGTATTTGTTCTGTAATTGTTTCTCCGGCGCCCAAATGTATATGTTCCCCCCCCCAAACAGATGCCTACTTATGTGCTAAAAACAATATTGCCAATTGTACAGAGCTGCTGTTGTTGAGCTAGCGCATAATACCCTACCAGTTATTTTATTCTAACTTGTTTTTTTGTAGTTTGTTTTGTTTTTTGTGCGTGTTCCCTTCTCTTCTGTGTCTATTTTGTGTACATAACGGTAAATATACTTTGTTCAAAAACCCAATAAAAAACATTTATAAAATGTTGAAGCAACCAAACAGGAGCATAAGGAAATGAAAGATTTATTAACGTAGAATGAAAACTCTATGTATACTGGTCCCAGAAGGGACTAACTGTGCCCAGCACACATTCAGGCGGGGGTATTTATGTCCTGATTAGCTCCCCTGCTGCTGAGGAAGCTCAGCCTCTCAGCAGGGAAGCTCATATTCCGCGAGACTCATGGGGAGTCCAATTGGCCCGGCCCCATGGGCCTTGTGGGAGTTACAAAAGTTGCATTGGACTTGACAGCGTAGAAATATCATCATTATGAAATGAGTGTGCATAACAATGATCTGTTCTCACAACTGTATTAAGTAGGGAAAGATGACAGAATTGAGTGCACACTTCAAAAGCATTCTCCAGGCATTGCTCATCTCTTTCCTGCCGTTTGTTTCCTACAGATTGCAAAGAACTGACAAGACAGGCTGGTCTTTTCAATGCTGCTGCTAGTGTAATGTAGAAGTAACGAGCCCATCTCTTGCATATGTACACAAGAACTAGGAGCAGATATGGCCGGCGAGCCTGCTCAGCCATTCAATACAACCATAGCTGATCTGAACTGCACTTCCCTGCCAGTTCCCCGTATCAATTGATGTCTGGAAAAATCAAAAATCTGCTTATCCAAGCCTTGAATGTATTCAATGATGGAGCATCCGCAACCCTCTGGGGCAGAGAATTCCAATGATTCAGATCCCGTTAAGTAATTTCTCCTCATCTCAGTCCTAAATGACTGGCCCCTTATTATGTTCCCCGCGTTTTAGATTCCCCAACAAGGGTAAACAATCTCTTAACGTCAGCCCTATCAAGCCCCTTAAGAATCTTGTATGTTTCAATGGGATTATTTCTCACTTTTCTAAATGCAAAAAAATATATACCAATTTGCTCATGCTTTCGTCACGGGACACCTCCCTCATCCCAGGAACAAATCTAGTGAACCTTTGCTGTACTGCCCCAATGCAAATATATCTATGCTTAAATGTTGAGAGCATGGGCAGCATGGTGGCGCAGTGGGTTAGTCCTGCAGCCTCACGGTGCCGAGGTCCCAGGTTCGATCCCGGCTCTGGGTCACATTCCGTGTGGAGTTCACGCATTCTCCCCGTGTTCGCCCCCACAACCCAAAGATGTGCAAGGTCGGTGGATTGAACACGCTAAATTGCCCAGTAATTGGAAAAAAATGAATTGGGTACACTAAATGTAAAAAAAAAAATGTTGAGAGCAAAACTGCAAACAGTATTCCAGATGTGGCCTCACCTAAACCCTGTACAACTCCAGCAAGACTTCTTTTTAAAAGATAAATTTAGAGTACACAATTAATTTTTTCCAATTAAGGGGCAATTTAGCGTGACCAATCCACCTACCCTGCACATCTTTTTGGGTTGTGGGGGCGAAACCCATGCAAACACGGGGAGATTATGCAAACTCCACACGGACAGTGACCCAGAGCCGGGATCGAACCTGGGACCTCAGTGCCGTGAGGCAGCAATGCTAACCACTGTGCTACTCCAGCAAGACTTCTTGATTCCTGTACTCCAATGCCCTTACAAGAAAGACCAAACTCCCACTAGTTTTCCAATTACAGTTCTCTTTCTGCACTTACTGGTGCACTAAGGCAGTCTGTCTGTTTCCATAGCTAGTTATCCCTGGAATAGGTCACTGGTCTGCCACCGAGGGCTTACAGCTTGAGGGGCCCCACTCCACATCAGGCATGGCTGACCATGAGTCTCTCTCGTTCTTACCACAAGCCACTGGCATGTTTGGAAGGATTTTCAGGTGGACACACTCAACCTGTTCGATCGCATTATGTATGCAGCTTCCTTGGCCATCAGCTCCTATGGTGGGATTCAAACCTGGAGATTCTGGCTCAGAGTCAGGGATACTACCTATTGTGCTATAAGACCTATAACTATGAGGAGCTACTTAACTAAATACTAAAAATCAGAATCAGCAGCAATAAAATCAAAACAGCACCAGATTAAAGGCTTAATTAGATAAATACATGCTCAGAAGGACTAGCTATGATTCTGCACTTTACTGCCAGCCACAATAAAGTCTTGCTTTTTCTGACCTCAGAACATCCCAGAGAGCGATACAGCCTTGACTTTGAGTTTACTCAATGTAATAGAGTCATAGAGTTCTACAACACAAAAAGAGGCCCTGCTGCCCATCATGTGTGTACTGGCCATCATCCTATTTTCCAGCGCTTGGTCTGTAGCTTTGTATGCTATGGTGTTTCAAGTCTCGGAATGGCAGCAGCCAATTTGTGCATAGCAAGCTCCCGCATACAGTATCACAATAATGATCCAATCATCTGTTTTCAGCTGCAATGGAGGGATAAACATTAGTGAGAACATGTTGTATCCTCTTATAGAAGGAAGATGGAGCCTTGGTTTAATATCCCATCCAAGAGGTGGCATCGTCAACACTGGAACACTCCAGTGACATTTCATCCTCGAATTTGTGTTTATGTCATTGAGCCAAGGGCTGATGCCAGCAGGTGCTGGGATTGTCGGTGGAGCTTTATAATTGGCCTTTAACTGTCTTAGTTAGGATCATGATTTGGACTTGAACCTCTGACTCAGAGAGTTAGACATTGAGCCACCGAGGTGGAGGATGAAGAATTAAAAGAAGTATAAGAGGTATAGTGGCCTCTGGCCATTTGAAATTATGTCTACAAATAAATGTCCAGGAGATATATCGACAATGGAGCCACGCTGCTGATTAATATGAGTACCCAAGCAGCAAATATTCCAGGACTCTACACAAGATGTATTGCAATTGCTTACTTAACCTTTCTTCTTTAGATTTGAAACTGTATTCGTGGTGAGTCATATTAAACCCTTCTGCAACCACATGGCTCACAGCTGTCTAGAATTAACCACATCGTTTAGATCAATCTCAGCTCTCTCAGCTCAACGCAATAGCTCTTTAAAGTCACTGGTACAGCAAATGTTGCATCTATAATTCCAATGAAACACATTAGTGCCAGTTGCCATAATTTGATTTTGTTTCAGCATTGTAAATACATTCAATCACAATGTGATCAAAAGGCAAATGGTCTGAGTGTAAACTAATTAACTTGGTGTATATTACTGAATACGAACACTAGTTTTCGTTTAAAACTATGTTATTTTTCTGACTATTATGTAATATATTTCATTGCGCTTTGTTCAATGGAAACAATATAGGTTTGCTTTTCAATCAGAGCCAGAATAAACATATGGATTTTTCATCTATTTTAGTCATGCAATTTACCATTATTTTGAAATAAGATTCTGTTCTTTGTACTTTTCTTCATACAGATGTGCTTTGCTCTTTATTGTTAGTAGGGGTGGAGGAGAAAGGTGGTCTTTCTCTTGCTAAATAGTCTAGATTTAAGCAACAGATGAACAATGTGCATTTATACACCATCTTTAATGTAGTAAAACATCTCAAGGCACTGCACAGGAGCATATTCAGACAAAACAATAGCACCAAGACGGAGACATTAGGGCAGATAACCAAAAGCACCGGTGAGAGGGAGGCTTTAAGGAACATGTTAAAAGAAATCAGGGATGCTCAAGAGGTCACAATTGGAGACACACAGAATTCTCAAATGGCTATGGCCTGGAGGGGGTTAAACATGGTAGCACAGTGGTTAGCACTGTTGCCTCACAGCACCAGGGACCCGGGTTCGATTCCCGGCTTGGGTCACTGTGTGTGCGGAGTCTGCACGTTCTCCCTCTGTCTGCATTGGTTTCCTCCGGGTGCTCCGGTTTTCTCCCACAAGTCCCAAAAGACATGCTTGCTAGGTGAATTGGATATTCTGAATTCTCCCTCAGTGTACACGAACAGGTGCTGGAATGTGGCGACCAGGGGATTTTCACAGTAACGTTATTGCAGTGTTAATGATAGCCTACTTGTGAGACTAATAAAGATTAGAGCTGAGGAGGGGTGAGGCTATGGAGAGATTTGAAAACAAGGATTAGAGTTTTAAACTTGTAGGCAGCAATGTAGGTCAATATGCACAGGTGAGTGATGGGTGAAAAGGGTTTGGCACGAGGCAGCATATGGGCAGCAGAGTTTTAGATGAGCTCAGGTTTATTGAGGGTGTCCACCAGGATAACATTGAAATGGTTGATGTTGAATCCGCGGTAAGCAGAACGGATAGACAATGGAAGAAACTAAAGAACAAGGTTTATTCCAATACAGTTGCAATACTCCTCTTCTCCCCTCAGGGTTTCCTTCACTGACCTGTAGCTAGGCTAGGTTTTTTAAAATTACTTTATCAGAGTTACAAAGACAGAGTTCAGAGTGTGGACAGGGGCAAACCCCTAATCCAGCTCCTTGCCTGCTCCAAAAACCAATTCAAATTGAATCCAATTAATGGTCCCCACAAGAGAGACATACCAGGTCCAGGCATTACACCTGACCTTACGCTCGTCTTTTATACAACTGGAGCTCTCCTTGTAAAGGGGAAACTGTGCCCCTTAAAGGGGAAGTCCTGCCCACCTTAAAGGGGAAGTTCATATTCCAGGGAGATCAGGGGAAATCGTATGGTCCTGATCCCGGGGCCTCCATTGAGATTATAACAGTTCAGTTGGAGGTAATAAAAGCCTGGTGTGGTTTTCAGCAACAGATGGTCTAAGACTAAGGTGGTGATAGGTGATATTATGAGGGAAGAAGAAGGTAGTCTCGGTGACAGATAGGATGCCAGGGTTGGAAGTTCAGTTCAGGTCAATAGGATGCTGAAGTTGTGAACAACTTGGTTCAGTTTGGGGCAGAGATGAAGTAGGGGCAGGATTTGTTGACAAGGCAACAAATTATTTTTGTTCCAAGGTGGTAGAATATGCTGCAGCATCATGTGACCAAAGACTCTGAAAACAGATGGATGCGCATAAATTCCTTTGAAAATTACATTTCTTTTTCGGCAAAGTACTCTATTTTATAAATAAGTCTTGAGAAAACCAAATCTTGCAGATGCAAGGGGCGGTACGGTAGCACATGGAGCAGCATGGTAGCACAGTGGTTAGCACTGTTGCTTCACAGCTCCAGGGTCCCAGGTTCGATTCCCAGCTTGAATCACTGTCTGTGAAGAGTCTGCACGTTCTCCCCCTGGCTGCGTGGGTTTCCTCCAGTGCTCCGGCTTCCTCCCACAGTCCAAACATGTGTAGCCTAGTTGGATTGGCCATGCTAAATTGCCCCTTAGCTTGCAAAGAAAAGTGAGGTGGGCTTACGGGGATAAGTTGGAAACATGGGCTTAAGTAGGGTGCTCTTTCCAACGGCTAAATGGCCTCCTTCTGCACTGCAAATTCTATGATTCTATGCAACTTAAATTCAGGAGAATTTATTTAAATGCCAATCTGCTGCTGTACCATAGCAAAGTAAAAAAACATGATTGTAAAGTACGTTAAAATGTTTCCCTTGATTCACAGAAACTCCTTACAAAGATCTCATATTTCCATGTAAACCTCTCCTGGTAAGGACTAATTTAACACGGCATAGGTTCATAGCAATGTAGTCTTGGCTGTATTTTATCAGGTCTGTGTAGGCTTATTGAAAAGATATTTTACAAGTTCTGTTTTGACACTGTTTTTAGTAATTATTTTCAGTTGCATAGTAATATATTGTTTTGTTTTTAATTTCTGGCAAAGAGAATTCTTCTTTCTCGCTTTTTTGCTGATCTTATGGGAACAGTTGCGCACACAAGCAGCAAAAGTGCCCCTTTTCACAGTTCAGTCAGAAGTGCTTAGGGATTTATGTTATGGCAACAAATAAACACTCTCATACAGACTAACAAAGCCAAGTAAGAAACTGAAACTTTAACAAAAATTATCTGGCATTAGAGGAGTGGTGGCTGTGTATGCTACTGTATGGTTCAAATACAGACGTTTAGAGAGCAATGAGAATTGGGAGATGTAGGCCCACGGCTTTCTGTAAATTGAGCTTCAGGCCTTTGTACACATAACATCAGCGAGCTTCAAATGGAATCCTGCACCAGTATACCTGTGGGGTCTTTGGAAAGCTTGGCCAGCTTGGACTAAAAAACTCAGCCAGATACTGGGGGGTGAGCATGGAGAGAAGGTGAACAAGAGGAAGGCTAGCATAGATCTCCAGCTTGAGCTGGCACTTATGCATTTCCTGGCTCAACATACAAGTAAAACAAATGAAAACGGTTTGCTATCTTTGATGTCTTTGGTAGCCAACACGGTAGCACAGTGGTTAGCATTGTGACTTCACAGCTCCAGGGTCCAGGTTCGATTCCCGGCTTGGGTCACTGTCTGTGTGGAGTCTGCACGTTCTCCCCGTGTCTGTGAGGCTTTCCTCCGGCTGCTCCGGTTTCCTCCCACAAGACCCGAAAGACGTGCTGTCAGGTAATTTGGACATTCTGAATTCTCCCTCTGTGTACCTGAACAGGCACTGGGGTGTGGTGACTAGGGGCTTTTCACAGTAACTTCTTTGCAATGTAAGCCGACTTGTGACAATAAAGATTATCATCATAGCAAAATTGACAGCAGAAACTAAAACTGTTGCCAGAATATTCAAGTAGTCTGAGAAGATGACTGTGGCCTTGAAACTCACAAGTCATTGGTTGGCAATTTGGTAGCTAGCAATTTCTGCTGGATTCTGCCAGAGATTGGTCACACAATTCCTTTTTTTCCACCCAAAAATTGGATGTGAAGACAACCAATTGTTGTTTAATCAGTCATTTTCTGCAAGGTATGGACAAACTGTGTAACAAAAATGTTTTATGAGATATAGTGTGATGAAGCTTTTTTAAATAAAAGTGTAATGGGGCGTCATTCTCCGACCCCCCCAGCGGGTCGGAGAATGGCCGTTGGCTGTCGTGAATCCCGCCCCCGCCGGTTGCCGAAGTCTCCGGTACCGGAGATTGGGCGGGGGCGGGAATTGGGCCGCGCCGGTTGGCGGGCCCCCCCGCTCGAGTCTCCGGCCCGGATGGGCCGAAGTCCCGCCGAGAAATTGCCTGTCTCGCCGGCGTAAATTAGAGTACCTATTTACTGGCGGGACCAGGCGGCGTGGGCGGGCTCCGGGGTCCTGGGGGGGGGGGGGGCGATCTGGCCCTGGGGGGTGCCCCCACGGTGGCCTGGCCCGCGATCGGGGCCCACCGATCCGCGGGCGAGCCTGTGCCGTGGGGGCACACTTTCCCTTCCGCCTCCGCAACGGTCTCCACCATGGCGGAGGCGGAAGAGACTCTCTCCACTGCGCATGCGTGGGAAACTGTCAGCGGCCGCTGACGCTCCCGCGCATGCGCCGCCCCGACATGTCATTTCCGCACCAGCTGGCGGGGCAACAAACGCCGTTTCCGCCAGCTGGCGGGGCGGAGATACCTCCGGCGCCGGCCTAGCCCCTCAATGTTGGGTCTCGGCCCCCAAAGATGCGGAGCATTCCGCACCTTTGGGGCGGCGCGATGCCCGTCTGATTGGTGCCGTTTTGGGCGCCAGTCGGCGGACATCGCGCCGTTTGGGGAGAATTTCGCCCATGGTCTTGGAAGGATCTTAGTTTGGATATTCTGAATTCTCCCTCTATGTACCCGAACAGGTGCCATAGTGTGGCGACTAGGGGATTTTCACAGTAACTTCATTGCAGTGTTAATGTAAGCCTACTTGTGATTCTAATAAAGATTATTATTTGTAGAAGGTTCAATAAATACTGTCAAAAACACATTGGATATAGACTTGAAAGGAAAAATTTGCAGGGATGGTAAAATGGCAGGAGTGAGACAAATTGGACAACTCTTTGAATGGGGGGGGGGGTTACAGACACAAGGGCTTGGATTCTCCCCTACCTGGCGGGGCAGGGGGTCCCGGCGGGGTGGAGTGGCGGGAACCACTCCGGCGTCGGGCCCCCCAAAGGTGCGGATTTCTCCGCACCTTCAGGGGCCAAACCCGCAACGTGAGGGGCTAGGCGTGCACCGGAGTGGTTTCCGCTCCACCGGCTGCGTGGAAGGGCTTTGGCACCACGCCAGCCGTGGCCGAAAGGACTTCGCTGGCTGGTGGAAGTCCGCGCATGCGCGGGAGCGTCAGCGGCTGCTGGCGTCATCCCCGCGCATGTGCGCGGGGAGGGGGGGCGGGGGGTCTCTTACGCATCGGCCATGGTGAAGGCTGTGGCTGAGGAGGAGGTAAAAGAATGCCCCCACGCGGATCGGTGGGTCCTGATCGCGGGCCTGGCCACCGTGGGGGCACCCCCCGGGGCCAGATCGCCCCGCACCCCGCCCCAGGACCCCACCCGCGCCGCCTAGTCCCGCCGGTAAGAGAGGTGGTTTGATTCTCACCGGCGAGACAGGCATTCCAGCAGCGGGACTTCGGCCCATCGCGGGCCGGAGAATCGCCGGGGGGGGGGGGGTATTTTGCCAATAATTTAAATTGCCCATTGGTAAGGGATCATACAAATATATAACCATAAATAAACATTCGTTGTTTGAATGAATATTCAAGTTAATGAGGGAAAAATCTCAGCAATTGCTCCTTGAACAGTTACTGAAATCCTTCATTTAATTGTAAAAAGGAACAAATCTGTATCTTGCTTTCATGTTTTTGCTTTCAGCCAGAGCTGTCATTATTCTGCCATTAACACCTACTCTGGACCAATGTTTGATTCCCATACTACAACAATGACCACTCCTTTTGTCTTTTATTCCATGGCACCTTTGTTATTTCATCTCTCCTGCCCTCGACTCAATCCTAGGCCTTTCCTTTTGTATCCCCGCCCTCTCCAATAGTATAAAACCCATCACATTTCGATCTCCCTATATTTGGTTAAAAATGTTAACTGTTTCTCCCTCCATTGATGCTGGCAGACCAGCTGTATTTTTCCAGCACGTCCTGATTCTATTTCAGATTTCCAGCACCTGCAGTACTTTATTTCTTCGAATAGTGACTTGGGAACCTTTACATTCAGAGGCCTCAATTGCAAGATGGCAAATCCAAAAGTGCAACACTCCTTCACTATATTGAAGTGCCAGCCTAAATTACGAGCTCAAGTCTTTGAATAGAGGCCTGATTCCTTGACCTTCTAACTCAGAAGCGAGACTGCTACCACAGAGCCAAGGCTGACACCTAATTAGTAGATTCATTGTTATTTCTTTGTCTCTCTGGAGATCTTGTATTTTGGGGTCTCCCTTCACAACGGAGTGCTGTTCAATTTATGTCAGCCTGGAAGTGTCAATGAGCAACTTGGAAAGGAAATTCCGACAACAGTGTTTGAGCCAGAAAAGTTCAGTGCTGGCTAAATGCACATCACTGCTTGTTATTCATTACTCTAAATCTTTCCACTGCTACATTTATGAGTCTCCAATGCTGCAATGACTGAATTCTTCAGCGTAAATTTGGCACTGTGCCAATAGGTAACCCAAAAAAGTTAGTGAACAAAATGGCACACAGCACTAATGAAGTACATCATAACTTTACAGCTCACAAATTACTGCGTACAATTTATTCTCCTTCCCCACCCACCCCACCATTTCTACTATTAAATGCTGTCTATTACAAAAGAATAAGGGTTGTAAGTAAATTACGAATGAAATGTATAGAAATAATCAAACAAAAGAATCTGTGTTTACACGTCACCTCTCATGGCCTCAAGGCATCCTAAAGCACTTCAAATCTAATTAAGCACTTCTGAAGTGCAGTCACTGTTATAATGAAGGGAAACATGAAGTCAATTTACACACAAGGTTCTACAAATAACAATGAGATAACCTATCACATAATGGGCACCATGAATACTGAAATAAAAACAGGAAATGCTGGAAGTACTCGAATGGTCAGGCAACAGTTTTGATATAAAGGCAAAGATATCAAATGTAAAGTTGTTTTTCTCTCCACAATTCCTGCCCGACTTATTGAGTATTTGTAGCACTTTCTGCAAGGACCGGTGCAGACCCGATGGGCCGAATGGATTCCTTCTGCACTGTAAATTCTATGATTCTATGATTCTGTTTCTATTTCAGATTTCCAGCATTTCTGGTATTTTGGCTTTTGCAACGGAGCACTATCATCTGAGTCAAAATGGTATGGATTCAAGTCCCACTCCCAAACACCCGAGTAATCAAGTCTGGACCTCCAAGCTGGCACTTCAATGCAGTACTGGGGGAGTGCAACATTAGTGGGGGTGCTACCTTCCAGGTGAGTCATTAAAAAAAAAAAAAATTAGAGTACCCTATTAATTTTTTCCAATTAAGGGGTAATTTAGCATGGCCAATCCACATCCCCTGCACATGTTTGGGTTGTGGGGTTGAAACCCACACAAACATGGGGAGAATGTGCAAACTCCAAAAGGACAGTGACCCAGGGCCAGGATCGAACCTGGTACCTCGGCACCGTGAAGCAGCAGTGCTAACCACTGCACCACCGTGCTGCCCTCTAGATGAGACATTAAACTAAGGCACCATCTACCATTTCTGATGATGCAAATTATGTTATTATCCATTAAAAAGAAATTCAAATTTCCAGTTACTAGCTGAAAGAATGACACGAGATTAGATGTTTTAAGACATTTACTGTAACTAAAACACTATTAGCTAAATACTATTTTTCTAGGCAACTTATACATAAAACTATAGAAAATTTATAACACAACAAAAATACCACTATCAGGTATATGCTACACGATCCTTTACGTAGACATTCAATTCTCCCAGAATCAGTCCCAAATGATTTTTCTCTCCCATGGGTTTATTTTCAATCTTTTCCTTTCCCAATCTGGAAACTTTCAACTCCAGAACTGCCTTTCATGGTGAGTGTTTTCCTGGAGACTTTTTCACTAGCTAAAGCTAGGCAAATCTTCCAGCCTCATTTTAACCCCTCACGAATTTGATCTTTCCAGTCCAAGCTCAAAATCCCACCCTCATTTCTGTGCAGTGAATCATAGAATCCCGACAGTGCAGAAGGAGGCCATTCAGCCCATTGAGTCTGAACCAACCTTCTGAAAGAACACTGTATCTACCTACACCCCCATGCCCTATCCTCATAACCTCACCTAACCTTTGGACACGAAAGGACAATTTGTCATGGCCAATCAACTTAACCTGCTCATAAATTGAAGGATATGGGCCAAATGCAGGCAAATGGGGTGAGCTCAGATGGGGTTTTTGTTTGGCATGGACCACTTTCATCTTTGCACATCATCGATGCGCGCTCTCTCCTGCACCCTTGGAACACAAATACATCTGTGAGTTTTCAGGGATATCGTAGAAACCCCTGCCCTCTAACATTTCAATGGCAAAGTAAATCACATGGGCTTTGTGGCCAGGCAAAGGTGCTGATTAGCTATACTTAAGAGCTCAACTCTCCTTCAACTTGGAACTAATGAACAGTTTAAAGAACTGTTTACAACCCAGCATTCGCAACACTTTTCTGGGACACCGGAGACTCCCAGACTGTCCACTGTTATCTCACAGGGATTTAGACAGGCAAGGGCTAATTAGGGAAAATCAACATGGCTTTGTAAGGGGCAAGTCATGTCTCATGAATTTGATTGGGTTTTTTGAAGGGGTAACTAAGAAGGTAGATGAGGGCAGTGCAGTTGACGTCTACATGAACGTTAGCAAGGCCTTTGACAAGGTGCCGCATGGCAGGTTGTTGCAACAGGTTAAATCTCATGGAATCCAGGGCGAGGTAGCCAATTGGATACAAAATTGGCTTGGTGTCAGAAGCCAAAGTGTGGGTGTCGAGGGTTGTTTTTCAAACTGGAGGCCTGTGACCAGCAGTGTGTGTATGGATTGGTGCTGGGTCCAGTTATTTGTTATATATATATATATAAATGATTTGGGTGAGAATGTAGGAGCATGATTAATAAGTTTGCAGATGACACCAAGATTGGTGACATAGTGGATAGTGAAGAATGTTATATAGAATTGCAACAGGATCTTGACCAATTGGGCCAGTGGGCCGATGAATGGCAGATAGAGTTTAATTTGGATAAATGTGTGGTGATGCATTTTGTTAGATCAAATCAGGGCAGGACCTACTCAGTTAATGGTAGGGAGTTTGGGAGAGTTACAGAACAAAGAGCTCTGGGAGTACAGATTCATAGCTCCTTGATGGTGGAGTCGCAGGTGGTACACAGAGAGTAAAGGGTAATGAGGGGAACACACATAGGGTGGGATGATTGGATAGTGGAAGTGAGAACAAAAGCAATTCAGCCATGATCTTACTGAATGGCGGAGCAGGCTCGAAGGGCCAAAGGGCCTATTCCTGCTCCGTGTCCGATATTCCTATTAATGTGTTTGAGCAAGCTCAATGGCCAGTGGTGTAGTAGTATTTTTGCTGGGCTAGTTATCCATAGACCCAGGATAATGATTGGTAGCACAGTGGTTAGCACTGATGCTTCACAGCGCCAGGGGCACAGGTTCGATTCCTGGCTTGAGTTACTATATGCAGACTCTGTACAAACTCCCCGTGTCTGCATGGGTTTCCTCGGAGTGCACCGGTTTCCTCCCACAAGTCTCAAAAGATAATAATAGCTTATTGTCACAAGTAGGCTTCAATGAAGTTACTGTGAAAAGCACCTAGTCGCCACTTTCCGGCGCCTGTTCGGGGAGGCCGGTACAGGAATTGAACCCGCGCTGCTGGCATTGTTCTGCATTGCAAGCCAGCTATTTAGCCCATTGTGCTAAACCAGCCCCGAGAGCTGGTGCTTATTAGGTGAATTGGACATTCTGAATTTTCCCTCGGTGTACCCGAATAGGCGCCGGAGTGTGGCGACTAGGGGATTTTCACAGTAACTTCATTGTTGTGTAATATAAGCCTACTTGTGACACTAATAAAGATTATTATTATGATCTGGGACCTGGGTTTCAATCCCACCATGGCAATCAACATCCTGGGCTTACCATTGATCAGAAACTGAACTGGACTAGTCACATTAATACTGTGGCTACCAGGGCAGGCCAAAGGTTAGGAATCCTATGGCAAGTAACTCACCTCCTGACCTCCAAAGCCTGTCAACCATCTACAAGGCACAAGTCAGGAGTGTAATGGAATACTCTCCACCTGCCTGGATGAGTGCAGCTCCAACAACATTCAAGAAGCTCAACACTATCCAGGACAAATCAGCCCACTTGATTCCTCCTCCTTCCACCAACATTCAAACTCTCCACGACCGACGAACAGTGGCAGCCCTGTGTTCCATCTACAAGATGCACTGCAGTAACTGACCAAGGTTTCTTAATCAGCAGCTTCCAAATCCACGACCACTATCATCTAGAGGGACAAGAGCAGCAGATACCTGGGAACCCCACCACCTGGACTTTCCCCTCCAAGTCACTCACCACCCTGACTTGGAAATATATTGCCGTTCCTTCGCTGTCGCTGGGACAAAATCCTGGAACTCCCTCCCTAATAGCACTGTGGGTGTACCTACATCTCAGGAACAGCAGCGGTTCAAGAAGGCAACTCAGCACCGCCTTCTGAAGGGCAACTAGGGATGGGCAATAAATGCTGGCCCACATCCCATAGATTAATTTTTTAAAATCCAGTGGTCAGGTGAGTGCAAGTTGCCATAAACCTCTGGTAATTTGTAATTAACTAACTAAATTTGTAATTTTAATTAACTAATTGACAAAGACAGATGATTTTGGCAATTGAAATATCAGATCAGAGTAACATAAAGAGAAAAAAGGGACAAAATCTATGGAGTAAAATCAGAAAAAGCATTGGTAGAAATCCCCGAATCCTATATAATAGGGAAGAACGTCAATGCAAACCAAGTGTTCCTAACCATCGGGTATAATGGAGCATCTGACTGAAAAGTTCGCACTAATATTTACAGCAAGAGTGACTATTTATCTGCCTGCATCTAGCATTTCAGGAGTGAGACTGGAGGACCTTTGTCTGGACAGCTCTGAAATACATTTGTTGCAATTTTCATCCTTTAACTGAAAAATTATTATTGAGCTAGTACATACCATCAAATATTGTGAGAATCACACAAATTTTCTTACAAATGGTTACAGGAAAATACATAAAATGCACCATTAAAAGAAATATTGAAAAAGTATTGGCTAACATTTAAAATTACATTGTAACTGTTCTGTCAGCTGTGGATCAAAGGTTAATCTGTTTCCAGCTTCTTCAACTCCAAAAGCAGCTCTAATGTCTTTATTTGAGTTGTATCATATGGATTATCGCTCATAGATGACTCTAGCTACAGACCTTCCAGATTGAGTAATGATGTAACTGTGACAAGAGCAAGAATCTTTTTAATATATTGTCCTGCAGGCTTTAGTGCCAGATAAATGTAAAGTATAATAAAGTAGGTGATAGGACGGGACTTTTACTCGTGTGTATGAAGAATAAGATGACACACTTACACTGTTAGTCTAAGTGGAAAACATGTTATGTATTTCCAGAATTGAAGAAGTGGAAGTCTTTCAGCCATTTGGGAGTTTTAGAGTTTAGCTGTCTTGCACAAGTAGTAACCCATGTCAGCTAGTGATTTGCGCTGTGAATTCCAACATAAACATTTGGAAATATAACAGAAGCACAAGGAAACATTACCAGTGAGGCGAGTTAATGGCTCTTGTTTTTACAATTCATACAAATCATTTCATATTTGAATTGTGATTTCTATTTTTGCCTATGTATCAGACTGAGAGCTACATGTCTCAATGAAAATCTTGGAGACAGCAAATACAGTAGAAATATATTCTGTCAAAAGAACACCCCAGGATCCTAAAAGAGATAGCTGAGGAAATTAGAACTTGGAACATAGAACATAGAACAGTACAGCACAGTACAGGCCCTTCGGCCCACGATGTTGTGCCGACCATTTAACCTAATCGAAGGTCAACCTAATCTACACCACTTCAATTTACTGCTGTCCATGAGCCTGTCCAAGAGTCGCTTAAATGTCCCTAATGACTCTGACTCCACCACCTCTGCTGGCAGTGCATTCCACGCACCCACCACTCTCTGTGTAAAGAACCTGCCTCTGACCTCTCCCCTATATCTTCCTCCAATCACCTTAAAACTATGTCCCCTCATGACAGCCATTTCCACCCTGGGGAAAAGTCTCCAGCTATCCACTCTATCCATGCCTCTCATCACCTTGTACACCTCTATCAAATCACCTCTCTTCCTTCTTCGTTCCAGTGAGAAAAGCCCTAGCTTTCTCAATCTTTCTTCATAAAACATGCCCTCCATTCCAGGCTGCATCCTGGTAAATCTCCTCTGCACCCTCTCCAAAACATCCACATCCTTTCAATATTGAAGCGACCAGAACTGGACACAATATTCCAAGTGTGGTCTAACTAGGGTTTTATAAAGCTGCAGCAAAACCTCGCGGCTCTTAAACTCAATCCCCCATTAATGAAAGCCAACACACCATCCGCCTTCTTAACAACCCTATCAACCTGGGTGGCAACTTTGAGGGATCAATGTACGTTGGACCCCAAGATCCCTCTGTTCCTCCACACTTCCAAGAATCCTGCCTTTAACCCTGTATTCAGCATTCAAATTCGACCTTCCAAAATTAATCAATTCACATTTATCTAGGTTGAACTCCATCTGCCACTTCTCAGCCCAGCTCTGCATCTTGGCAATGTCCTGTTGTAACCTGCAATAGCCCTCAACACTATCTACAACTCCCCCAACCTTTGTGTCATCAGCAAACTTACTAACCCACCCTTCCACTTCCTCGTCCAAGTCATTTATAAAAACCACAAAGAGCAGAGGTCCCAGAACATATCCTTGCGGGACACCACTGGTCACCGACCTCCAGATGGAATACTTTCCATCCACTACCACTCGCTGTCTTCTTTCGGCCAGCCAATACTGTATCCAGACCACCAAATTTCCCTTATCCCATGCCCCCTAACTTTCTGAATGAGCCTACCATGGGGAACCTGATCAAATGCCTTACTGAAATCCATATGCACCAAATCCACTGCCTGACCTTCATCAATGTGTCTCGTGACATCCTCAAATAATTTAATGAGGCTTGTGAGGCATGACCTGCCCTCACAAAGCAATGCTGACTATCTTTATCCAAACTATGTTTTTCTAAATAATCATAAATCCTATCTCTCTGAATCCTCTCCAATATTGTGGAGGTATTGGTGGTGATCTTTCAGGAATCACCGGAGGCAGGAAATATCCCAGAGGACTGGAAAGTGGCTCATGTAACACCACTGTTTAAGAAGGGAGGGAGGCAGAAGATGGGAAATTATAGGCTGGTTAGCCTGACTTTGGTCATTGGTAAGATTTTAGAGTCTGTTATTAAAGATGAGATTGCGAAGTACTTGGAAATGCATGGTAAAATAGGACTGGGTCAGCACGGCTTTGTCAAAGGGAGGTCGTGTCTGACATCTGTTAGAGTTCTTTGAGGAGGTAACAAGGAAGTTAGACAAAGGAGAACCAGTGGACGTGAATTATTTAGATTTCCAGAAGGCCTTTGACAAGGTGCTGCATAGGAGACTGTTAAATACGTTAAGAGCCCATGGTGTTAAGGGTAAGATCGTGGCATGGATAGAGGATTGGCTGACTGGCAGAAGGCAAAGAGTGGGGATAAAGGGGTCTTTTTCAGGATGGCAGCCGGTGACTAGTGATGTGCCTCAGAGGTCTGTGCTAGGACCACAACTTTTCACAATATACATTAATGATCTGGAAGAAGGAACTGAAGGCACTGTTGCTAAGTTTGCAGATGATACAAAGATCTGTAGAGGGACAGGTAATATTGAGGAAGCAAGGGGGCTGCAGAAGGATTTGGACAAGCTAGGAGAGTGGGCAATGAAGTGGCAAATGAAATACAATGTTGGAAAGTGTGAGGTTATGCACTTTGGAAAGAGGAATTTAGACATTTTCTAAATGGGGAAATGCTTAGGAAATCAGAAACACAAAGGGACTTGGGTGTCCTTGTTCACGATTTTCTTAAGGTTAACGTGCAGGTTCAGTCAGCAGTTAAGAAGGTAAATGCAATATTAGCAATCATGTCAAGAGGGCTAGAATAGAAGACCAGGGATGTACTTTTGAGGTTCTATAAGGCTCTGGTCAGACCCCATTTGGAGTATTGTGAATAGTTTTGGGCCCCGTATCTAAGGAAGGACTTGCTGGTCTTGGAAAGGGTCCAGAGGAGGTTCACAAGAATGATCCCTGGAATGAAGAATTTGTCGTATGAGGAACAGTTGAGTACTCTCGGTCTGTACTTGTTGGAGTTTAGAAGGATGAGGGGGGATCTTATTGAAACTTACAGAATACTGCGAGGCCTGGATAGAGTGGACGTGGAGAGGGTGTTTCCACTTGTAGGAAAATCTAGAACCAGAGGACACCATCTCAGACTAAAGGGATGATCCTTTAAAACAGAGATGAGGAGGAATTTCTTCAGCCAGAGGGTGGTGAATCTGTGGAACTCTTTGCCGCAGGAGGTTGTGGAGGCCAAATCACTGAGTGTCTTTAAGACAGAGATAGATAGTTTCTTGATTAATAAGGGGATCAGGGGTTATGGGGAGAAGGCAGAAAAATGGGGATGAGAAAATATCAGCCAAAATTGAATGGCGGAGCAGACTCAATGGGCCGAGTGGCCTAATTCTTCTCCTATGTCTTATGGTCTTCGCAACCCACAATTATGTAACATGATATTTTGAAAAAATGTTGATCTTCTAAATACTGTTTAGTGGCACAGCATTCACTGAAATGAAGATATTTAATATGTTCTGCATTCACAAATAGATGGGCGGCACGATAGCACAGTGGATAGCACTGTTGCTTCACAGCGCCAGGGTCCCAGGTTCGATTCCCGGCTTGGGTCACTTTCTGTGTGGAGTCTGCACGTTCTCCCAGTGTCTGCGTGGGTTTCCTCCGGGTGCTCCGGTTTCCTCCCACAAGTCCCGAAAGATTGCTGTTAGGTGTTTTGGACATTCTGAAATCCCCCTCCGTGTACCCGAACAGGCCCCGGAGTGTGATGACTAGGGGATTTTCACAGTAACTTAATTGCAGTGTTAATGTAAGCCTACTTGTGACAATAATAAAGATTATTATGATGCGAATAGTTGTGCATGTTCAATTCGAATGTTGTACTGCAGTGTTATTTTTGAATCAGCAATGGAAATGCAGGCTGGTTGAAATCACTGGAAATTTACTTGGAGTTGCTACTGAGAGGCCAGACTCCTGTCTCCCGCATGGCCCTTGGGCGAGTTGCGTTGAAATCGAAAGGCCCCAAACTAGCCTGATCCCTTAACAGAGGGGAGAGAGAGAGAGGAGGAACAAGCTAGCCCAAGTTCATTTACAAATCAGTGAAACGTGTTTCCATTTTGTTTGCTCACAATTTTGAAGAGAGAGAAAATAATCTCCGCGCTGGCTCACGTAGTTCACGCCGTGCGGCGGCATGCACGCCGCACGGCGTGACGGCTCATAAGACGCGCTGCTCCCCCCACCCGACCAGAAGACCCGACCGGATGGCCGCCCGCCGCTCAGCCCCGAGGTTCCAGTCCCGCAACATTGAGGCGGTGGAGCAGAAGAGCGAGGCCCTGTATCCCGGACACGGCCGCAGAGACGCCCCACGCCACAGCCGGCGTATGTGGAGGGAGGTGGCAGAGGCCGTCAGCGCTGTGGCCCTGACACCACGGACAGGCACCCAGTGCCACAAGAAGGTGAACGACCTCATCAGGGCAGCCAGGGTGAGCCCCCCCTGCCCAATATCCATATCCCCCATATCCCCCTCCCCCATATCCCCCCATCCCCCATATCCCTCCTCCCCCTCCCCCATATCCCCACCCCCATATCCCCCTCCCACATATCCCCCCTCCCCCATATCCCCCACCCCCATATCCCCCTCCCACATATCCCCCCTCCCCCATATCCCCCACATCCCTCCTCCCCATATCCCCCTCCCCATATCCCCCCCTGCCCCCATCCCCATATCCCCCTCCCCATATCCGCCCTCCCCCATTTCCACCCCTCCCCCATATACCCCATATCCCCCCTCCCCCATTTCCACCCCTCCCCCATATACCCCATATCCCCCCTCCCCATATCCCCCTCCCCCATATCCCCATTCCCCCCTCCCCCATATTCCCCCCTCCCCATATCCCCATAATCCCCCTCCCTATATCCCACCTCCCCATATACCGCCTCCCCATATCCCCCCTCCCCATATACACCCCATATCCCCCCTCCCACATATCCCCCATATCCCCCTCCCCATATCCCCCCTCCCCATAATCCCCCTCCCCATATACCCCCTCCCCATATACCCCCTCCCCATATCCCCATCATCCCCCTCCCCATATCCCCCCTCCCCCATATCCCCCTCCCCCATATACCCCCTCCCCCATATCCCCCTCCCCATAACCCTCATATCCCCCTCCCATATATCCCCCCTCCCCAATTTCTCCCCTCCCCAATATACCCCTCCCCATATCCCCCCTCCCCGATATCCCCCCTCCCCCTCATATCCCCCCTCCCCCATATCCCTCATATCCCCCATATCCCCCCTCCCCATATCCCCCTCCCCATATCTCCCCTCCCCCATATCCCCCTGCCCCCATATCCCCCCTCCCCCATATACCCCATATCCCCCCTCCCCATATCCCCCATATCCCCCCTCCCCATATCCCCATTCCCCCCTCCCGCATATTCCCCCCTCCCCATATCCCCATAATCCCCCTCCCATATACCACCTCCCCATATCCCCCCTCCCCATATACACCCCATATCCCCCTCCCTCATATCCCCCATATCCCCCTCCCCATATCCTCCCTCCCCATATCCCCCCTCCCCATATCCCCATTATCCCCCTCCCATATCCCCCCTCCCCATATCCCCCCTCCCCCATATCTCCCTCCCCATATCCCCCTCCCCATAACCCTCATATCCCCCATATCCCCCTCCCATATATCCCCCCTCCCCATATCCCCCTCCCGCATTTCTCCCCTCCCCAATATACCCCTCCCCCATATCCCCCCTTCCCCATAATCCCCCTCCCCATATCCCCCCTCCCCCATATCCCCCTCCCCCATATCCCCCTCCCCATAATCTCCCTCCCCATATCCCCCCTCCCGGATATCCCCCTCCCCATCCCCCATATCCCCCTCCCCATATCCCCCCTCCCCATATCCCCCCTCCCTCATATCCCCCATATCCCCCCTCCCTCATATCCCCCTCCCCCATATCCCCCCATATCCCCCTCCCCCATATCCCCCCTCCCCATATCCCCAAGTGAATCCAGCCCTAACCTTAACCTCCGCAATATACGCGCAACCGATGGCGTGCATTCATATACCTAACACTGTTGCCTTTTACCCCTGCCAACGCCCCCCACAGGAGAAGCGCGCACACACCAGGGAGCATGTGAGGACTGGAGAAGGCCCAGCTGATGAGAGGCCACTGACCGAACATGAGGAAAGGGCCCTGGAACTGGCTGGCGGACCTGAGGACCGGGAGGTTGCTGATGCAGAGGTCGGGGGCCCACCAGCAAGTGAGCCACCGACAGCCCGTCCCCATATCCCCCCTCCCCATATCCCCCCTCCCCCCCCTCCCCCATATCACCTGATCACTGCCTGCGTGTCTAACCATGCATGCTTCATTGTGTATCGCAGGAGCAAACGTTGAGGCACCCACCCCGCAGATGCAGACCGCCCACATGATGCCCCTCGGAGACCACGGGAGACGGAGAGACCCGGACCCTCTGGCATGCGACGCCCGTACGATGCCCCTCGGAGACCACGGGAGACGGAGAGACCCGGACCCTCTGGCATGTGACGCCCGCACGATGCCCCTCGGAGACCACGGGAGACGGAGAGACCCGGACCCTCTGGCATGCGACGCCCGCACGATGCCCCTCGGAGACCACGGGAGACGGAGAGACCTGGAGCAACAGGGAGATGGCGCCCTCGTCTCATGCGGGTGCGGCGACGCAGGCGTGTGCCACCCAGCGACGAGAGGGGCAGCCACAGGCCCCCGTCACAGGCGAGCCACGAAACCACAACCCAGGACACCCCTACACAGGAAACTGAAATACAGGACAGTGACACAGATTGGATGGGTGGAGACGAACTGCCACCCCAAAGTACCATGGACTCAGAGTGGGACGATGCAAACGACACAACGCCACTGCTGTCACCAACACCCTCCACCATCGCAGAGACGCTCACCTCGGTTGGGCACTTTAGTGATGAGGCGTCTGGTACACTCACTGGTGTGCACAACACAGCCGTCCCGGTACAGCAGGTGGAGGTAGGAGCAGCAGAGGGGCCGGGCGGTCGGAGGGCAGCCCAGCCCAAGCAAACATCTGCCACCCAGATGGATCCCGGGTTCCTGGAGTTACCACACCGACCCATAGGTCCGATGCAACCACCGAACCTGGGACGAGCGAAGAGGGTGACGGCCAGCTTGCGGCGGCTGCAGTCGCAGGTGGAGGAGTCCACCCGCGTCCAGGAGCTGGCAGTGGTGCCGGTCATGCGTGCCCCCCAGGCCGACACCGCACGGGTGGCGTCGGCGGTGGAGGTAATGAGTGCGACAGTGTCAGACATGGGGAGCGGTTTGCGAGGCCTGGGGCTTTCCGTGCAGGCGGCGTCTGTGGCCCAGGACATGGCTGCCCTCTCACAGGAGGCCATGAGCCAGCGGCAGCGGCAGATGGCAGAGGGGCTCAACTCCATGGCACAGTCTCTGAAGGCCATGGCCCAGTCTCAGCAGTCCATAGACCAGTCTCTGCAGGCCATGGCCCAGTCTCTGCAGGCCATGGCCCAGTCTCAGCAGGCCATGGCCCAGTCTCAGCAGGCCATCACTGAGGGCATCGGCGCCATTGCCCATGTGCGAGCCGGCGTCGAACAGTCACAGACAGAGTTTGCCAACCCCCTGAGCTCCATGGCTGCAAACCTGCAGACCCCTGTCGATACCAGCACGATACCAGGACTGGCAGCGCCAGATGTCGGGGGGCGTCGGATGGCCAGTCCTTTCGCATCCCCCACCCATGTAGAGGCCTGGGGGCCATCGGGCACCCCGAGGGAGGAGGAGGTGCTGGGGCCCGTTCCGGGTCCCATTGTAGGGGAGGTCCCGGAACACCTCAACACCTCGGGTTCCCCCCCTTCCATCCCAGGTGCATCAGGTGGGCAACGGGCAGGACAGGCTGGCAGCTCGCCATCCTAGTTGCCTGGGCCGCAGCCTGGCCCATCTAGGCCAGGACGCCCCAGGAAACGGCCGCCAAAGGGATCCCGTGTCAGAGGGCAGGAATCGCAGGAGTCCACCTCCAGTTCTGCTGTACCATCTGGGGAACCACCTAGGTGTAGTCAAAGGGCCCGTAAGGCCAAACAATTAGACACTGAGTAAGTTGGCACGGGTGCAGGGCACAAATGAGTTTTAGGGGCTAGGGCACGTGCATGAACTCCTTTTGTTATCAAAGTCAATGTTACACCTACAGAAGCTGCCTTTGTGCGGGGGTGTCATGTACGTTGAGCGCAAGTGTGTGTGTGAGGGGTGGTCTTACCTCAGCCCCAGGTGAGTCTGCCCCCTTCCCCCTGAGCCGCCATCAACATCCCCCCCGGGCAGAGGACGGGACCGTGCGCTGCAGTGTCACAGCCGAATGCATTGATGGTCCAGGTGGCTGGTGGTACTGTGGCCATGGGTCAGACATCGTCCAACGATGTGGAGCCAGGAGCTCATTGCAGAGCGGGTTGTCATCATCCTCCATGGCCTGCAATAGACACGCGTCCACCGGCAACTGTGTGAGCCCGGCCGTTGTGCCGCAGGTGGATCGGCAATGGGGGTGTGGTGTGCATGCGGGTGGGGTGGGGGGTTTGGGGAGGGGGGTGAGGGTGCTGGGTGGGGGGGGGGGGTGTTGCCATGGTGTGCGGTCTGTGGCCATACTACCCGATTCTCACGACCATCTAGTCAGTGAAGCGGGCGTCTATCAGCCTGTCCAGTGCCCGCCGGCCCAGCCGGTATCGGTGGACAGCCACCCGCCCATGTCTAGCCCATCTGCCCTGACCATTTCCCCCATCCCCCACATCTGGGGAGGACTGCGCCTCTTCCTGCTGCTCCTCCACTCCGCCGGCCTCTGCCTGCGGCACATCGCCCCTCTGCTGGGCTATATTGTGCAGGACGCAGCACACTACAATGATGTGGCCGACCCGATCTGACGGATGCTGGAGGGCGTCCCCAGAGAGGTCCAGGCACCTGAAACGCATCTTCAGCACGCCAAAGCACCTCTCTATCACTCCCCTTGTCGCTACATGGGCATCATTGTAGCGGTTCTCCGCCTCATTGCGTGGCCTCCATATAGGCATCATCAGCCACGATCGCAATGGGTAGCCCCTGTCGCCCAGCAACCAGCCCCTCAACCGGGAATGGCGTCCCTCGTACATGCCGGGGATGTATGACCGCGACAACACGTATGAGTCGTGTACACTGCCCGGGTAACGGGCGCAGACGTGCAGGATCATCATGCGGTGGTCGCAGACCACCCGTATGTTCATCGAATAGGTCCCCTTCCTATTGGTGAACACGGCCCTGTTATCTGCAGGTGGCCGCACGGCGACGTGCATCCCTTCAATCGCGCCCTGGATCATGGGGAACCCGGCCACGGCAGAAAAGTCCACGGCCCGAGCATCTTGGCTGGCCCGGTCCACAGGGAAGCGGATGTAGAGCGGTGCGCAATGGCATATAGGGCGTCTGTCACTGCCCGGATGCACCGGTGCACCGATGTCTGCGATATGCCGGACAGGTCCCCACTCAGTGCCTGGAATGACCCCGTTGCATAAACGTTCAGGGCCACTGTAACCTTGACAGACACGGGGAGAGGGTGTCCCCCGCCAGTGCCACGCGGTGACAGGTGTGCCAGCAGGTGGCAGATGTGTGCCACGGTTTCCCGGCTCATCCGGAGTCTCCTCCTGCATTCCCGGTCCGTGCGGTCCTGGTACGACAGCCGGGGCCGGTACACACGGGGCGTCCTCGCGTGCCTCCGTTGCCGTGGGGCTGCGACGTCCTCCTCCCCCTCTTCATACTGTCGGGCGGGTGTCCCTCCAGCCTGGTCGGCTGCCGCCTGTCCCTCTGCAACAGCCTGCACCGCCTCTCTGGCACGCTCCTCCTCCTCATCCAGGGCAACATGGACATTAGCGGCTGCCGCCACGGCGGCCAACATCGCTGGCTGACCGGAAAACATGACGGCCTGTGGGTGGGGAGGGGGGTGGGTGGAGAGGGGGGGGGGGGGGGGGGGAGAGAAACGACGACATGTCATCATTGCCCATACCCACTCCTCTCACCAGCCAGGTGGCATGGACCGCATGGGTCCGACTGCTGGAGACTGGCACCTGGCCAGGTGGACCAACTCACTTGCCCTCGCATCCCCCCTCCCCGGCACGCACCTCCCCGTCCCCCTCCCCAGCACGGACCCCCACCCCCGTCCCCCTCCCCCGTCCCCCTCCCCGGCATGCACCTCCCCGTCCCCCTCCCCGGCACGGACCCCCGTCCCCCCCGCCCCCCTCCCCGGCACGCACCTCCCCGTCCCCAGCACGGACCCCCCCACCCCCCATCCCCCTCCCCGGCACGGACCCCCCCCCCCCCGGCCACCTCCCCGGCACGCACCTCCCCGTCCCCCTCCCCGGCACGCACCTCCCCGTCCCCCTCGCCGGCACGGAACACCCCCCCCTCCCTGGCACGGGACCCGCCCCCATCCCCGGTATTCATCCTCCCGTCCCCGGCACTCATCCCCCCTCCGGCACTCCCCCGGAGCCCACAAAACTCTAACCCCCCCCACCGCCGCACACACACACAACCCTACACACACCTCTCCCCCACACATACAGACTGTGGCCACGCCATCACCTCTCCAGCGGCCAACCCCCCCAGGCCGTCACCCACCTCCACGCTGGTCGGCGTCAACCTTGAGCACTGGTTGACGCCGATTGAAAGGTGTTTTGATTTACGCCGACGTAACCCATAGTCACGTCGGCAGCACTTCGGCCCATCCGGATGGGAGAATATCGGCAGCTCCGAAATCCATTGCCTCGCGCCCACCCGTGCCATTCTCCGAGGCGTGCGGCGCGATTGACGCCCCGCTGACTTTTCTCCCTTTGGAGAATTCGGCGGGCAGCGGGGGCGGAATTCACGACGGCCCACGGCAATTCTCCGACCCGGTGGGGGGTCGTAGAATCTCGCCCCAGGTTTAACTTCACTACTGAGAACAGTTACCACTTTGAAATCACCAAATGAACATTCATAAGCTTGCAGAGATTCATACACATCTTGCTGTGACTGCAGCTTCTCCAAATCTAAAACAAAACTAAACACACCCTGTAGCTGCGAGCCCAAAATAAAAGCAGACAAGCAGCCCAGCTCCACCCACACTGATATCACTGATAAACACCCATTTCTTAAAGGTACATCCGTACAGCTATTTTATAAACCCCCATTTCTTAAAGGTACTCTCATGTGACACCAGTAATTGGCTCAAGGGTCTCAACTGGCACACGAGAGGGCTACCTGCCCCTCCCCTTCTGCAGGTATTAGTGGGTAGGCGACCGGCATGGTGCTGCTGGCATGGCACCCGATTTTACTCTCCTCTGCCATCTTTAGAGGGGGAGGGGGGAGGAGAAGATTCGAGCCTTGGCATTTTTAAAATTCTTTCTCGGGATGTGGGTGTCGCTGGCCGGGTCAGAATTTGTTGCCCATCCCTAATTTCCCTTGAACTGAGTGGCTTGCAAGGCTCTTTCAGTGTGGCAGCTGAGAGGCAAGCACATCGCTATGTGGGTCTGGAGTCAGTGACAAGAGCACTCTAGATTACTAGTCCAGTCACAAGACCACTATGCCACCGCATCATGATGTCACCTCTCTTCCTAAAGAGGAGGGTTATGTACAGTTTCGAAAATGTTCTCATCCGCACTCCAAAATATTTTAAGCAGTAAGTATGTAAGAAATAACGTTTTCTCATAATAGAGTGAAAGTGTTCCCCCATCTGTACCCCTGAACCTTTTAAAACTCTTGTCAGTATGCCAAGTTTAAAAGTCTGTGAGATGAAGGTAAAAGCTATACCTTTAAAATGGTGGAAACCTTTGAAGTGGTTTTCACACAGCCAATTTCATTACCTTCGAGAATTGAAGGCACTGTGTATGGCTAGAAGGCTGAATGCTTTGAACTGGATTGTTTCGATTGAATTTCACACTCCATTTCCTGCTAAAACCAGTGATTAACATTTTGCTGGAACTTCAAAGCGATTAATCAGATTGTGCATTTTTATAGTTCTGCAGAGATCTATTAAGTCAGGGTAGCCGCTGTTTCACTGAATGCAATTAAAAAAAAAATTTAGAGTACCCAATTCTTTTTTTTCCAATTATGGGGCAATTTAGCATGGCCAATCCACCTGCCAGGCACATCTTTGGGTTGTGGAGGTGAGACAATCACACACGGGGAGAATGTGCAAGCTCCACACGGACAGTGACCCGGGCCCGGGATTGGGTCCTCAGCACCGTCAGGCAGCAGTGCTAACCACAGCACCACCCGCAAATTTTTCATGAGTCTGCTTCTTTGTTCTCAAGGAAGAACAGCTGAGGGGGCTGCCCCTCCACTTTCTAGGAGAACGTTTTCATTTAATTATTAGGGATGTGTATTTATAAGATAATGAGTGACTGTCTAAATGGTGTAGGGATACAGACGGTCATCTGCGACTTTACACTTTACGACAAAAAGTGTTTGATCATTGCCATTGTTGCCAGGAGCTCTTCCTCCTTGGGTATTGTGTTGTCAGCTACCACAAAGCTCAAAGAGTATTAGTGATCAAAGAGAAAATGCTGGAAAATCTCAGCAGGTCTGGCAGCATCTGTAGGGAGAGAAAAGTGCTAACGTTTCAACCCTTTGGGTCATCTGGACTCGAAACGTTAGCTCTTTTCTCTCCCTACAGATGCAGTAATTTGCTTTTATCCAGTATTAGTGATCAGTTGTTCAGCACAGGAAGAAAAACAAAAATCATCCAATGTGTGCAATAATGAATGCAGACAACAAGATTGAGCTGTGCTTAGTTTGGCATAACTTTTAAGAATCATACCTGCAAGGGCTCCCTGTGTGGACTGCCTGGCATGCACATAAGTACCTACAATTATACATCTTTGTTTAAGTGGCTGTGAAGGCCTCTTCGGCCATTCATCACTTCCTTTGTCACTGCAGTAATTACCCACTGGAAACAGATTTAAATTTTGAGTTATTGGTCAATATGAGAGATGCTCCACTACCTTAATTAACGGCTCCACAGCATTTCTTCAATTAGCACCTCATTACAATGTTGCGTAATGTCTATCATGATTGGACTCCAAGGGGGACATCACAAATAACATGAGGCAGACAATTGAAACAATTTCCGGCCTTTGAGTGGGTTCTAAATTTCTGTGCAGACAGTAAACATGATTGCATCTGTAAAACATCAATTTCCTTTTCAGCGTATTATGTTCTGGTGTTGCTATAGTCCCCTGTTCACCTTATTCAAGCAAATGTTGCACAATTTAGTTGTGTCATCCCATTATCCAGATTGCCAATATTATTAATGTGCTAACCCAAGTACACAAAATTATTTATGCTCCAACTATTGGGCGATGCAGATCTATCATCATCTATGCTTTAGTGTTTATTATTAACCAAATGTTATCAAATACCTTTTCATTAATAATATATGCATTTTGTAATAACATGCTCAATTTCCACTCATTGGTAATGCATAGGAAAGATTCTATCTTATAGCCACCCATTAGCTATTTATTAGCTAACACCTCACTTAATATTTGATGCAAACACCAATATTAATTTCGGCAATGGCATTCACAAAATATGCAATTATGTTGAGCTGTACAGTGACAACAATGCACTTATTCTACACAAAACTAAAATCCACATCTTTTCAAGGCTGAAAAATTGGTGAAAAACTAGCTTACGTTAAAGTTGGGTTTGTCGCAGAAATGGGAGAAATAAATAAGTTTACAGTTTTGAGATGCCGAGAATGAATCAGACTGCCATTACAGTAACATTACAGTCACCAGACTTCTCATGACTGCCATTACAGCACACTGAAGTTACTCTGTTACACCGGATTCAGCAGGTGAGTGCTCATGCTTTTAATCTCTGTCATTTGGTCAGTGAAAATTATGTGGTGGAAAATCCTTCTGGGTTGGGATGAATATGAATGTGTTTATTGCAATTAAGAGATAGTATTTTATTACAACCCCAGATTATTTAAAAAGGTTTGATATTACTAATCACAACAGTAAATTATTTTATGTGGTATGTTTCCCTCTCATGGACAATAAAATGGTTTTACATGCCAACTCATTGGAAAATAAAGTTCCATATAAATATAACTTCTTTCTTTCAAAGGGGTGAATAAAAAGATAGCAAATACTCACTTCCTGGAAAACAGGACTCGAACATGCCCCAAGGGGACACAATTCTAAGGACACTAGTTGTCTCCTAGCTCAGTGTTTTTCAACTTTTGCCAGAAGAAATGCCAGAAGGGAACCAAAACAGAGGGAGAAAGGGCACCAAAAGCAAACGGGGCAAAACGGGAGCCTGCTCAGATGAGCTAATCGGCGCACGAAGCGGCGGAATGGAAGCCTCACCGCAACAAAAAGAACTGGGCAGACAGGAGCATTTTCCCCCTGGCCAGAGGGGAACTGGAAGGCAGCCTTTGCCGAGGCGCTGAGGGAACACCAGCAGGAAAGCAAGGCAGGGACCAAAGCAGACATCGGGGCTTCTGTACAGGCAGAAATGGCCAAGGCCCTGGCGGAGGTGCAGCTCGCCCTGGGCAGAGCAGAGAAGAAACAGGAAGCCCAAGAGGAGAAACTGGAAACCCAAGAGGCGACCATTAAGGGACTGGAAAAAGCCACGACTGACATGACCGACCGGATCACGGCCCTGGAAAAAGAGGTGGTGAGACTGGGCACAACGCAGGGGAGCCTGAAGGACAGGGTGTATAACCAGGAAAACCGCTCAAGAAGACAAAATGTCAGGATAGTGGGACTATCAGAGGGGATCAAGGGTAGAAACCCCACGGCCTACGTGGCCGAGATGCTGGGCAACTTAGTGGGGAGGGAAACTTTCCCAAACCCACCAGAAATGGACAAAGCACACCGGTCGCTGCGCCCGAAGCCCAGGGCGGGGGAACACCCGAAGGCAGTTATAGCTAAACTGCACCAGTACAAAGACAGGGAAACAATCCTGCGCTGGGAACTTGCAAATGGGAAGGACACTTCATTAGAGTGTACGAGGACATTGGAGCAGACCTCGCCAGGAGACGGGCCGAATTCAATAGAGTGAAAGCAGCCCTTCACATGAACAATGTGCGGGTGGGTATGCTGTACCCAGCGAAACTCTGGGTCACATACCAAGAAAGAGAGTATTTCATTACAGCCGCCGCCGATGCAAACAAGTTTATTGAGGAACACGAGCTGGAAAACCAACAGCGAGGGTAGAAACATAGGGCCCCTGGTAAGGGGCAACAACACGCCGACGGGGGGCTGAGGCAACATCAGGCCCCCCTGCCCCCACCCCCACCATGGCGAGCGCACGCTAAACAAAAAGCAAACCGCTATCCAACGAACCGCCACAGGTGGGAAACCAGGCCCCAACACGAGGGTACGTGAGTAATGGAGAAGGGAAAGCAAACGGGGGGGATCGCAGGGTAGGACGGGAGAAGAGCGGGCAGAAAAACGCAGAGGCTGGGCAGGGGAGAAACGAGACAGCAACTCCCTAGAGGGGGGTCACCGCACTAGCAAGAAAGCTAGCACCGGGGACATGCAAAGAAGCAGGGCCACAGCGCGCCCCCAACAGGGAGGACGGTGCCAGACAGAGGGGGGAGGACCACTCAACAGAGGCGGGAGAGCAAACGGGGATAGGAGCAGGGGAAAGAGGGACAAAGGAGGGATATACGGGAGAGGGGGAGAAAGGGGGTGGAAAGGGAGGAAACGGGGGGGGGGAGCACGGGAAAGGAGTGAACAGGGGGGGCGGAACACAGGGATGGAGGGACAAACAAGGCTAGAAAAGGAACAGCAATAGGGCTACAAAGTGCCACAACCATGGGCTCGGAACAAGGAATCGCTGCAAGCATCCACCCAGTACGGCCTCTGGGCGAAGGGAGACCCCAGAGTGCAGGGGGCTACCCGCGTGGCGGTCGCACAGCGGGCGGCCATGCCGGGGGTCCCCTGAATGGAGGGAATCCCCGGAACGCAGGGGCCCGACCGCATGGAGAGAGCAGCGACAGCGGCCATCCTGGACGGCCCCCTAACAAGGGGGAACGCCGGAGGACGGGGGGGCGTCCACCAGGTAAATATGTTGAATCCAACAGGAGCGAGGGGACAGAAGCCCCCCACCAGGTTTAGTCACCTGGAACATAAGGGGACGCAACGGCCCAGTGAAAAGATCCAGAGTCCTCAACCACCTAAGAAACATGAAGGCAGACATAATCTTCCTTCAAGAGATGCACCTGAGAGAGCAGGACCGACTGCGGGTAAGAAAGGGCTGGGTGGGACAGACCTACCATTCCTGTTACGGGATGAGGGCCAGGGAGGTGGCAATACTTATCAACAAATGGACGATGTTTAGGGCGACAAAGACGGACAAGGACCCAGGGGGACGGTATGTCATGGGGCACCGGTAGTACTAGTTAACGTGTACGCGTCCAACTGGGGCGACACAAGCTTCATCAAGAAGACCATGGCAGGAATCCCTGACATAGCGACGCACCGGCTAATCATGGGGGGGGGGGGGACTTCAACTGTGTACAGGACCCAAAGACAGACAGATCAAACCCCAAGACGGGGAAAACCTCAAACATGGCAAGGGAACTCGGTCACTTTATGGAACAGATGGGAGCGGTGGACCCCTGGAGGTTCACCCACCCAGGGGAGAAGGAGTTTTCCTTCTTCTCCCCAGTACACAACGTATACACCAGAATTGACTTCTTTGTGGTGGGGAAAACCATGCTTCCAGGGGTAGACAAAGTGGAATACTCCGCAATTGTGATATCAGACCACGCTCCACACTACATGGACGTGAGGCTGGAGACGGGCAGGGCCCAACGCCCCACATGGAGGTTGGACGTTGCCCTATTAGCTGACAAGGCCTTCAACGAAAAGATATCGTAGGCCACAGCAGAGTACACGGAGAACAATCAGAACGGGGAGGCCTCATCCTCCACATTCTGGGAAGCGCTAAAGGCCGTACTAAGAGGGGAAATCATCGCTTTCAAATCGTGAAGAGATAGGGAGGAAAGGGAGACTAGCGCTGGGAGAGATCATGGACAGAATTAGCTCCATGCAGGCGGGAAGGCGCCGGGACCAGATGGGTTCCCGGCGGACATCTACAAAAAATTGTGACAACACTGGCCCCGCACCTGCGGGAGATGTTCACAGACTCGCTGGCTAAGGGCACACTGCCACCCACACTAGCACAGGCCTCAATCTCGCTGATACCTAAGAAAGATAAAGACCCAATGGAATGTGGGTCATACAGACCCATCTAATGGCTGAATGCAGATGCCAAAATACTGGCCAAGATTCCAGCCGAAAGGCTAGAAGACTGCGTGCCAGAGGTGGTCGCAGAGGACCAGACAGGCTTTGGAGAGAACACCAGAGGTGATCGTCTCCCTAGAAGCAGAAAGGGCCTTCGACAGAGTCGAATGGAAATACCTCACAGAGGTACTGGAGCGGTTTGGGCTTGGAACAGGATTCACCACCTGGGCAAAACACCTATACAACGCTCCCATGGCGAGCGTACTGACAAACAACACCAACTCCCGATACTTCCAGCTGCACAGGGGCACCAGGCAAGGATGCCCACTGTCCCCGCTGCTGTTCGCCCTGGCGATCGAGCCACGAGCAATTGCGCTCAGAGCGGCAAAAAGCTGGTGGGGGATCCAAAGGGGCGGCAGAGAGCACAGAGTGTCACTCTATGCAGATGACCTGCTCCTCTACATTTCGGACCCACAAAGCAGCATGGACGGAATCATCGCTCTCCTGAGTTTGGCGCCTTCATGAGCAAAAGCGAGATCTTCCCGGTACACCCACAAGTAGGTGGGGCAGCACTAACGGGACTGCTATTTAAACAAGCCCAACACAAATTCCGCTACCTGAATGTGCTGCCCAGGTACCTCTTCCTATTCAGATCCATCCCGATCCACATCCCCAAGGTCTTTTTCAATGCATTAGACAAACTAATCATGGCGTTCGTATGGGGAGGGTGGGGGGGGGGGGGGGATGCTAGGATCCCAAAGAAGGTCTGACAAAAAACAAAATCAAGGGGAGGGCTAGCCCTCCCAAACCTACAATTCTATCACTGGGCGGCGACGGCCGAGCGAATAAGGGGATGGATCAAGGAGTCAGAAGCCGAATGGGTGCGCGTGGAAGAGGCCTCCTGTAAGGGGACCTCCCTTCGGGCCCTCGCCACGGCGGCACTCCAATCCCCACCCAAAAAACACTCCAGCAGCCCGGTGGTGATAGCCACCCTCCAGTCCTGGAACCAACTACGGCAGCAATTTGGCCTGACCAAAATGTCAGACAAAGCTTCCTTCTGCAACAACCATAGGTTCACACCAGCACTGACTGACGTCACCTTCAAAAGGTGGAGACAGGACGGGGGGACACTGACAGTTAGGGACCTATACACCGACGGCAGGATCGCAACACTGGACGAACTGACAGAGAAATTCCAGCTAGCCAGAGGGAACGAGCTAAGGTACCTGCAACTCAAAATATTCCTACGAAAGGAGACATGGATTTACCCACAACTGCCACGACAGACATTACTGGAAGAGTTACTGAACGCAAGCATATTAGAGAAAGGAAACTGTAGCAACATGTATGACTGACTGGTAGAAGGGGCCGACACCGTACTGGAAGCAACAAGAATGAAATGGGAGGAGGACCTGGGATTGAAATAGGGTGGGGTCTCTGGAGCGAAACACTGCATAGGGTCAACTCCACCTCCATGTGCGCAAGGTTCATCCTGACGCAACTAAAAGTGGTACATAGAGCCCACTTAACAAGAACTCGTATGAGTAGGTTCTTCCCGGAGGTGGAGGATAGATGTAAACGGTGCCAAGGAGGCTCGGCCAACCACGCCCACATGTTCCGGTCTTGCCCCAGACTTGTGGAGTACTGGACAGCCTTCTTCGAGGCAATGTCCAAAGTGGAGGGGGTGAGGGTTGTGCCATGCCCGAAAGTGGCGGTCTTCGGGGTTTCAGACCAGCCAGATCTATTTCTGGGGAGGAGGGCAGACACCGTTGCCTTTGCCTCCCTGATCTCACGCCATAGAATCCTGTTTGGCTGGCGGTCAGCTGCAGACTGGCTGTCCGACCTCTCGGAATCTCTCCAAATGGAGAAAATCAAATTCACCATCTGAGGGTCAGGCGACGGCTTCTACAGAACATGAGAGCCATTCACCCAATTGTTCTGAGACCTGTTTGTGGCCAACAAACAAGCAGAAGAATAGCCAGGTTGTCAAGAACCAGGGGAAAGTAGCCAAAGCATGAGAGGGATAGACCGGGAGACGGGGGAGACGACAGCTCAATCGAAGAGGAAGGAAAGGCGAACCACAGGAGGGGGGGGTGGGGGGGGGGGGGGGGGGGGGGGGGGGGGGGGGGGGGGGGGGGAGGGAAGAGACAGGGAACAATAGAGGCGAGCCAGAGACGTAGGTGGCGGCAGGGGGGAGGGGGGGGGGGGGGGCGGGGAGGCGTTAACTAACTTGACATCCACAGGAACAGAGAAAAAGGAGAATGCAGGCGGAAGACGGGAGGGCCGGCTGAAGCGGTAGTGTGCACGAGAAGACAACGGCGGCGAAATCCGTCCGGGAGAAGCAAGGGACAACACCGGCACCAGACCCATTTGAGGAGTGCCCTCCAGAATTGTCTCTTCGGCACAAACAGATGCCTACTTATATATATATATATCAAATCCTGTGTACATAACGGCCAATACACTTTGTTCAAAAAAAGTCCAATAAAAAACATTTATGAAAAAAAGAAAATGGAAGCAGCTCTCCTCCGGAATTTGGTATCAAAAGCACGTACAGGTAATTGACGTCAGGAGTACGTGCAGGGTGCATGACCTTCTCACTGCTGCCACTTCTGGCTGGAAGACTGCACACAGCCTCTTTATTTTCATTTAAAGGGCGGCAGCCATCGCCATTCTCAATTTAAAAGCCGGTAGCGTCCGTTGGTTGCTTCTCCCACGTTTGGGACCACAGCGGGAATGGAGTGACCAATCACTCTGCGACCCTCCCGACACCCGTCTACAACCCACCCACAGGTCGTAACCCACACTTTGAAAAACCCTGTCCTACTCTTGCTCACATGGCTATTACTCCTGTATAAGCCTCAACAACGAATGTTTATCAGGTTATTTCACCACAAATACAGGAAATCAAAGCCAAAGCCAATTTTAGCTTCATCTAACATTCACACAGGTAAATCTCCTTACTACAGATGTGTATTTGCCAGTTAGCATGGATTCAGAAGGAACCTGTAGCCTTTTAAAAAAATAATCTCTTTCTGAGTCAAACATGCAATAGTTCTGTAGGGTTACAATCTAATAATTGCAACTATGCAACAAATACATATTAATTTTAGTACTGTGCATGTTTTTTCCTTAACTGGGATTTTCAGATTTTTACAGTTTCTAAATACTGTGCCCACTGTATATGAGCAAGCTTGAATCAATGCAATTTACACGCTGCCCTCAAGTGGCTTGGGTAACCTGGCAACTGAGATCCTGGAGATGCGGGTAACAAGCCTGGTGACTCTTTATCCTCAATCTCTCCATTAAAGGCCAAAATACCCACAGTGTTTACTCAATGTCTCATATACCTGGACTCTACATGGCTTGGGACCATTAATAGGCAATGAGACTGCAGCACAAATGGATGGAAGCAAAAGGAGGAGTTAAATGGGTCCAGTTTGTTCTCTCACCTTTCCCAGTGCTAACAGCAACGTTTGAAATGTGTCCCTTTTAAAATGGTTCCCTTACTGCAAATGTGAGTAAAGAAATTCTAAAGTATTGAGTCCAGTTCCGGCCACCACCTTTTAGGAAGCATGTGATGGCATTACAGAGGGTGCAGGTCAGATTCATGAGAATGGTTCCAGGGATGAGGAACTTCAATTAACTAGATAAAATGGAAAAGCTTGGACTCTTTGGGGAAGAGAAGGCTGAAAGGAGATCTGACAGGGTTATTCAAAATTATCAGGAATCTGGACAGAGCAAATGGGGAGAAACTGTTATCATTAGACGAAGGATAGAGAACCAGAGGGCACAGATTTAAGGTAATTGGCAAAAGAAGCAATGGTGACATGAGGCCAACCTTTTCAACATAGTGTGTTGGGATCTGGAGTGAGCTGCCTGAGAGTGTGGTGCAGAAGTTTCAATTGAGGCATTCAAAAGGAATTGGATCATTATCTAAAAAAAAGGAAACATGTGCAGGGCGTAAGGGTGGAGGAGTGGCACTAGGTGAATTGTTTGTATAGGAGGCGGCATGACATGACAGCTGAATGGCTCCCTTTTGTGCTGTAACCATTCCATGGTTCTAGATGTGGACAGTTGCTTGAACAATCAGTGCGCTTAATACAGTTTCATCAGCATATTTGTAATTGACGTCTATGGTCATGGTATCCAATATAGGTGGTTGCCCAGGATAAGCGGGACATTACAAGTGGGTTGCATATTGTAAATTTTTTAATAAAATGTATTCATTCACAGAATGTGGGAATCGCTGGCTAGACAGTTGAGCTTCTTGAGTGTTGTTGGAGCTGCACTCATCCAGGCAAGTGGAGAATTTTCCAGCACTTTTGGACTTCTGCCTTGTAGGTGGTGGACAGGCTTTGGGGAGTCAGGAGGTTAGTTACTCACCACAGAATTCCCAGCCTCTGACCTTCTCTTGCCACAGTATTTGTATGGCTGGTCCAGTTCAGTTTCTGGTCAATGGTAATTCCCAGGATGTTTACAGTGGATTTAGTGATGGTAATGCCATTGAATGTCAAGGACAGATAGTCAGATTCCCTCTGGTTGGAGATGGTCTTTGCCTGGCACTTGTGTGGCACAAATGTGACTTGCTACTTCTCAGCCCAAGCCTGAATGTAGTCCAGGTCTTGCTACATAAGGACTCTGGCTGCTTCAGTATCTGAGGAGTTGCGAATGGTGATGATCATTGTGCAATAATCTTTGAACATTCCCATTTATAACCTTACGATGGAAGGAAGGTCTTTGATGAAGCAACTGAAGATGGTTGGCCTAAGACAGTACACTGAGACACTCGCACAGCGATGTCTTAGGATTGAGATAATTGACCTCCTACAAACACAACCATCTTCTTTATGACTTGTAAGAGGAGAAATGAGAAGCGGGGTTGGGTGTGGAGATCAATTGGGCACTATGTAGCGTAAACGGGATCTCCTCTTGTGCAAGGATGAGCCTGATACAGTTTACGGTGGTGCACAGGGTGCATATGACTCGGGCGAGAATGAGTGGGTTCTTTCAGGGGAAAGCAGATGAGTGTGAGAGATGTGGGCAGGGGCCAGCGAATCACGCGCACATGTTTTGGGGTTGTGAAAAATTAGGAAGATTCTGGGCAGGTGTGTTCGCGGTCTTAGCCAGGATATTGGAGAAGGAGGTGGTGCCGGACTTTTTGGTGGCGATATTTGGGGTTTGAGAGAAGCCGGAGCTCATGGTGTAGCCACCTAATTTGGCCAACTCCCGATTTAAAATGGCGAACGGCAAAGGCTGAAGGGAAATTCAGCCAACACAGGCAGAAACCAGCAGGTGCAGGTTTGGTGTGTATTTAACTCTGCAAAGCCCAGACAGCATCGATACCAGCGACCATCAGCATAATAATGTAGCAGCCATCTACATACTAATGAGCAATCCCCGGGAACAACAGCAACATTTGGGACACACAAAACTAAGCCAGACTCCCCGGCGCCAGCAGGAGTCAACACAAAAGAGGTTAACGAACACCTCAAGACCGCCCATCAGGGAACCGCTCCAGTATTGGAGAAATCGAACCAAGCGATTGGAACGAAGTCCAATCACCTAGAACCAGGTACAGGGTCCGCCCCGAAAGGCGGGAAGCCCCTGGGGACTATAAAGTTAAGCCCCCAAGTTCAACTCGCTCTCTTCGTCTTGCCCGGGTCACCCAGCAACGCGAACCAACCTTGACCATGACCGGTGCAGTGACCACCGAAAGAAGTAAGTCTTAATTCAACGCTCGCTACGAGATAGGCGCTCCTAGCTACCAATCCGTACCAACTTCGAATCCCGCAGACTCAGAACCCGAACGAAAGGCCATTTGTTCCCCTGACCTGGTGGGCCAGTCCAAAGTTAAGTATAGGCCTGTTAGTTGTAGAAGTAGCTTAGACGTAGAATTTGTGCATGAGTAGCGATTACTGTGTATAATAAATGTGCTTTGATTTAAATCTTATTAATCGGTGTATTGAGTTATTGATCATTACTTGGACTTGAACCTCGTGGCGGTATCATAAAGATACCTGGCGACTCGAGAGCAAAGGTAATAAAACAGAGCAATTGAACGAACCGGAAAGTTAGCAACAATGGAGAGGAGGAAGACGGATGCCATGGCCTTCGCCTCTCTGATTGCACGGCAGCGGATTTTACTGGAGTGGCGGTCAGTATCGCCACCGGGGGTAGTGGCTTGGTTGGGTGACCTGTATGACTTCCTGCTGTTGGAGAAGATAAAGTATGAGTTAAGGGGCTCTGCAGAGGGGTTTGAGAAAAGGTGAGGGATGTTTGTGACCGTGGTTGAGGAGCTATTCGTCACGTGGGGAGGGGCGGGTGAAAAAGGGAAAAAATGTGTAGACAGTATAGTTGATTGTTGGGAAGGACCTGAGTGATTATTTTGCTGTAACCTGTTTTGATACATGTTTGTAATTAAATGCATTTTTTAAAAAAATGACTTGTATGAGTCCAACCAGTGGAGAGTTTTCTATCCAATTTCCATTGACTCAGTTTTACTAGGGCTCCTTGATATGACACTTGGTCAAATGCTGCTTTGATATCAAGGACAGTCACTCTCACATAATTTGACACACATACAACTATATAGAATTACTGTTCAACAATAAACCGCAAAATATATTTTTAAAGCTTTAATGTTGAATTATTTCCCTCTGCTGTCTACTTGCAAAATTAAAATCAAGATATTCAAGGACAGAAGCATAGGCTTCAATCCATCTAACCCTAAGTCTCCTGCAAAGACATACAAATCTAAATTACTGGCACCTGTAGGATCTACTTAAATACATCAGGTAAATATTGGTGGAATATTGTATAATAAACCAAGAACCTAATTTCATCCTCCTTTCTTCATCGCAGTTATTAGATTTATATAGTATTTTGGATTTAATCTTATTGAGTTGCCAGACAGTGCCCTATAATTATATAATTGAATTTAATTACTGATCACAAACTAATTTGTTGAGGTCTGCAACAAAACAATAGGATTTTATATTTCAACACTGCTTTGAAAGGTTCTTGTTTAACTGGCGTACTGAACAAAACAACAAATAATTTGACTCATTTGAAATGGGAATCATCGATTTCTTTGTTATTTAATAAATTAGTACACAATTCAAAACGTTAGGCTTGCAGGAAGTGTAAGCGGCCTTCACATACAAAATAATTTCAGTCTGCAAACGTCCTTAGGTCTCCCCAATCCATTTCCATCTTTCCCAAAACTCCATGTTTGAATCCTTCCAATCAGGTTTCCACCCCTGTTATCAAAGTCACAAATGACTTTGCAATTACCCTGCATCAGAACCATCCAAAAACTCCAATTTAAATCGGAGACTTTGGATGGTTCAGTCAGTCTTAGCAGAATAGTTACCCGAAAAATGTTAGAAGAATTAAAACCACTTTTCAACTCCTTGGTAACCATGGTACTAACCCCCATGCGGCTGCCAAATAACCTCCACCCCACCCCCCGCCATCTCCCCTGACTGCCCACCCACCCCTTGCACTGACCACTCAACCGCTCAGTTCCCATCCCCATTTCTCTTCTCTTCCTGGATTCTCAAATTGGCTGGGACCTTTAAACGTATTTTCTTTACAGCAGCAACTGCTGAAAAAACAGGGGCATGATTTCCTTTCCGCTGACTTTGCTGCACACCAACCATGATTTTTTTTTTAATAAATATTTTTATTCGCCTCCTTTTTCTCATTTTCTCCCGCATTACACCCATCAACAATAACCAATAATCAGCAAGATATGTCAATCCCCATAATAACAACGATCCATCTACCCACCAACCCCCAAACATCAGCCCGCATGTTTACATAAACAAATGACAAAAAGGAATCAGGGATTACCCATAGTCACCCTTAATCTACACAGCCCCCCCCCCCCGCCCCCCAACTAATATTCGATGTTATCCAGTTCTTGAAAGTGCATAATAAATAGTGCCCGTGACTTGTAGAACCCCTCCGAGCTTCCCCTCAGTTCGAAAGTAACCTTCTCAAGGGTCAAGTATTCCAACAGGTCCCCCCGCCACGCCAGGGCACTGGGTGCTGAGACTGCTCTCTATCCCAGCAGGATCCGCCTTCGGGCGATCAACGAGGCGAAGGCTACGATATCTGCCTCCGCTCCCGTTTCCAACCCTGGCTGGTCCGACACCCCGAATATGGCCTCCTGGGGGCCCGGGTCCAGTTTCACACGCACCACCTTGGAAATTACCCTAAACACCTCCTTCCAGTACTCCCCTAGCTTTGGACAGGACCAAAACATATGATCGTGATTCGCGGGCCCCCCCCCGCAACGCTCACACCCATCCTCTACTCCTTCAAAAAATCGGCTCATCCTCGCCCTTGTGAGGTGCGCTCTATATACCACCTTCAGCTGTATCAGCCCCAACCTCGCACATGAGGTGGAGGCATTCACTCTCCGGAGCACCTCACACCAGACCCTCTCCTCTATAACCTCTCCCAGCTCTTCCTCCCACTTTGCTTTGATCCCTTCCAGTGGTGCCTTATCCTCTTCCAAAATAGCTCCGTACACCGCTGACACTGCCCCCTTCTCCAGTCCCCTTGTCGTCAACACCTCCTCCAGAAATGTGGAGGCCGGTTCCTCTGGGAAGCTCTGTATCTCCTTCTGTCAAAATCCCGAACCTGCATGTACCTAAACACTTCTCCCTGCTCTAGCCCATACTTGGCTTCCAGCTCCCTCAATCCTGCAAACCGACCCCAAAGAAACAAATCTTTTAGCGTCTTAATCCCCTTCTCTTCACATTTCCGAAAACTTCCATCCCACCTCCCTGGCTCAAACCTGTAGTTCCCCCGAATCGGCATTTCCCTTGACCCTAAACCCAACCCGAAGTGTTGGCGAAACTGCCTCCAGATTTTCAATGAAGCTATTATTACCGGACTCCCTGAATATTTCCCCGGAGCTATCGGGAGCGGCGCTGTTGCAAGTGCCTTCAGCCCCAACCCCCTGCACAAACGCTCCTCCATTCTGACCCACTGAGAATCAACCCCTCTGACCCAGCTCCGCACTTTCTCCACATTCGCCGCCCAGTGGTAGTACAACAGGTTCGGGAGACCCAAACCCCCTGCCTGCCTTCCCCTCTGTAGCAGTACCTTTCTCACTCTGGCCACCTTCCCTCCCCATATGAATGAGGTAATCCTTCCCTCAATCTCCCTGAAAAAAGACTTTGGCAGGAAAATCGGTAGGCATTGAAAAATAAACAGGAATCGCGGCGACACATTCATTTTAACCGCCTGTACCGGACCCGTCAGTGACAGAGGAAGGCCGTCCCACCTTGCCAGATCGGCTTTCACTCTCCCCACCAAACTAGTGATGTTGTACCTGCACCCGGGCAACCTGCACCCCCAGATACTTAAAATGAATCCCTGCTCTACAGAATGGCAGCCCCCCCACTCCTGCCCCACCCCCGGCCGAGACACCACAAAGTACTCACTCTTGTCCAGGTTCAACTTATTCCCCGAGAAAGACCCAAATACCCGCAGTAGCTCCAATATTCCTCCTATCGACGCACTCGGTTCCGACACATACAGCAGCAAGTCGTCGGCATATAAGGACACCCTATGCTCTATCCCCCCCCCGCACTATTCCTTTCCATGCTCCCGAACTTCTCAATGCGATGGCCAACGGCTCAATCGCAAGTGCAAACAGCAGGGGGGACATAGGACAACCCTGTCTCCTCCCACAGTGGAAAGAAAAGTATCTCGAACTGATATTATTTGTGCGGACACTCGCCTTCGGCTCCTTATATAATAGCTTTACAAACCTTGGTCCAATCCCAAACCGCTCCAGCACTGCCATCAGGTACCCCCATTCTACCCGATCAAACGCCTTCTCGGCGTCCAATGCCACAACTACCTCTGTTTCCTTTCTTTCCGCTGGTGCCATAACAACGTTCAAAACCCTCCTAATGTTCGAAAACAGCTGCCTCCCTTTCACGAACCCTGTCTGATCCTCCCATATCACCTTCGGGAGGCACTCCTCCAGCCTACCCGCCAGTACCTGCGCCAACACTTTTACGTCCACATTCAGAAGTTATATGGGCCGATACGACCCACACTCCGTCGGATCCTTATCTTTTTTTTTGCAACAGGGAGATCGGTGCCTGCCCCAAGGTTTGCGGCAACACCCCCTTCCCTATCACCTCCTCAAACATCCCCACCATCAGGGGTGCCAACCTACCCTTAAATTTTTTATAATATTCCACCGGAAACCCATCCGGCCCTGCCACCTTCCCCGACTGCATCCTCCCAATCGCATCCTTTATCTCCTGCTCCACTATTGCTTCTTCTAATGTCACCCTGTCCCCCTCTCCCAGCCTCGGGTACTCCAACCCATCTAGAAATTCCTGCATCTCACGGTCTCCCCCGGATGGCTCTGACTTGTACAACCTCTCATAAAACTCCTCAAAAACCTTGTTTTAAAAAAAAAACAAATATTTTATTGAAATTTTTCAAACAAAATTTTTTCCGTTTTTACAACTCAACAAGGGATTATACATTAAACATTATTTAAATAATATAGTGAGCTTACAACAAAAACTAGAAAAGAAAAACAAATAGCAAAAACACAGAATAGTGCTACAGAATCCTACGCCGGGCTACTAGGGACGCAAAGGCCAAAATGTCGGCCTCTTTCGCCTCCTGCACTCCCGGTTCTTCTGCAACCCCAAATATAGCTAACCCCCAGCCTGGCTTGACCCGGACCTTCACCACCTTTGAAATTACCCTTGCCACCCCCCCCCCCCCCCCCCCCCAGAACTCGTGCAGTGCCGGACATGACCAGAACATGAGTGTGTGGTTCGCCGAGCTTCCTGAGCACCTCCCACACCTGTCCTCGACCCCGAAAAACCTGCTCAGTCTTGCTCCCGTCATATGTGCTCTATGTAGAACCTTAAATTGAATCAGGCTAAGCCTGGCACACGAGGACGAGGAATTTACCCTACTTAGAGCATCCGCCCATAGCCCCTCCTCGATCTCTTCCCCTAGCTCTTCTTCCCATTTTCCCTTCAGCTCCTCTATCATCGCCTCCCCCTCGTCCCTCATCTCCCGGTATATGTCGGACACTTTACCCTCTCCAACCCATGCCCCCGAAATCACTCTATCTTGGATCCCCTGCGTCGGGAGCTGTGGAAATTCCCTCACCTGTTGTCTCGTAAATGCCCTCACTTGCATATATCGGAAGGCGTTCCCTGGGCGCAACTTATATTTTTCTTCTAGCGCTCCCAGACTAGCAAACGTCCCGTCTATAAACAGGTCCCTCAGCTTCCTAATTCCTGCTCGCTGCCAACACTGGAACCCCCCATCCATCCTCCCTGGGACAAACCTGTGGTTATTCCTTATCGGGGACCACACCGAGGCACCCGTCACTCCCCTGTGTCGCCTCCACTGCCCCCAGATTCTCAAGGTTGCCACCACCACTGGGTTTGTGGTGTACCTTTTCGGGGAGAACGGCAGCGGCGCCGTCACCAGTGCTTTTAGGCTCGTTCCCTTACAGGACGCCATCTCCAGCTTCTTCCACGCTGCTCTCTCTTCCTCCCTCATCCACTTACAGACCATCGACACATTGGCGGCCCAACAGTAGTCGCTCAGACTCGGCAGCGCCAGTCCCCCTCTGTCCCTACTGCGCTGCAGGAACCCCCTCTTTACTCTCGGGGTCTTTCCCGCCCACACAAAGCTCGTAATGCTCCGATCTACTTTTTTTAAAAAGGCCTTTGTGATCAGAATGGGGAGGCACTGAAACACGAAAAGAAACCTCGGGAGGACCACCACTTTAACTGCCTGCACTCTGCCCGCCAGCGACAGCGGCACCATATCCCACCTCTTAAAGTCCTCCTCCATCTGCTCCACTAGTCGAGTCAGGTTAAGTCTATGCAGGGTTCCCCAGTTCCTGGCCACCTGGATCCCCAGGTATCGGAAGTTCCTTACCACTCTCCTCAGCGGCAGAGCATCTATCCCCCTACCCTGTTCCCCGGGGTGCATTACAAAAAGCTTGCTCTTCCCCATATTTAGTTTGTATCCCGAGAACGCTCCAAACTCCCTAAGTATCTGCATTACCTCTGGCATCCCCTCTACCGGGTCCGCAACATATAGCAGTAGATCATCTGCGTAGAGTGACACTCGGTGTTCCTCTCCCCCTCTAAGCACCCCCCTCCACTTCTTAGAATCCCTCAGCGCTATGGCCAGTAGTTCAATTGCCAACGCGAACAGTAACGGAGACAGGGGACACCCTTGTCTTGTACCCCTATGTAGCCGAAAATATCCCGATCTTTGCCGGTTTGTAACTACGCTTGCCATCGGGGCCCCATATAAGAGTCTGGCCCATCTAATAAACCCCTCACCGAACCCAAATCTCTTCAGCACCTCCCACAGATAGTCCCACTCCACCCTATCGAATGCCTTCTCTGCATCCATCGCCGCCACTATCTCTGCCTCCCCCTCCGGTGGGGGCGTCATCATCACCCCCAGCAACCTTCGTACATTAACATTCAATTGTCTCCCCTTTACAAACCCTGTCTGATCGTCATGCACCACCCCTGGGACACAATCCTCTATCCTTGTCGCCATCACTTTGGCCAGCAGTTTGGCATCTATATTTAGGAGTGAGATAGGCCTGTATGACCCGCATTGCAGCGGGTCTTTATCTCGTTTCAGGATGAGCAATATCGTCGCCTCCGACTTTGTCGGGGGTAGCATCCCCCTTTCCTTAGCCTCATTAAAGGTTCTCGCCAAAAGCGGGGCGAACAGATCCATATACTTCCTGTAGAATTCCACCGGAAACCCATCTGGTCCCGGGGCCTTCCCTGCCTGCATGTTCCCCAGTCCTTTAATCACCTCATCCACCTCGATTGGCGCCCCCAGACCTGCCACCTTCTGCCCCTTCACCTTCGGGAACCTTAGCTGGTCCAGAAAGTGTAGCATTCCTTCTTTTCCCCCCGGGGGTTGGGACTTGTATAGCCTCTCATAAAAGGTCTTGAACACCTCGTTCACTTTCCCTGCTCTGCTCCATATTTCCCATTTCGTCCCTAACTCCCCCGATCTCTCTCGCCGCCATCCTCTTCCGAAGTTGTTGGGCTAGCTGCCGGCTCGCCTTTTCCCCATACTCATATTGCATCCCCTGTGCCTTCCTCCACTGTGCCTCTGCCTTTCCCGTGGTCAGCAGGTCAAATTCCGTCTGTAGTCTTCGTCTTTCTCTGTATAGCCTCCGCATATTTTTTATCCACCCTCAAAATTTCCCCCACTAATCTCTCTCTTTCTTTGCCCTCTTGTTTCCCCTTGTGGGCTCTGATGGAGATCAGCTCTCCTCGAACCACCGCCTTCAGCGCTTCCCATACTACCCCCACCTGAACCTCCCCATCGTCGTTGACCTCCAGGTATCGCTCAATACACCCCCTCACCCTTCCGCAGACCCCCTCGTCTGCCAGTAGTCCCATATCTAGTCGCCAGAGTGGGCGCTGCTCCCTTTCCTCTCCTAGTTCCAGATCCACCCAATGCGGGGCGTGGTCTGAAACGGCTATGGCCGAGTCCTCCGTTCCTGCCACTTTCGGGATCAGTGCCCTTCCCAAAACGAAAAAGTCTATCCAGGAGTATACCTTATGGACGTGGGAGAAGAAAGAGAACTCTTTAGCCATCGGCCTGGCGAATCTCCACGGATCCACTCCCCCCATTTGTTCCATAAATCCCTTAAGCACCTTGGCCGCTGCCGGCCTTCTCCCGGTCCTGGATCTGGACCGGTCTAGCCCTGGATCCAACACTGTGTTAAAGACCCCCCCCATTATCAAATTTCCCACCTCCAGGTCCGGGATACGTCCCAGCATTCGCTTCATGAATCCTGCGTCATCCCAATTCGGGGCATATACATTCACCAGCACAACCGCCTCGCCCTGCAGTCTGCCACTCGCCATCACATATCTGCCCCCACTGTCCACCACTATGTTCTTAGCCTCGAATGATACACGTTTCCCCACCAATATTGCCACCCCTCTGTTTTTCGCGTCCAACCCTGAGTGGAATACCTGTTCCACCCATCCCTTTCTTAGTCTAACCTGATCCGCCACCTTCAGGTGCGTCTCCTGGAGCATGACTCCTCTTAATCGGCCCATTTAAGCCTCTCACATTCCACGTGATCAGCCGGAATCGGGGGCCATTCACCACCCCCCCTCGTCGACTAGCCATCCCCTTTTTAGGCCATCTCCTCATCCAGGTCCCGCGCACCCGTCTGTCGCCCAGGCAGCGCCTTCCCGCCCCGACCACCTCATCTCTTACCAGCTCCCCCTTGCACTCAGCAGCAGCAACCCAGCTAATCCCCCCCCCCCCCCCCCCCCGCTAGATCCCCCTCTAGCTTGATTACTCCCCCCATATTGCTTCCGGAAGTCAGCTAACTCTGGCTGACCTCGGCTTACCCCGTTCACTCTTTGACCTCCCTGCGTGTGGGGCTCCCTTCCTTCCTGCGCCCGTTTTCCCGCTATAATTTCCATAGCGCGGGAGAATACCTGCGCTTTCCTCTCGGCCCCGCCCCCTATGGCGCAGTTCCCTCATTCCCCTTCCCTGTCCCTTTTCCCACCAGCGCCCACATTTCTTCGTGTCCCCCCCATCGGGGGGAGAAAAATTCCCCGTCCAACACTGCTGTACAATAGCCCTCCCCTTTCCCCACTTTACATTTCTGTACCACCACCTCGCTGCTTCTCTCCAAACATCAAACTCTCAAATCTAGTCCAGTTTCTCTTCTTGGATGAATGTCCATGCCTCCTCGGCCGTCTCGAAGTAGTGGTGCTTGCCCTGATGCGTGACCCACAGGCGCGCCGGCTGCAGCATCCCAAATTTAATTTTCTTCCTATGGAGCACCGCCTTGGCCCGGTTAAAGCTCGCCCTCCTTCTCGCCACCTCCGCACTCCAGTCCTGATACACACGTATCACCGCATTCTCCCATTTGCTACTCCGTGCCTTCTTGGCCCAGCTCAGGACCATCTCTCTGTCCCTGTAGCGATGGAACTTCACCACTATTGCTCTTGGTGTTTCACCTGCCTTTGGTCTTCTCACGAGGACCCGGTACGCTCCCTCCAATTCCAGGGGGCCCGTTGGGGCCTCAGCTCCCATTAGTGTGTGGAGCATCGTGCACACATAAGCCCCAGCATCAGCTCCCTCTGCTCCTTCGGGGAGACCTAGAATCCATATGTTTTTCCTCCTCGAGCTGTTCTCCAGGGCTTCCAGCCTTTCTATGCACCTCTTGTGTAGTGCCTCGTGTGTCTCCGTTTTTACCACCAGGCCCTGTATCTCATCTTCATTCTCGGCTGCCTTTGCCTTCACTCCACGGAGCTCCATCGCCTGGACCTTTTGTTTTTCCTTCAGTCCCTCGATTGCCAGTAGCATCGGCGCCAGCACCTCTTTCTTGAGCTCCTCCACATATCGTCGGAGAAACTCCTGCTGGTCCGGGCCCCATACCATCTGGGCTCCATCCGCCGCCACCTTGCTTCTCCCTTCTCTTCTCTGCCGCTGCTCCAAAGGATCCTTCGCAATCTGGCCACTACCGCCACTCCTTTCCATACACACCCGGGGGGACTCCTTCCTTCGTCACCCCACACTGGGTTAGGTCGAAAAAAAATTCCGTTGGGGCTCCCGATAAGAGCCCAAAAGTCCGTTGGAACGGGAGGTGCCGAAACGTGCGGCTTAGCAGTGCATCACCGCAACCGGAAGTTCCTCAAAAACCTTGTTAATCAGCACTGGAGCCACCACCAACTTCCCTGCCCTATCCTTCACCTGAAGAATTTCCCTTGCCGCTGCCTCCCTCCGGAGCTGACCTCCATGTTCATAAACTGCACCCTTTGCTCTGTTGGCGCACCGCCTTCCTGGTGGACAGCCGGTCGAAGCTCGCCTGTAGTTCCTTCCTCTTTTCCAGCTTCGCCGGGTCCCCATCCTCTGCATACCTCCTATCTACCTCCAACATCTCATCTATTACCCTCTGCCGCTCCAACCTCTCCTCTTTCTCCACCCTGGCCTTAAAACAAAATTACCTCACCTCTCACCACCGCCTTTAGAGCCTCCCAGACGACTGCCTTCGACACCTCACCCGTACAACTGAAACCTACATATTCCTTAATTACCTTTTCAATTTTCTCACAGAACACTTGGTTCCCCAAAAGCTCCACATCCAGTTTCCACCCCGGTCTCTGCGCTGCCCCCTTCTCCAGCACCATATCCACCCAATGTGGAGCGTGATCTGACACTGCAATTGCAGAGTATTCCGACCCCTTGACTCCAGCCAGCAAAGCCTTCCCCACCACAAAAAAGTCGATCCGCGAGTATACCTTATGGACCACTGAGAAAAACAAGTACTCCCGTTCCCTTGGATGCAGGAACCTCCAAGGGTCCACCCCTCCCAATTCCACCATTAGCCCAGCCAGCGCCTTCGCCCCCCCTGATGGGACCAGCGAGCGCGGCCGTGATCTGTCCAACCTTGGTTCCTGCACCAAGTTCCACTCCCCCCCCCCCACAATCAGCTCATGCGTGTCCAAGTCGGGAATAGCCCCAAACACATTCCTTGCGAATCCCACATCGTCCCAATTGGGACCGTACACACTTAACAGTGCCATTAATCTCCCCTCCAGCGCCCCTGCAACAATCACCTATCTACCCCCCTGATCTGCCACCACCTTCTCCACCTGGAAGCGTACCCTTTTGCTGACCAGCACCGCTACCCCTCGAGCCCTTCCATCAAATCCGGAGTGAAACACTTGGCTAACCCAGCCCTTTTTAAGTCTCACCTGGTCCTTCACCCTCAAGTGAGTCTCCTGCAGCATTGCTACATCGGCTTTCAAACTTTTAAGATGTGCAAGCACCCTTGACCTCTTGACCGGGCCTCCTAGCCCTCTCACGTTCCACGTGACTATCCTTACTGGGGGTCTCTCACCCCCACCTTTCTTATCCACTGTGATGAACGGTTACTGCCTTATCATCATGTAAGGTGATGTCCCCTTTAAGACCGGGCTTGTAACCCTGGGGACTCCGCCTCTGGCTCCGCCCATCTGGTAGCCATACATAAAGGCCTGCCTCATGGTCTGTGTAACAGTCAGCTCTCATCTCTAGCTGTAGTATAGTTATTAGTCTAATAAAGCCTTCTTTACAGTTTAATCTCTAAGCATCATTATTGAGGGTACCTCAATTTATTAGACTAAACTATATTCAGGATGGACGCAGGCCTAAAACCAGAGAAGCTCAATCTGGAAGCACGAACGCCGGAGGCAAAGGAAATTTTTAAATACTGGCTGCGGTGCTTCGAGGCCTACCTGGACTCCGCAGAGATTCCCATCCTAGGGCCACGCAAGCTGCGTCTACTCCACGCCCGGGTGAATCACAGAATCTCCGCCACGCTCGAAAAGGCGACGACTTATGAGGAAGCGATTGAGTTGCTCCGCATGCGGTTTGTCAAACCCGTCAATGAGGTGCAAGCCCGGCATCTGCTTTCTACCTGCCGGCAACGCTCGGGGGAATCGCTCGACGAGTTTGTTGAAAAACTCACCGCGCTTGCCAGGGACTGTGACCATCAGGATGTGACAGGGGAAGTCCATATGAACCTGCATATCAGAGATGCTTTCGTGTCCGGCATCCGCTCGATCTACATCCGGCAGCGGCTGCTCGAAAACGGTGCAAAAGACCTCCAGGAGACGCTAATGCTCGCCTCCTCGCTGGAGGTGGCCCGACATAACTTGGGTACGTACCCCGCGGACTCTGCCAGCACCCCCCCGGACTTCCTCAGACTCAACCGTATTACAGGCCTGCGCCACGCGGCGACCCGCTCACCATGGGGGCACACCATGCTACTTCTGCGGGCAGGGCCAGCAACCACGCCCACGCTGCCCAGCCCGCTCCGCGATCTGCAGCGACTGCGGGAAGAAAGGGCACTTTGCGAGGGTCTGCCTGGCCAGACCCAGGGGCCAGAAAAACAAAGAACAGCAGGCCCGAAAATCAGGCTCTCAGGCCCGCAGGCCTCGCAATGCTGCTGCGCACCGACCCGACACGCCCTCTTCTGGAGCGTCATCAGCCTCGTGTGAATCATGGGAGCGGCCATCTGGTCGGCGGCCATCTTCTCGACCCGACACGTGCGACCGACGGCAGCGGCCATTTTACGAGTCCGACTCGGCTGACGACTCCGACTACCCGCGACTGGGTGCGATCACCCTCGATCAAACTCGGCCAAAACACCTGCAGAACTCCATGATGCAGGTCCAGGTCAACGGGCACGACACTGCATGCCTCTTCAACTCCGGGAGCACGGAGAGCTCTATCCACCCTGAAACGGTAAGGCGCTGCTCCCTACGCACCCATCCCGCATCCCAAACCATAGCCCTCGCATCTGGGTCCCACTCGGTACAAATCACGGGTACTGTATTGCGGATCTCTCGATCCAGGGTGCCAAATACACCCGTTTCAAATTTTATTTCCTCCCTCACCTCTGTGCCCCACTGCTGCTCGGACTGGATTTCCAGTGCAGCCACCGAAGCCTGACAATGAAGTTCAGCGGACCCTTGCCCCCCTTCACGGTGTGCTGCCTTGCGACACTGAAAGTCGCACCCCCCCTCGCTATTCGCTAACCTCACTCCTGACTGTAAGCCCGTCGCCACCAGGAGCCGGCGCTACAGTGCCCAAGATATGGCTTTTATCAAGTCAGAGGTCCAGCGTTTACTGGGAGAGGGGGTCATCGAGGCTAGCAACAGCCCTTGGAGAGCGCAAGTGGTGGTAGTCCGGTCCGGGGAGAAGAAACGGATGGTCGTGGATTATAGCCAGACCATAAACCGATTCACGCAGCTTGATGCGTACCCCCTTCCTCGCATCGCGGAAATGGTAAATCGGATCGCCCAATACCGAGTCTTTTCCACGGTCGACCTCAAATCGGCCTACCACCAGCTCCCCATCCGACCAAAAGACCGCCCCTAAACTGCCTTCGAAGCAGCCGGCCGGCTCTTCCACTTCCTCAGGGTCCCCTTTGGTGTCACAAATGGGGTCTCCGTCTTTCAAAGGGCGATGGACCAAATGGTGGACCAGTACGGTTTGCGGGCTACATACCCGTACATGGACAATGTCACCATCTGCGGCCATGATCAGCAGGACCATGACGCTAACCTCAAAAAGTTCCTCCAGACCGCCCGAGCCCTTAACCTGACCTATAACGAGAGCAAATGCGTTTTCCACACCACCCGGCTGGCCATCCTCGGCTATGTCATGGAAGACGGGGTCCTAGGTCCCGACCCCGACCGCATGCGCCCCCTTAAGGAACTCCCTCTCCCCCGCAGCCTCAAGGCCCTCAAACGGTGCTTGTTGCTTTTCTCCTATTACGCCCAGTGGGTCCCCAAGTATGGGGACAAAGCCCGCCCACTCCTAAAGACCACCACTTTTACCCTCTCGGCTGAGGCTCAATTGGCCTTCAACCGCATCAAGGCTGATATCATCAAGGCCGCCATGCACGCGGTGGACAAAACCATCCCTTTCCAGGTAGAGAGCGATGCATCAGACATCGCCCTGGCTGCTACCCTCAATCAAGGAGGCAGACCAGTAGCGTTCTTCTCCCGAACCCTCACCGCCTCCGAGGTTCGACACTCTGCAGTCGAAAAGGAGGCACAAGCCATTGTGGCGGCTGTGCGGTGCTGGAGACACTACCTCGCCGGTAGGAGGTTTACCCTCGTCACTGACCAACGGTCGGTCGCCTATATGTTCGATAACACGCAACGGGGCAAAATAAAAAACGATAAAATTTTGAGGTGGAGGATCGAACTCTCCACCTACTCGTACGATATCAAGTATCGTCCAGGGGAGCTCAACGAGGCCCCAGATGCCCTGTCCCGCGGCACATGCGCCAACGCGCAGGAGGACCGCCTGCAAGCCATCCACAATGACCTCTGCCACCCGGGGGTTACCCGGCTCGTCCATTTCATCAAGTCCCGCAACCTACCTTACTCAACCAAGGAGGTCAAGGCCATGGTCAGGACCTGCCAAGTCTGTGCGGAGTGCAAACCGCACTTCTATCGGCCAGACAAGGTTCGGCTCGTGAAGGCCTCGGGCCCCTTTGAGCGACTGAGCGTGGACTTCAAGGGGCCCCTCCCATCCACCAAACGTTATGCCTATTTCCTCACCGTGATCGATGAATTCTCCCGTTTCCCATTCGCCATTCCCTGCACCGACATGACCTCAGCCACGGTGATTAAGGCACTGCACAGCATCTTCACCCTGTTCGGTTTCCCTGCTTATATCCACAGCGACCGGGGTACATCATTCATGAGCGATGAACTGCGTCAGTATCTGCTCAGCAAAGGCATCGCCTCGAGCAGAACGACCAGTTATAACCCATGGGGAAACGGGCAGGTGGAGAGGGAGAACGCGACCGTGTGGAAGGCTGTCCTTCTGGCCCTGCGGTCGAGAAATCTCCCAACCACCCGCTGGCCGGAGGTCCTACCTGATGCCCTACACTCCATTAGGTCACTCCTCTGCATGGCCATGAATGAGACCCCTCACGACTGATTGTTTCTCTTCCCCAGGAAGTCTCCCTCCGGGGTCTCGCTTCCACCTTGGCTGATGGCTCCGGGACCTGTTCTTCTCCGGAGGCACGCGAGGAGCCATAAAACGGACCCCCTAGTTGAAAAGGTCCGACTGCTCCACGCCAACCCCAGTTACGCCTACGTGGAGTACTCCCGACGGCAGGCAAGATACGGTTTCCCTCCGGGATCTGGCACCCGCTGGATCCTCCACCACAGACGCCCCTTCCCGCGCCGCGCCCCTGCAGGACCCGTCGCCCCCTACAATACAACCCCTTCCGGCCCTACCACCCATTGGTGAGCTCCTCCCTTGCGCCCCCCCTTTACACACCCCACCGGCGCCGGCTCCGCTACCCCCGGCCCTGCCTAGTTCCTCTGCCCCTACCCGGACCGAAGCTCCGACCGCTGTCTCCCGGATGTGCCCTCAACCGGGACATCCGTGCCCGCCGCACCACCGCCCGAATTGAGGAGGTCGAGGAGGACGATCCGGCCACCAAGACGGATGGACCTATGGTGGGACTTCACCCCCGCCGGACTCCTTTTTAAACAGGGGGTGAATGTGATGAACGGTTACTGCCTTATCATCCTGTAAGGTGATGTCCCCTTTAAGACCGGGCTTGGAACCCTGGGGACTCCGCCTCTGGCTCCGCCCATCTGGGAGCCATACATAAAGTCTTGCCTCATGGTCTGTGTAACAGTCAGCTCTCGTCTCTAGCTGTAGTATAGTTATTAGTCTAATAAAGCCTTCTTTACAGTTTAATCTCTAAGCATCATTATTGAGGGTACCTCATCCACCATCACCATACCACCGGGCCATGCCCCATAAGCCTGACGCGCCCCTGTCCATTGTTAACATCGAACCCCTTCCCCCCCTCCCAAGAACACCCCCAACAAAAACATCCCCCAACATCCATCCCTCCACCCCCTCTTGCTCGCCTCATAGGACCATTGAAGCCTGCTATCCAGGCTCCAACGTCCGCAGTCCTCCTCTCACCTAACTGACTTTAGTTAACTAGCGCGGGTGGCTCACCCCGCCAAGACCTCTCGCCCCCTTCCACCCAGTCCCAGATAAAGAAACACCAAAACAAATTCACTAACATAACATTTAACCGTCGCAACACAGAACGCCATTAACTTGAACTCTGTAACAATGCAAAGAGAAGTCAATTTCAATACAAATCAGTAAAAAGAAAGTTGTAACATTTGTACATTTTCCAGCCGCTCAAACACAGTCCACAGTCTCTCTTCCAGTTCCGCTCTTCACGTCTGTCCCAAGCCTTCTACCCTCACGAACGCCTTAGCCGCCTCCGCTGTCTCAAAATAAAAGTCTTTGGCGTTATATGTTACTCTCAACTTCGCCGGGTACACCACACCAAATCGCACCCCCTTCTTGTACAAAGCCGCCTTCACTCGCCTAAACGCCGCTCGTCTTTTTGCCAACTCCACCGTCAAGTCCTGGTAGATCCGAACCGCAGTACCATCCCACAGCACCTCACGCTCCTGCTTCGCCCAGCTTAATACCTTCTCCTTCATGCAAAACTTATGGAAGCAGATAATTACTGCCTTTGGCGGCTCGTTCATTTTGGGCTTCGGCCTTAATGACCGATGAGCTCGGTCTAGCTCGTACAGGGCGGGGCTCTCCCTCTCCCCCATCAGCTCCGCCAACTTCTTAGCAAAGTATTGCGTTGGCCTTGGGCCCTCTGTCCCTTCGGGCAAGCCCACAATTCTCAAATTGTGCCACCTTGAGCGGTTTTCCAAGTCTTCCAGCTTTGCTCAGAGTCCTCTGTTAACCTCCACCACCCTCCGCAGCTCGTCCCCCATCGAGGTGACCTGGTCGCTGTGTCGTGTCACGGCCTCCTCCACCTCCTTCATCTTCTTGCCCTGCTCTCTCACCTCGGCCGATGCCTTTGCCACCTCCACCCTCATCGGGCCGATTGCCTCCTCCACCAATGACCTCAACACGACCGCCGTCTCTTTCCACAAGGCGTCCAATGGCCTCACAAACTGTTTTTCCAGCTCCACCGCCATCACCTCGGTCATCTTCTCCACTGTAAGTAGTGCGGCCCCCCCTTGCAGTTCGGCTTCCGCCATCCTGTCAACACTTTTGCTCGTCTTCTCCTTCGGCGGCGATCCCGCGTTTCCTCCTTTCTTCGACGCTGCTCTTCGCATCCTTTAGCGGCTTATTGTTTTTTATCTTCTTTCTTTTCTCCTCTCTCCCCCTTCACCCTCCTGCCCGTCATCAATCTGACATTCTTTTTTTGAAAAAAAAGGGACAAGAGAAAAAAGAAAAACTTTCACCAAACTTCCTTAAACCTTCTTTCTTTCTCCTCTCCATTCACCTGGGACCAGGCTTCAACCTTCTTTATTCTTCCTAGGTGGGAGCCATCCGATGTGGAGCACCCTCCCTACATAGTGCCCTGGCCTCGGGCCTACACCAACCACGATTGACACTTCTCGGAAGTTCTGGCCTAGAATCTAGAATGGTGATGGTGCAACTGATATTTTCTCAAAAAGGAGAGAAATGTGCTCCAAGTGCTGTGCATTGTAATGATACAAAAGGTTACAGCATTAATTTAAATGAATCCTTTTGCTGCCTTCCAAATCAAGCTGGAAAAAATACTTCAAATGCTATGAGGCAACGCTGACACAAATCCCTTTGAGGAAACTTTATTCCAAGAACATGTTAGAATCCTGCCACTTAACGTTACAAACAAGCAGAACTTATTCAGTGAAATCAAAATATAGAATTAAAAAGTGGAAATAATGATAACCATGAGTAACCACAAGAATTGAAAAGGCAAAATGTCATTAGACAAGATTAGGCCTTACAGTTAATGAACCATTGTGTTTTTTCCAGCCCTAACAATACCTCTTAGTAATTTTCTTTTGGTGGGTAAAATAGGAGCTTGAGTTGACTATGGATTGAGATTTAATTTATTATACCTTCACTAAATGATAAATGAACCATAACTAGTTGGATTTTTGGTGTTCACATTCCCAAAAGTTCTCCTGAGTATTTCATGCCTGTATATTTTGTGTAGTGTGATTAATAGCTGTTGATACATTACTGACTGCTATAATAGCTTGAACCCATCAAATACTGAAAGCCCTTTGTCATCATTCAAATTAAACAAGCTTTCAGTGATGTAGAATCCACAGAAAAACAGTTGTTATACCTTTTAATTCAAAAATTTCAAAATAGAATTACAAGAAAACACAGAGTGGCTCATAAATTTTCAGCATTCTCAAAATATGGACACGTGGTTTATTTTCTCAAATAAACTTTTCTTCAGGGTTTAAAGAGCTGGCAAAACCTTGAGCTAGTGGTTGGTTCCCTCGGTTGCTAGATCATGGTTTGGTTGCGTGAAAAAATTCATCAACCTGTAAAAGTCTAATTCAATAATTCTAACACCTTTTAAAATAGTTAATGACGGATCGGCAACCGTTCCATCCAAGTCAAATTTGAAAAATTGAAAAACAATTTACATGATATTGTGGTCTCCTACTTCCTCAGCTGGCTCAAAAAACATTCCTAAGTCCAGTCATTTAGACAATTATTTTTGGGTTTACACTTTAACATTCTTGGTCTCATTGTGGTGATGCAGAATATTTATAGATTCTGCTGAGGTAAGGAAAACAGTGGTTCGTAACTTCCTCAGAGTGCCAATCTTCAGTAACTATCAGGGTAAAAAAACCAAAGTAGTGATTTAAATCGCTTCTGTCAGATGGTTCCCAGTCCAGCACAATTGTCCAGAGGTTAGCACTTCTGGATAATTTCCAGGTAAACCCTTATGTGGGAACTTCCTAGAGGGATTCCCGAATGCATCATTGGGATCCCCCCTCCCCCGCCCTTAAATACGACCTTGGGAACCAAGATCCCCCCTCCCCCCCCTTAAATACGACCCTGGGGAACCAGGATTTTATATTAACTTTATCAGGACACATCTTACTGTGAGCTACCTCTCACCGTGAGGTTGTACGAGAGTCGGCAAGATCATGGTGCGGGACAGTGGTTAACACTGCTGCCTCACTGCTCCAGGAACCCGGGTTCAATTCCAGCCTCGGGTGACTGTCTTTGTGGAGTTTGCACTTTTTCCCCATGTCTGCGTGAGTTTCCTCCGGGTGCTCCAGTTTCCTCCCACAATCCAAAATTGTGCAGGTTAGGTGGATTGACCATGTAAATTGCCCTTAGTGTCCAAAAAGGTTAGGTGTGGTTACTGGGTTAGGACAGAGGTGTGGGCTTAAGTAGGGTGCTCTTTTAGGGGCCGGTGCAGACTCGATGGGCTGAATGGCCTCCTACTGCACTGTAAATTCTGAGAGATATTGCATAATTCGTGATGATTATATTATGTCTCATTGGCACATCAGTTAAAATTAACCCCATAAACTATATCTCCCCAAAGTATCTGATTCCCCCCAAAGTTTTTGACTTTAAGGTCTTTTTTGTACAGACAACCATTGTGGTGGTTCCACGAGTCTACCCGAATGGGTCCTCAGTTCCTTTGGAGGAGATTTGGAACTTGAGTTCATGGTGATCTCTCAGATCCCGTTGAACTGAAGGAGAATAGCTGAATCAGGCTCACCAGTTTGGTAGTCATCTGGATTAGTGGATCAATGCAGCATGTCTGGCCAGTTCGATTTGGTAAATGAATACGTCAACCACGTGGACGATTGCTTCTCTGTGGGAACCAGTAAACATCTGTTCTGCCTCACTGTACCACTATCTGTTTGGATGAGGTAGGACTGTGGATGTGGTGTCCATTTAACCACTCGTCCATAACAAACGTGGTCTTTGATCCAAACTAGCTCTCATGGTTGGAGTCCATTAGATTGCGTGCTTTGTGATGTTTGTCATAATTCCACATTAGGCTGGAACGCTCTTTCTCCCTCACCTTCTTCAAATCATCAGCTTGTGCGCATGGCACAAGTATGTGTGGGAGAATAGGGAACTAAGTTCTCAAGTCTTCTCCTCTTTAAGAGTTCACATGGTACTAAACCATTTAGGAGTAGGGTTGAAAGATAGTTCAGAAGTGCAAGTTGAATGTCAATATTTTTCTTCAGCAATGCTTTCACTGTTCATAATCTTCTTTCAGCTTCACTGTTCGGTTGAGGGTCTCTTGGTGAGCTGGTAGTGTGTCACATTGTTGTACTGATATAGACACCAATCACTCATAAGGAATTGTGTAAACACGTTGTGGTTCATTTTTATTTAGAATAGGCAGATGGGAACATTTATCCATAGATATAAAGCTTGAAGATTTCAGCAGCAGAGGTGTGTGTGCTCTGCTCAAAAGCAAAAATAACAGTTCATTTCAGGTGAATGATATGCTGCTATCGTTTAAAGGCAGATTACATTCCCATTTCTTTTTAAAGATATTTTCCCCTTCCAAAGACGTATAACTGTTTACATATTCATGTTTAGCACCATTGCATAAATGCACAGGACTGATTGAGGAAATAGAATGGACCTGATTTGTCTTTAGTTACGCCTCATCATTGCACCTGTGTGTGTAATTACTTCCTTGTGTGTAATTACTTACCCAGATTCTGGAAATTTCCTTGTCTCCTTGGCTGGTTGACAGGTACCTTCTATGCGATCCTGGTTGCAAATTTGTTGCCCGAAATGTAAACTTGGCATCTGTCACCCGCATTTTTATCATGCAAGTTGGCCATCTTCTCCAGCAGTTTTAAAAGTTGCCCACTGGTTTCTGAGAGAACAGAATGGGTAAGAGCAGGTAGATTGGTATCCACTGGTCTGACAACCATGAGTTCTGCCGATGATGGAATAGTTGCACTAAAAGGTGTCGATCTCAGATGTAACATTGCAACATGCAGATCTCATTTGATCTGTCTACATTTGAGAATTAGGGATTTCATCGTGCAAATCATTAATTCAGCAAGGCTGTTAGATCAAAGGTAGTGAGGAGAAGTAGTGTGATCGATATTCCAGTTCTCACATATATCTTGCAATGGCTTATTGATAAATTATGGGCCATTATCTGTTATGATTTTTAGGCACACCAAATGAACTGAAAATGACATTAAAGTGTGTGAAAGGCAGTTGTGTTTTACGTATTGCGTAACTGCCAAATAATGGGGTACTTGGTAGAGTAGTCGTTGATGAGGACGATGAAGCCAGCGCATGGACATGAAAGAGGCCAGATGCAATTTTGGATCATAGACGGGTAGAAGCCGTTTGCAGAATCAGCAGTTCTTTGTATTGAGTTGGCATTTGCCAACAAGTCTTCTCTTCCGATCCACGTCCATGCCTGTGTGATGAAGTTGTTGCAGCATGAGAACCTGTTTTCCTTTCAAAGTGACTCCCTGGGTAATGCCTAGCTTGACTTGGCAAAGCCAAAATGGTCATGAATTGAGGTGATACGAGTAGTTTCTGAGTATGTTCTGCCTTGTGATGTCTGACTAATTCCATGGATTGTCACTAGTGTGAAGCTACAGCATGTCAATAGAATATAGTAGAATGTAGAATATCTGTTGCACCTAGTAGGATTGATTGTACTTTAACTCCAGGCCAATAGATCATGCATGTTGCATGCCGACATTTATATAGTACCCCATGGCCTTCCATGTCTGTGGATACATGCCTTTTAGAAATCGCAAGGGTGGCATGTTGGTCATTGGCCCTGGTCAACCTTGGCCAGTAATGAGAGTAGTTACCAACTTTCTTTGGACAGATATTTTGAATCTTGTCAAACACTACGGACGGGAGATGGCATTATGTTTTCCATGAGATTGACTGTGAAACCTGCGTTCAATGCTTTTTGTCTTGTCGTGCACATCATCGTCATTTTCTGGTTTGTCAATCACCTCATGTATATGTTTCTGACTGGATATCTCTTGGATTGCTTGAAGGTACCCATTGTGTACGGTCTGTTTGGATAGTGCCACTGCCCCTTTTCTGCGATGCCCATTGCAAGTTTCATGGAAAGCTGGGCATTTCCTTGGTGCTTGCAGAAGACCACGGACTAGAAGATCCGTTTTTGGGACTATGTCCCCATGCCGTTGTACAAATTATGGCCTTTCACAACAGAAAAACTGGAGTGAAAGGGCCACAATTCATAGCCCTGCAAGGGGCTAGCAGTGACCTGTTGGGAAGCTCACAGCTTTTGCTGCAGATACGGGCCCCCTCATGTCCGGGTCAAAGGCTGCGCATGCGCATGGCGGAATCCATGGCAGAATCAGACCGCGGAGCTAGACCTCCCAAATAGTGCCCCCGTTCGGCCACGCGCCCGACCTGGACCGCCTGCCCAAAATTAGCCCGGTTCCATATGAGGCCCCCCTGCCCTCCGATCAGCCCGCCCAGACCATGGCGGCCGCGGACTGAGTCCGCAGCCGCCACGCTAGTATCCCAACCGGCAGGACTATGTTAGATCCATGGCGTCGGGACTTTGGCCGGTCGGGGGCGGAGAATGGCGGGGCGGGCCTGCAGGTAGGAGGAATGCGGCGCGCGCTTTTCGCGGCCCAGAGAATCGGGGAACCGGCTGCGGTCCCGCTTCTATGCGCGGAAATTGATTCTCCGTCCCTGCGCCGGCCACGATTTCGATGACAGGGCGCGGAGAATCCAGCCCAAGATCTTCCATATTTGAGTTTGCAAGTTCTACCAAGTGCTTCCACAACTGCTTTTATACTTAGGGCCTGATCCTTGTCAGCCTGCGATAATTGCTTCATTTTTACCTCCATCCTCGAGTAGCTCTTGAGCTTGTTTAGTAGATCTTTCTGGAGAACATCTGTGGAAGTGGATGCAATCACCAACACAACAATTCTGTCTGCTAGCTTTGCATTTGAAAAATCTCCCTTTTCTCTGCATCGGTTAACAAAGTGGTCAATGGATTCTGCATGCTTTTGTGGAAATGACATGAACCATAATCGATAAAAACAGAAGTTTAACCTTATTCTAAACTGGTCTTCCAATAGGGACAGGAGTAGGCCATTCAGCCCCTCGAACCTGCTGCACCATTTAATAAGATCATGGCTGATCTGTGGCCTAACTCCATATACCTTTAAAAAAAAAATTTAGAGTACCCAATTATTCATTTTTTTTCCAATTAAGGGGCAATTTTAGCGTGGCCAATCCACCTAACCTGCACATCTTTGGGTTGTGGGGGTGAAACCCACGCAGACATGGGGAGAATGTGCAAACTCCACACAGACAGTGACCCAGGGCCGGGATTCGAACCCGGGTCCTCAGCGCCGCAGTCCCAGTGCTATCCACTGAGCCACATGCGGCCCCTAACTCCATATACCTGCCTTTGGCCCTTATCCCTCAATAACTTTGCTTAACAAAACATTATCGATTTCAGATTTAAAATTAACAACTGATCTAGCATCAATTGCCATTTGTGGAAGAGAATTCCAAACCTCTATCAGCCTTTGTGTGATGAAGTGTTTCCTAACATCTCTCCAGAATGGTCTGGTCCTATTTTTTAGACTATGCGCTCTTGTTCTAGAAACTCCAACCAGTATAAACAGTTTATCTTTGACAAAGAGTCATCCGGACTCGAAACATTCCCTCCGTTCTCTCTCCACAGGTGCTATCAGACCTGCTGAGATTGTCCAGCATTTTCTGTTTCAGTTTCAATTCCAGGATCCACAGTAATTTGCTTTTATCTTTATCTACCTTGTCTTTTCCTGTTAATGTCTTGAAGGCTTCGGTCAGATCACCCCATAACCATCTAAATTCTAGAAAAATCAGGGGAGTGATTCTCCCAAATGGAGCCCAAGTGTTCGCGCCGTTGTGAACGCTGTCGCGTTTCACGACGGTGCGGAACGGGCATGGGGACGACCGATTCTGGCCCCAACCTTACCCCATCCCACTTCATGGATTTCTTCTAGCTTTACGTTTCCTACTAGAACCTACTCCAAGCATGTTCTTCTTGACTGCTTGTGGTTCTTACATCTTAACCCTCTCCATTTTTTCCTTAAGCCTTCCTGCTCAGTAATCACTATCCTGTCCTTCAAAACATAGCAATATGAAAATGCTAATTATTTTGTTGCTGAGGGTGAATTCGTAAATCCTCCATTTCACACAGTGACCTCTGAAACACTGCTTGAAGGCTACAAGCAAAAAAATAAAGTAATCCCAGGAATAATAATTCACATATTCTCATTAAGTTTCAGATTCTAGCAATAATGGTTATGGAAGAGACCGGAAAGTTCCAAGTGAGGCCAAACAGTTTGACTGAAGCACAAGGCCAAGCTGCTCATCCTGAATAGTAACCTGCTGTACTCTTAGTTGTCTGCTTTTCTTAATTAGTACAGTACTGTCTATTGTCGATTTTAGTTAAATGAAGAACTAATTTAAAAATACAACTCACTGTAGGCGATTTACTAATGATTTTGGCAGCTCTCAATACTTGCTGGCCAGTTAAAAAAAAAGTTCAAAGCAGAACCATGGTAGTAATGATGCAAGAACTAGGACATATTGCTGCGATGTTGTACTAGAGGCAGCAACATGAATAGGTTTAGGACAGCAAAGTGACCCAAACTTGTAGATCACAGTGATAAAGCTGGGACAAGGCCCAAAGAGGGAAAAGGACAGAGCCAGGGATACTAAGATTACAATCTGGATAGTAATGATTTACTTTGAATTATCAGGAACAAAAAAAAAACTTGGAAGAGACTCAGGAATCAGTATACACCAGAAAGTGACATTTACATGCCTAAGAGAGACAATAACTGCACTCACAGCCTTACTCTAGATATTGCTAACCCAGCATTTTATTTGTTACGGTATCATCTAACCACTGCTACATATGCTTTTATTTTAACACAGTATTAGTTAAAACAGAATGGTTTCCGTCCAGGTCTTTTCAATCATTAGCTTATTCAAGTGTGTTCACAATGGGAAATATTACACAAAGGAAAATAAACAAAGCAATGTGTCCCAAAACAGAAAATCTGGAAATGCAGACCCTAATATACTGCATCACATAACACGGCGCTGTTATTCTGAACTATGAGCAGCCCCATGTATCCCTTTGGTCTCTAGTGCCAGCAAGAGGGCAGAGATACTAGGAGAAATTCAGTCCAGTCCATAAGAGCGGAAACCATGGCACTTAGGTCCACTAAATCGTGGGAGAGGCCCCTCACCACTCTCCCTGAATAAGTTGGAAGGAAAATGGGCTAACTTGGGATTCCAGCGACAGGGTGTCAATTAGCTCATTAATGACCAAGTGGCACCCATTATCCTGGAACATACTGGCTCAGGGATTACATGGGAGCCGTGCAGCTTTCTCACACCTCCAACCCAGCAAACTCTGTCAGGTTTGCTAGCGGCCGCCTGGAGGAGGTCCCTTGTTATTCGGGGAGCTGTGTCTGATCAAGGGACCCTGGATTGGCTGGTGAAAGCTGCCTGCCCATGCCACCAATCCCATTCCGCTCCCTTGCCTATGACCTCACCTTGCAATCCCTATCCTGCTCTCTGGGCCTCTAGTGGGTGCTTGGCCAGCAGCAACCAGTGGCCCTGGCAGTGCTGACAGCAATGAGGAGCTGCCAGCCTCCGGTTGGCCAACTGCTCGCGGCAGGCAGGACTTCCACCACTGAGGTCCTGAATTCCAGGGAAGGCCTGATGATGGGCACTTAATGCTTTTGGACCTCCACCATGGAACTGACAGGTGATTCCGCCGACTGGTGGGAGAGACCCCTGTGGGGTTGATTAAATCCTGCCCACTGATTTTTGTCCCTTTAGTGACTCATTTGTAGACTTTCTGAAAAATCTGGCCATCTTGGGTGTAAGGAAAACATAGTCAGATATTCTCAAAACGCATGGAGGCCATCTTGTTTCTAAGATGGAACAATTAATGCTCATTGATCAGTTATTGATCAGCTGGTATTATACAAGCCAGCCTGCCTGGCTCTAATACAAAGCCTTCGACCATTACATATTTTGAAAACAATAATTCAATATCAAAATCCTGTCAAGACAAACAAAATTTTAAATATCAAACATAATTTTTGTGGTAACTATTTTCATACTGCGTGTAATCACATTTCTCCAGATGTGCTGTGAGAATTCTTGAAGGTCATAGTGAGACTCTGTGCTTCCCTCAAAATGCTTGGTTAAGTGGTTAATTTACAAGATTAGTGTTTGTTATCTGGCACAAAGGAAGAAGCACAATCATCACATATCTGTCACATCACTGTGGCAGTTTCTCATCAGAACACCCTCGGCCAATCTTCAGCTGCTTCATCAATGACCTTCCCTCCTTCAGTAGGTCAGAAGTGGGGTTGTTTGGTGATGACTGCTCATGTTCAGCTCCATTTGTCATTCCTCAGATAGTAAAGCAGTCCATGCATGCAATGACAGCTGGACAGCATCCAGGCTTGGACTACTATATAGCAAGTAACATTTGTACCACACTTGCCATGTAATTACCATCTCCAATTAGAGGCGGGTTAACCACCACCCTTTGTTACATCGTCAAGCCCCAAACCCTCAACATCCTCAGTCAGAGTTGTCACAGCACAGACAGAAGTCATTGAGGGGTCGCCATTTACTAGAAACCCAAATGCCGTGGTTACGAGAGCAGATCAGAGGCTGGGAATTTTGCCACCATGCAAAAATCAGGAGAATGGTGGAATGCTCTCAACTTGCCAGGACATCCATTCACTAGCTTAAAGATCCACACTCTCTCTTCGTACCTGAACACCCCGAGGCTTCTTTGGAATACTTGCCAAAAACACAATTTCCACCACCCAAAGAAAAGAGCAACAAAGGTAATGGGAACACCATCAGTTCAGGGTCCCCCTATCCCCCAAGTCACGCAAGCGCAGCATTCTAATTTGGACTGTTTTTTTCTTCAGTGTCGCAGGGCTGTGTTATATTACCCTTGGTGGTAATATGTTGTTGTTCTTTGTCTTTTGATTCAGAATGGTCCGTTGAGTTGATGACAAGGAATCCACCAATCATTAGACTGAAAGAAAACTAATTTATTGGATAACGATTAATTAAATGAAGTTCGCACACGCTGCTGGGCTATAGTTAATACTAAATTAATATTGAATCTGTTGAGCAGTAATCAATAATCTAATGGTCACTAAGAATATCTTTGTGTTAACTCTCTCTAATCTATTCCTCGTGCTGTTCTCAGGCTTTCTCCTTTGCTAACTACCCAGCATTCCCTGAGGTCTGATTTATATACAGAGATACAGTGGTGCCCTCTAGTGTTTGAATTACACAGATGTAATAATTAACCCTTCACTAGCTTGCCTATATACATACTATATGTATATACATCAGCCTATATACAGGCTGATTTCCCAAACCTCGTGGCAGAGTCTTTACCATCTGTACTACAACCAGTTCAGGAGGGGGCCCACTACCACCTTCTCAATGGCAATTAGGAATGAGTAATAAATTACAACATTGCCAGTGATGCCATACAAAATTCTGCCTAATCAGAGGGAAACCACAGAACCTTTCCTCAGACGACTGAGCAGGCTTCAAGACATTAGGAGAGAAATGTGTTTGTGTAGTGGTGTTTCCAACAGCACTACTCAGACTTGGGTTGATTCCCTGAGGGTAGGGAAGTTGCGCAGTCTTCTTCACTGATATCACTGCAAAATGCCATACAGCCTACAGCATCACAGCCATGGTGAACCAAAATACTGTCTTTGGTAGATGCATGGCTACACAAATGAATTTCTCCCCCTACAGCTTCGTGCAATGTGTCTATAGAAACCCAATTATTGAAGACAGCAGTTACAGTTCACAGACTGTTTTTCAATGGCATTCTGCCTCATTTTCTTAAAAAGCCAAACATGAATTCATTCAGCACAACATCCCAGAATCCTGTATCTGCTCTAACTTCATTATGTAATGCACAATGGTGAGATCTACCTCCATTTAAAAACCTAATTTTTTTCCATTCACACACTGGGTTCTAATAATGGGCGTTTTCAGCGAGAAATTGGGTTCTAAACTACTGGATCTACCTCAAATGTGGAATTTTGTTTTGCACGGAGAGCTGCAAGCAGGGAAGCACACGATCATGAATGAGAAGTTTGGTTAAATCAGTCGTTATCAAACTCAGGGTGTTGGGAGGGTCACAGGACCATGCATTATCGCAAGCCTGATCGGGGGCCATGCGCTGTGGAGTTCCTGATTGCGGAAAGTAGTGCCCAACTGCATGACCGGCTTTTACAAATGCCGGCTACAACCGGCGTTCAGAATACTGGGCGTTCCGCGCATGTGTGCCCCCTCAGCAATGCACATGCGAGGCAGAATGCCTCCTCCTGAAGTCAGCGCGCTGACTCAGGAGCACATTAAAAAAATAAAATAAATAAAATAAAAATCGCTGGAATCTTCCTGCCTGAAGCAGTGGCAGAGAGCAGTCACGCGCCCCGTACGCTGATGTCACATGTTCTGGATGCAAGAGAGATTGCTCCATTTTGCAGCTGCTAGCAGTGCTGGTGTTAACTCCAGGGCCTCTGCTGAACAACCCATGAAGAAGCTGAAAACATGAACAAAGCAGTTTAAAGATGATTTCTTGAAGTATGGGTTATTAATTGTGCCTCTGCATATCAGGATTCAATGTTCATGTGTGTTATATGCAGGGAAGTAATGGCAAATGAAAGATTAAAACTCTCAAAACTATAAAGACATTTGGAAACTAAGCATGGCGAGTTCGAGGATGCAGTAGGATCTTAACTCATCAGCTGAAGTCAGTTGAGGACCAAGCCGACTCACCTGTCACATTAAAGATAAGTGAAAATGGTGGGCGGCAACATTTGGGTCACGTGGGTCGCGAAGGTCGGCTGGTATGGGTCCCGACGGATGGCTGGTTGGTAAAAATGGGTCCCGGGCAAAAATGGTTGGAAAACACTAGTTAAATGTGCCATGGCTGAACTGAACTTGCCTGCACCTTCGTCAGCGTTGGTTGGTGGTTTACCAATGGGCGCCGTCCGATTAAGTCTTCAAGTGCAGCTTGTGGTTTGTGGACACCATGTCAATGTTCTGGCGTCAGCCAGAGGCTGATTCCCTCCCAGTTCTCAGGTCATCGTAAGGTTAATTTATAGCAGTTCATGTGGGTAAACAACCTCCCTGACCTCTGGCATGATGCCCATGAAGACGACGATGGATCGTTGATTGGTCTCTCCATGGGGTTTGTGGAATATGAGTTCCTGTATTGAGTAGGCGGATGCTTGCCCAATAGGGACTCAGTGGCAGGACTTTAAAATGGGTAACCCAGACCCAGACTAGAGTTCCCAATGGTCCCGGGCTACGGGGCATATATTGTGTCTGCGGCTTCTTTTTGTTCAAGGAATACACACAAGTTTTGTGTTAGCCTGGCCTCAGCTGGAGTTATGTTGGCAAAAAGGAGTAAACACGGGATTCTGAGCAGCCTTCACAGTCAGCCAAAAAAGCCCGGAAATGCCTTTTTTTGGTAAACTTGAGCCTTATGATGTTAACATAGAAGACTGGGTCCAATATGCAGAGTGCGCTATTTCTTTCAGGCCCAAAACATTGAAGGAGGCGAAACGTAAAACATTATCCTCCAGACAACATGTGGGACCCTGACGTTTAATATCATAAGAAGCCTAACCTACCCAGAGGCCCCGACTCAAAATCTTTTGACAAGCTCGTAGACCTAGTGCGAAATCGCTATGATCTGAAGCTAACAATCATCCTCCAATGATACAGTTTTAATACTGCAGGGAGGACACCAGGGGTACCTGTCACTGAATTCCCCAATAGGTTACGGAAATTGGCGGAATACTGTAAATTTTAACCATTCCTGGCTGAGATGCTATGCAATAGATTGGTGTGTGCGCATTGACGTTGGCTATTCACGCTCCAGGGCGAAGGCTCTAGGGAGTTATTTGTAGGCTGCCAGTAGCAAGGCCCAAAGCCATATCTGGGCCAAGGAGGAATTACCCTAATTTCTTTATTAAGGCTTAATAAAGGCTTGTGGTCTGTCACTATCAGGAAATGTCAGCCGTAGATCTAATGGTGGAATTGTTTTACACCGAAGAGTACCACCAAGCCCTCCTTCTCATTTTGTGAGTAGTGCGGCTCTGCATCCACAAGGGTCTTGGATGCGTAGGCAATAGGCCTTTCCATGCCATCTTCCCAACGACGCAAGAGTACTGCCCCAACTCCTTAGGGAGTGGCGTTACATGTCAGTATGAACTCCTTCTTAGAATTGCAATGGGCTAGGATGTTAGATGATAATAGCTGCCATTTTATTTTCTCAAAGGCCTCATCTTGTGGTGCCTGTCATGATCATTTCTCATGTTTCTTCAATAGCAGATGTAACAGTGACAGCAGAGAGGCCAGGTATGGGATGAATTTCCCATAATAGTTGGTCAGTCTCAGGAAGGATTTTAGTTCTGTGGCATTTTGTGGCATAGGTGCTTCTTTACTGGCTTTGACCTTGGCCTTGTCCCCACGGGGTGTAGTCCTTTCAATTCCACCATATTGCTCTCTTGGAATATGAATTTTTCTCATTTGAGGTGTAACCCTACGATTGAAAACCGCCGCAAGACCTCTTCCAGGTTTGCTAGATGCTTCTGCTCTGTGGTCCGTATAATCAATAGGTCATCACGATACACAAACATCTTGGGTAATCTTTAGAGTACGTTCTCTGTAATGTGTAGAAATATGGCACATACGGACGAGATGCCAAAGGGCAGGTGTGTATTCATTCATGCCCTTGTGAATGCTAATCGTGACGTATTTACGGGATGCTTCATTTAGTTTGAGCTCGAGGTAGGCGTGGCTCATGTCTAATTTCTGGTCTGGTCGCCCGCTAGTTTGGCATACAAGTCCTCTGTGAGTGGCATGGGATACCAGTCCAATTTTGAGACCCTGTTGACTGTGAGCCTTTAATCCCCACAAAGACAGACTGATTTGTCGGGTTTGAGGACGGGAATGATGGGTGCGGCCCACTCTGCAAATTTGGAGATGTCTTTTTATCCCAAAGTTTTTCAGACGTCCAAGCTCAGTTTATACTTTCTCGTGCCATGAATCTGGGACCGGTTGTGCTCTGAAGTACTCTGGCATAGCATCAGGGTTGACAGAGATTCTGGCTCTGCCCCCTTTGATATTTTAGAGGCCCTCTTGGAAGACCTCAGGGGATTTACTGATCATTTTGTATATAGAATTAATATAGAATTTACAGTGCAGAAGGAGGCCATTCGGCCCATTGAGTCTGCACCAGCTCTTGGAAAGAGCACCCTACCCAAGGTCCACACCTCCACCCTATCCCCATAACCCAGTAACCCCACTCAACACTAAGGCCAATTTTGGACACTATGGGCAATTTAGCATGGCCAATCCACCTAACACGCACATCTTTGGACTGTGGGAGGAAACCGGAGCACCCGGAGGAAACCCACGCACACACGGGGAGAATGTGCAGACTCCGCACAGACAGTGACCCAAGCCGGGAATCGAACCTGGGACCCTGGAGCTGTGAAGCAATTGTGCTATCCACAATGCTACCGTGTTGCCGCTGCAATTCTGCCAATAGCCTTCAGCTGAACGGCCAGACGCCTTATCAGCTGATGGGGGTTATGGCTGGTCCAGGGGCAGAGACATCGATTGCCCTCTGAATGGGTATAGACAATCCAGGGGTTGGCATGGAGATGCAGCGAGCATTTGCCCCCCGGTTGCTCCCCCCCCTCCCAGCGCTTACCCCCCACCCTGCTATGGTGGCCAACTCTGCGGAGGGTCCCCTCACCCCCAGCCGGGGTCCCCCATCCCCCACCGAGCACAGGGACAGCAAGCCCAGCACCCTCGGGCTCTTTGCCTGTGAGTAGAGATGGCTACTCACCTCGTCGTTGACCCGCAGGAGGTCAAGTCTTCCAATGCCCAATTAAAACATTTCCAGCCAGTCCAGTCTGATCCGCTGAAGCCAATCTCTGCCCATGAGACTTGGTCCTGGTCTCTGCACGACTATGAGTGGAAGCCGTCCCACTGTTGTCTATAGGTTACTTGGGCCATTGTGGTTCCCATAATTTGCAATGGTCTCCCTGTGTAGGCGAGTAATCTAGCACTGGTATCCTTAAGATGGAAGGAAGAATGCCAATCCGAAGGCAATTAAATGACTCTTCTCCAATGATGGAAACAGCAGCCCCTGTGTTCACCTCTGAAACTACATCTCCAGCCCCAGTTGTGGCTGTCTCTGGGACACGGGAGACCCTAAGCCCGTATGTCCTGACAATGAAGACTGAGGTTCTGAGATAGAGGCGAGGAATCAGGTTTGTTCCCGGTGGCTGGTACTAATGAAGAACTTGCATTGGTGACCCTCAGATGCTCTCGGAGGAAGCGAAGGTCACCTGTCCATTTTATACCTCCCGATCTGACTCCATCATCCACGAGCTCGCGGCCAAGCGCAAAGAGGTGGAAGAGACTTCATCGCGGTAGGAGCACCAGCAATGAAACGGACTTGATGGGGGGATGGATATTATGACGCACACAAAGACCACGGGGGATCGTTGATTGATCTCCCCATGGGGTTCCTGGAGTACAGGTTCCTGTATTGAGTGGGTGGAGGCTTGCCCAACAGGGACCCATAGGCAGGACATCAAAATGTGAAACCTGTCATGATATGCGGACACACACATAATGATATACAGACAAGCAGCTAATGGACACAGAGAACAGGACATGAACAATAAGCAGGCAGGACACTCAGGGGTGGGATCTGACTATGTTGTGTCAAGTACACTGGTATAACACTGGCTGCAACTGGATGCAGCATAGATCAAAAAGATACTCCAGACCTTGAAGTTAATTCAATCAGATTTATTGAACTAATAGCACAGTTAACACAGTTCTCTGTGAGTTCGACTCTCTGCTAACTTCCGTGTGGTTACTCTGTCTGACTGAACCAGACTAGCTCTTAGCCACGTGGTGGGGGTGTGAGTTTGTAACAACATCTTGACTGACTCTCTAGATGTTCATCAGTGGAAAGAGACAGAGTATGAGTGCCTTGTGTTTTTTATAGTCGGATCCCACCCGAGTGTCCTGCCTGCTTATTGGTCATGTCCTGTTCTCTGTGTCCATTAGCTGCTTGTCTGTATATCATTATGTGTGTGTCCGCATATCATGACGAAACCCAAGCCCAGACTAGGGTTCCCAATGCTCACAGGCCAGGACGCCAGTACACCGTGGCTGTGTCTTCATTTTGTTCAAGGAATCAACCCGGGTTTTGTGTTAGCCTGGCCTCAGCTGGAGTTTTACTCCTATAAATTAATCCCAGTCTCTCTGAAAATACAGTGCCTCCCCTGCGGAACTCTGTCTTTTCCCCACTCACCACCAGTTTTACCCCCTCTACTCCGTTGGCTCCTGGCTCTCCTCCACTGGTCTAATCCATTTAATCCCTGATTGGCCAATTGGTGCAACTGATGGAATGGCCAGTAAGGATACTGAAAGGTAAAACAACAGGGCAGTGAAAAGCTATCCCATTGGGAACCAGTCCATTTCAGGGAAAATAATTTGCCTCCAGCACTCGCTCTGGGTGCCTGTGCGAAGAGGTTCTTTGCATATGGGCAGGTTCAAACGCAACTGCTTAATGGTTGGTGAGTGGGCTCCATTCTGCTGCAAAGGATGCAGCCAACAAGATCTCCTGCATTTGCCGACAGGAAATGGGAGTGTGAGTAAACGGGACGGGCAGAAAAAATGAAGAGAACAAGCGCTAACGCTGTGTAATAAGATGAGGTGCTGATGGAAATCTCTGATATGGTTTATGCAATGATGTAAAAGCTACAATCTGGGACATTTGAGCAGAATGGCCCAACATAAACCTCCCCTTCCCCACTCCCCCTCCCCTCTCTAACATCCAGAGAGGGGTCTCTTTTCTGGGGGGCGTGGGGGCAGTCCCTTTAGTAAGGGGATTCCTGTTGGGGTCTGTCTTCCTATCCGTGGGGTTCCATGGGCACTTGCCAATTCATGGGATCCCTTTGGGGGGAGGGGGGGGGGGGGGGAGTTGCTTCAGTTAGGGGGTCATTGAGGGGGGTCCCTGTGGGGGCTGGACCTTGGATAAACTCTGGTTCAGCCCTAAGGAGTTACCTCCTTGGCCCACTGCGAGGTCCAGCACGCCAGGGCCAGGGTGGTAGAGACCATAAGTGATCCGGCTACGGGGACCGGAGAATCACAAAAGGCCATAGCAAAAGGTATGTTCCCCGTTAAATGGATGAAAATAGGCCATCAAGATTCACTTGCATTCACTTACCTCCTCCTGCTGGTGTACAGTCCTGGACCTCGATCCAGCCGCCAGCGGAGGGTCTGAGCATCACATTCGGATCGATGCCGACCCAAATTTCCACCACATCATGGACCCAATAGCAGTGACAGCCGACGCTGAATCCAGCCCAGTATCTTTGAAACATTGGCATCTAAAGCATGTTTTGAATTTAATCAGTCTAAAATCTACCTGGTGTCGCAAGACTTTGTATGCCCACCCCAGTCCAACGCCGGCATCTCCACATCATGGTAAAAAGTATGAAATTGAGGCTGGTGCATCAAGTATCGCACAGTAGTTAGCACTGTTGCTTCACAGCGCCAGGGTCCCAGGTTTGATTCCCGGCTTTGGTCACTGTCTGTCCGGAGTCTGCACGTTCTCCCGTGTCTGTGTGGGTTTCCTCCGGGTGCTCCGGTTTCCTCCCACAAGTCCCGAAAGACGTACTGTTAGGTCATTTGGATCTTCTGACTTCTCCCTCTGTGTAACTGAACAGGTGCTGGAGTGTGGCGACAAGGGGCTTTTCACAGTAACTTCATTGCAGTGTTAATGTAAGGCTACTTGTGACAATAAAGATTATTATCATAAATTATCCAAGGCAACCAGCAAACTCAAAATTCAACTAAAAGGCACATCAAAATCCCAATGAGTGGAATATTCAGTGAGCTTTTATAATACACTGTGACTGTAGTCATCCATGTTTGTTCAGAACGAGCATCATATATCCTTTATTTATATAATTAAATGCACTTAGATGCCAGATTTCAAAAGAATGTAGCTGTATAAACAAAAACAGAGCTTCCCAAATGAATAAGTGGTGCTCCATTAGGATATTTCTGCAGATTCTTTCTGTACCATTTAAAATTATGTTGGAAATTGGACAGTTGAGAGCTGATTACACAAGAGCGGCCGTTCAGACTAGAATTAGTAGCTAAGTAGCAATCTTCAAAGACAATGGCTCCACACAGCTGGTCAACTGAAATGAATGAACTTCTACTTTGTTCCACTGCCTCATTAAAATATACTTTTGGCTGCCTCTCAAACAAAGCAACTTGTATTAAACATAAATTAATATCTTTATTTTAATAACTGCACATTATTTAATATAGTAAAAAGCAAATTTATTACAAAGACATAAATGTGATCTGGTCTATCTTCATTTCCAGTGCGGTCATTTACTCCCAGCTCATCACATATTGATCACAAAAATATAATGTAAACTTTTGCAAATCTGTCATCCATGATGCATTGTTTTTCTTTGACAAATTCAAAATTTAAAAACTCTACCCACATTTGCAATAATAATGTTAAGTGGTCCTGCCCATCTGGAGCAAAGACTAAATTCCACAAATTAGTAGGAAATCCATCGACATGTTTATACTGTTAATTATCCATGACTGTTATCCATACTGTCTCCGAATACTGTAACAAGATATAAATTTCATGTTTCTACTTAATGAGGAAATAACAAGGCTTACTGCTGAATATTGATTTTGAATAAAGGAACTAATAGCAGTATTACATGCCATGATATCCACATTAACATACCATGGTGCAATCACACACACACTGATGGACAGGTAGTTGGACCAACCAACACACACACAACATCGCAGCCAATCACCAGTGAGAGCACATGCACTATAAAACAGGGAACAGCACAGTTCCCGTTCATTCCACCAGGAGATAGCTCAGAGCACAGAGCTCACAGCGTGCCACTCAGACATACACCATGTGCTGAGTGCCTCACTAAGATAGTGCTAGGGCTGGGTCCACAGGTTAGCTGGTGAAGTACGAACCACAGCCAGAAGTTAATAATAATTATTGTACAGAATAATAAAACAGAGTTGTACCATCTACAACTGTTGGTTCGTTTGTGTATTGGAACACCCAACACAACATGATACCAGGCCTGGAAACTCGGCAGCGACTGTGAGACCTACCTGCACCTCTTTAGAAACCCGCCATCCTGCGCCATGGAAACTATCAGCCCGCTGCAGCCACTCTGGATCTCTGGAAATCTTGGCGTCAACTGGAAGCTGTTTAAACAGCGCTTCCAACTCTCCCTAGAATGCATCGGACACCAGGACGATCGCCCTCCTCCTCTCCACGGCGGGGCAACACGCCATCCACATCTACAACTCACTGGCATCGCGGAAGGCGAGGACAAGACGAAGTACAAGACGGTCCTGCTAAAATTTGAGGAACACTTCAATGTGGAAGTTAATGAGAGCTTCGAGAGGTACCTCTTCCAGCAGCGCCTGCAGGGTAAGGATGAGCCTTTTCAATCGTATTTGACACACCTCTGTATCCTCGCGCAGTCCTGCGACTATGAGGCCACCTCCGACTCCATGATTCGGAATCAGATAGTTTTTGGGGTCACCTTGGACACCCTACGCCAGCAGCTCATCAAAATAAAGCGCCTCACCCTCGCCACCGCCATCGAGACCTGCGTCCTCCACGAAAACGCGACCAGCCGGTACTCCCAATTCCAGGCGGCCGAATCGGCACGGCAGGGGTCCTACGAGCCCGAGTGGGTCCAGTCGATCGAGTTCCTCCCGGCCCGCGGCCCGGACGAGGGCGGCCATTTCGCGCGCTTTCTGAGGCCTCCCGCGCTTGTACGCGCCAAAAGAGGGGACGTCGATGCAGAGCGACAGGACGCGCAGGCGCGCTCTACGCAAGACCGCACCACGCATGCGCGGTGGCGCAACAAACGCCATGATGTCACGACGTGCGGCAACTGTGGATCCGCACATTTAAAGCGGCAATGTCCGGCCAAAGCGCGACAATGCCTCCGCTGTGGTAGGATGGGCCACTACGCTGCCTGCTGTCGAGCAGCTCAACCTGCCAACTCTCCGCAATTCCGCCAGCCTCACAGGGACGTGCGTGCCATTCAGCCCCGATACACCGAGTCATACCCTGACGACGTGCTGACCGGTGATACCGACGACCGGGAACCCTTCCGCGTTGCGGTAATAAACAAGAACCGGATGTCCCCAAGTCGGACCCACCAGCCGATGCCAGTGCACAGCATTAACGGTCAACCGATCAACAATCACATTCCGCTTAGACACTGGTGCCTCCGCCAATCTCATTGCATGGTCAGCCTTCCACACCTTGAAGGTTAAACCACCGATTCTGCCATCCCACTGTCAGCTGGTTGATTATAACGGAAACGTTATCCCGGCCATGGGGTCCTGCCAGCTCAAGGTTGCACACAATTCACATACAGCCACACAGTCTTTTGAGATAGTTGGATCCTCGAAGGACTCTCTGTTAGGCGCACAGGCGTGCAAGATCCTCCACCTCGTTCAGCGGGTATACACTTTGTCTCCAGAAGGCACGTCCGATTTCCCGGATGCAGACTTTAGGACGCAGCTCTACTCACTCCTCGCCCACAACCAGGAGGTTTTCGAGGGCATGGGCACACTGCCCTACACTTACAGAATACAGCTCAAACCGGATGCCACCCCAGTCATTCACGCACCTCGTAGAGCCCCAGCACCACTCACGGACCGCCTCAAGCAGCAGCTGCAGGACCTGCAGGACCAAGGAGTGCTTTCCTGGGTCACGGAGCCAACGCCATGGGTCAGCTCCATGGTGTGCGTAAAAAAGCCCTCCGGGGAGCTCCGGCTCTGTATCAACCCAAAAGACCTGAACAACAACATCATGAGGGAACACTACCCATAGCCAAACGGGAAGAGATCACGAGCGAAATGGCCCGGACTAAAATTTTCACCAAACTTGATGCCTCAAAGGGTTCTGGCAGATTCAACTGGATCAGTCCAGCAGGAAGCTGTGCACTTTCACCACTCCCTTTGGCAGATACTGCGACAATAGGATGCCGTTTGGCATCATCTTGGCATCCGAGGTGTTTCATCGCATCACGGAACAAATGATGGAGGGCATCGAAGGGGTACGAGTCTATGTTGACGACGTCATCATCTGGTCCACCACACCACAGGAGCACAGTCGTCTCCAGCGTGTCTTTGCACGGATACGCGATCAGGGCCTGCGCCTCAACCGAGCCTAGTGCTCTTTTGGCCAAACTGAGCTAAAGTTTCTGGGGGACCACGTATCCCGGCCAGGGGTGCGGCCGGATGCCGACAAAGTGGCAGCTATTGCAGCCATGCCGCAGCCAGCAGACAAGAAGGTAGTGTTACGCTTTCTTGGGATGGTCAACTTCCTGGGGAAGTTTATTCCCAACCTTGCCTCGCACACAACGGCTCTTCGCCACCTGGTGAAGAAGACTACGGAGTTCCAGTGGCTGCCCGCACACCAGAAGGAATGGGAGGAGCTCAAGATCAAGCTCACCACCGCCCCGGTATTGACGTTCTTCGACACCACTCGGGACACAAAGATCTCAACTGATACAAGCCAGTCCGGCATTGGGGCGGTACTCCTGCAACAGGACGACACTGCATCATGGGCCCCGGTTGCCTATGCCTCGCGGGCCATGACCCCCACAGAACAGCGCTATGAGCAGATTGAAAAGGAGTGCCTGGGTTTGTTGACCGGCATCGGCAAATTCCACGATTATGTGTATGGTCTTCTGCAGTTCACTGTGGAGACCGACCATCGCCCCCTGGTCGCAATCATTCAGAAGGACCTCAACGATATGACTCCTCGCCTCCAGCGCATTCTGCTCAAGCTCTGGAGGTACGACTTCCAACTTGTCTACACCCCGGGAAAGGACCTCATCATCGCGGATGCCTTGTCCAGAGCAGTGAGCACACCGCCCGAATCGGAGGGGTTCGTTTGTCAGGTCGACGCACAAGTAGCCTTCACATCGGCCAATCTGCCGGCTACTGATGCACGTCTGGCCCACATTCGCCGTGAGACTGCGGCTGACCCCCTTCTACAACGTGTGATGCGCCACATGACGGAAGGGTGGCTCAAGGGGCAGTGCCCACAATTCTACAATGTCCGGGACGACTTGGCCGTCGTTGATGGTGTCCTCCTAAAGTTGGACCGGAATGTGATCCCACACAGCATGCACCAGTTTGTCCTCGAACAACTGCACGAAGGTAATCTCGGAGTTGAAAAGTGCAGGCGGAGGGCCCGAGAAGCTGTGTACTGGCCGAGCATTAGCGACGACATCGCTAACATGGTGCTCAACTGCCCCACCTGCCAAAGGTTTCAGCCGGCGCAACCCTCTGAGACACTTCAGCCCCATGAGTTGGTCACGTTCCCCTGGGCAAAGGTGGGTGTGGACCTCTTTCATGCGCTCGGCAGGGACTACGTCATTATAATTGACTATTTTTCAAATTATCCGGAGGTCATATGCCTGCACGACTTGACATCATCAGCTGTCATCTGAGCATGCAAAGAAACCTTCGCTTGCCATGGGATTCCGCTCACCGTCATGTCTGACAACGCGCCCTGTTTTGCGAACCAAGAATGGTCTTCTTTTGCCGCTTCATACGACTTCACACACGAGGCGTCCAGCCCTCTGCATCCCCAGTCCAATGGCAAGGCGGAAAAGGGCGTCCATATCGTGAAGCGGCTCCTCTGCAAGGCTGCTGATGCCGGATCTGACTTCTGTTTAGCTCTGCTGGCCTATCGCTCGGCCCCACTGTCCACGGGCCTCTCGCCAGCCCAGCTGTTGATGGGTCGCACCCTCAGGAACACTGTGCCGTCCATTCATGTTCCTAAACACGGCCATGCTCCAGTACTGCAAAGGATGCAACAGCAGCGTGCTCAGCAGAAGGTGGCACATGACGCTTGGGCAACTGATCTTCCTGCCCTGGCGCCTGGAGACAACTTCCACATACACCTACCTGAGGGTGGCTGGTCGGCAACCGCCGAGGTTCTCCGCCGCGTGGCTCCCCGCTCGTTCCTGGTTCGCCTGCCTGATGGCTCCATTCGCCGGCGCAATCGGCGGGCCCTTCGGCTGCTTCCGCGCTCGCTACATGATCATGCACCGGTGCCACATCCTCCTGTTGTCCCTGATGTCGACTTCGTTGAGCTTCCTGCCACTCTGCCTATTCCTCTCTCGCCCGTGGCCAGGCCCATTCCTCAGCCGGTGGATCCTGACCCACCCTTGAGGCGGTCAACCCGAATTCGTCGCCCACCTAATAGACTGGGCTTATGAGCCTGTTTGCACATTGGACTCACTGAATTGTTTTACAGTACTGTTAACGTGTTTCTTTCTTGTCGTTCCAGAAGTTCTCTTTCGATGTTTGCTGTTTGCACTTGTTTTGTTCGTGGTACAACCTCGTTGCTCTGTTGCACCTGACACCTTCCTATGTATATAGTTTAGCCTCATGTACATGTTGTAAATATTGCACACACATACTCAGATGCACTCAGTACACACCAATATTTATTAGCATGTAGGCACATATCCTTGTGAAAAGGGGGGATGTCATGATATCCACATTAACGTACCATGGTGCAATCACACACACACACTGATGGACAGGTAGTTGGACCGACCAACACACACACACAACATCACAGCCAATCACCAGTGAGAGCACATGCACTATAAAACAGGGAACACCACAGTTCCCGCTCATTCTACCAGGAGATAGCTCGGAGCACAAAGCTCACAGCGTGCCACTCAGACATACACCATATGCTGAGTGCCTCACTAAGATAGTGGTAGGGCTGGGTCCACAGGTTAGCTGGTGAAGTACGAACCACAGCCAGAAGTTAATAGTTATTATTGTACAGAATAATAAAACAGAGTTGTACCAAATACAACCGTGTTGGCTCGTTTGTGTATCGGAACACCCAACATGACAACATGAACAAATCATTACCTAAAAATTAAATGCCTAATTATTACAAGCCTGATGGAGGCTTCTACAGTTAAGAGCAACTCTTTCATTTGTTGTTTTTTCTCCTCCGCTCTTCTTTTTTGCTTTTGTTTGGCTCCAAGATGGCCGAGGTGGAGATGGTCGACAGCTTCAAATTCCTAGGTGCGTACATCACCAAAAATCTGGCATGGTCCACCCACGTCGACGCTACGACCAAGAAAGCACAATAGTGCCTATACTTCCTCATGAAACTAAGGAAATTCAGCACATCCATATTGCCTCTTACCAACTTTTACAGGTGCACCATAGAAAGCATCCTATCTGGCTGCATCACAGCCTGGTATGGCAACTGCTCAGCCCAGGGCCGCAAGAAATTTCAGAGATTCGTGAACACGCCCAGTCCATCACACAAACCCGCATCCCATCCATTGACTCCATCTACACCTCCCGCTGCCTTGGGAAAGTGGGCAGCATAATGAAAATGAAATGAAATGAAAATCGCTTATAGTCACAAGTAGTCTTCAAATGAACTTACTGTGAAAAGCGCCTAGTCGTCACATTCCAGCGCCTGTTCGGGGAGGCTGGTACGGGAATTGAACCATGCTGCTGGCCTGCCTTGGTCTGCTTCAAAAGCCAGCGATTTAGCCCTCAATCACAGACTGCTCCCACCTGCCTAACTCACTCTTCCAACTTCTTCCATCGGGCAGGAGATACAAAAATCTGAGAACACACACAGATTCAAAAACAGCTTCTTCCCCGCTGTTACCAGACACCTATACGACCCTCCTATGGACTGATCTGATCAATACTACACTCCTGTATGCTTCACCCGATGCCACTCTCTATGTTTTTACATTGTGTACCTTGTGTTGCCCTATTACATATCCTCTTTTCATGTACTAAATGATCTGTTTGAGCTGCACGTAGAAAAATACTTTTCACTGTAACTCGGCACACGTGACAATAAACAAACAAATCCAAAATCCTTTCTCTGCTGTGTTACTTTAAAACTCCATGTTCTGTTCACTATTTTCACTTTTGCATGTGTGAAAGGTTGAGAAATATTGGGCTAGATTTAGTTCTAATGATAGTGAAATTGTCAGCATTTGCCTTCTTCACGCCTCTGAAATTGACAGCAACTTCTGGAGTGAGTGCCTATGGTATTAAATGCAGAAATCCAGAGGTTGCTGTCAGCGATACACTGCTCCACAAGGTGTGATGTTGATGTTCCCGCAGACTGGTTCCACCAGAGACACTCAGCACGCGATCTCATTACAACCTTGGTCCAAACAAACTAAAGAGCTGAATTCCAGAGGTGAGGTGAAAGTTACTGCATTTGTCATCATTTGACCGATTGTGGCATTATGGAGTCCTAGCAAAACTGGAGTCATGGTACATTATTGGAAGGCGGCATGGTAGCACAGTGGTTAACACTGTTGCTTCACACCTCCAAGGTCCCAGGTTCAATTCCCGGCTTGGGTGACTGTCTGTGTGGAGTTTGCACATTCTCCCCATGTCTGCGTGGGTTTCCTCCGGGTGCTTCCATTTCCTCCCACAGTTCAAAGATGTGCAGGTTAGGTGGATTGGCCATGATAAATTGCCCCGTAATTGGAATTTTGATGTTCATCTGGAGAATGTGCCAACTCCACACAGACAGTGGCTCGGGAATTGAACCCGGGTCCTCAGCGCCTTAGGCAGCAGTGCTAACCACTGCGCCACTGTGCTACCTCTGCAATTAGAGATTATTAATAAGTGTTGGAGGACAGCACGGTGGCGCAGTGGTTAGCACTGCTGCCTCCAGTTCCAGGTTCGATCCCGGCTCTGGGTCACTGTCCATGTGGAGTTTGCACATTCTCCCCGTGTTTGTGTGGGTTTCGCTCCCACAAATCAAAGATGTGCAGGGTAGGTGGCTTGGCCATGCTAAATTGCCCCTTACTTGGAAAAAATGAAGGGGTACTCTAAATTTTAAAAAAAGCATTGGCCTTGCCAGGGATGCTGACATCCCAAAAACAATTAAAAATGAGATTGTAATCAAATCGAAATGAATGAACTAATGAAATCTTGTCCTTTTATGCTGAGAATCACACTGCAAAATCCCATTATTAAAAAATTTGTGTTGTGAATGGGTTTTAATGGCATTCTATTTTTCTTCTAAATTTAGAGTACCCAAGTCTTTTTCTCCAATTAAGGACCAATCCATCGGCACTGCACATCTTTGGATTGTGGGGATGAGACCCATGCAGACACGGGGAGAATGTACAAACTCCACACGGACAGTGACCCGGGACCGAGATCAAACATGGGTCCTCAGCGCTGTGAGGCAGCAATGCTAATCACTGAGCCACCGTGCCACCTTTAACGGCATTCTAAATTCCTAATTACAGCGAAACAGTCTCACTAATCCTGAAAAACTAACTTGCTATGTCAAATTTCTCCATTATGATAAAACAATTACAGAATTTTTAATGTTTTACGATATTTCAAATTTTAATGTTAATCCTCATCTAATATGTCTCAATCTTTTATTTCGCCCTTTGTAAAATTTTATTTGATGTTAAGGATAATCAGTGCTGCTTATTCCCTGATTTTCTGTCTTTAAGAATACCTGAACGTGATTGTCAGTTTACTCTATATGATAATATCGCTGTTGCCTGGAGATATCCTTAACTTGGCACCAGATTCTAATTAATGTCAGGAAAGGAATAATTCAAGTCACAGAGATTGCTAGATCTTTGTGGGCAGCTTTCTGAGCGAGCATCATCACATTGCTGCTGAATGCAAAATTCGGGTCTTTGCGAATGCACGTGCAACTAGCCAAAACAGATACCAGTAAACTAGTCCTATATCACAACACTTGCTATTTTGTCTTCTTGCCTCTGCCTCTTATTGTACACCATAAGTTTTTTTCTATTCTTTCATGGGATTTGAACGTCACTTTTTTGCCTATTCCTAATTGCCCTTTGAATGTGGCAAAACCTTCAGCTATCTCAGCCTTGCCTTCTGGAACTCGCTCTCTCTACCCAAATCAATCTGCCACGATATCGCCCACCTTCAAAGGTTACCTTGAATCCAACCTTGGATGACCTCTTCTGCTAATTATGGGCGGCATGGTAGCACAGTGGTTAGCACTGCTGCTTCACAGCACCAGGGTCCCAGGTTCAATTCCCACTTGGATCACTGTCTGTGTAGAGACTGCACGTTCTCCCTGTGTCTGCGTGGGTTTCCTCCAGGTGCTCCGGTTTCCTTCCACAAGTCCTGAAAGACGTGCCTGTTCGGTGAATTGTGTGCCCGAACAGGCGCCGTCGGAATGTGACGACTTGGGAATTTTCACAGTAACTTAATTGCAGCGTTAATGTAAGCCTACTTGTGGCAGTAATAAAGATTCTTATTAAAGATTCTTCTTATTAATTCCTTTACTGTGAAATGCCCTCAAACATTCACAACATGAAATTTTCTTTGTTTTTCTTTTGCTTGATTTTTCCGCAATAGAATTTAGCAAAGCTGATTGAAAATATTGCTCGAGATGCTGATTGTTTCTCAACTTCAATTTTATTGCAAACGCAATCCTAACTTTTGAGCAACTTAAGAATGCAAACATATAATTAAAACTTTGTAGTTTTATCGTAATTTAATATTACTCAGAACTGGAATTGTCTCCGCCACCACCCCCAATCCCTAGATGGTTAAATTACATTAAAAAATTAGGATTCTGGCCAATATCTTTCCTGCTACCACCTGATGGAAAATTTGAAAGCTGTCCGTACTTTCTTTTCCAGGTTACACCAATAGAAGCTACAGTCCAATGTTCAAGACTAAAGAAAGTTTCAATGGCAGTACGTGGGCCAAATTAATTTTCCAGTCATAAGCAAAAATATATAATTTATTTTAGGTGACATTTTGGGCATGAGGCAATAACCATGCAGTCATGGTCAAAGTGACTTAGGAATCAACATTCAGGTTAAACAAGATTGATAAACAGTCAAGTATTAAAAAGCAAATCTTTTAATATTGAAATACTTCCGTTGATAGCCGACATGTTTTCTGTCAATTCATGCACGTTTTTAATACCACTGTTTGAAATATCACCATTACATATTATATAAAAACTTACAAACTCCATAATGAACCTCATATATCAAGTCTTCTTCAAAAGCACTTAAAAGTCTTAAGACAGGAATATTAGATGATACTGTCCAGACCCTCATTTCCCACCTGTTTGCTTTTATCCTTTAACTGTTCAAAGGAATATTAATTGGATTTATTATCAGTTCTAGCACAACATGTATCCTTTCTTTCAAGCCATGCCACAGCTTTGGTGAATGGCATTAATGATCGGATCTGGCTAGTGTATGTAAAAAAAACCATCACATGGTGTGCTACTGTGGCAGCAATTGCAGGAATTCTGAAACAATAGAATAATATGAGTTTGTTGCTCCAGTTTCTTCCATTAAAGTATTCAATTTATATCAACCCCCTGGATGAGAATATATAATTATTATAATAGATATTACAAGAATGTTGATAAGGTGAGAATGAACCAATATTATAGCAATGCAAGATTAATATTTCACATAAATATGATGACAATTATTCCTAAAGAGCAGTTGAAATCCGAACAGAATAGAAACCATGTGCATAGAAACAGAAAAGGCAACTGGAACTTAAAATTTGGAGACATTAACCAATAAGCTAACCAATAAGCATTCAAAATATTTGAGTTCAGCAATCAGAATCATTGGCGTGCAGCATACGAGACCAGACAGTTGATCACACCTGTGCCAGCTGTTTGCACTGGCCATCCATTTAATCCCACTCCTTGCTCTTTCTCCATGGCCCTGTAGATTTTCCACCGGAAAGTTATTATTGAATTCTAATTCTTTTATCAATTATCTTGAATATGTTTCCTCTGGTTTCCCACCCTCCTGTAATGGAAACAATTTCTCCGCACTAACTCATGTTGTTCTTTTAAAATATAGTATTTAGAATTTTCATACACTATACTCCTTTCAAATTCACATTATAAAATGAGAATGTGGTGAATTAATGCACCATCCACTATTCTGTTCCTCACAATATTCACTTACTCTTATCCCAGTGCTGTAATTGAGACTGAGAACTCACAATCCAGCAACTATATGCACAAGTCCAAGCTCCACATTCCTTTTGTACTGTACACACTTCATCTTATAACAGTCTAGTGGACCTGCATTGTTGACCTGGCATATCTTTCATATTTGCACTCAGATAAACTGGCCATTCACATCTGTTAGTATCCCAGTTGATGTTACTACTGGACAAGGCAGATTGCAGAGGGGAACCTGGCTTGATAGATCCTAAAAATTTGTTTTCAAACTATGGAGGAAAGTTACTGAATTTCTCAAGAGTCTGCTGATGAACTTTTAACACAAAGAATATAACATTTATTAAACAAAAAAAATGAACTATATTACACCAGACAAAAAGGTTGCAAAGGTCTGAATACAAACACAAAAAAATGACTCAAATATTCACTATTCCTTGACTGCAGCTATACTTTGTTAGACACATACAAATTTGGAAAAATTAAACAATTTGCCACATCTATCTAATAGTGAAATCCCACTATTTGTAAGGGCTATGTTTCCACAAATTCTTGCAAAGGACAAAATTGCGAACAGCGAGCATATTTTATAACAGGAGTGAATTCAATAGGTTCCAACCATCCCAAAATATAACATTTTAAAGACATAGGTGCAATAAAAACAATGTTTTTGAGTAAATTCAAGACAATTTTACTGGAGAAATTGTTTAACAAAGCAAGAAAACCAGAAGAGGAGCTCATTTTACGTAATGCACTCTACTGTACCTGTACTGTAAAATACTGGTCAGGAGTTACTGTATCCTCTGCAGCATAGCAACCCACGTGTGGTTACAGATGATGCATGCACAGTGCGTACTTGCTACAGGGGAAAATACACCATGGAAACCTTGGTTTTTCTATTTTCTAAATGTCCTTTTTTACTTTATTTCAGGACTAGTACATGTTCAGGTACAAACTGTGAATAGGCGAAGATCTGTGACCCGAATGGGCTATTGCGTGTACAAGACTTTTGTGCAGGTAAACAAATTTGCGAAAGAAGTCTCAACAGACATGCCTTTATTGTAATTTAATATTCAGGGTATGTGTGCGGTACATATTAACACCACAATCCAAAGTAAATGATAGATGTCACCAAAGCAGATTGTATGAATTTCTCAACAACCCATCCAGATGCTTGTTACATGTCAGCCAACCAGTCTCACTGAAACTCTGCTTTTCTTCTGAGGGTTTCCAAAGTCCATGTTTGAAGAAGTCATCTTTGAATTCTTTTCATAGATTTCTCCCACTCAGAGTCACAGTGATCTAAAGCACAGAAAAGACCCTTCGGCCCATCGCATTGCGCTGGTCAAAAACAACCACCAAACTATTCTAATCCAATTTTTCCAGCATTTGGCCCATAGTTTTGTATGAGTTGGCATTGCAAGTGCACATCTAAATACTTCTTTTTCTTTAGAAGCATTTGTAATGTTCACAATTTTAACACTTTAACATTTCTTAAACAACCAAGTGGGTCAGCACATGCAGAAAACATAAACATAGCTACTACCCCCGCCCTATTTCCTAATTACCCGTATACGAACTTCCTTGTCATTGTCTTACACTACCATGCCTCCCTTTTTCCACCCCCCCCCCTTTATCCCCTCCCCCCGCTTGCTGCTGACGTTCAATTTTCCTTGAAGAAGTCGATAAACGGCTGCCACCTCCAAGCAAACCCCTGTGTTGAGCCTCTCAAGGCGAACTTAATCTTTTCCAGCCTGAGAAATCCTGCCGTGTCGCTAACCCACACTCCTGACTTTGGAGGCTCTGAGTCCCTCCATCCCAGCAAAATCCGTCTCCGGGCCACCAGGGAGGAGAAGGCCAGACCATCGCCTCCCTCCCCCCCTGGGCCCCCGGATCTTCCAATACCCCAAATACTGCCACTTCTGGACTCTGAGTCACCCTCCCTTCCAGGACATCTGACATGACATCCGCAAATCCCTGCCAGAATCCCCTCAACTTCAGACACGCCCAAAACATATGTACATGATTCACCGGGCTTCCCCCATAGCGTCCGCATCTATCCTCTCTTCCTCAAAAAACCTACTCATCCGGGCCACAGTCCTATGAGCCCTGTGAACCACCTTGAACTGGATCAGACTAAGCCTGCCACAACACGAGGATGAATTGACTCTCCTCAAGGCCTTTTCCCATAGTCCGACCCAACTCCCCTCCCAGCTCTTCCTCCACTTCACCTACCCGATTGGGACCCCTTCCCACTCCATCAATTCCTTGTATATCTCCGAGACCCTCCCCTCCCCAATCCCCGTTTTTTTTTTCTTTTAAAAATAAATTTAGAGTACCCAATTCATTTTTCCAATTAAGGGGCAATTTAGCGTGGCCAATCCACCTACCATGCACATCTTTGGGTTGTGGGGGTGAAACCCACGCAAACACGGGGAGAATGTGCAAACTCCACACGGACAGTGACTCAGAGCCGGGATTGAACCTGGGACCTCGGCGGCGTGAGGCAGCAATGCTAACCACTGTGCCACCGTGCTGCCCTCCAACCCCCGTTTTTGACATTACCTTAGAACATAGAACATAGAACAATACCTTGTCCTGCAGTCCCCTCAGGGGGAGGCAAGGAAAGCTTGGGACCTGACTCCGGCCAAAATCCCGTACCTATAGGAACCGAAATCCGTTCCCACCCGGCAACTCAAATTCCTCCTCCAATGCCTCCAGGCTCAGGGAACTCTCCTGAATGAACAGATCCCCAAATCTCTTAATCCCTGCCCACTGCCACCTCCTAGAGCCCCCATCCAGCCCCGCCGGAACAAAACGGTGATTGTCACAGATCGGTGATCACACTGTCGCCCCCTCCAATCCCATATGCTGTCTCCATTGCCCAACACCCTCAGGGCTGCCACCATCACTGGGCTTGTGGAGTACCGAGCCAGTGAGAACGACAAGGGCGCCATTAATAAAGCCTCCAAACTTGTACCCTTACAGGATGCTGCCTCTACTTGCTCCCAAACCGACCCCTCCCCCACTACCCACTTCCTGACCATCGATATGTTGGCCACCCAGTAATAATTAATAAAACTCGGGAGGGCCAAGCCCCCCTCCCCACGACCCAGTTCCAGGAGTGCCTTCTTCACCCTCGGGGGTTATACCCGCCCACACAAAACCCAAGATCACCGCATTCATTTTCTAAAAAGGCCTCGGGGCAAAAATCGGGAGACATTGAAAAAAGAACAGCAGCCTCGGGAGGGCTGTCATCTTCACCGTCTGTACCCTCCCTGCCAGTGTCAGCTGGAGCAAATCCCACCTGCGGAAATCCCTTTTCATCTGATCGACCGCTTTACCCAAATTTAACTTGTGGAGCTGCCCCCTATCCTTAGCCACCTGAATCCCCAGATACCTGAAACTCTTCCCCACAACTTTAAAAGGTAACTCCCTCAGTCTACTTTCCTGCCCCCATGCTTGAATCGCAAACACCTCGCTCTTTCCCATATTTAGTTTGTAGCCTGAAAATCACCCAAATTCTTCCAGTGTCTCCATGATTCCGGCCATCTCCCCAACTGGTCTGTAATATAAAGAAGTAAATTGTCCGCGTAGAGCGAGACCCTAAGCTCCACCCCCCCCTCACTATCCCCCGCCAGACATTCGATGACCTAAGGGCTCTATGGCCAGGGCAAACAGTAGTGGGGAGAGGGGGCATCCCTATCTTGCCCCCTACAAAGACTAAAATATTCTGACCGGACCCGGTTGGTTCTTACATTCGCCACCAGAGCCTGATATAGCAACCGGACACAATCCATAAATCTCTGCCCAAACCCAAACCTGCCTAGAATATCCCATAGGTACTTCCATTCCACCCGTTCAAAGGCCTTTTCTGCATCCATAGCTACTACCACCTCAACCTTGCGCCCCTCCGCTGCTCGCGCCTCTCTGCTGGCATCATTATAACATTTAAGAGCCGTCTAATGGACGTCAGGTGCCTGCCCTTCACAAATCCCGTCTGGTCCTCCCCGATTACCTCCGGGACACAGTCCTCTATACATGTGGCCAAGATCTTTGCCAGCAATTTAGCGTCTACGTTCAAAAGGGAGATTGGCCTGCATGATCCACAGCTCTCTGGGTCCTTATCCCGTTTCAAGATGAGAGAAAGCGATGCCTTTGATAGCGTTGGGGGAGCGCTCCCAGTTCCTTAGACTCATAAAGGCCTAAACCAGGAGCAGCCCCAGTAACCCAGAAAACCTTTTATAAAACTCCAATGGGTATTCATCAAGTCCCGGGGCCTTACCCGATTGCATCGCCCCCAATCCGTCTATCACCTCCCCGAGCCCAATTGGGCCCCCCAGGCCTTCCACCAGTTCCTCATTTACCTTAGGGAACTCTCGCCCTCGCACCCTTCTATCTTACCTGTGGACAGGAGCCCAAATGTAATTTGAAGTCTCTGACGCTCCTCATCCAGAGACTCTGCATATCTCCTGTCCACCTGTAAGATTTCACCTACCAGCCTGTCCAACTCCACCCGCTCAGTCTTCTCCCTGTGGGCCCGAATCAAAATAAATTCCCCTCTGATAACCGCCTTCAATGCTTCCCAAACCACCCCTGCCACGGTCTTACCCATGTCGTTGCTCTTTATGTACCTTCGAATGGTTTCCCTCACCTGTTCATAGACCTCGTCCTCTGCCAGCAGCCCTACATCTAACCTCCACTGCAGACGCTGGGTCTTTCCTGTGGTCACTCATAGGTCTATCCAGTGTGGGGCGTAATCCAACACCACGATTGCTGAATGTTC